>NC_133161.1:50877500-52127500 GCF_040802235.1 Manis javanica | reverse complement strand
AGTAATCTCACTTCTAGGAATTTATCCAAATAAAATAAATACCCTGATTTTAAAAGATATATGCACCCTAGTTTATTGATGCATTATTTATGATAGTCAAAATAATGAAGCAACCAAAGTATCCATCAATACATGAATGGAAAAAGAAGATGTAGTACATATATATAACAGAATATTATTCATCCATAAAAAAGAAAGAAATCTTGCCATTTGTGACAACATACCTAGGGAGTATTATGTTCAGTGATACAATCCAGGTGGAGAAAGACAAATAGCATACAATTTCACATATTTGTGGAATCTAAAACCAAAACAAAACAAAATGAACAAAATAACAGTAGACTCATAGACACTGAGAAGCCTGGTGGTTACCCTGGGGGAGGGGTTGGGATTGGTGGTTGGGGAGGAAGAGGTGGATAAAGGGGCGCAAAAATTCTCAATCAAGTATGAGTTGGTCATGGGAATAGTAGAATAGCAGGGAGTATACAGCCAGTGATTCTGTAACATCTTCCTATGTTGACAGATAGCAACTGCACCAGTGGGGGTGAGGATTTAATCATGTGGCTAACTGTTGAACCACTGTGCCGTATACTTGAAACCAATATAAGATTGTTTATCAATGATACTTTAATTAAAAAAGAAAAAAAAGACAGACCTCAGGTAATAAAGCTGCTGTGAGACCTTAATTTTCTTTATTACTCTGTGCCTCAGTTTCCACACCTGTGAAATGAGGACCATTATAGTACCTATCTCACAGAGTTAGTGTGAGATTAAACAAACTAATGTATATGGAGCACTTGGTGTTTGCCACATAGTAAATGCTGTGTAATTGATTGCTAACACTCATTATCCTTATAGGTTGCTGCTCACCTCTGTTCCCTGCTGCAGTATGTGGTAAGGAAAGTCCAGAGAAGTAAAGCATGCCTCTGAGAAGGATGACCCATAGACTGATGATTCAAAATGAAATTTGAGTACTTTCAAAATCCCTGTCACACTTCACTATATGTCTCCAGACTGCTGGAGAAACATTTCTTTCATTGGAGCCCCCTATGGTACACAGTATAGTATCTGGGTCAGGGACCCAGATTCAAGCCATTGTTCTTCCACTAACATGCTGTGGACTCTTGGGCAAACCAAGAATCTCAATTTCCTCACAAGAGTGTCATGGAGCCAAGCAAGCTAGTGTTTGTGAAAGGGATTTGTAATGGGTGCAGTTACTTCAAAAATACACAATTGATTGCTTATTAAATGGAATAGCTGAGTTAAATAGGATGAGTGTGCAGGAACTGGAATGACCCAGAAATTTGTACACCGTCATAAGAAGTTTACTTTTTGCTAAAACTCTACAATGGGTAAATCAACTGTTGAAGGAATAGCCCCCTCCCAGAATGCTCTTCTTGTAGGTTTGCTGGTAACCTCTCTTCCACCACGACCCCAGGGTAGAAAAGCCCTGAGACTCGGAGGGGTCCCTTTGTCTTCCAGATGCTTCCTCTAGGATCCACACTCTGGGTCCTTTTCCTTCTCTGGAAATAACTTGTCCCCTTCAAATCCAAGGCACCAAAACACACTGCAGGTTGCTATAGCTCAATCCACAACTACATGTAATCAATTCAAAGAAATCTCAGAGAACCAAGTTCACCAATTTTGTGACTTTAAAGTAAGTCAGTTAATCTTTCTAGGCCACAGCTTCCTTACCAGGAAAGGATTTCAGATTCTAAGAATCACATGAGCTTGGCACAGTGTAAACTTAGTTTCCTATCTCTCTTCTCTTCTGGTTAGTTCCATACCTTCCACTCCTAGACCCAGGATGAAGTCCCTCTCACACTCAGCTCCCTCAGGTATTGAAGAGGGTGGGTCCTGGCTTGTTTGAGTTCTCAGGTGTAGAGGATAGCTCTCCTGCCAGCCTGGCACACCTGGCCAGGGTTCTCACACAGCTTTGGCTTAATAAAGAGACAAAAGAAAGAATGCAGGGATGAATAGATTAGCTTGCTCATTCATTCACCAAATATTTACTGAGTGTCTATCATATACCACAGAGAGCAGTTCAGTGAAAACCTGACTCATCTGTTGGAGAGGTGGAGGTGAAGGCAGTGGGGAGGCTTCCCTGAGGAAGTGAAGTTTGGCTGAGATCTGAAGGAAGACTAGGAGGTAGTGCTACGAGGAGCATTCAAGACACCAAAGGCCCTGCAGTAGGAAAAGAAGGAGAAATGGATGGCTGGATGGATGCATGAGTGATTTACTGAATGAACTAACAGAACGAGCCACCCTGTCTTACCCTGGGTTACCGGGCTCTGACTCTCACTAGGTGTTTTTTTTTGAGTTAGCATATTTCTGTTGCCAGTCACCTGTGGTTAAATTTCATCAGTGTACAAAGCACAGGTGAGCTCTGGACACCTACTCCCGTGGTTAGAAAAGAATTTTGCTGTATTTATATAAATATTTCCTTGGTTTCTACTGTGTGGAATTCATCACCCAAATGGAGGGCTGAGAAATTTCATACTTTCAGCTATGAAAGGATTCAGTCCTTTCAACTCTCCACTAATTTACCCCAATTTTTTGCAGTTAATAGCTCCCATTTAGCCCTTTCCATTATCAACATGATTGAAACACCTCTCCAAGTTGGCTAGGGCAATTTAGAATTTTTTATTTTGCAATAAAATCCAATAAATCCAGTATAGAATTTAACCAAAGGTGAAAATCCTCAAGGGAGATAATTTTACTAAGCAGAAAGGAGAAAAACTTTTGTCATTCCTGAGAAGAGGGAGGGAGGACCAAAAACCCTGTAAATGTCACCACTGACTAATCTCACCTATCTTTGGAAGGCCCTGGGGGGTTTCAGGGTTTTCCATGTAGTAAATTCAACAGTGACATTCCTCTGAAAAGGAATGTGCAGCCTCTGCTCCCTGGAGCACTCAACTGCAGCAGCTGTAATTAAGATTACGAGACTGAAAGGTGAATGGGAATTTGGGACACAAGTGTAGTTTCCAACTGTACCTTCATCTGCTCTCGGGTACTGCTGGTCACTGGCATTTTCAAAGCTCATTAATCAAGCATGTCCCTCACCTGGTAGCTTTGTCCAGGCCACTGTGGACTTGTGACGGTGCCTTTTCAGCACTTACCTCTCCTGCTGTGTTTATTACAATTGACTCCATTCACACTTGACTTCGGACAGTGAATGGTAAGGTCAGATGCCCAGATCCATTCCCATGAACATGCCCTGAGCTCTAGCAAATTGGTGTGCGTCCTAAGAAGTACGTCACTGTCAAAAGTGCAGAAAGCATTTTTGTTGTTAAAAAGCAGCATTTATATGATGCTGATATTCACTGAGAAGGAGTAGGCCTGGGCAGCGGAGGAAATACTCCTTTGCCTTGGTTATCAAGCTCCATGATGTTTGTGAGGACTTCTTATATTTGCCACTCTTTTTCCCAATATTAAGTTGAAGGCGTTAGATTAAAAATAAATTTTTGCAAGTGGTTAATGAACTGTGGTTCATTTTGCAATGGCTAATGAACCATGATAAATGGTTACAAAAAGAAAAATAAATTAGCACAGCATTTCACATGCTCTGGGATCCTTGCTACTTGACTTTCTCCTCTCTGCCTCACCAAAGATGCCCACAGCTAGGGGCCCTCTATCTGAGCTTCGGCCTGTACAAGTCTGCCCGGAGTTCCAGCTCAGTTTGCTTAGTTGCTGAGAAGTGGGGCTCATTTTTTTTTGTATCTTTCATCCCTTAACTTCCATAAAGGAATTTTGTCTCACCTTAGTTAAAATTAAAGGTTCATTTTTCTGAGAAGGAAATTACATATTAATAGGCATCCTGGTGTTATTCGTACCTTTTATTTAAAAGGTAAAAGTTCTAAGGACATTAATAATTGCAATACTATTTATTGGGAGTAAATTTTATTCCTATGTCTAGAAAACATATTAGCAAGCTATGATGTCATAGTAGTTGGATTTGGCAATACAAAAACAATTCAGGATTTTTTGACTACGTAAGTATAAACTACAGCACAGATAAGTAAAACATTAAAAATGAATTCTATAAATACCATTGCTACAAAAAAGTCCATTGAACATTTATGAAGTTAATAATAATAAATAGCATGCTTGTGGATAATCATGGGGTAAAAGTGCATGGCTTCCTAGGAACTGTTATAAAAACTCCACATGCCACCTACGCAACTTGTGGGTCACAAATATTTTATTCCCAAATGAACACCATTCTCTTAGCAGATGTTTTTTTTGCCAAGTCCAGGGTAAATCAACATTCCCTTCCCTTCTGCCCTGTAGATGGAGACTGGTGGACACATGAGGGAGACAGGGCACAGACCTGAGGACTTGCTGCCAGCCTTGCCCAGGCACTATTCCCATCCCACCCCACAACACCCGAGCTTTGCCCTGACAACAAACCAGCCTCCTGGGCTCTAGATGAGAACAACGAATTCTTCATGCTCCATTAAAGCATCCACTGGTTATTCAAAAGAAAACCCTAGACCTGACAATATGGATCACTTTGAACCAGCAGGATGATGACCAGTCTGAATTAGTAAAAACCTCCTCTACACTTTAATATGATTTATAGGACAGGTTTTTAAAAGTTGTTTCATTACTTTCAAAATCATGATGTTACTGTAAGGTAGGCTAACAAAGGGTATCTCTTGCTTGGTGACTAGTTAAGAAAGATTTTTCACATAGTCATTCACTGAGTTCCAGAATGGCCAAATAGAGCTTGTAAACTATTTGTGCTTTAAGCTTTTTATTTGTCTGTTTTTGAGATTTTTTAATAGAATTCTATTCCCATTCCCACAAACAGCAACGGCAGTTTGAATTGCCAGATTGCCTATTGTCCCCACTATGTTAAGTAGATTATGAATTCTTGTTAAACCATCAGTTGCATGCAAGATTTTAAGAAGGAAAAGTTGCACCACCTCTGCTTTCTTCAGAAACCCTCCCTAGGACAAAGGGGAACCTGGCAACCTGTAGCAGCAAATGCAGAGCATAGCATAAAGCCACAGAGACATCACAGCTATCCAAAGGCACACACCCGGTGCCAGGGGCCCCCAGATGAAGATGAGCGTGTGCTGTGTGAGTTCAGCAGACACATGAGTTGCACACACACAGCATGCACGCTTGCTGCTTATGCCAATCCCCTTTCTCTTGCCCACAGCTATCCTGCGGAAGTTAGCATATTGATCCAGAATCCTAAGGAGCCTAGCCCAACACCTGAGCACTCTCATTCTTATATTAAATGGCAGAATCAAAATCCCATATGCCCTTTCAAATTGAACAAGACCCAAAGGAGTAACTTTCCACGTAAACAATTACATAAGTTCTGGAAGAAGACATGGTTTAGCCAGAGTAGGTAAAAATAAACATAAAGGCAGAACTCCATTTCTACTTAAAAGAATTAAAGATTTGTGTTCATTTCCCCAAAACCTATTAAAATGACATTACAAAAAAATTATTGAGGAAAAAGAATCTAAGCAGCCAAGCGAGGCTGCAGGTGGGACCTCAGTCACAGGTGTGGGCAGAGTGACATGCCAACAGAAAACAGTGAGTTAGGGGAAAGGGTCATAGTAGATGATGAGAGACTCATGCAGGTGCACACACTCCCACACACATCGCCCCTTTTGCCAAACTTTCCAAGTCTCAACTATCAGAATACCCACCAGGCAGGTTTATGTCCTCCAGGCAAGAGACTGGACAACTCCTCTCTGGGGAAACTGAATATCCCAAAAGAAACCTAACCCCACCCTCTGCATATACTGACATTTAAAGGTCCTCCAGTGGAAAAAATCAAGAGCACTGCCAGATCTCTCTTCAGAAAAGCCTCCCAGCCAATAAGCCCTACCTACATAAAATTTCCAACCAGCATTTCAGCACTTCTCCCTTAAAAATAAGTGAAATTTAAATATAAGACATTTGAAAAAAGGTACACCTTTGAGAGAAATAGACTAAAACAAACTAATAGAAAGAAGAAATGAAGGCGAAATGAAAAAATAAGGGGTAGAAAAAATGCTTTAAGGTAGTATTAGTTTCCTCAGAGCGATCAAAGAAAATATCGTATCCATGCAATAAGACACTATTTTGAAAAAGAGTGCTCTTGGGAATTCTAAATATGATAGCAGAGATGAAAAGCTCAATAGAAGGGTTGAGTAGTAAAGCTGAGTAAATCTCCCAGAAAAAATAGAAGAAAGAGAAAGAGGTTCAAAAGAGAAAAAAAAAAAGGTGTTTTTTTTTCTTTTAAATTAAAGGCCAATAAATTAAAGATCAATCCAGCAAGGCCAATATCCAGAGAGAAAATAAAGAAAACAGAGAGAGAGAGGAAGGGAGGGAGAGGAAGAAATATAATCCTACTTAATGTGGTGAGCATTTCCTAATGTATGTAATTGTCAAGTAACCATGTTGTAAATCTGAGACTCATGTAATATTGTATGTCAACTATAGTTCAGTTAAAAAAAAAGAAATGCAATCCTGGTGTATAATGCAGCCTATATATAGTTAGGGCTGAAGTAACTTAGCACATCATAGAATGTTGAGTTCTAAGCCAACAATGACAAAACTGAAAACCAATGAAATTTACAGTACAAAGTCCTCAAAGACTCAGAAACTGGCAGTCTCAGATACTGCAGAAAATGAGCATTAAGGTGAACAAACCTAAAAAGAGCTAAGTGAAGGCAGTTTGAGAAGCAATTACAGCCTTCTATCCTACCCCTGCTCTGTATCTGCTCTTCTCCACCCCAGAGAAGATAGCAGGTTTATTTTCTGAAGAAACTCTTGATGGTTCAGAGATCATTTGGCCCAGTTGTTGGTTGGGGAACAGTACCACAAACAAGGGCATTTAGTGATCACAAAATGCTGAGACTCCAAGCCCTATTTCCTTAATTGGCTACCATTACACTGGCAGCATACTTGTAACCTTGACAAAAGATAAGAAAAGTTTCTTTCTGAAAATGTTACCAGCCCAAGAAAAAAGACCAGAAAAAACTGAATCAGAGATTTCCTAAAATAAACAGTTCTTCCAGATCATGCTACAGTGAAGCTCAGTCAACAAGCCCCATCTACAAGCTCTTTGGTCCTCTAATCTTGAACAGACATCCAACGGTTACCAGATATGTAAGGAAGGCCCAGAAAGAGAAAACTAGGGAACAAAACAAATAGATAAAATAAATTTTGAGGAAACAAAATATACAGGAATTAAAACAAATTAAAAAGTGTCACTCAATAACTTCAGGGAAATAATAGACAATCATATACCCTTAAAATAAGGATAGGAAACTATAAAAAGGAGCAATCAGGTTATGGAAAAAAGAGGTATTAGAAATTAATAAACATGATGGTAATATTGAAAAACTCAAAAGAAGGGTCAGAAAATAAAGTTGAGTTTACTAAAAAGAAAAGTAAAATGCAGAGAGAAAAGACAGAAAAAAAATGAAGGCATTACAAGACCAATCCAGGATTTCATTAACTGATTAATATGAATTTCAGAAAGAGGGAACAGAAAATAAGGGTTTCAGAAATAGGGAGAAAATCATCAATAAAATAATTCAAGAGAATTTCTTAGAAGTGAAAAATATGAGTTTCCAAATTTCCTCAAAGGGACACTGAGGGCCCAGAACAATGTTCAGAAACATTATTGTGAATTTCAGAACACTGGGGACAATGGGAGGATCATTTTTTGCCTGACTACTAGAGGATGTTCTCCACCAAAACAAAATCATAAACCAACAAAGAGGAAGAAACAAGGAATCCAACTTGGGAGAAAAACAGGGAATTCCAAGGTTGATGGTGAAGGGAGGCCCCAGGATGACATTTCTGTCAACAGCATGGAGAGCACTGAACCCAGGTAGAATAGAGTTGGAGGAAGGTGGAAATGGGGGCTCTATTCAAGAAAAAAGAGACTGGTAGATTGCCTAATGTTGGTTGACCTTGTGTCTATTAGGAGGTAGGTATAAAGACAATTAAGCAAATGGGGGGGGGGCGGGGGTGTAAACGCAACAATTTCAGGAAATGCCAGAAAAAAAGAAATAGTCATAGTGCACAATGCTCAACTGTGGACTGTGTTTACATAGACAAGTTATGTTAAGCACATAAGTCAATTTAATCAAAACATATTATCCGGAGCGTGGAGCACAGAACAAAGGGGAAGATAGTATATGAGTAGAATGCCTATCTACCAAATAGAAAGCGTCTAAAAAGCCAGTATAATATAGGAATATTATTTGGAAGTGCCAAGATGTATACTCCAGAAAAAACGACCTAAAGAATCAAAAGTGGTTGCCTTTAGAAAGGAGCACTGAAGGGGTGTGAGGAGGGCTGTAGGGAAAGACTGTGTGTTGCTATAAGCTTTTTAATACTATTTAACTTTCTAGACAATGTGTATATATACCTTTGATAAAATAATTCATTTTTCAAATGTTATGCTTTTTCTAAAATGAAAAAACAACAAGTGTAAAGGACTTTAGTTCCTAATTAACACAGTGAATCAACACGGTGATAGACTACGGACTCCTTCATAGAGGGGGCTGGTCTTACTCTCCTCATTTCCAGCATCTAGCACAGAGCAGGTACTCAGTAAATATGTTGTTTGTTTTCTCTATTAATAGATGTCTTGGGCTACACTGATAGAACAATTCTAAGGAACAAGTTAATAGCTAACATTCACTGAATACCTACTGTACGTCCGTCTTTGTTCTAAGTTCTGGGCATGTATCACATCATTTAATTTTCACAACACTGTGAGGCAGATACTGTATTGTCCCCATTTTATAGATGAGGGCAAATGAAGGACAGAGGAGGTTATACTACTCATTCCAAGTCACACAGGTAGGAGTGTCAAAGCTGGATCAAATCCACTAGCTGGCTCTATAGTCTCCATTCTTACCCACTAAGATCTACAGCCAGGAGGCATCCTGGGGTCAAGCCACAGTTGGAATATTCTGTTCTGTTCTGCATGTGCAAGAACACACATACTCTTTAGAAGGAATGTAATCACAGGGAGTTGAACAGGATGTGAGAAGACCAAAAATCATGCAAATGGGTTTGTGAAATGGGAATAGTTTGTCATGCTGACAATCTACTAATTTTTCAGGGAGGCTAATAAAAGAAGAGGGGTTGGACTTGTCTTTTGTGTCCCAAGTAGTAAAACTAGAACCAACAGTAGAAATTATCTGCAGCCATATTTCAGCTTAAGGTAGAACTTTTCCCCAGATCAATGGGAAATAAATGGCTGCACAACTGAAAATCATTAGCTTGTCAAACTCCAGGCAGGAAGAAAATCTAAGGAAATTTCATCTAATCACCCTCAGGATGCCTGGGTCACATTTATGTCACTTTCCTAAAAGGTTTTCACCATTTCAGAGATAAAGAAGACTTCTGAGGCAGCATACTCTATAAAAAAATTTTTTAATCAGTTACACATGCACACAATTTAAGGAATTGAATAGTTCCACAAGATAGCTAAGAAAAGTAGAAGTTCCTCACTGGAGGCATACACTTTCAATTTTTTTTTTAAGATAATTCTTTTAGAAAATTTTACCTCTGTGTCTATGACTAACCTTATATTATCATTTCTTGATTTTTTCAGTATTCGGCATTCTCCATTAACTATCCACAATGTTAGATGGTTTTGTTCCCTTATTTCCCACCCAAAATATACACTTCTCATTTCATTATTCCAATATAGCTTATGTAGTGATTTTGGTTAGATCATCACTTTTTAGTGTTTACATTATTATAACTAAACACTACCCAGAGTTGAGGCATGAGGTAAACCATGGTTGCTTTTCCTTTCCTACACATCCTCTGGAACGAATAAAAAGTCTCGGCTTTTGCCTTTTAATGTATATACATACATATTTTAATGTATGTATCAGAACTTAACTGATTTTCTGTCAAATGTCTGAATTTCCTCTAAAGATATTCATACACATAAGATATTCTAGCCATTTCACCTCTTTAAATAAGCCTCTTCTAGAGCCTCCTGGCTCAGTCTAACACGAACTGGTTAGCCTCCCTGCCGGTACACAGCTGTCATCTAGGAACTTCCTTCACCATCATCTGGAGATTCCCTTCATCTTTCTCCCGTTTCCTACATCTCCTGTCTCACTCTTGGTTTTCTCCACTGTTTTAGTGGTGCTCATATCACAGTAGCTTCTTGAGAAAGGTTACGTGGGTGGTAAAATCTTTGAATGTTTTCAAGACTAAATATATCTTTATTCTACTTCACACTTGATTCTAAAAGTATTCTAGCATCTAGTGTTGCTGAGAAGTCTAGGGTCATTCTGACAGCTGTTCTTTGTATGTGAACTCTTTTGTCTCCCTTGAAATTTTAAAGATTGCCTCCTTGTCTCAGATGTCCTGAAATTTCACAATGCTGTGCCTTGGGGTGTGGGTCTATCTCCTTGCATTGTGCTGGGCACTCAACAGGTAATTTCGGGCTGGGAATTTATTTCCCAGTTCTGGGAAATGTGCTTGAATTACCTTGTTGATGATTCCCTCTCCTCAGTTTGTTCTGTTCCCTCTTTCAGACACTCTTATTCAGAAACTGCACTTTCCAGGCTGATCTTCTAATTATCTTTATGTCTTCTCCCCATTTTCTATGTACCATTTCTTCCTATTCTAATTTCTATGATGTTTCCTCAACATTATCTTACAACCCTTCAATTGAAATAATCACTTTTGGTATCATTTTATTAATTTCTAAGCTATTTTTGTTCTATTAATTGCTTTTTCCAGTATCTTATTTTCATCTTATGGTTAAAATATTTTCTTTCTCTAAAAACATTAATAATAGTTTTTTTTCCTTGAAGGATTCTTCTCCTTGCATAAATATCTTTTTTTCCTCCTTTCTGAGTTAGCTTTCTCCAGTTGTTTATTTGACTATTTTGGTCTCTTTCATTAAAGGCTGTTCTCAGAAGTCTGGTATTCCTTGGTTTCTGCTCATATTAACTAGGGATTAAAAAACTGACTAAAATTGGTAAAATAGGTGAGGGGGAAAAAAGAAAAAGCATAGTGAGAATGTTTGATATCTTGACTTAGGTGAGAGTTATGTAAGTTTATACACACATCAAAACTCATTGACCTATGCACTGAGACTTGTGCACTTTATTATAAGTACCTCAGTAAAATAAAAAGAAAAAAAAGAAATAAAAAAAATTGGAAGCTCTGGCCTTTGAGGTATTTGTCCAATTTTGGTTTTATTGCAGTGTAATCTAGCTGGGTTGTTTGTTGAGAGCCTCCAACATCAGAAACATCAGGTATTTCTTCTTGGGCTGGTCAGATACGCCAAAGTACACTCTTCTGTTCTGTTTGGAAGCTGGGGTTCTGGATGACAGAATTCTAAGAGCCCCAGGGAGTCTTTGGACAATATCTCTACAACTGTCTTTAACTATGCTTGAGTCCTTGGTCCAAAGACTGTGCTTTTTATCATCTCCAGAGAAAAAAACTAGGCTTCTGCTAAGGCTGGAGTAGGGATGAGGCAACGATCTAGAATCACTGAATTGTTGGAAGGGTCCAGGACTCTAACTATTTCTCAGCTTTTCTATCAGTCACCTGATTGATTTTAGGAGTCCCCCTTCATTCTAGTTCCATAGATATATGGTGCTTCCAATTCCAAAGTCTTTAGGGGATTCTGAAGTTTAGATAAGGGAATTCTCAACTTTTCCCACTACCGCCTAGGTTTCACCTTTCCCAGGTCTGCTAAGTCAGCAACTACTTGTCCAACTACTTTTCACCTTCAAAATATTTTTGCTTAGCCTCCTCTTTCATTCTACCATGCTTGTAGGTTTGTGCCTTTAAAAAAAATTTTTTTTTGTTAAGTGGTTTGGGGAGGAAGAAAGAACTGGAAATGTGGGTTCATTTGTCATCTTTGCCCAAAAATCTCCCCATTCCAGTTTTGGGCAGTTCTGACAGAAAGTTTCCCCCTATTGGTATGATCTTTTTAGGAGGAAAACTGGCCATTCTATCAAAATTTTAAATACAAATAACCTTTAGTCCAGTAATTCTACCAATAAGGATTATTTTAAAGATATATTCATAAAAGTGGGCAAAAATTGTAGGTGTTCATTACAGCATATCTTTCATTCAAATACACAAATAAAAAAAAACACACAAACAGGAAATAATCTAAATGTCTATCAGTAGGAATATGGATAAATAAATTATAGTTTATCCATATGATGTAAGACCTTCCAGTTGATTAAAGAATAAGACAGTTCTGTGTGGAGGCAGACCAGCAGAGTGACTCTGCCCGGATTCATATACCAATTTTGCCATACATGACCTTAGGCAAGTAATTTAGCTCCTCTGTGCCTTTGCTTCCTCATCTGTAAAATAGGGTTGGATTATATTCCTCTGCTCTATAAGAAATTATCACAAACTTAGAGGCTTAAAACAGTACACATCTATTATCCCAGTTTCTACAGGTCAGGCGTTTAGGCATGACTTAGTTGGGCTTTCTGCTCAGAGTCCCATACAATTGCAATCAAGGTGCCATCTGGGCTGTGTTCTCATCTGGAAGCCTAAATGGGGGAGAATCTGTTTTCAAGCTCACTCAAGTTGTTCGCAGAATTCATTTCCTTATGTCTGCAGGACTGAGGACTCCTGCTTCTTACTGTTTGTAAGCTAGGAGACACCCTCAGATCCTAGAGGTTGTCCTCAGTTTGCAGAAGGTGGCTTCAGTTCCATGCAACAAAGCCACTTCCTTCAATGAGCCAGCAAAGAGAGTCTCCAAAGCTAGTCTGCTAGCAAGATTGAGCCTTACATAACATTATGTGATCATGAGAATGACATCCATCACCTTTGCCATATTCTGTTTGTTAGAAGCAAGCTACAGATCCCACCCACACTCAAGAGGAAGAGATTATACAAGGGTATGATCACAAGGAGGCAGAGATCATGGGAGAGGGGAACTTTGGGATCAGTCTACCACTGAGGTTAATAGCAGTACCTATCTCAAAGGGGTTGTGACGAGAATTAAATGAGTTATAATATATAAAGCAATTAGGCAGTGCCCGGTTTATAGTGAGCATTGAATAAATACTAGCAATTGTTATTTCTATCACTATTATTATTATTACATCTGATGATATAGAAATATATCCAAGGAATATTGTAAAGTAAAAAAAGCAAAGAACAATGGACAAAGTGAGCTTTTTTGTTCAAAAATGTTTAAATGTGCAAATAGATTTTTTTGTTCAAAAATGTTTAAATGTGCAAATATATATAGAAGTTTTCTGTTAACTGTTAATATTTATATGGGGAAAATAAGGCTACAAAAAGAAAAAGAGAAAGTGTCTTTCTATATTGAATTGAAATGTATCTCATGTAAACATTATTCACTGGTGACCATCATCCAGTTACTCTTCCTATATGAGTGCCAGTTGTCAGTATTTGTCAAAGGGACAACTATTGGCATCTGAAACGAAAATTTTTCATTGTGCACAACTTTCGTTTGCTTTGAAATCATTTAGAATCCATGGCCCCTGCCCATTAAGTGCCATAGATGTCCCCCACTCATGTGACAACACAAAATGCCCCAATGCCCCTACCACATTTCCAGATACCTCTGGGAAAAAGGCAGCGGTTTACTGTCCCTGACTGACAATCAATACGACCTGTTTAAAAGATGCCCAGAACTGCTGCACAGATGGGAAAGTAGGGTGTCCCTTCTAACCCTGAAAGTGTAAGAAATTACTGATCCAGTCCAACTGTACTTTGGCTGGTCTCAGTTCAATGGTGTCCATAGGAACTAGAAACTTTCTCCTAAATCCACACTTCTAAGCTAGATACTAATTTCTACCTATTCAATTGAACTCAGCAACTATTTATTGAGAATACTTTATGCACAAAGCAGTGGATTTCATGCTATGGAGAATAAAGCACTGGAAGATGTGGGCTCTGCCCTCAGCACAGTAGGAGTAGACAAGATGATCCCACCAGAAACAGTAGAAACAGTACAAGGCAGGGTATGATTAAGGGCCAAACTTCTAACACCAGTGAGGCCATTTGCTAACATTTCTTTATATTCCTAGAGCTCCTTCACAGTTTCCCATCTTGGAAGGCAGTTCCATATGGGTAAGAGTACATCCACCCCTCACTGTGGCAAAGGGGAAGGCTTACCCTGATTGACTTGGACCCATCAGGACCCAGTCTGTGGTCAAAGTGAATCTATCCCACTAAATGTCAGTAGTGTACCCCTCTAGTCACTGTGACAATCAAGAATGTCCTACATATTTTCAAAGACCCCTGGGGAATAATACCCATGGTTGAGACCTACTCTGACTCTCTTTTCTAACATAGCTGTGACACAGTGGAGGACGGGCAGGAAAGAATTGGCGATAATAGTACAATATTCAGTATAGTATTATCATTCCTACTGTAGAGGTAAGAAAACTGGGGCTCAGGAAGTTTAAGTAACTTGTCCAAAATTACTCTTTGATCAAAGGCAAGTCACTTAACCTGTCTGGTGCTCAATTACTTATATTACAGGAAGCTAATAATGCCATCAGCAAGTTTGCCAGCTTTGTGCTTTACACAAGCTGAACATACATACACATGAATGTGAGCTGCACTTACACAAATTGTAATTTTTCACATCCAGAGGATGATAATGAACATCAGAGATGACATCAAATAATTTCCCAAAGTTTTCTCAGATACTGTGATTTCACATTCTTTCTCAGTTGAAATACTGTGAATTTGTGAATGAGTAAGCGTGTGTGTGACACACACACACACACACACACACACACACACACACGACACACACATATATATATATAGTGGGAAGTGGGCAGAGTAAGCTTTTCCTGACTTCATTTCTGTCCTCAGTGGTGAAAGGAACTAGACACAAGAAATCTCCTCACAGTGTGCCCTGAATTATCTCGCCATCCCATTGCTTATCTGACTCTTGTGCTGCCCATCCTGCCTCTGCTTAGGCAAATCTGCTTAAGTGCCTTCCTCACAACATTCTACTCATGCAAAGGAGCCTCTTCCAAAAACATACCCAGTGCCTGGAACCCCCCACCCCCACCCCGAAGAGGCTCCCTCATATCACCCCAGCCCCAGGGCCTGAAGGCCTAGCCGCTCCAATTGTGAAGTCTCCACAGAAAAAGGAGGTAATTTCCTGGAGTCTCTCCCATCACACACTACCTTAAAAGGCCCTTAATCTATCATTCAAAACCCCAAGGTTACTATTTCCCAAGGAATAGCTATTTATTGCTTAATATTTTACCTTTCCAGTCTTCATCATTCTTTCCACAGACAAGTCTAAGAAAGTAGAAATGATGCCCAACTTATTTGCAAAGTCCCCAGCACAATGCTACACTCTTTATTCATTCAACAAATGATTCTGAGCATCATGTTTTAGTAAGGCTGAACAAGAAACACTCTCCCTGTAGGAATTTGTATATGGGAAGGAGATAGAGAATGGAGATAATTACAATACAGGAAAATGCTTGCCTCCATAGAGCTGCGACAGCTCATTCAAACTGTTTGCAGAATTCTTTTCCTTGTGTCTGTAGGACTGAGGACTCTATGCTTAAAGGATAGGGAATTAGGGAAGCTTTCACAAAGTAGATAACATTGAGGCCACCCTACTCTTTCCATGTGGATGATAGGAAGAGAACATTTCAGGAAAAGTGAACCACAGCACAAAGACATAGCATGTAGTATGGTCAGAGAATTTCTGACAGTTCGGCATCACTGGAGCTCCAAGTTTGAAGGGAGAGTGATAAGTCCAGGCAGGGACCAAATCAGGAAAGTCTTGCCTACAAAATTAAGAGGTTGAAATGGGATGTCACTGTAGCATTTTGAATAAGAGAGGGATATGATTGGATATGGTGTTGGAAAGATCCCCCTGGCAGTAGAAGCAGGGCAGGTGAAGGGAACAGAACAGGGAGGCCTTAAGGCATGATCTGGCAGGAGATGGTGGGCCCTGAACTAGAGAAGTAGCAGTACAAGCAGAGAGGAAGGGACAGATCAAGGAGAACTTAATGAGGCAGAACTCACAAGCAAGGGAATGGGGAAACTCCACTTATCAATACATAGACTACAGTAGGGTGAACAGATTTGGAGGAGAGGAGGGTCTGTGTCCAGTTGGGACCAGTTTGGGACAGGCTTTCAGATGCCATGGGACATGCATGTGGAGATATCCAGAAAGGGTGAATTAGGGTTAAGGGCTCAGTCCAAGATTGTATTGAGATGAACATATGTGGGGGTCACACCCATAGAGATGATGGCTGAATCCACAGCAATGATGAAATACCCCAGGGAGAATGTGTGGAGGAAGGAGAAAAGAGGACAAGGGGCGGATTTCTGGGAGCACATAAAAAGTCATCTGGAGACTACAAACAGATTGAGATAAACAAGAAATGTGATTGACTCCTCTGGATCCTGACATTGTATTTCTCTTTCATACAACATAGGCCCTAGACAAGTTGGACCAATGATACCTTGTGCATTATTATGTTGGAAGGCTTAAAGGAATATGCACAGTCAAAATTACTGTGCTTCCTTCTCTGCTCAAATCAAGGTATTACTATGCTTACCCTGCAGCTATGTAACCCTGTTTGCATTGGAGCTTGGCTCCCCACAAGCATCTTTTGTCCATAACCAAAGGCGTTTGTGTTTGGGCCCAGTTGCATTCCTCTTAAGCAGGGAGTCAGAGAAGTAAAGACACAGAAGGACTATTTTCCTTTTCTGGGATGCAACCTGAGAACCAAGACACCAAGCCAAAAGACACAAGATGCCAAGAGTGATAGAGGAGGGTCTCCAGGGACAGACAACTCTGAGGAAGGTCAAAAACCTCAGTAACATATGGAGAAAAGGATTTTTTCCCCTCTCTATTATTAGCTGTGAGTGTTTGTGTGTGTGTGTGTGTGTGTGTGTGTGTGTGTGTGTGTGTGTGTGTGTGTGTGTGAAGCTAATGGAACACATTAAAAATCCAATGCTCACCATATGGGGACCAGTAGCAATTTATTTCGATCTTGATTTCTATGAAGCAGACACTTCTCCATTTATAGAAATCTTAAGAATAAGCAAAACTGATCTCTGCTAATTAAAGGCCATGATACTGATTACAACTAGACAGTGGTTATTAACTGGAAAGGAGGTGGACAGAATTCTATGGGGTAATGGAAATACTCTTTATCTTGATCTGGGTGGTGGTTACATAGGTGATATATACATATGCAAAAATTTTTCAGGTTTTACCTCTAAGATATGTGCATTTTACTGCATATACATTTTATATCAGTAAAAACAGATAATCTGAAATACAATAGATACAGCATACGTCCTAACACACAACACACACCAGATGGATACACAGTAAGGTCTATGCTGCCCAGGAAAGAAAGTGAAATCAAAAGAGGACTGATCCACTTGAAGCGGAAGGACTTGAAGGACCCAGTGAGATCCAAGAGCTGGCAGAATGAAGGAGTGATGGGGCAGGGAGGTCAGAAGCTGCAATCACAGAGGGTGTCGGCCATGAAGACTTCATGAGTGAAGCAGCCTCGCTGGACGGTGTAATCCAAAGTGGGGCCAGAAAAGCTGAAATGGAGATGGTGAGAGGATCACTGGACCTGAGGAGGTCTCCAAGAGAAGGAACACTGGAAGGATCAGCCATGTGACCACTACGGCTCCCCAAAGAGAATGGCTGGGATAGGGATTCCAGGTGTCAAAGACCTCAAAACGTTTAGGGAAGTGGCCCAGATGAGTAGATGACAGCTTGAGGTGACAGCAAAACACTCAAGTGATTCATGAATTTTGTTTTATTGTGATAACAAAGGGGCAAAAAACAAATGACTCATTTAGGGCAGGCTACTCTTTGAGAAATGGGATTTTTTATTTGAAAATGAGCTTAAAGGTTAGTGTTCTATTCTCAGGAGGGAAGAATTGTTGGTATTTAACAGCCCTCTGTGCTATGCAACCCTAAAAAACTGGCTAAGACTCTCCTCCAAATCCCCACCCAACTGAGTTCCTTAAGGACAGTGCAGGAGATGCAATGAAGTTTTAGTGAATGAAAGAAGAAAGGAAACAAAGGAGGGAAGAAAGGAAGGAAGATACGGAAGGACTTAAATTCTAAAGGAAACCTCAGGTGACAATTTTTTAAGTGCAATAAGCTACACCATAGTGGAATAAGCATGGTTTAAAATTTTTAATGCTGCAACTTATAGAGTTAGGATAATGAAAGGTTATTTAGAAACTAATACTTTAAAATTTTTTAATATTTAAAAACTTTCAAGCATTTTTATTTATTTGATGTGTAGACAACTGACTAATGAACTGACCAAGTGTCAACTAATCAGTAGGAAGTCATTTCCTAGCTCTTCCCCAAAAGATAAGTACTGTAATGAGCCCATCTGCCAAGAAGCAGAGTTGAAAGGAGGGTGGGAGCCATTTGGCAATTGCATTATATTCGATGACATGTTATTGTGGGTGGAGTGTCCTCAAATTTTCTTGGATCAGAGTGACCTAAAAAGCAGCAGAAGCATTACCATTACACTCACTCCCCTGCAAAGAACAATCCTCAAAATTTCCAGGTGAGAACAAGTGGCAATCAGAATTTACATATGCCCAAGAAGGAAACAAAAGCTTAATTAGCCTGGAAGGATTTCTTCCAGGACTTGAGAAAACCTCTCAGAAATGACCATCTGGCTCAGGGGACACAGAATGGCAGAGTCAAGAGAAACAAGCAGCGGAGACATCAATTCCTAAAAGGCTGGCTCACAGAAACTAGGCAGGCTCCAGCATGGGTTTTTTCATACTTTTTCTAGGATCTTTACCCTCATCAGTTCATCTTTCCCTACCTTCCTCCCTGATGGTCCCATCAAGGCAGAAGTCATTCTGATAAATCAAGAAATCAGAGACTAATTAAACCATCTACCCAAGGAACTGCAAAAAGAGAACTATCTTATCAGGAAAAATCATCTCTAATGGTGAATTTTAGACTCCAGGACATCTGGGCACCTACTGTGTAGAGTATCTGGATCAGCTCATCAGTATGGGAGCGTCTCATAAAGAGCTCAGTTGTAATCGTTCAACCTCTTGAAAGCTGGGAACTGCTAGGGCAATTGCCAAGCCTCCTTTTCTACCAGGTACCTCCTGCTTTCCGGCCCCTGTGAATTAAGGTACATTGTGGTCAGAGATTTTTTCAAAATAAGATATCCTTTGAAGTAAATGAAAACAGTCTCTCAGTGAACCCCACCAGGTGAAAAACTTTTGCTGTCACTGTCTCCTTGGGTATGCATTCCAAAAACCATAATAAAATCAATTCCCATCCATAATTTTAGAAATTATGATTGCTTTTATTTAATATTTGAAAATATGGGCCATGTATGAGGAAGAGAGACCTGACCTAACATGTATATAAAATCTCATCTCTAACAGGAAAATTGTAGTACAAAGAAACACAGGCAAATTTGAGTAATTAATTATGATCAGGTAGTTAATAATTTCCACATGTACTCAGTCTGTATCTGTGTATGCCACTAGAGTATACGTGTCCTAGATGTACATGCAAGGCATTTCTTCCTGATTAGACTGAGGGTTTAGTGGTTAGTTTATAATCATAATCTAATAATGAAAAATTACTTAACTTCTTTTAAAAGCTCCCAAATTTACAGGCTTAAATCATGCGTAAAAGGGAGAATCCCAGAAAAGAACTTGGTTGAAGTGGCAATAGATGAAGAACAAACAAATTGGAGAAACTATTTAATTATTTTTGGGTAAAATGAGGGTCCTAGCAAAAGATGGTTCAGAAAATCATTCCCTCAACATAGTAGATACAGTTAGCAAAATTTTACTCAATAAAATACTTACTTTTCACACAACTCAGCCAGGACAAGGGGTTTCTTCTTCGATTTAAACAAAGTAGGCGATGATTGATCTAGGAGAACTTTACTGTATAAGAATAGACCCTTAGTTTGTGTTTTTACAGAGGATCAAAGCCTAATTTGGCTACCCAGAAAGCGAATTAAGATACGATATGAAGAACTTCCAACATCAACATCCTCTGGAAGAGTCATTCCAGAACATGACCATCAAAAAGCTTCAACAAAGATACTGGCGCTGTTGCAGTTGTAGCTGCATTCATCCCACCGGTTCCTGGACTTGCCATTGGAATGCAGAAGGAGATATCTAAGCTGGCCTGTGCATACAGTAAAACAACAAATTTGACTAGTTCTATATTGTCGGAACTCAACCAAGAATTAGGAGAAGTGCGAGTTGCAGTGCTTCAAAATCGTGCTACCATAGACTATCTATTGTTAAAAGAACATATGGGATGTGAACAGTTTCCAGGAATGTGTTGTTTTAATTTGTCTGATTTTTCTCAAACTATTCAAAATCAGTTAGACAATATCCATCATATTATTGATAAGTTTTCATAAATGCCTGGGTTACCTAACTGGTTTTCTTGGTTTCACTGGATATGGCCAGTAATTGTAGGTCTGCTTTTGTTATGTATCTGTATTCCTATTCTGTTAATGTGTGTACGCAATCAAATTACTAGTTTGTTAAAACCTATACATGCTTATGTTACTCTACAAGAAGTTATGTCAAAGAAATCATCAATCTTCTCATGTTTTCTTCTGTCTGCTACTTCTAAAGCTTTTCTTCCTCCTTCCTAATTATAGCCCTTTAGCAGAATTCGTGCCTCATATTTAAAATTACCGAGTATCATAATTCTTCCAGCGGTAAAGATACCTCAAGACAAGTGCTGGGCATAGAAGCCACAGGGCATAAATCTGCAAAGAAGTAAAAAGCTAACCTTTTCAAAGAATATTGCTTCTCTCTCACTTACCATCTTTACATTTCCCTGTATGGCCCCGGAAGACGGCTGGTTAGCCAGAGACAGGTAAGATTCCTCAAAGGAGGAACAACCTAAGACAGGCACAGTCGCAGGGAGGCCATCAGGTGAGAAATTGGGGGTCAACAGAGGTGAGGCTTAGAATCTCACCCCCCGTTTTGAGAGAAATCTTCTGCATCTGTGGATGTTTTGTTGCCCATGTCTAGCTTGGATTAATACTTAGTCTATAGGCACAGACCGGATCATCTACACTTGCCTTCTTACAGCACTAACTTATGCTTTCTATCTTTATCTTGCATCTACCTAGCACTTCAGCATTTTATTTTAAAACATAATAATAAAATAAGGGAGAAATGTGGGATTCACATATAAATCAAATATAAAAATCAAACGAATAATCATATCTGACTTCATTGTTTATAGTTCATGATGCGTGATCAAAACTGAAAGTTTCTGTGATATGACTGCCCTTGCACTGTTCACCATGTAAGAACTTATTCACTATGTAAGAACTTACCATGTAAGAACTTGTTCGTTATGCTTCAGAAGATTGGAGACTGTTGAGAGTTAGGCTTAGGGTTGATTAATGATTGTGCACTGAGTCCCCTATACAGAATTTTATTGTTGTAAACAACCATTTGATCAATAAATATGAGAGGTGTCCTCTCAAAAATAAAAAATAAAAAATAAAAAAAGAATAGACCCTTAGAAGAGCTGGCAGGGAGTGCCTTGTTATATTACATTAGGTCTGGGCATATGCAGATTCTGATTGCCACTTGTTCTCACCAAAGAGTTACAAGATATGATTGATTGACTGACACAATAGCCCTAATTACACAGTTATATTGTTTTTTAGAGGAGGGTTTGTGGACTTCCTCTTTCAAAACTGCAAACCCCTGGGCTCCAAAGCCCAGCCCCTAGCAACTGGAATTTCTGAAAGTAGGGACCCAGAATCCATATTTGTAAGGCTCTCCAGGTGTTTCTCATGAACAGTAAAGTTTGAGAGCTACTGAGTTAATACTACATATTTCTTTATATTCCTTTTGGATTTCACAAAGTGGTGCAATTTGTTTATGAATTCATTTATAAAACACTGGGAAGAAAACAAGTAGAATTAGCTCAAAAGCCACTGTTGCCATGTGGTAGCTGCGTGATTGGGGATTAAGCAACTTGTATATTCTTCTGAATTTTGGCTTCCTCATCTGAAAATAGGGATAACAATATCTTCCTCATAAGGCTTTTAGGAGAATTAGATCATATAATACATGCAGATTAAGCCATGCTAGACACAAAAGGGTAAAAGAGTTCCACCCTTGAGTAATTGCAACCACAAGGAATGTGAAATGATTTTATCACGGATATGATAGGCCTTCATGACTTTGCCCAGTGAAAAATCTATTCTTAGTCATGACACCAAACACGGCCTTACCTTCAATGAACAGCCAATATTCTCAGTAAAAACTGAAGACAAAAATGTTCATAGTCACTGCAAGGTTTTAGAAGTTTACATAGTAATGACACAAGAAAAAAATGTGTCACAGAAGGGGCCACAAAAATAAAATTCAAAGGATATGATTGTTAGTAAAAAACATCTCAAATAACATCTATCAGTATAAAGAGGACAGTTTGGTACAACAACCAGTTGCAAAATATACAGAAAGAAAAGGTTCCCCTATACACAGTGTAAATTTTAAAAATCACAAATTTTATATATAGTGGGAATATATTCTATTCTCAAGGTACAACAAAAACATAATGCATGTAGGAATTAATCTAAAATGAATTACAGAGGACTATATTTTTTTTTAAAAAACAAAACTTTTGTTATGTGAGCTTTGGTGGAAAAACAAAACAAAATGTTAGTGAAATTTGTAAAATATGTGTTAAATAGATGTAAATTAGCTTATTGAATGAGAAAAGTCAACATTGCAAAGATGTCAATTCATTTCACAATAATTAGATGTTTAATTCAAATTTCTGTTAAAAAAAGATGTTTGAGATGTGAAAAAAATTGTTCCAAAGGTATTGAGATGTACTAGCTAAAAAAATTAAAAGAAGTAATAACAAAGGAGGCATCTTCATTGCCAGACAATAAGATAATTTTAAAGCTACAATAATTTGGCATTGGTAATAGGAGAGATAGCAAGCTCAGTGAAATGGAGTACAAAGTCCAGAAACTCACAAGTACATATAAATATTCACCATATAATAAAAGTGGTGTTTCAAATAAATAGGAAAATTAGAGATTATTCAATAAATAGTACCAGGATTTTTAAAAGCATTAATATTGGTATCTGATCTCACTCTATTTACCAAAATTAATTCCATGTTGGTTGAATAATTCAAAAAATTTTAATGAAACAAACAAATGAGGAAGTAAACAAAACACTAGATGAAAATATGGTGACATTTACATAATACTGGAATAAGAAAGGGCTTAATATACATATTACATCATGGTAGAACTTAGAAAGTATGGAAAATTTGATTTTGTAGGTAAAAAGTAATACACAAAGTTAAGAAAAATTGGGGAAAGTATTTGTAACATGTGTAATAAAGGGGCAGTATCCTTAATATATAGGTTATCTTAAGTATTTATAATAACTCACAGATATTTAGCAATTACTGTGTTCCGGTATGTTAATCGCTTTGCATATATTAGTTAATCCTCACAGCAACCCTCTAAGGTAAATCAGAAAATTGAGGCTCAGAGAGGCTAAGTAATTTACCCAGGGTTACACAGCCAATAAGAGATAGAATGGGATTTGGGTCCAGACAGTCTAGCTCCAGGCTAACAGCCACTCATGTTGCCAGTAAGTTACTGTTTATGTCTCAACACAAAGTTTATGTGGCAACACAAAGAAATCAGAAGATGAACAAAAGAAAGAATAAAGAAGCAAATCACAAAAAAAGTTTATCTGACCAAGAAACGTGTAAGTATATTCAGACTCATAATCAAAGAAATGCCATATTAAAAACTGAGATACCATTTTATACCTATTGAAATGAAAAAGATTAAAAAGCTAAGTGCCCTCTCTTGACTACAATCTTGAGAAATGGCTACTTCCACACACTGTTCCTGGGCAGCAAACTGGTACCACCTTTATGAAGGGAAACATGGCAATGCTTGTCAAAAGCCTCTAAAATGTGCATGCCCTTTGACTCTACAATTTCACTTCTAGGATTTATTTGGAAGAAAATGTCAAATGAGTGCAAAGTTGTCTGTGCAATCATGTTCATTGTAATATATTATATGTGACAGAAAAGTGGGAATGATTAATCTGTGCCCATAAAATTGAAACAATAAAATCTATTAATCAAAAATGTTGTAAAATATATTTTGATATAAATAATATGGGGAGATGAAAATAACATATTGCCAAATTTTTAAATATTATAATACAGGAAGCATAGTATAGTTCTTTTGTAATAGAAATTAAAATGCATATATATGTGTATATATTTCTAAAATACGTATATATAAACATAATATAGACATTAATATTCTAAAATTTTAACAATGATTTCTGGGTAGTGGATTTATGAATAGTTTTTCTCTTGTGATTTTTGGTGTTTTCTAAATTTTCTTTATTGAACCTGTTCTGTAACTAAGGGGACAACATCTATTCCTAAGAAAAAGGGAGAAAAAAAGCAGGGAGTAATTTTTCCAGCCAAAGTGGGACAGAGCACAGTGTCAGATAGCCAGAGGAAAAAAGAACAGAGCAGAACAGGGCATGCATAAAGAGAAAAGGACAAGCTATTTCTCAGTAATAAGTGACAAGCAACAGGCTTACCGTGCACTCATTTGGTGAGAGGCTAAGCCTCCTTAGCCATGCAGTTGGCAAAACCTCTAGAACAAACTTGGGAAGAGGATGAGAATAAAATTCTTCAAGAATTTGGCCACCCAACCCTGACTAGCAAAGCATAGCAACATAGACGAGAGATCTAAACCAGAATGGAAAGAAGGCAATTCTCATGACCATCCTTGGATAAGCGCTTGATTCACTAACCTTAGGCAGGAGGAACAATGCCTAGTGCAAATCATTGATAATGTGTTGTACATAATTATGCTGGAGTTAACTGCATAGTAAGTTATATCAAGCTCTGATTCCATGGTATACACTCCTTCAGTCTCTAACGACTTTTCATTTGTCTTCAGAAGTTAGGATCCTCCGAGTGTCTGGATGAGCCCTACCAGATTTCCTAACAAAATTCTGGTGCCTGGATCAGGAGACTTTCACAGAGGGCTGTTGTTAACAATGGATTGTTCTGTTCTGGAGTGTTCCACTAGAAAAAAACTTCTGGAACAATGAATGTTTGTTGAATTGTTATTATAAACCCTGTAAAAAGGTTGTTGTTAAGGAGGCTGGAGCTGGAGGTTGGAGGTTAGGAGCAGAAGAGAAAAGGGTGAGGTTTTCAGCAATGACAAAAGAAGACCATATCTTTCTTTTTATCACTATTTACATTAAAATAATTAAACACTCAGTTGCAAATTTCAGCACTCAAAGGAGAATAATTTTAGTGCATATTAAAAGATAAGTCAAAAAGGAGCTTTAAGTCATTCAAAGATGTCAAAAAAAAAAAGTATTACAAAGGAGGATTCTTTTAGTTTGAAGAAGCCAGGGTAGAAGTGATAAAAGAAGCCTGTGGCAGATTATTAGGTTATAAATAGTGTTCTGGTCTGTTTGCATAAAGAATAGAAGAGGAAATGACCTTAACCAAGTGAAGCAAGACCCTCTGACTTGCAAGAGGGTTTGATACACAATGGTTTTCTGAGGACGGTCACGGAGCCCTCCCTGTGGCAGAGATATTTAAGAGCGGGAGGATCCAACCCGCTATCTGGGGTGGCTGAGGAGGGACCTCCTTAGTGACAAAGGCATGTATTCTCTGACATCATAGGAGGCTTTTGGTCCTGTTTGTCTACAAACAATGGAAAGAGATATTTCTTTTTAGATTGTATACTATTACTTGTCTGTGTTAACAAAGAGTAACATAATACTGGAATAAGAAAGGACTTAATATACATATTACATCATGGTAGAACTTAGAAAAAATGGAAACTTTGATTTTGTACGTTTACAAAATTTGGTTTTGTAGTACCTTACACAAGCATCCCATACTCTCCACCCCATGACACATTTTTCATCTTTATTTTTATGCAGACATATTACTATTAAATTGGGGGAAAGAGAAGTTATTTAGGTAAGTTATCCCTAGCTGCTGCTATGTCAGAAATAGCTTTTTTCCCCTGGCAGAATGATGATGACTCTTAACACCTGCGTGTGTCCTTCTACCTTAACTCAGTAGACCATGCATATCTTCAAGTGCCTGAACCCCGTCTCTGCAGCAACTGCTGCTCCTGAAGGCTGTCTGCTAGGGAGGAAAGGGGAAGCATAATGTGGAGGAGGAAAGCCATTTCAAAGTTTCTTATAAAAGCAGAATATGTGGGTGTGTAAATACTCAGACTGGATGAAACAGTACTTTTATAAGGTTAGGGCTGAAGACAAATTATGAAAACAGAATGAAATTAAAGTGTTCAGGAAAAAGGTAGTGCAGATCTAAAAACTAAAAATCAATTTGTTTCTTGCCACACAATTACTTTCCCTTTCAAAACAATCTTTTTGACCCTAATAATCAATCATGATTCTAGAAGGGTTATTTAGTTGTTTGTGTTCCTGGGACCCCTGTGGTTCTATTTATTTTAATGACTTTTTTTTTGACAATTATGAAATGTCACCAACAGAAACATTCTTACGTGTTTCCTCATCAGACACTTCTGGACTTTTCTTTTAGGAGGACAAACATCTTTCCCATTTACAACAGCCCTCAGAATCCATCAAGAAAGTAGCTATCCATTCTTAAAAATCATGTAAGTAAAGAAAACCCAAAACAAAAGTGAGCATAGACATGAACAGAGTGAGGAAAAATGGCCAATAAAACATGCACATGATGCTCAACATCTTAAATAACAAAAGAGTGAGGGCTAAAAAAATTTGATATTTCCATTTTGACCAAAGTGTGTAGAAGCGGGTATTGTTTGTGTAAACTGGTGTAATTTCTCAGAAGAGAAATTTCATAGGTCTATCAAAACTTTAAATGCATATACCCTTTATCTCAGAAGCCCACTTCTGGATATTTGTCTTACAGATATAATATGGGAAAGATCTATGTTAGAGAGATTCATTAAAGGGACATTTGAAATAGTAAAGTAAACAAAGAATCTGGAAACAGTATAAGTATATATAAAAAAATAAAGAACTAATTACGACAATTACAGTGATTTTATATAATGGAATATTATACAGTTCCTAAAAGATTAGGTAAACTATATGGACTAACAGGGGAAACTGTCCAAATATATATTCATATATTAATTAAATTGTATTCAATAGTCATATATGCACAAATTTTAAAAGTCAAATGATATTAGAGGTTTAGAATAAATAACAGCAATCCCTGCTCCACCCCTCCACAATCTCCCAGTTCCTTCCCCAAAGACAACCACTTCTCACCATATTCGCTGTTTCTTCTGGCATCTATATTTCACCTTATCTCTAAACCAGTGCTGTCCAAAAAAAATACAATGCAAGCCACATATGCAATTTTAAATTCCTTAGTACTACATTAAAAAAAAGAGTAAAAGAAGTGAAATGAATTTCGATATCTTTTATTTAACCCAATACATTCAAAATATTATCATTATAATATGTAATCAACATAAAATTCTTAATGAGATATTTTACATTCTCTTTTTGTACCAAGTCTTCAAAATTCAGTGTTGCTCTCAATAACAACATATCTCAGTTTGGACCAGTCACATTTCCAGTGCTCAGTGGCAGATGTGGCTAGTGACTATCATATTGGATAGCATGGCTCTAAACAATCAAAGAATACTGGTGTCTTTTGACTCATTATGGACTTCCTATTATGGGCAAATGAAGGTCTGTCTCTACTAACACTGCTTTTTCTCTCACAATGTTATACACATTATACTTTTTGCTTAACTATTCAATATTTATACCATATAAATGTTAATCACAGCCAATTATAACAAACATGTAATCATGTTTTCCTTCTTGGCTTATTTTTTGTTTTTCCTTAATTTAACAATCACTTTGTTTTTATTAGCTTTAATATCTTTTTACCTGTTATACTAACTCTTTCACATGGCCCACTGGCCTTTCAGTACAGTGTTCCACTGGTCAATCCCATCAGCTAACTTATCTGTTCGCAGGGGTCTCCCATTTTCCACTTCCTTACTTTATACCCTCATTTTGGTCAAATTCATCTTGTAGGGGTTTTATAAAGTTAAAAAATATGGGTTTGATGTTCAAGCTACCCAAAGCAATCTATGGATTCAATGCAATGTCTATCAAATCCCACTGCATTTTTACAGAAATAGAAAAACTCATTTAAAAATTCATATGGAATCTCATGGGACCCCAGGAGATTTTTTTAAAATAACAAATTTGGAGGACTCACACTTCCTTATCTCAAAACAAATCTATATTAATCAAAACAATATGGTGCTGGCATATAGACAGGTATATAGATCAATGGGATAGAACACAGAGCCCCAAAATAAACTCTCATTATATAATCAAATGATCTTTGACTAGAGTGGCAAAATTCCTCAAAGAGGATCCTTACATATACCTCATAAACATTTTCCAAAGATAATATACAAATGGCCAATAAGCATATGAAAAGATACTCAGTATCACTAATCATCAGAGAAATGCAAATCAAAACCACAATGAGTCATCACCTCATATGCACTAGGATGGCTACTATCAAATCAAAAAACAAAAACAAAACAACAAAAAATAATAATTGTTAGCAAGGATATGGAGAAATTAGAACCTTTGTGCACTGTTTATGGGAATGTTAAATGATATAGTTGTTACGGAAAAATAGTTTGCCAGTTCCTTTAAAATGTCAAAATAGAACTGTATAATCCAGCAATCACACTTCTGTATTATCCAAAAGAACTGAAAGCAGGGTCTCAAAGAGATATTTGTACACCCATGCTTATAGCAATTCCATTCATAAGAGCCAAGAGGTGAAAGCAACCCAAATGTCTATTGACAGATGAATGAAAACACCAAATGTGGTATGCACATACAACTGAATATTATTCAGCCTTTGAAAGGCAGGAAATCTTGTCACATACTAAAACACCGATGGACCTTTAAGTCATTAGCTAAGCGACCTAAGCCAGTCACAGAAGACAAATACTCTATGAGTACACCTACACAAGGAATCAAAAGTAGTTGAATTCACAGAAACAGAAAGTGGAATGCTGAGGGAAGAGGAAGAGGGGGGTTGTAGTTTAATGGAGATACTCTCTCAGTAAGTAACATGAAAAAGACTTGGAGATCTACTTTACAACAATGTGAAATACTAACACCACTGAACTGTACACTTAAAAACAGTCAAGACAGTAAATTTTAGGTCATGTGTTTTTTTACCACACTATAACACTTAGAAAATTTTTTGAAAAGATACAGTGGCAGAATAATTGGTGCTGAGAGTTTCCAGCCCACCTCCTGAGCCATGCCGTTCCAGTCTGGACTAGCCGCCCTCTGTATCCGCGGCATGCCTGCCATCCTGGGGTCTCCCTTCCCCTCTCTCCAGATTCCCTTCCCACCCCTGCCTTGATGGGCCTTGTGTGTTCCACATCTTCCTCTCTCTTGGCTTATTCACTCACCTACATGGGGTGTATCCTCCAGGAGCTTCCTGAGAAGGGGGACTTTTTGCAATTTTTTTAGATGTGTCTGTCTGAAAGTATCTTTTTCACCTTCTAACTTAACTCATATTTTGACTTGCTACAGAAATTTTGGTTGGAAATTAACGTCCTTTGTATTTTTGAAAGTAGTGCCCAGGATCTCCTAGCTTCCAGTGCTGCTGTTGAGAAGATCAAAGCCCTTCTGATCGCTGATCACTTGTATATGATTTGTGTTTTCTCTCTGGGAGCTTGTAGAATCTTCCCAATGTAACAAAATTTCACAATTGTGCAAGGAGGTATCTTTTTCTTCCATTGCACTGGGCAATCATTGAGCTCCTTAATCTCAAAATTCATGTCCTTTGTTTCTGAAAAATGTTCTCCCATCTATTATCTCTGCTCTTCTTTCATTCTGGGACTTCTGTTGTTAGGTTGTTGGATCTCCTGGATTCATCCTCTCATTTTTTTTGTTGTTGTTCTATTTCAACTCTCCTTTTTGCTCTACTTTCTGGGAATTTCATCAAGTTTTTATCTAACCCTTCTCTTTAAGTTTTTCACTTCTGATATGTTTACAATATCCAAGGATTATTTCTGTTTCCATACATTACTTTGATAGCATGCTGTTCTTCTTTCATGGAAGAAATACCTTCCCTGATGATATAATGGCAGGTATCTTCCAACTGCATCATCTGTTTATTCCAGGTTGATTTCCTGTTGATTTTGGACTTTTTCATGTTAGATGCGGTCCTCACATGGCTGGTTTTCTGCTCGTGTTTTAAAGAAGGGGCAGAAAAGGCTGACTGGGAGCTTTAAGCTTGAGCATGGGGCTTACTGACTTTGAGCTTCACTGTAGAGTAATCTAGGCAATGCAGTGTCTATATCTTTATGTCTTCCTGTTTGTACAAGTCAGAGTCCCAGGGTGTACTCTTCCAGCCACTACCTGGAGGATGAAGGCCTGACTACTGAACTCAGGGAGCCAAATGGAAAATAATCCTCAGTATTCTTATGCAATAGTGTACATAGAATTCCCCCATTTTCAGTACAGAGTCCATACCTTCCACCTGTGCCTTGCATTCCCAGTCCAGATACCCTGATCCCTGCCTCCCTTACTACCCCCCAACCCCACCACCCTAATGTTCATGGTTTTGTCAGCTGCTGAGCCTTTGGGCATCCTGAATTAGAGAAGGTGGCTCTCACCTTTCTCCATGGCCAGTTTAGGATTCAGTTTTCCTGGGTCTACTACATCACTTGCCAATCTTCTAACTGCCTTTCTGCTTCTAAAATGTTAAGAGCTTTTGCTCTTCTCTTCTTTGCTTTATTTTTATAAATTTTTGTCTTAAAAGGAAATCCCTTTCTGTAGTTGTAGTGAAATTTTGGAGACAGAAAAAATTATGTGTTCAATCTACCATATTAACCCAGAAGTCCCCCAAATAAATCTGTTTTTAAAAAGAAAAAAAAATTGCAGCACATAATATGTATGTTCTCAATTATGTAAGAGACAAAAAAAGAGGGGACTATATGCAGACTGATAGAAACGTAAGAGACTTCTGGATAAAAGTTCTCTCAGTTTTCACTTTGTGCCTTTCTATACTGGTTGTTTTCTTTTTTAAAACTATAAACATAAATAATTCATAAAGAACTTGTTTAAAACTATATTTTGAAGACAAGCTCTACAAATTAAAGTCACCTTTAAGAGTGAGAGCATGTCACAAGGCCAACATGAACCTCCGTGGACCCGCTGCCAGCTCTGCTTGTCCATGATTGCAGAGAAGGATAGAAGCAATTAGGCAGCTAGAAAGTAGACAAGCTCTATGTTTGGCTTCAGGAATCTTGGAAAATACTCCCCCCACTTAGGCCGTTCTACCTCCAAGTGTAAAAACAACCCAGATCTTGACTTCCAATCCACAAAAAGAAGAGTATAATGGAACAGAGCAGACCAGACCACCTTGGCTCCTGGAGTACTCTGACCGTGCCTGCCTACACCCCTTACCACACCCTCACCTGTCTGCTTCCACACTCCGCACCCCAGCTCAGGCACATATCTAGGCCTTCCCAGCTAACTGAAACCTGAACATGTCTGTCTGAGTGATTTATATATCACATAGCCAAAGTTACACCGAATCTGCTCCCATAGAGCTTTCATTCTTTCAACAAACACTTATTTGTGGCAGATCATAAGGATTAACCCATTCAGACTGACTTTGTTCTACTTCAGACTTTGTTACCAGCAGGTAAATTACTAAACCTCTTTGGACCACTGCTTCTTTGTTTATAAATAAGGATGAGCTTTCTAGGCTCCTAGCAGGTCTAAGGTAAACTGATATTTGTAAATGGTTACTGAACACCTACCTTATACCATACAGATAGAAGGAAAAGATTCCTGCTCCCACAGAGCTTAAGATCTACTAGGAACAACACAACTCAGTTTAAAAAAAAGACACAAATAACAAACAATAACACATTGTAAGAAGGTCCTTTAAGAAAGAATAAAAGTGTGGTAAAGTTAAAACAGGGGACCTGTTTCTCTACTAATTCTACTTAGGATTGCATTTTAAAAGAAAGGACCCTTTTTGAAGTGTGACACCCACTGGAGTGTGTTAATAAAGAAGGAGGCAGATTTCAGTGTGTCTATGCATTGGAGAAAAGGAGAGCCATGCACGTTATTTCTTTAGTGCATTTGTTCTCTATAGTAAAAAAAGAATTGTCAACATTTTCTAAGCATTAACTGCACAGGCACCATGTACTTTATCTCACATAGTCCCTAGTTTTATAATGCCAACTTTCTGGTTCTTGGAGATACTCCCAAATGCCCCAGGGAAGATCTCAGAGCCTCAGGTCGATAGTTTGTTTGGCCTGTTAAACACACACGTGGTGAGGTGCCCCACACCATGGAACCCAACTACCTACCAATCTTAGACGCTATCTACGTGTAAGTTATAGTTTAAAGCAATTTGCAACAGTGATTTATAATAGTATGAAATCATTTCATATAATCACATGAAATGATAGGATACAATACTAAAGGATCTATTCCCACCACCTCTCCCCTCAGGAACAGCCTAATGTTATTATTCCCACAAGTAAAGGAATTCAGTGGATTATGAATAACCACAGACTTTCATCTTCTTTTCTTGAGTTTTATCTAGGGATCAAGCTTGAGGCAAACCATGACAGTCTGTGGCCTTCAGCCTGACTCTGTCCCTGGCTTTCATGTTCAAAGGGATTTCCCTAGCAGTTCATTGAAAGAGAGAGAGGGAAGGTAATTTACCAAATACTTCCCTTCCCTACAGTCATAAGGCCTCTGTTATTTCCTATCTGAGACACTCAGATTAGAAGGTAGTGATGAAGATGTCTGAGATGAAAAGTACAAGTTACTTTATCATGAAAGATATACACATATACGTGTGCCAACTAAATGTAAATATATGAAAGATAGGCCTTGGGTGGTTGGAGCCAGATGAGATGGATCATGGGGAAATTTAAGGAAGGAGTAAACGTAAGTTTCCTTCATTCGTCACAAAAATTTTTATTGAGGACCTACTATGTGCAAGAACTGTGCTACATAGTGGGGGACAATAGTGAGCAAAATTAGTCATATTATCTGCTCTCATGGAACATACAATAGGCTGGAAAAGGTTGAAATTAACCAAGTAGTTATTAGACAAATGAATGTATAAATTACAGACTGTGATAAATATACACACAGGGAAGAAAAGTGGTTCTAGGAGTACCTATAGCAGGAAACCGACAAACTGGAAGCAGTTAGGAGAGGCTTTCTTAGGAGAGTAAGCCTTGAGTCAAGATCTGAAAGGTGAGTAGCTGACTGGGCACAGGAAGGAAAAGAGAGGAGAAGAGTATTCTCCAGGCCAAAAAGCAGCATGTGCAAATGCCCTATGGCAGGGAGGAGCCGACATGTTCAGGGCCCTGGAATAAGCAACACAAAAAGGAGAAGAAATGTTACAAGATAAACTGAAGAGCTGGACCTGGCAGGCACTGGAGATCTTGCCATGTTGTACCTCCGGCCTAACAGCCATGGGGTGTCATTGAAGGTTTCTAAATCAGGTGAGAGACAGAAAATAAAATCTCAATGAACAGTTCAGTCTGAAACCAGACAGAAATTATGGTCCACGTGGGAAATGATGGAAACTTAGAGTGGGGTGGTCACAGTGGAGATAAGTCTGAAAGTTATGTACAAGGAAAAACTGACAGGACTTTCAGATGATCTCTTATGGGTTGAGGGAAAGGAAGGTATCTGAAATGACTCCTAGGTTTTTACCTGGAGCTTGAGAAAAAGGGAAATACAAGTGGGAAAAGCAGAGAGGAAAGAGGAGCAGGTAAGGTGGTGCACCTTGGAGCTGAATGGGTGAGTCTTTCTAAGGTCTGTTTTTCTGAAGAGAAACCCATGAGAGACACTTCCTGATAGGATACAATACTAAAGGATCTATTCCCACACCTCACTACTCAGTAGGCCCTGCTTTTACAGACAAAATGCTGACACTTTGGATCAATTTGGGACTTTGGTCTTAGGCAGGTCACTTCTCTCCAGACATCAGTTACCTGAAAGATTGTCATCCCTCCCTCCTGAAGGGCTTATTAGAATGCACACTTATGGACATTTGTCCCCATTGGACTATGAGAAATCGTAGATTGTTAAGAGCTCCCTGAGGAACAGAATAAGGGCTCAAACCCAGGTGTGACTCACCTGAAAGCTGTAAGAGAAGAGTAATACAGGCGAGAATGGAGAAGGTCCGAAACAATGTTTCTACACTCTCGCTAGTGATATGTCATGATGTAATAGGGCCAGACTTGGGGAAAAGTTGTAGCTGGCCTTCTATCCCCTGGTTGGACACAGCTAGAGTTCAGTTTCATTATTTCATCATTTCATCATTCCTTCTATTGACCCAGGGTGGGCACCACTACACTCTCAACCAGAGACACACACAAGACTCTGACATTTCATGAAATAATCCTAAAAAGAAGCCGAGATTTTCCCTTTGAAATCCAGTGAAAGAACCAAATCTACTTCAGCTTTACACTGAAGCTGTTATTCAACCCAAATACCAGTAACATTTTTGTTTAAATTTCAGGATGTTGACTCTATAGAAACCATGACTACATAATTCAACTTTTGAAAAATGAGGAACCAATATGTCATATGACTTATAGGATGCCCTCAAGAGAGTCATGTGAAATTAAGGAGAGCTCTCCAAAAGCATCAAACTGCCAAGAAGAAATTATTTCACTGGAACTGATTCTTTAAAAATTCTCTAAGTAAATTTTCAACATAAATAATCTCCAAGGTAGATCTAAATTTCTAGGGCACTCAGAGCTTTTGAAGGCTTCATTGTTTCCTAAATGATTTCAGTGGACTTGCTGTATACTTCCGACTAGTCTGGAATAAATTCCAGTACTTGCTTTTGCATTTCCACCAGTGCCTAGCACATAGTAAACATCAAGCTTAGTACCAGGCACATAATAGTAGTACTGTGTGAATAAGCATTTATTGAATACTAAATGCTCTACATGAATTATCTGATTTGATCTTCACAACAACCCATGTAAATGGGGAAACTGAGGTCACACAGAAAATGGCAGAGCTGGAATTCCCACCCAGATCTATATGATTCCCAACATCCATTAATGAACTTTCCAGTCTCATATCCAAACCAAAAGGGACTCAAACTCTTTGAGAGTCCAAACACATTTAAATCCCATTGATACAGCAGTATCAAAATAAGAAAAAATTCCCTAAATGAGAGGCTTATACTTATGAAAGATTCATCTGTTCATTCATTCATTAAATAATTTTTTGAGAGCTTTTTATGTACTGAACACTTTTATAGGGACACAGTGATACAGTTATACACAAAACAGTGATACATAAAACAGTGATAAATAAAACAATCCCACCTTGCAGAAGCTTCCATTCTAGGAGAGATGGACAATGAACATGTATGCAAATATGTGAACTGATAGATATTTAAACAGATAATATGCCTCAGCTAGTGCTAAATGCTATAATAAAAATAAATCAGGGAGAAGCTATTGACCTATGAGAAGACATGGAGGAAACTTAAGTGCATATTACCAAGGGAAAGAAGCCAATCTGAACAGACTACATACTGTCTGATGCCAATAACATGACATTCTGGAAAAGATGAAATTGTGGAAACAGTAGCAGGATCAATAGTTGCGAGGGTTTGGGGGAAGGAAGGGATGAAAAGGTGGAAGACTTTTAGGGCAGTGAAACTATACTATGTACATACTATAATGGCAGGTACACATCACAAAACCCATAGAATGTACAACACCTAGAGTAAACCCTAAGGTAAATTATTGACTTTGGGTGATAATAATGTATCAATGAAGGTTCACTGATTGTAACAAATGTACAACTTTGGTGCCAGGTGTTGATAGTGGGGGAGGGGCTATACCTGTGAGGGGGTAAGGATTACATGGGAAATCTCTCTATTTTACACTCAATTTTGCTGGGAACCTAAAACTGCTCTAAAAACCTTTTTTTTTTTAGTTTTTCTTAAAAACAAATCAGGGTAAGAAAAACAGTGAAAAGGGGTGTGGATTGTTTGGAACTGAATTCTCACGGGACTCAGCAAAAAATTATTATTTAAAAATGTTTTCAGAAGGTAAAATACTCCACTTCCAGCCCTTTGTCTTTAAATGTTTTTCAACAGCACAAAATTGCAAAATAGAAGGAATGTGAACATGAGTCCTATAGAAGATTAACAAACAGTATAAATTATGGGGACATAAGGCACATTAGGAGTAATAGTTGATTTTGTGTCAACTTGACTGGGCCATGGGATGCCCAGATATTTGGTAAACCATTATTCTGGATGTGTCTTTGAGGGTGCTCCTGGATGAGGTTAACATTTGAATTGGTAGACTGAATAAAGCAGATTGTTCTCCCCAAGTGGGTGAGCTTCATCCAATCCACTGAAGGCCAGGATACAGCAAAAAGGCTGAGCACAGCAGGAGCCGCTTGCTTCAGGGGGAACGCTGGTCTCCTCTCAGACGGGAACTTATGACATCCTGCTTGTCAGGGCTTTTGACTGTGGAACCATAACACTGGCTCTCCTGGGTCCCCCAGCTTGCTAATTGCAGATCTTGGGATTTCTTAGCCCCCACAGTCATGTGAGCCAATTCCTCATACCCACATATATATGTGTATATATAAAATGATAAATAAGTATTGCATATATTATATATATATATATAATATATATATATATATACATTTCATATGTTTTATGTATATGTACTTATCCTAGTCATTCTGTTTTCTAGAGAATGCTGATCAGTAGAGTACTTACCGGAGGTTCTACTGGAATTTTGAATCAATGGAGCACAAAGTTAGCACTCTGTGATCTATCCAAAATTACAGTTAGGTGAGTATTCTTAGAGTCTGTTATTTCTAAGATAAAGAAAGAGAGGCTCAGGGGTCCAGTGACGGGGGAAAGACAGAAGAGATGTGGCAGAACTGGGACTCAATTTCAATTTCAAATTCCAATTTCAAATTCCAATTCTACAGTACTTTTAGCCACACTAGCTATATGAAAGAAAAGGTTTTATTTAAATTCAAATACATAAGCTAGAATAGCGGGATGCTCTGGTTGTGACCTAAATGTCCTTCAGTTTGTATGGGTACTGGTTTTTCTTGCCTTGTTTTAAGTACATACCCAGGAGATCTTGGGTCATAAAGGGCTACCTTATTTTTCAACACTGGCTCCCAGAACACAAAGAGGAGGTCCTTGGTAGATGCACCTCTGGGCATCCCAGACTTGGTATATTAAAGAAGCTGTTGGATTCTTATGTCTTTAAGACTGAATTCATTCCCCATGGGTGAATGGCTTATCATTCCAAATAGGATCTGGGGTCTTAGCTTCTAAAACCTTTTCTAAAAGCACAGGTTTGGGAACCTGACAGACTTGAGTTTGAATCTGGCTTTGCTGTCTCCTAGCTGTGTAATAAGAGTTGAGCTAACTGATCTCTCTGAACTTTGGTATCCCATCTATAAAATGTAGATTATTGATTTGTATGAATGGATTTGTTCAATAAATGCTTGTTGGCAGACACTGTGCCAGATACCAGAAATATGAAGATGAACAAGATAAAGCCCTCTGCCCAGAAATGTCCACTGTATTGGGGAAGATAAACATAACCATCATTCTTATACCACATAATAATTCCAACAGACATGTAGAGGGTGGTCGCACCTCACCTGTGGTGGAGTCTTCTAGCACTCAGCTATGTCCAGTTCTCCTTTCCTTTCAGCCTCATTAGAAAGTTACACTTCTACCTTCTTGCAGGTAGTGTAACAGAGCAGGCCAGTAGACTGAGAATGAGAGCAATACGATCACCCTGGGCCAATACTGCCAGCATGATACCTTCAGTACTCTCTTCTGCTACATCAACTAGGGAAGCTAAAAGTTCTGCTTGGTACAATTCCAGGATGGTAGCTGTAGCTCTTTCAAGCAGGTCAGTCTGGGGAGCTGCCCAAGACAATGACCCAGACCTGAAGCAGACTTCGATGGACCAAACAATAAACTTGTGTCAAGCCACTGAGATCTGTGGGTTGTAAGTCACTACAGCATGATCTAGGTTTTCAAATTCATATACCAACCTGCAAAAGGCATTCTGAAAACATTAGAAAATGACCGAGTACTAACTGATGAGTGAGATGTGAGCCAGGGGAAAAAGGGGAGGAAGGCCCATCAGAATGAAGAAGGCAGAGCAAAGGCAAAAGGTCTGGCATGGCAGCTAGTCACAAACAGTCCAGGGGTTCTGGCATGCAGAGAGGGAGGGAGAGGGGCAAGGGAGAGACTGAGGAGGCAGGCAAGACCAAACAGTGGAGGGCCTTGTGGGCCACATAAGCAGCATGGCCTTTATCCAGAGTGGGGAACCATGCAGACTTCTAAGCAAAGAAGCTACATGCTCATCTGTGGTTGTGTAGAGGAAGGACTGGGGTGGGACTGAGGCAAGAGACCAAGATGAAACCAAACAACTTTTGGAAAGTACCTACTGTAGGACCTGGTGAACAGCAGTGCATCACTTCCCTTCTCCATTCCCCTGCTCATGTATTAATGTAGCTTTAGAAACTAGCCAACCCTGTACCTTGGCAGTCTTACTTTTTTTGACTCTTTAGAAATAAATGCTTCATTAGGTAAGAATGTATGTACAAGGATATCCCCTACAGCCTTGCCTGTACAGATAGAAACTGAAAACAATCTGGATATTCATCAGGAGTAAACTGGTCAAATAAATTGTGGAACATGCTATATTACATATTATTAAAAATAATAAAAGCTATGTTAACTGACTTGGATGGGGTATTCATGATATAGTGTTAAGAAAAACGAGTTGTGGAGTAATTGTATTATATGATTTGATTACCTTAAAAATATAAAATAAATAATTCAGCCCTGTAGGCATAATTAGGGTGCCAGTTTGTACCCATTCATGTGAGCCTGTGCTGGGGGTATAAGGCAATGCAGCTGTTAACAGTGGTCATCTCACTGTTAACAGGTTGGCAGTCTTGCCATAGTCATAATTAACATGTGTTACTTTTATAACTTATTTTTTTAACTAATAGAGAAATGAAAAGAACACTGTCTTGGAGAACTGCAACTGGTCATTCTCTTCTTATAGTGGTTGTTATCAACTGCAAAGGTATAAAAACCAATCTTGCACCCAGAAGATTCTTCTTCTGGTTGAAAGTTCCTCTTCCCACTAGAGTATAATTGTTTTTAAATCAAATGAGGTACCTTGAATTCTTTGTAATTACTAATTTCAGTGGATTAGATTCAGACTCTCAAGGGATTTAAATGGATCCAGGCCTTCAATGCTAATTACTCCAGGAGAGGAAGCTCTATTCATTTTTAGGAAATAAATGGGCCTTCCCATCAGGATAAGCAAATTACTCTGGGCTGTGGGGAAAAGGTTTATTCCACCTTCCAGAGAGACCTACAATCTTTTCTATGTATTTACAACAGGGTGTGGACAAGAATAGTTCACCTTATATAACAAACATAGTCAATGTATTGAAAACCTATTATTTAAAGACACTCAAGGAAAACTTAGAATAGTCTTATGATATCAGAATACACTAAGCCTTTTTTAGCATGTCACAAAATTTAGAAAGCAAAAAGAAAGGATGTAAAGTCTGCTTCATATAAATCTAAAATTTCTTCATGAAAAAAAGCCTATAAACTAATTTTAAAAACGAATGATAAGCTAAAAACACATGTGGAAACAAAAGTTTACCTTTTGGAATATACCAAGAACTCCTTCAAATCAATATGAAAAGCATCAATAACCAACAGAGTATCAGACAAAAGATATGAAAATAGATTTCATGGAAAATGAAATAAAAATGGTTCTCAAATACCTGGCCAAAATCTCCATCTTACTTATAATAAGAGTTATAATTAAACGACTTACAGTTAAAACTTTGAGATATGACTTCCCTCATCAGCCAAAGATCGACTAATCATTATATACATGTGCTGATCAGAGTATGAGGAAGAGGTGTTCTCACATCTTGCCAGAGGGAATGTTAAATTGGTACAACCTCTCTGTATCTGTCTCTATCAAAAATGCCTGCATCCTTTGAGTAGGCAATTCCATTTCTAGGAAATATCCCACTGAGACACTCACAGGTGTGAAATCACACATGGGCAAAATTATTCATTCATTGTAGGTTTATCTGTAATAAAAAAAAGATAGGAAACAAACTAAAATTCCATCAAAGGGGGAAGGGTTAATAAATGGAATACAAGAGCTAACAGGAAGGATGCAGGCCTGTATCTCCCTAAAAGGAAGGATTACTAAAACAAGCTCAGTGAAGAAGGCAAGGTCCATAACATTGTAACTATGCACCACCTCTTACGTAGAAGAATAAAATTAAATCATGGGAAATATGAATATTCTACTTAAGGAAACAGAAGAAAAAAAAAAAAACAGTAGAAGTATTTGCCCCTAAGAGGTGAACTGGTTGACTCAGGAAGGGTGGACATGCTGTATTTCTGAACACCCTTTTGTACCTTTTGAATTTTGTGCCATGGGTATGTTTCACCTATGCAAAAAATAAAAAGAAGTATAAACACACTATTTTAAAACAAAATAGAGTCTAAAAGTTCCTTTGTTTGTCTTGATTTTTGGGTGGCCATTTAATTTTTTTAGCATTTGTCTCTTTCACACCTTATCTACCTTGATCCTTTCTATTTCCCTTCTCTTCCATTCTTTCCCTTGCCTCATCGCTAAAATAACAACTAAAGAAAAAAATTAAAATAGCATCTGCTGACAATTAAGTAAATGCCAAAAACTGTGCTTTATGGGTATGATTTCACTGAATACTCACAACAATCCCCAGAAGGGAAGTTTCCTTTGCCACAGTTTACAAGTGAGGAGATTCAGTCACAGGGGATTGTCTGGCCCAAAGCCAGACAAGCAGTAAATGATGCAGCTGGGGTTTCAACCAAGTCTGTCTCTGATATCCACAGTTCTTTTAGTAAACTGTACTCCTTACACTATAGAATAAATACACATACATACATATTTTAAAATTTTTGAATAAAGTATTACAGTATTTGTTTCTAATTTGAAAATCAAGTGAGCTTAACATTTTAGATGACTTTTAAAACGCACACAAAGAAAATTTAATGAAATAAACTATTTTTTATTTCTAAACTCTTGATTGTTTTGACAAATCGGTTGAAGGGAGACCCCATGTTTTAGTCATTCATGAGCCGAGCACCTACCAAGTGCTCAAAACTGTGCTATTCCTTGACACTGAAAGATGGAGCACTTAGGAAACTCTCAGTCCATTGTAGAGAGGGCAATACTCATGTTTATTTGGCCCCTACTATGTTCCAAGCAGGGTGCTAAGCACCTTGCATAGGTTCCAACAACCATATGACGTAAGGTAGAATTTTTACTTCCCCTCTTACAAATGAAGCCCTGACATTCAATAACTTCCCAGTGGACCACAACTTACAGATTACAGAACAGGGATTTGAACCCAGGCAGTTTGACTCCAGAGCCTGTGCCATCATGACACTGCCTGGAAACTGATTAGTACAGCACATGACACACACAGGAGGGCCCAGGGAAGAACCCTCACTATTCCTGGAAATGGGTCGGTCAAGGCTTCCCAGAGGATCAAGGCACAGACTGTCTTGATAGAAATTCAGAACAGATAGACGTCATGGCATCCTGCATTGAAACTGTTATGAAAAGACTTACATCCTTTGGAGAGGGAAAAAATGTAGCATTAGGGCTTCATGTGATCTGCCTGGGAGCTGTGCCATGTAATGGAACCAGTCTCCGACAGGGAGTTTTATATTTTACTCAATATTCTGAAGTTTGGCTACGAGTATCAACCAGGTTCCTGTCATCAGGCAGTACTGTTAGAAGGAGAGGGGTTGGATTTAATAGCACTGTTTGTTTTTTTAATGCAATGCCCTAGAAATACGCAACAGAACTGTAACAGAGATGAATCAAAAGGAGGATGTATTACAATAAATGCAATGCCAAAAATAACAGTAGGAAAAGTGATTTCTTGTGATTCTGGTACAGTTAAGAGCTAAACTTATGACCCTAGAAGCAGTCCTTTGGAGACTCTGAAAATGCTTCAAGGCTCTCCTCATCCTGTCCATGAATGGCCTTAAAACTGGACTCTTGACTCATCAGCTCTGGTTGGGACACGACAGTGACAGAACAGAAATCCCTGGGCCCAAGGGCTGCTGCCTTACTGTGTCTGCTTACCTCACTGTGATGAGTCTTCTGTCCCTAACTTGGCCATGGCTCAAGAGCTGAGCTTAGCCTCTAAGCCACTGAGACACAGCCAGTACCAGGCTGGGGAAGCCCAAGGGTATCTAATTCTATGGAACACAAATTCTGCCCCATGCACCTCCTGACTCCCAAACCCAGCTGGTAGCCTATGTCTACTTTATAACAGAACAGCCTTCATTTTGGGACATAGGAGCAGCATGTTTTGACGAGAACAATTTCTTTGCTTAAAAAGCTTTATGGCCAATTGCCTTTGAAATGTAAGATCAAACAATGCCTTTGATACATGCTTTTCCTATACTCCCTAAACAGTACCCATATAATAACCAATCTCTGGATTACTTAAGTTTTTTCCTTCAAAACATTCCTCTATTCTCTAGGGCCCACTGGTGTGCTGGACAGTGTTTAACAACTAGCTTTCTGGGGGTCCTGGTTTATAGCATGTGCCAATTCCCATAGTGTAAAACACTCCCACCTTTCCTAATATGAAGCTACCAGTGGGAATCACTGAATGAGGAATTGGGATGAAATGAGCACAGTTGGCTCACTTGAGCCTGAGCCAGCCAGTCACATCACACCTCTGCCTGGGCTCCGTCCTAATTTTATGCTGAATGGCTGCTTAACAGCCATTATTTACATCACCTCTACTCAGAATTACCCAGAATGTTATGCATACAATGCAATATAAGAAAAGAAAAGCAGGTTATAAAACACCATTTTTTTATTTCTCATACACTTACATACAAATAGCTACATAGAAAAATGGCAAGAATGATGACAACATAATGATAACAATGATTATCACTGGATAAGATTATTTTGCAATTTTTCCCCTTTTTTCCTGTTTTCTCCATTTTCTATATCAAACATGTATTGCTTGCATAATTCTTTTTTAACTTAAAAACAATTAAAAAATTTCAACACTGATCTGTTCCTGCTCCTACAATAACTAAGAACTTTGCTACCTCTTTACACCGATATGTGTGGGCTCTGGAATCTTCCAAATCAGTTTAGACTGCCTGAGGCCACCAAGATCCTGCCTACATCAAAATGGGAGGCACCCCAACCAGCCACAACAGGTCAGTGGGTGTGAGCTAGAAGACACCATTAGACTTTTGGACTTTCAGGAATTATTTCTCAATTACAGTTCCCATTCATATAACTTCATTAAAGTAGGCTCTGGATTATTAAGCATGGTTAATGAAGAGCCACAGAATCACAGAATGCTGGGGCTAGGAGGGAATTCAAGAGAGATTTCTATAATAGAGCTCTGAGATGGGAGAGTACTTTGCCTAAAAATCCTCCAGTTATTCAATATCTTAAATCTCATATCTACCAATAGCGACAAGTACCAAACCACAAGAAGCCAAGGATTCAATAATGTGATGAAGAGAAAAGCCTAATTGAGGGAAACCTTATATTCTGCCAACAGTTTTTGCTGGCAGCAAAAAACCCCAAGCTCCCTCTGAGCCTTTCAATCTAAGACAAGTCAAGAAGGCTGGAGAGCTCTTTACAAGCCTGGCCAACAGAGTAGTCACACAGCATCAGATGGATAAAGTCCAGCACTCAAATCTCTTCTGACACCTGACCTGCCCCAGAGTACATACCTGGTATCTTCACTAGCTTTACTGGGCCAAGGCAAACAAGCTGAACAGGTCATTAAGGAGTATCTATTACAGCCTCTTTGCTGATTGTCCTAGAAGGATGAGAGAATCTGAGGCAGTTAGCAGCAACTGCTTAGGCTTCAAAGCCCCAAACAAACCTTTGGGAATGTAGCCTCTCCTTTCAGAAGTTCATTACCTCCCATGAAAAGTATCACCAAAAAACAATTTCAAATGCCAGAATGGAGGAAACCACTTTCATGCATCCTGATCACTTGTCAAGCTGACCAGTATAGCGGCTCATGCCTTCCCTCCTGTCACCACCCCTCACCCACAGTAAAGTAGAACATAAGAAACATGGTCCCCAGGACTGGGGATCTAGGACCACCAGCCCACAGAGCCCTTGGGGGACATAATACTGCTGCTCAGAGACAGACCACTGTGGAAACCCTGCAGCACAGCAGGAGCTACAGGCCTGGCAGACCACAGTGTCAGAAGACCACTCACCCAGCTGCCTGGGTATCCAGGCCTCTGAGGCCATCGTACACAGTGAAGGCAGCACTCCAGGAGCTGTGGCTTTAGTCTATAGGTTAAGGACTCTGCTCTGCACTGCACACACCCACACATAAGTGCATAGAACTCAACAGCTTGAAGAAATCACCTATGATTCTTTCACCTGCTTACCTGGATCTGAATTCTTCTGTAATATTTTTAATCAATCCAGGGGAACAGGTCTTCAGGAATAAAAAAACCCAATGTCTCAGAATTACAGCGCTCAATATGTTGAGAGCATAGCATGGAAATTATTCCACCATGGAGACTAGACAGACCCTCCCTACCTTAATGGATTCGCTTGCTAAAGAGAACACACATGACTTTTAGTTCAGGAAGACAAAGACACTCTCCTTTCAGTAAGTTAAGTAGCCAGAAGGGAAGGGAACAGAGGTGCAGTACGTCATAGCCAGCCCAGCAGAATCCCCTGGTCTTATCGTTACATATGATACTATCAAATGGGTTCTTAGTACCTTAATTTTGAGGGAAAAGAGTGGAAGTGAACAGCCAATGGTTTTGCATGCTTAGTTTCTGCCTATGACACTGAGCTCAAGAAAACTGAGACCTTTGGATAAACTAAAGACGGTGTGAATGACTTGATAGAATGAATTAACTCTGTCCTTGCTGACAGGTTGAAGTTTCCTAATTGTGAGGCAGAACCAGCAGCCACCAACATAGAAGTCCTACCGTGCAGATGTAGAAGAGACAGAGCATGGAAACTCAGCCTGAGAGACCTCCCCAGCTCTCAGGCACGGGGCCAATGGGGCACCTTCAGGATCAGCAAAGCAAGTTCTCATCACCAAAACAGCTACAAAGCAGCTGTCTTATTAACATCTGGAGGTCTGGGTACTCTCTTCCAGGCCTGGACACCAAAGGAAAGGGGACATGGAAGGGGAGGCAGTTCCCAAGGCAAAGGGAGTCTACACTATTGCCCCAGGAGAGGCCACTTCCCTCCTGAGATGCCTGGGATTTTCCACTTCAGCAGAGGAAGGTAAATCAGCACAGAGCAAAACAACAAGGGCACAGGACAGATGACTTCCTTGCACAGTTTTGGATCAGAAACCCAGCAGGCAGATGTGCCCCTTCCCTGGGATAGGGAGAGCAAGGCCCAGCCCCAGCATACTCTTGCCCTCAGAAAAGCTACGGCCAGATCAAGAAGGTACCAGGAACAACAAGAGGACATCAGAGCTGAGGTTGTGAGGCCCGGACTGAAACTGAGCCACGCTGGGAAATGCCCAGAGCTTTGGTCTCCAAGGCCTGCCCTCCAAGATCAGCCAGCCCTTTCCATGCAGACATGCCACCTGGCCTTAATATTTCTCTCCAAGTAACACCACCACTTTCCCCAAAGCAGAGACATTTCCCAGAGCCTTACAGGCCCATTATCTTCTCAGTGGGACTCAATCCTGGAAGGAGCTGCTACATAACAATCTGTTTTCCAGTGTGCAAACTTCTTATGACTTACTAACACATGCAACTACATTCTGTCAGCACCTGCAAGTTTTCTACTACCCAGTGAATTCTCTTTTGCTCTTGGGCTGCTCCCTCCTGCTGAATTACAGACCCACCCATCTTCAAACCCAGGAATACAGACAGAGAACACAACACCACATTTTAACCTGTGAGATGTGGAGAACCCCTCTTCACCTGAGCACTTAAGACCACATGGAAGCTACTTGTTCTCCTTCACCTCAAATCTATTGACAGGCTCTTTGAACTAATCTCCACCAACATGTAGGAAAGCAGTCAAGGAAAGTCATTCTGAGGGGCGCAGACAGGACCCACCAGCCCTAAATAAGGAAATAACAGAAGCAAAGCTATCTTGGTTTCCCTTCCTACTCCCTGTCCATCCTCGTTTGTCCAGTTTCTCTTGTTCTCAGCTGGCAGTCACTTCAAATCAGTGATGGTGCCATCTGGCAACTGGGGGCATTAGTTAATAAATGCTGACAGCGTGGCCTTTTTTCATCATTTATACATATTAAGTATGAGGGATGAGCTCTCCAAGTGGAAAATTCAGTGAGCTCTAAAGGAAGGAAGCTATCATGGTGGAGTTATGGATGTCGCACTAATGCTGTGGAGCAACGGTGAGCCCATTTCTCCCCAAATCAAATGCCAGCCAAAAGCATTGATACTAATGAAGACCCTACATGCTAATGATTGATATGCAAGATGGCAGACAGTGTCTTGCAACCTTCCCACACACATGCATTCCCATCCTCACACAACTTGCCCTTTCTGGCTGCCAGGAGCATAAGGTCTGGGATTAAGTCAGTTCCCCACACCCTGGAAGACCATTTTCAAGATTTTAACCATGAACAGGGAAAGCTGAGGGCTTCTGTCACAAAAATACTTCACAGAGAGCCTTGGAAATGGTGTAGGAGCATGACACAAGACACACAAGCTAGGCTCAGTGTTCAAGTTGAGAGGCCAGGTTTGGGGATCTTAATGTTCTCAGAAAAGAAGGAAAATCACTTTTTTAAATTCACTTTCCACTTTTACAGTAAAATATTTTTAACAAAACATAGAACCTCATTTCTTCAGAGGAAAATGACTGGGAGACCAACTAATCACCAGTGCCGCGGTCTGGCGCCTTCAGAGTGAGCATGCAGACCGACAGAGCTGAGCAGTTCTCCGAGGCAGAGACCCCAAGCCCAGGAATGCTACAAAGGTCAAGTGTTTACTGCAGGATTACGGGTGCCAGGGGTTTTTCACACTTTATCTTATTCAGTCTTCACAATGGCAATGTGGGAAGAACTGTACCTCTTCCAATTTTACAGAGGAGCAAACAAGGGCATAGATCCTTGGGTCAACTGAGCCCAGGTCCAGCAGCAAGTGGCAGAGCTGGGCTTTGAATCCAAGCTGTGTGACTCAAGAACCTGAGCCCTACCATCACCTACATGGCATCCAGACAATGTGAAACTATAGTGTGTGTGGTGTGTGTGTACACAATATATAAACAGATAATGTAGATACAGAGGTGAGTTCCAGAGTGCCAAGAAAACCTCACCCAGATCAGGGTAACAGAATTAAGCTAAAAATACTGTGGGTCAGGCACTACCTCTGAGGAGAGGAGCTGATAAAGAAGAAAGACTTATTTTTCTCTGGATGCCTTGATGTCCTATTTGAACATTTTAGTATGTACATGTACTTCCTGTTTTAAAAACTTGTACTTGAAAAGAAAAATCTGTATTGCCAAGTCACTAAATATTCTGAATTTTTGGTCATATTTTCTAAAAAATAGGTATGTGAGAAAAAGTCTCATACTAGAGAGGCCTATGACATGCACAGCAGGGGTGTGGGGATAAATGGCTTCACTCAGGAAAGAGGACTCGACTGGAGGTTTCTGAGTTGCTCAAGACCCAAGAGCACTAAAAATGAAACCATTAAGCTATCCTCTCCCATTTTCATTTTCAAACTGAAATCCTACCTGCACAGGTTTAGAAAGTCAGTGAAAGAATGGATGACCTCACTTCCCCACCCCCCCCACGACAGGCCAGCCCTAAAGTGTTGTGCACAAAACAAGACTTGAGTAAATTGATTCATATTTTAAATACCCTAGCAGAGGTTCTCCGTTTAGCAATCCTGATTAGATCCTCTTTACAAAGCAAAGAAGCTGATTGTGGTGATAGCACTGTGTTTTGTAAAGAATTTGTGTGTGTGCTGTACAAGGGTCCTAATTTCAGCCTGGAGCCAATCTCCAGAGGTATCTGAGTGACTGGGAGATTGGTTTAGAATTATTTACATGAGAAAAGGACCCCTGGCAAAAGACGTCATAAGGGCAGAGGGGCCCCCACTGCTGGCCCTATAAGAGGGCTTGGGTCCCAGAGAGGAGTTAGGGAAAGTGTGATTCAGAGCCTAGAGCTGAGTCTGTGAAGATTTCCTCCCAGCTGCCTCTGGACTTCGAGCAGGTCATACAGCAGAAGAGTGGTGAGAACTCCTTGGACTCCCCATCAGAGGTGAGTGTATGCTCCCCACTCCTGCCCTGGACCTACTGGGCATCAGTGATGTGAGGGCACCGGCAGACTCAGCACCGGCCCGGCTCCTCGGGCTCCCCAGCAAGAGTGAGATTGCCTGGTAGCCAGCAGCACAACAGAAACCCCTTGGCCCCTTGAGAGTGTCCAGAGGTCATTGGGGGCCAGCAGGGAGCCAGCAGGACACACCTGGCAGATGCGGGCTGGAGCAGGAGAGGGTGATGGCCCAAAGGAGCCCTTTATGTCTGCCCTCCCCACTGCACCTAGAGACTCTACCCGAGGTTTGGGGGCAGGCAGGCCGTTCTGCAACAGCTGGTCACAGCGACAGGCAGGAAGAAAAGTCCTGCAGATGGCTCGTAGTTTCCTCTTATTTGTAATCCCAGGCTGGTAGGCTGCAGTGCCGTCTGAAGAAACTGGGGCTAAAACATCTTAGGTTTTTACAAATACGAACAAACTGGAATACTAAATTCCAGCCTGTTAATCTGGTAACCAAAGTATTTTTTTTAATCATAGTCAGCCTTAGCTTCTCCCCCAACTCCTGTTAAACTGTGCATGACTTCAGCTTTACTTTCCTTCTCAAGATATGCCAAAGTGCTGAGTCACCAAAAAAAAAAAAAAGAAAGAAAGTAGAGTGATCCTGCTTCTTAGGGCTGACTCCTCTACAGAGACCCAGTCCGCACGTTTCCTCCCCCTGGATGTGATTCCTGTGTGATGCTAAAAGACGTCACATTGCACAATCTTAATAAGGTTTCCAATCAGCCCCCACCCGCTCTGGCCCCACCCCCACCCTCCAACAAAGATTTATCAAATGTGGGATTTTCCCATGAGTCTCAATATTAGAGTCTCAACCCCCAATAAATATGAGACTGGGGATGTCTGAGGCTCATTCTGCCCTTGAACCCACCAGGAACGAAAGAGAGCTCCATCTGCCCTCCAGAAACCCAGCCATGAACTCCCTCTTCACAAGTAAGTGAAGGAAATCCCAGCCTTGGAACTGCCCCGGTGGCTGAAGGAGGGGGTGTGTCGGCCCCAGAGCTGGCCCACGGCCAGCAGTCAGCAGTGCAGCTCTGCCAGCTGTGCAGGCTGCTCACTGGCTGCTCTCCCTTCCCTCCTGCACAGGTGCCTTCCCGCCAGCGTTCCTCTCACTGGGGCTGCTCCTGGTGATGGCTACTGGCTTCGTTACCCCAGCACCTGCAGGTGGTGTCACCTCAAATAAGCCATCACTCACCACTCCAGGAAACGTGGAACAGCGTGTGAAATACATGCTCTCTAAAATCAGTGAACTGAGAAAGGAGGTGGGTAGGCTCAGCTGAGGGTGATGTAGAGCATGTGGGCACTCATCTCCTTGCCCCTGGATGTGGACAGGGCTCCTGCATGGGGAGGTCTTTGCTAGATTCCAGAGCAGTTTAGATTTGAGGCCAAATGGGCAGGTTGTCTTCTGTATTTCTCCTTTGATGCTGGTCTCAGAGAGTTCCTTTCCCTTTTGAAAAATATAGAATGGGGCTGAAATCCATGCCTCCTAGTCTATTCCCAGCTCCATAGTTGGCATGAGCTAAGGGTCATTGCCTTTCCAGACTCCCTTTTCCCTAACCAAAAAACAAGATGTGTCAATCTTCTTTGTGTCCCTTAGACTTTGGGAGGATTAGAAAAATACCACCTGAAATGAGTGTTCAGCTTCTCAGGACAATTTAAAGCAACTTTCAAGCTTTAAATATAAGGTAGTTTGCCTCTGTTTGGTAGAAAGTAAAGAACATAGGAAAGGGAATTCGGTGGTCCAAATCTAGTTCTGGTTTTGCTGAAACAGCTTGGTGATCTTGGACAAATTCCCTACCACCTCTGGGCCCCATCTGTAAAATTATGGGATTGGGCTAGATGGGCTCACAAGTTCTTCCACCTGGGATATTCTCAGGCTCAAATCATATTGATGCAATTATTATCCAAATTCCTGTCTTCTATTAAGTGCCTACTATGTGCCAGACATGTGGCCATCCTTCTAAATTGGCTTTACATTGTATAAATATCATGTCCCACCCTCAAACAAACTTACAGAGGTGTTTCATTATCCCCAGTTTACAGAGATAGGGACACTGACACTCAGGATAGGTAACAAGCCTGAAGTCACAGGTGAGCCTGGAAGTGAACCCAAGTGTGCCTGTCTCTATTAGACCTACTTGACTGGATGTTAATACTTATGACTTCATGTTTCTTAGAGGACTTGCTGGCCATGGTAGAACATGAATCAGCCCTCTAGTGGTGTTTGTTTTAGGGGCACTCATACATTAACTGTTGTGGTATTCCTTCCCAGCTGTGTAACAAGTTTGACAAGTGTAACGACCAGGACGCAGTTTCAGCAAACAACATGCACCTTCCAAAACTGGAAGAGAGAGATGGATGCTTCCAATCTGGGTACAATCAGGTATGAGTGCATCACATTCGCTTTTACATATGCCTTAGCCAAAAGTGCTCCCATCTTTCATGCAGTGTCTATATACATATAGACTAGGTCCACAGTAAAGGAGAGGATAAATGTAAATTTCATGAGGAGGACAAATTAAATCTTGTTAATGGCAACTTATTTTTGAATGGCATAATTAGAGACAGCCCTTCTGTGTTGGGATTTTCACAATTGTCCAGTGTTAGAAACCCCAGCAGGTGTAGCTAGTCCATTCTGGGTAAGGTGCTCCAGGAACCTTTCTCCTCCTCGACTGCCCTTAGCAGGATACAGGCCTGCCCTCCCTGCTGAGGTCATTCTCTACCCCCTTCTCCTTCCAGACAGTGAGATGACCTGCACTGACTTCTAATTATTCTATAAGAGGTTTCAGCCCAACATTAACAAGGGCAGGAGTGCAGCCAAAGTAAAGAGCATTAAGGGGACAATTAGAAAAGAACCCCCTTACCACATTCTAGCATCTGTTGGGCTTTGGATAAAAGTGATCAAATGGTGTCTCTGATTGTCCAGACATTTAAAATGGGACAGCTGATGCTGTCCAATGTCTCGAGCATGCCTAAGAAGTACTTGAAGTTCCTTGGAGGGGCAGAGGAAGAAGTTATGAATTACAGTAATTTTAATTTCTAAAATCAATTATATGTTCCTAACAATAACAAATTTTCCCACCATCTTTCCTCTTAGGATATCTGTGCACTAAGATTTACCAGTGGTCTTCTGGAGTATGAGATCTACCTGGAGTATGTCCAGAGCAGTTATGATGGTGATGAGGACAAGGCCAAGAATTTGGAGGGCAGCATCAAAGCCCTGGTCCAGGCCCTACAGGAAAAGGTGAGTCTCTCCTCATCTGCTCACATGGTGTGGGATGACATGCTCAAAGAAACAGCCTCGACAACTTGGGAATGTAAAGCCAATTAAGAAGCATGGCCACATGTAAAGGAAAGGTTTTAACAAATATTTCCTGATAGTTACACTTTTTTTTATTCTCTTCTGCAAAAGTCATCAATAACTACTGTATTGAAAACTACATTAAATGAGGTGGATTTTAACATCAATCCCTCATTGCTTAAGAAATAAGAAAAATCTGTAGAAGCAGAAGGAAACACATTCAACCCTCCTCATTGATCCATATAACAAAGAACAGAGAGTACAAAACTTACTTCAATATTTCAGTTATTGCCAAGTGATGTTTTTGTCATCATGGGTAGTTTCTATTCTTTCTCCCTATTTCTGCTAGAAAATTTACTGCAGAAAAATAGCTAAAGGCTGGAAAAGCAGGTACCTAAGCGTTTGGTCACTGCCAGCTAGCTGTTCAAATGCCGCATTACTAAGGTTTGGTGGCACAGCGTATACACGAACCAAAGTGTGACGGGAAATGCCCTGCACAGATAACAGGCGCATGGGGATTAAGCCTGCCTCTACCTTTTCTAGCTTCTTGCCTTGATGCAGGGCTTCCCACGCTAATGTACACAGGAATCCCCTGGGATCTTGTTCCAATGCAGAGACTAATTCAGCAGGTCCGGGGTGAGACCTGAGATTCATATTCCTAACAAACTCCAGGTGGTGCCAATACTGCAGAGGACCTGTTCAATTTTAAGTAATTCTTTTTGTTTTCTTTTCACTTCAGATGAAAAATTTCAATTTAGTATGCATCCCTAGCCCATCAGCAAGAGAAGGCCTGTTGTTTAAGCTGAAGTCACAGGCTCAGTGGCTGAAGAACTCGACCATTTACTTGATCATGAGGGGCTTTGAAGACTTCCTGGAGGTCGGCATACGGGCTGTTCGTAACTATTAACCTGGCCATCTAAGATTGTTATAGTTCATGGGCATTCCTTCCTCTGGTCAGAAATCTGTTTGTTCTCTATGAAGGACTTCAGGTGTGAGCGTTACGACACTATTTTAACTATTTTTAATTTATTAATATTTAATTATGTGATGTTGAGTTAATTTATACCAGTGATTAATATTTATATTTTTCATGGAGTGCCACTTGAAACAAGTTTATGTATTAATTTTGAAAAAATAACATAAAATGGCCATGCAGCTTGAATACCCTCGATGTTTCAGAGCCAGATCATTTCTTGGAATGTGTAGGCTTACCTCAAATCAATTGCTAATTTATACACATTTTTAAAGAAATATTTATAATTATATTTATATAATTGTTTAAATCATTTCAACCAATAAACAACTTTTAAAAAAATTAACAACTAAGCCTCTATGTGGTCTGTGAAACTTAACATGAACACATTTCTGTCATCACCACCAGCACCCAAAAAAGCTACAATTACCTCAAGAAAGATCTAACTGAGCATCTCCCGCATGCCAGGCACCATGCTAAATGTGTTGCATCCATCATATTAATTCTGGCACTTGCATACTCTTACGGATGTGGGTGAGTAAGTGATTTCATCCTGCTGGAAAGTAAGGGGCAGACCCAGATTTGAAATCCAAGTCGACCTGCTTCCAAACCCCCTGTTTTTAACCTTTAGATCTATTGCTTCCCAGGGGACTGAGAGATGATGATGTATAAAATCCCAAGACAAGTTAATGCATTAAAGATGCAATCAAAAGCCTTTGAGATGCTATAACCACTTGTATCAGACAAAGCAATGTACAAGCGTCCAAAAATAGCTAGAAGTTCTGCCTCCCTCCTCTGGGTTCTTTAACACTGTACATACCTGTTTGTCATAGCACCCACCACACTGCATCACATCTTAAAATGGATGGATTTTTCTTTCCAGCCAGCCTTCTTTCTTCAAGAAACCCAAAATCTATTGTCTTCTTCTTTGCATCCTGGAACTGAACACAGGAGGCCCCAACAAGCATTTTGTTCAATGAAAAATAACATACATAGACGATCAAATATAAGATACTTCAAATTTGAGGGACATACTATACTGTTGGTCAATGAAGGGGGAAATTACAAATACTGTGCACTTACATATCTTCATCTTCAGGAAAATAGCAAGAGTTAGAAACATTTTAAGAACGTGTAGAAGAGGCAGTGAATAGTAGGTGCATGTATAGCCACCTCCATTTTTCCTTTACCATCAGCAACATTCTTCATTTGCCCTCTCCCATCACCTCCATTAAGAATGGTGGTAAGAGAGGCAATCTAGTTAATTGCACATGGCCCCTCCATCTCACCTCAACAGTACATTGTCATTTCTTCAGTACATTGTCATCAATGTACTGTACTTGTACTGTTGGGAATTGGTAAAGATTTCCCCTTTTCAATCCCAGCAACATTAAAGTGCTGCCTCCTAATAAAGCTTTCCCCCACTCTAACCCCCATAGACTTCTTCCTCCAGGGGAGGAGGTTTGCTGAGCAAGGGAAATTCCGCAAAGGTCAAGAACTGAGAGGAGTCAAGCAAGATTTCTGATTTCTAGAAACCATGCATCACAAGTGGGCTTCCCAAAATTAGAGCCAAATCAAAGAACAAAGAAACATAGCAGCTGACCAATGCATCCATCTTCAAACAAAATTGTGCTGAGCACCATAAACAGGTCAGGTAACGCTGGGGACACAGAGGTGAACAAGTCAGACATGGCCCTGGCCTTCATGTGGTTTATACTACGGCATGGAAGACAGTGAACAAAGAATGTAAGTGTGGTGAGATTTCCAGAAGAGAAATGTGAGGTGCCCTGAGAACCTACCCTGGAGGAACTAATAGCAAAGGCCCCTAACTCAGCGTGGGGAGAGCAGTCACGGGGGCTTAGCTGAGGAAAAGAGGTTTTAGCTGAGACATGGAATATATGAAGAAGTTAGGCCAAGATGAAAGGGAAGAATATTCCAGGCAGAAGGAACAGCATATACAAAAGTCTGAATCAACAAAGAGAACACTATCGGGGAGATGATGAAAACTACATTACGCCCAGTACACAAGGAACACGAAGGAAGGTGGCTGAGGGTGAATGGAGAGCAAGGCTGGGACTAGATCACTGCCAGCATCAGAAGCCATACTGAAATTTTCGGAATTTAACCCATATGGGGTGAGAAGGCATTGACAGATTTTAAGTAATAGAATGACAGATGAGGTTTACATTTAACATGATCACTCAATCTGCAGTGTGGCAAATGGATAGAAAAGGGACTGGAAAAGAATGTTAAAGGAACATCCTAGAGGCCTTCATTGCAGTCCATGGGAGAGATGACAATGTTCTGAATTAAGATGGTGATAATTACTACAAAAGAGAAGGCGAAGGCAGCCATCAACAAAAGATAGTCAGGAGCTAGTTTAGTAGGATTTGTTGACTGTTGATCTAGATTCAGGAATTCGAGAAGACACCTAGGCTTTGAGAGAGGAAAGAAGTAGAAGCTGGACAGAGGAGTAAAACACAGAATTCTGTACTGGACAGTTTTCATTTCATTCACTTCATTTCATTTATTCAAATATTCTCTGAGTATCTGCAATACATCAGATTCTCTGCTGGGAGCTAGGGATATAATGGTGAACAGATGAGGTCTCTGCTCTCAAGGAGCTTATAGTCTAACAAAATACAATTTAAAGAAATAACTACTACTATGATGTTTGCTAAGTATGTGTGTTACTATTATGAGTTGAATTGGATCCCCTAAAAAGGTATGTTGGAGTCCTAACCCCTAGTACCTGTGAATGTGACCATACTTGGAAATAAGATCCCTGCAGAAGTAATCAAGATAAGATAAAGTCATTAGGGTGGGTCTTATGAGAAGAGAAGGGAACACAGAAAGACATAGGAGAGAAGTCCATGTGAAGAAAGGAGGCAGAGACTGGAGACATGCATCTACAATCAAGGCTCACCAAGGATTGATGACAGCCACCAGAAGGTCTGAAAAGGCAAGGAAGGACGTCCTGCCCTAGGGCCTTCAGAAAGAGCATGGCCTGGCACACACAGTGGTTTCAGATATCTAGCCTCCAGAACAGTGAGAGAATAAATTTATTCTGTTTTAAGTCACCCAGTTTGTGGTAATTTGTTATAGCAGCCCTAGAAAACTAATATGGCTACTATGGCAGTACACAGTAGTAGAGTCTAATGTAACGTAGAGAGTTTAAGAAAGGCTTCCTAGAGGAAATGACATTTAAGCTTATATTAAAAAAATGTGTAGGATTCAGCCAGTTAGAGAGACAGGGGAGGTGTTCCAAACAGTGAGCACCACATGTACAAAGCTTCGGACACAGGAGAGAACATGTTGGAGGAGCTGAAGGTATCCTAAACAGCTGAGGTACAAAAAGGGAGGTAATAGAAATGAAGCTGAAGCAGTAGGGTCTTCATTATGAAAGGACATGGAGGATGGATTAAATAAAATCATTAAAAGAACAAAAACATAAAGACTTTCTTGGAAAGAACTTCTGATTTGGATTTTTTGTTTTTGTTTACATGCTTTTGTTTTTTAAATGTTGAGGGATTTTTCAGTTTCTCCTGGTGGCATGGGGTAAGGAGGTTGGGATCCAAAGGTAGCACAGTGCATTGGTGGGTTAGTGGTGAGCACAGCTGCCTTCCAAAGGTAGCAGAGTGAAGATTTAGAAGACGGAGAGTCTTCTGCAGCAGGTTGCAGCAACAGGGCAGACAGTACTAGGGGGTGAGAGGCAAAAACCAAAGAAGACAAATTAGGAGTACCTGTGACAAGTGTGACTTAGGAACATCATTTGCTATGATGTCTACTATTACCTTTTCATTATCTTCTCCCTTACTCACAAAACTTTCATGAGCTGTATTTACCAACATAAAGCAAATATTTGGCAGCCTTGTGGTAGTCCAGCTCTGAAGAATGACAGAAGGTTCATATCCACCTTTTGGAACAAAATGGACAATGAAAGTTTGAAAATACAAGATTCAGAGAAATGAGCAAGGAGAAACCAAAGGTTAAGAGTTCAAAGCAAGAAGAAACAGGCAACAAACAAGACATGCACGATACCACCAAGAAAATCAAGAATAAATAATAATAATAATAAATTTTTTAAAAAGAAAATTAAGAACACTCAGGAAGATTTGGGAGAACTTTGAATTTCCTGTAGTGAGCTTGGGATGGTGATATTGGTTATTAAAGTTGGATGCTAAAGGAGAGAATTATCTCCAAAGGCTGGGAGTTTGAGTACACTTAGGTTACACTATGAAAATGACCCCAAAATCTCTAAGAGAAAAAGCTAATAGGGAGACGGCAGTCCATATTCCACTCCTGATAAAAATTTCAAGTTTCTGATGAGTTAAGAATGAGAAGTAAGAAATAAACCAACCCACATGCTCTAAGAATAGACTAAAAATAAAATGATAATGTAACTGTTATTGAGCACTTACTGTGTGCCAACCATGGTTCAGTGTATGTATTATTTCAGAGGCACGTTTATTAACCAAAGAAGCAGAGTCTAAGAAACTTGTGCAGTCACAGTACGTGTAAATTCCATTGCAGACTGCTAGTTATCTTTTCAAATCCATTCTCCACTTCCTCCATAACCATAGAGTTTGAATTAGACATGTGGTTACCCATCTAGAGGCTATCTTTCCCATTCTCTTTTGCAAGTAGGTGTGGCTATACTGAGAAAAGAACATAGCAGGCCTAAGACTATCTTTAGAAAAGCCTGCTTATAAGCTTGGCCTTCGGCTGGCATCTGGGAACTTGAACAGTCAACAGTTTCCTACACCAATATAAAATTTTCCACAAATGATAAGAGTGCTTAAACTGTACAGACAATATGGGTCATACTAACCATCTGCTTTCCTTCTGAAAATCTGAAATTTTAATATGTGCTAAGCAGAGGATACCCCAGTAAAAACTTTAGACACTGAGATGCTAATGAACTTCCCTGTAAGACCTGTGTCACAATCACTGGCCAGAGGAATTAAGGGCATCCTGTGTGACTCCACTGGGAGAGGACTCTTGGGAGCTTGTGCCTGATTTTCTCCAGAATTCACCACATGTGTCTTTTCACTTTGTTGAGTTTGCTTTATAACCATTTGCTGTAACAAACCATGAGTTTGAGTCCTGTGACTAATTAACACTGAGTCCTGTGAGCCCTCCCAGTACATCACCAAACCTGAAGGTGGGAACTTAGCACAGTGACTAAGTTTCACCAATGAAATATGAGTAAAACTGATATGGTAATTTTTTTACTTTCACTTGCCTAAAAATATATTACTTGCCCCCCATTTCTAGTTTTTCACTTTTCTGTGGATTAGAAAAAAAATGTTGCAGCGAATCAGCTTTAATCATACAGAACAGAACACCATCCACAGCTGTAATGTCCAATATGATACACAGTGGCCACTTACATGCATTTAATGTTGAATTTAAATTCATTAAAGTTGTATAAAATTAAAAATTAAGGCCTCCAATTCCACACATGCTAGTGGATACCATTTGGACAGTGCAGATATAGTACATTTCCACCACTGAAGAAATTTCTACTGCCCTAGAGGTAGTGGAGTAAAGAGATGAACAGAACTTCAATCACAAAATGAACTCATGGAGCTCAGCAGACTCACCAACTTGGACCACCAATCACTGGACTCTTAGATGATAAAGAAAAAGACTTCTATCTTATTAAGCATAAATATATTTGGGGATATCTCTGCTACAGCAGCTTACCCTATACTCCAATTACAGAGCTCCCAGTTTAATTTTAACCAAGGATTAAAAACATACAGAAAGGAATCATGCAAGACAGGAGCAGACTGAGAATATCTAGGAGCACAGCTTTCCTTGACTCCAAAGTCTTTAATCAGGGAACATGGCATTTGATAGCATTGCCCGTAAGAAGTAGGGTCTCCTAGGATCACAAAAGCTCAATTCTTGCTCTACAATTGCCCTTCTGTATCACCATTCAGGAAGAACTTACAAAAACAGTCTATGTAATTCCTTTTAATGTAAGCATTTAATATTATAAATTCCCTTCTCAGTACCGCTTTGGCTTAGTCCCACAAAGTTTCATAGGCTGCATTTTCACTGTCAGTCATTTCAATGTATTTTTTATTTCTCCAGAGACTTCTTTGACTTATGGATTACTTAGAAGTATGTTGTTTAGTTTCCTGTTGTTTGGAGATTTTTCTATTGTGTTCAGAGAACATATCTTATATGATTTCATTTCTTTTAAATTTGTTAAGGTTTGTTTTATGGCCCAAGATATGGTCTATCTTTATACATATTCCATGGGTTCTTGAAAAGAATATGTATTCTGTTGTTGTTAGGTATTTTTATATGTCATTTCTCCAATCTGAGTGAAGTATAGAAACTTTATTTCTCTTTACATCTCTTTACTTTCCCCCACTTCTAATAATTATGTTTAATTTAAAAAAATAGGACATGAGCAGACACAAGAGCAGTGTTGTGTCTGATAAATGTTTTGTACATAATATCCAGGGTTTTAGTTATACTTAGCTGGAGGAATAGGAGAAAGTATGTCTATCTTCCTGGAAATTGATTATGCTTACTAATATCAGGTACTCATAGTTCTTAACCCAAAATGAGATTTGCAAGGCCACATCTTTATCATGCAGAGTCTGTGCCAGTGAGACATTTCTCACAGCCACCAACTTTCCATTTCCCCTCAGGGATATATAAAAATAATATTCATAAAGGAAAAATAGAATACCAAACTAAAATTAAGAATCTAGAATGCACAATAGATACTAATCATATATTCTAAGTTCCAATGTAATTTTTATGGATAATATTTTCATACATTAAATTGGTTTTCTTTTCCTTTCTAGTACAGTTTATTCTTGGATGGGTTTGAACTGCATGGGTCCACTTACACACAGACATTGAAATGTTTTTCAATGACTATATTGAGACAGTTTTTTTGGGAATTTGTGACAATTTGAAAAAAAACATTTTCTTTTCTCTTAGTTTATTGAATGAACAGGATGTAATACACATAGCATTATAAAATATATGTTAATTGTTTATGTTATTGTAAGGCTTCTGGTCAAAGGTAGGCTATTAGCAGCTAAGTTTCAAGAAAGTCAGAAAGTTATACACAGATTTTTTACTTCATGGGTGGGTGATGCCTCTAACCACCACATTGTTCGAGAGTCAACTATAATTCCCTTTTGCCTCGTGACCCTTCCCCAACTCAAACTGAATATTAAGGCATCTACTATCTCCAAAGAGGGATGCTTCTGTAGAAAAGCAGATATTTTCAGCTGTAGTAAAAAAAATTATATATTACCAAATGGATTGGAGAGAATGCATGATTATATAAAATCCTGTTTTTCCTATCCAAGAGAAAATACAAATTCCCTTACTTATGTCATGATAAGAAGACAGGGAGTCATCTTATGATAACTTATGATGATTGAAGAGAGTTGCTTGTTATAAATGTCTCTGAGAAGGGCATCCAAATACTCTATGTGTATCCAAAGGACACAAGTTAAGAATAACCTGGAGAGGCCTTGGGGTGGGATTGGGCAGACATAAGAACAATGTTGTGTCTGACAAATGCAGAGCCAATTTACTTTCAGTATCTTCAGAACAGATGACTTTTCCCCACACCCACCCTACCCATCAGGAAGTCTAGGCACTCCTGGGACTGGCTCTCAATCCTGAAGGTATGTTGGCGATAGGGAAGGCAAGAGGCTGAGTTGACTGAAGGAATGCTGATTTGGCTGAGTTAGACTTTTGTAAGATGAGAGCTTGACATAGAACTTCTGTTTAGTTAACGAAAAAATAGACCTGGTTTACATACCTGTGTTGAAAGCGTAAAATTCATACCTACTACAGAAATAATGAAATAAGCAAGACATCTTGCAAATGACTAGAAATATCCAAATGGGAAAGCTTGGTTTTCCAGTAGATTTGTAAGACTAAGTACATTTTGACAAATAAATTAATTAAACTTTTGCTTAGGAAATTCACAAACTTTTAATTGTTAATGAAGTTCTATTTCAGTGTGATACCAATTAACTACCAAATGCCATAAAGACTAAGCTACAATAGGTAGTTCTATATACAGCAGAAAATTCAGGTTTTAGGAAGCTCCACCCTTTGAAAAAGAGCCACAAAGGAAGGTGAAAATTGAGAGTTTCATGGTAAGAGTCAAATGTTCTGTTTAGGAAAGAGTAGTAATAACTGTGAAGGGCCCAACTCACGATACCTTTTTTATTCTTAAAGGCATTGATTCAATTGAATTAGACAGTAGTTGGGCTATTGCAGATAAAGTAGTAACTGGAATTTTCCCATCTCTTTGAAATAGTACAGACCTAGAAAAGTAACCATATGCTCCTCTGTATGCGAAATGCCACACCAGAATCACACACTAGCTTTCCTTCCCCTTCTCTTCCCAGCCAGCATTTCCCAGAATGAATCCTCATGCACAGTGCCCAGGAATCTGCTTTTGCTTAAGTTCCTAGGTGATTCGGATGATTCAAAAGATAGAAAACAAAAGCATACTCTAAACAGACCCTAAAGCTCAGTTAAATTAGACCAATAGCCACAGCCCCTGCTGTTTCCAGAAATGCTTCCTTCACCCCTCTCTTCCCTCTGAAGTCTCTGAAGATGAAGAAAATTTGTCAACCTGTAAAGTTCCAGCTAACTTTGAGAGCACCTTCCTTGAAGACTACTGTTCCTGGGGGACTTCTGGATAGAGACAATGCAGTGATACATTCTACTCCACTGCCCTCTCTCAAATGTTCCTGAAAACAACAAGCATGAAAATTTGAGGTTGAAAAAGAAAAACACTATCATCAGTGAAACAAGGAAACAAACACAGCCCAGTCCACAAGGGCACTGCCAAAATCTGGGGCCTGGATGTGGATGTGGGTGGAAAGGAGCTCCTATACCTTATACACTCCCCCCCAGGGAGCTGTCAGTACTCTGAAGGGCCTATACAAGTATCTTTCAATTACAGCAACAAGTCCTGGGGACAGAAATGGCTCACAGATGTGAGGTGTAACAGTCTGTTCAGAGATAACAGGTATTTCTTTAATGAGAACTAATACAAACACAATTGGTAATTTGGAAGGTGATATAGTATAATGCAGAAATTGTATAGGTTTATACATGACCTTTCTCTGTCATTTCAAAGATACCAGTAACAAGATTTCTCACAATCAAAAAGAAAACCTTAACAGTATATGAAATCCTATACAATGGAAAAAAAGGCAAAATCCTTTATTACAAGTATTGGCTGGTATAGTACTTCAAGAACCTCTACATTTTCTATGTTAACCATTTGAGGGAATGGAGAGTGCAGAACTGCAAAGGCATTTTCACTGTGTTTTACAAAAAGTAATGAAGAGACACTTACACCTGGGTCAGATCAGGTTTGTATTTTGATCCTAATATCTGTTAGAAGAAATGTTCTCAAGGACCTACGTTTAAGGCTGCAAAGGATCTGCTGAATGTTGCTAAATGCAAATGCACATGGAGATTTAACTGTGCTACTGGGTTTTTAATTGGAATTGTTATTGGCTTTGTGTTTCATTGATTATAAAATTACAAATTTTTGAGTAGTGTTCTTGTAGCCCATTTTTCTCAAAAGCCTTATTTTTAGAGAATGACTTTGCAGAACACAAGGTTTTTCAGGAATGTATAAATAGTATTATAATGAAATGCTTTTAGGCCTGTGAAGAAGCCCAGTTCAACTCCATTGGACGACAGAGGAGAAAGGGCTGAAGGAGAAACCAAGCACATTGCCAACCTTCATACCCCAGCCAAAGGAGCTGGGGGTGATGGCTCTCCAAATAAGGGAGGTGGGCAAACACCGTCTGAGAAGTTGAATGCTAAGTCCCTTAACCCTTGTTACCCACTCAGGTTCCAGAATAGTAGCAGCAAGGCAGGATATTGGAAGAGTCTTCTCTGGGAGATTTTTTAAAAATGTAAAGATGTAAAAATACTAATATCAGGAGCTCTCCAACAAATATCCACCCATTATTTTGTAAAATTCAAGAATAACAAGCCCTGCACACATGTGTTCAAAGATTCCAACCAACTTTTTGGTTCTTAACTCTTTGATATGAGCAAACAACTAAGTCAGACACCTAAGGAAACCTCTCATATAGAAGATAAGAGATAATAAAAAAGCAATGTGATGCCCCCCACCCCCCACTCAGTATTGCTGAAGTGCTTGTCACCATTAGCCACACGTTTCAATGGGCTGTGATAATTTGGAATGAACAGAGTGTATTAAACAACATTTTCATCAGTCCTTGCATGTGTATCTGTGATGTGTTGGTTCAGATGAATTGTATCTTTGACTTTCACTAAATAAATCTGCACATTTAGCACACCTCAGGATAAGTCATCAGGGGATAACAGACTGTCAAATCTGCAGAAAATGTGAAATAAAAATTACCTGTTTTATGTCTACCAAAAAAAAGCAATTTGCAGTAAACAGATAACTTTGCAGTAAAAAAAATAAAATCATCAGTATCCTCAGAGAGATAAGAGAGGACACTGCATCTATCAAATAAAAATAGAAGTCTATAAAATAGGGAATACTCCAATAACAAAAAGGAGCTAAAACATGAAAAAACTTAGAAGGCAACAGCCTAAGAGATACAACATTCAAAACAAACAAGAATTACAGAAAAGAGGACAGAGAAAATGAAGGCACAGGAATCAACAAAACAATTCAAGAAAATTTGCCAGGATGAAAATATAAAGTTTCCAAAGTAAAAGGGTCATGGCACAATTAATAACAAAATACCCAAGATCAAAAAAACAAAACAACATCAAGTCATAGTTGTGAAATTTCATAACTCTGGAGACAAACACAAGAGTCTGCATGCTTCAGAGAAGAAAACCAGATCACATATAACAAAACAAACCATATGGCTGATTCTCAACAGCAACACTAGAAGCAAGAAGATTGAAGAATAAGAAGCAAAGGAGCAATTTCTTCAATATTCCTCTATATTCAGCCAAACAATTAAGTATGAAAAAAGAATGAATATATATTTAGACACTCCAGGATTCCAAAATATGTACATCCCATGCACTCTTTTGGAAGAAATTACTTAATGTTGAGCTTCACCAAAACAAGAGAGTAAACCAAGAAAAGGGAAGACACAGTAGAGAAAAGGGGAGAGAATTAAAGGTAACCTTGACATGGAATAATGAAGGAAGATCCTGGATTAATAACTGTGCACCCGGTTTGGAGGACAACAGTTAAGACTGAAGCAGTGTCACCAGAAGAAGCCACAATGAAGGCTGTCATCCCTCAAATACCTGCTGCCTTGTACTGCATTTTAATGGAGGACAGAATGTCTCTTGAGCCCGTTTCCTATTATTATCTATTCTCAGCCTATTTTGACCATGTCCTAATTAATTGAGCTCCTGCTTTCCTCCACATACCACCTGAATATGCAGAGTGTTACTAACTGAGGATATGCAGAGTACATACTATTACCCAGTGTGTCTCAATCTTTAGCATGCATCAAAATCACTGATGGGCTCGTTAAAATAGATTGTTGGGCCCCAACTGCAGAGCTGCATATAGTAGGCCTTGCCTGGGACCCAGGATTTCTAACAAGTTCCCAGATGTTGTGGGCCAAGGACCCATACTTTGAGAACCACTGCTTTTACCTACCCTTCAGTGCTAGGGTTGGTCATGATGAGCTGGGAAGCAACAAATACAGAGAATCCTACTCCCTTCACCCATTTTTCCTCTAAACATTCCTGGCCCACACGCCCAGCTTGCCAGCTGTTCTGACTTTTCCAAGATTCATTCAAGTCTTTACCCAAAGACTTCCCCAGAAGGGTTTTCTGTAAACCATGTCCAAGAGATTCTACTCAGCTCATTGTCTTCCAGAAAACTTCTCCTAACAATGGCAATATAGCTCTTTCGTATTTAGCTAGGTTTGTACTGACTAATCATGTTTTGATGCATGCTTAGGAATACATGTATACATGGGTGGTCTTAAAACTTGTTTTTTTTGAGGAAATTCTGAACACAAAAGTCAGCAAATAGTTACCACCAGGGGGAGAACAGTGTAATCAGAGCAGAGCACACAGAGGATTCCTATGATACTGAAATGTTCTACTTGCATATGAATGTTCTTTTTATTACTAGTCCTTAAAAATTAATATGAAAAATCTTATTTATTCTCTTGTTTGAATTATACAGTTTATAATTTTTTAAGAAGAAGAAATAACACCTTCCTGTTGAACAGTCCTTCTCGAAAAAAGATCATGAGGGAGAAAGACAACTGAGGGAAAATGTTCCTCTTGGAGAAAGGCAACAACTTTGATTTGATGAGAAAATATCTGTGATAATAAACCCAAGTCAGAGTTCAGATTGCCCAGTCCACTACCCTACCCACTCCCTTCATCCAGAGACCAGCCCATGCATTCAAAGATGTGTAGTAATCAGATGGCAATCAATGTAGAACCTTGCCATAAAAATTACAAAAACAGCAAGACAAGAAAAACAAAATGTAAGCAAAGAATAGATGAATAACAGATGTCACAAGAGGAACCACTCAAAGACTGCTATTACTGGATGACTAAGTAGAATTGCTCACACTGACAGACCTTTTTGAAAATCACTGATCAAGTGTCTAGGGGTAGGGCTGGGAACTCATGTAACTTCTCCAAGCAAACAATGGAACAAAAATTCACCAAGTTCATTAAAAGAAAGCAGCCCAAAGGTAAAACATCCTGTGGTAGATACCCCTTCGGGAGCTACCTGCCTCACTCCTCCAGAGCACTCAGTACATTGTCTGTACCTGTAAACACTACCCTGGCCATAGCTGATTGGTCCAAGATAAACTCAAACAATAGCTTAAACCAGGTCTATCCACTTCTCCAGGAATTTAACTGAGACTAGGGTTTGCCAGAGCAGAGCACGTCAATAGCAGAGTTCTAAAGGTTCTGCTACTCAGTTCCTGTTCTTCAAACCCTCTCCGAGGTTTGGCTGGTCAGTAGTTTCTTGGATGAATTAGATAATTCTGTGTCTGTCCAATATATTTCCTTTTAGCTTAAGCTAGCCAGAGTCTACTTCTGCTACTTATAGCCCAAAGAATCTTAATTCATAAAGCCTTGTAACTATTTTTATAAAAAGCTTCCCAGAGCCTGATTGCTGAATACTTGTTTAATTTATTTTTTTTTAATATTCTAAGCCAAACACTTGAGATTCCTGGAAGCTGTATGACACATACTATCCTTTTTATAATTAACTAATTTTCCCCTGAAGAGAAAGTAAGTCAACTGCACAGCAGATCTGATGGGTAAGGGCCTGATAACCCAGCTTGGACAACTGTACTAGCATCTGACCCACTGAGCCACTCAGAGGCAGAGCGGCAGTAGCATCCAGACAAGTGTCATTACTTACACAGTGAAAATATTCCCTGAAACTCAGTGAACCACCCAATCCAACTTGCTTGTTTTTATCAATTTTATCTTTACTATTAATATTTTCCCTTTATATATAGGAATAGAATGGATTAATGTTCACAGTAATGTTCATAATTAGCTAGTTGAATAATGTTTTCAGATGCTGTAGTATATTGATATATTCACATAACTCACAAATTAACTATATCTAAATAAGAAGTAGCAATTCAGTAGCTGATAGAGTAGCCCTCAGTAATTCAGCATTTGAGCAGTTTAGATGTCCTGGTCTAAGAAATGCACTCTCCAAATCCTGAAGTCCCGAGTCTACACTGACCAGGGATTAAGGGATTCGTGTATATTAATCCCTCACCCACACCCACCCACCCCTCTCTTATACCCATACGCACACACCTCTCCCTACTAGAAATTGAGGGTACAGAGGTACCAGGCAAAGGGGGAAAGTAGGTGCTAAGATCAAGCCCATATCTTCTTGCCAAGCCATGCACCCTAGTGCAGGTTGTGTACTCCTAGAGAAAGCTTACAGATCAAACACAACTGAAAAAAAATACTTCACACACATAAACCATTTTAGCAGCTCACACTTCTCAAAATGGGGACTGTAAGAGGAAGCTGAAGATAACATAACCTCCAATAATGATAATAGATTATGTTTCCCAAAAACTCATTCTGAAGTTCAGCACCATATTGGAACCCTCTGGGGTGACAGTTGGTGAAATTGGCAGGATTGCTGCAGACTGCAAAATGGAATAAGTTGCCCTCAGGGAAGGGGTACTTCTGCCTCTATGGATGGAAAGATAACTTGAGTATCCCCCAACGGCATGTGGACCAAGGTGGAGGTGGATTGCAGGTTGCAGACTGGCCAGATGAGGATGTGATTCTAGCACTCAACCTGCCACCATGAGACTAAAGCTTGGGTATAAGACCTTTTACCCGCAATGTGTCATTGTTATTATTTAGTCTCATCGAATCCTGGGTGAACTTGCCAGGAGCTGGAACCCTCCAATATGACATTGTTCAAAAGGGGTTATTAACAAGGCCCATATTCTCTTATAAGTGACACAAAAGTTTACACACATGGAGGCTGTTGACAACTTTTCCAACTCTCCGTGTCCTGTGTGACCAGCTCAGCAGGACCAGAATGATCAGAACTATCTTCCGAAAGCTAGTTCATGGCTATGTTACCCAGCACAACTGGCAATCCAGTAAACTAGCCAGGTGAGAAGAGTTGACATGTGGTTTATTTCAGGTGGGTACATAACTTTTACCTCATAGATCCAAATAAAAATTCTATGGCTTTTCATGTGGCTTTATAAAAATATAAATATTATAATTTATACATACAAATGGAGAAAGAGTATTGAGTGGATCCTCCCATACCGAAACCACCTCAACAAGTGCACTTGCCATGTGATGTTCAATACCACCTGGGGTCTGGGAGACTTGCATCATTCCTGCTGCCACATCTACAAACTGGAGCATATATTAGTATGACTGGGATAGCCTACCATTCATGCTCCAAAGCTATGTTACATCCAGCTCAGAAACTTACAAACACAGAAATGAAATACACGTGAGTGTGGACTAGTGCATGCAGTACCTCCAAGATCCCCCCTTGTTTAGATCCAGGATTTCAGTCCTAGTATCTCTGCCTACATACCTAAGTTTATCGAATGAATCTGTCTTTTCTCTCCACATATACCTCAGTTCATACTAAAGCTCTGCCTATGTCACTCTACCCACCTACTAAGCAGGTGTCTCTCAGTATATTTATTTATCAGTTTGATTTCACTCATTTTTAGCTATGCAATTAGAAATTTACTTAGAGACTAGTTAAAAATTCATAACATAAAAATCTATGGGATGCAGCCAAAGTCAATCATACATTCATTTAACAAACATATTATACAGCGAGTGCCTGCTTTGTGCTAGGCATTGTTTCAGATACTAAAAATAAAAGTGAACAAATCTGACAAAAATCTCTGACCTCACTGAACTTACCTTCAAGAGAGAAAAGTCAAACATAAAATAAGTGATCAAACTATATGGAATTTTAGAAAGCTTAAGTGACATAGAAGAAAATAAAGCAGGGAAGAGAGGGAGTGGAGAGAGGAAGCTGCAATTTTAAATAGAGTGGTCAAGGAAGACATCACCAACAAAGTAACTTGAAGGAGGTAAAGGAGCAAGAAATGAGCTGAGAGAAGAGTATTCCAGAGCAGCTAGAGAATGAAGGAGTTAGTAGGAGATGAGATCTTGTTGTAAGGAGGACAGATCGTTCACACTAAATATGTTTTACAGGTTTGTTCACTGTACAGAGGTACCAGGCAAAGGGGGAAAGTAGGTGCTATGATCAAGCCCATATCTTCTTGCCAAGCCATGCACCCTAGTGCAAGTCGTGTACTCCTAGAAAAAGGGGAGCCTTTTATCTAATTGACAGGAAAATATGTGTGACTAGCACTGGTCCCTGGAAAAAGTGGGTTGAAGAGCATGAAGGTGTTTGAGCAAATGAAAGACATCTGACTTATGTTTTAAGAGAATTGGTTTAGCTTCTGCATTAAGAATAAATTACAGGGTGGAAGGAGTTGAAGCAGGGAGACCACTGTGGAGGTTCATCTAATAACTGAGTGAAAGATGACAGTGACTTGGATCGTGGTGATAGCAGTGAAGGAGGTGAGGAGTGGATGAATTCTTGATATATTAAGGAGAGCCATCAGTATTTGGTGACAAACAGATGTAGGATAAAGAGAGAAGTCAAGGATGACTCCCAAGTTTCGAGTATAAGCAATTGGAGGGATGAGGTTGCTATTGAATGAGATGGGAATCCTACAGGAGAAGCAGTTTTCAGAGTAAAATCAAGAGTTCAGTCTTGAACATGGTAAGTTTGAGATGCCCAATAGATATCCATGTGGTGATACTGAGGAGCTAACTAATATGTAAGTCTGTAGTTCATTAGAGAAGACCAGACTGAAGAAATACATGTGAGCATTGTAAGCACCACAGATGGTAAGCAAGGCCATGAGGCCAGATAGGCCAACAGAGAAAAGCAAAGCAAACAAGGACTGGGCTCTGGTGCTCTCCAACACTTAAAGATAGAGGAAAAAAGAAAGAACCAACAAAGGAGATTGAGATGAAGCTGCCAGTGCAACAGGACAAAACCATAATGCCTGGGAACCAAGAGAAGGAAACGTTTCAAGGAGAAAGCAGTAACGAACTGCACCAGATTTGAGAGGTCTAGCAGGAACTGGTCTAAGAAATGATACTGTACTTCACAATAAAGAGGTTTGGGAACATTCTAAGACAAAGAAAAAATCTATTTCAAAGAAAGATTAAGAGCAAACATCCAACTTAGGAAGCTAGAAAAATGGATTTTAAAAAATAGGAAAAATTATTTTTCTGAAATCAGAAATTAATCAAAAAGGAAAAGAAAAACCTACAACAGTAGAATTAATAATACTAAGAGTTAGTTCTGTAAAAAGACCAATAATGAGTAAATAAGACTCTGGCAAGACACAAGAAACAGAAACACACACACATAGAGTGTTGACAATCACCCTAGTTTCAAAGATTTAAAAACTATAAGAAAAAACATGAAATATGTGACTTCCAGCCAATAATATTTTTGTCAACAAAGTGGATTCTATTTTAGGAAATTACATAGCACTAAAATTAACTTAAGGAAAGACACAAAAAAGGAACAGCTCAAACAACCACTGAATAATTCCGAAAGACTACTATTAAAGACATGTGTCTCGAAAAATGCCAAGCCTAGGGAAGGTCTTCAGGGAAAACTCTTTTATTAAAACTAAAAGAACACATAGTTCCTAAGTTACTTAATTTGATTAAAAAACAGAAAAGTATGGAGACTAATAATCTTGACAGCAAACCTTGACAAAGATAGCATAAAATCTAAAAAAGGATTTTCACTTAAGAATAAAGTTTAAACCTTAGCAAAATTAATTTACCAAATTATTAAAATAAAAATATATTATAAATAAGTATCATTTCTTCCAGGAATGCAAAGATAATGAAATATTAAGAAATCCATCAAGAAAACTCCTTGTATTAATATAGCAAAGAAACATCATATAACCATTTTGATAAATTCCAAAAAAGACTTCTGATAAAATTCAACCTCATTCCTGAAAAAAAGAAGAGAAACTCTTAAAAAATTATAAATAGGAAAAAATTCACTTACTTTTAATGGCATCTTTCAGCAACAACAGAAAAATTATGTAACCTTTTAAAAAGGTAACTGGGCAGCATCTATCAACATTTAAAACGGGCACAACATTGGATTGATGAATCTATTCCCATGAAATTATTCTCCAGTAATATTTATATGCATTTGCAAACAAATGTATTGAGAGAGAAAAAGAGAGATATTCATTGCAACACTCTTTACAATAAAAAAAATGTCTATTAGGGGAATACTAAATAAATTGCAATGTACCTATATTCAGTGAAATCCTGCACCACCATTAAAGAGTGAGATAGTTTTGTATATTCTCACTTGGCCAGATGTATCAAATAAGAGTAAATGAAAAAATAAAATTGCAGAATAATATGCATTGCATGCTGCCATTTTTGTTTAAAATGTGTATGTTACTGTATGTATAGGAAAGAATTTAGAAGGCTATATGCCAAGTCATTAGCATGGTTATCTCTGAGAAATGGGAGTGGGGAATATATTTTCTCTATTTTATTCATTCACTGAAGAAATATTTATTGAAAGCCTACCTTGGGCCACACAACAAATGATAGTTCTAAATTATCTGATTTTTTTATGCATTACTTTAGGGCTGGAGGAAACTATCTTATTCATTTTTTTTGAAAAGTAATAGATGCACAAGGTACAAAATTCAAGGTAGAAAAGGATAGAGAGTGAAGAGCCTTCTTCATGTCAGACCCAGGTCATGAATTCACCCCACCCAGAAGTATCTACTGAATACCTGCTTCTCACACATCCTCTCAGAGATCTTTCATATATACAGGAGCATATGTGGATTGACAAGAGCATTCCCTTTAGTTGAGGCAGATTCATCTTTTTTTCTGTGTGTCAGTCTGTGAGGACCAGAAAACTCTTGCTAAGGTGCCAAACAAGAAGCATCAGGCTTCAGTGGAATCATTCATAAGGAACATACCTCTTTGTCTCATTAATCATTCTCAGCCACAAACCATCATCGTTGTAAATTCATCAAAAACAGGAAAATTATCCATCTGCAGACCCACCTTTTACCCCTAAACTCCTAGTGGGTAGGTTAGGCAGATGCTCAGCAGCACAGAATGGTAGAGGGAATACAGCTTTTTATAGGGTTCTCACCCATTACCCTCCTCCACAACTCACCCCAAGATCCAGATGCATCTTAATGCCATTTATACCACCTATGTACCTCAGGGTTCTCATCAACTTTCCCCACTACCAGCTCAGAATCTAACTCCACTGTCTTGAGTTACTCATTCAGTTATTACTCATCTACGTGCTTTCCTGCTTCTAGAATTTGATCATTGTTTTCTCTCCCTGTTCTTCAGCCCTTGTGAGTCTATGACTATTTTTAAATCCCTTTACATTAGGTCTGATGAGATTTTAGGAGGGATAAAAATTAAATAGATGTGTTAAAGTTGCCATCTTAACCCTGAAATTCTCAATCCTCTTTTTTTACACAACATACTTTTAAATAGAATGGAATATAATGAACTTCTACAACTCAATCCAAAAAGCAAACAATCCAATTCAAAAATGACAAAGGACTGAGTAGGGGAAAGGGAAGTTCCCATGGCCAGGATCCTCACATGACCCTAATCTACTTGCCCACTGTACATGTGCAATGATGTAATAATTGGCCTACTGCATAAGCACATCCTTACACACATGATGGCAATGAGCCATTATTGTCTGTGTTGCTATATAAAGACCTCTGTCCAGTGCTCTGCAGGGAGGTGGAGATGCATTGTAGACTTGATTCTAGTGCTCAACCTACCACCAGGAGGATAAAAGTTGGTATTAAGACCTTTTACCAACAATATTCCATTGTTGTTATTTGGTCTCACCAACTCCAGCATGAACTTGCCCAGAGCTGAAATGCTCCAGAATACACTTAGTGTAGTCAGCAGGATTCTCTGCTGACTGAAAAAAACTGAATAAGCTGCCCTCATGGTAGGGGTGCTTCAGCGGGTTGTCCCTTATGGGTTGGGAAATACTGTAGGAGCCACCTATGGGTGAGGAAATATTTGGGTGTTCCCTAATGGGCATGTGGACTGAAGTGGCTTTCTTCCTACAGGAGTGGACACCTCCCTAGGACTAACGGGAAGTGGAGGTGACACCTGAGGCAATAGTGGAGGCCCTCCATGAGACCGGGAGATCCTTGGAGATACAGAGTGCCCATGTGGCGGCAGGAGCCATGGGTTGGTTATTTCTCACTGTGTTAAAAAAGGCTATGGATGAAAAAGATGGGCTCTTGTGAGACACACTTACCGTGCAAGGTGCTGTGGAAAGAGTAAAGGTCATGAAGGAGAAGGAGGTACTCCTGTGAGAAGCATGAGAACACAATCTGCAAGGTGCTGTGGAGGAGGCAAGAGACATGTTGAAGATTGAGATGACTTTGCGATGAGGTGCTGTGGAACAGGTAAAGGTCATGAAGGAGAAGGACATATTCCTGTGAGAAGCACAGGTAGTTCTGAGGGGACATGCTAAGCACTGATTTGTAGCTTTGTCTGTGCCTTAGCAGATAATTAATACCAAGCAATACAAATTGCCTGGAGGGCATAAAGAAATTGGAGAAATCCTCTAGGAACAGGCATCCCCAGAAGTGGTGGAGGATACATCAGAGAAGAAAGAGGAGGAGGTGGTGCTTCACCACCTCCTCCTCTATTGAAAGCCTGCCCAGTTGTAGTCAAGACAATAGACACAGCAACTGTGGGTTCCTCCGGGAGAGGTACAGCCCCCTGCCCAGGTTATGGAGCACTCCATGTTATGCCCCTATACACAGGTGGAGCTGGTGGATTTGGGCTCCCAGTTTTGGCAGAAACCCTCAGAGTTCACATCAGCCTGGCTCCTGCATCTTTGGGATGTAGGGATGGATAGTATCCTCCTGTCTGAATCAGAGGTGAGAAAGCTGGCTTCCCTGACAACTCATGCTGCCTTATGGCAGTGACTGCAGAATGCATACCAGACCCCAGGGAATCATTCACTTCTCGAAGGCTGAATGTTGCTTTTCACACTGTATGGCCCAATCAGGGTGACTTTACCATCTTCCCCCGCTAGATGGCAGAACTATGCCAAGCTTCATCACATGTTACAGGACTTTGGCATAAAAAATGCCATTTATAACTCAGTACATTATAGCCTGGCCGAGGAGTTGTTTACTGCAGGGATGAGGAATGTTGTGCTGCAAATGGATCCCGTCCCTCTTGGGGCCCTTAGTGACCATTCTTTCCCCACATAGGGCAGCCCATAAATGCAGTTACCTACCTCTACTGTGGCAGATTTGAGGAAGGCTAAAGTAATGTGAGCACAGAAGGGAGTGAGTGCAGTTTGCTACTAAAAGGAAGGGCTTATAAAGGGCTCCATGAAGGTCACAAGGACCCAGATATTGATTTGATATAGGCAGAAGAAGACAAAGAGAAATTGAATGGGAAGCCAAATAAAATCTTACTGAAGCTGAGACAATAACTGAAGCCAGAGCAGTGGTTTCAGCCACTGAGAACTAAGAAACAGAAGCTGGAGACAAAGCCATAAGTCCAATCTGTGCACCTGCCAGACATCCTGCTGGAGAGTGAGCTGACCTCACCTGGACCCTCACAAGAAGACAACTGGGCAATACAGTTTGACTGAGGGGAGAATCAAGACACCTGCCTTGAGGGACCAGGTAGGGACCAGAGGCTGTATGCTGAAATATCAATTCATTGGTCCCCAGTGAATGTATAACATGTCCTGGCTCTGGTAGACACAGGAGCAGAATGCTCACTGATTTATGACAATCCTGGGCATTTCCCAGGACCCCCACTATTATAGATGGATATGGAATTAAGGCTATCAGAGTTAAACAAGCCTGAATCCCATTGGAATAGGGTGTCTACCCCCAAGGAGTATACTATGTATATCTCTCCCATCTCCAAATATATTTGGGGGATAGATATCCTGCAGGGCCTATGGTTACAGACCACAGGAGAGTTCAGACTGAGGATGCACATGGTGAGGGCAGTTCTGAGGGTACATGTTAAGCACCTGCTGGTAGCTTTGTCTGTGCCTCCATGGGTGACTAATACCAAGCAAGATAAATTTGGAGAAATAAAGAATTTGGAGAAACCCTCCAGGAACTGGAGAGATTGGGTATTAAAAGCCCACCCATACCCATTTTAATTCCATGGTGTGACCAGTAAAAAAGCCAGATGGCTCCTGGCATATGACTGTGGATTACAGAGAACTGAATAAACTTATACCACCTTTGCATGCTGCCATCCCCTCTATTGCAGACCTGATAAATACCCTCAGTCACAAAGTAGGGACATATCATTATGTTGCGGATCTTGCTAATGCCTTGTTTTCCATTGATATAGCACGGGAAAGTCAGGAACAGTTTGCCTTCACATGGGAAGGATAGCAATGGACTTTCACTGTCCTTCCATATGGGTACCATCACTGCCTCACCATCTGTCATGGACTTGTAGCCCAGGACTTGGCAGCATAGGAGAAACCACCAACAGTGCAACTATACCATTATATTGATGATATCATGCTTACTTCTTACTCTCTTACAGACCTAGAAGGTGCAGCATCTAGACTGCTGCAAAATCTACAGGAGAAAGGACGGGCTGTGAACAGCACTAAAGTTCAGGTACCTGGTTTGTCAGTCAAATTCTTGGGGGCTGTCTGGTCCAGTAGGACCTAAGTTTTCCCAGAAGCAGTCATACAGAAAATCCAGGTCTTTCCTATTCCTACAACTGTGGCCCTATTGCAGGAGTTTTTGGGCCTTTCAGGCTACTGGAAAGTGTTTATCCTGCAGTTGGCACAAATTCTTAAGTTCTTATTCCATTTAGTATGAAAGGGCATCAGGTGGGACTGAGATGAGACATGTGAATCTATTTTGACTTCTGCAAAGCAGGCAGTCAAGGCCATGAGGCCTTGAGTGTGATAGATCCATCAAGGCCCTGTGAGCTGGATGTCCATGTGATTGAAAATGGTTATGGCTGGGGTCTCTGGCAGTGGTTTAATGAACTTGCCAATCTATTGGATTCTGGTCACAACTCTGGAAAGGAGCAGAGGTACAGTATACTTTAACAGAGAAACAATTGGCTGCTGTGTACCACAGCTGGCTGGCAACCGAGCCCATCACCAAAACGGCCCCAACAAAGGTAACAACCACCTATCCCATTACGGGGTGGGTACAAGATTGGACTCAAAAGCCATGGAGTGGCATGGCACAGGTGCCTACACTGGCCAAGTAGGGCACATACCTACAGCAGCATAGCGCCCCCCCCACTAGCCTTAGGAGTGGAGAACTCCAAAGTCTACTGGAACCAGTGACATATACTAGTGAAAGGCAGGGAGAATTTGCTTTAGAGCCATTAGTAGTAGAGAGCCCTTATCAGGAGGGAAGAACCCCTATATCTGAAGATGCATGATACACAGATGGCTCTAGTCATGGGCAGCCCACAAAATGCAGGGCTATAGCTTTCTATCCTAAGACTGAGACAACATGGATGGAAGATGGTGAGGGGAAGAACAGTCAGTAGGCTGAGTTGTGGGCAGTATAGCTTGTGATCACCCCAGAGCCCTCCCCTATAGTTGTCTGCACTGACAGCTGGGCTGTCTATCGGGGCTTGACCCTGTGGCTACCGACATGGTACCATGCCAACTGGATGGATGGTCACCAACCTCTTTGGGGGCAAGACTTATGGGCCACTGGTCAGACTAAAACAGTTACAGCATATCAATGTGACAGGCCATTTGCCACTGGTATCCACAGAAAACAATGAAGCAGATGAACTGGCCCAGGTATGTTGGCTAGAAGGAAAGCCTGCCTCTGATGTAGCCCAATGGTTACACTAACATTTGTTGCATGCGGGGCAGAAGACAATGTGGACTGTAGCCTGTCAGTGGGGCCTGCCTTTCACTTTTGAATAAGTCAGCAGAGCCTAGCAAGGGTGCACTGTATGCTCTAAAAGGAATTTACACCAAGTCCCACAGCAACCTGGGACAATAGTCAAGGGGTCAATACCCCTTATCAGGTAACAGATAAACTATTAGATCTCTGCCCATATATGTCATGGCCTGTGTGGACACAGCTACGTGACTTCTGGTTGCTTTTTCTGCATGTTGTGCAGACCAGCAAATGACCAAAAGAGGCCAAGAGCATCTCCTTGCAGCCTGTGGCTGATGGCAGGTAATTGAAAGTGATCAAGGTACACACTTTACTGGACACACACTACAAGAGTGGATGCAACAATCAGGGATAAAAAGGAAGATTCATGTACCATATAATCCTGTTGGGGCAGGCATGGTAGAGAGGTACAATGGTTTGTTAAAATCTGGCCTGAAGTCGTATACTAATAGTCTACAGGGATGGTCAGTCTGCTTATAGACAGTGCTACAGCTGTTTGAATGAGAAAACCCAGAAAGGGGTATTGAGCCCTACAGACATGCTAACACACATTGCTGCCTTCCCTATATAACTACAAGTAAAAATCAAGGAAGAATTGTTAAAACTGAAGTTTGGCCACCAGAACAATATCTTGCTGCTAGCACCAATCACAGTAAACCCCAGAGACTCCATTCAGTAGATGTGGCCTTGGACGTTTCGACACATGCATCAGTGATGACTGGCCCTCCTGGCACCTTGAGGACAAGGCCTGGAAGTTGGCTTCCTGTGTATTCCTGGAGCAGCAGAATGACCCCCAAAGATCACAGTAGTATATCCTAAACAGCTGGAAGGTAGGAGCATTTTACTGGTGAGTTTTGTTTTATCATTATGGTCAGTGCATGCACCTCCAGTAACACTATACACAGACCTCTTGGTAACTCCTACAGGGAGAGGAGTAAAGATATGGTATACTAGACCTGGATGGGAGCCTCTTCCTGCTACAGTCCTACCACAGGACCACTCTCTTGCATGCATCCTACCTGATGGGTAAGATTTGTCTGTGTTGGTGTCATTAAAACATGTGTCTTATTACCCTTAAGGTTAATCTCCTTTAATGTCTTCATGGATTGGGTGCATACCCTAGTGAAAACTGCTAACACGTCTGCTCACTGGATGTGCAAGGAGCTCCCTGCCAATTCCGCTATTAGCCTCCCATGGAAAGTGCATGTCATGAACTCATCCAAGGAGAACTGGTTTGAATATGGCTGGAATGTCCACTTGGTGGCAGTGGATTTCCTCAGTCTTAAGGATGATGATTATTATCATAATTTCTGTTGTTTTGTTGCAGAATCTGGTTACAATGTTCCAGCTTTCTCGCACAGGGACCATCAGGGAAGATTGAGGGCATGTAGATTGTGAGATAAGAATCCTGGAGGCATGGAGTGTAGGGAAAGTGGAAGTTCTCATGACCAGGACCCGCACTTGACCCTAATCTACTTGCCCACTGCATACATGCAATGATGTAATAACTGACCTACTGCATAGGCACAGGCTTACATATGTGTTGACAATGAGCCATTATTGTCTGTGTTGCTATATAAAGACATCTGCCCAGTGCTCTGCCCAGACGTGACAGATTGCAGGCTTGCCAAGTGCAGACATGATTCTAGAGTTGGACTTACCACCAGGAGAATAAAGCTTGGTATACGGCCTTTTACCCCCAATGTTCTTATGTCATTATTTGGTCTTACCAAATCCAGAGTGAACTTGTCCAGAGCTAAAACCCTCCAGCGTTACAGACTGGATAGATGTTTCTCTAAAGAACATATACAAATGGCCAAAAGCACATGGAAATATGTTCAACATCACTAGCCATTAAAGATATACAAGCCAAAACCACAATGATACCACTTCACACTTTTTAAAGGGGCTATTATCAGAAATGGAAAATAACAAATGTTGATGATGATATGGAGAAACCGGAACTCTTGTGCATAGCTGGTGGAAATGTAAATGATGCAGCCACTGAGGAAAACAGTTTAGCATCTTCTCAAAAAGTTAAACCTAGAATTACCATGTAATACTTAATTCCACTCATAGGCACATATTCAAAAAATTTGAAAGCAAGGACTCAGATACCTGTATACCCATGTTCATCACAGCATTATCCACAATCACCAAAAGATTGAAACAACCCAAGTGTCTATTAGCAGATGCATGGATAAACAAAATGCGGTGTGTATATTTATATACACAGTGGAATATTATTTGACCTTAAAAAGGAACAAAATTCTCATACATGGTACAACATGGATGAACCTTGAAAACATTCTAAGTAAATGAGTTAGACACAAAGGACAATACTTATACAATTACACTTACATGAGGTACCTAGAATAGGCAAATTGGTACAGACAAGAAGTAGAATAGAAATTAACAGAAAGTGGGGTGGAAGAACAGAGAGTATTTAATGGATACAGAGTTTCTGTTAGGGGTGATAAAAAGTTTAAATACACAGTGTAAATACACTTAATGCCACTGAATTGTACACTTAAAACTGGTTAAATTGGTAAATTTTCTGACATGTTTATTTGATCATACACACACAAAAATGTTTTTAATAGGAAACACACACTCCATATACTAGAGTGATCAGCCTGAGGGTGCTCTGTTAATTTTCTGGCAAAGCTACTGTTCAACAGAAAAGCTTTTATTTCATCTCTTACTGAAAATCTTTTTAAAACTTATGACCTCACATTCCTCCTAATGATCCTAAGTGGCTGAGAACCTTGAGATGAATACCATGATCTCTGAACAAGCCAGCAGTAAGTGATTAGCTGGCAGCTCAGCCCCCTGCAGCTGGGTTTCACTGAGCTGCACAGTGTTTTGAAATATCTTAATTTGCTGTTAAGATTTTTTTTTAAATCCTCAATAAAAATCTAGATCTCCAGTTTTTCTTAAAATATCAGAAGATCTAGTGTCCCTGGGCTCACAGTCAGGCCTGGTCTCCATGAGTTGAAGAACCAGCAGCTGCCCTATTTAAATACAGTGCCCTGGGCAATTCACCATAGTCCCACTCAACCTACTTCCCTCCTTACAGTACCTGCCTCACCCTGTGGGCATTTTGGGCTCCAACTTCTTTGATAAGAGAGGGTCAAAAAAAAGTAGTGATTTTACAGCATCTTACTATTTTGATGGACAGTGACTGTGATGTGGGGATGTGGGGGGGACTTGGTGAAGGGGGGAGCCTAGTAAACATAATGTCCTTCATGTAATTGTAGATTAATGATACCAAAATAAATAAAATAAAATAAAATTAAAAAAGAGAGGGTCAAAAAATAGAAACAAAAATATTAATCTGTAAATCTGCTGGAAATACAGCAATCCTAGGATACCTTTTTTTGACTTCCCATTTTTCACTCATGCAAACGATGGGAATTGAATATATTTTATTTAAGGTACACTGGGAAAGTTTACTAAGATTTCACTTTTCATAAAGTGATATTTTATCAAAGTGACAGTGACATTATTTTCCTAACTGTATCTTAGGAAAACAATAAATTTAGAGAACAAAATTGACTATAGGACTTTTCATAGGCTCACAAATAAAATCAAATCTATTTAGAAAATGAGTCATCAAAAGAAACTGCTCATCCACCTAGAACTGATTAAAAGTACATACTGTTTAGGTACTTAAATATTGTGTAGATGTTTAGGAATTGTGGAGGAGAGTGCACAGTGTACTGAGGGTCTGAATATCTGGGAGTTTCTACTGCCACTTCCTCACTGTGAGAGGTATTCCCCATTTTGAGTTATGCTGATAAGAAGATAGTGTGACTGCTGTAATGCAGTATTCAAATGGGAGCTATTACATGTCTACCTATATTACATGTATACCTATAGTTTTCATTGGCTCAGTGCTACTTACAGTGTGGTTTATGTGCTGATACTAACCATGAACTTTTTTGTTACAGGTCTGCAGTAAGGTAAATACCAAAGTTAACTGAGTAAAGCTTCAGAAATAGCAATTTGGTATTGCTGGATCATCTAAGCATGTGATTAAGGTTCTTCTGAGCTAGATGCAGACCAGTCAGTATTACTGAACTCACAAGGTGATGTGCATGTGACATGAGCTTACTTCAGGAAAAGTAAGATCATTTATTTTAAGGTTTGTCAATTGAAACCCCAAAATACATAAAAACTTGAGAAGTGTAAGCATTGTTAATGACCTATTTTACAACTAATTTAAATGTTAGTCAAACCTTTTCTAAAAATCTGATGGTTACATAACCTTCACTAGACGTTTCTGCCCCCAAAATGACAGACTTTCTGAATGTGACAGGAGTCATTAACCAAATGATGACAATGGGGATGATTTCAAAGACAGAAAGTTTAAAGGAGTCTGCACCTGTTCTACTTGGTATATGATCCCTCATACAGTACTGGCTTTGCTTGGGTCTGTAGTCACAGATAAGGGTCAAGGGCTAAAGCCAGTGTGTTATTTGTAAAAATGTATAGCTAATAAAGCAATGGAGCCATCAATTTTCCTAAACTTAAATGGTATTTGTATTAAAAAATGGTTCAAAACCAAAAAAAAAAATCTATGGAAAAAATAGCACATTAAAAAGATGACACAGAATGTCAATCAGTGTTTACTATTTCACACATAAACATTTGTGCTTTGAGAGTTTGCTATAAAATAGCACTTCATGTTGCTAAAACTAACAATCCATACACAACTGACATTAGTCAAGGACATTAGTGAAAGTCTGAATCAAAGGTATTTGCTTCAAACTGATGAATGTACAGCAAAAAATGTAACTCAGGTACCACTCTTTCTAGTGGTACAATAGATTGATGTCAGAAACTGGCTAATGATATGTAAGACTAACTTAATGAATAAATAAATCTAGCAAATTTTTCATTGCAAATGATGAATGCACAAATGTAGCTACGATATAAAGTCTTTTTTTTAAGTTGTACATATCTAATGTACAATATAACTTGATGAATTTGGAGATAAGTACACACTCATGAAACTATCACCACAATTAATGCCATAAACATATCCATCACCTCCAAAAGTGTCCTCTTCCTCTTTTTACATTTTTGTGATACAAACACTTAACATAGTCTCCTACTACATACGCAATTTAAACATGATGGTGATAAGGATTTTTTTCTCTCAGCTTCACTGCCAATAAATACAATCAGCTCTGAGCTATATAAGTCTATGAAAAATTACATTGTCCAAAAATTGCCTCAGTTTAAGTTTCAAGGAAAAGTATGTTCTGATAGTACAGTTCAAATGACAGAAAACCACTCAAGGTTTTAACCCAGATTAAGGAGCTTGCACAGAATGTCAATTAATGCAATGCTTCCTTTACCAAACAAATTCTGTGACAAAAATGTCAGCAGAACTAAATATACTTAGTGGCCTCATGAAATTACATCAAGTTGAATATATTAAATTAGATATTAATCTCTTTATTATGTGAGAATATGAAAACTGATCATTAAAAACTTACTGCTTCAGTGGTATTATAGTTACTGAGAGGAAACGCAAAAAATGTTTGAGTTATGAAAAAATTCTCACTGCTTCTGCAAGATAAAAAAATCAGTTTGGCCACAACATTTTACAGATGTGAGTTGGATAGACAGACTTGTTTTTTTTGTCTGGTATCTTCAGTATTCTTAATGATCTCCCTACTTCCATGCAAAGAAGAAATGCTACATGTTTTTTGATGGCACATAGCATTACAGGGCAAAAAGGAAAAATGAGAGCTTATAAAAAACAGTTTCTAAAGGTTAATAACAATTAATACTGAAGAAAGTAATCATCTTGATATTTAACATCTGTGAAGTTATTAAATACCTTAAGAATTTAATGTATTTTGATTTTTTATTTTCCATCAAAAAAGTTCCACATATAGGAAGTTCATTAAAAATGGTCACCAAAAAAAAGGATCCAGAACAGAACCTTTGCTTTCAACAAAATATAATTTATACTTAACAAAAAGTATAATATAAATTGTTGGAACTCATTACCAATAAAAGATTTAGAATGCATTTTGAAAATAATGCATCATTTGCTTCATTGTGTTAAAAATGAATATCCTGACTATGTGGAACTTGTTTTAAAATCTCTTCTACTTCTGTCAACATGTGTCAGAAACACCTTACTATGAACGATAATAAAACAAAATGTAGACACAGTTTAAAAATACACATCTCCTGTAAGTAACATTATTAGTGACCCAAGCTGGATTTGTCGATTAAAAACTTTAATGCTGATAAATATGTATACACTCAAAGTGTGCATATACTCTTTTAATGTAGGGAATCACTAAACTTTGTTTAGTTATGAATAGAAGATGACAAGAGCTTGTATATGCAGCAATTTCTGTATTAATTCACCTACCATAGTCCCCCATTATCTAGGGTTTCATTCCAGTTACCCACAGGCAACCACACAGTCCGAAAGCAGATGACAAGAAGTAGCCTAATACTATATCACAGTGCCTACATCATTCACCTCACTTCATCTCATCATGTAGGTATTTTACCATCTCACATCATCACAAGAAGCATGAGTACAGAACAGTAAGATATTCTGAGCAAGAGAGAGAAAGACTGCATTCACATAACTTGTATTACAGTATATTGTTATAATGGCTCCATTATATTAGTGATTGTCAACTCTTACTGTGCCTAATTTATAAATTAAATTTATCATAGGTATATATGTATGGGAAAAAACAATATATATAAGACTCTGTACTATTCCCAGTTTCACCATCCACTAGGGGTCTTGGAATGTGTCCCCTGCAGATAAGGGGGTCTACTGCATATGTACACACTTAATGAGTACATACAGTTTTTGTATCTTTTTTCTGTAAGATGTCATTATTATTTTTATTAAAATATAATTTCATGTCTTTGAATCTAATTTAAAAATGGACTTGTATTTTTTTATGTCTTTTCTTAATTTTTTTAGCAATCCATTTTTAAAGTGTCTTTTACAAAAGTCTGTTACGGATTGGAAATTACAAAAAAAAAAAGAAAAAGATATTTAATCCCAGTAGTTTGAGAAATGCTGATCTAGATCAGCATTATTTATTTATGATAAAATAAATAAAAATATTAGGTTTAACTAGATGAAACTGACAATAATTGACAATTTTGACCTTCAAATGGCAATTTCATACAGTTTAATCTAGTGCATTTCACAGAGCCTATGTTCTGACATTTATATACTTTGATTTCCCCTTCTGGGCCAATTTATTCTTGCTTTATATACACATCTCTCAGGATTGGTTTGGTTCCCCAATATCCAGCTAAACAAGAAGGGGGACAAGAGCTGCTACAGGCAGGCTCACTGGCAATAATATGGAATGTCAACTAGGAAAGAGATGTGAAAACTATAAAAAGTAAAGAACAGCTATCTGGGGCTCTTTAATGACAGGGTAAATGGCCCAATACCTCGCAGTAGGCCCTGGAAGCATCACTGAAACCATTTACACTTAAAATGCTAAGTAATCAAGAAAATAAAAAATTATCCTATTACTTTGATTAGGGTGGGGGACAAGAATATGTAACACATTTTGGGTTCAAAATGTCTAACAGACAGTTTTTTTAGCTTAAAGGTGTAATTCCTGAGTTCACCAGAGAATTCATCTATTTGGACAACTTTATTCCCAAATGGATTAAGGAATTTCTAAATGGCAACAGAGCTCATAATCATCAGTATTCAGATATCAGACCAAGCATTATTTAAAACAACACACACACTTTCCCACACAAAAACCATGAGTATAATATTAATCACAATTAGTAGTTTCCCTTCACACAGATTCAGCTTTCAGGAAGATTAGAGCTGTTAAGATAACAAGACTGATTGTCTTGCTAAAACCTGGTTAAGCCTGGTTGAGATGGTGAGACCCCTCCCTCTTATACATTCATTGATTCATTTGAAACTCCCTTGGTATGTCCTTCATATGGAGAACATGATGATGAAGTTTGCAATAATTGAAAAGAAACTTACAGTAAAGGGAGATCCACCACACCCAAGCCCTTTACACACATCCATATAGCATCCACATTGGGTGGTCAATTGAGAACTACTCTACCCAAATCCCAGCTGGATAAGCAAGTGCTACTGGCCTAGAGCCAAGTCATTCTGAATGCTGCATGAGGAAGAATAGGATTAGATTGGAGGACAAGACTGCAAGGGCAGATCACATTAGGTAACTTGTAAAATTCAGGTAAGAGACTGCATGCATAGTGGTACTCCTAACTAAGGTGGGTAATGGAGTACAGAGTTGTCAGTCAGCAGGTTAAACCACAGAGCATGGGGATTGGATGAAAGAGAAGAGCTCAAATGATTTCCACATTTCTGGCTTAAGTAAATGGAAAGGTGGTACAGGCATTACTGATTTTTGGAGAAAAAGAGTTTAGGGAGAAAAGTACGTTTCATTTTTTATGTGTTTTTAAGATACACTTGTGAGATATCAGAATATATTCAAAATGGATATGCTTTTCTTACTCAGAGAAGAAACAGAAATTTGAGGAATGTTCAGAATTACAATGTTTCATAGCTCACTCTTAAATTAATTTTATCTAGTGCAAATAGCCAGAATTCAATATCCTGTATTTTAGTACCAAAGATGCTGCAAACTAGCTGTATAACTGGAGATATCACCTACCCTTTCTTAGTTTCCAGTTCCTCATGGAGATAGAAATTCTACTTCCTTCATAGGGTACAGAATTCAACTATGAGCATTTTGAAAATAGGAGAGGCAAACCAATATCTGGAGATACAGTTGCCTCGTATGCTTTTGAATAACAAAACGAAAAAGCCATTTATTTTCTGTTTCCTAAAATTGAAGGAGGCAAGATTAAGAGGTTTTTTTTATTTTAAAAACAAAGAATCCTTTAAAAAAAAGTTTTAAAAGAGAAATTTATTGCAATCATTTTTAAAAGACTCACTATCAGTTTTTAGAAGTACAACAAATCATAGATTTTAAATAAAAAGAACAAGCTCTCCTGAGTTCTTGTTTTATTAAAGCTTTTTACGTTTTAAAAATTAAACAGCTCACCGCAGACTTTTGTTACTATTTTGCAAAATGTTGGAAATATTAAATATAAAAGCTATCATTAAATAAAATACTTTGTAACTTAAAGGGAGTAGCATAGAGTTACCTACATGTGCTTTTGTGCTTTTTTTTGTGATCAATACAATTTATTGATGAGTAACCAAAATTTTTTCCTTTTATTACCTCAGAGTCCTACATTTTGTCTATTTTTATGATTTTTTGAAATATAGTTGACATAGAATATAATACTGGTTTCAAGTGTACAACATAGTGATTTGACAATTATATATATTACTAAATGCTCACCGTAAGTATAGTTACCATGTGTCACTATACAAAGGTATTACAAAATTATCAGCCATATTCCCTGTGCTCCCTTCCCTTACGGCAACCAACAGTCCATTGTGTATGTCTATGAATCTCTTTGTCTTGTTTGTTTTATTTTTTTGATTACACACATAAGTGAAATCATACTTCATGTGTTTTTAAATCAGAGGATCTGAGTTCTAATTCTGTCTCTACCAGTTAATGGCGGCCTGAACTTGGACACATTACTTAAATGTTCTGAGCCTGGGTTTCCTAATCAGTAAAATGTAAATAAGAACAGTATCAACCATTAAGTGTTTAGGAGGATTAAATGAGATAATATATGTAAAGCATTTAGCACTGTATAAAAGGGCAAGAGATATGCCATGAAATCAGAAAGAAACATGGTTAGGGTATGTATAAAAAACTGATGAGCCTCGACAGTAATCAAATAAAAGAAGTTTTTTGTTTTATTTTGTTGTTAATAGAACTTAGTGCTGGCAAGGACAGATAGGGAAGAATTCTACTATTACTAATACAAGAGCAAATGGATAAAACCTTTCTGGAAAACAACTGCATAATATGGTGTCAAAAGCCTTAAAAATATTGATACTTTTTGACTCATCATCCCATTTTTAAGAATTGTTCCATAGAAAATAATCAGATATAGAGTTGCGGATCTATGTGTAAATTCAGAAACTACCAGAGTGTTCACCTATAGAGGAATAGCTTAATAAATTATGGAACATCACTAAGAAGTTCTGAACAGATGCCCTGAAAAAAATTCACTTCTGTGGTATTCTTACACAAAATACATAACCTAAATTTAATCATGAGAAAATGTCATATAAGCCCAAATTGAAGGACATTCTACAAAATAAATCAAGGTAATGATAGGCAAAGAAATCTGAAGGAACTGTCCCAAATTGGAGGATATTAAGGAGACATTACAACAAAATGCAATGCATGATCCTAGGTATTAGTAGAACAAATGGTAAAATTTGGATAAGATCTGATTAATAGTATTGTATCATAGTTAATTTTCTGGTTTTGACCATTATATATGACTCTGTAAGATGTTAACATTTGCAAAAGCCAAGTGAAAAGTTTAGGAAAATTTTCAAACTACTTTTGTAACTTTTGAAAAGTTATTTCAAGACGAAAGTTTAAAAATAAAAAGTTAAATAATGGTATATTCACACTGTGATTATGTGGCCATTAAAATGTTTATAAAACATCTTAATAACATTAGAAAATACTCACTATATAGCATTGTGGAGTAAAAAGCAAACCAGATTGTGAATTTGATTATAAAGTATAAATTTGACTATGTAAATTACATAGAACATGCACTGAAAACTAAAGCCCAGAAAGAACCCACTAAAATGTCAAGAGCGCTTATCTCTGAATAGAAGATTACAAGTGATATTTTCTTTATTCTTTTTGTACATTTATGTTTCCTAATTTTTTCTTCAGTGAGCATCTACCACTTCTAAAATTAGAAAAATGTTATTTTTTAAAACACACCCATGAATTCTGTATCATAAAAATTCATTTAGACATATTTCTTCGGCTTTGTTTTAATAAAAAAATTTTCCAATACTTTGAATTTTTACAACTATGATTTTGATAAGCCAACAATGATAAGTCTTGGTTTATGTGAGTTCCTTAATTTAACATCAGAAACCAAAAATGCTTAATGGTTTCACCAGCTATTTGGAGATAAATTCTTGGCACTATGCCCCCCCCTAAATCCTGTGGAACTCAAATGTTGAAATAATTGCTTCATTTCCACTAAATAACTGGAACCATTCCCTGAGTCATCAGAGACTCAACTCCTGTGCCTGAAACCCAATCAAATCTACCAGAAACAGAAACCTAATCATTTCTCCTCAGCCTAACACAAGTCAAGAGGAGAATGCATTTGTGCCAGAGATCTTACTGAGAGACAGTTCAAGGATGCCAGCCACCAGGTGTCTTGGACACCTATGCTTCATATGACAACCTTCTGAGTAATCAAGATATTTCACAATGTACAACTGAGGGGGTACAAAGAATGGTTCCCTGTATCAAAACATCTCCTTCATGAGATAATGTAAAGAACTTTTGTACCCATGTGTCTGCTCCTTCCCTTCAGGCACTGACTGGCCTTTCCACAGAATTTCCTAATATTCCCCTAAATATATTTCAAAAACTCCTCCCATCCCTACCCTGACAAAATTAATAGGCCCCAATTCATCTCTCCAGACTTCCCACTCCCTGCCTCACAGCCAACTCTAGCCACAGCTCTGAGGTTGGTCCACTTTTGCATCCTTACATCCCCATTAGTCTAAGTTTTCAACAACTACAACTGCATCCTTACTGTGTCTGTAATAACCTCTCTTTGCAGGCCAAACCTGATTTACCAGCTCCCAAAGCCTAAAGTACCAACTGCTTGGTCATTCAATCCACTGCTACTCTCCTGGACCCCCGTAACTTTATCAGCTGCCTCCTCACTCTTAGTACACCGCCCAAGACCCATCTGCATCATCTGTTCCTCCCTACACTCTTGATGCCTGGAAGCCCCATCTTTCCACAGGTAACATGCCAGGAAAGGACTAATTTGGACTGTCTCCTATTTTCTGTTTTTATTTATTTATGAGTGACCTTGTTCCAGAAAGGAACATCTACTTTGAGCTTAGCATGTTTTGTCACACAGGATTCTTAATCCGTGCAGCTTTTTATCTGCCCCAAGAAACATAATGGGGTCCAAAGACAGGGTTTCTCTATATCAATTCTTGCCCTTTCTTAGGCCAACAATAGTGGTAGAGGCCATTCTTTCACCAAAAGAAAAACAAAAGCAAAGCACTGATCTTGAACTACAAACTGGAAGCCAGGTAAAATACTAAGACAGCAAAGCCAACAACTTGTGATCTTACAGGGTCTGTACTGCAGATGCTACCACGCAGATGCTGCTCTCCTGCTCCCCCTACTGGACATCTAGGTTCTGCTGCAGCTCTGCCGAAGTCCACAGCCTGAGGCTGATCTGAAACCCACTTAACGGCTGAGAAGGTAGATCCTAAACATCAAGGAGAAGCCACACTTGCTAGTCACATTTCATTAACTTCAATGCCGTAATACCTCACAGTGAAAAAAGGTGTGAACCACCTGTTAGACTGGTGTCTGAGTCCCATTCTGTTACTTTGTAGTTATCTGATATTAGAAAAGTTATTCTGAGTTTCCCTGGACTTCGGTTTTCTCATCTATAAAACGCAGGTGATAATATTTAACCCTATGTGGTTGATGTAAGGATTATATGAGATAGTTCTCCCATGACTTCCAAATGGCACCTAACTGCTTGGCACCCCACTAACTTCACCTATGAAATGATAGTAATACCTACCCAGTCTACTTGTCTGAGCTGGTCGGGCCAAATGAGAGAACATGTGTGTCAAAGCATCTTACAAATCAGGAGATGCTATGCTAATTAATTCATCAGTAACAATATGACCAGCCTGGTACTTTGATGAAATGCTAGTTTCAATCCTTACAGTTTTATAAGCTTGTGGCTGAAACAAGCCTGCACGAGAATAACTATGCTTCAAAGCACAAAGTGGCATATTCATTTTACAGAAAAAGAACAACGGGAGCATTAAGAAAAGAGAAACTAGTTTTCGTCTTAATTGGAGGGCGTGATAGAATCACAGATGGCTTCATGAGCATGTTCATGTCAGACCAGGTTCTAGAGATAAGTAAGATTTGGGGCAGCAAAATGAGGAGAGAGCCTCTCAGACTCAGAAAAAGTGAGAGCAAAGATGTAGAGAACAAGAACTTGGGTTTGGCTGCAGCATAGGATGAAGTGCCACAGGGAGCATGAAGCTAACAAGACAGGTTGGGGCATTCCAGTGTTCTGCCAGATTGAACTTTACAGCCAGCAATGACAAGCCAGCTAAGGTTTGTAAACAATGCATCTGAGGAAGTTTACTGAAAAGAGTGTGAAGAATGGGAAGAATGAGATGGGGAGAATAAGATGAATACAGGAAACAATCATGACAGTCAAGCAGAGATGAGGACCTGAAATGATTCATCAAGAGCTGGGGAAAAGAAAGGATGAAAAGGAAGGGGCAAATGTAAATGGAAGGCATTACAGTCATAGTACAGAAGACAAGGGCCACACACTCTCAGGATTGCATATACCAAAGAAAGAATATTAGAATGATCTCATGAACTCAGATGATCCTATTATTTTGTAACCTACAAAGACACAGAAGCCATGAGATGAAGTTTTAAAGTGCTGTTCTTACAGACTTATAGAATTAAGAGGGCACAAATAGGAAGTGTGATGAAATTACCTAGCATCTGAGTAGGTGAGTTTCAAAAATACATCTCAGCAATATGCATTCAGTCAACATATACTTTGATATCTGCTTTTGACTGAAAGTTTGATAATGTCTCAAAAATTACTTTATTCTTAAACAGGCTTATCTGAGAGCAGCAGCCTGTCTGCCAGGAGCTCTCCATGATCATCCTGCACGCACGAGCAGGTCACCTTGCTGCTTTTTCCAGGTAGACTGGAAAACAAGCAATGCAAATCAAATCTTCTCAGTTCATCAGATATTATTCACACCATGGACTAAATCAAGAGAAGAAAACACGATATGGAATGGAGTGATCTTCCTTCTTCAGCACACTACCATGCTAGTGATAATTAATAGAAATTAAAATAAGCCATCTCATTAAGCATCAAATTTAAATGCCCAATTGCTTATTTTGAAACTACTTTGTAGGAAAACATATTTTTTCATTTTTTACAAGTTTTTCTTTATGCTCAATGTTGAAAATAAAGAAAAAGAAAGAAGCATCACCTAATATGCTATGATCAAAATGCATCATTAATACTTGGGTATGCTTCCTTCTAGTCTTTTTTCTGTGCTTTTTAAGGAGGCATGTTAAGATCAGATATGGCAGATAGAAAGATAGATACCTTGTTATTTTATTTTGCTTATCATTATAACAAATACTTTCCCATTGTTGAAAACTGGAAGAGTCTAACTCAGAACCCATATTGCTTTAAGAAGACAGCCTAAGATATACATTAATTTAAAAGCGTAATGAAGATTTCCAGTTTCTAGTCCAACACTTAAGAGCTTGGAAAACATCACTCCAATCCTTACAACAAGTAAAAAAGCTAAGCGAACCAATCAACAACCCTCCCTAGATCCATCAGAGAATTGAGGTCACAGAGCAAACCACAGAACGCACAGACTGGATAGACAGGCAAATACAAAAAAATCACAGCTTAACAGGAACAGAAACCCAGGAGCAGAAGCCCAGTGACGAAGCCAGTGCCAGCAGAAGTACATAGACTGTAACTGAGGAATTGCTGGAGGCTCAGTATAGTCAAGTTTGAGAATTAAAAACTCTGAAGGGCCCACTTTTAGGAAAGCCCCCATATTTTCTTGAGTTTTACCTCCAGGAGCCCCACTAGGTTCTCAGAATGAGGACGGGAGAAAAATGCCCTAGTGCTTCCAGTAGGGGGAGGGGAAATAGGACAGAGTCCAGGAAAAAACAGAAGATTCCAGCTGTCTTTTCCCAGTGGAGTCACACCAATAATGCTTAATTCTCTCAGAAATGGTATGTGACACATGTCAAGTGTTGCCTCTTAGGGAAGCTCACCCACAGTTCACGTCCAAGGTTTTTACTGAACACCCAACGTGACTGATCTTAGCTGCCTAGTCTCCAGTCCCCTCCAGAGGTCAAGTTGATACAATGCGGCCCAGGTTTCCAGGTGAAAAAAAACAGATGCTCACCATAAATCACATTGGTAGAATAGACTACCAGGCATGACCCAAGACCCCAGATACAACAAACACATTCTTACCAGGCAGGGTATTCCAAGGGCTTAGAATTAGAAGTTAACTCTTAGGTGACGATCAAAGACCAGTTCTAAAGACTTTTAGAATGTATGGGGTTTGGACAACCCAGGCCTGATGAGTTAACAGTTTACTACACAGAAACCATCAAGGAAACATTGCCTAGAAAAGCAGCTCAGCAGATGGTAATTGGAATTAAGCACAGAGCTCCTTATTTAGGTGCCCCTTTCTCACACAGGTAATGTGCCCTCGACAGAGAATACACTAGAATGTAGCCAGTCAAGCAGGAAGGGCATCAGCGTTCCTGCCATCCTTGCTGAAGTGTCCATCCGTGAACTTCAAGGAAGCTTCAAAGCCCAGGTCAGGTAAGGTGTTAGGTAGAACATGGGATTACTGCCCTAGGAGGGAAGTGTGATGTTGAGAAAAGGATTGTGAGCTCAGAATTAGGATACCTGATTCTAACTATGCCATTTTAACTAGGTCACTTCAAGGTTCTCATATGTAACATTTTCCTACTTAGAGTTGGGAGGCAATATTGCAGCCAGAGCTGGCCTAGTGCGCAAGCAACTTGTAAGGCTGCACAAAGTCATACACTCAAAAGCCCTGAACTTGGTTGACGCTCTGCTATTACTACCTTGAAATTCCTAATAATTCTTAAATAAGGAACCCCATGTTTTTGTTTTTCACAGAGCCACACAAATGATGGAGCCTGTCCTGGTACCAGGTCTGGAGTGGGCCCTTGGTTTCAGACTCCCACTTAACATTTTTTAGGACAGTGAACTAGGGCATATTATCTAACCCATTTTAAACCTGTTTTCTGTAACCTGAAGATCAAACAGGTGAGGAGTAAAGGAAATAATATATTGACGGAAACAACATTGTACTACACATAAATAGTCCATAAGTGGTAACCATTATTTGTTCTCAACAATAATAAACTGAGAGTATATATCATTAAACAGTTTATAGAGATCTATCTATTGCTGTGTAACAAAATACCCCAAAACTCAGTGTCTTAAAACATTTTTTACCTCAATTTCTATGGGTCAGGAATCCAGGTAGAGCTTAGCTGGGTCTCTGACTCAGTCTCTCACCAGACTGCAGCCAAGGCGTCAGCTGAGGCTGCAGTCATCTTAAGGCTCAAGTGGGAAAGGATCTGCTTCCAAACTCACACATGTAGCTATTGGCAGGATATAGTTCTTACTGGGTGGCTGGACAGAGGGCCTCAGCTCCTTACTGGTTGCCAGCTGGCTACTGGCTGCTAGCTGCTGGCCAAGTGGGCCTCTCCATAGGGCAACTCCCAACGTGGTAACCTGCCTCCATCAGAACAAGCAAGCAATAGTCAGTAAGAGAGACTGAGCAAGACAGAAGTCAGCCTTTTGCAGCCTAATATCAAAAGTGACAACATATCATCACCTTTGCCTTATTTGATTCATCAGAAGCAAGTCACTAGGTGCATCCCACACTCAAGTGGAGGGGACTGCACAAGAGCATTGTTATGGACCAATTGGAGTCACCCTGAAATTCATACGTTTAAGCCCTAATCTCAGAATGTGACTATATACGGAGAGAAGGCTTGAAAAAGGTAATAAGACTAAATTAGGTCATATGGGTGGAGCCCTAATTCAGTATAACTGGCATCCTTCCTTATAAGAAAAGGAAGAGACACTAAGGATGCTCAGCTACAGGAAAAGCTCTGTGAAGACACAGAGAGAAGACAGCTATCTACAAGGCAGGTAGAATGGCCACAGGAGAAACCAAACCCGCTGACACCTTGACCTTGGACATCCAGCATCCAGAGGTGAGTGATCACATTACATACAGCCAGTGGCATTTGTTATGGTGGTCCTGGTAACCCAATACAGGCCTGAGACCCAGCAGGCCAGAATCCTGGGGAGCCATTTTAGAAGCTGCTACAGAGGATGTTGGACTAGTTTATTGTCAAGGCCCTTTTATATAATAATCTTTTAAGAGGATCCTCTGCTTTTGCAGAAAAGGACACATTCAGCAGTCTCCTATATGCAGTAGTAGTAGCCTGACAGCCATTAAGCAATCTTACATAGATCCATATTTAGGAAATTATAAACTGTGATTTATAGTCATCTGCAAAGATGTCAATTGCTAGAATTAACATTTTTAAACATTCAAAACTTAAGTAATCTCAGAGTGCATAACATTAAAAAGGCTTTTAGATTCACTCCCATGTGTCTTAATTTGTTGTATTTCAAACTCATTTTAAGATTAGACCTGTTTTGTTTGCCATCACTTTTAGCTAGGCATCCTCTGATGTACTCAGAAAGCAAAACCATAGTAATGTATGTTCTTCCAATTGAGTTTTATAAAAAGGATTGACATATGCGAATTTCCTCCAGCTTCAGCCTTTCAGAGGAGTCCTGCTCTTAAAGAAAAATAAACTAATAGTTCTATGGAGAACTTTCAATGTAAAATAACTCCTGGGAGTTCTCTTCAAAGCATTTGAAAATTCAAATAATCTAACTACCCTGTGTATTAGAGGCCCCTGTGACACTGTGAATTACAGCCCCCTTTTACTTACAAGGAAGTATAACAAAAAAAAAATCAAAAGAAAAATTAGACTAAGCCAAGCATATACATCAACTGTACTCCTCTTTGACAACTGTGTCAGTTAAAAATATAAAGCTGTATTGGACTTCCAGTTCTAGCCATGACAGAAGAGCTGGTATTAAACTTAGCCTTCTTGCCGTAAACTGGACAAAATATGTAAAACAATTTTCAGTATTGTAGAGCAATCAAAATAGAGCTATGCTACTTGAAAGAAAGTGAACTGAGCTTCACATTCACCTTGCTTGGGAAGTTGAGTCCAAACAGAAATTTGGTTTTCATAGGGTAGAAAAAACAGAAACTGGAGTTTGAGGTTGCCAGGTGGTTGGGATTCAGAGGTCAGGTGCTGAAGAGGAGGGAATTCCACGTGAGAGAATTTCAGAGAAGAAACACCCTAAATTTTGTAGAAATTCTTCTCATATCGTTGGCCCTGAGCTATATGAGCCATATGTTCTCTGCTAGGCCTCTGGAAGTGAGACTCCCAGAGGCCTAGCAGAGAACAGCTGCTGGGAGAATGGAGAGCTGAACAGAAATGTCAGAGGCTGCACAGTGCTGAGAAGATGGTAGAGTTCTCAGTCAGAGTAGAGGGATATTGGAACCTAGACTTTCAGATGAGTCACAAACAGGTCATACCCTATGAATATATAGAATATAGATCAAACTGTAGGAGTAAGAGCTACACTAAGGAGTAAGGTCAAAACTGAAATAAACCCATTTAGAGGAAGATACCATAATCCAGAGCTTCTACAAAGCATTGTTCACAATATAAAGCACAAAATAAACATTTTCCAGGTAAGAAGAATCAGGGTAAAGTGACTAATAAAGCCAAAAGCTAGAAGCAGGTATACGGATGATACAGACATTGGAGTTAGCAGAGAAGACTTACAAGTAGAAATAACTACAGTTAATACATTAAAGAAAACAGAAGATTGACAGTGAGAATGGCAAAATGGGGTATATCAACAGAGAATTCGAATCTTTTCGAAGAAATCAAGTAGACATCTAATAACTGCAAAACACAACATCTGAAATTAAGAATTAGATGGGTTAACAGCACAACAGAAAACATCATTAATGAATTTGAAGACAAATTAATAAAATACACCTGCACTGAAGCAGAGAAAGGGAAAAAATAACAATAAAATAAGACATCTTAAATCCATTATTGGGAAGATGTTCTCTCATTTACCTTTTTATTTTTTTATTACCAAATGTACATCACAGTGGTTCAGTATTCCTCCTCTCCCTACCTCCTACCCCCAACTACCCTCCTTACTCCCTTCCACCTTGGTAATCACTAGTCACTTCTCAGTGTCTATGAGTCTAATGCTGTTTTTTTCCTTCTGTTTTGCTTTATATTTATATTCCACGAATAAGTGAAATCATATGGTATTTGTCATTCTCTACCTGGCTTATTTCACTGAACATACTACCTTCTAGATACATCCACATTGTTGCAAATGGCAGGATTTTTCTTTTTATGGCTGAATAATATTCCATTGTGTAAATGTACCACATCTTTATCCATTCATTTATTGATGGATGCTTAGTTTGCTTTCATACCTTGGCTTTTGTAAATAATGTGGTGATAAACACAGGGGTGCAAAATATGTCTGTATCATCTGTATACCTGCTTCTAGCTTTTGGCTTTATTAGTCACTTTGCCCTGATTCTTCTTACCTGGAAAATGTTTATTTTGTGCTATATAATGTGAACAATGCTTTGTAGAAGCTCTGGATTGTGGCTTCTTCCTCTAAATGGGTTTATTTTTTAAATCAGGGATTTTGTTTACTTCAGGTAAACTCCTAAGAGTGGAATTACTCAATCAAATGGTATTTCTATTTTTAGTTTATGAGGAACCTCCATACTGCTTTCCACAGTGGTTGCACCAATTTTCAGTCCAACCAATAGTTTAGGAAGGTTCCCATTTCTAGCATCCTCACCAGCATTCGTTGTTTCTTGTCTTTGGGTAGTGGCCATTCTAACTGGTGAGAGGTGATACCTCATTGTGGTTTTAATTTGCATTTCCCTGATGATTAGCAATGCAGAGCATCTTTTCTTGTGCCTGTTGGCCATTTGTGTTTCTTCTTTAGAGAAGTGTATGTTCAGATCCTCTGCCCATTTTTTAATCAGATTATTTGTTTTTTGGGTGTTGAGGCATATGAGTAGTTTATATATTTGGGATGTTAACTCCTTATCAGATGAGTCATTTACAAATACATTCTCCCATACTGTAGGATGACTTTTTGTTCTGCTGATGATGTCCTATGCTATACAGAAGCTTCTTAGTTTGATGTAGTTGCATTTGCTCATTTTTTATTTTGTTTCCCTTGCCCAAGGAGATGTGTCCAGGAAAAAATCACTCATGCATATATTCAAGAGATTTTTACCTATGTTTTCTTCTAAGAGTTTTATGGTTTCATGACTTACATTCAGTTCTTTGATCCATTTTGAGTTTACTTTTTTGTATGGAGTTAGACAATAATCATTTCCTTCTCTTACCTGTAGCTGTCCAGTTTTGCCAGCACCAGTTGTTGAAGAGGCTGTCTTTTCCCTACTGTATACTCATGGCTCCTTTATCAATATTAATTGACCATATATGATGGGTGTACATCTGGGCTCTCTATTCTATACCACTGATCTTTGGGTCTGTTCTTGTGCCAGTACCAAATTGTTTTGATTACTGTAGCTTTGTAGTAGAGCTGGAAGTCAGGAGGAGTTAGCTTTGTTAGCTTCTTTCTCAGGATTGCTTTGGCTATTTGGGATCTTCTGTGATTCCATATGAATTTTTGAACTATTTGTTCTCATTCATTGAAAAATGCTATTGGTATGTTGATAGTGATTGCATTGAATTTGTAAATTGCCTTGGGCAGGATGGTTATTTTGACAATATTAATTCTTCCTATTTATGAGAATGGGATAGAATTCCATTTTTTGTTGTCTTCTTTAACTTCCCTTGTGAGTGTCTTGTAGTTTTCAGTGTGTAGGTCTTTCATCTTCTTGGTTAGGTTTATTCCTAGCTATTTTATTCTACTTGATGCAATTGAAAATGGAGTTGTTTTCCTGATTTCTTTTTCTGCTAGTTCATTGTTAGGATATAGGAATGCAACAGATTTCTGTGTATTAATTTGTATCCTGAAACTTTGCAGAATCCAGTTATTAGTTCTAGTAGTTTTTTGGTGGATTCTTTAAAGTTTTCTATGTATAATATGTCATCTGCAAATAGTGAGAGCTTAACTTCTTCCTTAACAATTTGGATGACTTTTATCTCTTCATGTTGTCTAACTGCTGTGGCTAGGACCTCCAGTAGTATGTTGAATAAAAGTGAGGAGAGTGGGTATACTTGTCTTGCTCCTGATCTTAGAAGAAAAGCTTTCAGAGGAAAATGGAATTGTAAACTCCATTTACAATTGCATCAAATAGAATAAAATAGCTAGGAATAAACCTAACCAAGAAGGTGAAAGACCTACACACTGAAAACTACAAGACACTCACTGTTAAGTATGATGCTGGCTGTGGGTTTGTCATATCTGGCCTTTATTATGTTGAAGTATGTACTCTCTATACCATTTTGTTGAGAGTTTTTATCATAAAATGGATATTGAAGTTTGTCAAATGCTTTTTCAGCATCTATTAAGATGATCATGTGGTTTTTTATCCTTCTTTTTGTTAATGTGGTGTATGATATTGATTGATTTACAACTATTGTACCATCCTTTCACTTGGTCATGATGGATGATCTGTTTGATGTATTTTTGGATTTGCTTTGTTAATATTTTGTTGAGGCTTTTTGCATCTATGTTCATCAGGGATATTGGTTCATAATTTTCTTTTTTTGTAGTGTCTTTGTCTGGTTTTGGTATTAGAGTGATGCTGGCCTCATAGAATGAGTTTGGAAGTATTCCCTCCTCTTTCACTTTTTGGAATGAAGAAGGATGGGTATTAGCTCCTCTTGAAGTTTTTGGTAGAATATGGCTGTCAAACTGTCTGGACCTGGAGTTTTGTTTTGGGGGAGTTTTTTGATTACCAATTTTATTTCATTGCTGGTAATTGGTCTGTTCAGATTTCCTGTTTCTTTCTGCATAAGTCTTGGAAGGCTTTATTTTTCTAGGAAGTTGTCCAATTTATTGGCATATAATTTTTCATAGTATTCTCTAATAATTCTTTGTATTTCTGTGGTATCCATTTTGATTATTCCTTTTTCATTTATGATTCTATTTATGTATGTACATTCCCATTTTTTCTTGATAAGTTTGGCTTTAACTATTTTATTTTCTCAAAGAACCAGCATCTCCAAAATAGTCATATAGAAAAATATTTTTCCTATTTTATTTATTTCTGCTCTGGTCTTTATTATGTCCCTCCTTCTACTGACTTTGGTTTCTTTTGTTCTTCTTTTTCTAGTTTAATTGCGATTTTAGACTGTTTATTTGGGATTGTTCTTGTTTCTTGATGTAAGCCTGTGTTGCTATGTACTTTCCTCTTAAAACCACCTTTGCTGCCTCCCACAGATTTTGGGCTGTTGTGTTTTTTTCATTTGTCTCCATGTATTGATTAGTTTCTATTTTAATTTGTTCATTGATCCATTTATTTAGAAGCACATTGTTTAGCTTCCATGTGTTTTTAAGTCTTTCTCTTTTTGTTTTATGTTATTTATTTCTAGTTTCATACCATTTGTGGTCTGAGAAGCTGCTTGATACAATTTCAATCTTTTTTATTTTATTGAGGCTCTTTTTTGTGGTCTAGTATATGATCTATTCTGGAGAACATTCCATGTACACTTGAGAAGAATGTGTATCCTACTGCTTTTGGATTCAGTGTCTATAGATATCTGTGAAGTCCACTTGATCTAATGTATTGTTCAGTGCCTCTGTTTCCTTATTTATTTTCTGTCTGGTTGATCTATTGATGTGAGTGGTATGTTAAAGTTTCTTAAAATGAATGTGTTACAATCTATTTCCTCCTTTAATTCTACTGTTGGACTGATTAATTCTGGATTGTCCCTCTTTGCCTTTTGTTACTTTCTTTGATTTGACATCAATTTTGTCTGATGTAAGTACTGATAATGCTATTTTTTTCCTGTTATTTCATACCCAAAGACATGCACAGACTAAAAGTGAAGGAATACCATTCCTTCACTTTTAGTCTGTGCATGTCTTTGGGTCTGAAATGACTCTTATAGGCTGCATATAGATTGGTCTTGTTTCCTTACCCATTCTGCCTTTTGATTGGTGCATTCAGTCCATTTACATTTAAGGTGGTTATTGATAGATAGGTATTTATTGCCATTTTATTCATTGTTTTCTGGCTGTTTTTTTATATCTCCTCTCTATTCCTTTCTTCCTCTCTTATACTCTTTTTTTTTTCTGAACCGTTTTTTTTTTTGGTATCATTAATCCACAATTACATGAAGAACATTATGTTTACTAGGCTCCCCCCTTCACCAAGTCCCCCCAACATACCCCTGCACAGTCACTGTCCATCAGTGTAGTAAGATGCTATAGAATCACTACTTGTCTTCTCTGTGTTGCACAGCCCTCCCCGTGCACCCCCACACACACTATACATGCTAATCGTAATGCCCCCTTTTTTTTTCCCCACCCTTGTCCCTCCCTTCCCCCTGCATCCTCCCCAGTCCCTTTCCCTTTGGTAACTATTGGTCCATTCTTGGGTTCTGTGATTCTGCTGCTGTTTTGTTCCTTCAGTTTTCCTTTGTTCTTATACTCCACATATGAGTGAAATCATTTGGTACTTATCTTTCTCTGCCTGGCTTATTTCACTGAGCATAATACCCTCTAGCTCCATCCATGTTGTTGCAAATGGTAGGATCTGTTTTTTTCTTATGGCTGTATGCTCTTCTCTTTTTATTGATGGTTTTCTTTAGTGTTGTGAGTATATTTTTTTGTTTAATTAATTTACTTCAGTGTGTATTTACTGTAAGCTTTAGTTCTGTGGTTACCAAAGGTTCAAGAATAGCTTCTTTACTATAGAATGGTCTACCTTAAATTCCCTATTATTAGATTACTCTATTTCAAACACAATCTATGGTACTTTTTCCCTTTTCTCCTTTCTCCTCATTTTTCATATTAGATGTCATAATCTGCACTTTTTGTGTATCCCTTGACTGATTTTATGTATAGTTGATTTCGCTTCTTCTGTTTTGTTTTAATTTCATACTTGCCTGGTAATTAGTGGGTCTACTCCCTTTACTGTGGGTTTATTTTCACTGGTGAAAGCTATTTAGCCTTAGGGTCATTTCCATCTACAGCAATCCCTTTAACATATCATGTAAAACTGGCTTAGTGGTGCTGAATTCCCTCAACTTTTGCTTATCTGGAAATTGTTTAATCCCTGCTTCAAATTTAAATGGTAATCTCAGCTGGGTAGAGGATTCTTGGTTGGAGGTCCTTCTGTTTCAGTACATTAAATATATCATGTCACTCCCTTCTGGCCTGTAGAGTTTCTGATAGCCTGATGGGGTTTACTTTATAAGTAATCTTTTTTCTCTCTCTGGCTGCTTTCAACATTCTCTCCTTATCCTTGATCTTTGCCATTTTAATTATTATATGTCTTGGTACTGTCTTGCTGGGTTTCCTTTTGTTAGGGTATCTCTGTGCTTCCATGACCTAAGTGTCTATTTCCTTCCCTGGATTGGGGAAGTTTTCAACAATTATTTCCTTAAAGAGACTTTCTTTCCCTTTGTCTTCCTATTCCCCTTCTTCCCTTATTAAGGAAATATTGTTTCATTTGGATTTGTCACAAAGCTCTCATCATGCTTTCCTAGAGATCCTTTTTTTCTCTATGTTCCTCAGCTTTTCTTGTTCTCTAATTTCTATTTCATTTGTCTCCTCTACATGATCTAATCTACTCTTAAATCCCTCCATTGTATGTTTTTTCAGATACTGTATTCTTCAGCTCTGAGTGGCTCTTTTTCAGGTAGTCTACCTCTTTGCTGAAGTCCTCCCTGAGATCTTGAATACTTTTCTGTAAATCCATGAGCATATTACTTTTATTTTGAAATCTTTATCAAGATTAGCGATCTCTGTTTCATTTAGCCCTCTTTCTGGGGTTCTGTTTTGTAGTTTTGTTTGGATCAAATTCTTCTGCCTGCTCCTTTTGTCAGGGATTCTGTGCTCCTTCCTTTGTATTAGATGTGTCTGCTATGCTTTCTGGCCTATAGAGTAACAGCTTTATGAAGAAAGTGTACTATGGTGCCCAGAGCTCAAGATTCTTTACTTTCTAGTGCCTGGTTCTATTTTGCAAGGAATCCAGCTGTTGGTGTGCTGTGGCCAGGGCACCTGTCTGGCTGGCTTCTATAGTGGTCTAAGTCTGGGTGGGAAGTTTGCTTGGGCTGCTGCCTTTGTGATCAGCTCAGGAATCTCTGTTGAGTTCACTGTGGGTGGGGCCTCCCTCTGCCTGGCTAGCAGCAATGGTGGGGCTGCAGGGCTAATGAGGTGGGCAGACCGATGTGCCCCAGCTGGACAAACAGCACCAGTTTTGGACACCTGCAGGGAAGGAGCTCTTGGGGCTGGCTCCTCCAGGCACCTCTCCAGTTGGGCTGAAATGGAGCCAAGCAAGCTGAGTCTCCCTCTACCTGCCAGGCAGCACAGTCTGATGCTGCCGCTGGGCTATGTGGGTTGTCTGTTGGCCACGCACACAGGGAGGTGCCTCAGGGCTTCACTGCCAACAAGGATGATGGAGAATCTGGAGCTTCCCAAGAGTTCCTGATCTGTTGAGCTGAGGACTGTCTGGGAGGTATCCTCCACCTACTCTTTCTCCTGAAGAGAGTTCTGTCCAACCCTCATCACTCTGGTACCCCTCCCACTGGTGGCAAGTCTTTCAAACTGCTGCCTCTTCTTGGAGTCTCAGGACTGGCAGAGCATGCCTACCTTCCACACTGGCTGGAGTCTCAGCCTCCCAGAATGTTCCACCTGCCCCTGGTGTTCAGCCCTGATAATCACCAGAACCCAAATATATTGTGGGCTCATGCTCCCACAGCAGATCTCCAGGGCCAGGTGTGCAGCACTCCTGGGCTCCTACCCCATCCCAACTCCATTCCTCTTTCTCCTGCCTGTAGGCTGGTGTTGGGGGAGGGCTTGGGTCCTGCTCAATACTGTCTTTGCTGCCTCACCCTTTTCTGTGTGGTCCTCTCTCCTTTCTCAGGTGTAGGGGGTCTATTCTTCAGTCTTTAGGTCATTTTCAGGTCTAGTTGCATTTGCTCTATTTTCCTCTTTCGTGTGTTTTTGGAGTTTTCCATCTCGCCTTCCTATTCTACCATCTTTAATCCTGTAAATACACCTTTTTATTCTTTCTCCCAGTTATTTTTCTAATAAAAAAAGAAGTATGGTGGAAATGGTATTTAAAATAACACTTACCTAATAAGAAACATCTACATAGTGATTAAGGATTATCCTTGGGCACAAAAATTAGACAGAAAGAATGCCTGGGCAATTTGAATCTCCCCCTTTCAAGGTCCTCACAGTCTCCATACCCAGAGTCCATATGCCATGCCATTGCCGTTCAACAGGTTCAGAACCTCTACTGGATTGCCTGCTCTCCCAAAATTGGGTCTCAAACCCTCCATTGAAAAGGTGGCCATCCTGTATACCATTCCCTCAAGCTTTCAGTATTGAGCAAAGGGACACACTAATTAACATAATATAAGTTGTCTGTTAGCCCTTATAGATTATCATTTAACATGATAATCCTGGAAATAACACATAATGCAGAGGAGTAAATTTACTGAGGTTGGCGTTCAGTACTCTAAGACAGCTCATGCAGTATGTCTTAGATTACCAAGTATCTGTTCAGCTCAGTCCTCAGGGTTTCCCAGCAACTGCTGGACCTTCTGGTCCAGAGTCTCACCCTGTGCTCATACAGCTTAGGACCAAGGACCTGAAAAGAGTGTCTATAAAGATTTATCACTGATGTTTTTGTTGAGAGGTATATGCAACAAACAGGGACTGCTCTGATGTAAGAACTGTATGTGGGGGACTGTAGTTGGAGAAACATGGATAAGTTGGATGGAAGCAGATAATGGGATGTCTAGAATGTCAGAAGAATTTGGGTGTCTTCTGATAAACAATGGAGGCTATTGTTATTTAGTTGAAAACTAAAAAGAGCTACAAGTGCATTTAATTATAAATGGAATAAAAACTTTATGAAATTCTTTATTCAACATGTTTGAGTAAAAATTCTATAACCATAGTAGGTACTTATAATCTTTGAAGAACTCACTCTTCTGTGATATGACATTAATATCAAGTATCTTTAACAGGACCATTCTCCAAAATTTAATTTTTATTTTAATATTTGGATCTTCTGAGTAGTAGATTGAAGGGAGTTAACCACCTGAGATTGTGCCATTTACCTTTTTTCTGGCATTAATGAGTTGTTTAAGTGCCACATGGATCAATCTTATATGGAATTAGCAGAGTGAAGTAGAGTATTACTATAATTTCCATTATCATCCTCATTCTCATCATCATTTTTTACAGTAAAGTTTCTTTATTCTAAAGTATTGCCATCTTCCACTGGCTGTATGAGCACAGGGTGAGACTCCAGGAGGCCCAGCACAGAACAGTTGCTGGGAGACCAAAGGTCTAAGCAGAACAGAGATTTCAGAGGCTGTACAAAAATGGATTTTGTATAGGCAACTAACATTCTATGCCATGTCTACTTCTTTGCCTATATTCCATGTACTATGTCAGGTGTTAGGGATATGGCAGTGAATAAACTTGCAAAGCAAGTACCTAGGAAGCAAAACTAGCAGCCCCAGAAGTTGTTTCCTAGAAAGCACAACTGAAAGTTGTCTGCCCCAAATCTGAAGACCAGGCCCTTGCTCTTATGGTGAGAAAGCTGGATAAACAGGGAGAAAGCAGAAATAGTGAGGAAGAATTAATGGGCATTTGTTGAGGCCCAAAGGCAAGAGTATGACTCCTACAAGAAATGATATGATCCTTTTGGAATTTATTATTAAAAACCTCTCTTTATTTCACTTCACCCATACCTTCTCTAGTTGATCCTTTCTACTCTAGGTAAGATCTATCTGGTCTTATCTCCTCCCTGGAATCTGGAGTCAGGGCAGTAGATAAGATAATCATTAAAAGAATTGTGAAGTAAATGAAAAACTGTCTTACAGTAATAAATTACAGTATTAAATTACAAATGGAATAAAATATAAACATGTATACCAAAATATACCAAAGGAAAGCTTGGAAAAATATTTTTTCTAATATCAAGATAGAAAAAGACTTTGTAACTATGCTGTAAAACCCTTAAGGCATTTTAAAAAGTCAGTATGATTAAGAAAATTCAAGAGCTTCTACATGGCAAAAAGAGTCATAAGCAAAGTCAAATAACAAATTACAAACTGGGGGAAATATCTAGCAATTCCTATCACAGATACAGTTTCCTAAAATATCAAGTGCCCATAAATCAATATTGAAAAAGATCAACACTCCAATAGAAAATGGGCTAAAGGAAACACAAATGGTTCTTAAATATATGAAAAGATGTTCTACCTCCCTAAGAAAAATATTTCATCTGTTTGGAGAGACCAGAAAATTTGATAACACACAAGTGAAGGTGTGAGCAAACAGGGGCTTCTCATTAGCCTTCAGAGCCCTAGACTAAACTCCACTAACAGTACACTGCTTTGCACTCATAGGGTATGAGCTTTTTCCTCATTGTGCAAAATAGCTATGACCCTGTCATTTCATGTCTGTCCAAGAAACATACTTCCATTTTAGGGAGACTTCTCAACACTTCTGCTTGCACTTCAATTATCAAATATTAGTAATAGGGTGACACAACTACAAAATAATCCAAGACCCTTTTAAGCCAGCTGCAATATTAGTAGATAAACGTGACAATTTGAGAAGCAGAAAATGTATTTTTGATAGGCAACTAGCATTCTCTGACATGTCTACTTCTTTGCTGACCAAATATTCATACATACTAATTCTCACACATACAACACAATGAATCCTTTCTCAGGGATACAATTTTCAAGTCTCACCTAGACACTGCATCCAAAACAAAGTTCAGGAATTCTAGGAAATGTGCACCTCCCATGTGGTCCAGATGGCTCCCATGGTACAGCAATCTAAGAACATAAAGATGAGTTAACTGCCCTCAACTTACCCAATATACAAAGGTGGAGTAGGAACAAGATAACCACATTAACAATGCAATTCAGAAAAGGGGAAAAGGGAAAACCGGCAGCGGTCACTGGTCTACTGCAATATGAATTCTATGGGGCAGAAACAGGGGCTCCTTTCTTGGGGCCTTCTGTTATGCTTTCTAGGTAAACTCCTTCTGGGGCCTCCAATTTTGCTCTCTAGGTTCTTTCTTGTCATGTGCCTCATCCTCGATAGACATTCAGGAACACCCAGGGAGCTGTTGACATTTCATAGCTCACCTCTTATTAGTGGTACATCTGTTTTCTTTAGAAATAAATGTCTTTTTCCCTGTCTCTCTCCTTGCCATTTCGGTTCCTTCCCCTCCTGAACTGTCCTTGAAGCAACAGGCAAGAAAGAAAGTGCTGCAATACCCTTCTTTTTCATCATCCCAGTTCTAAGTAAAACTCGTAAGACTGTTATTTATAACTTTTAGCATATTTGCTTCTTACAGACAAAAAAGAAACAACATACAAACCATCCTGCATTTATGGAACTTAGATTCTAGAGGTGAGAGTCAAGGTTATTTATTTACATAAATATATAAAATCAAGTCGGTAAAAGTTCTTTGAAAAATTGAGGGTAAGGGACAGAATGATAAGGATACAAGACAGGTATAGGACTTGCTATTTTACATAAAAATGAGAGAAGCCCTCTTTTAAGGTAAGATTTAGAGGGAGATTTTAGAATGAGAGCAAGCCAAGCATGTGACTATCTGGGAGGAGAGCTCTCTGTTCATTGGCTTCCCCAGATGGGAGATCAGGGAACTGGTCCCTTCCTATATAATTCTGGATTCCTTAGTTAAAAATCTACTGTTTTTATAAACAGCTACAAATTAACCTCTAAAAGAACACAAGACTAGTTATGTTTACCAGTCATGTTAGTATTTCTTTTCAGAATGGGCAGCTCATTGCTTTACTTTCAATTTCTAGAAATCCTGAGTAAGAGGAAGAAAATGCATGCCAAAATTCTAAGAAAAAATAACAGACACTAAAATTTAGCAGAAAGGATGGGATGGTAGAAAGAGGAAAGACCACAATCTTAAGCAATTCTATGAAATTTAGTAATAGCTGTTTTTTAGCAAAATCACATGTGCCTAGATTCATGGAGATAAGCAATTACATGAAGTGCTTACTGAAAATGGTTTTCCTAGTTAGCTCTCAAGAATTCCACTTTGAAGTCCCCTTACACAATAAGCCTCAAGTCTCCTATGTTTCTATGGCAAGGTTAACAAAACTTGAGCAAAGTTAAAAGTTAAGACTTAAATAGCTTATTTCTAGTTTTAAAATTAGAACTTTTCTGCTAATAATAGCTCCACTCACCTGATCACTTATCAGTCACCTGATTCATGATCATTCTCTACTTAAACACTGGAGGTTTCAAACATTCCACCCAATGGGGGCTTCTCCCAAACTATGCCATATCTTGTTTCATGCTGACTTTCTTACATTAATTATAATGCCAAAACTAGGTAACCAAAGCTATTGTGTTAGAATTATGGAAAAAGTTAAATAATAAAGACTTCAACTACAGGTAAAGGGCTCAGGAAACCAGGATCTAGAATTGAACACTAGTTCCCATTAACTGCCTTTTCTTCTATCAAAAAATAGAATGTGCTACTACTCCGTGTAGTTCTCCATGCCAGCCAGCCCATTTCTGACCACCACTGAGGGAAATCTTAGACACATTTAACTCACAAATAAATGATACAGAACTCCCTAATGCCATCTCCATCTTCTAACAACAGAGCCACAGAACCCCTATTTCTTTCAATCAGAACTTCACTCCAATGCAGTGCAAGGCCATCTGTCAGAGCTCTACTTTTAGTGCCACAAAACATCCCAGAGGGAGTTATTAATTCAATACAAAGGGAAACTGGAATCCATTCATTAAGTGAATGGCCAGGAATGAACTTGGAAATTATTTTTTTCTTAATTGTAATATAGTTGATATAAAATATTATATTGGTCTCAGATGTACAACAGTGATTTGACAAATATATACATTACTAAATGCACCCTGGTAAATATAGCTACCCCTTTACCATACTAAGATATTACAGTATTATCAATTGTATTTTGAGGTGTACTTCCATTCCTATGACTAATTCATTTTATAATTTGAAGTTTATATCTCCTCATCCCATTAGCCTGTTTCTCCCATCCCCTTACCCCCTTCCCTATGACAACCAACAGTCTGTTGTCAGCATTTATGGATCTACCTCGTTGGTTTTGTTTCCTTAGATTCCACATATAAGTGAAATCATATATTTGCCTTTCTCTGACTTTTTTGCATAGCATGATAGCCTCTAGGTCCACCCAAATTGTCACAAATTACAAGATTTCCTTCTTTCTTATGGCTCATTAATATTTCATTGTGTAGATATACCACATCTTCCATATTCATTCATCTATCAATGGGCATTTGCATTGCTTTCATATCTTGGCTCTTGTAAATAATAATGCAGTCAACATTCTTGTATTTTTTTTAAGGTAGCATCTAGGCACATATGCAGATTCACTGTTTTGAAAAAAATACCAAAAGACTAAATTTTTACCTAATAGTCCTATTATGTTCCATTCAAAAAGGACTCAAGACATAAAACTGTTTAAAACATTTATTTTGATATAGCCTATCATAAATAAGTCAGGAGAGGTTCCACTCTGCCACAGATGCATCGACGAAGAGCCCTGTGTCATTCAACAGGTGATGTCTGAACAACATTCCATCTCTTCCCATCCAGATGCACACCTTCCATGTTGTTCCTGTCCATTGCCTGCTTCCAAATCCCGATGAACAAATAGTCCTTTATCCCCAAAGTAAGCTAAAATATTTGTAAAGAGGAGAAATAAATTAAACCCCCAGCAAAAACTTACTAAACACAGTTTAAGAACTAGAAAATTTTATATATTTATGTTTGTGTTTATTCTTCTATCAATTCAGAGACACTAGAAGAGCAAAAAAAAAATCTGCTCAATGAGCAAAAAAAATCAAACATAGAGAACTATATTTAAAGAAATAGTTTTGTTGCTTTTGAGTGTGGTTAACTATTATAAACCAAAAAGACAATGTCAAGTTGAGGTCAATCAAAAGGTAAACAATTAATGATTTTCATTAACATGAAGGACTGATAAACTCAGAAAATAAAGCTATGTCCATATTAGACACAGTATCAGTGAAATTAGTAACATTTATTGAATGGTTTCTCTGTGTCAGATGCTATGCAGGAAGTTCACAACTCCCAATTATGATCCTGATTTTAAATATGTGGACACTGAGGCTTTGAGGTGGTTACATATAGTAAGCAGCAGGGTAGGACGTGACCCGAGAGTTCTTAACCATTAGTCCACATACATCATAGGTGCAATTAGACTTCATTTCTGCTTCAACTAATTCTTACCCCAAATATTCCAGCCACCAACTAGCCCAAACTCCTGAACCATTTGCTGACTAAGCAACAGGATCCAGGAAGAAGACAAGCGGTGTTTTATTTCTAAGGTCTGCTGATTAAAACTGATTTCCAATAATATGCCAACTTATATAAAGCTGCATTACAAAATGACAATTTGAGCATTCTGTAAAGCTCATTTTTAAAAAGAATTTTCCTTTTGCCTGGAGAAAAAAACCAACATGCATCTATATCCAATTTTTTAAAGTTTACTAAAATCCCTCATTAAACCCCAACTATTTCTGCATACAGTTAAGATATGAAAATAAAGTATTCACCTATTAAGGTTTCCTCATCATTGCTAATGAATATCCAAAATACCCAAAATAAAGAGAAAAGAAAATCTTGCATGGCCTTACACAGACACTGGGAACAATTAATTAAGCTTAGTAATTATAGTTTGCCTAAACAATGTTTTGCTAAACTAATGCCTCTTATTCATTAAAGTATTGCATTTCAAATAACGCATCATATCACCACATTTGCTGACAATGCATCCTCCCAGGTCAAAGAGGAGGACACTAAGACAAATGTGATCCTAACTCCAAGAAACCCACTAACTTGGCATGGGAAACAGACCAGTAAATGATGAACTGTATTATTTATGTAAGTATCATATAAATAAATATATAAACAATAAAGTTTACATTAACAATAAATATAATGATTTATGTATAAACAAAAAATGTTACATCGATAAAACATTAACACTAATAAAAACCCTAGCAGTTACAATTCTAATAATTCTGTTCCTTTCAGTGCGCAGATTAGGCAGCCTAGGAAGACCTCTCCAGTCAGTCTCCCCAGCACAAGCAGCATGGGACACAAAATTCTTTAAATGGACAGCCCTTTTTGAGTGTTCAGTCTACCCTCTCCTAAATCACAAGTACTCCTAAAGGAAACCAGAAGAAACCCCTAATGATAGAAAAGAATGAGTCAGTACCAGGAAGAAGAGCACTGAGAACACAATACAGTGAAGAAATGAAAAAGCAGGGAGGCGGCTGCTTCATCTAGTCGCAACTTTGAAGGGTCAACTCCTGGTGGGATAATTGAAGCCAAAATGGAGTACAACAGGACACATTCTGTCTCCACCTCTGGATCCTAGATCACCTGGGGCACACAAAAAAATGCTTTTTCCCAGCATGCAGGCCAGTCTAAAACCCATACCACAAGGAGCAATGCTACATAGATACCTGTCCAAAGAACCACCAAGAGGTTAGGTCATTTAACCAAGGCAATTCAACTCTTGCTGGCAGCTATTTTAGGTGCTTACAGAACAAAATACAGTGCAAATAAGCAAGAGAGATAATACAAGGTAGAAAATGACAGACACAAAAGAACACTATGGGATCACGAAACATGGAGGGACTTCAGCTAGGAGGAGGAGTAAAGGACTTAGGGAAGACATGACATTTGAGATTGGGCTTTTCCAGGAGCTGGTTTTCATCAAGCGGAAACGAGGGGAAGGAGCATTCCAGACTAAAGAAGCACAAGAATATGAATAAAGGCATGAAAATATAGTTTATTCTAGGATTAGCATGTAGTATCTTGTAGCAAGAGCACAGTTTTCACAGAAGAAATGAGGTAAAGGAGATGACACAGAAAACATTAAAAATTATTTTAATAGCTTATTATTCACATATTACTTGTCAAGTACTGTTGAGACTTTACATACAATATTCATATTCAATCCTCATAGCCACCCTATGCAGTAATATTATGCCAACTTATAAAAAAGGAAACTTTATCTTAGAAAGGTTAATAGCCTCTTGGAGAAAGGCAATGGTGATAATTGCCAATGCTTGGAAAATGTTCACACAGCTTGACCAGTTAGTCCCATTCTTGATAATGTTTCCTAAGGTAATGTTTCCCTAAGGAAATAACTCATCTAAGGTCAGTCAGCTAATAAATAATAGATACATTACCTCATGCACTCAGTTTACAGAAAAGGAACTTGACAGTTAAATAGGTAAGACTAAGAAAAATGGAATTCAGTGGGGATCTCTGAAAACACTTTTAAGAAGCCATACTATAAAAGGTTCAAGGGAGAGAGGGAACTGAAGGAAGCCATGAATGAAGACTGTTTATTGAAGAACTTCATCAGGGAAAAGAGAATAACTGCAGAGGTGGGCAGGTGAAGGCACATGTAGTTGCGGCCTTTAAGGAAAATCCCTTCCTCTGAGAAAGGACAGTGCCAAGGCAGAGGGAGTGGAGGAAGCTGTTATCAGACAGCAATGTGCTAAGTAAACTAAGGTACGATTATCTCAGGGAGGCCACATGACCCAGTGGAAAGAGTGTAGGCTCTGGAGCCAGACATACTCTATCACCTGCCGACTGTGACCTGCTTTGAGGGACTGAAGTGACAATTAGAGATATTGTATATAAAGCACCTAAAACAATGTCTCACACTGTAGGTGACTGTTAGTAATATTACGATTATTATTTCCTGACCATTCTAGAAAAAAGTGGCTTAGAGTAGGAATTCAAAGAAACTGAAGACCTAGCACAACCAGTGACAAGTGTGTTAGGGCAAGCCACGAGAAATATCCCTAAGACAGAGGGTCCAAATGAACTTCCACAGTAGCTGGGCAGGTGTTCTGGTCATTACAGTACCATGAGTATCAGTCCTTCTACAGAGCAACCTGTTCATTCCAGCCTCTGCCTTTATATATATGTTTGTGATCACAAGCATATATATATATATATATATATATATACGTGAGTATATGAATATGTATACTCTGTATCCATGTGTTTGCAATTTTCACAAGTGCGTTTCTAACACTGGCAAGGTTGTTTCTGAGAAAGGAATCTGATCATGCATTTTCAAAGCCATAAATGTTCAAACACTTCAACTTACTAAATCCCATGAGAATTTATCATAAAAAATAAACCACAACCTACAAAATTTCTGTGCATAACAATGTGTACTATATTGTCATATAAAATACTGAAAAACCTAAGTAATCAACAACTGGAAAATATATGAGGTATCAACTCTAGTTTTAAGTGAAGAAAATAAAAGCTTACTCATGTTAGAATAATATAAAAGATTATATTTATCTGAATAGGAGTACAGTGTGACAAATTTAAGAACAGTTCACCTTTAGAAGTGGTAAAATAATAAATCACTCTTTTTTTTTTTTTTTACATATGCTTCATTATGGTTATAACATGACACAGTAAATAAAATTAGGAAGAGGAGAGAAAGTAGTTACCTAATAACATAAGCTAGACTGGTCTGCAAACTGCTGCAGTTTTCCAATAGCCCAAAACTACACTGACTTATAACCTTCATTACAACGCCTACCAGTACAACTCTCTTGCTTCCTAATGACTCAGTACTAATACATTAACATTTGCCCTAAATGTTTATTTGTAAGAGCAGTACCTCAAAACAGTTGGTTCAGGCATTCCAGGATCTGCACCCCTCTTAAATCCTGTGGGAGAAGAGGAGGGAGGAGAAAGAGAGTAAATAGTAATTAAAATCTAGCAGACAAAAAATTTACAATCCAAACATTTCCTTTTTAAATTTACCTATGGCAGCTAGAATATCCAGATTCATCGGCATTATCAAGATTTACCTGTGCTACAGAGGAGTCTCGAATCTTCACTAAAGTGTGAGACTCTGTCCAGGACTAACCAATAAGGAGGACAAACTACTTTCTTCGCATTACACACAGAGTAGCACAGTAGCCCTTAGCATGCACCATCTTTCATTATTAGTTGTTAACCAGAAAAAAGATATCACTACCAAATCACACTGGATGAAAATCTGCAGGGTAAGAAGTTGTCTTTTTTTAAACTAAACTTAAAAAAAAACAATTGAGGTATCTTATTTTATCCCCTATGAACCTTTTTATAAAGCAAAGATTGGTGATAGAAAAAAAGAGGGAAAAAAAACCCATTTATTGTTTACCAACCTAATTCAATACTCTTATTACACGTATGATCAAATAAACCCTTTACCATTTAAAATATATTTATTAATTAACTAGATGACATATAGTTGACCTTTGAACTAGGGTATGAACTGTGCATATCCACTTATACAGATTTTTTTTTCAATAAATAATACTAGAAAACTTTTGGGAGATTTGCAACAATTTGAAAAAAACATTTCCTTTTCTCTAGCTTACTTTATTCTAAGACTACAGTATATAATACATATCGCATACAAAACGTGTTAATCCACTGTTTATCAGTAAGGCTATCAGTAGTCAAGTTTCTGGGAAGCCAGAAGTTATACATGGATTTTCAACTGTGTGTAAGCCAGCACCCCTAACCCCTGCATTGTTCAAGGGTCAACTGTATTTCCCAATTTGCAAAAATAATTGATTAAAATTAGAACTGGTATCAAGAACTGTGAGATGTATTTAACTTTACCCATTTTCAAGAAGACAAACTAGCCTTCCAGTTCACAGACAGAAGACACAAGACAAAGAGTCAGAAACAAAGGACAGGGTATTACCCCCCGCCATAACTGCAGTCAAGAGTATAATCATTTAGGAGACGAACCCTGAGTTTAAGGAACCAGATTTAATAATGGGTAGTGAGCATATTTCCCCTTTATTCTGAAGGGAAGTACTATTTTCCAAGCCTACTCACTCTACAAACATCCTTAAAAAGGTAATATGGAACAAAGGGTGGTCAGAGCCTCTGCTCACAACATTTGGAGAAATTCAACACCATGAAGAATTGTCTGCCACCAGGTGCCTCATTAAAATCTTTTTGTTGGTAGCTGTCCAAATTCTTTATCATCATGTTACTGTCTGCCCTATTTTACAGCACTTATATTCCCTGAAGGCCTAAAAGGTGCGTATGAACCTAAATTACCCAAGAAATTCAATCTTCAGTTGCAGGTTTTAATGATAGCTGAGGCACAGAAGTAAAAAAAAAACACCTGGGAAGTAAGTTTGATGTAAAATTAAATTGATATACAGTGTAAGGAAAAAGATAATGATTAAAAGGAAGTAGTACTAAAAAGATAGTGTTAATAGCAATATCAACCTTAGCTGGATGCTGGGTGAAAATCACCACAATGAAAATCCTAGGAAAGAGAATACAGCCAGTGACACAAAAAAAGGAAAATAAACTCTAAGGTGGAAAAGGAAAACATATCTACTCTTCAGACCAAAGACTCTGACACACAGTTGGGAGCAACCAACTACAGGTTTCTGATCTGCCAGAAGATGAGGAGGAAGAAGACTCTCTCCTCAAAATGGGGAAGAAGGAAAGGTTGAGGACTTAAGAGAGCAGCAAAGAAACCACAGGGACAAAGAAAGCAAGAGCATGCTAAACAAGGACCCCAGACACAACAGTGGAAAAAGGAAATGAATCCAAGAAGAGGAAAGGTCAAAGCCCACATACCTTCCTTAACTAAAGGGAGAACTAGTCCCAGAGTCTGACTAGCCCAACTGGGCCCTCTACCAGTTAAGTGGAAGTTGGGGCGTGGGAGAACTCGGGAGGCAATGAAGAATAACACTGCCTATAAGAGTAAGCTGCCTATAAGAGCAAGCTACCATAATTATTTGCTCTAATCATTAATACCTATACAAAGTCATCAAAATCAGGGAAGGTGATGCTTCTTTAAATAACTGCATTTAAAATAAAAGAGGAAAAGATCTCTTCATATCCTGTATACTGAAGTATCCCCAGGTTATCAGCTGGCTTGCAACTCATGAAGTGGGAGCCACAGCTGCCTAGAGAACATCCAGCATTATCAAAGGTTATGTTAAGACTAAGAGTGAGTGTACTTTATCTTAGACAATGCACGACACCTAAAACAAATAGAAAGCAGCACCTGGTTAAAATCACAGCATTTTAAAGTGTGACACTGAGTTTTAGAAGATGTCAAACTTTATGCTCAAACTGACAGAGAGGGGACTTTTTCCTTTCCACCACATTACCTAAGTAGGGCAATATGATTTTTTAAAAACTACCCAACGCTACAAAAAAGGTTAAGTCCCAATGAGCAATCCTAAGTGAATGTATCTGCCTGAGCACTTAATAGATGTTTACAGTAAAGCACAGTGGTCAAGAGTATGGGCCCTGATGTTTCACTGCTTCAGTTCATAGCTCTCCCACTTAACTAATAGTTGTGTGGCTTTCCTCAAGGAACAAAACTTTTCTATTACTCTCTTACTCAACTGTAAAATGGGGTCTATGATAAAAATCAGCCAAACCCTTCACTGTACAGGTGAGAAAGCAGAGGCACCCAACAACTACTGTCATAATCATGCTGCAAGGCAGTGGCACATCCACCAGCTCTATAGGCCTTTCAAGGTAGGCCCACCTAAAAGGCTAGGACAAACGCCCTGAAAATCCACCTGGTGCCAAAGAGTGAATTAGCCATTTTTTAATACATCAGATTGTCTAACTCTCCCAACAATCCTGAAAAGCAGGTCACCTCCATTTCAAGGATGCAAACATAGAAAAGAGAAGGATTACGTGACTTGTTAAAGGCCATTAATATAGTAAAGACTGAACAAGAACTCGAACTGAGATTAGATCGAGCCCCCCAACCCCCACCCCTTGACTAGACATCTAAGGACAGGATCCCCGTTTCAAAGGACGTGGCGAAGTCCCGCTTCTCCGTCCACTGAAAGCCAAAAATGGAGTCGCAGCCTCTACACCGGCATTCCTCCCGTCTCCTCCCGGGTTCTTCTCCCACTGACCCAGATAAATCACGAGAGGAATAAATCCCCAGCGGATGGCAAACTGGCCTCCCTTGAAAAGCTGCTGCAGCCTCTGCTTGGCCTCTTTGCTCAGCTTAACCATGACGACGACCGGGACTGTACAGAGACGCGGCACCGCAGCAACCACGTCGGGAATCCGAAAAAATAAAGAAGATGCGCAAGCGCACCACAAGGCCTTTACGGCAGGAGTCGTGAGCGTCGCTAGCGGAGGTCGTAATTCATCGTCCTTAACCCGCCTTTCCCCTCCGCGGCGCCCTGTGGAAAACGCGTGCATGGTTGGTTCTCGTTCGGGACTGCGTTCGCTCTCCTTGTTTTAGTAATTGCTTAGGTTCTCTGATTGCAGGGTAGTGAGTTGGAGTTCCTTCAGCCTGGAACATCCTCTCCCTTCCCCACTTTTTAAAAGTGCATCTCCAAGTGTTGCTTACCTGACATATAAGAACCATTAAATTCAAAAGGACTGGGTTTTAGTCCCAACTCTTACTCTTGACTTGCTGTGTTATCTTGGACAAGTTACTTAACTTCTATGAGCTGCAGTTTGCTTCTTTAAGCCAAAAGTTGAACTGCAAGGAAGATTACTAACTGACACCCAAAAGGACCTCTATCCAAGTTTTCTTTGATTCACAGTTGTTTGCCAATGTGTTTCAGACCCCGACAAGTTTCACTATGGATTCAATGAGACCGAAAAATGACAATGGAACGTTCTTCAGGTAAAAGTGTTTATACACAACTTTATTCCCATGGTGGCAAATCAATCACTAGAATCCCATCCACCTCAGAGTGAGTCTGCGTTCAGCAAGCCGGTCTCTGCCTCTGGGCCTCTCTGCCCCGACAGCCATCTCAGTCTCTGTCCTCGGTGCTGCCACCACTCCAATCTCTGCTCTCCTGCAGCCTTGCAGCCCTGCAGCCGTGCAGCAGCCCAGCGTGCAGCAGCCCAGAGCAATCCTATAAAGAATTAAGGAGTTCTTTATTATAGAGAGTCAATAACAATGCATTGCCCACAAGTGTGTAGTGAGCTAGCCGACCAGGGCCAGGTAAGAATCCTGGCCACAGGAACCTTCACTTTACCCACAGCAGTGTTTGGTTGTTTTTTTGTTTGTATGTTTAACATGTAAACATTTAGATTATTTGGCCCTCATTGGTTTAGAATTGCAGCTGTTCTCACCCCTGGCTGCACCTTGAATCACCCGTTGAGATTTAAAGACAGACTTCTATAGGGGACCTACTGCTGCTGGGGTCTTACTCCTAGCAATTTGGATTTGTTGGGGATAGGGCTGGTCATTGCTTTGCCTTCGAAGTTCCCCAGGTGATTCACCTGTGTAGCCAGTTTACAGCCTTTAATTCAGTAACTGCCTGGCAGTTGGTGGTATTGGAGCTTTTGACCCCAGATCTTGGACTTAACTGATTTCTAAGGCTGTAAGAGATTTCTAAGGCTTTGACCTTAAAGCCTTTCCGGGCTCATCCCCAAGAGACATGATGACATTTTCTGTTAAACTGTTAAAGTGCTTGATGGCACCTGACAATTTCCCCTAGCTTTATAGCTATTCCTGTGCTTGGCTCATCTTCATGATAGTATCAGCTTGAGTCTACTAATGCCTGTCACTATGCTAAGTGTTTCAAATATAATAGTTCGTTTTAATCCTTAAAAGGATTTAAAATTGCATTGCATTAAAGTTTATTTTATTATTTCTTATAAGGAGTTGTGGGTAAAATTACAATATTTCCAGAATCTCTTACCTGGCCTTATGCATCTCCATATCAATAGGTGTTTCCAAGGCATGGAGAAAAGTAGTCTATCACCATATCAGTAGGTGATTACAAGGAGGAGCTAGAGCATATCTGGACCAGAGAGGTTGGGTGGGGTCCCTTCTTGCATCCCAGTCACAAGAGACATGGGAGAGCAGAAGTGGATGACCACTTGTAAGCAATAAATGGGTTTCTCCCACTTTATTACTCCCTTTGACTGATTTCGGTTTCAAAGGTAATTTGTTGGGGGCTGGGAGACAAATTCCCTGCCCTGCCGCCCCCCAGAGTTACAGGAGTGTAAAAAAATATACACACACACACATATACATATATATATATATACATGCCCACACATAAATGTATGTATCTATTCTATATAAAATATATATTTATATACTATAAAATATAACAATGTTTTATATACTTATGTTCATATGTAAATATGTAAAAATGTTTCCATATATATATATATATATATATATATATATAAAATAGGCCTCATCTTACAGATAAGGACATTTCTTTCACATCTTTTTATCCAAATGCCTGATACAGAATAAGGATAGGATGCATTTCTGTCAGTTGGGCTGATCAATACCAAGGTCATTTGCCTTCATCAAGCATTCATTGAGCCTTACGATATGCTAAGCACTAGAGCTGTAAGATTTTGCCTAAAGGCACTGTCCTTAAGAATTTCATGTTTGAGTGGCAAAGACATGAGTAAACAGCTGATTCCAGGGCAATGTGAATATGCTAAATCCCACAATAAAGTTATACATGAAGTATGATGGGAAGGCAGATGAAGGACACCTAATCAAGAGTTAAGCAGCTTTGGAAGAAGCCAATGGCAGTCAAATTGAAAAGGTGGAAATAAATTTAAGAATCATTAAGGAGGTAAATTAAAAGGACTTGTTGGCCAAATAAATGTGGAGGGCAAAGTTGATAGAGATGGTCAAGGATGACTGCCCAGTTTTGAACTTGTGTGGGTTACTGAGTTAGTAATCTCACTCCTAGATCTCCACAAAGTCTAAATTATATAGATTCACCTCCTCAGTGATTCCTACACATAGGATAGGTTATTCAGGCAACATTGTAATGGCTGAAGGTATGTTGTGCTCCTTTGCTACATTTGTTATTAAAAGTTGAGAATCTCTTACTTTTGATATGCCCTCGTGGTTCAAGTCTTCTTGGTCTTTAGCCTTGAGTAGATTATGATAATAGCAGAAAGCTGATTGGTCCACCTCCATCTGGTCTCCACCTCCATTATCTACACTGAAGTCAACATCAGTCCTCTAAATCACAATTCTGCTCATGTCACTCCCCTTTTCAAAAACCTCCACTGATTTACCAAGGGCTACCTCTCCAAATCCCAGTTCTCTTCTGAAAAATCAGTGTAATATTCATAATATTATTGTGAGAAATTAAGCCAGTTAATGTTTATAGAAGGTCTTTGCAAACTTGAGAATGATGTACATGTATTAAGTAACATCATAGTCAATGACAAAAGATAGTACCTAGCAAATGCTAAATGACTAGAACCAACAAAGAAATTAAATGAATTAGAAGGTGAGAGTTAGCTTTGTGAGCTGAGATAATCAGGAAACACTTTATAGAGAGCATGGGACTTAGCTGGCTTTGATTAGTATCTACAGGTCCAAAAACCCAACCTATCTGGACAAAGGCTGACTCCTTTCATTCAGCCTTTGCCCCTCCAGTTTTTAACTCCAAATTTAACATCCAGCTATAAAACTTCAGTACAAAATCATTAAAAGATATATAAAAATCACACACAAGAGATTCCTCTCCTATTATAATCATCATACATTAGTTACTATGTGCATAGAAAGAAATACAGAGAAATATACTCCAAACTGTAGTAGCAATAATCTCAGGGGACAAGGAGGGAATTATTAGTAATCTTCACTTCCCACATGTATATCTCTACAATATAATCATTCTTATTTCATAATGAGTATATATGACTATTTTATCAAAAGAAAAAAATAAAGGCAGAATTTAAAATAAAATGAAACCCTCCAAGTACCCCCTCCCATTGCCTTTAGGGTAAAAGATTAAAGATCCATTGCACAACTTACATGGTCCTTGAAGTCACCCTATTGTCTCTACTTCTGCTGTTACTTCTGTCAGAAATGCCTTTCTGCATCCCTCGTTTTTAAAGTCCAGTCAGGTATCTCCTACAAGATGAAATCTCTCCTAACCTGGTCCTGCTCATGTCCAGAGCAAATTCAACACTTCCTCCATGTGGCCCCAGTCAGAAGTTGATTTATTATTACTTATTTATGTGGCTATTTCCCCAAGTAGATGACAGGCAGAGACTCTCTCTAATCTTATATCCTCCATGGCTGTATATGCAACACTTGTGGAATTGGTGAATGAATTTAATCAGGAATTAATAGCCTTAGTTAATCATGCCACTTAACGACAAAATGGGTGTCTGAAATGCTTATTTGTAAATTTACAATTAAAGATATGCTTGGCAAAAGAACTAACATTCTCCTTTCTCTAGAACTAATATGTTAATCACAATACTAGACTGCCTTACAGGAGAGAAATACAGAAGAAGAAAAGCCATTGTATCTTCTCAAAGAATATTTTCCTCAAACTATGATTAAAGAAATATTTTATTGTACTGGAACAAAACATATGATTAGACCACAAGCTGGCCAATAACCTTAAAGGATGCTAACTGACTGAGCAATCAGATCCTCTCAAAGTGAGATTTGAATTCAAGACAGAAAGAAGTAACAATTTGACTGTAGCTGCTAAGACAGAGAAAATAGAAGACCTGAAGCAGTAGGAGGCACATGTAAGCAAACGCCATGAAGTAGAGAATATTGAGTGGTAATGATATCAAAGGCCTCAGATAGAAAATAACATGGTTTCTGCGGAGGGGGCAACAAGATAATCCCACCTAGAGTGTGCTGTATGCTGAACAACCTTCCATTTCCCAGCTGTATTCCAAAGTTGGTGAGCCTGGCAATGTGGTGGTTCCTGTTTTCTGATGAAGAGGAAAATGAAAGTAATCGATTACATTATAACCTCTATGGTCTCAATTATAAAATAACAGAAGAGAGGTGAAAGCATAAATGTGATAAATTCAGGAGGGAAAATCAACTTTCAGGGTTTCACCAGCACCATCCAAAGACACTACTGACTGTTTTCTTAGAAAAAAATTCCTGTAAGGAGGATTAGATGGTTGAGCTCCTTTAGGTTTAAAGGAGGAAAGAAATGTATGGAAATGTGGGTGGTGGACATTTCTGACAGCACAGCCAGTCTTCATGGAAGAACAGGAACTATTCCTTTGAATATCTATTTCCACATCTGTAAAATGGGAAGGGAATAACTACTTGTTATGGACTAAATTGTATCACCCAAAACACTTATGTTGAAGCCTCAATCCCCAGTGCAGGGATTTGGAGATGGGGTCTTCAAGGAGGTAATTAAGGTTAAATGAAGTCCTAAGTGTGGGGTTCTAATCTGATAGGGGTGGTGTTATAAGAAGATGAAGAGACACCGGAGCTCTCTCTCCACAAGCACACACAGAGGAAAGGCCATGCGAAGACACCCACAGTGAGGAAGGGGCGTCTGCAAGCCAGGAAGAGAGGCTCGCCTGCCTGCACCTTGATCTGGGAACTCCAGAACTGGAAGAAAATGAATTCCTGCGGTTTAAGCCACCCAGTCTGTGGTGTTCTGGTATGGCAGCCTGAGCTGAATAATACATGACCTAATGGGGTTATGTGTAAGAAAAATTAAATCAAATAATGTAAACGTATTACTAAAAGTCCCATGCATTGGGCACTTCCCTGGGCCAGGTGCTTCACGGCCATCATCTCTAGACCTCCAAAACTCATGTTCTTTGTACTACCTCCCACCACCTAATACACATAGCTGGTTTGTTGAATTTGAACCTAAACATGAGAGTCTTATTAACACATTTATAGGCCGGAACTGTTCTTATGCATTTATGCATTCTGGAATATTGAGTACTGACAGTGTGCACGCAGCTCCTTGTGCCACGGGTCATCATGTGTGGAGAAACATGAGAAAGCAAGGTCCAGTCTTCCACGTGCAGATTTTGTGAGTACTCTGCCACGGGCAGAGTAAGACAAGTATATTAAAAAGTTACTTGGCCAGGTGACTAATCTTTGGGAAAACTATACCCAGAAGTCACAGAGTAGCTTCCCTTTGGATGGTGCTGGTGAAACCCTGAAAGTTGATTTTCCCCCCTGAGTTTATCACCTTTATGCCTTCACCTCTCTTCTGATATTTTATAATTGAGACCATAGAGGTTATAATGTGATTGATTACTTCCACTTTCCTCTTCATCACAGAACAGGAACCACGGCACAGCTAGGTTCACCAACTTTGGAACAAATAACATAAGCACAGGGACTCGGGCAAAACCTCTGCCTTTGAATCCTGACTCTATTACTTAGCTGTGTGATCATGGTCAGGTAGTTTGACCTCTCTGAGTCTCTTCTCTCATCTGCAAAGGAAGCTAACGATAGTGCCCACCTCAGTCAGTTATTGTAAAGATAAAGAGATAATATGCCTGAAATGTAGTGCCTAGCTAATTAAAGACTTAAGGGTAAGCTATTACTGTTATTCATCCTTGCATGCTTCTTCATTCTTGCTTATTTTGGTTTCAAAGATCAACCTTTTTCAGAAGCTTTTTTCTCTGATTCTAAGGTTACCTATCAGGAGCCTCCCAGGAACTGGCTGCCCCTACCACTCAGCCATAAGGTGGGCAAGGGACAGACTAATGTAATATGTGTTAGAACGTAAGCTCCCAGAGGAATTTATTTTACACTTTGTCTCCATTAAATCTCAATACATTGCTATGCAGTGCAGGAAGCCTAACAAATATCTGTTGCTATGAAGAATGCAGGCTGAGAAGTCATGTGGCTCCGAGATCAGACCTTTCAAGATTTGAATCCAACTCCATTATTTACTCAAAATGAGAACCTCAGAACCAGTTGATAACATATAGAAAAGCTATTAATTCCAAGAAAATAGGGCCTATATTCCAAAATGCAGCCAAATATATATGCCCAAATGAAAAAGAAAAATGTTATCATGCAGCTTGTTTTCCAGAAATGTTGTATTTAAAAATATATCAATATTCCAACACTGTGTGCTTTCTTAAATTGTAACTCTTACTTTACCCTCTTTTTTTTTCCTGCTAGGGTGTTTCTGAGTGGATACACAGTTTCTTATTGCCAGGATACAGCCTGGGATTCTTAAGCACATCAGGCAAGCATATGCATGGAATAAAATTTCCACAAAGAAGACATTAGTCAGAAAGCATCACTGGGACATCAACTAAGTTTAAATCCCTGCCAGGAAAAAGGAGTTTCAGAAACTGTCATACCCAGGCACTGTCCACAGGATTTGGTAATCTTATTTGGGGACAGAGCACACATACCCTTGATACAGTATAGAGACAAGAGAATACAGAATAAAAGCCGTATAGGAAAAAAGCCACCTGTGTAGGGCAGACTAAATATTGTTACAGGAGTTTGGCAGACAGAGAAATCACAGAGGGCTGGAACTGTTTGGGAGAAACTTCACAGAAGTGAGCTTCAGCTAATTTCTGATGTCTGGGGAAGAGGAAGAGAAGAATAAAGAAATGCCAGAAAGTTCATGATTATGAGAAGAGAGAGTGAGCCACTCTAGGTGGAACAGAGAGCTCCAGGCAGGAAATAATGTGACCAAGTTATAAAAAGAAGCTAAATGTTAAGAGATTTGGATTTTAGCCAGAGAGTAGCTGGAAAGCCACTGAATATTTTAGAGGGAAAAAAAAATACAGGGTGAAAGGAATTTATTTTTAGGGTTTAATTTTTTCAATTTATTTTGTTGAAAAGGAAATATATTCACATAGTCTAAATTTAAAAGGTACAAAAGGGTATAAAGTGAAAGGTCCTCCTCCCACTTCTGTTCTCGGCTGCCTGTTTTTCTCCATGGAGGTAAATCAATGCTATCAGTTTTGTATTCATCCTTCCAGAGATATCTATGCATATGGAGGCAAAGATACTTATGTCTCCCCCACCCCCATCACCATTTTTTTGGTAAACTGGATGCACACACTTACTTACCTTATGTTTTTCACTGAAAAATATAACTTAGAGATTATATTGTATGAATACATGAAAAGATTCCTCATTCCCTTTTTAAAAATAGATGGACTAGTACAAAAGAACACAGTGCAAATGCTCTCTACCTCTCTGGCACATTGCTGCCCAGTTCTTCTCCCTGCAGGCAACTCAGTGTATCTAGTTTCTTTCTTACCCTTCAGAGATATTCTAAGCATATGCAAGCAAATACATTCATATTCTTCCTGTCTAGTTTTAAATAAACAAACAGTATGCACGCTATACACTCACTATCTCACTTCTTTTTCATTTAAAATATATATTAGAAACCCAAATAAACTACTTATATGAATTAATAATAGTGTACCAATGTGAATTTCCTGGTGTTGACAATGTATTATGTTTATAGTGCTATCACTGGGGGATATCCAATGAGAAGAGGCTTTCTTTCTGGCACACAGGAACTCTGTAAAATTTTTGGAATATCTTAAGTTCCAAATATTTTGTGTAAGTCTTAAAATATGTCAAAATAAAAAGGATTAAGGTGTACGAGCCAAGATGGTGGCATGAGTAGAACAGAGGTAATCTCCTCCCAAGACCACAAATATTTTTGAAAATACAACAAATACAACTATCCCTAAAAGAGAGACCAGAAGACACAGGATAACAGCTAGGCTACATCTACACCTGCAAGAACCCAGCACCTCGTGAAGGGGGTAAGATACAAGCCGCAGCCCGGTGGGACCCAAGCACCCCTCACCCCAGTTCCCAGTGGGAGGAGAGGAGTCAGAGCAGGGAGGGAGAGGGAGCCTAGGACTGCTAAATACCCAGCCCTAGCCACCCACACTGGGAGAGCAGACAGACAGTGTGTGGTGTGCTGGATACTAGGGAAACAGGACAGTAAAACCTGTGAGCAGGTCCCTGCAGCTGGTGCCCCTGGGACAAAGAAAAGAGTGTTTTTTGAAAGTCTTAAATGGACAGGGACCCCACAGCTCGAAGTAAGGGTCCCAGGACACTCAGCCCAGCAGCTGGGAAACCTGGGGAACTCTGAGCACTCTAATCTCCTGGGGGGCAGCGCAGCTAAGAGGCCCCGCACAGCGATAAGCAGCCTCCTGCCTGTTCCACCTCCAACGTGGCTCTGCCATAGAGGAGCAGCAGCCTGAGGCCAGCCACCACCCCCAGCAACTGCGCAGAGCTCCACAGTGGCCAGGGCAAGAAACAGAGACCACGTCTACGTGAAGCTGCCCAGCACAAGTCACTAGGGGTCGCTGTTCTCCCAGGAGAGGAAGGCCACAAACCTGCAAGAAGGGACATTCTCCCAGCCAACACATGCACGAGCTACCCACAACTACCTCTATCACCACAAAAAGGCAGAATTTGACCCAGACGAAAATCAGAGACAACCCCTGAGAAGGAGCTTGGAGAGATAGACCTAACCAATCTCCCTGAAAAAGAATTCAAAATAAAGGTCATGATCATGCTGATGGAGCTGCAGAGAAAAATGCAAGGGCTAATGGACAAAGTAGGGAGGGAGATGACAGAAATAAAACAATCTCTGGAAGGATTTAAAAGCAGAATGGATGAGATGCAAGAGGCCATTGATGGAATAGAAACCAGAGAACAGGAATGCATAGAAGCTGATGCAGAGAGAAATAAAAGGATCTCCAGGAATGAAACAATATTAAGAGAACTGTATGACCAATCCAAAAGAACAATATCCGCATCGTAGGGGTAACAGAAAAAGAAGAGAGAGAAAAAGGATAGAAAGTGTATTTGAAGAAATAATTGCTGAAAAGGTCCCCAAACTGGGGGAGGAAATAGTCGCTCAGACCATGGAAGTACACAGAACTCCCAACAGACAGGACCCAATGAGGACAATACCAAGACACATAATAATTAAAATGCCAAAAATCCAGGACAAGGACAGAGTTTTAAAGGCAGCTGGAGAGAGGAAAAAGGTGACCTACAAAGGAAAACTCATCAGGCTATCATCAGACTCCTCAAGAGAAACCTTACAGGCTAGAAGAGAATGGCATGATATATTTAATGCAATGAAACAGAAGGGCCTTGAACCAACAATACTATATCCAGCATGATTATCATTTAAATATGAAGGAGGGATTAAACAATTCCCAGACAAGAAAAAGTTGAGGGAATCTGCCTCCCACAAACCACCTCTACAAGGTATTTTAGAGGGACTCCTCTAGATGGAGCATTCCTAAGGTGAAATAGATGTCACCAGAGAAAATAAAATCACAGCTAAGAAAGCAGACCAACCAAATACTAACTAAAGGCAAAAAATAAAATCAACTACCCACAAAAGCAGTCAAAGAAAACACAAAAGAGCACAGAGTAAAATGCCCAACATATAAAGAATGGAGGAGGAGGAATAAGAAGGGAGAGAAATAAAGAATCATCAGACAGTGTTTATAATAGCTCAATAAGCAAGTTTAGACAGTAAGATACTAAAGAAGCTAACCTTGAACCTTTGGTAACCACGAATCTAAAGCCTGAAATGGCAATAAGTACATATCTTTCAATAATCACCCTAAATGTAAATGAACTGAATGCACCAATCAAAAGACACAGAGTTACTGAATGGATAAAAAAACAAGACCCATCTATATGCTGCTTACAAGAGACTCACCCCAAACCCAAAGACATGCGCAGACTAAAAGTCAAGGGATGGAAAAAGATATTTCATACAAACAATAGGGAAAAAAAAGCAGGTGTTGCAGTACTAGTATCAGACAGAATAGACTTCAAAACAAAGAAAGTAACAAGAGATAAAGAAGGACATTACATAATGATAAAGGGCTCAGTCCAACAAGAGGATATAACCATTATAAATATATATGTACCCAACACAGGAGCACCAGCATATGTGAAACAAATACTAACAGAACTAAAGGAGGAAATAGAATGCAATGCATTCATTTTAGGAGACTTCAACACACCATTCACTCCAAAGGACAGATCCACCAGACAGAAAATAAGTAAGGACACAGAGGCACTGAACAACACACTAGAACAGATGGACCTAATAGACATCTATAGAACTCTACACCAAAAAGCAACAGGATACACATTCTTCTCAAGTGCACATGGAACATTCTCCAGAATAGACCACATACTAGGCCACAAAAAGAGCCTCAGTAAATTCAAAAACACTGAAATTCTACCAACCAACTTTTCAGACCACAAAGGTATAAAACTAGAAATAAATTGTACAAAGAAAGTCAAAATGCTCACAAACACATGGAGGCTAAACAACATGCTTCTAAATAATCAATGGATTGACGACCCAATTAAAATAGAGATCAAGAAATATATGGAAACAAATGACATCAACAACACAAAGCCCCAACTTCTGTGGGAAACAGCAAAAGCAGTCTTAAGAGGAAAGTATATAGTAAATCCAGGCATATTTAAAGAAGAAAGAACAATCCCAAATGAATAGTCTAATGTCACAAATATCAAAATTGGAAAAAGAAGAACAAATGAGGCCTAAAGTCAGCAGAAGGATGGACATAATAAAGATCAGAGAAGAAATAAATAAAATTGAGAAGAATAAAACAATAGAAAAGATAATGAAACCAAGAGCTGGTTCTTTGAGAAAATAAACAAAATAGATAAGCCTCTAGCCAGACTTATTAAGAGAAAAAGAGAATCAAGACACATCAACAGAATCAGAAACGAGAAAGGAAGAATCACGACGGACCACTCAGAAATACAAAGAATTATTAGAGAATACAATGAAAACCTATATGCTAACAAGCTGAAAAACCTAGAAGAAATGGACAACTTCATAGAAAAATACAACCTTCCAAGACTGACAAAGGAAGAAACAAATCTAAACAAACCAATTACCAGCAACGAAATTGAAGCAATAATCAAAAAACTACCAAAGAACAAAACCCCCAGGCCAGATGGATTTACCTCAGAATTTTATCAGAAATACAGAGAAGATATAATACCCATTCTCCTTAAAGTTTTCCAAAAAATAGAAGAGGAGGGAATACTCCCAACCTCATTCTGTGAAGCCAACATCACCCTAATACCAAAACCAGGCAAAGATCCCACCAAAAAAGAAAATTACAGACCAATATTCCTGATGAACATAGATGCAAAAATACTCAATAAAATATTAACAGACCGAATTCAAAAATACATCAAGAGGACCATACACCACGACCAAGTGGGATTCATCCCAGGGATGCAAGGATGGTACAACATTAAAAAATCCATCAACATCATCCACCACGTAAACAAAAAGAAAGACAAAAACCATATGATCTTCTCCACAGATGCTGAAAAAGCATTTGACAAAATTCAACATCTATTCATGATAAAAACTCTCAACAAAATGGGTATAGAGGGCAAGTACCTAAACATAATTAAGGCCATATATGATAAACCCACAGCCAACATCATACTGAACAGCGAGAGGCTTAAAGCTTTTCCTCTCAGATTGGGAACAAGACAGGGATACCCACTCTCCCCACTGTCATTCAACATAGTACTGGAGGTCCTATCCATGGCATTCAGACAAAACAAAGAAATACAAGGAATCCAGATGGGTAAAGAAGAAGTCAAACTGTCACTATTTACAGATGACACGATATTGTACATAAAAAACCCTAAAGACTCCACCGCAGAACTACTAGAACTAATATCAGAATTCAGCAAAGTTGCAGGATACAAAATTCACACACAGAAATCTGTGGCTTTCCTATACACTAACAATGAACTAATGGAAAGAGAAATCAGGAAAACAATTCCATTCATAATCACATCAAAAAGAATAAAATACCTAGGAATAAACCTAACCAAAGAAGTGAAAGACCTATACCCTGAAAACTATAAGACACTCTTAAGAGAAATTAAAGAGGACACTAACAAATGGAAACTCATCCCATGCTCCTGGCTAGGAAGAATTAATATTGTCAAAATGGCCATCCTGCCCAAAGCAATATATAGAGTTGATGCAATCCCTATCAAATTACCAACAGCATTCTTCAACGAACTGGAACAAATAGTTCAAAAATTCATATGGAAACACCAAAGACCCCGAACAGCCAAAGCAATCCTGAGAAGGAAGAATAAAGTGGGGGGGGGGGATCTCGCTCCCCAACTTCAAGCTCTATTACAAAGCCACAGTAAGCAAGACAATTTGGTACTGGCACAAAAACAGAGCCACAGACCAGTGGAACAGATTAGGGACTCCAGACATTAACCCAAACATATATGGTCAATTAATATATGATAAAGTAGCCATGGACATACAATGGGCGAAATGACAGTCTCTTCAACAGATGGTGCTGGCAAAAGAGAATGAAACTGGATCACTGTCTAACCCCATACACAAAAGTAAACTCCAAATGGATCAAAGACCCGAATGTAAGTCATGAAACCATAAAACTCTTAGAAAAAACATAGGCAAAAATCTCCTGGACATAAACATGAGCGACTTCTTCATGAACATAGCTCCCCAGGCAAGGGAAACAAAAGCAAAAATGAACAAGTGGGACTATATCAAGCTGAAAAGCTTCTGTACAGCAAAGGACACCATCAATAGAACAAAAAGGTACCCTACAGTATGGGAGAATATATTCGTAAATGACAGATCTGATAAAGGGTTGACATCCAAAATATATAAAGAGCTCATGCACCTCAACAAACAAAAAGCAAATAATCCAATTAAAAAATGGGCAGAGAAGCTGGACAGTTCTCCAAAGAAGAAATTCAGACGACTAACAGACACATGAAAAGATGCTCCACATTGCTAGTCATCAGAGAAATGCAAATTAAAACCACAATGTGATACCACCTCACACCAGTAAGGATCGCCACCATCCAAAAGACAAACAACAACAAATGTTGGCGAGGTTTTGGAGAAAGGGGAACCCTCCTACACTGCTGGTGGGAATGTAAATTAGTTCAACCATTGTGGAAAGCAGTATCGAGGTTCCTCAAAAAGCTCAAAATAGAAATACCATTTGACCCAGGAATTCCACTTCTAGGAATTTACCCTAAGAATGCAGCAGCCCAGTTTGAAAAAGACAGATGCACCCCTATGTTTATCATAGCACTATTTACAATAGCCAAGAAATAGAAGCAACCTAAGTGTCCATCAATAGATGAATGGATAAAGAAGATTTGGTACATATACACAATGGAATATCATTCAGCCATAAGAAGAAAAAAAATCCTACAATTTGCAACAACATGGATGGAGCTAGAGGGTATTATGCTCAGTGAAATAAGCCAGGCAGAGAAAGACACATACCAAATGATTTCACTCATATGTGGAGTATAAGAACAAAGAAAAACTGAAGGAACAAAACAGCAGCAGAATCACAGAACCCAAGAATGGACTAACAGTTACCAAAGGGAAAGGTACTGGGGAGGATGGGTGGAAAGGGAGGGATAAGGGTGAGGATAAAGAAAGGGGGCATTACAATTAGCATGTATAATATGGGGAGTGGGCATTGGAAGGGCTGTACAACACAGAGAAGACAAGTAGTGATTCTACAGCATCTTACTACACTGATGGACAGTGACTGTAATGGGGTTTGTGGTGGAGACTTGGTGAAGGGGGAAGCCTATTAAACATAATGTTCTTCATGTAATTGTAGATTAATGATAACAAATTAAAAATAAATAAATAAAAATAAAAAGGAGTAAGAATATTTCTTGGTGATTATTCTATATCAATTCATAAATAGCTTCTCTTTTTACAAATGCATCAGAGTACTTTTAATTAATATTTTATTTTACTTGTCCCATAGGAAGGCAACAGTTCAGATTTACTTCAAATTCCTGAAAATTAATAACACTGTTCATCTGTGTGTACTCAGTCTTTGATTCCATGAGTAAGTTTCCTATGTACCAAACTCTATAACCACAATAAAGATTCGGCAGGAAAGCAGTGGCTGGGGCATCAGGAGCACCAATTCTCATCCTAATCCTACTGCTACTAGCTATTTGACATTGAGCACTCCCTTAGCCCCTCTGTCTTGGCTTCATCTGCAACATTGGGATTACCTGCCCTGGTTACCTCCCAATTACATACTGAGGGTCAGATGAGATGATAGATGGATCATTAATTACTTTGGTGGGTATGACTATCACCTAGGGCCTATGTTATGATCCTCTGTCTACAATCAGAAGCAGTAGGAGTTATCTCACAGCAGACTCAATCTCACTTTAAGGAGTGTCAAAGAGAGCTACATCCTTATCCATATTATTTTTCATTTAAGATAAAATGATTTTCTGGCCCTTCTGTTTTCTAAACCAGTCACTAATGACTGTCAGAAAGTATGCAAACAGTAATAATAATAAATAAAACATTTGCATTTAATAGCCATTCTGCCTCACTTAAATGGATAGTTTAATAACCCATCCAAAAGCTCTTCATAATAGTACATTTGGACACATCTTGTTGGACACATCAAAAAACAATTTTATGTAAAAACCAGACATTCAAAAGGATCTCACTCAGGGGTGATAGTCAAAATACTGGCTTCCAACAATCAGAATGGCACCAAAGACAAACCCCCACTGGATCATCTGGGTGGGAAAGCAGAACACAGATTTTATTTTTTCCCAAAGGAAACTTCATATTGAATTTCTCTAAGAACAAGACAACTACATAGACAACACCTACCTTTAAATTTTTTCAAGCTGACCATTTTCTCTTCAGTATTCTATGGCTCAGAACTTGGAAGGATTCAAATCCTTATGTGTCTCCTCCTGCAGAGTTGTTTCCTACATACACACAGCTTGCTTCAAGTGGGCACCCACTATCTCAGTGGCAATATAGGCTTATTTAAGTCATCAAGGCCTGCTGCCCACTGGGCCTGCTGTTGGCAGGTCTCACACCTATTTCCTGTGGACTGATAACAAATTTCTAGTTTAAAAATTCAACAGCCACATCTTCTTGAACCCAGTTCTGCAAAGGGGTGTGCTGTGTCCAGGCAGAGAGGAAAGCCAGCAGAGGAGAGACTGGTCATAACAGAATTCATCGTAAGTCAAATTCCATTCAAATGCAAAGCAATTGCTTTGAATTCCAAGACTCTTATCAAAAAGGGAAGCTTATTTCCAGCAGCATCAGCTTCTGTCACTAACTGGGTGGCCTGCGGCATATTTAGAACTAGAGCCTCTGGCTAGTCTGCAGTAGCTAGGGCATCAGGAGGGTACCGGGTTTAGTTCACAGGGCCCTGAGAATGCTAGCTCTGCCTGGACCAGGTCTTCCTCAAGCCAGATAGATAAGGCCAGAAACTGAAAAGAGATCATCGCAGGAGGACGAAAGAAGGCACAGTGAGGAAATGTCTGCTGATAAATGGTAAGAGCTGCTCACTGCTGTCTGCCTTCTTCACTAACACACACACATACATATAGACATGCACAATCAAAACATGACTGTTTAAGTACCCAGGCACATCCCTGACCCCCCAGAGCAGAGGAGAATAGCATTGGCTCAATGTTAGGAAATAGCCAGAACTCTCAGAAAAAGAGGAGCTCCCGAGTATCAAGAGGTGAGACTTTCCCCAGGACCAGGTTACCCAACAAACTTGGCTAACTTGGGGTACGGGAATTGGGGGATAGAAGAATACATCAAAGACTGAAACCTAGTTCTCACATTCCTGGAGAATACCAGAACCCCAAGCAGAAGTAAATAATCCTGAGAGGGACACAAAATTTTACTAAAGGGAGTGTGAAAAAGGGGTAATATTTTTTGAAATGCATTTTTCTCTTTTTTGTTTCTCAATACATTCATTTATTTATTCATCCAACAAATAGTTATTAAATACCTACTATGTGTCAGAAGTGGCTTAAGGACTAGGAGATTTAATGATTAAAAAGAGGCAAAGCTTCCACCTTCATGAACTTTATATCGTAGTAGGAAAGACAGTCAATAATAAAAATGTGGCAAATACACAAAAAGAGCCTCAGTAAATTCAAAAAGATTGAAATTATACCAACCATCTTCTCTGATCACAAAAGTATAAAACTAGAAACATATTGTGCAAAGAAAACAAAAAGGCCCACAAACACATGGAGGCTTAACAACATGCTCCTAAATAATCAATGAATCAATCACCAAATTAAAACAGAGATCAAGCAATATATGGAGACAAATGAACACAACAGTTCAATGCCCAATTTCTGAGGGACACAGTGAAGGTAGTTCTAAGAGGAAAGTATATAGCAATTCAGGCCTATCTCAAAAAACAAGAAGAATCCCAAATGAACAGTCTAAATTTACAATTAATGAAATGAGAAAAAGAAAAAATGAGGCCCAAAGTCAGTAGAAGGAGGGACATAATAAAGATCAGAGAAGAAATAAATAAAATTGAGAATAAAACTGCTAGTTCTTTCAGAAAATAAAATAAACCCTTAGCCAGACTTATTGAGAAAAAAAGAGTCTACACACATAAACAGAATCAGAATTGAGAAAGGAAAAATTACTTTGGACACCACAAAAATGCAAATCATTATTAGAGAATACTATGAAAAATTATGTGCTAATGAATTGGATAATCTGGAAGAAAGAGACAACTTTCTAGAAAAATATAACCTTCCAAGACTGACCCAGGAAGAAACAGAAAATCTGAATAGACCAATTACCAGCAATGAAATTGAATTGGTAATCAAAAAACTAGCCATGAACAAAACCTCCAGACAAGGTGGCTTTACCGCTGAATTTTATCAGACATTTAGAGAAGATCTAATACCCATCTTCCTTAAAGTTTTCCAAAAAGTAGAAGAGATGGGAACCTTCAAAACTCATTCTATGAGGCTAGTATCATCCTAATACCAAAAACAGACAAAGACACCACAAAAAAAGAAAATTACAGACCAATATCCCTGATGAACATAGATGCAAAAATACTCAACAAAATGTTAGTAAACAGAATTCAAAAATACATCCAAAAGATCATACATCATGATCAAGCAGGATTTATTCTAGGGATGCAAGGATATACAATATTCGAAAATCCATCAACAACATCCACTACATCAACAAAAAGAAGGACAAAAATCACATGATCATCTCTACATGCTGAAAAAACATTTGACAAAATTCAGCACCCATTCGTGATACAAACTCTCAACAAAATGGGTATAGAGGGCAAGTATCTCAACATAATAAAGGCCATATATGACAAACCCACAGCCAACATCATACTTAACAGTGAGAAGCTAAAAGCTTTTCCACTAAGATCAAGAACAAGACAAGGTTGCCCACTCTCTCCACTTTTATCCAACATGGTTCTGGAGGTCCTAGCCTTGGCACTCTGACAACATAAAGAAATAAAAGGCATCCAGATTGGTAAGGAAGAAGTTAAACTGTCACTGTTTTCAGATGACATGATATTATACCTAAAAAACCCTAAAGAATCCACTCTAAAACTACTAGATCTAATATCTGAATTCACCAAAGTTGCAAGATACAAAATTAATATGCAGAAATCTGTTGCATTCCTATACACTAATGATGAACTAGCAGAAAGAGAAATCAGGAAAACAATTCCATTCACAGTTGCATCAAAAAGAATAAAATACCTAGGCATAAACCTAACCTATGCTCTGGAAGCAAAAGACCTATACTCTGAAAACTGCAAGACACTCATAAGAGAAATTAAAGAAGACATCAATAAATGGAAATACATCCCATGCTCATGGGTAGGAAGAATTAATGTTGTCAAAATGGCCATCCTGCTAAAGCAATCTCCAGATTCAATGCAATTCCTATCAAAATACTGACAGCATTCTTCAATGAACTAGAACAAATAGTTCTAAAATTCATATGGAACCACAAAACCCAAATAGCCAAAACAATCCTTAGAAGGAAGAATAAAGCAGGGGGATTACACTCCCCAACTCCAAGCTCTACTACAAAGCCACAGCAATCAAAACAATTTGGTACTGGCACAAAATCAACAGAATAGAATAGAGAGTCCAGACATAAACCAACACATACATGGCCAATTGATATATGATAAAGAAGCCATGGACATACAATGGAGTATTGACAGCCTCTTCAACAACTAGTGTTGGCAAAACTGGACAGCTACATGCAAAAAATGAAACTGGATTACTGTCTAAGTCCATACACAAAGTAAACTCAAAATGTATCAAAGACCTGAATGTAAGTCGTGAAACTACAAAATTCATAGAAGAAAACATAGGCAAAACTCGCTTGAATATAAACATGAGCAACTTTTTCATGAACATGTCTCCCTGAGCAAAGGAAACAAAAGCAAAAATGAACAAATAGAACTACATCAGATTAAAAGGCTTCTGTACAACAAAGGACACCATTAATAGAACAAAAAGGCATCCTACAGTATGGGAGAATATATTCATAAATGACATATCTGATAAGGGGTTAACATGCAAAATATATAAAGACCTCACATGCCTCAACACCCAAAAAGCAAATAACCTGATTTAAAAATGGGCATAGGATATAAACAGACACTTCTCCAAGAAGAAATTCAGATGGCCAACAGGAATATGAAAAGATGCTCCACATTGTGAATTATCAGGGAAATGCAAATTAAAACCACAATGAGATATCCCCTCACACCAGTTAGGATGACCAACATCCAAAAGAAAAACAACAATAAATGCTGGTGAGGATGAGGATAAAGGGGAATCCTCCTACACTGTTGGTGAGAATCTAAATTAGTTCAACCATTGTGTAAAGCAATATGGAGGTTCCTCAAAAAACTAAAAATAGAAATACCATTTGACCCAGGAATTCCCCCTAGGAATTTACCCTAAGAAAACAGGATCCCAAATTCAAAAAGACATATGCACCCCTATGTTTATTGCAGCACTATTTACAACAGCCAAGACATGGAAGCAACCTAGTATCCACCAGTAGATGAATGGATAAAGAAGATGTGGTACATATACACAATGTAATATTACTCAGCCGTAAAAAGGGAACAAATCTTACCATTTGCAACAACATGGATGGAGCTAGAGGGTATTATGCTCAGTGAAATAAGCCAAGCAGAGAAAGACAAGTATCAAATGATTTCACTCATCTGTAGAGTATAACAACAAAGCAAAAACTGAAGGAACAAAACAGCAGCAGACTCACAGAACCCAAGAATGGACTAACAGTTATGAAAGGGAAAGGGACTGGGGAGGATGGGTAGGAAGGGAGGGATAAGGGGAAAAGGGCATTACGATTAGCACACATAATGTAGGGAGGGCATGGGGAAGGCAGTATAACACAGAGAAGACAAGTAGTGACTCTATAGCATCTTACTATGCTGATGGACAGTGACTGTAATGGGGTATGTGGTGGGTACTTGATATACGGGGGAGTTTAGTAACCACCATGTTGCTCATGTCAAACCTTCATAAGATTGTGTATCAATGATAACTTAATAAAAATAAAAGTAAAAAAATTACAGCAAATACTTCCACGGTGCTTTCCACATATCAGGCCCTCTTCTAAACCCTTTCCACACAGTAGTTCATTTTGTCTTTATCATATCCCATACAGTAGGTACTATGATTACCCCCATTTTACAAATAAGGAAACTGAGGCATAGGCAGGCTAAGTAACTTATCCAAGTGTGCACAGCTATTAATTACCAGAACAAAGACTTGAACCCAGGAAGCTGAACTTTAAAAGCCACATTTTAAGGCCTATGGATTGCTATGAATGTGGGCATGGAGATGGAGGTGGAGATACAAAGATAGAGAAGGATGTAACTATCCACCTTCCCAGAGGACAGAAGACCCTTACGTAAATAATGCCGAACTGGCCTACTAGGGTAAGCCAACTGACAGACAGCTAGATAGCTAGATAAATAGATGAGTGCTAGAAAGAATGCAGGGTAAAGAAAGAGAAAGCAGTGGAGGATGATGGGGGTCGGGGTGTAGGGGAGATTTTTTTGGATAGGATGGCCAGGACCGGTGTCCCTGGAGCTGTTCAGGGCAGAGTGCCCGGGTCTGTCCATACCAAGAGCCTGTCTCCCCTCCTGTGCTGTAAGCACCTCCCCACATAGATTCACCAGATGCCACAGAGGGGAGACGGGAAGTGAAGCAGAAACCTGCAAGACTCAGCCTTTTACAGAAATAGACTGATGATTTACCTCAAAAGCCTGTTTAAATTAGTGAATCTAAATAAGTTTACTTGACTAAGATGTAAAGCCCTGTAGGCCCTTGTGCCCTATCTAGGAGAACATGGGCTCTTAAGGCAGAACAGATCAGCAAAGGAAAAACTACAGAATAATTGCTCCCAATATAGCATCTGTGAAGCCACTGCCTCAACCGGAAGGCCACCTTTGGCAAGCAGAGGAGAAAGGACACAGGATGGTCACAGGAGAAGCCAAAGTGGCTCCATTGTTTTCCTTCAAGAGGAACAGTCATGGTTGCACAGATGTTTAGTCACTTCAAGGGTTAAAAATGAAACACAATGTTATGTATAGTACATCTCTGGAAAGAACAAAAGGATTATTCATTGTTTCATTATACTTTCTCCAAAGCTTAAAGCAAGATTTAAGAGAAGTCATTTGTGGTATTACTGCATTCAATTACCCTGCATAAGTTTGGCTGGGCCTGGCAGCATTTCCAGGCTTCCAGATTGGGTCATAAAAATGCATTAATCAGAAAGGACAATGCAGTCAAGTGGCTTCACATGTTTATCATTTCTAGGAAAGGCATTTATTAGCAACTGCCTACATGAGGTTCAGGTAGCCTGGGTTTTATATACATAGATTAAGCAGTCACAGTCTATACCCTCTTAAAATTTAAACTTGGCATTGTTAATTTGAACAATCACAAAAATGTACAACTGAGCAAAGCTCATTTGCAATTATCCTCCATCACATATGCCCACTCTAAGCTCCAGCCATGGACAGGTTCTTTCTCATGTTCTCAGGAATTCTGTACATCTGTTCTCACTACCGAAAACTCCATTCAGATTACAGTAAAAACATGGAACATGGTGTGGGGGCTACATTCTTCTAGGACTGAAAAGTGGGAAAATGGCTTTTCTTGTGCAAAAGGAAGAGGCTCACACTACTGGGTGCCTAGACAATTTCTATTACTCTGCCACTTCTTTTCTATAAAGGCACTTTTGTTCAGAACCATAATGTGCCCTTTTTAAAAAAAATGCATTTCCCACTATCCTTTGCTGCTAAGGAAGGGCACATGACACAGTCTGGCCAATAAGATGTAAGTGGAAATCACCATATGGGGCTTCTGAGAAGGTATTTTTTAAAAGACCTACCTCAGTTGGCACTTGGCCTTCACTCTTCCCTGTCTTTTTGCCTGGAATGCAGATGAGATGCAAACTGCCATCTTGTGAGCATGAGGAGTCAATCAGAAGGGCTAAAGCTACGTTTTAAGGATGACTGAGCAGAAAGATAAAAGAAACTAGGTCTCCTTGCACTAGTTCTGAATTGTTATGTGAGAAAAATAAAATCACTATTTAGTGAAGACTGAGTATATTTATGTAGCATATGCAGCCAAGTACTATCCTGATGGATTCCAAGAACTACACAGGTGAAGCTGTGTAAGTTAGGTGGCCGCTGTGATTGGAGCTCACTTTTTGACAGTATTTTCTTCCTTTTGAGCACTCATAGTTGTCTGAGGAATTTAGAGCAATGTGAGCCCAGGGAATTTTCCCTCAGTTCCATCATGGGCATTTAAGAACCAGTTAGTGAGGGTCTAAGATAGGCACGACACAGTGCTGGGTGCTGTGGGTATAAGTCTCACACTCAGAGTACTGATGCTCTATTCAGGAGAGAGAAAAAGGAACAAACAGGAAAAGGAGATGAATGTGCTATGAAGAAGAAAGCAAAGTAAAGGGGAAATGCGTTCCGTGGCTGATGAGGTGTGCTGGCACTTCCCACAGTGGTCAGCCAAGGCCTCGCTTCTAGGGTGGTATGTGAGGGGGTCAAGACTGCCCTGACCGAATGTCACAGATTGGGTGACTGATAGAAGAGAAATTAATTTTCTTACAGTTCTGGAGGGTCCAAGTCAAAGATTAATGTGCTATGAACACTGGTTTCTGGTAAGGCCTCTCTTTTGTAGAGTGTCTTCCTGCTGTGTCCTCAGATGGACTTGCCTCTGTTCAAACGCAGGGTTGGGGTAAGAAAGAGAAAGATCTCTCTGGTGTCTTTCTCTGTATAATCGAACACAGTCCTGTTGGACTAGGGTCCCATCTTCATGACCTCACTTAACGTTACCCCCTAAATGCCCCATCTCCAAATATAATCTCACTGGGGGTTTGGGCTGCAACAAATGAATTTTAGAGAACAAAATTCAGCCCTGACAAGTAGCTTATGAACCTAAAGGAAGAGAGAGTGAAAGCCAAAATGGAAGCTGGAGGAAGAGCACTTTAAGCAGAGGAACAGCAAGTGCTAAGGCCCTGCAGCAGGATTATGTTTGGCATGCTGGAGGAGCAGCAAGAAAAGGCCAAGAGCTGGAGCAAATAAGCAAGGGGAAGGTTGTCAGGAAGTGGGCCAGATAAGAAATGGAGGCCACACTATGTACAGCCTTGTAGGCCACTGAAAGGACTTTGCCTTAGTACAGTACAGTGAAGACACATAATGACTCTATAGCAACTTACTATGCTGATAGACAGTGACTGCAATTTGTGTGTGGGGGTGGGGTGAGGACTTGATAACAGGGGTGAATGTTGAAACCACAGTGTTGTTCATGTGAAACCTTCATAAGACTGCATATCAATGATACCTTAATAAAAAAAAGAAAGAAAGAATGGACTTTGCCTTTACACTCAGAAAAGAGAGGCCATTCAAGAGTTCTAAGCAGAGGAGCAACATGATCTTATTTATGTTTTACAGAGTTCACTCTGGTTGTTGCATGGAGAATGGACTGTATTGCAAAGATGGGAGCAAAATATCAGCTGGAAGCCTGTTTAAATAATGAGGAGAGAGAAAATGGAACCTTGGACTAGGGTGGTTGAGAAGTGGTCAGATTTGAGATTCAAAGACAAAACGGATTGGCTGCTAATCATGGATGTGAGGTGTAAGAGAAGGAGAGAAGTCTGGGATGCCTCCAAAGTTTTTGCCATAGCATTTGAAGAATGAAATTGCTACTTACTAAAATGTGGTAAATGGTGGGAAGATCAGTTTTGAGGGGTGAAAAGCCAAGAATTCATTTCTTTATAAGTTAATTGCAACATGCCTTTTAGAACCCAAGTGCACACATTGAGTGGGCAGTTGGACATATGAGACTGCAAGTCAGGAAATGGTCTAGGCCTGTGGCAGAAATTTAAGAGTCAAAAAATTAAAATGGCATTTAAAACTGTACATCTAGACAAAGTCATCACCTGGATAGAAGCAGATCAGGGACAGTTGGTAACTGAAAACTGAGCCCCAAGGATTCTATGGAGTTAAGGTAGGCAAAATGAAAAGGATCCAGTAATGGAGACTGAGAAGCAGCAGCCATGAGGTTGAGAAAACGAAATAAGGAAGTGTGGTGAGCTGGAAGCCCAATGGAAGTATTTCAAGAAGGAGGGTGATCACACTTGCAACTGATGGGACAACTAAGGTGAAGCCTAAAATCATTGTGGATCTTGAAAAGAGCTGTTTCCATGGTGTATTAGTTCTCTATTGCTGTCTACCAAATTGCTCAAACTTAGCAGTTTAAAGTAATACACATTTATTATCTCACAGGTTCAGTGGGTCAGAAATCTGGGGGTGGTTTAGGTGGCTGCCTATGGCTCTTGGTCTCCCTCAAGGCTACAATTAAGGGCTGGAGTCTTCTCAAGGCTTGACAAGGTAGGATTGACTTCTAAGCTTGCTCGTGTGGCCACTGGCAGGCCTCAGATCCTTGCTGGCTATTAGCATAAGACATTGATTCCTTGCCAAGGGCATCTCTCCAGGGACAACTCACAACAGGCCAGCCTGCTTCTCCTACAGCAAGAAGTCTCAGAGAGAGAAGAGAAGAGGGAACAACCCAAGATGGTCACTTCAGGGCTCTGTAACATAATCTCTGAAGTAACAACCCATCACTTTTTTAAAAGACTTATTTTAAAGTTTTAAAGTTTTAAAGTTTTAAAGAGAAGTTTTAGATTCACATAAAAATTTAACAGAAAATAGAAAGTTCATATACCTCACTATACCCACAGCCTCCTTCACTACCAACTTTTCCCACAAGGGTGGAACTTTTGTTACAATTTCATTGACGCATCATAATCAACCAAACTCCATAGGGTTCACTCTAGGTTTTGACAAATGTATAACAACATGTACCCACCTTTAGAATATTAAACAGAATAGTTTCACTGCCCTAAAAATCCCCTGTGCTCCACTTATTCATCCTCCTTCCCCACAAACCTCTAGCAACCATTGATCTTTAGACTGCTTCCCTAGTTTTCCCTTTTCCAAAATGTCATACAGCTGGAATCACGCTGTAAGTAAACTTTTCAGATTGGCTTCTTTCACTTAAAAATATGCATTTAAGTTTCCTCCATGTCTTTTCATGATTTGATAGTTCATTTTTTCCTTTTAGCATGGAATAAAATTCCATTATCCAGAGGTACCACAATTTATTTATCCATTTACTTGTTAAGAACAACTTGGTTTTCTTCTAAACTCTGGCAATTATGAATAAAGCTATAATAAACATCCGTGTACAGGTTTTTGTGTGAGTGTAAGTTTTTAACTCCTTCAGCTAAATAACAAGAAGCATAATTGCTGGATCATATGGTAAGAGTATGTTTAGTTTTGCAAGGACCTGCCAAACTGGCTTGCAAAGTGGCTGTACAATTTTGCATTCCCACAGCAATGGAAGAGAGTTTCTATTGCTCTACACCTTTGTCAGTATGTAGTGTTGTCAGTGTTTTGGAATTTTAGCATTTTAATACATATGTAATGGCATCTCAATGCTGTTTTAATTTATAATTCCCTAATGACATTTGATGTGGAGCACGTTTTCATATGCCATCCATAACTTTTGCTGTATTGGTTGAGCCCACAGTAAAGGGGAGGAGATTACATAAGGGCATGAATACCATAAAATGGAGCCACTGGTAACTATCCCTAACATAATTAGATTCAGAAAAGAGTGAAGGTGAAGAACTAGAGACAAATATAGACAAAGCTTTTGAGTTTTGCTATAAAGAGAAACAAAGAAATGAGGGGGTAGTTGCAGAAAGATATGGAGTCAAAATATGTTTTTATTTTACAACAAACCAGATCATTCTTATCAATAAAGATGATATATTTGATATATATCGAATATGCAATTTAATAGGTTCTGTTTTATACCTTTTTTCATATATCTCCTAGAAATATTGTGAACAGTGCTCCAGGTTTGTAAATAATAAACCTGAGAGGGGAGTTTTTAAATAGTCTGTTTTGTATCCATGCAGGGTCAGAAACAAGCACATTGGTATCCCAGGGCTTCCAGGACACTTACCTCTATGCCCTGTAATTGCAGAAATCAGCCACACAAGTTTATTTAGGCAGATAAAGCCAACAGGCCTCAGTCAGGGCATGCATTCTCTCTTAGCTTGAAAACAAGCCTACAGCTGCTTGGAAAAGGCAGGCTTCCGGGCAGAGACAGCAGGTGGCAAATGGCCCAGTGATACCAATTAAAATGTTACCCAACTGGAGTGATCATTTAAATAATAAATAATGTCCACAGTTTACCTTCAGACTCAACACCATAACAAAACAATAAGATGAGCACTAAACACAGAGGAAAAAGTAAATGAAGGGCAAATTAATTTGTGAAAGCAAATGTCCGAGATTCATGTCTGATGTTAGTCCATTGAGAACAAGTGAGTCTTAGGATTTCCTGGGAAAGAGGACCAGGTCCCTGGAGGGTTGGGGAGGGTGACAAATAATGTGCTTTTTTCCCCTTCCATATTCTGAACCAACTCAGACTAAAAAGAAATTAAAGTGTTAGCTTTACTATGATAAACTCATGCCATCAGAGCTGAGTTCATTCTACTTGCCATCCCAGCAGAGACCTTGGGTGACCATTGCCTTATACTGCTCCTGGGCAGGGAGGGAAGTAGAACGTGAGCCCTCACAGCTTACAGCTTTCAAATGGATTTGCTCTTTGGATGTCACCTGCCATGACATACATGGGGGCCAAAAATTTTAAGTGAGTAAAATTCAGGTCATATTATTAAAAGATTAATGAGAAATACTATCTTTCATTCGGTTTGGACTATTGAAAAGCACACAGATAAAGGCAGTGGCACTTATAATATACCCAATTGACTGTACACTGAACCAAGAAACCCTTAGTGGCTTCCAGGGAGTCACTTCTTACCCCATCTTTCTTCCCGTCCCATCAAAGAAGATCAAAATCTTGGCCTGTTTCACTGAGAACAGGTAGAGGATGGTAGAGGATGAAAGCCAACAAGCCTACCCAGGTTTGCGTGCTCTCAAAATTCATGTTAGCACAGCATTTTATTGAAATTCTTTCCTTTTCTGGAAGGGAATGAGAGAGTGGGCATTATCCAGCAGAAGTTCCTCCACAGGGAAACATGGGCAGTTCAGGAGGTCAAGTATCCCCTCCGGTAGCAGTAAAACTAGCCCAAGAAGTGCCAGCAACCTCCCAAGGCCTCAGGATGCCAGGGCCAGTAGCTCACGGCCTGTGTGATGGCAAATACACACCAAGAAAGGACATCCAGCAGGTTTTATCATGCACTCACAGTGCGCCAAGCCTTAAGCCGTGTACCGGAAATGCAGGGGTAAATTCACATGCAAGGCGACCCAGAAAAACTACCGCCTGAGATAAGAGCCCACAACCATCACTATAGGAGCCTTGAAGACCTTTATGGTTTAAATACCCAACTCTTTGGAGGATAAGTAGCCAACATCTTTCCCTGGGATCATTTTCCTCTTACCCTAATATATTCCAGGCACTGTGTTGAATTCTGGGCATCCAGTAGAGAAGGACACAGTCCTTGTGGAGCTTACATTCTATCATCATGACAACTCTGCTTTTGGAGAACACCCTAGGTATTCTGCTCTACTCCACCAGAGAATATTCTGGATGATCTGTAAGTCCCTTCTACTCTATGCTTCTTCTTTAACTCTCTTGGCCTCTTTGATATTTTCCTCTCCTAAATTTTTTTTTAAAGGATTCACCTGAATAGTTAGGCCCATCCAGGATAATCTCCATCTGATGAATTTAAAAGTTAACAGATTAGAAAGTTTAATTACATCTGCAAATACCCTTCCCCTTTGCCATATTCTACTGATTAGGAAGGAATTGTATCAAGATATGACTAGAGGGGGCAGGAATCACGAGGGCCATCTTAAGAATTTTGCCTACTATACATCCTAAATCAGAACTACCCACTTAAGCTGCTCCCAGTTTCCTGACTCATGTAAGACACGAAACATTTGTTGTATTAAGTTGTTAAGTTTGGGGATATTTTGTTACACAGCAGAAGATACCTAATACAGTGAGGTTACGGTTGTATGAATTATACTCAAGAAAAAGATATACAATACCATCCCTCTTCTCTTCTTAGTCCAGAAAGCCCAGTTCTGCTGAAAGTAGATGTTGAAAGAGTACTATATTAAGTACAGCTATAGTCTTTGCATTTCACATGAGTACGTTACAGACAAAATGGTATGAACTACAAATTACAGAATATAATCCCAATACTTAAAGATTAATTTCAGAAACTGATACAGAATCAGCAATAATTCTTACACCAGAGCTGTCCTTTTATTTTCCTCTCCTACATCTAATGTGACGTCAGGTTCCTGCTAATGGTGCTAGACTCAGCATAGGTGCTCCCTCCTCCAGGAAACCTTCTTGCCCCCTTAAGCATTCTGGGCTCCATGGTTTGGTGCTGGGTGCTCCACTGTGCGGACTTCGTCAGCAGGCGAAACTTACTTTATGTTCTTTCAGGCCAGGGGCAGTTTCTCACTCAACTTCACACCCCTGCCCCAGAACCAATCACAGAGCCTGGCACAGAATCAGCACTCAGTAAATATTCGTTGCACTAAACAGCTCCTTCAACCAAAATGATCTCAAGTGCTCCAGTTTCCCGGAAGCCCCAAATCTCAAAATTCCAAGGATAGATTAAAGATAAAACTAAATGTAAGAGCAAGGCTGGGGACTGCGGGTCCTGTCCATCCGTACTTCCGCGCCTTAAGAACACTCCATGGTAAGGCATACTTGGGGGACTGAGTTAGGGAGGGGTGTGTGGACGTGTGTGACAGGATACTTAACATTACTTGAGAGCCAGGAGCTTCATCGAACCTGCAACGAGATAAATGGACACCATACCCAGGGCAGAGTTTGGGGCAGACGTTCCGGAGTCCGCAGGCTGGGAGGAGTACCCGGACCGCCTTCCGCCCCACTTTCCCCAGGCTGCCGGCAGGGGGCGCGCGGGGGCCTCCGGACGCCTGTGGCGAGGCCGGGTGGGGTTAGGCGGGGTCTGGGCCGGGAGGGCCGCTTGGGCCGCTTTTTGGTTGGCTGCCTCCGGGCACCGACAGGCCCCTTTTAGACTTCGTCTTTCTAGCGCCCTCCCTTTTCGGCTTCGGCGCGCGACTCGGTAAGTAGCTTACGATAGGCTGGACGCCGGAGCCGGCCACGTGTCTTGGAGTCCCTCCGGTGGCTCTTCCCCGGCGCGCTCGTCCTGGTCCCCGTGCCCGTCCCAGGTGGGCGGGCGGGACCCGGGGTTGGCCTCGGCTCGGCGCCCCCCGGGGGGAGGCTCCTTTACGGGGGACATCCTCGTGGCGCCTGGGACCCATCTTTCCCCAGTGGCCGGCGTGTCTGGTACCTCTCGTGCCTGTGGCCCTGACGCTCCAGGGATCCGGGCATAGGGAGCTTCAAGCTACTTTTTCAATGAAAAGATTACGAGAATCCAGCTGACCCGGAGCGGAGGCGCCGGGCGTGGGGCGGTGTCGGGTTCTCGCGCACTCGGTCTCCCCGCCCCTGCGCTGTGCTTCTGATGATCCCGACGTAGCCAGTTTAGTAAGTGAATGAGATCATGGATCCCAAACGCTTTAAAGTTTCCGTGCAGAGCAGTCTTAAGTCCGCTGTTAGCAACAAATGGAGGTAATTTCGCCCACACAGCTACTCCTCCGCCGCAAATGCCTTTCAGTTGCCACTTTGCACGGTGGCTGGGGCTTTTTTAAAGGTCTGAGGGTGAGTCTTGCGAGAACCGAAAAGTCCTGTGAGCCTTAACGAGGGAGCCTACAATGTTCTTCTCCAGATTCACCTTTTCAGGAGTAATCAGTATGTGATACAACATAGGACCCTCTTCCCACGTTTTCAGGGAGTCAGGGTCGCTATGGTTTTCTGTCCTGGGAGAAAATCTGAACCACTGAGGTTCTGACTTGTGTCCATCAAGACGGAGAAACATGCAAACCTGCCCTAGAGAAAGTTTGTCTCAAGGAAGCGTTCCGAAATTTCTGCTTCTAAAGCATCAGTGAGCATTTCAAGTGTAGTGGTACACATTGCTGTAGAAAGGGTTATTCTCCAAGCTTAGTAAAATCTGTAAAAGTCTAAATCTAGAGATGAATGAAGGAAAGATGGAAACATTGTTAGGTACCACTTAGTAATCTTTTGAAATATGAGGCTTGTGGGGTCTACATGTCTGCCTCAGAGTTGTGAAAGACCCTTTGATTTGGATGCCAAACAGGACATCAATTTCATCAGGCTTTTTAAAAGTGCAAATAATGTAGTGTTGCCGGTTGTGTTCTAGGCACATCTTTTTCAGCCATATATATGGGCAGTAAGCACATGGACTATTTTTCCTTACCCAAATACCTCAATCCCTGGTGAATAACACCTGCCACAGAGGAACATGGTCAGGCTTTGTTCTACAGCAGCTTTAGGTGTTGGCGATTCATACTGAGCCAAAGAGTTATAAACAATTGCATGCCAGAGAGAGACATGAGCAGAGCCAGCCAGGCAGCATGTCGGAGCAGCAGCTTGAGCCAGTTCTATTTAAGGATTGTGGAAACTGAGCAAGTGCTGAGGAAGTCTCTCAACTGGCTGGCTCTGCCTCCTGCCTTTGGGTAAACAAGATTCAGGCTTCATTTGGCTTTTAATCTGTTAAAGTTTTGTTTCAGTTTTTCCTAGGTGGATACTGTTGCCAGTAATGTTTCTTTTTTCTAAAATTGACACTATTCTGTGTCAATGTAAAAAAGATAAGGTTGAAAAGCTGACATTTCAGTCAATGGATTCCCAGAGTATATAGGAACTTAATTCATTATTCTACTCCTGGCTGGAAATCACAGGAGATTCCCAAGTGGTGGGTAATTTGGAGCATGTAACCTTTTATAGGACTTCTTCCTCAAAGGTAGCTAATAGCTGCAATAACACTTTCTATTTAATAAAAGTATTAAAACTTACCATGTGATTAACATTGTTCTTCTAACTTTTTGACCAGGCTCAGTCCAGTTCAAGATGCTGACGAACTTAAGGTATGAACCAAATGGAGAAAATTGGCTCGAGTTATTACATAGATGAAGAGAAATCTTGGCCAAGGATGAGAACTCTAATCTGACTGGATATGCTTCTGCTCTGATGGGTTAAAGGATTTACCTGAGGCCAAGTTGATAGGCAGGAATTTATTTAGTGCAGTCACATCTCCCCATTAAAAAGTATATTTTAAATAAAAAGCCTTTAGTAAATAGGTAATACATTATTATGCCAAGAAAACGGTTATTTTAGAGAAAAGAATTTTTAAGTGATATCTAATCTTTTGAAATATTTATCTTTTCTATTTATGGCCATTTTGAGTTTATCTTCGAGAAGGTTGAAGTGAATTGTTAGCATTAGTGAAGATGGGATTTTGAATTTTTTTTTTCATTTTTATGTCAGACCATTACTATGTCTGAGCTGACAATGTGTAATATGTTCGGGAATTCTGTATACTTTCCTGCACAGCTTTTGCAATGGTCTAGAAATGGTATTTATTTCTTAACAGCACATCTTATTTAGTAACTGCTGATCTAATTACCTACTATGATACTTCTTTTACAGGGCTGGTGCCTGAAAGAGAATTGTGTTTGAAAGAAGCTTTGCGAGTAGATAAGGTATATTTGAAGTTGTGATGATTGACACACATAGAATAGAGGTTTTTACTTTCTCTGTCCCTTTCATAGTGGTAGCAGGGGTGAATTTTAAGGTGACAAATACCCTAAGAATGTAAATCTACCCCATAGAAAATTTCATTTCCATAGAATTCAGTTCCATTATTTAAAGTAGTTTTTCCATCAGCTAGCCCTCTCCTGAAGCTTGACACAGTAACAAGACTAGCTATTCTACAACTATCCTAAAACTAGTTTGTCAATTGTGCTTTAATTTACAAGTTATGTGTAAATCCCATTCTTTTGACTGTCCTAAAGGTTTCATGATCCAAAGTATCCTTTCAAAAATTTGGTTTTATATTCCTACACGTTTTTTCTTAAAACATTTTAATGATTAAACTTGACCCTTCTAACAAAACAAATCAGTGGATTCCTAGGGATCAGGGAGGGCTGGGTTGCAAAAGGGCATGAGGGAATTTTAAGGAACTGTTCTAAATCTTGATTATGGTAGTAATTGGATTTGTTAAATTGATGGGTGAGTTTCTCTGAATGTAAAGTATACTTCAATAAACATGACTTTAAAAACATCTTTTCTGGCATCTTAACGTTATTTCCAGTGAAATCTGAGAAGACAGCCTTAGTTCAGCACTTGAATGATTTTACTAAGATTCTGAAAGTGGCAAAAACATCAAAATCACTTTGGGGTATAAGTCACATAAGTGACCTGTATACACAATAAATATCAAAAACAGGACCAAAAGGTGTATGTTGGCTCACCCATCAAGGATATAAAATTTCTCTATGGATGTTTGAGGTGACAACACATACTCAGTGTCTTCCTAACAGCTGCATTTTAAATCTCATCTGTGGTACAGCACTTTTCCCACAATCTCTTGACCATCCATTCTAGTGCCACATGGTAGCAGAAGGGAGTGTGAAAATTCTGTTGCCCTCTATGCCACATCACTGTTAGCACTAGCTTTGGTTTCCCTGTAGCCTTTCCACATGTGCACTTTTCATTACAAGAAAATTTAGAATGGTCTTAGCCAATACTGGCTAGCTTGGGAATTAGGGACATGAATGAGTTCTAGGTACTGAGTACCTGAGCTTCGGTTGATACCAAAGCTTCCTAAGCTACATGTCTTGACTCTAAAATACCAGTCTGAATTCTCCCTTTTTCTCTTGGGATATTCAAGGATGCTTTTGAAAAGAGATGGGCCAAGTAATTGGATCTGAGTCACTGTTCTTTACTGTAGGTAACCTAACCACAAAGCCTGTTGAGCCCTGTCCTGGTGACCTGGGATACTTTCAGTAGCTGCATTGTGCCATCTTGTCTGTAGAGTAAACTGCCTTCAGATGCCTCCTTGTTCCAGGTTTGATACATTCCCTATCCCATCTCCCCAAAGCCCCCTTCCCTGTACCACAGCAATACAGAGTTGTCCAGTACCTTGGTTAAGTGAAATAAATCTAGCATCACCAAAAAACGAATGGGATTAGGAGTTGCAGCTAGCCCTGTGGTTCTGCAGTCAACTTGCCATCGTTGTTGGCACAGCACATGCCTGCACGTTGAGCAGAGCTAAATCAAGAGTGAAAAGATGCCAACATGGCTATTAAACTACAGGCCATTCTTTTGTGCTCAAGTACCCTGCAGAGAAGAAGCAAATCTGTAGCTGAATGAAATGTTTTCAAAAAAGATTAAATCCACTGGAGGAGCTTAGGCATGAAGGGAATCTTTGATTATGGCTATAAAACAAAATGCGACTGGGATACAAATTTAGGCTGCTGGTTGTGATTTCATTGAAAATGTGAAATCTTAAGAACTTGTCACCCCCCAGATGTGACTTTACCAGTATCAGCTATGCTACCACTATGTCAGTTCAGGTAGATGGAGTCATACAATTTGACTTCAAGAATGGACATATACCCCATTTTTACTGAGGTACTTTATAACATTTCTAGGCCCTTGAGTACAAGTAGGTTTTGTTTCTTAAAAGCAAGCAAACCTTTGAGGTTCAAATGAATATGCCAAACTAAAGTATGTGTTTTGGGGGATTCCGAGAACCTTAAATATTAAATACTTTGGAAAGTACTCCATTTCTCCTGTATGTTAGTTCCTATAACAGACATTCCTGCCTCTATGGAGCTTACATGGTGTGACTTATCCATACCACTATGTACGGGGAAACCAGTTAGGATTTGCCTCAGTCAACCTCTGTTATATGGAATAATTTCTCAATATCTGAGTCAATATCTGAACAATTGTCAGGACAAACCAGGAAGAGACTATTATATCTATACCCCCCATTTGATTTGGGGTGGCTTATAAGCAAATAGCAAACAATATAATAATTAGAAGAGGGAATAAAAGCTCAGCAAGCAGAGAGCAGGATTATAAAACCAAGCCATTAGACCTCGTGCTTAGGTTCCTGCCAGTTTGGCTCCGAGCCTCCTAGGAGCCAGAGAAAAGAGCCAGTTGGCAAATTTGTCATTTGGCACTCCTAAGTTTAAAGTGGGTGAGGAGGAGGGGTGGGGTGGTTTGCATTCTAGATTCTCTGGATCCCAAGCGATGAGATGCTTTTTTACCCTCACAATTTCTTGAGAAGAAATAGAAGTACCTTGAGAAGAAGTAGAAGAACAGAGGATGTCTGGATAGCTAAACAGGAATCTGGAGAGTGTGGAGACAGATGCAGTTGACTGGAGAGTAGTGAGGTCAGTCAGCCAGGGACCCCTGTCAAGCCAAAATTAGGGATAACACCTCTTAAGAAAGCAGCCATGTTGAGATTGTGTGAGCAAAGAAACAGCTAAAGATGTATTTGAAAGGCTTATTTTTATATTGTACTCCTAAAGCTTGCCTTTCCAAAATTAACTTGGTATTCATAAACTGAAAAGTTCTGATTCCAATATTTTGTCACAAAATGTGAATTATCACAATCTGGAAGTATGCAACCATGACCAGAATGCTCCCTACTGGAGTTTGTACTGCAAGGGGCCAAATGCCTTGAGGTACCCTCTACTGATGTCACTGCATTGCTGGAAGGACAGCCCCATATCAATCTGTTTCAGAGATAAAGACAAAATCCAGTCAAATCAGTCTGATGTGTATCACTATGATTTGTTTCTGGAAACAAGAGCAGAATGTTGTAGTTGATGGACTGGAGCCTAATGCCATTGATTTTCCAGTTGGACAAATGTCCTGGCATGTGACTCACGCTTTCTAGGGCAGAATATATCCCACTGTACCACTTATAGACGTTCTATAGTGGAGAATTATGTGGAACTCTGGGAATCATCAGAGTCCAAACTGCACTCCAATAGAGAAGCCAGTAGCTATATGTCGCCATTGAGTACTTGAAGTGGGGCTTGTCTAAACTGACATGTGCTGAGGTGTAAAAAAATATCAGCATGGAAGAATTAATATAAGATTGTAAAATACCTCAATTTTATATTGATTATGAGTCAAATTATAATATTTTGGATATATTGGGTTAAATGAAATATATTATTAAAATTACATAAATGTGATTTGCATTTCTTTTGGCAGTACTGGTCTAAAACACGAATCAAAATATTCATGGAAACAGGCATAGTGATTCCACAACCCAATAGAAAGATGTTGTTCTACTACATAGGACAAACAGCAGTAAAATTAACTTCAAATGCAGAATGTACAGGTAAGTAGCTATTTTTTTCAAGGGCAGAAGGTGCAAGTGTAGGAAGCCAGTGCTCCTTAGAAGACTTGACATGAATTCTACAGTTGAGCTGCTAGCACTTCTGGGATTTTAAGTAAAGGATGTCAGAGTGTATTTGTTAAACACTCTTTTGTCCTATGACTAGACTAGACTTGTGGGTGCATTAGAACACTCAAGGGCCAAAGAGCCTGGTGTGCTACATCTCATCAAAATACAACTTCCTTAGTGAGGAATCCGTATGAAGGACAGTCTGGTTTCCTGACTGAGTTGGTTTGGGCTGTGGGTGTATATGTCTGTGTGTCTGTGTCTGTAGTGTCTTTCAGGTTTTTTAAGGAAAGAAAAAAAAAAGGAAGTGGCACCATACATATTACTGGAACTTTATATAAAGTAGAGTTTTTTAAAACTCCCTTATGTTAGGCAAAATATTCCACAAAATTCTCTCCTTCCTTCATTTTCACCTATCTCAGCTCTAAAACGCAGGTCTGTAAAATCCCTTTCTGCAGCTTCCTTACTACTAACAATGACTTTTTGTCACTCTCTTTTAACAGTAAGTGGATTCTTCTCTTCGTTTTCACATTTCTCCTAAGCAGTGGTTCCTAATGCGGCGGGCGGTAACAGGGCAGACAATTTTGCACTACTTGGGGACATGTGGTAATGCCAGAAGACTTGAGTCTCACAACTGGGTGGGTAAGGGATACTACCAGCATCTAGTGGGTAGAAGCCAGAGATGCTGCAAAATTCCTTTAATACATAGGACAGCCTCCACACCAAGGATTATCTGACCCAAAATGTCAATAGTGCAGAGGTTGAGAAATCTGTCCTAGAAAATGTCATTCCCAACGATGCCAACCTGCTCAGTGCTACTGAGTATGCTACAGGCTGTTCCCAGAATGTGACTTTCCCACACTCAGAAAGGTGCTCTGTACCTTGAGGCCTGAGGGTGCTTAATTGCTAGGGTCATTGTTCTCCCTTCTAAGGGAACTTATATATCACAGCACTTACACCATAGCAATTCATTATTATTCTAAGCAAAGAGCTATAGGGATTTTCCTGTAGGCTCCTCAGGAAACTAGGAGTTGATTGTAAGTGTCCAGAAACTCAAAATGTGCTCATTACAAACGTTTTTCTTAATCAGAGTTGGTCCAGCTGGAGGTCTTAACTTGACCACTGAGGGGAAACTTGCCCAAGTCCACTGAGGGACCATCAGATCTCTGGCCTGGCCCTAGGGTCCGGAAACCACCCAAAGGTTACATTACTGCTTCTCCAACAGCTTCAATCCTCATGAGCAATACTTAGCACATCAAAAGAACATTCACAAACCAGCTGTAAAACAAAAACACCAAACATCATGGACCATGCTCCTTCTATTTCTAATTGACCATAAGATTTTGACTATAATTTAGAAGCTGGAGAACAATAAAAACCTGAAAGCACTGAATTATTATGTTGGCAAAATTAAAACAAGCCCTTTCAAGTTGTCTGGAGTGGAATCTGAGTTCAGTTAGTGGGCATGACTGGAGTCAGACCCCTTTCAAACTCTGGCTCGTACCCATCACTGCAAAGACCCATCTAATGCACAGTTGATGGCCTTGGCAACTGGAAATGCATGACAATTGCTCCCAAATGTAGCAGCAGAACAAGGTGGGCACCCAGGAGCAATTTGAGAAATCACTGGAAACACTGGGTGTGAGATGGGGCCACTGTTACTAGAGGTCTGAGCTGTCAGACATACTGTCTACCTCTCAGATGGAAGTGGCCTTCCCCTCTGTCTTCTGAGCATGGGCATTTGCAATCGTACACTTTCTTGCATAGAAAGAAATAAGCATGTGTTCCCATGGTTAAAAAGAGTACAGAGATGAAGACCAGCATGCCAGACTGCTGTGGCCACACGGCCAGCACAAGGAGGGCACAGTGGATGAGGTCCATGACATACTTCAGGGAGCTCTGCACACCACTCACAGCCTCTCACTAGCTTCTGGAATGTTTTCCTGAGGGAGCTGGGTCACAGTGAGGTCAAAGGACCAAAGACCTACATGGTAGCCATAGGAGGGAAAATAAACGTACATAGATGTCAGAGACCTCGGTGAAAATTTCAGCTCTAGGATTGACTGGCATTGCCACGCTGGGTAAATGAACCTTTCTGTGGCTCAGTTTCCTCATCCGTGAAATGGGAATCTTTAGAGCACTCTCTCACCAGAGGATTATATGAGACGGTATTGTGAAGGGTGTCTGCACATAGTAGTTACTGTCATAATTCGTGGCATTATAATCATCTTTTTGAAACATCATTACCACCAATGTCACTATCTAGCAATATAACTTCATTTTGGATGTATTTATTTATGTCTCCACTTCATTCCAAAAATGTTGAGAATAGAAAACAAAGTCTTGAGCTTCAAATCTAGTTCCGGTTCCAAATTTTTCTTCTTTGCTCCTGGTTTAGCTAAGAAGGAATTAACCTCTCTCCCCATGCTCCTTGCCCCCCCCCCACCCCAACTATCAACCACATACAGAGGCTACATTCATTTATACTTCAGATGCAGCATCAGGACACACTTAAATAGGGCAGACGCCAGCCATGGAGGTGACAATGCTGTGTGCTTGAGTGACAGCACTGGGGGATGTGGTGCCTGCGTCTGAGGACATGTGCTCCCAGCTTCTTTCTGCTTGGTTGGTTCCCAGCCATCTGGCCTTCGGGGGTCTCCCTGAGACCCACCTCTGGCCCTACAAAGGCCTCCAGGTTGCCTCTGTTCTGATCTTCAAACTTAACTCTGAACTCTGGTGTTATTTGGATTGAATATGCTGTGTCCTCCGTAATCTCCCTCTGCAGGAGCACTGGCCAGGCCTTCTGCCCTCCTGGATGCCCCTGCCACCCTGCTGTGCTCCCCTGCCCCGGGGGTTCCAGTCAGATTCCCATCCTCCCAGGCTGTCTGACTACCTGGCATGGCCTCTACATCTCTAGGGGTTTGGCCTGCCAGACGCAATACCCTGCCCTGAACCCAGACCTGTAGCTCACCTGTAACATCCCCGCACCTGGCCCTTAACAAGCAGTGCTTACAGAGTCGGGAAGGATTTGTAAGACACTACAGTGGTACAGTGTGAAGCACTCAAAGAAGTGAGGGCTAATTACTCACTGTCAGAATTATTTCTAAGTTGAGAGCATAAAGAGTTGTAGTTCTTAACATTTTAAAAAGCAGTGACTTTTGGGCAATGTGCCAAATCTTGTTGTAGCCAGAGTTCTGTAACTTAGCTTCGATCAGAATGAGCAAATGCCTAGAGTGAACCCTGCTTGGGGATGCAAGTGGATTGCCAAGGCAGGCTGCAGGCTGTGGCTCCTGGTGAGAGCACCTGTCAGCACAGTGACCCAGGCCATGTGCTACCCACACTGGCAAACGTGCAATGTTGCTTCTCATGCATGCAGTTTCACAGTATACCACCACCCCTAAGGTTGTTTGTGATTCTGCTAGGAATAAATATAAATGGCCCTTGCTGGCACTGTGTCACACAGCACACATTTCACTCCACATTGTGGTTCTGTCTCAACGCCTACCCCCAGCCCACCCTTACACAATGCTCATGAGAGCATCCAAATTACAGCCCAAATCTAATGATGATGATAGCTAAAGATGAGTTATTCATTTTTAACAAGTAGTTCTTATACTTCTGAAAGTTTTATGCTGAACATGTTACCTATAGGAATTATCCTAATGCATCCTCAGGACTTCCCTGATGGAGTAATATCATTAGTATCCTGTCTTACAGATAAGAAAACAGTGACACAGGGAGCTTAGGTAACTTGCCAACTGCATCAGGCAGCCTGGCTTTAGGTCCTGAACTGTCTCCTTCATGAGTGTCAAGAATGTTTTGTGTTTCTGGAATCCTTCTCAAAGATCAGCAAAAAATAATTGCTATTGCAATAGAGAAAAGCCTGAGGTTTCTCTCCTACTGAATACTTCTCCAGACTGCAGGCATTACCAATGTGATTCATGTTCTCCAAATGTGATTATTTCCTTTGTGTCAGGAAGAATCAAGGTGAACTCTTTTTCTTCCTTTTGAACTAAGTAGTTCATTATCATAATACAGTGTGAACTGCATAAATCTGAATTGGTCATTCTGCTCTTGGTTGTTCCTGCAATTAAAGGCTGGAAGTGCAAGCCAAATACCCTAATAAAATATAATCCACCCATCAGGTATTTCACTTAAAATATTTTAGAGGTTAGGTAAACTCCAGAGGAAAGAACAGTTTTCTAAACCAGTTATTTAAAATTAGGAACACAGTTTCTTTCTCACACATACACATTCCATCAGAGGAACCAGACTATCCCATGGTTTTAGAATCTCTTGAGTTGAATCTTCAAAACTCATTTCCCCTCTCCCAATATTCCAAAGCCTCTATGGACAAAGGGGTTCTGGGTCTCCATGGCAGAAATCAGGAACACATCCCTTAGCTACATACTCCCACACCACTGTGGCTCCTGATTTGAGAAGGTGAAGCTCTGAGCCTCTGGGGGTGAGGTACCCTGCGGAGGTATGCAGGATGGGTTGTTGAATGAATGAGGAACACATTTGGTTTTTGATCCTGTGCCTTCCCAACGCCACACTTTCCAGTCCCCCCATTTTGGATCTGGGGGGTGGGAAATCTGCTGGCTCTGAGTTGTGGCTCAGGGAGGGGCTTTGAAGATGGTGACTTGGGATTTGGGGCAGGGACAAGGCTTGGGCAAAGCAATGGTGCTCTCTGAGTGGAAGCCTGTTCTCAGGGATTCCATGTGTAAGAGCAAGGCCCAGACTCTTCTCAGGCTGGGAATTTGCAGGCCTAATCACTTGGGCCAATATGCTGTTAAGTGAGGTCTGTTGCCATCACTGTTGATCCACAATATATCACAGCTGGATTTGTCACACAGCAAAGAACCAAAATTATTTTAAAAGAATTTAAACACCTAACCCAATCAGGTATGTTCTCACTGCCGGGTGTGAAAGACATATGGTTGGTGGCAGACTTCCAAGACCAAGGTCTTGGGGCAGACAAACTTGCACCTGTCTCTGGGAAAGGATTTCCCTCACTCTCCCAGGCAGGTGAGGAAAGCTTTGGTCCCACCAAGCTGTCTTCTTTCCTTTCTCCCACCCCAGCTCCCTAGAGAAAGGATCCAATTTGAAATACTCCTTAAATGTAGATGCCATCTGTAGCATTTACATGCTGGACACCTAGAAAATAACTATTTCCACATCCCCAAAACTCCATGTTTTCACATTTCAGCCTTGGCACAACTGTCTGCCTGGCTTGGAACACTGTTCCCTGTTCATGTCACCTACCCGGCTTGTTCTTCAGGGATCTCTTAATTATGCCTCCCTCTAGGAAGGCTTCCCCAACTCTCAAGACTAGATTTGGCACCCTTCCTATATGCTCCCAATCCTTCTGTGCTTCCCTCACATAGCTCCTGTGACGTCATATTGCTGACTATTGTTGACTACTTTATACACTGGTCTCCCGTCCAGGCTGTACACTCCGTGGGGCTCAGACATCTGATTCAGCCATTCTAGTATCCGCAGTGTCTAGAAGAGTTCTTTTCACATAAGACATACAATGTCACAGCGATGAGACCACCACATGCTTCTCTGACTACTCAGCACCATCATGGGCTGCAGACTCCCACACCACACGTGACCCACCACTCACCCTTTCTTGCCAGAATCATGCCTGAGAAGAGAAAGATGATGGAGGTGGAATATTCTGGATGCTTGGGGTCCTGCTCATCTTCAGACAGAACCATGCTATTGGTCCAGTGGACAGAGGAGTGGTCTGGGAGAAAACACTGGTTCATGTTCCTTTTAAAGGAATAAACATGTACCAATTCCTCTTTTAGCAACTAATGGTTTGAATAGTTTTTGCTTCATGTACGTGAACAGCCTGATCAAAAGGACTTCCAGGAGCAAAGGCAGGAAGCACACAGAGCGTCAGACAACCTATGTGGAGCCAGCTGGATATGATTCCCACAGTGACCAAGCCACAGTGCCTCCTGAACCTGGTGCAAGAACTGCCCACCAGGCTAGATAGAGCCGAAAGGGCTGTGAGGATTCTAAGCAGGGAGCCTCCTATCCCTTGGATGCAGGTGTAGCCGGCGGTGATGCACCGTCACACAGATGAAGGCCAAGCCAAGCCATCCAGGAAGGCAGTCTGCCTGCAGTACGCTTCCTGGACCTCACAGCGCATGCGCAGCAGCCTGCTGGTGCTCGGAGGCAGAGAAAACCCTGTGGTGGTGGCCTGTTGTCCTTCAAGGTTAGACTTGTAGTCCTTTGGCTTTTCCAAAGTTTTGGGCTTGTTGATGAAACCATCAGTGGTTTCCCAAGAGTCCATTTCTTATAAAATAAAATCCAATAAGTTTTACATCCGTGTCCTGCCCAAATGTCCTCGGCCCATCCCAACCACATCTGCTTCCTAGTTGCACAATTCCTGTGTGCGCCAATGGTTGCCTATCCAGGCACCTGTGCCTCCCTGCCTGAGGCTCTCTCCAGCCACAGCAGCACAAGGCAGGCTGCTCGTGAGAAGTCAATGCTCCCGGGGACAACGCTCTCCTACTGAATGACAACACTTGGTGGAGAAGAACCCCTGTTTCCTAGGCCCTTCTGGTGGGACAATTTTGAAGTATGTTTTGGAGGGCCCCAGGACTGAGCCACACCTGCCCTCAGTAACCTATGGCAGTAACCTATACATCTTCATGGAATTTTCTTCCTTCCCTGTCTCCATGCTTCCAAGGAGCACCCTCCAAATAGATTACTTTTTACCCCAAATCCTTTTCTCAAGAGTTTTCTTGAGAAACCCAAACTACGGCACACAGTGAAGTCAGGAGGTGGGCACTGACAGGAGGAGAGGATCCAGGAGAGGCTAAGAGACAAATTTCACATGCTTCAGCCACAGTAATGGACTCTTAGAAATAGTGAGGGCTATTTCTGAAGAAACACGTACTCATGAAAAGCTCATAGCTACTTTTCAGTCTTTCAGGATGCACCAGGCAATGACTGTAAACAGATTAAATATATATAACTTTTTGTGAGGGATGTTTAGCACAAATTAAGACAAGCTCAGAAGAGGCCTGGAGGAGCTCAACAGGGCTGTGAAGGAAGGACAGAAGGTCAGGTGGACCTAATCCATTATAGCCCAAAAACTGTGGGAAGGGAGAACCCTTGGTTATAGAAAAAAATATTTTTTTTTTGCCAGAGTAGCTTTAAAAAAAGATAACAGTAACAACAACAATGGGGGGAAAAGATAACTTTGACTTAATTTTTACTATATGACAGGGAGTGAAATAGGACTTTATATAGACTATTTTAATCAGTTCTGTTACGTCACTTTCAGATAGTAAGACTCAGAGAGTCTGAGGAAATTATGTGTGGCCATTCAGCTAACAGTGACAGGTGGGAAGATACAGCACCATCTATCATCTATCTACCTACCTACCTACCTATCTATCCATTCATCATCTAAATATGTATAACTAACTAGTTAGCTAGCTATCTCTATAAATACATATATTTTATTCATACAATGAGATCTGATAGGCTTTGAGTGAAAAACAACTTGAGAGAAAATGTAATTAATTACCAGAAGTCCAGAATGACAAACTGAGGTCAGAAGCAATGCATGGGCTGTGTTATACCAGCCCAATGGGCAACACTGTCAGTAGGCAGGCATGGTTCTTATCTTGGAAGAATGAGGTCAGATTTACTGACAGGTGTCCTTTGCTCCTATCCTCATCCTAATGTTAGAGAATCTTTGATTTTAAAAAGCTCTGCTTCACCAGAACAGCCCATACTCCCTGAGGTAGTTGTCTTTCCAGCTCAGCTCTTTATGGAGTTCATGAGGGAGATAGGAAGAAGTCATTTGTCCCCCAGGACCACAGAATAGGTTGTGCAGGTGTTACTCACATTGGAGTTTCTCTGAGTGGAGCCCCTGGAGTTGTGCAGAGGACAACCTGTATAACTATATACGGCAGCCCCACCTGCCCCACAGATGAGATCTGCTGTATGAACTGCAGGACCAAGAGCACAGTTGAAGCCTTCTCATTTCTCACTTTTTCTGAGCACATTAGCAGACAGAATAAGCAGACACAAGCTCTGGAAAAAGAAATGAAACACTGACATAAAGGAGAAAAAGAGAAACAAAAGCTGTCTCTGAGTTTTCATTATCTTGAATGTTCAGAGCCTCCTGTTGCCTCTCTAGGAAGTGCCCCCTGCCTGTTGCTGGGGTTTTTACAGCCAACTGGGGAACGAGTTGATAAACCGTGGGCAGAAATAGAAACTCTACAAGAAGTGAAACCAAGTTCCACCCAAGAATGAAACCACAACCAATCACATGAGATGCCTGTGTCATCACCTGGCCCTCAGACAGGGGAGCAAATACATGGATGATCTGGTCCAGGCACCGGGCAGCTGCATTCGTCCCTGTAAGTGAAAGGAAGGAAACCTTGCAACTCAGTGAATGAGTCCTTCCTCCTGTTGTAATTAATGTCGGGCATTTGCTAATTTGCTAGCCATGCACAGGGTGAAACGGTGAAAACAGGAAGTCTCTCTTTCAGTCTGCCTATAGATTAATCATAGGACTTTCAACCTGGAAAGACCTTCAAGATCAGTTCTTTTAGGACTTGAACAATTAACAAAGGAGTAAACTGAGGACTAAAAAGCCCAGGTTACTTGGAGCTAATTATTCTAACTTCTGTCTCAACACTCTTTTCTGTCACATCTCACTAGCTTTATAATAAAAGTCATATTAATAGCCTTTATTATCACCAACATGCTGACAGGGAGAGAGATAACAAACAGAAGATAAAGAACATAATTTGTTGAGTGCTTACTCTGTGCCAGGCACATAGTTCTAAGCCTTCTACATATGTTCATCTCATTTAGTCCTCACAGCAACTCTAGGAGGTCTCTAGGATCTCTCCCTCTTACAAATTAGGAAACTGAGACACAAAGAGGCAAAGTTATTTGCTCAAGATCACTGAAAAGGTAAATGATAGAGCTGAGATTCAAACACAGGCAGTCTGACTCTAAAGCTCATTCTCTTACAAGGCCACCATTTCAGACAAACATATTTACAAAATCATTTAGAAAATGATATAATGAACCTCAAACCAGAATCTGTGCTTTTAGATTTCTTTAAAATTAATTAACAGAGACTATGCAGATTTTCTTGTACCCAGACACAGAGGACACTTTCAACACCATGTCACCCGGCTTTTACCCACATAGCTGTTTTATTTTGGGTGGTGTTATTTAAGCCACAGTACATCCAAGTAAATGTAGTTTAAAAGAAAACATGATTATAAGGGTCTTCTACTCTTTGTAAGGAGTGTATTTCAATAGACTCCTCCTTAATAGCTTCCTTTATCTTGGCTATAAACACTTCCTAGCAGAGAGTACCAATTGCACAAATATAGGGCTGGACAAGATCTCCAGCTTTAAGTTAGGAATTTGAATATATCACAGTGTGAATGATCCAAGTTTTATAAATGGGAAAAAAACAAAGAAGATGTCAGATTCTTCCATTTAGCTCCATTACTGGAAAAAAAAGTTCTACCTTCACTATCAGTGACATGTGATAATCAGAAGTCACATTTGGGGATGAATTTTTTTGTGAAAATAGAAGTTTATCACTGGCCAGAATTAAGACATCTTTTAAGTCACATATATCCAGGTCTAAAATTATTTTAATGCATTTTGAGGGGTTCCTCTTCTGAAAGTACAATCTCTATGTTTTTCATAATAACAATATCACCCATTTCTTCCTATGTGCAGATATAGTGCTAAGTGCTTTACAAATCCTGAATCTCAGAGAATCCATCCCAAAACTGAACTGGTGTTGGGGGGTGGGGTATCATTGCTCCCATTCTACAGGTGAGGAAAGTAAAGTCTGGAGAGGTTAAGTAACTTGCAGCTGGTAAGAGCCATAGCTGATTTTAGTTGGATGCAAATCCACGTCTGTTTGACTCCAAATTCATTTCTCTTAAAAGCTATTTTACTGCCTCTTTGGGGGCCTGGATTGGCTAAGCAGCTCTGTTCACTAAGCCAGGCCTACTTCTCAGCTGATTAGAGGACTTGTGGAGCCGAGGGTGGCACAGCTCACAAGCCAGCTGGCCTCTGGTGTCACCGTGAGGCTCTCAGTCCCATCCCACTGAATGGTGATGGTCAGTGGTGTCCTGGCCAGGTTCACCAAGGTCACCAGGGTTATCACAGCTGCATAGCAGGCCTCCAACAGAAGGAGGGGAAAGAGGGTTTGGAACCCCAGAATAGACTTTCTCAGCCCATTGTGGTACATACCGTTATTTAGCTAACAGCTGCTGAACATCTACATGAATACAAAGACCTTTGAGAGAAAGAGGTGCAGTGTAGGTTTGGAGCCAGATGTTACTGTGTTGATTCTATGCATTTTCTTCTTCCCACCCCATTAGCATTAGATCTGATGCTAATTTGTACCTTGCAGACAGACTCTGCTGTTCTGTTGCCCTCATGTCTGTGGGATTTAGACTCTGATTCACAAATTAGGGGTGAGGAGAACACTGGCTAAAGATTAGCCAGATCTAAAACCAGAGAGCAGAGATGACTCACAGAAGGGCATTCAGATCTTGTCTCTGACATTCACTCTCATGGCACAGGGGCACAGGAGGGACAAGGAAGACACTCACAGTGAACCAGCGATGCCAGACTTGTTCCATCTCCCTGCATCAGGACGACACAGCAGATGGTGAGCGAAGAGCAAGGCACGAGCCAACTGCGGGTGGAAATGATATTTACTGTTGGTTTTAAGAAACAGGTTACAGCTATATCATGGTTTAATGTAGAGCAACTGCATTCGACCAATTCCCTGTTCTCACCAGAATGATCGTTTCTAGCAGCAATCGCAGGCTTGTGTAGGAGGCAAAGAGCAGGTTCATATGCTCACTAAAGGCAATGCCTTTGCAACCAAAAAAAAAAAAAAGCTGAGCTTCACAAGTAAATGAAAACATACTTTGCAAGAAGGATGATATGAAAATCAAGATACAAGAGAAATAACTTAAAATTTTCTACTGATACATTACACTTTTCCAGATTGAATTTGTGACTGAAGTTATCAATATAGACAAAGGACCAACAATCCAGATTTTAAATAAGTTAACCTTTTCATTGGTGGATTCAGAGAATGCCTTTCTAAGCCTCCTAAGTGGAATGAAAACATGACAGAAAGCTGTATAACTCTTTTTCTAGTTTTGAAAAGTTATGCTCTATTGCTGTAAGTCCATATCTGTATTTTATTTCACTAAGTAAACCAAAAAAGCTAGAGAGATCATTTTTTACCTCATAATTTACCTCATAATTATGTATGTCATAAGTAAGACTATTCCCCTTATATCTTGGTTTCCTCTCAATCCAATCACCACTTATGACCCAAATATTAACACAGATCCAGCCACGACTAAGCCAAACACTGCTGTTAGAAGAAGGCTAAAAGATGGAAGAACGTTCAAATCCAGAAAGATAAATTTCTCCAAAAGGACATGTAATATGCAGGATTTAAAATCAGAATGCCAAAATTATACTTTTATGCAGTACAGCTACAGCATTTTTAAGTACAATGTAGTTATAATTTTAAAAGCTGGACATAATATATTTTAAGAGCTTCAGAGCATCAAAGAGCCAGGAATCCCAGGAAAAAATATCAGGTGAGCACCTGTGAGAACACAAGAACCCCAAGAAGTAAGCCAGGTTCCCCTGAGATGCCTCCTAATGCAGAAGCAGCAGCTGTGAAACAGAAAGAGCTGAAATCCATGCCCACCAAAGATGGGGACAAAGACAAAACAGGTCCCATTTTAAGCTGAGACCCCATATAACTCAGCCGTCAGGATAAATAAGGGTTAAGTCAAGTAAACCAGTGCTTACCTGGACTTGTAGTTCAGCTTTACTTCATCTGGATGGTCCAGGAAATCTCAGACCTTGAGCCTGGAATAAACACATCCCGAATGGCTAGATCAGCTGGCAGGAGCTAATTAAAATCCTCTCTAAAGGAAGATACTATCATCATAGGCTTCAAAATACTGCTGCAATAATTTTTAAATATAATGCCCAGCACACAAATATAACTGGTCATACAAAGAAATGAAGCACCGTGAGCAAGATCTACAGTAAACACCCGACAATAGAAGACCTACTCAGACTTCAGAGATTTAAATTATCAGACATAGGCTATAAAATAATAATGATTACTGTACTTAGAGAAATAAGTGGCAAGTCTGACAATCTAAGCCAGGAATTGGAAATAGTAAAAAGTAACATAGCTAGTTCTTGAAAATTTAATGAGCTAAGAATCTGTATTAATAGATACTTAAACCCAGAGAAAATAGAAGAAAAGCAATAATAAAGCTAAAAGCAGAAAATAATGAACTAGGAAAAAATGAAGATACAATAGGAAGGTTTAATAAAGCCAAAATCTGGTTCTTTAGAAAAACTAATAAAAAAATTGCAGTTTATTATACAATGAAATACTACACAGCAATGAAATGTGCCAGCACTGGGCTGTTTGCAACAACAAGGGTACTACATAACAGAATTCAACATGGGTAAACATAATGTGGAATAAAGGAAGACACAATAAAGTATATATGGTAGCATTTCATTTATAGAACATTCAAACTCAACTTGAACTAAACCCAACTATATCACTGAGGGATGCCTCTGCCAGTGGTAAAACCAAAAAGAAGAACATGGAATTGAATGCCATAAAAGTGAGGTTAGGGGCTACTTCTCATTGTTGAGTGAGGGGTGTGGTCAAGGACCCCATGAGAGACTTTTTGGGTGCTGACTACATACTAGTTTTTCACCTGATTGGTTGTTTCATGTATTCACTTTATTATAATCATTCCTTATACATATATGTTTTATGTACTTCCCTCTGTATGTGTTATAGTTAGTAATTCAAAGCATTCTTTAAGAAATACAAGATATGTTGAGACATTCTAGTTGTTTATTACAGTTCCATTTACCATTCAAAATACATTAATTTCAATTTGACTTGTCTTAGCCATAGTGATAAGGCACAGCATACATAAATAAAAACTCTTGGACTCATGATGTAGATCAAAGTTGCTTGTAAAACACATGCATCCAAATAATAATTGTTATTAAATAGTATAAAAAATACATGTCTTGAAAGCAAATTATGCCAGTTAACTCAGAGAAAGTAAGATCCTGTTTAGCACAAATTTGCTTTTAGAGAATAGCTGGGCACTAAGTAAAAAGCCAAGTAATGGAAAACCACATGGTTTTGCTCAACAAGTTAGGGCTTCTGTTTTTGTTTTTCTTTGATTCAGGACAGTCTTCATTTGTCATGGAGTGACCACTAGGGAAATACTCAGCCATATCCCTTCTCTCCAGTCTAGAGATGGAGACAGAAATAGGCACACCATTACTTCCTAGGAAGGTAAGACAGGGGCTTTGCGTGGACCTTCCCGCTGAGCAAAATCTGCAGGTCACGAGGGAGTTGAACTAGTAAGGAGGTTTGAGGGTGGAGCTAGCTTTCCATTTTGGGAGAAGCATGGGTGGGAAGATCCGGAGGAAAGAGAAACCCTAACTGCAAACAAGCACATCCAGAGGCTGGTGTGTAAAGTGCAAAAGGGCGAGAGGGTAGGAAGGGGGGAGGATGAAGCAAGTGTGAAGGGAGATTCCCTCCTTCCCAGAAGGAACAGGGAAAAGAGATGGACCAGCTACAGGGGGGCCTCATCTCTGGTCTTTTTTTTTTTTTTTTAACAGCAACACTTTTATTGCTTCTGAGAATTTCCCTAGAGCAGGCATCATCCTATTGCACAGATGTTTCGTTCTCACATTTTAAAGAGTTGCAGTTAAAAGCTTCAAAGTAAAGACAAGTAAAATACCCAGTGTAACTAGAGGTGAGTAAGTGTGGGCTTTAAGGGGACAGGGTCCATTGTTTTTCCTTCACACGTGTACCATCTCTGATTAGCAGCTGCATTTGGATAGCACTTCTGGCCCCAATTCCCAGAGATCCTTTTGAAATCAAACTGGGACCCCATTTATCAAGAAAATCAGAGCCCAGACCTTCAGGAACTTGAATAAGGCTGACACTCACTGGCTTAATTAGGATAGTAGCAGAGAGCTGAAGGCTGACAAAAGTAGCTGAAGTATCCCTGTTTGTCTTAAAGGGGAATGGAGTTCCAAACGCAGGGGAGGGCATATGGTAGTCTGCCCTACCCCGTTCTGCAAGCTTAGTAAACCCAGGAGACAGGCACCCACTGTGGAGAACTGCATGCCTAGTCAAAGGCTTCTTGCAATTTCTTAAGGGTTTCATCAGTGCCATTATTGACCAGTGAGAAGTCAAAGTAGTGAGCATACTGGCTGCAGATGGCTTCTGACTCCCTTTGCAACTGCTGCAGGGCTTCCGTCTGACTGCCCTGGTCAGTGGGTGCAATAAACACAATGAAAGGTGAAAGTTCTGCTGTCCGAACAATCTTCAGGGTCTGGGGCTAAATGTCAAGGATAGCAATCTTGTCCTGATTATGAATCTGGTGCACCGTTTCAAATTTGGTGCCGAACATGTTGCCTTGGTAGCTGCCAAACTCCAAGAACTTGTTGGCAGAGATGTTCCTTGTCATCTCCTCCGTGGAGATGAAGTGGTACTCTTTCCCGTCTTCCTCACTCTTCCTAGGTGGCTGTGTTGTATATGGGGCAGGGTACGCAAACTTCTCCGGGCTCTGGCTGAGCAGGGCATTCTTAATGTGGCTGCTACCCACCCCACTGGCTCCAATCAGCACCAGGGTCTTCCTCTTCAACGCAGGGAGCTGAACCACTTCCTCGTAGGAAACAACGTCCAACTGGTCAAAAATCGAGCTATGCTTGGCCAGGTACTTGTCTTTGTACTTCTTCTTCCCGAAGGGACTGCAGCTCGGGGCTTCACTGGGAGCAGACTGAGCCACACTTGTCACACGCCACTCCTGCAGCTCAGGAGAAGGGATCAATCCTGCTGACTCCTTGGAGGAGCCTTCCACCCACCCCTGCCACCAGTTACTGTCATCCTTGTTGATGATTTTGATAATGTCTCCAGTAATAAACTTCAGTCCCGCCTCCTTGCAAGGGATCAGGTTGTCCTTTTTGGGATCATAGTCAAACTGAGCTCTCATGAACATCTGTAATGCAGGAAGACGATTTTGCTGGTTGGGGATTACTTTTAACGAGATCTTTCCTTTGGTTTCTTTCATCGCCTTTCTGCAGCTTATCTACCGAGTGATTGGTCACATTTGTGCCATTGATTTCTAGGATCTCATCCCTGACGCGAAGGGAGCCTTGTCTATGAATCATGCCACCATGAAGAATTCTTGCCACCGTACACGACTGATTTTCATTCAGCTTCAGAGTGATTGCCATGGGCCTTCTCGAACTGTATGAGTCGCACCTTCCACACCTCCTGCCCCTTGGCATGGACAGGGCTACCCAGGGTGTCAGACCCATTGGTGTACATGTCCTCAGTCATGGCATTCAACTGGTGTGACACTGCCTCAGGCCGGATGCGCTTCTGCAGCAAGTGCTCCAGGTAGAGGTTGGAGAGTGCCGTGCGCATGCTGCCTCCTGTCTCGCCCTCGCTTGCCTTGAGCGTCATGGGCCAGAAGCCGGGCTGCGGGCAGTGGGCACACAGACTCGTGGCGAACGGAGCCGGAACTGCGAGCAGCGGCGGCCTGCAGGGTGGTGGAGGTGGCAGGGCTCATCTCTGGTCTTTTACCCACACCCATTCTACCCATAGAGCTGTGGGCTAGAACCTGCTTCAGCTAGTCACCCAGCAGCCCTCTCCTGCTTCCGTCGTGCTCATCTTGACCATCACTCTCTGTTCTCACCTTTCCGACATCCTCACCAGAATGGCTCCTGATCTCCATCTGTGCCAGTCACTGGCTTCCCAGTCTTCCTGGTGTCCCCCTACAACTTCCAGTGTGTCTTCCTCATTTAAAGAGCCCTGCTGGAAGCCCTCTCAGCTGCTCCCACCACCCTCCATCCACCTGCATTGCTATATATATTTTCTATAGAGGCTACCACCAATTCAGAACCACCTTTGCACCCCTCATGCAGAATAGCCATGACATAATGGCAGAGATTCCATATCTGTACCCTCCTCTCTTCCTTTCTTCCTTTCTTCCCTCCCTCCTGCCTGCTTGCCTGCCTGCCCTCTTTTATGTATTCATACACTCAAAATTTAATAAACATCTACTATGTTTCAAGTATTTTTCCAGGCACTGGGGATAAAGTGGTTAGAAAAAAAAAGTGCAAGTGCAAAGAGCTTAGATGAATAGCTTAGTCTTCTGTTATCCAGGGATAACAGACAGACAATGGATTATAACTCGGTGTGATGAGTTTCATGTTAGATGGGGCTGGGTGCCACCCTGCTACTCCAAAAGCCAGTCATGGAGAAACCATGTCAGGTCACTCTAGAGGCCCACTGGAACCCAGTGGGCAGCATAAGACACCAAGAAAGGACATCAAAGTCAGATACAACCACTCCTCACAGGAGCACCACCCAGCCACCCTCCGCAAAGTCGGGAAACTAGCACCTTGGGTTCTTAACACCTTGGAGATCACCACCCTGTGGCCTGCCCCCAGGTGCACCCCTACACCTCACCACCTCCGTATGCCCAAGGCATCAGGGTTTTCTGTCTGCATCACACCTGGTCCTGGGCAAATCCTCCAGTGCAGGAACTGCATTGAAGAACAGGGGCTTTGGCTGGCAACATGGCCTCCTCCAGGCTGGCTGCACTGGCCCCCAGCCAGTAGCAAGGATCTCTTGGGAGCTGACATCTCACAACACTAGTCCAGTGAAATGTTTCCAGATCCCCTGGCTGGCCCAGTCAGGGAAGAGGTTGTGGCCAGGGCTCCATTACCCCTCCTTGGCCGATCTCCCTTCCAAACTCAAATCACTAACCATAGTGGGTCCTTAGGCCACCCCACCCACCCTCATAGAAATGCCCTGCAATTCTCTTGTCTGTTGAGTTTCCCACTCTCCTGGCCTCTTCTTTCCTGAAATCTTTCCCATCCTCACTCTGAGCTGACAACCTTGGTTCTTATGTCATTAGATGTAAGAGCAATGGAAAAGGGCTTCCAGCGCCCCCATCACCACACCTACCCACCTGCCCGCACACGTGCTCCTCTTTCCCTCCTGTTCCTATGGGCACTTGTCCACACTCCCAGCAAGACCAACTCCTCACCATACCTCTCTCCCCTCCTCCAGAGCATCGATCATTTTTTAAAAAGTGATGTATCCTTATAATTTTAAGGTTGGAGCAAAAGGAAATGTTTCATATAAAACACTGGGGAAATCACTTAAAATATTTACCCTCAGGATTAAATCTAAGTTTAGAAGTAGAATGGTCACATGGCTTCTAACAGTGATGGAACAACTCCAAAGGGTCACAGGGAGACAGACAAGCAATGAGCTACAGATGCAGCCCCAATACAATACTTAAGTTGAGGAATGTAGTGGGCCTGGTTTGACATAGCAGAGAAGGGGGGTCTCTTGGGCCTGCCCCAAGCCTGCCCTGAAGCAGGGCCTCCTTGTAGAACCTCCACAGTTCGAGCTACTGAGGTGTAAGCAGCAGTGTCCCAGGGGCTTCTGGGAAATACTTTACTTTCTGATAAAAGAGGCAAGTGCTAGAGAAGAGCTTGCCTTTGCTGTAATAGTCAATGCTACAGTCAGTGACGTCCCAGTTGTCACCCAGAAGGAGGCGACAGCCAGCCGTGATATATTTGAGCATGATTCCAACCATCAACACCAAATGCTGACACATCAGACAAATGGGTCATTGTGGCAGTGAGGGACTTCTGGACACGCAAAGACCTTCTGAGCTTTGCCCATGCAATTCTATGCTTCCAAAGACACATGCCTATGGATCCCAGTGATGGTTAGGTGGCTATTACTGGTCTGGGAATTCATCCCAGTACATCTACAGTGAGAATGCTCATCCCTTCTAAAAGAAAGCCTACTCTTGGACCAAGGGATAGTGAAGGGGACAGGAGGGAACTCTAATTATGACTATTACTTGCTATGATCAATAAATGGGATTTCATTTAAAGAGTCCAGGCATGAGATTATCCTATTATATTGGCCTCATACAGGTTGGGGAGAACAGAGAAATTAAAACAGCTCCTAAAAGCTTTCTGTTTTCTCTTTCTGTATCAGGTCTGACGACTTATACTGAATTGGGGCTTTTCAAAACAACCAGGCAGATCCATCTTGCATAAATGAGAGACATGTAACCCACATATTACATACAGTGCCTCAATCAATCTAGCTAATGAGTGGTAGTATATATTCTATTCTGCTGCATAACGTCTATCACAATGAGAACAATTTTTTAATGTAAACTGTATGTTCAAATTTATTACCAAACTTGAAGTGAAGCAAAAGATAACTTTCCAATGGATAAAAACTTTCTATTTCATTGGGCTAAAAAGACCCTGTGCAGAAAAGCAAGTAACCCAAAGTCACTTTTGGGGCACTGTTTATCTTTGTGCTAAAAATCAAGATGATACAGTGAAGAATGAGTTTCAGTTTTACTTTCATTTGAAATCATTTCTGTTACCTAGTGAGATAGAATAATTTCCCCTCTAGAGATAAAGGCCATCTGTTTAGCAAACAGAAAGTAACTACTATTTCCCCTTCTTGTTAACAGAACATCAGTTTTGTTCTGTTATGGGGAGACAGCGCACCCATAGCCCAAGGGGATGAATCATAATGGGTGTAAGGCAGTTACTGTCGTGCCTTGTCCAGACTCCCATGGCTAGGACTGGCCTCCACTGTCCTAGCTACTGAGGTGTAAGCAGCAGTATCCCGGGTGCTTCTGGGAAATACTTTTCTTTCTGATAAAAGAGGCAAGTGCTAGAGAAGAGCTTGCCTTTGCTGTTCCCCACACACCCTCTTCCCTTTGAAGGTGGCCATGAGGCCTGGAGGCACAACAGCTGCCTTGCAATCATGAACTGATAGTGTCAGGAGCCAGCAGACTGAGGGTGATAAGGCAGATGGACAGAACAAGCCAGGGTCTTGATGGCATCAATGACTTGCTGGACCAACTCTGAATGGATGACTTCTGGTTCTCTTATTTATTAAGTAATGAATGTTCTTGAGTTGAAGACCCTGTCCATTGAGTGTTCTTTCACTTGTAGCCATAAATATTTCCAGCTAAAGCACAGAACTTTAATTACTGGTTCAATGACTGCCCATAAACCCAGTATCTAAATTTAACTTTTGCTAATATTAACTGTATTTGTCTTATTCCTGTGTGCGTGTATTTTCAATATATACCAAAAATAAGTTGTAGACATCATAACACTTTACCAACCTTTACCACATATCTCCTAAATATAAACACATTTTCTTTTATGACCACATTGCCTTTGTCCCTCCTAAAAATATGATGAATTCTTTGATAATATCTGAGAGCTGGTCCATATTCAGTTTCCTTTATTAACCCCCAACTGTCTTCTTGTGGTTGGAGAAAAGTTCCATTTAAATGGTATAAATGGGACTTGTTGTTGATTGTGTTTTGTCATTTTCTTCTTCCTCTAATAAAAATGATTCACCACTCCCTCCTCCTATAACAACAAAGTGTCCTTCTCCAGCCCGTTACAGCTTCTGAGACTAGGAGAGCCCCTGGAAGGATTTGAATAGAGCTTTGGAATTAAGACTGTAACCAATCACCTAAAAGCCTCAGCCAAAAGTGTTATAAGAGCTCCCACTTGGAGACTTATTTGGGACTGAGCTCCTGGTCTACTAATAGTCTTCTCAGTTAGACAGTGAGGTGGAGGACCATGAACACTTAGTATGGAGTAAAGTGCCCTCTCTGTGAGACAAGCTTCTCTAGTTTGAGGACCTGACCTTATAACCCCTCCTCAAATGATTCTACATACACTACTCCACAATTTACATGTAACAGCGTGAAAAAAAAAATGAACAGGAGGTGACACTGTTTTTACCCACAGTTGTAGTAATTATAATACTGCTTGTGTATTTGTAATAGTAAACACTCTTTATAATCATTATTAGGAAAAATGAAGATGTACCCACAATCTGGAAGAGAGAAATGGGAAAACAAACTAATTGTTTTGTGACATTTAAATTAGGAAAACCAGTTGAGATTTTTGTAGAACAATGTATGTAAAAGCACAAATGTTGTTGATTATCTTGGCTTATTTTTTTAACCTCCTGTTTTACTTACTTAAAACCACTATGCTCAGAGGAGCTGTGCAATTTCAGATCGATGACATGAGGTAGCAGAACCACCTCCTCAGAAGCAACGTGCCCCTTTCCCAAGTAGAGATTCCTAGGGTAACATCTAACCAGAGACTTACCTACACAATTCTTCATTGGCCCAGTGTTTGCAGTTTCAGTTTCAGTCTGTTTCTCTTCATATCCAGAGTTTTCAGTGTCATTTAATTCTCTTGCCATAGCCACAGGCTAGGAGAAAAACATTTCAAATGATGAAAACTACTCTAGTATGGTCATAAGCTGGAAGAAATCAAAGTGCTTTAACTTAATTCCAATTGGATTCCTCTAAATCCATTATATTCATTTATTTCAACTGTAGGAACTTAATTGTGTAATCTATTATAAAAGCTTTATTGCATATGAATAAAGTCATAGCAATTGCTGTTGACAGAAGCCTATTATTACCACTCAAAACCAATTGTTTTGGGGGAAACATCCAGCCAGCCATAATCAGAGACTCACATGCTTATCACACACAAAATTTTCACTAAATTATCTGTGTTGCCATTCAACCCAGGAACAATGGAGTAAATAATTTGTCCTTCTTTAACTTGTTATTTTTCCAACTTTAATTTTTCTAAAGGGCAAATTTATTAATCTTGGTATGACTATTGCAAATCATAAATAAAAACTTTGTTACATTTTCACCAGCATACCCCAGAGAAGTAAATGCTTGCTTTTTCTAGTGACAAGTTCACTCTTAAATGGACTTAAAACAAGGAATTTCTAAAACTTTTAACATTTTGCTTAGCAAACATAGATGGCAGGAAGATTTCAATCTTTCCCTGGATTCCCAGGGGCTGTGTAGAAAGATGAATTACAAAGCAGTGCAGTGAACAGCTTCTGAACCACATGCAGGCATTGTTACCATGGACCACTTGTTGTGGAAAGTGCCAGAGGTGCAAATGTTCCCAGCGGGCTCACGGAAGAGAGGCTAGCGGTTTCTGCCCCTCATGACCTCCCAGCACAAGAGACTGCAGGGAGGCCCTTCAAGGCCTGCAGGTCACCATACTGGGAGAAGCGGACACACCTCCTCTTTGGCCTTGGCTTGGATAAGCATAAGAGATGTGGAAAACATCCCTGTCTTATAAAAACCTAGGACACATGCAGGAACATTCATTAAGATCCTTAAAGAAGAAAGTTTTATTTTGTGCTTAGAAATATGTCAGAAATTTCTTAGAAGCAAATAAGAGCTGGCCCTCTGCAGAGTTAAATGGCAACACATCTCCAGAAGGTCTCTGTGCTCAGAGAGTGTCCCCTTAGAGCTGTGACCCTCCTTCCAGGAAAGGCTGCCTGGCACCTTTCTCTTTCTCCCTGCAGGCTTTGAAGCCCTGACCCTCATTGGCAATCCTCATTCTCTGCAAACTGTGCCAACCAGGCTCTGCACAGATGAATCCTCCTAAAGGTGAATGTGCAAGTTTTGGGCTGGTCCTCCTAGGCTGCTTGGCCTTCTTTCCAAGAACAGGGCCAATAAAACCAAAAGGACTCCACTTTTTAATAGGTATTTTCTCTCTGGCAAAGAAGGGTTGGACTGGGGATGTTTCCAGTTCTTTGGTTCACAACATAATGGGTAACATTCAGGAGCACTGTGGCCCAACCAAGTCTTTTTTTGTTGTTTTATTCTGTCCCAAGAACTAAAAGCATGAAGTTAAGGATCCTTGAGGCCTGATTCACTTCGGTCATGACTTGAAATACTTCTCTCAGACAGGCTCCAATTCTTGAGACTGTCTCCATGCAAACTCCATACATCTTGTTTGCAGTTAATGGCAGAGTTATTTGAGAAATTTAAGATACAAATCTTTTACTTTATAAGTGTTCTACCAAAGAAAGCCAAAAAGATATCATGAGGCATTCAATCTGACACATTCTAGATAAATTATTTAAATTCTGCTGCAAATGCTTCAGCTTAAAATAAGTGGCTTTGTTTGCAGAAATGTGTGTGGTACCACATATTTGTCAAAACTCCTCACCCATCTGAAAGTGCTGTAGTCCTGGTAACTGGGGAGCTCAGCACAGTTGAGCGAGTCTTGCAGGCTGGCAGGCTATGACATAAATCCATGAGGGCGGGGCTTCTGCCCAGCCCACTATATCTGCCACCTTATCTCAAAGCCCAGGCACAGAGCAGGCACCCAATAAATGTGTCCATTTGCTGTATTTGCAAGTGTAAAAATAAAGCAACAGCACCAGGCCTGAGTTTGTAGGGCCAAGAATTAAAAGCTTTATCTTTGATGTATGCATGTGTTAAGCCACATGGAGGAAAAGAGGGGCAGGTGTAGCTGTTCTTTCAGGAGAAAAATATTCACAAAGTATATGGAAATATTAACACAACTTTGAAACTGCAGGTGGTTTCCCTTAGCAGCATTCAGCAGGAATAAAAAAAAAGCCAATTTAGCTCTTTAGGCAGAAATTTGATGGTACTTGGGAATGGGAGAAGAATTCTACAGAACTTCATTAAATGGTATGCACACACATACATATATTATAGATGGACATAGACACATAAATATGCATACAGAGTATACACATAAGTGTATTTATATACATTTAAACAAAGATTCCTGTGATCTATCCCAAACTTTCTGTGATAAATTAGAGATGCCTTGGTCATAAATAGAGAAATAATTAAATAATCCCCAAAGTTTGGACATAAGTGGGGGCAGGGAGAAAAGTGTTTCTTATTTAGCATAAGAAAACCAGCTTCCTAAAAAAGGAAGGTTTCTCTACATAACCTTAGAAATCATTTTGAAACTTACTATTTTCTCTTTCCATACCTTTAAGGAGCAAAACTGACATATACAAAGTCAATTTTAAAAGAAGAGAAAAGGGATTATTTGCTAGCCCCCAGTAAAGCCCTTCTAAAAGATGTTTCTTCCTGTTGCTGTTTTAAGAGGAAATGGTAATTGGGAAATTGTTGTGAGGCTTGTATATAATAGTAGATGGGTTTTTACTCACCAAAGGAGAATATTTTTCCCCTTACTACACATTGCCTGATAGAAATTATGCACTTGATTTAGTAACCCAGCAGCAATTGAAACCTTAAGGTTAAAAGGCTCAAAGGAGCACAAGGCGGAAGCAATAGGGAGTCAGTTCAGACAGAAGGTCCCTCCACAAGCATACACATTCTAGTTTAGACTAGTTCTATTTCCTGTCCTGGATGCACTCCCCCTACAGACACTGGTGGTCAGCATTTCTCTGAGCACAAACTCGGGTCTCACTGCCTGAGTTCAAATCCAGGCTCCTCTACTCACTCTAACTAGAAGTAAGAGATAATCATCAAGGAACTCTGAACCGTTAAATAAGAGAAACAGATTACACAGTTTCTAAGTTCCGATACAGCTGTAATAACCAGTGTTTGGGCATTGAAACAGAAAAACTCTCACTTCCAGCTATTGGAATGAGGAAAGTTGTGTTAGTGAGCAAAAGCTGATGATTTCCAAAGATGTTATTCCTGCAAATAAGTATATGCTTTCCACAAAGTGTAATCCATTCATAAACTAAATTCTGGTTTACCTTATTCTTTAAATAGTATATAAGCTTCATTTGAAGTCACAAGATATTTTGGAGTTGTGACAGAAACACAAATTCATCCAGTAGAATTTGGTTGAAAACTGCATCTGGGATGTTTACTAGGGATGCAAGTAGGGGTTAGAGGTTTGGGGAAGTAAGTGCTAAAAGGGAGAGCTAAGTGCCCTAAAAAGTTTCATTCAATTTACTTGTTCAACGTTCAACATTTATTGAACACTCACTATGTGTGGTGGTGAGGATATTGAAAATAAAGAGCCAAGATCTTTGTGCTTCCAAAATCCTAGCCATTGCCTGTTTCTGCACCCACAGGGTATCTGTAGAATTGGGTAGTTCTCTCGCTCCCCAATCCTTCACCAAGGTACTTTGCTGCTGGAGAGATCAGATGACGCCTTGAAGAACTGCTTGTCAGCATGTCTTTTTAATGAGGTTTCTTTACCTCACCATTAATGTTTTAATCAGTAGATGAGAGAGGGGTGACTGGCAATGCCCATTTTATTATTGTTATCACTGTTCCTGGAATATGTAAAAAATTATTGATACTGGCACCAAAAAAAGACATATTCTTTCACCAGGAAACAGAAAACTGGGTTCTATTATAGGGTGGATGATCAGTGATGAAATTTGGAGAGTGTGGGGAGGTTAAATCTGAGGATTGCTGTGTTGGATGAGGGGGAAGGGACTGAGCCCTCGGGGAAGCTAACTTCCATTCCTTTGCTCCACATCTCCACATTCTGTTGGAACAGTTCACATCCCCAGCTGCATCCCCACTCCCTGGACATAGTTCCAGAATTCCAAAACTGGAGTTATTTCTTACTTCACTCCCAGAACCAGCTTTGTCTACGAAGTTAGATACACGCACAGAACCTGATAAATCATTCCATTCAAATTAATTTGATGTCAGAAAAAGCTTTGACTGGCTTAATCTTGAAATTTACTTTTAACTGAAAATATTTGAATTACTCAAAAGGCGTAATTTATTTTAGATGGATAAAAATTCATGTGTAAAACCCCGATAGCCAAAGCAATCCTGAGAAGGAAAAATAAAATGGGGGGGAGGGGATCTCACTCCCCAACTTCAAGCTCTACTACAAAGCCACAGTAATCAAGTCAATTTGGTACTGGCACAAGAACAGAGCCACAGACCAGTGGAACAGAATAGAGACCCCAGACATTAACCCAAACATGTATGATCAATTAATATATGATAAAGGAGCCATGGACATACAATGGGGAAATGACAGCCTCTTTAACAGTTGGTGTTGGCAAAACTGGACAGTTACATGTAAGAGAATGAAACTGGATCATTGTCTAACCCCATACACAAAAGTAAATTCGAAATGGATCAAAGACCTGAATGTAAGTCATGAAACCATAAAACTCTTAGAAAAAAACATAGGCAAAAATCTCCTGGACATAAACATGGGCGACTTCTTCATGAACATATCTCCCGGGGCAAGGGAAACAAAAGCAAAAATAAACAAGTGGGACTATATCAAGCTGAAAAGCTTCTGTACAGCAAAGGACACGATCAGTAGAACAAAAAGGCATCCTACAGTATAGGAGAATATATTCATAAATGACAGATCTGATAAAGGCTTGACATCCAAAATATATAAAGAGCTCACACATACCTCAACAAACAAAAAGCAAATAATCCAATTAAAAAATGGGCAGAGGAGCTGAATAGACAGTTCTCCAAAGAAGAAATTCAGATGGCCAACAGACACATGAAAAGATGCTCCACATCACTAGCCATCAGAGAAATGCAAATTAAAACCACAATGAGATATCACCTGACACCAGTAAGGATGGCCAACATCCAAAAGACAAACAACAACAAATGTCGGCGAGGATGTAAAGAAAGGGGCACCCTCCTACACTGCTGGTGGGAATGTAAATTAGTTCAACCATTGTGGAAAGCAGTATGGAGGTTCCTCAGAAAGCTCAAAATAGAAATACCATTTGACCCAGGAATTCCACTTCTAAGAATTTACCCTAAGAATGCAGCAGCCCAGTTTGAAAAAGACAGATGATGCACCCCTATGTTTATCGCAGCACCATTTACAATAGCTAAGAAATGGAAGCAACTTTAGTGTCCATCAGTAGATGAATGGATAAAGAAGATTTGGTACATATACACAATGGAATATTATTCAACCATAAGAAGAAAACAAACCCTACCATTTGCAACAACATGGATGGAGCTAGAGGGTATTATGCTCAGTGAAATAAGCCAGGCAGAGAAAGACAAGTACCAAATGATTTCACTCATATGTAGAGTATAAGAACAAAGAAAAAACTGAAGGAACAAAACAGCAGCAGAATCACAGAACCCAAGAATGGACTAACAGTTACCAAAGGAAAAGGGACTGGGGAGGATGGGTGGGAAGGGAGGAATAAGGAGGGGGAAAAAGAAAGGGGGATTACGATTAGCATGTAAACTGTGTGTGGGGGGCACAGGAAGGGATGTGCAACACAGAGAAGACAAGTAGTGATTCTACAGCATCTTACTATGCTGATGGACAGTGACTGACATGGGGTTTGTGTGTGGGGACTTGGTGAAGGGGGGAGCCTAGTAAACATAATGTTCCTCATGTAATTGTAGATTAATGATACCAAAAAAAATTCATGTGTATGTTGTATATGTTTTTAATAAAGTAATTTCTTTAGAATCATAATTTATTTCCACCATGACTAAGATAAGTCTAAGTATGGTGGGAAGATGAATGTGTGAGTAAAAGATCTAACATCCTTCCTTCCTCATTTTCATTCACTTGCAATCCTTTCCACACATAGTACCAGCCTCTGTTAAAATTTAGTTCTACGTGAGGCATTCCTATGTAAATGATATCTTGCCAAGACAGCTCCAGAGGTACTGGGGAAAATTATGGAAATGCAAAGGCTATGCACACAGTCATAGGGAAAGCCCCAACAAGTGCTGAAACCCACCAGGTCAGCCTCTGGGAGCCCAGACACCTGAATTCCACAGGCATGTAGGTCACCTCAAGTAAAGGCATTCCTTACATCTTTATCCCTCCCCATGAACTGCTTTGTATTTGTCTTAACCATGGCGTTCTTATTACTTTATTCCTCACATTAACCTATTTTGCCCCTGATAGTGAGGCAAACAATCTTGAAAAGTTTTAGTAGCATCATTTCCATATTACAAGTCATATTTCAAATGCTGAAATCCATTCATTGCTTCTTAGCTAGTCATCATAATTTAATTTTCCAACAACCTTGAGGTCTCTGTGCACACTGCTGTTTCTCAAACAATAACATGCAGGACAAGGCATAGGGCAAAGATAACACTGAACACTAGCAAGGCAGAGTCTGTTTTATTATTGTGATTTCCTTATGTTGTACACATTCTGATATCCAGTCAGAAAAACTCTGTGGTTAATAGTATATCTGAAATGAAAAAGATTCCAAGTTCTTCAAAACTTGCACTCTCAAAGGCTATCTTCTTGAACTTCTATATTTTAAAAATCATCTCCTGACAACTAAGATTGTATTTTAATCAACTTTGCAAATTCCAGCAAGAAACCGAGACCACATCACTTGAGGATCTATTCTGTTGAATTCCCTTGCTTCCCCCTAGCCAAAATGGTAAACCATTTAAAAACTGTGTATAATTACTTTAAATTTTCTTTTACAACTAGCGAGGCTCCCTGGAGTTATGGTACAAGAAGGAGAAAAAAATATACAATACAAAGAACTGGAAGATGAAAATTTATATATTGAATATAACTCTAAAGCAATGGAGCAAAGCAAATGGGCAAACTGCAATTCTGCTTCAGTTAATTTTGAACTAACCCTGAATTATTTCAAAATGACCCCTACAAGAGCTGTTTTAAGGACCCATAGCTCATGGTTGCATGAATTCCTTTCACATGACAGTTAAGCAGTGAGGCTAAAGCATACAGCTGTGCAGCAAAACTCCTAGCCCAGTAAGAGAAATGGGCTTTGGTTCCAGTTTATCTGCAACCTCTTGACTTGATGAAGTCTCTGAAAGTGTCTGCACTTTAGTTCTATCTTTCATATAATTCTCTGCATGGATTTTTAAAAAGTTGAAAGTTCCACTGAGCATTCCCTGACAGAGAAGAGAGGCCTTTTTCCATTCCCACCTCCCATTTTAAGCTTCTGTGCTATCTGTTTTTTGTTTTTTCTTCCCTTCCCAAAGAGGGGTCTTCCCTGACAGTAGTCTGGGAGTACAGAGGGCAAAACCCTTATTAAACCCCTATTAGCTCTGAACATTGGACAAGATACTTAACTCTGCTAAGCCACATGTATTTAAGCAACATGGAGTTCCTTTGCACCAAGCAGTAATTCACGGGGAATGAGACAAAGCCCTCACTTTTTAGCCAGCAACAACTCCTATGAAAGGAGAAACAATGAACAGATGGATAAAGAGGCATTTAATATGTGAGGCGGCATTAAGTGCTGTGAAGGAAAAAGGAAAACAGGGTAAAGGGAAAGGAGTGAGAGAGAGGCTGCTCTAGCTAGAGGCATCAGGTAAGGGCTCTCCGGGGTGTGAGGTCAGGTCAGACTAAATGACATAAGGGAGTGAGTCCTCTCTGGGGGAGAGAATAGCCACCCACTGCAGATGGGAACAAGGCTGGCCTGTTCTGAGAGGACCCAGGAGCCAGTGAAGTGGAGTGAGGTCAGTGTGGGGCAGATATGTGCGTCAAGGAGGTGTGTGGGGCCAGAGCATTAGGTGCCTGGGGGCCACTCTGGGGCTTTAGATTTTACTCGGTGACAGGAAATAGTGGAAACATTTTAAAAAGGAATGATACAATCTGATTTCATGTTGTAAAAATGGCTCAGGTTGATTTTGTGAAGAATGGACTGTATGGCAGTAACATGGAAGCAGAAAGACCAGAAAGGAGGTTACTGTAATACTGCAGCAAGGGCCAGTGGCCATTCAGTAATCTATCACATGAGGATAATGGTAGCCACAAACAGCTGCACAACACAGTTATGAGAAACAAATGAGATGATACTGTACACATAAGTGGCTTAACACAGCCCTAGCATATAGCAGTAACTCAGTGTTAGCATTATTATTGTTATCACGATTATTTTGGGGTGGTTCTTCAACCCCAACTGAGAACTCCTCGTCTCAGCTTTGGCATTTGCCTTGCTCAAAGGACTCCAAATACTCCTTTATGCCCTCTAAACATTTCTTCCTGCGACCTACAGCAGCCTTACATACAAGATGTTTATGTGTTTGGTCAAAGAAGTTCCAAATGCAAAGTCGACTATTTTTATTCATCAGAGTTGTAAGTCCTGCCATCATCACAGTAGAGAGGTGGTAGGTCCAGTACTACAGGGGCATCTGATGATGTGGGAGGGCCATTTCTAGATGTCTCCCTGGCAGGGGGACAGTGGTGACATCCTGTGGGTGAGGTCCAGAGATGCTAAATGGGACAGCCCTGCACAGTAAATTATTTCCCACCCAAACAGCCCATGCTGTTCCTCTGCAAAATGTGCAGCTGAGACCCCCTGTACAAGTTGCATACAGCCCAACTCCAGGGCAACTGTTCAGCACGGGTGGAGAGGCACTGAGAGAAACATTGAGAGGAAGAGAGGATCTTGATCTCAGCCCTAACAATTCAAGTAGTGGGAATTTAGATATTTCAGTCATTGTTGTCAAGCCTCAGCTTTCTTATCCATGAAGTGGGATAATTTTCCTTGACATCCTGGGAAGGTTAAGGACACCAATAAGATAATGCCTGTGTATGTATTTACTAAATTGCAAACCATTATGAAGCTGAACAACCTGTCTCTCTGCAAGCACAAGTTGTTAATGAGATAGAAAATTCAACCTCTGCCCTAGAGAATTTATAATTCAATCATCATTAATGAAGAACTGCATACTCCCATTAGAGAATAAAGTAGGAGATGTGCTTTCAAAATCACAGGCCTGGTTTTCACAAGCCAAACATTTTATATTTAGTTAAACTTTGCAAGTGTCAATTACTATTTTTCCTAATTAAGCATATTTCCCCAGTATATCCATACCATTCTAAAACACATTAAGTAAAAGATATTCAAAACACTACTTAGTCTTTTTAAAACAAAAATTGCAGGTAATACTGTATATAACACCTACCTTCTTTTAAAAATGAGAAGATAAACAACCCAATGGCATTAACTAACCTTTTTTTTGTTTGCTTTGTTTTTGTTTTAATTATGATTGTGCCCTAATGACAAAATAATTTCACTGGGAGAAATTCTGATCTGCTAGAATAAAACTGAACTGATCCTTTATCAAATATCATTTTTGTAGTCAGAAAATACCTATTTATTTGCATTATTTCATTTTTTAGTTTTGTACTATATATTCTGAATGGCACTCCTAGCCCAAACAAACAGTAAAATGGGAATAAGAGGTACAGGGAGCAACAGATACTAAAGCTAGACTTCATGTCCTACTTTGAAGGGGACAATTTTCCTTAGGTAGTAAAATAAATTATTCATTATAAAAAATAACAAAAAAGAATTGTGTTAAAATACACTGATGTTGAAAATTTGGCAAACTAAAGTATCTTAGATAAGATTAGTTACTATGACAGACACTTGCTTATCCTATATTCACCCTCCTTTCCTGTTCACAAACACCAGTTTATTCAGATAGCAGGCAGCAACCCCTCTATTTGAATGTAGAGGATTTCTCTACATTTCCAGAACAGGAATCTTAATTTGACAAACCCAGTGGACACTGTGGACAATGATTGCTATAAAAGTAATGATGAGACCCAGTTTTAGCCAATGAGCTATAAATAGACATCTGGTAGCTGGGCTTCCAGGATAGCTTTTGATTCACTCTACTAAAAAGACAAGCTCTGATTAGGAATATATATTATAATTCCTAGAACAACCACTAAAAATAGTAATAACACAAAAAGTGTAATTAAAATGGAATCTAAGAACATTTTTAAAAAGCAAAGAAGTGGGAACAGAATAACAAAAAACAGAGGGTACAAATGATGATATGGTAAAATGGCAGACCTAAATCCATCCATATCCATTATTGTATCAGGTTAATGATCTAAAAACACCATTTAAAAGATAAAGATTATCAAAGTGGATAAAAAACAACACCCAACTCTATGCTCCCTGAAAAAGGCAGACTTTAAACAAAAAGACACAAAGAAGTTTGAAAGAAAATGGAATAAAAATATGCCATGAATTCTAAAACAATGTTTAAGCTACTCAGATGACATCAGAAGAAAAACAATCAAAAAGAGAGGGAAATAATAGAAAACAAAAAATAGAATGTCAGACTTAAGCTCCAACATATCAATAATTACATTAAATGTAAATGGTGTAAACATACCAATAAAAGACAAAGATGGGCAGAGTGTTTAAAAGAACATGATCCACCTATATGCTGAACAGTGGGTGAGGACCACTGAATAAAAGCCAGGAATGCTGTTAACATCCTACAATGCACAGGATAGTGCTCACCATTCAAAGAATCACTGGGGCCAGTGGAGCAACTACATATCTATATGGGGAAAAATAAACATCAACTCTTTCTTCAAATCATACACAAAAATTAAGTCAAACTGTATCACAGACATAAGTGTAAAATGTAAAATGATAAAACCTTAAAAACAAAACAAAACAAAAAATCTTTGTGACCTGGGGATAAACAGTTTCTTAGATACAATCTCTAAATGTGGATCATAGGGAAAAGATAAATTGTACTTCAACAACCAAAGAAGTTATGTGTATGGCCAATAAGCATACAAAAAGATGCTCAATATCATTAGTCATTAGGGAAATGCAAATAAAACCAAAATAAGATACCACTTTACACATACTAGGATGGCTGAAACATGAGAGACAGACAATAAAATGTGTTCATAAGGAATAAAGAAATTATGACTGATAGACTACTAGAGAGTATGTAAAATGATGCAACAATTGTAGAAAACAGTTCAGTGATTCTTAAAGGGTTAAACATAGAGTTACCATGCAATCGAGCAATACCACTTTGCTATGGTCTGAATGTTTGTGTCCCCTACGAAATTCATATGTTGAAATCTTAATGCTCCAATATGATGGTATTAAGGAGGTGGGGCCTTTGGGAGGTGTTCAGGTCATGAGTATGGAGCCCTCATGAATGGAATTAGTGTTTTTATAAAAGAGATGCCAAAGATCTGCCTAGACCCTTCCACCATAAGAAGACACAATGAGAAGTCTGCAACATGAATAGGGCCCTCACCTGACCATGGTGGCAACCTGATCTTGGACTTCCAGCCTCCAGGACTGTGAGAAATATATTTCTGTTGTTTATAAATTACTAAGTCTGTTGTGTTTTGTTATAAGAACCCAAACAAAGATACACTCCTAGGCATATATTCAAGAGAAATGAAAACATATTACCCAGTTTTATAAAAGCTTATACACAAAATTTTATGTCAGCTTTACTTGTAATATTCAAAAACTGGAAATAACTCAAATGTCCATGGACAGGGGAATGGATGAACAAATTATGGTATATCCATAACTGGAATACTATTTAGCTATCCAAACCACAAAAGGATAAACTATTGATTCACACCAGAATGTGGCTGAATCTCCAAATAATTATGCTGAATGAAAGATGCCAGACAAAAAGTACATACTTCATGATTCCATTTATATAATTCTAGAAAATGAAAATTAATCTTTGGTGACAGAAAGTGTATCAGTGCTTTAGTGACAGAAAGCCTGGGGATGAAATTGGAGGGAGGCATATATTATAAAGAGGCACAAGAAAACTCATTTAATTTTCCTTTCAGGAAAAGAAAAAAATTAAGTATAGCAAAAAAGCAATAATATTTAAGCATATGTAGAAATGGAATCATATTAATGCAGAAGAATTTATTAAAATACAAAGTCTCATTTGGCTAATCCTCATTTTTAAAAAAAGACAAATACCTGGATTAAAAAGAAATCCAACAAATGCGATGATTTCAAGAGGCACTTTAAAAACCAGAATACAAAGAAGAGCTAAAAATGAGGATGATCTAAATTGTAATCAATCTGAATTTTCTAGATAGTAGAAAAGTAGATTACTATCATGATAGTGAGTAAAGTAGATTTCTTAGCAAAAACATTATGAAGTAAACAAACTCCCTATATGATTACATAAGATATAATAGAGAAAACACTACTGAAATTATATGTCCCAAACAATATAGCAAAAAAAAAATACATGAACTAGAAAGTGCCAGAAATGCCAAAAAAAGGAAATAAAAATATAGTTAAAAATCTCAATGCTCCCTTTCCAGAATATGACAAAACACACTCATAGAAAAATGTTTTCTCAAAAATTAAAAGTTGAAAAAAATAACAATGTAGTAATAATTCACTTCATTAAAAACCTTAATGGAAGGCAAGAAAACATTATTTTCACATTATCATGAATTTCTCACAAAAAGTAAACATATTTTGAGCAACATGATATAACTGGGGCATGCACAAAGGCAGAAATTCTTCAAACTACTTTACTCAGATCACAACAAAATTACATACAATAGAACTTAAAATTGTCCAAATAGAACTATGTTTCAATATGCTTTCCTAATGCTTAAATTGCTAAATAACACAACATACAAATATATTCTATCAAGATTTATAGGATATTGCAAAATTAGGACATTAAGGAAAATTGTATTGTCTCAGAGGTTTCTACCACTAAGAAATAAAAAGAGAAACATCAACTGGGTTGTTACGTAAGTTTCAGAAAAAGACAAGCTTAATAGCAAGCCAAAAGAAAGTTAGAAAATAAAAAAACTAAGAGTAAATTTATACTAAAGAAAAAGAAAAAAATCAGTAACACCAAGTTGATTCTGCAAAAAAAAAAAAAAATGTTAACAAAAAATATTAGCTCAAATAATGAAGAGGGGAAAAGAAAATATCAGTTGGTAGAATTAACTTCTGCATAATAAATATTTGTTGAAGAATAAATAGAAAAGAGGAAACAAATATAAGAAAGTTAAAAATAGGAGAAATATAATTTATATATATAATGTACATAAAGTGAACATGAAAAAATAATTGTTGATTCTGATCAACATTTTTGTAATATTTGAAAATTTTTATTTTAAATTCTTGGAAGAAAGCTTAAGGGAATATAATTTTACTATATTCTAACAAGTTTTATTGCTGCCTAGAAGTATATAGCTATAAAAATATTATAAATACAATATTAAAGCTGATAAAACAAAAGCAAGAAAGTAAATAACATGATAAAACCAATAATATAGAAACAGTAAAAATTACCAAATCTTAAAGAGAACAGTTACTGAAACTTAACAGAATTTGTCTTTGGAACACCATAATACTAATTTCTGGAATGCAAAGTAAAATAGAGTATGATTCATGATTTCAAGAAGAAAAGAGCATAAGTCATATCTTAAAATATTTTATAAAAGTCACCATGTTTCATTTCTTCTAATAAGAATTTAATATCATTAAGGAAAATTTGCCAGAAGGGAAAAAAGTACTATAATCTCATAAATTTTTGTTTTACATAATTCTTTCTAATCTTTTCCCCCAAATACAGATATATTTTTACAGGGTATTATATATTCTTGTTTTTCATATAGAACATCAAATATGTTTCATTTATACATGTCACTTAGATAAAAATGAAATATATTAGCTATGGAGAATTTCTTTGATTAATAATTTCACCATCTAATAGAAGGGATTTATTTACAGGGAAATACAAAGAAGTGGAAAAAAGATAAATTTATGAAGACAATTGCCTTGTTCCTGCCTGAAAAGGCTAAGTGAAATATTAACATGTTCACTAAATTAAATTAAATACCAGTTACAGTCTCCAGCACACTATCTTGACAAATTAACAGTAAAATTTATCCAGAAAGATTAACAAAAAGGATTGTCATACAGTGCCATTATTATTTGAGGATGATACTTAATAGTAGTAGTAGTATTAAGAGTAAAACCATCATCATAAACTTAATGTTGACACTGTTTTTTTCAAAATGATGTTAATACTTACTCAGATCAATTAATATTTCCATCTCCACTGACTCCTTAGCCAAGAAAATTCACATACCAGTGTAAACGAAGAAGCAAGGTAGGTCAGGACTAATTCAAGAGGAGAGGTGGTTTTTTTTTTAACTCATCAAAATCTAATATATTAACTCTGAAAGTAATTCCAAAAAGCTTAGCAACAAACATTAAAAACTATCTTAAAAGCTAGAAGGGAAAGGACTGGTGTATTTATCTCAGCTTCAGAGAATAATACATGACAAAATGGAAGCCATTTTCAGATATTAAGGAATATTAAGGAAAATATTAAGGAAAAGCAAAGAAAAATATGTAATAAAGTATTGATGAAAGTTTACTATTCAAATTATCAGACAAGCATTTCAAATATATAAGACTAGTACCTTATTCTACTTGATTTATAGTCAACATGGACAAACCATTTATACATGCAGATTTGCAGACATCAAATTATCAAAATGAAAAATGCACAGCCTCTCTGGCTTTCTTTGATAGGGAAATGGAGATTCTAGGGCACAATTATACATCTAATAAAAATTTTAAATGAATTAAACCTGAAGATTTGAAGCACCAGTTGGTGGAAGCTGGAGTTGGTGGGGAAAGTAATGCACAGATTCTAATGCATAATTTGCAACAACAAAAAAATTTTTTTTATTGTCTAGAAAATCTACCTAGCAATGTCTGTTTACCTACCTACTAGTAATAGTTCTACTTAGAACTAATGTCCTTAAGTTGGTAATACCACTTAGAGAACTATACTACTACTACTGATTTGAACCAGTATGGTCAAAGTATTGAGACAGACATGTTCAAGTCATTTAATTGCTCTTGGTTTTGTTGCTGTAACTATATGAGATGGGTTGGGCTAAAGCAATGGTTCTTACACTTAGAGTGCAAGTCAATCACCTGTCAAGGCTGATCCAAGCTCCCACCGAAGAACAAGGGTGTCTAGGAAAGGTGGAGAAGCTGCTCTTTTCTTCTTATTTATTCAGGTAAAACATGCCTGGATTTTTAAAAATAAACTTTTATTACGAAATAGAGGGAAAATATAACAAAATGGTATCATCACTTGGTGTCATCTAGCTGGAGACTGGCTGAGGCTGACACATTACCTTTATCTATCCAGGTGAAGTCAGCACCATATCCCTCTGCCCCTCCATCTATCTAGACCCTTGGATCTAGGAGATCTGTTTGAATAGACAAGTCAACAACTATTCAAAAAACATGTATTGAAGGCTTTCCAGGTGTCAGATGCTTCATTTAAACAAATGTTTACCTGGAGCTTATCTAAACAAATCTATCATAAGGAAATAATTGGGAGTGTGCAAAAACCTTTTGCAGGTAGATCCAGACTAGATTCAGACTGTTGTATTTGTGAAAATGCAGACTTCTGTGCTCCACCCTCTACATCCCCTCACCTGCTGCTCAGCCAGAATCTCTGTGATGAGGCTTAGAAATATGACCACAAGGTTCTCATGCAGGCAGTTTGAGGGCTACCCTTAAAATAAAAAATGGAGTTGGACTTACAGGAGCTTTAAGATTGTTATTTTCCCCGAATTTCCTGAGTCTATAATTTTGTTTTTAATAATTATTAAACTTAGAAGTAGCCTAAGTGATGAAAAATGGGGAAATGAGTAAATCATATTACTGTACAATGGAGTAGCAGAAAGAGTCACTGGACAAATTTCTTTTGGAGGAATTGGCATTCTTCATTTTATTAGATTACAAGATGCCCATAGTTTCCTTTTGGCTGTGACTTCCATGGTATAATCATTTTAAGTAGCTTTCCTTGGTTAGATCTTCTGGCATGGCACTTTGGTGAAACACATACCTCAACACAAACACAAACAAATGCCCCAGCACACAGACACAACTTGGCTATTCTTTTGCTTATGATTTTGTTTTTATTATATGTATTTTGTGGTCTTTCTGGCACTATGTGGAGGGAAGTAATGATTTAAAAACACAATCCCCAAATATGCTGGTTAATTGCATGTATGTCTTTGATATATGTCTTCTGTTAATGGTATTTACCCCTCCTCTATCTGTCACCCCATTAGTGATGCTCTATCCTGCCACTAGTTACCTTCCCAGGCTCTAAAATACTCTGCACTCCAAGCAGAATGCAATCGTCAAGCCTTGTATAGTAACGAGTTGACCTTACTCAAAGAAAGACCTGGCCTTTGCCCTGAGCTCCTGAGAGGTGATCTTTATGTTCTGGGAATACCCTGCCTAATAAGAGCATCTTTGTATAACTTGGGGCCTTTGTCCACATTAGGTAGTCAAAGAGTGTGATTTATGCTGGGGGGGTCAGGTCATGCATTACTAGCTTGACTTCCAGAGGGACTAGAGACTAAAAGTAGCCATGCAGGTAGTTAAAATATGTACATGACTGAGCCCCAATAAAAACTCTGTACACGAAGGCTCAGTGAGCTCCCATGGCAGGCAGCACTCCATGTGTATTGCTGCACCTATCTCCTCTCACTGGGAGAAGTAAGTGCTGTCCAGGACTCTGCTGGGAGAGGACGACTGGAAACTCAATACATGGAATTATCCTGGATTCTGCCCTAAGCACCTCTTCTACAGGCTGATTTTAATCTGCATCCTCTTGCTATAATAAATCATATCCATGAGTGTAACAGCTTCTAGTGAGTTCTGTGAATCCTTCTAGTGAATTATTAAACCTAAAAGTGGTACTGGGGACTCCCTAACTTTTCATGCCTGTAATGCTCTGGACACACCAAGGTTTGTCATTCTTCCAAGTTCATTTCCTCCCACAGTTCCCTCCATCTAATATTCTTTCTCCATGACCTTCATGTTCCTTACTCATCTTGCAAAATACTCTTATTATTATTTAGGATAATTAAACAACACCTCTTCTGTTGAGTCCTCACCGCCTTGCTCTCTCAGACAAAATTAGTCATCCCCCACCCCATACCCATTGTGGTCTATCTCACAGCTCTAATGGGACACCTAGCACAAATAACTGTGTCCTTCTCTCTTATGCATTCCCAGTACCCAGCCTGGTACATAGCAGACCTTTAGTACATGTGAATGGATTGAATGAAGTATATATGGACACAAGTATTTGAAATAAAGGGCAGAAAAATCAGGCTAGAAAATATGCATAAATAAAGTATAACTCAGCGAAAAATATGCAAGGCCATTAATAAGCATAAGGAAGAAATGTCATGCTATTTAACATTTAATATTGATTACCTGTATTAATCCCAAAGGGCAATATTCTTTTAAATGCAAAATAAGGGTGGACTGCCACAATAAAGATTATTTACCAAAGAAGCACATGTGTAATTGTAGGATTAGGAGCTTTAAAATATGATGTGTAAAATGTTACTAAAATGGGTAAATGTTCATATTTTAAATTCATAAGCAGATTTATTTTAGCAATCTAATTACTTTGGGAAATAAAATATCATTATATTTTCCTGACCAACTAATTTTAGTTAACTTTTAGTGAGTTACTGTTAAGTATTTCAAGAAAGTATTTATTCTAAAGTTACGTTCTCTCAAAAAAAAAACCCCTGCAAAATTCTACAGAAATTATATTGCTTTCATTCTTTCATGTTAATATTTGTTTTGGGATGTTAAGAGCTCCTCAATTAGGATTTATTTGTTTAGACTTCTACATTTTGAGTAGTTGGGACTTAGTTTAATCAAAGCCTACAGTTGATAACACATCATAGAAAATCTAAAGCAATAAACATGAAAAGCACCCATTTACATGGGTTTTGGCTTCAGGAACAGAGAGGAAGAATTTCATGACCTTTTGGCTTCATATGATAACAGTCAGGGACAATTACTAGAAATGGATTTTAGTTTTGCCGTCAATTTGGTGGCTGCTTAGAGGCCCTTAACCCTACAAGGTATCAGGTAAACAGGATCCTTGTAAATGAGAGCAGCAATACATAGGTTGGTTTGCTTTTTAGTTTTTCTTTTATTTTTCTTGACTCATTTGTTAATTTTTAATCACAACCAATTGCCTTGGCACCAGAGTTCTGTTTGGTTTGGTTTTTATAACAATTTTTGATCATTAGTCTTGGTGTTTTAAAAGAAAACTTTAGCAATGTCTTTGGTAGTGGGATAATTTACCCTGAAATAATCCCTAGAAAGAAATCACTTATTTTTCCCCTATCTACATACAAGTCCAATTTCTTTGAAATATTTTTAAGCCTAGTATTTTATCCTTGAAGTGTACTCTAACTGAATGCCCCTGGCTATTATAGCCCCAACTCAGCAAAGCAAGATATCCATTCTTTTTCAAAAGGAGCAGTGAGATAAGAAGAGACAAATATATTTGAAGATTGGCTAGTAATTGTATCATAAAAGTATAGTGATTGATTCCATTAGCAGAAGATTACAGAACATTTACGAGTTGATGGCATTTTATCATCTGGACTTAAGTGAAGTTTCCACTTCTGGGATGACAGCATTAGGAGCTCTGAGGACCTACTGTGTGAAACTACTTTGATTCTCTAATGTGCAGTGCATGGGGATGAAGATAAAGGTGGTAAAACTTAACTGCTTTGGTCCATTTAATGTGTACCTATATAAAAATTTTAAAGAAGTACTCATATTTAAGATACATCATGTTTCTTTTTCCTAAAAGTAATGAATAGCATGAAGATTTTTCTGGACTAGTGTTTGACATTTTTTTTCTTATTTTCTCATATTCTAGTCAGTTAATCTTGTAGTGCTCCTGAGTGATGATTAGACTTATCAGAAAATAAAATAGGAAAGACTTAACTTCAATACTGCAAAATTCTCAAATCTTGCTTACTTGTTTCCTTTTACAGAAGCAACAAGTATATTCCACTTTTGTGTCCCAGGCCCACTACTATCTAATGAAGGCCCATAGTACATATGTCTAAAGACTTTTACTCTCTTCATTTAGCCAAAATGCTTCTACTTCTGTCTTGCCCCCTGTGCTGTAAAATTCTTACTAACATTTTCTCCTCCAAATTTCTTGGAATAAAACCCTCTGGAACATGTCACCATGTTCCCCTTCTGTCCCAGTTCCACTGTAGTATAGAATCTGGTTTCAACATTCATTTAGATTCACCAAGTTGAATTTAATGAGGCAAGATATGTTTGAAAGAAGGAATAAAACAAGCATGCAAGTAAACCTGCGAACTATACTTATATTTCCCACTTCAATGAGTAGGAAAAAACTGAGCTTAGTTATATATGCAGTACTGCACAGCATAATGTTATTAGCTGGAAGCAGACTATGGTACTACAGCCCTACTCAAGGACATCTGTGGAGGACAGTAGGAAAGGAACTCTTTTTAATGAGAATAAATCTGAGCAGTATTTCTTGTCTGCTCTATGCAGAAGGTGATATATCTCTGTATATATCTGTACCATTTTATGACTTATGGTTGGCTAGGATGGGGAGGACATGGAAGTAATAAGTTTGGAGGATAAGTGATAAAATTTGGGAACTGAAGTTATGGTTGGATTTCTCATAATGGGCGTAGATCATAACAATAATTATTTTCTACATAAATACTAAACAAAGGCCTCATGTGAAGAGATACCAAATAATAAGATTGTAAAGATGATTCTAAGAATGCCAATAGATTTCTTTCTTTGATCTCTCCTTGCTCTATCAGCTTATGAACAAAGTGGCTATACTGGACAAATCAGGGTTACACATGGACTTCAACAATATGGCCCTCCATATATCAAGGCTATCCTGATTACTGCCATGCTAATAGCATAGTCTGCTAGCAGGAGTGACCAACCCTAAGATGTCAGGCCTCAGGATGTCCAAATAGTTGCTTAGTGGCAGATTGATTATATCAAGTTATTTTGCTTATGGAGAGGCAGCTACTTTTTCTCACAGAATAGACACAGGGAATCTTCTGAATCTGAGTCTAGATTTGCTTTCCCTGTATGCTATGCTTCTGTGTGCAAGGCTAAGCATCCTATTCACCATCATGATTTTCTCCAAAATATTGCATCTAAGGAATTTATTTTATAGTGTAAAAAAATAAGGTAGAGGGGGAAGTCCACTTCCAATAATGGCAGGCTGGGTAATTAACTTCAAAATTTCCATAGACAATGAGATAATATGAACAAATCTTCTTAATATATGAAAATCTACAGAGGCAAGCTCAGCTTTGGGGTCACTTCTTACTGGAGGTTTTGGCTGATTCTAAAAGCACTTAAGTGAATAAGCGTGCTTTAACTACCCCTGAGAGGCTAGGACGACAAAAATTGAATACTATTGTCCACTAAGTAATGTGAAAGGACTTCAAAAGCTCCCATGCTTTCATTTGGGACCAAAAACAAAATCCATCAGAGAAGTAAAAGTGAATTGAAGTTAAACTCTCCTAACTTTACACATACACAGAGAATTCAGCACAGCCTCAAATTATCCCAATTACTGAAATTGGATTAAAATTATCCTCTGGTGTCTGGTAATAGACAAATAAACAAATACTCCTTGGAGGGAAAAAAAGTCATTATCTTAAGCCTTAAATTCTATAATTTTTCAAATTAATTGTCCAACAGAAGAAATTACTAGACACTTCTACAGCAGAACACTCATTGAGATAAATATTGGATAAAATTGTTGAAAACCTCTATTTAAAGCCATCAAAGAACTTTCAAACAAACAGGACTCTAAGAGCCAAAATCTCAGAAAGTGTACAGAGAATAGTTAACACAGAAGGCCTGAGATACCATCCTTAGAAAGCTCTGCTTGCAAAGTTGGTCTTTGACTGGCATCTGGGAACGTGGATTAAAGGAATGGTCCTACTGTTTCCTAAATGATAAGGCAGTTTACTATGTATAAACTGTTAGAACAAACAACTTAGGTTATATTGAACACCTTCTGGAAGCCTGTAATTATGATATATGGTAGGCAGAAGGTACCTATATGACCAGCTGCCAGTACAAACCCTGGGCAGTTAAGTCTCTAATGAGTATCCTTGGCAGACATTTCACATATGTTTTCACAATTCAATATTGGAAGAATTAAGCACATCCTGTATGATTCTATAAGGAAAGAATTGTTGGAAGCCTGTGCCTGGTTTCCTCTAAATTTCGCCCCGTGCCTTTTTCCCTTTGCTGATTTTGCTTTGTATTGTTTTGCTGTAAGAAATAATAGTCGTGAGTATGGCCATATGCTGAGACCTATAAGTCTTTCTACTGAATCACTGAACTTGAGGGTTGTCTTGGAGATTCAACACAGAAGGTAACCAGAGAAGTGAGCAAATATTCTATAGCTACCATATCCTTTATGGAATTTGCCAGTTTTTGACACAAATCTGGGAATAAGGCCCAGGAAGAGAGTTACTGCTAAGAATCAGAGAAGGAAACAAGTTATGCTGACCACATGGAACTGGAAAAACAAAAAGTTTAGGGTCATCAAGCTGATGAGCCCTTAGGAGACCTAAGATCCCAATAAGGAAGGAAGTTTCAGAGAAGTGAGTCTGACATTCTGCTGATTTTCCCGAGTATTTGCTGAATTTATTGAATGCTCAGAGCAGATAGGTTTAGAAACAAAGCAAAATGAAACAAAGGCAGAAACCTCCTGAAAGCCAAAGCAAAGATAATGTGTAAATATATATTGCATCATGGTATCAAGGTCTATAATGGTATCAAAGAGGCAAAAAGTACATTTCAGGACCCAGAGTCTCATTTAAGAACTCTGAGGGCTATATGCTAGGAGCAGGAGAGAATAAGACTAAATTAAACCTTATAAAAGCCAAGTTTCATATTCACAGATTTATAGATTGGGTTAGTGTGATCTAACTGCCACTGTTCTGTCTTTCTATCAGGGAAAAGTGTGATCCCTCTCTGTGATGGTAATGTCCAGAGACTGTACAGTGGTGTGTGTATTAGATATTGTATATCATATAGCATTAAGTCAAAAATTACAAAGAATGCCAAAAAGCAGAAACATGAAAAAAAGTCAATGAAACTACATCCACAGATGACCCAGTTATTAGTCTCATCAGGAATGGACTTAAAAACAGCTTTGATTAGTGGGTCAAGATGAAGAATTCCATGAGAACCAGAAGGTTTTTTAAATCAATGTGAAGTTGTAGAATTGAAAAATGCAAAGCGTAACATTAAAAAATCAATATATGTTTAAGCAGATTAGAGGATGAATTCAACAAAAGATATTGTTAAGCTGAATTTTAAAAAGATCAAACTATATGGTGACTACCGAAGATATGCTTTCAATTCAAAGACACACAGGTTGAAAATAAAAGGATTCCAAAAAATGTATCACGCAAACAGCAACCATAAGACAGCCAGAATGGTTATACTAATACCAGACCATTAGCCTTTAAAACAAACAAAAAAGGTCACTGGAGATAAAGAAAGGCATTTTATAATGATAAAAGGGTCATTCCATCATGAAGACATGATAATTATAAACATATATTCCATAACAACAGAGCCCCAAATACATGAAGCAAAAATTGAGAGAACTGAAGGGAGAAATAGACAATTCAATAATAGCTGGAGGCTTCAGTGTCATGGGTATTGAATAAGTAGCAATTATTCAATATCAATAATGGATATAATAATGAAGCATAAGATCAACAAGATTTATCCTAGTAATTCAAGATTGGTATATTAATTTCCTAGATATGCTGTAACAAATTACCACAAAATTCATTCTCTCACAGTTTTGGAGGTTGAAAGTCCAAAATCTAGGTGTCAGCAGGACCATGCCCTGAAGGCTCTAGAAGAGTGTGTCTCTTTATATGGCCTTTTTATAAGAACATCAATCACTGGACTTAAGGTCCATCCTAATCCAGTATGACTTCAATTTGACTAATTACATTTCTAAAGACCCTATGTTCAAGTTAAGATCACATTCTGAGATTCGAGGTAGATATGAATTTTAGGGGTCAATCAACACCAAATTATCCTCCCTGTAGGCTCCCAAAATTCATACCCATCTCATGTGCAAAATATTTACCCATCCCAATATCCCCTAAGATCTTAAAATGGTCCAGCATCAGCTACAAATTCAAATTTTCATCTAAATACCATCAACTCAATAAGTCCTAAGTCCTGAACCTCATCATTTAAATCAGAAAAGAATGAGAATCTGGTATTTTCCATCATGAGACAAAATCTCTGTCTACCTGTGGACCTGTGAAACTAGAAAACAAGTTGTCTGCTTCCAAAATACAATGGTGGGATAGGCATAGAGTAGACATTCCCACTACAAAAGAATTTGGAAGAATTAAAGGGGTCACCAATACCCAGCAAGTCCCAAACCCAGTAGGTCTTCTAGTCTAATAATAATCCTCTGTGGCTTGATGCTCCTTCTCTGGGCTGGTGGCAGTGGAGATATAACCTCCTACATTGGTGGTTTGATCCTTGGAGTCATTCTTCTTTCATTTCATCTCATCTGTCCCATTCACTCCAGACTTGCAGTGTTTCTCAAAAACATTGTTCGTTTCCCATGCAACATGCATGTGGGGGTCCAAGCCATCAGACAAAACAGGACTTTCATAAAGATCCTTCACAGATCTTTCCTGGATAACCCCACCTCTATTCCTGGCTTCTGCAGAGATGGTTCATGTATTCATAATCATACAACCAGTATCTTCAACAAAATTTTATCCAGCCACACCCTAGGTGTTCTCTCTAGACCATGCTTTCTGATCTTTTGCTATCTGAAGCTGATTGAGAATTTTCCAAATTATCAAGTGCTGGTTCCTTTTTGCCTAACAGTTCTTTTCCCAGTTTATCTTTCACCTCTCATTTTACCATAGGCAGCAAGGAAAAACCAGGCTGCACCTTACACACTTTAATTGCAAATCTCCACTGAATCTCCAAGTTTATAATAGTGACCACTTCTTCAGTTTCCTATTTCCTTTCATCTCATCAGAAGAATTTTGAACATTTATATTTTGCTAACAATCTTTTGACGATGATATACATATTCTTAAGATGATAGAAGCTTTGCTACCATTTTCTCTTCCTTATGAGCTCTCACTAGAATCCTTTTAACATGCATATTTCTAAAAACAACCCCTTCAAGGAACTCTAGGCATTTTTATCATGCACCTCAGAATTGTCCCAGCCTCTACCCATTATCCAGTGCCAAAGCCACTTTCACAATTTTAGATATTTGTTATGGCAGCACCCCACTGGTACCAAAAATCTATATTAGTTTCCCAGGGCTCTAACAAACTCCCAGATTGTTTGGCTTAACACAATAGAAATTTATCCTGTCACAGTTCTAAAGGATACAAGTCTGAAAGTAAGGTTTTGGGAGAGCCATGCTCTCTTTAAAGACTCTAGAGAATAATCATTCCTTGCTTCTCCCTATCTTCTGATGCCCCAGGTAGTCCTTGGCATTCCTTGTCTTCTAGCTGCATCATTTCAATCTCTGACTCTGTCTTCATATGGCCTTCATCGCTGTGTATCTTCACATGACTTTCGTATAAGGACATAGAATTTAGGGCTCACTCTAATCCAATACGACCTCATCTTAACTGCATCTGCAAAGATCCTATTTCCAAATAAGGTCACATTCTGAGGTTCAGTCTTTTACTATTTTGATGCTGTGGGGTTTTAACATGTTTTTTTTAATCGGATTTAGGAAGTTCTCTGATATTTACAACTTATTGAGTGGTTTAATCATGAAACAGTGTTAGATTTTATAAAATGCTTTTATGTTCCTTTTGGGGTGTGTATGTGAATGTTTCTTTTTATTTAATGAGGTATGATTGACACACAAAAAAGCTATAATGTATACATCTTGATTTTGAAGATATATACTCATGAAACTGATACCAATGCCAAAAGCCTAACCGTCAATCACCTCTAAGTTTCCTCTCCCTCTTTTTTTAATGAGAACACAAGGTTTACCCTATTAACAATTTTTAGAGTATACCATGATATTGTACAATAGATCACTAGGACTTAATCATCTTAAGTGAAAAAACTGTGTGCCCGTTGACCAAAACCTCCTCCATTCCCTTCCCCCCATCAAATGCTTTCAGTACATCTATCAAGATGATCACATAGTTTTGGTCCTTTATTCTATTAATATGGTGCATTACATTAATTTACTTTTGAATGTCAAACTAACCTTGCATTCCTGGGATAAAGCCACTCAGTCAATTTCTTTTGTAGAATTTGTTGTGTTAATAACAAATATGTTCTGCTTGTTTTAAGGCCTAACATAGGGTCTATCCTTGGGATTGTTCCATGCGTACTTGAGAAGAATGTGTTTTCTGCTGCTGTTGGGTAGAGAGTGTTCTACAGATGTATTAGGTCAAATTTATATGTAGTATTGTTTACGTCTTCTATTTTCTTGTTGGTCTTCTGCTTTATTGTTCTATCCATTATTTAAAGTGGGGTATTGAAGTCTCCAAATATTACTGTTGAAATGTCTTTCTTCTTTCAATTCTGTCAGTTTTTGCTTCGCTTATTTTGGGGGCTCTGTTATTATGTGCATATTTTCATAATTGTTTTAGCTTCTGAATGGGCTGATCTTTTAATTATAAAATGTCCTATATACCTCTAGTATTTTGTTTTAAAGTCTATTTTGTCAGATAATACAGCCACTTCAGCTTTCTATGGTTGCTGTTTGCATGATATATATTTTCCAGACTTCTATTTTCAATCTATTTGTGTATTTGAATCTGAAGTGTATATCCTATAGACAACATGTAATTGGATCTTATGTTTTATCTGGCCTGAAAATCTCTTCCTTTTGATTAGATAGTTTAATCATTCACATTTAATGTTATTACTGACAAAGTTGGATTTACCTATTATTTTGTTTTCCACTTATGTCTTTTTAAAAATTTTCCTTATTCCTCTTTTACTGCTTTCTTTTGCATTACATGAATATTTTCTAGTGACATTTTAACTCATTTAGGTATTTTTTTCACAATAGATTTTTTTCTTTTGTTTTAGAGCTTACGGTATACATATTAATGTATCAGAATCAGTTTCAGATTTACATTAACATAAACCCAATGAGACACAGAAATGTTACTCCGTTACCTCTTCCCCCTTATATGCTATTATTGTTATACATACTAAATCCTCATATGCTACAAACCCAAGAATACATTGCTATAATTATTACTTTATGTCACTTATGTCTATTAAAGAAGCTAAGAAAAAAAAAGAAGAGAAAGTACATATGTATAGCATTTGTTATAGTTATTTACCATTTTTGGTCCCCTTGGCTTGATTTACTATTTGGTATCATTTCCTTATTCCAACACTTTGCTTCAAACCACCTCCTTTGTATTGTTATTGCCAAACATATTACATTTCTATATGTGATAAGCCCAACAACACAATTCATCATACACATATTGTTTTATACAATTGCTTTGCAAATCAGAAAAGAAACATGCATTTATACTGCAATATTTATTTATCATTACATTATTGCCCTTATACATGTTTTTGTTTTTGTTTTCATGTAGTATTTCTTGTGAGTCTACAAGCAATGAATTCTTTCAGGTTCTGCTTATCTGGCAATGTCTTTATTTCACCATAATTTCTGAAGATATTTTTGCTGGGCATGATTCTTGGTTAAGAACTTTGTTGTTCCTGCTGATAAAATCTGCTTTTAATCTTATTCAGGTTCCTCTGATATGATGGAATGTTTTACTCTTGCTTTCAAGATTTTCTTTTTGTCTTTTGTCTTTTAACATCTCTACTATCATGTTAGAGTTTCTCTGTATTTATCCTATTTGGAGTTTGTTGAGCTTGGATGTGCCGATTAGTGTGTGTGTGTGTGTGTGAGAGAGAGAGAGAGAGAGAGAGAGAGAGAGAGAGAGAGAGAGAGAGAGAGAGAGAGAGAGACTTGGCTACAGTTTCATAGTATATCCTATGTTCCCACCCACTTCCTGGATTGGATTTATTTTCTGTCTAGTAAAACAAATCTTTGTTTGGTATTATACTAAACTCATACAGGGAAATGGTCTTGTGAGGGAGACAGATTATGTGAAAAGATAATCACAATACAATGAGGTGAAGCTATTAGAGCACTTAAGTGTGAAAGAATTCAAGAAACTTCAGAAGAAATATTTGAGATCATCAGTAGAACCCTAAGAAGTCACTAAAGATACATGAATATGCTGTGTTTATAATACTGATTTACAACTTTGAATAGGGAGAAATAAACCTGATCATCAGTGTCAATATGGCTTAATGACTACAGCCCACTTATGTTAATAAGACTTAGTTGTTTATTCCAGGAAACCTTTGCTCAGGAAAGATAAGACTGTAAACAAAACAAACCAAAACAAAAAACAATCTCTTAATTTTTTTTGCATAAGGAAATTCCTATAGTATGGAGACAGTAATCTGCTTACCTGGGCAAACAGCTGGCTTCTGGAACAAGTTTACTTTTCAAGAATCTTCAAGGCCCTTGATTGCTGTGTCCACCAATCCTCAACCATTTCATTAACTTTGTCAAATCCAGTCAGTTCCCTTTCTTGACAAATGTGCCTTAAGCCAGCTGAGCAGAGATGCCCAAAGCTCTATAAATATCTAATTTTCAGGTTCTTAGACTCAGCTAAGCATATCAATGTGGTACACTCTTTTACTGCAGTAAGTTCTAGTGTTTAGTTTTGCTTTATTGATAATAGGTCATCTGATGGTATCTGGGAGAGTTCAACAGTAAGTTTTTTAAAAAAGGATTGCTCATTTAATTAGTATGTACTATATGGTCAGGAAAATTCACTTTTCTCTAAGAAGTCTATGTTGATGACTTTACCTTATAACAGCTCCACTTAGAATACAAGATCTTCTCAAGAAGTTTGTCCTTTCTGAAACACTAAGTGTCCATCAATGCATGAATGGATAAAGAAAATGAAGTATATATAAAATGGAATTTTATTCAGCCATAAACAAGAAGGAAATCTTGCATTTGTGACAACATGGATGGACCTTGAGGGTATTATGCTAAGTGAAATAAGTCAGAGGCAGGGATAGGAGGGTGAATGAAGGGGGTCAAAGGTACAAATTCCCAATTATAAAATAAATTAGTCATAGGGATGTAGTGTACAGCATAACTATAGTTAATACTACAATGCATATTTGAAAGTTGTTAAGAGAGTAAATCTTAAAAAGTTCTCATCACAAGAGAAAAAAAAAGGCTAACTATGTATGGTGATAGATGCTAACTAGACTTACCATGGTGATCATTTCACAATATATACAAGTATCAAGTCATTACTTTGTATACCTGAAACTAATATAATGTTGCTTATCAATCATACCTCAACAAAAAAATAATTTTAAAAAGTTTGTCCTTTCTAACTACAAACCACTACCAGACACACAAAGACAACCAGTTTATTGCTGTCAGTCACTAGGCCAAATATTGCTTGTATAAGGATCAACTGAGGAACTTTAATTAGAGATACAGGTTTCCATATATCCACTGTGTGCTTCCCTCACAGTGATTCTGATTCAGGGGAATTAACACAAGGCATTCCTTTTATTTTAAAAAGCATCAGTTTTTTCCCAATGCAGGCTATCTTTAGATCATATTTAGAGAAACAATGCTTTCCTCCCCACATACCAGCAAACATGCATGTGTATAAACATGCACTGTACATATGAACATTATATACTCAAATGTTCCACACACTTATGAAAATGGATCATACTACATACATATATGTATGTAAACACACACATATTTATAGCTCTATAACATGCTTTTCTCAGGGAGCATTAAATTATATCTTTCTGAATTATCAAATACAGAGCTGTGTTGTTTCTAATGGCTACATTGTATTCCACTACACGCGTGTCCCATAATTTATCCAGTTCTCCCTCTATTAATGGTCATTAAGGTTTTTGTTGTTGTTTTGCTATTACAAACAATGCTGCAATTAATTACCTTTTTTCTAAAATTTATAATGGAGAATACAGAGAGTAGAATAAACGGATAAGCAGGATTCCTAGGTCAGAGCTCTGTACACTTTAAAGTTTGATAGTGCTCAATTGCTCCCCAACTAGTTCTACTATCTACAGTCCTGCCAATGGTCTTGAAGACTAATGATTTCCCTATGCCTATACCAATACTAGTATCACTCTTTTAAATCTCTATGTATTGACAAGTAGAAAAATAAAATAAAATCATAATTTGCATTTTCCATGTTTTTAAAATAACCAGCATTCAGTTTATGACTGAAACATAATTATCTGAAGTTCTACAGAACATATCATAATTTATTTTTGGAAAAGTTTTATTTTTACCTTAAAACTTAACTCTATCATCTATAAGACAGATGGGATGAGTGAATTTCAAATTATGTCCATAATGTGGCACTTACTTAGTATCTTCTTTTGCCTAGTGATATAAAAGAAAAGTCGTCAGTCGTAAGAACTTGTGTTCAAGCCCTAGTTTTGCCACCCAGCAGCTAGGTAATCTTGGGCAAGTCACTTGCCCTCTTGAGAGCTTCACTTTCCTCTTTTGTAACACGGGGGTTCTACTTAATTTATATTATTTTGAAGATTAAATGGAATTACGATTTTTAAATATAAGTATTAGTTAATACTATTACCGCAATAACAATGCAAGGGAAATTACCAAATGACTAGAATTATTTATAAGTCTTTCTTAATAATTGTAAAGTAATTATGTTGTATTACCAAAATCAGATTCTATTAGGTGAGCCAACTGTTTATTAGGATTACTAAAGTTGTTAGAAGAACATACATTTCATAGGGCTAACATACTGCTTAAAAAACCACAGCACTGGCTCTCTATAAATATTCCTTTAAGAGTAACTTCAGAAAACATTTCCTAAATTACTCAGTTCCTTAGATTAAATGAAATTATTTAAGTATATAATCAACTATACACCAGAATATTTCCTTTCAATTTTCTAGGAGGGTCTTGTTTCTAAGCACACATAGTAATTCAATTCAAGTAATACCATGGAGATTTCCTACAGCCAATAAATGAAATTCTAAAATTTTACTGTAGTATAATACATTGGAGATCTTATCCTTGACTCTTTCCTCTAATATCAAACTAACTCATTCATTGATTAAATGTCTCAATTTCTACCATGCATAAAATTACTATGCTAGGCAGTAGGGACATAAAATCCTTACATTCAAGAGATAAAGACTTACATTAAAGGAAAAAGGGCAAAGCATTATTATTTGAATTTGCCTGTGCTTCTGATATGACAAATAATTGACCAATGGCTTATGACCATGGAGCTCATCTACTTTCGATGGACATTAATGGTATCTGTCACAGTTCGCATTCCTAGGCCATAGAAAACAAAGCCAGGAATGAGATGTCATTGTCTTAGGGCTTACTCCCAAAAGCTCTCAACCGCTCAACTCACCTAAGTCCTCCTCCTTTACTCTCTTCCTCCACATCATGAGTATTGCAAGATTTTATGATGACTTTTTTAATGCATAAAATGACCTGGAAAAATTTATTTTTTTCAATTTTTATTCAATAGAACAAGAGGCAACACTGCTATATAAAGTACTGCATATGGGGAAAATTACACACATATACAAAACCTCAAAAAATTAAACTCCAGTTTATTTCCACAGCCTTAAAAAGGTAGAGAACACATAAAAATATCCAAAATCATAGTTTATTCTTTAGGAATGTAAACTATAAGAATATAATTAGAAACAAGTATACTTACTATGAAAAAGTATCACTACATGATTAGAAGTAAAAATAAGAAGTACACAATAAATTCCACATAGAGAAAGCAACAATATGCAAAATGGTATCTTGAGTTTACTAGCAGAAACCTTGTATCAACACACAGGTACTCTAGAACTCTACTATCTAAAACACAGAAACAGCTTCCAAAATGTTCACTGCTAGTCTCTTTAGATATGCACAAGTTACAAAATACAGAAGACAACATACAGATGTTCTCTGATGTGGAATTCAGCAGTATTAAACATAAGTGTAAATAACTCAAAATATTGAGTATAATTTTACTAAGCAACAAATCTAAAGTATAAATTCATGCTACTTAAAGGACTAGAGATTTTCTATTTTTTATCCAAAGAATGGAAAGACACTATTATACATTAATTTTTCTATCTACAATGCTTAATTTAAGTACCAATCAAATTTTTGTTCTTCTTAAAGTTTTTAATAAAATACTTTGTTACAACATTTAACATATATACTTCCTTAATGTGCTTCCCTTTAATAAAGTGTAGATTTCATTGTGCCTGTAGACTCAAATAGTAGCCTTAATTATTTGTCAAAAATTCTTTTTTTCTTTATAATTTAAAAGTTTTAACTTTCATTTTTCCAAAATAGGCAAAATCCCTTAAAACTGGCATCATTTAAAAAATCTATTTTGGTTTAAAAAACATATTTCCCCTTAATCCAAGTTTTATTTTTAAATGTGTAGTGTTTGCTAAATAGTTGCTTCATAATTGAAAAGGACTGAGAATTTCAACTCTACAAGTTTACAAAGCTGCCTTCAAAAGTTCCATAGTGGTATAGCAGAGATTTCAGGTCCTCACTTGTCCAGGGTTCTCTCTTGAAAAGTCTACTTTGTTTCTCTCCCCACTTAAATTCCAAAAGGCAAATGCTGGGACTCAACTTCATGAGAATATACGCTAGGCAGTTGGGTATTTGAAGAGTGAGAGGTGGGGTAATTCCAAGAATCTCTAGAGGTTTAAAATGTAGAATGGAGCTACAATTCCTGTTTAGATACTCTGAGCTATGAGGTACAAGGCCCCAGTTTTGTGCCGAATCCTTCTTGTGATAAAATATATTATTCTGAATATATAGGGGGTCTGTGCCCAAATGGTCACATCAGAATCCTCATGAGAAAATGACCTAAAAAGCCACCCCAACTTGCAAATTTGGAAAGGTGAGTGGGAAGAAAGTAGTAGGGATAATTACAACCATTACCACAGCTAGCATTATCCAATATTTGTAATTGCTACAAAATATTTCAAATGTATAATTCTTATTTGAAATAGTATCAAATGTACTATAAAAGAATTTTACTGTTAACTCCATACACCAGAATATCAATCAAGGCAAATTACTTGAAGCAAAAATTCAGAACCACTCCGAGTGAGCCTTCAGAGTTTTTAAAAGAATATACACATGCAAATTTGTTGTGTGTTGTACAAAAGGGTGGTGCTTCTTTCATGCTTAAAATTGTAGCCATCCACAGCTCTGATTCCATTTGATTAACAAGGAAAATATAAAATGTTATGTTTTTATGGCAAAAATAAGTGAAAATCAAAAATATAGAATTGAAGGGCTTAAGAAGTCAATGTCATTGACATTATTAGAAAATAAATTAGTTGTTGAAAACAATTTAGGTTATAATGATCTGGTAGCTAACATATTTGATCTAGAATTATGAAACCACTGGAAATTCTAAACATTACATAAGTTATTTGTTTGCATTTTGATTTGCTCTCCTCTGAAACTTTAATGTGCATAAGAAACCACTTGAAAATCCTTCTAAAGAGCAGATTATAATACAGTGGATCTGAAATTCTTCATTTGTAACAAGATGCTAAGTGATATCAATTTATTTACTGGTCCTCAGACCAAAGGAGTAGCAATGACTAGAATACCAAAATGAGGTTTCATTACAGCATTTGAACATCAAAATATGACCTCAGCTAATGTTTCCTCAAATTTATTGTATGTTTCCTAAGCCCCTTAACTTGCTTAAAATGCCAATTTTTAAAATTAGCTCCTAAGATTATTAATACTGTTAGTAGCTATACCTAGGGGGAAATTCTTTGTTAAAGAATTAAAAAAGACAATAAGAAGTTAACAGTGACATTTTACAAATATTTTAAATTGTATACAGGATTCCTATTAAATTTATACTATATCAAATTTGTCTGGTTGTCTTACCTTTTCTTTACTACAATTTATGCCAATAGACCATATTCCATTTTCTATTACTGGAACTAAAAAAAATCAAGTTCACTTAAAAACCATATTCTATTCAGGGTTAATAAATGAAAACTAGTTTATGCTTTTTGAAGAATTAGATTTAAAATGGTAGCCAAAGTAGTTATGGTCAAAAGTGCATTCATAGTATAAATGCCTTAGCACTCTTCAGGACATACACATTTTTCACATATTTTAGTTCTCTATAGGCAGATATAAGAGGAAAACTAGCATTTGCTCTGTGTGACCACAACTGGGGATCATGAATAAGGAAATCACTATGTACAGAGACCAAGACTTGCTAGGCCTTCCTTCCCTGTCAACTTACTCTCGTCCTCAGGCCAGATTTCTCTTTTATTCTGAATTATTATTTAAGCATACTTGATTCACAGAGAACCTTAACCAGAGCAGAAATGACCACCACTATCAAACACCCAACTTTGACATCCATTTAGAGGTCACACTGTTCTCTACAGCTACCTGCAAGTTTGTTTAGCTTCTGCCATATTGCCTTTTTTTTTTACCTTTTGGCTGGGGAAACCACATTGATTATTCCTTCTGTAACAACATGGACTTTTAAAATGAGTTTGTTCACAAGATAACCTATATGATTTTCTTGTATTTTATAATTCTCAATTTAACAACACAAACATAAACAACCCTAAATTAGTTAATACATAAAGGTCCTTTATCCATATTTCACTATTTTATAGGTAAAAAAAATTTACCTAATTTCCTTCATTTGCAGACAAACAATTCAATATTGTATGGTTGACACTGGGTATCTGGAGAGCTGTGTTGCAAAAATTACAATGATTTCCAGAAAGTCTTTGATGATGTGTGCTTTGAATTATAGGAATCCAAACTAAGTAGGATTTCCAAAGTCGAGCAGCAGGGTAAGTCAGTTGTGTGATCTATTACATCTTAGGAATTGAAAGGGCTCTTCACCTGCTAAATCCAGATCAAATACTTCAAAACAACACATCTGCTAGCACTCTGATTTTTGATAAAATAACAGAAAGCCCTCTCCCCATCCCCTGGAATTACATAATACTCTAGGTACTGAGTTACCAGGTATTTTCCAGTGCTTTTCAGAACTACTCCACTAATCTTAAAGATGATCTGGTTACAAACATTTTTTCAGGCACTCTTCATACACATCATTTTTGTTCTTTCACATGCCTGTTTTTCAGATGGGCTTGCTGAGCAGTCAGATGTAGAATTCCTGGGGTTGCACCTCAGCCTTGTCCTTTAAAAAACAGTTTCCACACATAGAGGTTCCCTTTTATTCTGAAGGTCAAACATATAGCTACCAAAATAGGAGTTATTAAAAACAAAGAACAAAAACCTCATAACGTCACATGAGATGTAACCAATCTGATCAGACAATCTGCCAAAATATATTGTCACACTGATGATCTTAGGGCAATAAAAAACAAATGAGAAAGACTCAAATCAAAGGGGAAAAATGTAACCAAGAAATAGCAAAACCATATTTCACCTTAAGTACAACCTAGGCATTATTCCCTTCATAAAGTCAGGGTAGCCTTCAGAATTTAAGACACCAGGGCTCCTGACAGGAACAGGGAGGAAAAACCCTAAGCCCTCTCATAAAGAAGTGCTTGTGTTTCCACATTCACTGGTTACATGAGAAAACTACTATGAATTAATCTGTGGACAGAGTAATGCTAATACTAGGAGGTCTCTGCTGACCTGACTGGTGCTTCACTGGGAGCTCAGTCCTCTCAGAACCATAAATAAGCTTTTCTTCTTGGAGACTGCAAGCAGAAAACCTATTGGCATCTGTCCCAGTCCCACAGCCACCAGCAGATGATGGGTTATGTGGGACTGGGACACCACTGACTTGTTCAAAGGATTTACTAAATACAGTTGTGGCAGTCTTAGCCAAACCATGGCTACTGGGTTTCGGCAGGGATTGGCTGGTTGTTAACGTAAGTCTCTTCAGAGAGAGAAGCTCAAGGTTCTCACTTTGGGCTCTCTGAGTCTGTTTTCGAGCAAAGTGATCTTTACAAGACTCCACTGAAGTTTCTTTTTCTTTTCCTCCAGTTTTGCCTCCTCCTGACCGTCTCTGAGTCTTTCCTACACCTGTCTTGTTACTAGAATTGTGACTACTGTTTGATAAACCCGACTGGCTGGTACTAGATGCAGCCCTGGAATAAAATCCCTCATCAACTTCAGATATCTCCATCAGTTCTTCTTGACCTGTTAATTCTGTATTTCCTAAACAAAGAAATAACAAAGATTAATTAAGGATCTTCAGTAATTATTTTTTCATGATCAATATCAAATCAGTTATACATTAAATAAATTAAACTTTAGCATAATTACATAAAGCAACAGATTATAGACCAAAATCAAAGGAAAAATCAACACATTCTATAAAATGTCAAAAAGTTATTATAATTAAATAAGAGCAATTTAGAGTATATTAAACAAAAAGCATGCCATAAATAAACTACACCCCACTGTGTTTTCAGAAAGAGTTCTCTTACTATTCATGCAAAAGATCAGAAACAATTAGGAAATACCACACAGTAAAACTAGGGGTAAAGTCTCTACCAGTAGCAAGTAGTATAAAATCAAAGCTCTTACCAGGGAACTTTTTAAAAAATGCTATTAAAATATTTTAAAGATTTTTGTAAAGGTTGCATTCTACATTCTAGATTAGTTTACTAAGATAAAAAGATATAGACTATGAGTATGACAAGCTCAAACTTGTTAAAATTCTATCCAAAAATACAAAGATGAAAAAATAATTTCAGATCTCAAAACATATGCAGAAAACTGGAAGCAATTTTTTGCCTGTTTTCATAGCAATTTACTCGAGACAATATCAGTATGACCATTCCAAAGAGCATTAAAAGTCATTGAGAAATTGTGGTGCATAATTCATGCATTTTGATTATTAGATGACATGCAAAATTTTTGTGACTGTGCAACTGTTGCTTAAAACATGCAGCAGTGGCCCTGTGCCATGAGATACCTTGGAGTGCAGCTATAAAGTGCTCTGCTAAAACTGCACTCTGCCAGGTGAGTTTATTCCATCCTCCATCATTTTTCTTACAGATTTTTGCCTCCTGATCTCTGGCAAGCCTTTGCTCTCAGTTCTAGGATCTGTGGCTGTTTCCTGCACACCCTGTATATGCTGAGCATCAATCTCTCCTAGTGTTCTGCCTTTTTCCCCATTCCCGGTTCTCTCTCCGGCCACATTTGTGACACTAATCTCAGGAATGACAAGGATGCCCAATTCAGTAGTATCATTATTGTTGTCAGGTTGCTCTAGAATTGAAGATGATAAGACAAAATGACGGCTGAAAACAAAACAAAATAAAAAGGCAAAACAAGAAAAACAAAAGCTCCAAAACAAAAACTGGACAACTGAAGGTTATGAATTAAGCCAAATATCTGCACTGTAGAAACTAACACAGTTTACAATACTATGACAGCACTGGGGACAACAGGATCATGTTCTTTAATTTTAGATGTCAATGAAAAAACTCACAGAGCATCAATTTATGTTCTGCATGTTTTCACACACACATTTGACATGGACTATGAAACAATTTTTCATGAATCAAAACACAATTTCTACTGTTTTTTAATATTGTGACCACTTTAATTTATGTCAAGTACTAGGCAAATGTTTAAGTATGTACAGTCAAAACTCTACCTCTGTTAACATAAGGAACCAAGCCACTTTAGAAATTCCCCTTGCAAACTTAAAATTCTACTTTTTTATTAGATTACACTGAGGCTTAGTAAACTATATTAGAAAAATGCTTATTCACTTAAGGTATCATGGTTAATGATATCATGGTTAGTAATGTTACACATATAGTTTTTGTCTCACATTCCAATCATTGTGTATGTTTGTAAATGTTAATGTGGCTATGACATAACTAAACAGTCTATTCCTTCAGACTCATACCAAGTCCCTAAATTTAGGCTAGCTTGTAACAGCTAATTATTAAACTGAAGAAAAACAAAAATGGATTTGGAAAAACTAATTGGCTTATTGGTGCTTTATTATGAAAATGGCCATTGTAATCAAAACAAAGGAATGAAACTCCTAACTAGTTAATACTTGTAGACATTTTATTCTGTCTTACATCACAAAAGCATGGTCTTATTGAAAGTTGTCAAGAAAATATCTGTAATAAATGGGGAAAAAATAACATGAATCTATCTACTATGGCCCAGTAATGAAAAGTTAAAGTTCAAAACAATGTAAGACTATGCGAAACAGTAAATACTCTTAAAAAAGGTAGACCACAAATCTGCTTGAGGGCCATTACCTTCCTCTTTCAAATGTTTTTTATGATAGGTTTATCAAGCTCTCACTCATACTGCTAAAGCATGTGAAACAATAACAGGGGGTGAAAGAATGGAGGCTAGAGCCACACTCCTGTGAATCCTAAACTTTGCAGCAAGTTGGGATCCCCTCATTGTTAAGCACTACTGATGCCTGGTTCTCACCTAGACATTCTGCTTTTATTAGTATGAGGTATGACCTTGGCATTGGGATTTTTAAAAGCTCCCAGGTGACTAAGGTGAGCAGTTAAGGAACCACTGCTCTTTTTTGATCCTTTCACATTTTGAAAACTGAAAACAAAAAGTTATTAAGAATGCACTGGATACTCCATACCCAGCAGCAATGTGTACTTCTGGAGGTCCTCAAAGCTACATGAGCCTTGGGCTCATGAGCCAGTGTGCTGGTATAATAATTTCCCATTTACTTGGTGCTTCAGAAACTTTTGACTGAAGGTTCTCTAAATAGAATTTTTGTTTCTTAAACAGGCCAAAGCATGTTGGTGAGATAGTATCATGCTGCTGCTTTGAGTGCTCCCTAATAGAGGTTTAATAAGATTAAACAGCTTCAAACATTTCTATTCCCCATTGCTAACAGCTGTCTTCAAAGTGAGGGGAAGTAAAATCTAACTGGGATAAATGCCAGAAGCCACTGCAACTCAGAGAAGAATCGCCATGGCACTGATGGGTAACAACCAAGGCTGACCCATTTATACTGCACATGTAGTTTCATAAAACATCCATTGAAGGGACCATAGGTCCAAAAGAAATTATAAACTGTGGAAATTATCCAGACATATCAAAACTAATGAATATTAAAATTTAATAAAATTTTAAATGATAAGCATAGGTGGCCTAACAGAAAACAAAACTACTTACATTGGACGGCACTAAAATAATTTTTGTGACTGTATTCACTGTATCATTCAATTATATTCTCAAAATTGTTGGTGAGCCTTTGAAGTAGGTAGTTGGAATCCCATTTACAGACAAGGAAAGTGAAGTTCAGAAAAAGCAACACAATTATTCAGTGAGGGATCTAAACAGCAAATCTTTTGACTTCAAATGTCCATCTAAATATACTATGAATTCTAACTCTTCAATTCATTGAAGTCAGTTTGAATTAAATATCCTCTGAAATACTTCAGTTAGGTTTAACTTACTTGCTTAGATTCCTGATCACTTCACAGAAAGCAAATAATTTACTTTGGCTGAACAGAGAACAAGAGCAAATAACAGTTTTTAAGAAAACCTAAGTAAGTCATATCTCTCAAGTTCAGTTTTTTTTTAATTGTGTTTATTTTTTAAAAGATGCCAAAGAAAATTATTGATTTAAGTGGTACAATGGTGAAAATTTATAATTTTGCAAGAAAGACTAGAAAATAATGAGAAGAATATTATATAGAGCAGCACTAGGTAATAGGATTGCTAATCACATTTATGGGGATTGTGGTAAAGACTGGCAGCCCAAGAAACAATGACATTAAATTTTTTTTAATCATGAAATTCAAAGGCAAATAGAAAAATGAGACTGTGTTCTTCCACAGCACAAATATTTGACTAATTTATGTCTTATCACTCAAAAATGGCAAATTTTTTAACTGTCTATTGAAGTAAATTCATGAAAAGAAAAGCATGTAACTGTTCAGAGCTAGAAAGAACCGAAATATAGCTCTCAGGAAAATCTGAGAACAAAGAAAGTCTTACGTAACTCAAAACAAAGATTTCTTACAGGCTCCTGCTCTCTTTCTCCAGCTTCTTCCTCTGTATAACTCTGTGACCCAATGCCCCTATGCACACCTGCTTACTGTCGTGCTGTTCCCTAGGCCTGGAATGCTCTTCTGACATAGCTACATGGCTCATGCCCTTACTTCCTTCTAGGTCTTCTCTCAAAAATTTTGTTCTCTGTGAAAAGCATTCTCTGATCATCTTACTAACTTTTAAAATTTCCCTTATTTCATGTACCCTCTTCCCTACTTTGTTTCTTCTTCTCAATTACTCACCAACCTACAGATCTGTATTTTTTTTAAATCTACTAGATGTCAGTTCCATGAGGGCAGGGATTTTTGTCTGGTCATTGCTATATATCTACTACCTGGGAAAGTAGCTTGCATATAGTAGGTACCCAAAAAACATTTGTTTGATGAATTGAATCTCCTGTTATGAGATGAAATTATTATTAGAATAAATAAAGGCGAAAAAGCATGCAGAAGACATGGGAAAAGCATGATGGGAATGTGTTTTTGACTTGATAAAAAGGAAAAAATAATACATCACCTATGGTAAAAAAGAATTTTTAGATGGCAGAGAAAAGCCGAAGGCTTTTTGTTTTGGAAAAGTAGCCTCCTCTAAATGTAGGTTTTGGTAAAATTCTTAGTAATGTCATGAATAATTTTTAAATTTACAGTTCTTTTTAATGTATAGTTCTGTATATCTAAGGAGAGAAAGCTAGTTCTTTCTCTAAGAAAATTATAGGGGAGACGTTTTAAAGAAATACAAATGCATAGGAAAATAGAATCTGTTTAAAAGCCCAGAACTTAAAAATCTATGTGAAAGCTTTCATGAGTGTTCTATACCTATAAAAAACCAATGCTTACATTTAACTTCAATTAATTCAAAAAGTTCAAAAAAGATCCAAAGAGAAACTTCTCAGAGAATATTTATTTGTAAAACCTCTACAAACAGGTAACCTTCTCTCCATATACAGAAATGAGGAGAGTTAAAGAATACTGTTAATAGACATTTCCAAATTGGTTGTCAAAGGCACTCAAATCACTTCTCCCTACAAAATTTCTTCTGTCTTTGAGGAGAAAGAAAAGGTGAAACAAATTGCAAATATCATTAAAATTGATCATGAAAAGTTGTGATTTCTCTCATATGTAATTTTATAATCCCAAATATCTATCGGTCATGAAACTCTGTCATTCATGAAACTCTATCCCCATTTTAGCTTTTATTTTTTATTGCTTCCCTATTTATGAAAAACAACAATTTAAATATAGGATCACTTTTTTACAGCTCCATATTAAGACTACTTTATAAGTCTAAAGGAATCTGGTTGTAACCCAATGCACTTACAAATTTATTTGTGAAAATAGTAAAATAAACTGAAGCTTTAAAATAACTAACCTATCCCTTAAATGCCTGCACCATACAATTTTGACATTCATTATAAAAAGTATTTTAGTGTAAATCTCAGAACAAAGTTATACACATTCCTTTACAACTTGTAAGATATAAATATTTTACATTTCATAAAATACCTGAACTTCATACCCTTTAATCTAATCAGATTATGTTTATAATTTATTCTGTTCACTGGAAAAAATGTTATTTATATTCATTAAGCTATTCATCGTAGTGTTATCTATAACAGCAAAAATTAAGAAACAAATTGACAAATTAACATGTTAAAGAAATGGTTAAATAAATTATGGAAAATCAACTCAATGTGGTATTATGTAGCCATTAAAATAATTAGACTTACTAGAACTTGAGAAAATGTTTGACAATGTTAACTGAACAAAAGCAAAATACCATAAAAATTTTAATACAGCACAACTATGAAAAATACATACACATATGGAAATATCTACAAAATGATAACTCTTTAAGAACTGGGATTATAAAACAATACCCCTCTAACCCAGTTTACTATCATGATGTCACACTGTTTTTTTTTCAATAAAATAAGAGGAACAAATTGCTCAGCTATATTATAAATGTCCTCAGCATCCATTTATTCATTTATGTATTCAACTACTATTTCTTGAGTACCTATTATATGCCAGACATTGTTTTTAGATGCTGGAGATACACTAGCCAACAAAGGACGTCTTGGCCTTCAGATGCCAGAAACAGAAAAGGGGATGCCCTTCTCTTCCCTGGTGTCTTTCAGATTCGCAAATCTGAATCTAAGATCATTTTGGTCACTACTCCTCTGGGATGCAGCCTTAAAAAATGGAACACCTATGACCCCCAAACCTTGAAGAAGCATATGATCTTCTGCACCCGTGCACTAGGATCACCTAGGCCACAGTACAGAGCTTAGATTATGTTCTGATGCAAAGGGCAGCCATTGACAGGTACACAGATAAACTACTTGCATACTTTATTAGCATTTTTCATGAACAGAAGTCACATTTGTATAACAAAATACTGAGCATGAAGTGTGTCCTGAGTTAGAAAGAACAGCACTATAACACTCCACATCCTGGGCCAGGAAATTTGTAAGGTAGATTAGAAGAAAGCAAAGCTGCCACGGAAACACAGAATAAGGATCTGGCAGTGAGAGGGCTGCACCTGTGCAAGGACATGAACAAAGACTAAGATTTAGAAATCCGGGTCCTGAAGCCAGTAGATTTCCCAGATAAGAAAAGAGCAGCCAGGGGCACACAGGAAAACACAGGCTGGACCAGAACGATTATTTATAACCACACTGTTTAGGAACAATTACTAGTTTCCTCAAGTAAATAACAGTCAAGCTTTTAACTTTTGTGTGAACATAGAAAATGATACAATTCTCCTTATTGGGGTGGATTCAGTCACTCTCAGTAACTTTTTTAGTCATCTTTATTAAGTCTCAAGTTAAAAAAAAAATCACTTTGAGAACTGCAACATATAGATAATGCTGGACCAGGTGAATCCTTCATGATGATTAAGATTTTCATGACCATACAGACCAAAAATAGGTAAGCAACATCTATTACAAAATTATCTATAAAAGTTTATTTCCTCTTCTGTATGTATTGTGCAACAAAATCTCCTAAAAAGGGAAGGTTAATGTTCAATAGTAAGTAATAATAAATAATAACTTCCCTAACTACAGCAAGAAGCGTATGAGGTTTCCTTAGCAAAAAATGTAAAACACAATAAATAATATACAAACAATATCCTAGAGGGTATTATGCTAAGTGAAATTAGAGAAAGGTGAATACTGTATGATTTTACTTATATGTGAAATCAAAAACAAAACAAATGAAAAAATAAGAAACAAATGAACAAACAAAACTGAAATAGACTCATAAGCAAAGAGAAAAGACTGGTGGTTACCATGGTGGGTCGGGGTTGGGGGTGGAATGATGAGTGAAACAGAAGGGAAAAACGTAGTGAGCATGTTCAGTGTCTTGATCAGAGTGCTGTGGTTACATGACCATATACACATGTCCAAATTCGTCAAGGTGTACACTAAGATTTGTGCATTTTATTGCATGCGCCTCAATTTTTTAAAAAGTGCTTTTGCCTCATAAGACCAATAACTCTGATATGTCTTGCTTCACTGTGTAGAAAATGTTTATTTTACCTAGAAACAGAGTTTTTGTTCTTATCAAAAGTTGGCTATTCTGAGACTCCTATTTAAACCTAAAGTTCACATGTGTCAATTGTAACATGATATTTAGCTCTTTGGTTAATGCGTCCTTTTTCTTTGAGTCATCTGATGTTTCATATTGTCCTCCATGAGTATAGAGCGCTATATCAAGAATGTCAGTTAAAATTCATGCAATGCTAACTTTGGTCAGCTTATTTTTGGTCCAAATGTTTTATCATCTATATTGGGAAGGGAAAATTTGTTCCTCAAATAGCATTTTAGCATCTGAAAATAATAGTTTCTTAAAATAATACTAAAAACATGTAAACCTTTTTATAAAACTGCCAGTTTTTTCCCTTAATAGTAGAGACTTTTAAAATAAAAACAGCATTATAATTTCTAATTGCAGATATAAAATTCCAATACCAATTCTTTAATGCTTGCTACTTTTGAGTTTAAAATGACCATTTCTGTGTTTTTTGAAACACTTTTGTAACTATTAACAACTTTGTTTTTTCTCAACTAAACACTTTTCTCAAAGTCATAAAATCAGATTCACAAAATAAATGTTCCATCTCAAGACTTACGATACTTATCTTTTGCAGTATCTAGAAAAACTACCTTAAATGTGTTGATTTATAAATATTTTTTAAATATTTTACCTACATATGCCTCTTATAATTATTCAGATTTGTTCAACAGTTAGAAAGTTAGTAACATCTTGTTTCATCAATATATAAGTTAATAACCAAATTAATAAGTTCTAAATCAATAATTTTCCAACATGAATTATACCTTTGTATTGTTCCTTTTCTTTTCTCATCTAATATATTAGTAAGATTTCAATTACTAAATCTTTTTAGTATGTTCAGCCTCCTTACGTTTTTAAGTTGTTTAGTGGTTTAAGCAAATTGAAACAAATCACATTTTCCATGTTTTTTAAAGAACATAATCACACATCTTCGAATTTTGTTGTAATCATATAAGTTTAAATACCACGGCATCCATTAAATAGAAAGTTAATAGCTCTTTAAACGTTATACCATTTATTAAAATTTATTAAATCCTTTAAATAGAAACTTAAGACTGAAAATAAACAGCTACAACATGAAACTCCACTTCCTTTAGATTCAATCTGTGTAAAATGTATTGTTTGATTTTTCACTTAAACATTCCATAAAATTAATTACTCTAAAATTCTCAGTTTACTTATTTTGTATTACTACTGAGTTAAAGACTTAAATATATAGATAGTTATTTTCAATTCCTTTTTACTACTTGAAACTTTATACTCTTGGATCCCCTAAGCCAAAATAATGAAATGCAATGTTATAAAAAATAAACCATTTAAAATATTCCAGGACCAAAAGTAGGGAAAAATTCAAAGTACCTAGTTTATAGATATTGATTTTTTTATTGATGCCTATCTGTTGCAAATGTAAATATACATAATTAAGAAATATGACTTCAATCTATTTTCATGTTAATTTGGGATTGAGACATATATTAAAACAACATTCTAAAAAATCCTGACTGTAATGGTGACATAAATGTCAGATAACAATTAAAGTACTATAATTCAGGGCTACAGAAATTACCAAAAAAATAATTAAATTAGTGTATACTTTTGTGTTTAATATTATACTAAACATGTTGATTTCTAATTGAGAAAATATATAGTTTCATGAAAGGGCTAATCAGTCACAGGACCATTTGAATAGTAAATCAGCTAGTAAAAACTTATCAGAACACTATTATTATGTAGCTATAAAACAAATAGTTAATTAATTAATAATTAGCCTTTACGCAATGCTTGAAAGACTACCAAATGCTTTTCACTTTGTTGTCTCACAAATGCACAAGTGGAAAGAATGCTGGGGAATAACAAGGAATTGGAATTTCACTAGATAAGGTTTTTATTAGATAACTAGTTAGCCAAAGTTATAAGCACTCATTACTTGCAACAATAACTTAGTAAGGGGACTTTTATAGAACAAAGAGTGGTATTTCAACAACTATTTTAAAAGAAAGGAGTAAAGTTGGTTTCATTGTTCCAAGTATAGGTAATTTTTTAAAAAGTGGAAGAGTGAATCATAATGGTGTAGTGGTTGGGGTGGAACAGATAAAAGAATAGCAACTTAATTTGCTCTGGAGGAGAGGGAATGGAAAAGTACTAGGAAATAAATAAATATAGATTGTATAATAGAATCTCGAAGTGATAGAGAATCATTTGGGGATTTAAGAAAAAGGGCTTATCTTAGAGCCAAAATGGTAGATGATGAAAATAGTTTTGAGACAAAATTTAATAACAGTAGAATTGAAGCATAATTATAAAGACATACTTTGTTTTCCTTTTAGCTATTCTGCTTATTTTTTTAAAGGAAATAAACATTTAAGAAAATAAAATTGCATTTTTATTATTAATTCTAAAATTAATAGATTATTATATTGTTTTATTTTTTTATTGGGATTTTCATTTTGATTCTTGTTATGGTCATAATCTACTCATTCTTCTCTTATTTTAATACTTTTTAATGTTTAATCTATTATTATTCTTTTCTCATTGCATTTTACTTTCAAATTATGAGTTCCAAATAACCCTCAATCTGGAGGTGCTTTGAAAATCTAGGTTTAAAAATCAGTACACTAAGTGAAACACAATATGCATAAAAGAATTAACAATATATAAATAAACCTATTAATTCTGAAATTATGACTCTTGAAAGTCAAAAGCAATTCTACATTGTTATTTTAGATTCTAAACATATGTATTGACATGGTATTTTCAAGTATTAAAATTGTCTCAAAATTTATACACAAAGTTGAAAAAGTTTGAAATTCAACATTAAGTGAAACCATGTCAATACAGTATCAAAATAATCAAGTAAAAAGTGGGGAAAATTAGGCAAACTTGAGTTATCGAACATGTTTCTCCAAAATAATACCTTAGTTGAAACAAACCCTTTAAAAAACACTGTTTGGTTGATAGGAGAGTACACAGTATGGTCAAAATTAAAATAAGAGGACCTTACAAATGTACCTCTCTGGTGCAGGATGTTGATGGTGAGGGAGGATGTATGTGTGGGGTGGGTGGTGGTGAGAGGATATATTGGAACTCTCTGTATTTTCTACTCAATTTTGCTGTGAACCTAAAACTGCTCTAAAAAGTAGAGTTTATTAATTTAAAAAAATGTAGGGCCAAGCAAATAATAAAACTGGTCAAAATAAAATCCTAGATCTTTGAGTTGTTATGTAAGAATAACAAGACCATGTCAAGGGCTATATGTTCTGAAATGTGGGGAAATGTTAAACCTAAAGTAATTTTTTACCTTCCAAAAGAATACTGTCCATTAAAATGTAAGCTGTGGATAGTTCCTAATTTTAAGAAAAGAATGGCAGATTTGTGGAACTTCAGAGAATCCTTAATACATTCTAATTACTTTAATGTAAGTAATTAAAACTGTTCTGAAATAATTTTTATAAGACTAAAATATGAATCAGTTTTGGCTGTAAAAATAAGATTTTTCTGTTACAAACAAGAGAAAAGAATAAATGTGATCAATTGTTCCAGTTTAATATATTTATTTGCATGTATAATTTTTGGTGACTCAGATATGCAAACACACTAGTATGTTCACATGGCTTGATTATTTACATTCCTTAACAATAAAGGGAGATGGAAAGGGAGGAAATGAAAAAAAAAAAAAAAAAAAAGCTCTGTTTGGCTGCTTCCAATGGAAGAACCTCATTTACTCCTCTCTCTCTTCTCCCCAGAAAGGCGGAAAAGGGAGAGGAAAGTAGAGAGGCAACAAATAAAAACATAAAAATGGAAGGAACATAAATGTCCATCCATGAATAAATAAAGAAGATGTACATGTACAATGGAATATTATTCAACCACAAAGAAGCAGGAGATCCTACCATTTGGGGATGACATGGATGCCTTGTATGGGCATTACACTGAATAAAGTATGTCAGACTGAGAAAGATAAGTACTATATGATCTCATTTCTATGTGGCACCTAAACAAACAAAACAGTCAAACACATAGATACAGAGAACAAATTGGTGGTTTCCAGAGGTGGGAGAGTAAGAGGTAGTTGAAATGGGTAAAGACAGTCAACAGGTACAAATTTCCACTTATAAAATAAGTAAGTCATTTAGTGAAGACCTAATACCCATCCTCCTTAAAGTTTTCCAAAGAGTAGAAGAAGTGGGAATAATTCCAAACTCATTCTATGAGGCCAGCATCATTCTAATACCAAAACCAGCAAAGACACCACAAAAAAAGAAAATTACAGACCAATATCCTTGAACATAGATGCAAAAATACTCAACAAAATATTAGCAAACTGAATTCAAAAATACATCAAAAACATCACCCATCATGATCAAGTAGGATTTATTTCAGGGATGCAAGGATGGTACAATATTCAAAAATCCATCAATATCATTTACCACATCAACAAAAAGAAGGATAAAAACCACATGATCATCTCCATAGATGCTGAAAGTGCATTTGACAAAATTTAACATCCATTCATGATAAAAACTCTCAACAAAATGGGTATAGAGGGCAATTACCTCAACATAATAATGGCCATATATGACAAACCCATAGCCAACATTATACTTAACAGTGAGAAGCTGAAAGCTTTTCCTTTAAGTTCGGGAACAAGAAAAGGTTGCCCACTCTCCCCACTTCTATTCAACATAGTACTGGAGGTCCTAGCCCCAGCAATCAGACAACACAAAGAAATAAAAGGCATCCAGACTGGCAAGGAAGAAGTTAAATTAAACTGTCCCTGTTTGCAGATGACAAGATATTGTACATAACAAACCCTAAAGAATTCACTGCAAAACTACTAGATCTAATATCTGAATTCAGCAAAGTTGCCAGATACAAAATTAATGCACAGAAATCTGTTGCATTCCTATACACTAATGATGAACTAGCAGAAAGAGAAATCAGGAAAACAATTCCATTCACAGGTGCATCAAAAAGAATAAAATACCTAGGAATAAACCTAACCAAGGAAGTATAAGACCTATACTCTGAAAACTACAAGACACTCATGAGAGAAATTAAAGAAGATACCAAAAAAAAAAGAAGATACCAATAAATGAAAACACATCCTGTGCTCATGAATAGGAAGAATTAATATTGTCAAAATGGCCATCCTGCCTAAAGCAACCTACAGATTCAATGCAATCCCCATCAAAATACCAACAGCATTTTTCAATGAACTAGAGCAAATTGTTCTTAAATTTATATGGAACCACAAAAGACCCCGAATAGCCAAAGCAATCCTAAGAAGGAAGAATGAAGCCAGGGGAATTATGCTCCCCAACTTCAAGCTCTACTACAAAGCCACAGTAATCAAGACAATTTGGTACTGGCAAAAGAATAGACCCATAGACCAATGCAACAAACTAGAGAGCCCTGATACAAACCCAACCATATATGGTTAATTAATATACAATAAAGGAGCCATGGACATACAATGGGGAAATGACAGCCTCTTCAACAGCTGGTGTTGGCAAAACTGGACAGCTACATGCAAGAGAATGAAACTGGATAATTGTTTAACCCCATACACAAAAGTAAACTCGAAATGGATCAAAGATGAGAATGTAAGTCATGAAACCATAAAATTCTTAGAAGACAACGTAGGCAAAAATCTCCTGAATGAGCAACTTCTTTCTGAACCCATCTCCTCGAGAAAGGGAAACAAAAGCAAAAAACTAAAAATAGAAATACCATTTGATTCAGGAATCCCACTCCTTGGAGTTTACCCAAAGAATACAACTTCTCAGATTCAAAAAGACATATGCACCCTTATGTTTACTGCAGCACTTTTTACAATAGCCAAGATATGGAAGCAACCTAAGTGTCCATCAGTAGATGAATGGATAAAGAAGAGGTGGTACATATACACAATGGAATACTATTCAGCCACAAGAAAGAAACAAATCCTACCATTTGCAACAACATGGATGGAGCTGGAGGACATTATGCTCAGTGAAATAAGCCAGACGGAGAAAGACAAGTGCCAAATAATTTCCCTCATTTGTGCAGTATAACAACGAAGCAAAACTGAAGGAACAAAATAGCAGCAGACTCACAGACTCCAAGAAGGGACTAGTGGTTACCAAAGGGGAGGGGTGTGGGAGGGAGGGAGAAGGGGATTGAGGAGTATTATGTTTAGTACACCTGGTGTGGGGGGTTACGGGGAAAACAGTGTAGCACAGAGAAGGCAAACAATTAATCTGTGGCATCTTACTACACTAATGGACAGTGACTGCATTGGGGTATGGGTGGGGACTTGATAATATGGGTAAATGTAGTAACCACATAATTTTTCATGTGAAATCTTCATAAGAGTGTTTATCAATAATACCTTAATAAAAAATTTAAAAAACTAAAATTAAAATAAATAAAATAAAATAACATAAAATAAGTAAGTCCTGGGGGTCTAATGTAGAATATGGTGACTGTAGTTAATGCTATATTGTACATTTGAAAGATGCTAAAAGAAGTATCTTAAAAGTTCTCATCACAAGAAAAAAAATTTGCATGTGAAAAAATTCAACATCGATTCATGATTAAAAACTATCCACAAAATGAGCATAGAGGGAATGTACCTTAACATAATAAAGGCCATATACAACACATCCACAGCTAACATCCTATTCAATGATTTGAGTAGCCAAAAGCTTTTCCTCTAAGATCAGGAACAAGACAAGGATGTGTACTCTCACCACTTTTATTCAACATAGTACTGGAAGTCCTAGCCAAAGCAATTAGACAAGATGAAGAGATACAAGGCATGCAAATTGGTAAGAAAGAAATAAACTGTCACTATTTGCAGATGACATGATATTATACATAGAAAACTCAACACTCTATCAAAAAAACTATTACAACTAATAACTGGGTTCAGCAAAGTTGCAGGATACAAAATTAATACACAGAAATATGTTCTATATACTAACAATGAACTAGCAGAAAGAGAAATTGGGAAAAAAATTCCATTTACAACCACATCAAAATGAAAATATCTAGGAATAAACCTAACCAAGGAGGTGAAAGACCTGTACTCTGAAAACTGTAAGATACTGTTGAAAGAAATTAAAGACACAAATAAGTGGAAACCTATCCCATGCTCATGGATAGGATGAATTAATATCAAAATGGCCATCCTGCACAGGGAAATTTACAGATTCAATGCAATACCTATCGAAATATCAATGATATTTTTCAATGAACTAGAGCAAATAATCCTCAAATTCATATGGAACTACAAAAGACCCCAAACAGCCAAAGCAATCTTGATAAAGAAATCCCTGACTTTAAGCTATACTACAAAACTACAATAATCAAAACAGTAAGGTACTGGCATAATAACAGACCCACAGATCAATGGAACAGAATAGACAGCTGAGATATAAACCCACGTATATATGATCAATTGACATATGATAAAGGAACAATGGATATACAATGGGCAAAAGGCAGTCACTTCAATAAATGGTGTTCGGAAAACTGGACATCTACAAGCAAGAGAATGACACTGGATCACTGCCTAACTCCATACACAAAAGTAAACTCAAAATGGATCCAAGACCTAAATATAAGGCATGAACCCATAAAACTCTTTGAAGAAAACAGGCAAAAACCTCTTGAACATAATCATGAGTAATTTTTTTCTGGACACATCTCCCTGGGCAAGGGAAATAAAATAAAAAGTGAGCAAGTGGGACTACATCAGACTAAAAAGTTTCTGTACTACAAAGGACACCACTAGCAGAACAAAGAGGCAACCTACAGTGTGGGAGAATATATTCATAAATGATTTATCCAATAAGGGGTTAACACCAAAAATATATAAAGAACTCATACACCTCAACACCAAAAAAAACAAATAACCTGATTAAAAAATGGGCAGAGGACCTGGACAACATTTCTCTGAAGAAGTACAGATGGCTAACAGGCACATGCAAAGATGCCACACATCACTAATTGTCAAGGAAATGCAAATCAACACCACAATGAGGTATCACCTCACACCAGTTAGAATGGCCACTTCAAAAGAAAAGAAATAAAAAGTATTGACGAGAATGTGGAGGAAAGGGAACCCTCATGCATTGTTGGTGGAAATGTAAATTGCAGCCACTAAGGAAAGCAGTATGCAGGTTCCTCAAAAAAATGAAAACAGAAATACCATTCAATGCAGTAATCCATTTCTAGGAATTTACCGTAAGAAAACAAGTTCCCTGATTCAAAAGGACATAATGCACCCCTATGTTTATTGCCACATTATTTACAATAGCCAAGATATGGAAGCAACCAAAGTGTCTGTCAATAGATAAATGGATAAAGAAGATGTAGTGCATATACACAATGGAATATTATTCAGCTATAAAAAAGAACAAAATCCTGCCATTTGTGACAACATGGATGGGCCTAGAGGGTATTACACCAAGTGAAATAAGCCAGGTGGAGAAAGATAAATATCATAAGATTTCACTTATCTATGGAATCTAAAAACAAAGTGAACAAAATAGCAATAGACTCATAGACACTGAGAAGTGACTGGTGGTTACCATCAGGAGGGGTTGGGGTGGGTGAAGGGGATAGGGGTACAAAAATCTCAATCATGATATAAGTTGGTCTTGGGGATGGTAGTATAACATGGAGAATATAGCCAAAGCTTCTGTAATATATTTCTATGTTGACAGTAACTGCACTAGATGGGGTGAGAATTTAATAATGTGTGTTAACTGTTGAACCACTGTGTTGTACACTTTAAAAAAATGTAATATTGTATACCAACTACACTTCAATAAAAAAAAGAAAATGTGTAACTATGTACAGCAATGGACATTAACTAGACTTATTGTGGTAATCATTTTGCAAAATATATATATATGGAATCATTACGCTGTACACCTGAAACTAATACGTCAGTTGTACCTCAATTTTTTATAAAGTCGTAAGTAAAAAAAAAAAAAAGGGAGAGAGAGAGAGAGAGAAAAGAGGGAAGAGACCCAGGGAAAGAAAAAGGGGCCAATCGCTCTCTTTTTTCCCAGCATTGGCAGTAACAAAGAGACAAGGAGAAAAAAAAATACTCCTTAAAGTTCATGTTTCTTGTCCCTTTCTCCCCAGTTCTCATCATCACTAGCTTAAAGTTACTATTCCATGTTCCCACTGTATTTACAGTTTGGGGTCTGGAAAGAAATCCCTCTTCCTGGGAGGGTTGGTGTGCTAAGGGTGTTATAGGGATGTAGGTGGAACAGGAAAGACATTTAGAGTTCAATCAAATAAAGAAACGGTGAATGTGTTTTTCCACAGTCATAAACTAAACCTACATTCTACAGTGCTATGCTTCAAAAACATTACAGTATGAAAAGGCTTCTGTGGGTTCTGGAATCTACAAGCCCTTTAACATAGTTTCTGCAAAAATTAATGTATAAATAAATTAAATGTTATAATTTGTATATATTTAATTTATATATAAGTAAACTTAATTTTAAAATCCATTTATTATGTGAGAATTGTTTATATATTTAAGAGCTATAGCAAAGATACCTATCCTCCCACCAATTAGTCAGTGTTGGCTAGAGAGACTAGAAAAATTATGAGGTATTCAAGTAAGGACCAGGACCATGAAGATGGAAAACAAAAAAAGTTTTTAATTCAGCAGTACAGAGTAGCAATGAAAAACTATTCTAGGGAGGAAAGTCAAGATTGCCCTAAAAAGGGAGCATGCTACCCGCCTGTATAGATAAACAAGGATCTTAGACTTAAGAGTCCAATGGATAAAGGGAACTTGTACTACAGAGGAGTGGTAAGCGAGTAAGCTATATTCACTATCTGCTCTATGCACGTGACATGCTTCCAAATCCTCATCCGTGACTTTTGTTACCATAAATAGGAGTTGCCCAAATGCAAAGTTGTGAAGACAGAGTAGGTGATAAGGAAGGTTACTTTAATAAGTCTGTAGCCCCAACACACAGTGGCCAACCCCTCAAAATGGTATTTGGAAGATCTGGAAGAATCTAATAGATACAATATATTTAAGTGGTCTTTTTCTCTTGTTTATTCCTATAAAATATTTCTGAAAAATAGCTTCTATTTTATTGCAGGGCACACATCTTATTCTGTTAAATGCACACATGGACACATACACACACCTTCTCTTTCCTACACACACATGCACAAATACAACTGAATTTCACTATTTCACATTTTTAACTGTAGGACCTATTGTTCTCTCTAGTTCCCCATACATCCACCTAAACAGCAAGAAGGAAAAATGGAAAATGGAAATTCATTCTTGCATTTCCTATACTGGTAGTTTGGGAGTGATTTTGGCCTGAATGACTTATGATGTGGTTCATTGCTTCTATGCTATTTTCACCTATTAATGCCAAAACTGAAAACTGATCTCAAGGGTACCACTGTATCTAATTAAATGACTTTCTATCTTTAATCTAGTACCATTCAGCAGCATAATTTTTACTGAAGAAACTGAAGCAAGTTTGGACTTTCTTTTAAATAGCATAATTTGCCTTGCTAATGGCAATGTTACCACCTCTTTTTATGCCTTCCTAAAAGACTTTCAAGAATTGTCACAGTACTTTAAAAAAGAAGAAAATTGAAACATTGGTGAAGCTGGAAAATTTCATCATCATTCTTTTTTGACATATTATCTCTTAGATTTCCCAAGTAGGAACAATGGTAACGGTTCTCATCATATTTCACCATGAATCATCTCATTCTTTTACATTTTCTCTGTAGAGACCCCAGAGACCATTGTAACTGAATGCCCCAAAAGGAACTACCATTTTCACTGGATTTTATAGGAGGAAGAATACAGAATGAATTTTGTTTTACCCCTAATATAAATGTTTGCTTGGAACAAAGAAGTGGCTTTGCTTCCCAGTCTACAGTCACCTTCTGAGGAAGGTGACAGTAATCTTTTTACACTGATTCTCACCACTACAGTAACTTCTAGCTATGAGTCGTTATAAAAAGAGTAAGAAATTTAATTAAAAATAATAAATTAGAAGAGAAAAGAGGAAAATAGAGAAGCATTGAAGGCCATGGTGAATAAAATTAGCTTCCAGTAGAATTTTTAAATAATAAAATGAAGCAATCAAGAAGGAATATAAAAACAATCAATCTAGAAGAAAATTAACTTCTAGAAAATAGAAATGTCTAGAGTTACATCAATACTATGGTAATCTTTGCCAGAAAGTGCAGAAGAAAATGTTAAAAGTCCCTATAGTTGTTCTACATTAATATGCAAGTTTATCTGCTGAAGAGTTACTTGAGAAATCAAAAACATTAAGGAATATTTTCAAACAGTTGTGAATAGAAATCCAAAATGTATAAACAGTTTTAAAATGCATTTTCCTACTCTCCTACTCTATTGAAATAAATTTAAAAGACAATACAACGTTTAAATAAATTTTCATTCATAAATGCAACATAAGGGGGCTCTTATTTTCCTTGTTGCCTGCCACTAGTGGATAATAAATTGGGAGCAAAAGGTGATCTAACAGCTCTTTCTTCCATGCCGCTATGATACTATTTACTAAAGTTAAAAGTGTCAAGAAAAAAATGTGATAAAGTCAACAGTCCTCTAATTTGAAGTTTTTTATTTCTTACCATGTCTTTTCCATCTATGACCTCTTATTGACATGCTGGTTACTGCATTTCTTGATATTCTAGAGGAAGTTGGTGTTATTTCAACTTGAATACACCTTGTACCCTCTTTACTAGATTTCATGGTGCCATGAGGCAATGAAGCCTTTATTGCATTAGCAACCTAAGAAGAAAACACATAGTTTATGATTGGTATTAATGGATGTATTATTATACCCTAGATAAAACAAGTGCTATATATTAATAGGGTTTGAAAAAGAATACTTTGTCCAAGGTATTTCATAAAATGACATAAATCTTCCAGAATAAGGAGTTAGAGTTCAGAAGGAAACTTAAGGTTAAAAAGAATATGTAAGTGATGAAATTTAAAATTCCAAAATATTGAATTATATTTCCAAATGCCTAGTGCTAATTTATAAATGCAGAACTACCATGCTAAGGAAAACATTCTTATGTTTAAAAAGACCATTTATCACCCATATAAGAAGTCAGCCTAATGAAATTTTCAAATTTTATTATATGTACCCTATCAAGTACAAAATTTTCCTACTATAACAGGAGCATGAATTACTGAGTATTAAGGACATATTAATGCACTATGAATGGTTACTTCTCAACCTATAGTTCCAAACTGAGAAATTCTAAATTATGAAATTAACATAAATAAGTGAGGCACCCACCAGCAATGGCTCTGGATATAATTCTAGCTGGGCTCGGTATGTAATATCATCCAATGCTTTTTGTGCTAGGTCCCATTCACCATTATAACTATAAAATTAAGGAAGGAAAGTATAATTATTTTAAATTAATTCTGTATAACTGAACAAAATATAATGAGAAACTGCTATCTTTACTGAGGAAAATAATAGATCACATAAGCACATTGCTTAGCATTCCATTCTCCTGAAAAACATTTTTAAATCTTTGAATTTCTTTCAATTGTATCTGAGTCTATTAATAGCAAAGAAAACTTTATAGATATAAACTTCCTCTCTAAAGAATATGTCTTTTTTATAAAACAGACACCAAAAAAGCTAGACCATCTCAAAGCATTTTACTTTCAACGCAAGTCAGAGCATAATAAATTATATAGTTTAGAATAATGTTCAGAACAATTTATGGTCAAATTACTCTGTAACTCCCACAGTTTTTAATGAGAATCTACAACTACTGTGGCTCACAGTATCCTAAGTTGTTACTTCTTTGCTTCCTGATAGTCATTTAGAAGTGTATGTGATGTATGGTACAAATATCAAAGAGATACTGGGAGAATAAAATGTGTGTATATATTGATGTTCAAGGATATGGTCTAAAAGTCAGCTAAATGATGAAAATGGACAGAAAAATAATGGCCGGTCATCTGCCAACAAAATAAAGAAATTTGAGTTACATCAAAAGTGCAAGTGAGATCTGAAAAAGGGAGACCATTGCTTCTACCCTACAAACAAGAGAAAGCCAGGTAATCTGCAAAATCATAACTTTTCATGAATCCGGCAAAGGGCTAAGTTCACTGGACAACCAAGTAGTCTGAAACCTAAGGGCAGAGACAGAGAGGCTACAATGCAAATGGGTCAGAAGAATTCAGCTAAAGTTTTTAACAAATTACAAGCCAAGTACAGGCCAGCATAGGAGCATAGAATCTCTGGGAGCAGATACAAGGGGACTCAGACCCATTCACAAGCTTTCTCCCCAAACCTTCTTCAGGTGCTCACAAGAAAAACTGGGAGGAAGGTGGGGAACCAGACAAAGCTGCCCTTAGTCGCACAGGCCTGAAGGAGAATGACCACCGAGAAGGAAAGGCACTAATATCCAGCCAGATGCTTTTCTTATGTGGAACAAAAGTTTTAAAGCCTTTGGGAGAGAGCAGCAAGCCCTTTCACCCAAGGACAGAGGTGAAAACTACTGTTGCTGGGACAAAAAGAAAAAGAAAAAAAAACCTCTATCTGTGGGGCAGGATCAAGAACTCATCCCATGCTGAGACCACTTGAAGTCTCTCACCACTGGAGGAGGGGCAGGAACACAGGGCCTGCTTATAACTGAGGCTGCATCAGGACAACAGAGAACACCACTTCCCCACCCCACACTCCCAACAGGCTGGGGCACTTAGAAACAAGCAGCAGCAAAGCTATTGCTGGAGGAGGGGCAAGAACATGGAGAGAGACATCTGTGGTACAGACACGAAGGATGGAGCAGATACTGAGAAAAACCCTCCAGCATGCCAGACCCCACTCTAATCACCAATAACAGGAGAGGAATCTTTAGTCGGTGGTGCATGAAGGTAACCATAGCAACAACAAAATCCACCCCAGCTCACTCCTATAGCTCCACTCGCAGCCAAGAAGAGGCATTCCCACTCCAGGCATAGTAATATTTACCTCAGTCTCTACTGTTCTGTTCACAAACAAAACGGTGATCAATCAAATATTACCAGTCACACAAAAAGCAAGAAGAAAACAACCCACTGTCAGGAGACAAAGAACAATAGAACCAAATTCAAAGATGACTCAGATTCTAGAGTTATCAGGGAAATTAAAATAACACAATTAATATATTAAAAGCTCCAGTGGAAAAGATGGACAACCATGTGAACAAATGGGGATTTCAGAAGAGAGATGGGAACTGTAAGAAAGAGTCAAATGAAAAGGCTAGAAATAAAACACAGAAACAGAGATGAACTCCTTCAGCAGGGTCAGTGGTGGACTCAACCCAGTTAAAATCAGTGAGGGTGAAGACAGATCAACAGAAATTACTCAATCTGAAACAAAGCAAAAAGAGAAAACTTAATAGATGAGCACATCTAAGAACTGTGGGAGATAGAATCAGCTAACACAGGGGTCGACAAATATTTTCTTAAAGGGCCAGTATTTTAGGGTTGTGGGCTTTAAAGTCTCTACCACAGCTACTCAGCTCTGTCACTGCAGTACAAAAGCAGCCATAAATACAGAAACAAGTAGATGTGACAATGTGCTAATACAGCTTTAAAAAAACTGGCAGGTGGACAGATTGGCCCAATGATCATAGATTCTGCCTTCAGTCAAGAAGCTTATAATCTACTATGGAAAACTAAGGTATCAAGTGACTACAATGCAAAGCATAGTAAGGTATGTGTAGCAAAAGAATTACAGTATAAAAGGGTTCAGAGAAAAATATCAGTTTTAAGGCATTAAGACTGAGTATCAATATTAGAAATTAATAGTAAATTATTAATAAACTATTCACAATCAAAGAGGCTCTAAGATGTTTTTCAAGAGTTAAATTTCTGGAAATAGAAATAGACATTCATTGCAGATGAAAAGCTATTTGGAAATTACAGCAAAAATAAGAGTAATGAAGAAATGAACTGTATCTGAGTATATGTAGGTGTTGCTAATTTTCATTCTGTCCTTGAATTACAGAAAGATGATGAAGTGTTTCAGGTGGTTACAAATTCTTCAGAATATTAAAATACATGTTTTAAATAATAAAATTATTATCAAGATCTTGATTCATATTCTTTCACAAAAGTATGCTGATTGCTCATCTATTCAAATTATAATAGTAACAATAACAAACTATAATTTTCCAAAGTGATCAAAGGTTTACTTTGTATATGAATCAGACTTACAAGGCAAAATAAATCCCTGTTAACATCTGCACCAGGAATCCTGAAGAAACTGGTATCCTGCTACTTATACCTTTGTATTTTCTTACATGTTGCCTGGGATATCCACAAACACAGATTCTAGAAAGACCAAAACAAATATATTGGTAAAATTGGTAAAGATTTAGATAATTTATTTCTTAACATTTATAAGCCAACAATGTATTAGGTATGCTATCATAATAAACCTAATAGCTATAAAACAAAGTATCTTTCCTTAAAGATAGATACTTTCTATCTAAAGATAGAAAAATTGTAACATTTTCCTGAGTAACTTAGACTGGGGAAAAAAATGTATAAAGCTAAATGTTCATACATATTAAGGGACAGTCTCAGAGTTGGTTCACTAACTTTGGTCAATTCAATGATTAATTTTTTATTTCTGTAAAACCAATTACAAGGAACTTGGCACTATTTATCATAAACAGATCTGTGGTACGATCCTCTGTTCCTAACAAGGTTCTTGACCCAAATTGCAAGCTCCAAAAAAAATACTCTAAAATTACACTCAAACCTCAAAAAATACACCTTAATAAATTTCAGATAGATTAAAAAGAAACCATAAGAGAAATAAAACATAAGCAAATAGTTATTCTTTGCATGCCTAAATATGACACCAAAGGTAGAATCCTAAATAAAGACCAACAGAATTTATTTAAATTTTTAAAGAAGCTACCATAAACAAAATTTAAATGTAAAGAAGTATTTATTATAGTGAAGGGTATTTAAGGAGTACTAAAGTTAAAGAGTATTTATTATAGTGAGTAGGACGCCATCTAAAAGCCCAACACAGGGGACCAATTATATAAATCATTCAGAGAAAACTATAAAACAATTAAATGTGTTTTGAAAATCTTTTAAATGATGGAATAAAAATTTATGAAACAACACATGCAGCCCAATCCTGTTTTGTATTAACCAAATGGGTGAATAGCATGTTTCACTGCACAAAGATCATATATAAAGTCAGAGAATTATCTCTGAGCTGTGGGGATTATAGATTTATTTTCTTCTTTATATTTAAATGCATTTTCTAAATTTTCTGCATTTCTAAATGATCAACATGTATTATTTTGAAAATGGTAAGTTTCTATTTTTAATAAAACTGGAATATAGCTATTTCCTCATAATATATTGTGGTTGCTATAATACAACCTTCACTTCATTAGTACTAACCAATAGATTGTAATTATTTAACCTCTCCCCTATGCAATTACAACCTGGGACTTAATATTTCCTTTACCCAATGAATCTAAACCCTCACTAAACATACCCAAGTATACCATAAACCATATCAAAAATATCCCCCTGAAGATATCATTAATTCAAAGCAACTTTAAAGAATAGATATAAATTCATTCAATATTGAGAGGACCTTAGAATTCCCTAGAACCAAGAGTAAAAAGGACTAGGGATATTTATGGACCAAATGTTTGTGTCCCCCACACAATTCATATGTTGAAGCCCTAATTCCCCCAGTATGATGGTACTGGGAGGTGGAGCCCTTGGGAGTAACTAGGTTTGGATTAATTTCTGATGTTGGGGCCCACTGATGGGATCAGTACCCTTATAAGAAGAGGAAGAGAACAAAGCTCACTCTCCAACACAAGAAGACACAAAGAGAAGGCAATTGCAAGTAGGCAAGAGGGCCTTCACCAAAAGCTAAATCTGCCAGCACCTGACCTTGGATTTCCCAGCTTCCAGGACTGAGAAATGAATGTCTATTGTTTAAGCCAATCAGCCTACAGTATTTTGTTACAGCAGCCTGAGATGACTCAGACAGAAAACTGAGAAAACTTGGCTGTGCATATCAAAAATATCCTCCTGAAGATATCATTAATTCAAAGCAAGTTTAAAGAATAGATATAAATTTTGTCTGATATTACAAAAACCTATACTCCTATACAAACCAGAATACTCCTCTGACTCCTACTACCTAAAGGAGCATACTTAGACAAAAAATTTTTTCTTACACCTTATACCTTTATGATAGGGATAATAGTAAATAGTAGAGAATCAACATGTGAAAGATAGGCTTTTTCAATTAATTCATTTATTCAGTAAATATTTTTTCTGTGTCAGATACTATGGATATAGATGAAGAAATAGTTCCCACAAGAATTCAGTCTAATCATGGTGACTGTGTAATAAACAAGTATTTACAATGAACAAGTTACAGGGGTAGCAAAAGGAGGGAGAGGCAGACTCTACTGGAAGTAGTAGAGGAGCAGAGAAGACTTCCCAGAAAGATACTCCTTTGAACTGAGCCTTGAAGAAACATGGTACTTTCCAGGTGAAAATAAAGGAAAAAGCAAAAGCAGAGAGGAATAGAACAGCATGACACCAAGGAGACTGGGGAAATTTCAGTAGGATAGAATACTAGAACACCAGAAAATAACAGAGAAGCTTGTTAGAGGTCAGATCATGAAGTCACATCTTATAACCTGCAAGGCTTATATCATTATATCATGTAGGCAAAGGGAAGCAACTAAAGGTTTTTGTTTTGTTTTAAGCAAATGGAGTAACATGATCAGATTAGAGTTTGGATAATGCCACTCAGGTTTATTAGAAGAGTTCACTGAAACTAGTGTGGGGAGTGTCAAAATATCCCAAGAGTGAGATGAAGGGAACCTGAACTAAAGAAGTAATTGTGGGGAGAAGGAAAAATGTTGGGATTGGAGTCACATCCAGTAGGATAATTAGGGGTAAGACTGAAGGAATAAGAGGAACATATAATTATTCCCACAGTCAGTTTGGATAGATGGCTGGATTATAATGCCACTAAATGAATTTGGACAATAAGACATGCTGTTTTGGAAGACGACAAGTTTCAGATATGTTGATTTGTAGGTATATGGTACAGATGTCACTTCTGTCCACTACATCCTCTCCCCCCATCCTGCCTTCCATTAATAGCCCCTCTATCCCTCTTACCTTAAGGAACTAGTCTTCCCCTGTATAATCAAGTATAAACACATGATTGTGGTGTGGCTGCCAGTAAAATTATCTGTAACAAGAGATCACTACCCTACCATCTGTTTCCCTTCTTTCTTTTAATACATAAGGTAGGCTCTCCTCCACTCTATCCACCAATTTTAGCTAGAACAATAACTACCTGCTAGAGACCTTATTTTCTAGGCTTCTTTGCATCTGTGTGACCTTGTGACTAGTTCTGGACAATGGTCTTTTAATTGACAATGGTACAACTTCTAGGTTGTACCCCTAAAAAGCAGCTGTACGCCTTCTACTCTTTCCCCCAGCTTATAGGAGAGAGGGCAGTTATAATAGTAGTGACCCATCACCATACAGACAAGAGTAATGCTCTACGGAATGGCAGAACCCCAAGAAAGAAGAAGAGGGAACACCTTAGAAACACAGCCAATATACCCCAGACCATCTACCAGCTTGGACTTTCATGGTAAAGAAAAATAAATACCTACTTAATTTTAAGTTACCATTATTTATTTTTGTTAAAACAGTCAAACCATTATTTAAATTGATACAGTACTCTTTCAATAATACCACCCAACATGGCCCCGGGGTTGGAGGTGTTGTGGAAGCCTCAGGCTGGCATGACCAGAGCCTTTTGCTTGATTGCTTTTCATAGTGAAGCTGGGAGAGATGTTCTTTCTTCTGCATTCACTAAAAGCTGCTTGGATCTAGTTGGCTCTGAGGCCAGTTCCATCCCTGCAATTCTCAGAGCAAAATTTCCCTTTGCCATAATCTAGTTTTGTGTAGATATCAGTTGGTTGCAACGGAAAGAGCTCTAACGTTTATAAAGTATCTATGGGACATCTTGATAGAGATGGTTACTGAACTGGATACACAGGCTTAGAAATCAGGAAATAAGTATGGGTTCAGAAGAGAGGATACATTCAGAAAAATAAGTCATAGCTGTTACTACACAATTTTTTAAAAACAACTTTGCCATAGATCTAGGATGGCCAGTCAACTTTTAAATTTACTTTAGATAAGAACTAGAGAGATAATTCTCTCAAACATGAATACTCTTGAAAGACTCACAAGGGAAATAAGACTCTCGTTTTCTCTGTAAGATGCCCATAAGGAAATAAGCAGTCATCTATTAAAGGATGAACTAAAAGTTTTATTCAGAAATGCAAAGGGTTAGAGTCTTGGTCCATTCATGCCACTGTAACAAAGTACAACAAATTGGTAGCTTATAAACAACAGACACTTATTTCTCACAGTTGTGGAGGCTGGAAGCACAAGATGAGGGTGCCAGCATGGTCAGGTAAGGGCCCTTCTCAGGGCTGTGGACATCTTGTTGTATCCTCACATGGCAGAAGGGGTGAGGGAGTTCTGAGCCGTCTCCTGGTTAAGAACACTAATCCAACGCATGAGGGCTCATGGCCTAAGCACTGCCAACGGTCCCATCTCCTAACAGACCCACATCAGGCATTAAGATTTCAATATATGAATTTGGGGGAGAAACAGACATTCAGACCATAGCAGTTAGTTTTTCATAACTACTAAAACTACCCAAACTGCAGCAATTGACTACAGGAATTTTGCATTTATCAATGAAAGAGTTCCTTTAAAAAGCAAAAACCAAATTATTTCCTTTAATCATAATTGTACTTAATGAGCCATAAATCTGAAGAGATCACATATTATTTATTCATTTAACAAATATTAAGTATTAAGTATCTACTGTATGCCAGGCACTTCTCTCAACTCTGAGGAATCGGCAGTGCATGTAACATGAAGTTCCTGACCTCACGAAGTTCCAGCAGTGCCAGACTACCCAAATGAACAAACAGGGAATTACAGTGTTGTAAGTTCTAAAAGGAAATAAACTGGGGTGGGACGGTGCTACTTTAGAAAAGACGGTCATGGAAGGCCTCTCCAAGGAAGTAACATTTGAGCCGAGACCCAGACTAATAATCTACTCCTATCCAGGTGCATCTCATTCTCTGTTGAGAAACACTGTCTCATTCTTAGACTGAAAGTGCTTCTGAAGTGTTGGTCCTTTCTTTCTTTCAGTCAATAACAAAGTTTCCACTGAACCATAGTGAAATGGGAAGGAAAGCTGAATAATCCATTTTTAATTATAAATTGCTATTCTTCTCTCCCACTCTCCCCCCCTTTTTGGTGTTAAAATTGTCTTCCCTTTGGTAAATAATGTTGATAGTAGATATTTATAATATAATGACTTGCCAAAATAAAAAGTGGCAACACTATGTGGATACCTCACCTGCTCCAGCTTTTTTGAAATTTTATAGATCTGTGAATTCAGAACTCTAGGCATTTCTGCCTTTAAAGGACTTAAAACAAGAAACATATTAGAAAGACTCAGTAAGTGGGAGAGATTGCACATTGGTACTATCTTCCAAAGTCTGGGAAATGGGATTATGCTCTGGGATAATGCTCTGATTCAGGAATCATCTGAAAGATTCCTCATTTTGCTATCCTCTCAAAAAAGCCCTTTGCCTTGTTACCTCCTTCCTCCCTCTGGTCCTGCGTGGTTTTCTATTCTATTTAGTATCAGTTTCTGCTTTTTCTGTTTGTTTTGACCTCTATGTATTGCTCTATGCACCCTCCCTCTCACTAACTTACCAAAATAGTATTTTCTAAATAAGTTCCTCAAGTCTAAATCATTCTCAAAGTTCCTCAGTTCTACATTTTTTCTTATTTATTTGAATTACCAAAGGCATTCTCTCTTGTTTTGTTTTTTTGAAAAGGTAGCATGTTCATAGAAAATTTGGAGAACAGAAAACCCACACAGGAAAAAACTTAAATAAATCATATTTACACCAACTAGACATAACTATTGTTAATATTCTGGTCACATTTAGTCAATGTTGCAATTATACCAAATATATTATCATTAATACTCTTTTAAATCAGAATTTTTAATGTTTGTATAATATAACTAAGGACTATCATAATTTATTTATCTAACCTCTTGGCTCAATTTTTTTGTAAATAAGTAAAGTTAAAAAGCCTGTGTCTCTTACTTATTTCTTGGAACAAAATTAGAGCACAAGAAAATAATAATAATAACAGAAACCAACCACATGCCAAAAATTGAAAGGTTATCACAGTTCCATCCTCTTAATCATATAGTATGATCCTTTTTTTATTAAATATTCCATTGAGATATTATTCAGCTTTATTACCCTCTTCACAGTGTTCTATCACTTACAGGTAGCTTTCTTTATGTTAATTAGACTGAATTTCAGATTAACTTAATTAATGTTTTAAACAAATGATCAAACAAAACAAAGATAACTTAGATATGTAACAAACAGGCAATCCTAGATTAATATATTTCAATATTAAAAACGTCTAAATTTTAATTTACCTTGAACAGATCTGACACAGTGATTGAAGAGAAACACTAGGCATATAGGTCAAGGCAGCATTGTAACACAACAAAAGGAATGTCAAAACTTCAAACCTAAAGATAAACCAAAAGATATTTACAAATCTTATAATTTAAGAAGTCAACCATAATAAAGCAGGCACTGGGGAGAGATACTATGGTATGTAACAGACCTGTACAATATAATCACACTAATTAACAATACAAAAAAAAAAAAAAGAAATAGAAGACTTCCCAAGGTAATAGTCTTAGGAAAATTATCTTAATTCAATGTTCCAGATGACAACTGAAGCAAAGCAGAAGTGACAAATCAGGAAGATGTGTTTTCCTCTTGTATAAAATGACTCAATTTTTTTTTAAATTTTCACACACAACTCATTTAACATTATTTGTAAATCTATTGAAATAATTTTGTTTTAATCAGTGTGGTAGGACAGGAGGTTATATTTCCACAGTATACCTATTCTGTGCTGTCAGCATCTCCCTTTGGGGGTGAGGTCCACTGTACACAACTTTTGACAAACCATGCTGGGAGAGTGCACTCTCAGTCAAAGCCATTGACCCAATGCTGGAAGGCTAAAGAGAAGACATTTGAATAAAGAAAAGAGCCATTCTGTGGAAAATGTGATATTCAGAACATATACATTACTAATTGTCATGAATAGCATATATCTTAAAAATATTCAGAGTTCCTACTAAATTTTCTGCTCAGGGATTTAACAAATAATTAAAAACCAAATGACAAGTAGAAAATAAAGTTTAATTTTTAAAATTCTACCACAGAAATACATGATGGCCACACAAAAAAATTAGGCTAGTCTTATCCATCAGGAAAGAAAAATATTTCAAAATGAGTACATTCAGTAGATCTCTTACAATGAGATTTTAAAGTTTAATGCTTTTGATTTCTCATTTCACTTTGTGTGGTGTTTTATACTTTTAAGGTATTACTAATTTGATCAAATTTTTTTTTTTTTGCTTCAAAAACCAGACCCTAATTTACAGCAAATTTACTGGTAAAATTTCACTTACTTCATGATACACTGATGGTTTGGATAAAGATGGAATCGTAAAACTCAATACTTTGCTATGACCATGTTTGTCAACTATTTCCTACAAAAGTGAAATAAAATATCTTAAAATATTTATTACATATAAATTTAAAAGCTAAATTAAAATTTTTAGTCTTAAAAAAAAAGACCTGAGAGGAAATGAATCTTTAAGTCAACTAAAATCTTAAACTATGATACCCGTTTCTAATTATTCATAAACACTAAGAGTTAACCTTCCACTTTTAAAATATAAGCAACATAGTTTTAAGGATAGCTGAAATACAGATGCAGTGTCTTAATAATCATTGATTTTTCTCATGTAAAAAGTTAGTTTCTAAATCAATTAACATAGTTATGAAATCTGTCAAGAAAAGGTCCTTAAGTGCCTTTTCCATTTTAGAAAGTACAAACCTTAAATATCTAGAATACCATACTAGTTAATATACAAACACTACTAATAGTGCCAATTATTTGTTAAATCAATGGTGTGAATTCTGGAGGCAGCCCAGATTTTATGGAGTTATTAGTGGTAGATATTAGACTAGATCTTTTCTCCCAAACTTTTTTATGAAGGTCACAAACTGACAGTTTATTGACAGTGGATTTCAAGTTTAAAATGCAATGGTGATATTTTTAGAAACCTCTATAAAAATAACTGAAACGGTCTAATTTTCAGTCTTCGATCAATCCAGGAAGGTATATTCACATAACTGAAATGCACATATAGCCCTCAACCTTCATAAAGTTATTTTTTGGGGGAATGAACTATGAGTCACTTGATGTATGAAAAGAAATTTAACTTTAGTGAAGTGAAAAGTAGTTGGTGATTAATGTATTTGCTTTTGCTGAAAAGGTTATATATTTCCTTTTACCAAAAAACATCCTATTAACTACATCAAAATACAAACCAAATTGTAGACCCCTAAAAGAAGAGCTTCGATGCATCCACTGCTATGCACATTTCTGCTGGCCGACACTGCAAGGTAGCACCAAATCAGTTCTGGAAGAAACTGCAGTGTGAATCGAAGCAACTGCTCCTCTCCACTGCGATAGAATTCAAAGAGCTGGTGACAGACAGGTTCCAGCAACTGGAAACAGATGAAGTGTTAATTCAAGGATAGGACTGTGTTTCAATGACACTGATACATGAAATATAAAAGGTTTTCCCTGACTGGTAATTACTGAAATACATAAATGTTTCTGTTGAGGGGGGAATCAAAACTATTCACTGCCAAACTATTCAGTAAACCTTTAAAGTGGAAGACCAAGGAGTGCAAAAGAAGCATATATGGAAGCACTCTGTAAACTTTAAAATATTTTGTAACTCTAAGGTGCTACTGTTATTAAAGCTGTATCTTTTTAACTTCTTAAAATAGCTAGGTTGTAAGAAGTTTCTTCTTTAATATCTTTTCTTCTGATAAAACATGGAAATGTATAAATGACTGGCTACAGGGTTGTAGAAATTGAAATTGGAATCCTAAGTAGTTACTGTCACACTGCCCTCCTGAGCTTGTACCTAGGTAGCATCTGACAGCAATGCCTCATGTGTAAAGTAGTTGAATCATTATAGAACCTCTTATGGATCTACACAGATTCAGATCCCTAGTTAATCTAAACACCGCTATCACTGTTTTTTTAATGTCATTTGGAGTTATCTATAACCTTTCACTCTCCTATCACACCTCAGCATTATCTACTAAATAGAGCTGACTTTATAATAGACTTCTTTTTAAGATTAAAAAGTTAAGAGACTCTTATAGGTAAGTATTTCCTTAAAGCATATATAGTGGTCATGCACAAGCTACAAATAAATATGTAAAGAGATTCACAGGCTACTGATTTTTCAATCCATCATGCTATTATATTTGTAATGAACTATGTAATTCATTCATTTCATTAACTTAGGCAATAGATTGAAGTCAACTGACAAAAGATTTTCTACTAATAATAACTGTAATGAATGATACTCATTTACAGTGGATGTTTTTATTTCAAATAAGTTAAATGTTATATATAAACTGGGCATAATTAAAGTCAGTACTATTAATATAAGGTATTATACAAAAGTACACATTTATACTTTTGCTATAGAAAGTGTTACACTTCAATAAACATTGATTAAGTCAAACTAGTCTTTCCTATTGAAAAATTATCTAATTTCTGACAGTTAAGGAATATTTTTTCCACTCTCAAAATAGTTGTTAGAGGGCAACTGGCATCCACTGTGGCATGGCAAAGGTAACAAGAAACTGGAGGGTCAGAGACAAAGTAACCACATTTACAGAGAGCAAGAAAAGGTTTTAGGGTATAAATTTGAGAGAATGGGGTTGGGGTGGTTGGAAGAAAGATTGGTAGGGAAATATTTAGGTTTCAGAGTGGAGTTTTCAAATTTCTTTATGAACCAGCATCAGTAATCTTTTATTGTGATGTAACATCCTCATCTCTAAATACCTGGGAAAACTTTCATTGAATCAATTGATACAGTCTAACAAGAGTTTGCAAAATTATGAAACCTTATGTTGAAAATTTATTCAATAGTCTACATGAACAAAATCAATTTTGATCAACACCCTCAAAACACCTTATAATCAATTTAAAAATCCTAAACTAAGAAGGCTTTTTTTTTATCAAAGCAGAATGAATGAAGACAGATTCAAAGTGATGTAGAAATTATGTGCTGCCATGAGATTAGATGAAATTATATATACTAAACTGACAGAGATAAATACCAATATCTGTGCAGTGTTTTACAGTTTGCAAAGTGCTTTCACATACATGAATCCATTCAATTCCCACAACATTGTAGGATAGAATATTATTATCCATACTTTTTACATAAAGCAATTGACACAAAGAAGCTATCTACTATCACCAAAATCACACAGCTCACAACGGTCAGAAATGAGGCCAAGGCTTTTTGACTGCTTTATCAACATACCTGAAAAATAACAGAAAAGAATAAAACAAAATACAGTGTGGAAAATACAGGTGATTTATCTTTCTATTTTTTGAGACAAGCAATGGAGAATTAGAACACGCTGTGTTCCTAGTGTCTAAAATACATTAAAATTTTTATATATTTTCTCATGGGAACATTGTTATATTTGATAGGTAGGTTTTAGAGTACTATTAAGAGAGAATTACACCTCAAGTATAATGTGTTAAATGGGCTTTTTATGGGTCTAATGAGAAACTAATCATCATGTACTTTCTTTCCATTCTAAAATACATTCTGAATTCTAAAACAACTAAGATACCAGTGAACTTTTACAACAATCCAGTCATAAGAAGTCTGTATCCTAAGAGAGAGCTCTAACAGTAATAAAAATGTAACATAAAAATGCTTTTAAGTAACTAAAGCAGGGATAGAAGATGGGAAAGAGTTAAGTATGGGTAAATTCACAAAATCTTGCAAATGTTTTTGCACTGAACAATTACTGAGGACATAGGTAGAAAAAAGATACAGAAAACTCAGAAGGACACCATTATTCAGGTGCCAGTAGCCACTGAACTGACCTTTCCTCACTCTGGGATCCCTATACCTAGAACACCAAAGCAACTATAGGTATCTCTTTCAAAAAACAGCTGGTTTCAAAACAGACTTGAGTACTGTTAGTCTCTCAAGTTACAGTCAATTAAAATGTAATCAAAGAAACTGCACTGTACCTATAAACTGTCTCTTTTGAACACACCACACATATCTATCTCAGAGCCTTTGCACTTACTACTCCCTCTCCTAGAATGCTCTTGCTCAGTTTTATTTTCTCCCTCCAATTCATTCAGACCCTGATTCAACCATTACCTCCTCAGTCCCAACACATACTCTCAACTCCACTTTATCTATCTTCATAGCTGTATCAGTAACTGACATTGTATTATACATTTACATATTTGTTTAATGTCTATCTCACTTACCAGAATACAAATTCTAATCCTTAAGATCAATAATTTAGTCTATTTTGTTCACTGTTATATTTTTAAGTGACTTCTGGTACATTATATGGGTTCAATAAATGTGGGTTTCTTAATGAAAAATGGGTTTCTTAAATGGATTAAACTGAATAATGAAAAAGTACTATGAGTAAAATCCAAATACCAAATTTGCCAGACTTCAAATAACACCAGAACCAATGTCTCAATTTACAAAAATGCCAAAGGACAATGATATCAAGTCTTCAGGAATATTTCCATACTAAGACACAAAATATTCTAAAGTACAAAAGAAGGTTATGTCAAAGAAGATTATTATACTGGTATATTTTAGAAGCATTTCTAAATACATTTTTAAGATTGAGTTGTCTTTTAAGAATACAGAATATATACTGTCTTCATCACATTAATCAGGCTAAAAATATTCAACAAACTTAAATGCAAAACCTGCTAAACTAGTGCTTCTGAAAGTGTGGTCCATGGACTGAAGTCCTACCACATTACCAGTCCCCAACAATACAAATACAGAAATTGAGAGGAAAACCTTTAGAAACTTTTATAGCTACTTGATATTGCTGCAACATCCAAGTGGTGATCAGCAGACTGTTTGAACAAGGTATAGATCACTTAAGAGTCATCAGATTTGTGTGGCACCTCACGTGTGATGTGAGTTGCATGTTCATTGTGCACATCAAGTATACATATTGGTCAGTGACAGATTGGAAATTCTTTAAAAACTGGTCTTTCACCAAAATAGTTTGGGAAATACTGCTCTGACTCATTAGAGCTATACCCACTATTACCCAAATAAAAAAAATGCTTTTACAGGAATTTACATTACAACTCTATCCAAAATAGCCTGATTGAAATACAGTTCATTAGAGGAGTAACTTTCAAATCTTTCAAAATACTAAACAGTGAATAATAAACAAGATTTAATTTGTTTTTAAAAAATAAAGCAAATAGCTATACTTACTCTATTTGGTGAAATAACTGTCAATTAAACATGGAAAACTTTAAAATAGCTTCCACTCAAATACTTTAAAAACTAAAACCCTTCAAGAAAACAAACTACCTATACATACTATACAAATTAAGACACTTTGGGAAGCAGGAAGAGCCAAGCAAACTATGATTGTTCTTTTCAGTTATTTCAGTTAAAGTGTTTGGTTTGTCATTTTAATCCCTAAATTTTTAAGCATGAAAAATTAACAATGCACTTTATAGCACAGCCAGTAGAAGCTGGGTTATCCCAGACCCACTCCAAAAGAGGTTAACTACTCAAATAACCAAAGTCTCTAGTTTCAATAGTTTCATCTCAAAGATACAAAGGTCTGTATAGGACTGGACTCCAGGGTATGTTATTTTACCACTGACTAATAAGATTAGCGGCGTTAGAGCCTACCATGTATGTCATCTACCAAACTCAAGTATAAAGAGAATGACATACTTCATATTCCTCTCCTCTACTCCACTCTGTCAATTCCTGCTGACACTGCTCTAGTTCGGGTTCTCAACAGTTCCCTCCTGGGCTCTGTCATAACATTCCAGTGTTCTTTCAATTTTTCCGTTCTCCAATCTATCCTCCATATAGCCACCTTCCTAAAACAATAAACTGATCAAGTCATCCCTGCAGGGTAAAAAAAAGTCTAAATTGCTCATGATGGAATGCAAGGCCCACCAGAGTTACCACCTTAACCTCTCTTTTCAGTTTCAGTTCCTACCACAGTCTTACCCTCTTGTTAACTATTTCATTAGCCTGTTCACTTTTTTTCCAAATGCCATGCCTTTTTCTTTTCCACACCACTTCTCATCCTTTTCTATTTCTACTATGAATGGTGAGATTTATAAGCACCAGAATCAGGAGTATATATCATTTCATCACCACTATCTAAGAAGAGAAAAGGAGATGGTGACAAGAGAAAGGAAGGAGGGACTAGGAAAAGCACCATCAGGACCAAACTCCTTGCCATTCCTTAAACGTTTTGCATTTTCTCAGGCCTCCATATACCATCCTTATGGCTTAGAATGTCCTTTTACTTGCATACCTAGAAAACATGTACATCCATCTAGACTCAGTTAAGCATTGCCTTGAAAACATGTTTTACTATTTTCTTCCCCTTTCCTTTTTGGGATAAAGACCACGTGCTCCTCATCTTTGATATTCTATTGTCTAGCATTGCAGCTGGTTCATAAAGGGTGCACAAATTATTTGCTGAATGAATCAATGAATGTAGTGACCCAAACTTTTCTAGGCTACCTCCAGCAAGATAGACAGACAGACGAGAAGATGTTCAAGATGGCTTCTGGAATATGATACTAGTTTTATTTCAGGGCCTGGGGGATAGTATACAGGAGTTCATTTTATTACAGTTCTTGTTTTTTTTTTAATTCTGCCATTTTTTGAACATGAAGTATTCTATATTTATCCCTTTCACCCCATTTCTCAAAGGTAGTCAGCTAAACACTCTATAATATAAATGACAGTTCTTTAAATATATACTTTTTCTTACTCTTTTATATATATGTTGTATTTCACTATAAAAAATTAGAAACCAATCAACTGAATACTTTTAGCACAATAAACAGTGAGAGTACTTACCTCACTTTGTGGCTCCTGGATAACTTTATAGAGAGATGAAACTAAAGAACTCTTGTCTTTCAAATTTGTAGCATAATTTGGTAAAGATGTTTCTGTTAGTGTCTAAACAAATAAAAACAAACATTTTATTTTTTATGAAATGCCCAAATAGGCAAACCCACAGACAGAAAGTAATTACTTGTTGACAGAGACTGGGGGAAGGGAGACCTGGGAGTTGACTAACAGGTATGGAGTTTCTTCATGGGGTGATGGAAGTGTCCTAGAATCAGATGCTCCTGTTAGTCGCATAACACTGTAACAATACTAAAACTCATTGTATTTTTCAGCTTAAGACTATGACTTTTATGTTCTATGAATTGTATACCAACAACAAAAAATTAAAAGTATATTTAATCCTTTTATCAACAGGGACATAAAAATATTAACATTTCATCTTCAATCACAGTTTGGAGTTAGAAATGAAAATGCAAACCAGGTATAAAACCAGAGACATATTTTTGTAGCACTATATATATGTTATAAATCTCAGTAGTAGTATTGCTCTTGCTTCACCTGTTGCATAAGAATTTAAATAATGTTCAAACCTTAAAGTCACAGATCATCTATCAAAGTAATTCCTGAGTTACATATTGTGACTGTTAAGTAAAGCTGTTCTACTTTACAGAATTGGGAAGAAATTTTAAGACTCCTTGGAAATGAAGAAAAAGATAGCGATACTACCAACAAACTAGTTTTCCTAATGCCATTTAAAATATGGATAACTAATCACAGCTTGCCAGTACTACCCATTCAGAAAGGACACCATAACCAGAGGGGACTGGGAAGAAAGAAAACTCCAGTAGTAAGTCAGATGATTTGGGGTAAAAATAGTAGAGAAATCTAAAAAAATACAAACACAAAAGCAAAACACTTTATTACAACAAATAACAAAATCCTATCCTTCTAGAATATAGCCCTTAACAACATCTGTCTCTGAAGTCATTATTTTATCTCATATAAACTACTTCCTTCAACTAATCAATCCATCAGTGAATCAACAAATGTTAATTCTGCAGCAGCTGTAATGTCTCAAGATATGGCTAACAGTTGTGCCAAAATATCCATTTCTTACATGTCCAATATCCTAGTATTTCATGATTTAAAATGGATATGGTTAGTGTATATGTATGCATAAATAGACACAGAAAATTAAAGGGTATAAGTTTTTATAATAAGGATATTTGATTCATTTATACTTTACTGTGAGATCCTTGACAGAACTACCTTATCATCTCTTTATCCATGGCACTCAGTACAAGGCCTCATACTCAAACCTTTGCAGGAAGTTATTATAGATGAACAGCATAAGAAATAAATACTGTCACTGTTTAAATTTCAATAGACCTTTTTTTAAATAGGTCAGATTTCACCTTAGGATATGTAAGTTAATAGATTCCTTTTTAAATTTAATAAGATAATTTTGTTTACCACAATGGTAAGGAAACGTGAACTACCTGGGTATTTCCACCATTTACCATGCAACTGCTTACATAAAGAGGAGATTAGGGCATTCTCCAATATTTCAAAAGCATGTAACAAAAGATCTCCAGGCAACATTTCATTTCCGTTATTTGATCAAAAGTAACCTAGCACTGGGGGAATTTATATAAAAGTGAATAACAGTCAAATAAACAGCAGATTTCTAATCCTCTGAGTGTAAATGAACCCAGATTATATAACACATTATTATCTGTACATATGCATATATGTCTGTGTGTGTGTGCCAAATTATAAAATTTAAAACTAAGTGAACTGAAATAAAAATCTTTTAAAAATTATCAGTGGATAAAAAGATTATTATAACAAATACTACCCAAGCTAAAACTGGAACATTCATAAATATGATCATTACAATTTTCAGCTCATGTACCAATTAACCCTCATATGCGGTACAATATTTTCTGTGAAAAAGCCAAAGGCAAAAGGACCCCTCTTTTCTGAATAACAAGCTCCAGAAAATACCCTGGACCAAGGCTACTATTGCTAAATAAGAGGAAGGGACCTCCTAAAAATTAGTACAGTAAACCATTAGACATTATCACAGTTCTGTCATTATTTCATTTTGTGAATATGGGAAAAGCTACTATTGTCTATAGAAGGAGAGAAAATATGATTTCTGTGTCTATGAACAGAGCTTTGAGAAACTTAAGATCTAACAGAGCCTAGTGGATTTAAACACTGTTACAGCAAACCTTTCCATTTTTTTTGCACTGAACTAGTTCAAAGGTACTTACTGGCCTTCTTAAATGCCAGCTAAGCCTTCTCACTTTTCAGAAAGCAGTCAAAAAAGTAATAATGGGAAGTTATGTTGGGAAATTGTCTTGGCAAAATGTGAAGAAGACAGATGCTTCATACTAACGTATCATTTGGCAGATGGTTTTTTAAAAATATAAGGAGGTAATATCGGTTGGATGGAAGAGAATTAATGAAGATGGACAGATGGGTGGAGAACCAATAAATAAAACAACTCTGTTCAACAACATTACACATAAGACTGGATTTTGAGTCATATATTGAGATTCAGTGCCTAACAGAAAATAAAAAAAATTAGGAGTCTGGAAATCTGCTAGATAAATCTACAGAATTAAGAAAAACACAACACAATATGAAAGATAATATTTTACAAGTAAATCTTTAAAAAGACAAAAATTGAACTACTTATAAAAACCTTAAAATAACAAAGTCTCCGTCTAATCATTTTGTTAATACATAAAGAAAATGCTAATGAGGACACATAGCTAGAGTGGACACTGAGTAGTTCTTCCAAAGGCAAAAAAAAGGTTTGCACAAAGCAAGTTGTGCTGTCTTTGTGCATTTGAATGTTGACTGAGGTTATGAGGTTGGGAGTTCAAACTGTAACTACAGAACAGTGTAGAGCTAAAATTATCTTCCCAGACATGCTATTTCAATGTTCCCAATGAGAAACTGAGACCCAAAGAAGTCATATGCCTTGTCCACCACCATAAACCATCTAACAGAAGAATTATGATTAGATCAAAGGGCTTCTGACTTCACAGCCGCATTTACTTTGCATCACTTTTATCAATCAGATGATCTTGACTTTATTAGCACCAGTTATTCAATTAACTATATATATTCTAAAACACCCTTTTTAAGTATTTTGCCAAAATACATAATTAACATTGCAAATTATTTCAAAAGATTAGATACTCTAATTTTAAAAGCACTTAAGATATTTATTCTCAAGCACTTATCTTCTATTACCTTTAGTACGCTGCCAGTTTTGCCTGATAACTTTAACCTCTTTATCAAACAGAAACAGAACTAAATTCAACACACATTAACACAATTCAGAGTAACACCCAGAATAATTTTCTGCAATGCCTATCAAAGTAACCAAGAAATTGGAAATATCTTCCCTTAAATGGCTATAATACAGATTTGACTGTAATTTGAAATGTCATAACAAATTTATATAAAATTGGATAAATTTAATCTTGGGGGCTTAAGGGAAAATAAACTACTTCTTATTGCATGGGACCCAAGATTTTACTCCCTTTTCCCCAGTGGAAAATTTTCCTTATCCTTAATTAAATGTATAAAAATTTTAATAAAATATCAGTACCCACATAATATATGTTATATTGATGCCTATAACTGCTGCATTACTCCCCTAACCTCTCATTGCTACACTGCCTAGGATATCCACATATTCAAGCCAGGAGGAGAAGGGACTAAACAGATAGGAATGAAATGGAATCAGTCATATTTTCAATAATCTGCCTTATTTATCCCTCCCCTAAGTTCCATCCTTTAAAATGCCCTCTTTCCATAACTCCCATATTAAAGAATGGCTAACAGGCTATATTTGCTTTTGCAAATTTGACTTCACCATTAAACATGAGAATGCCCTAGAAGTTTGTACTCAACCGTTGAACTTGACAATTTCCATCAACCTGCCAAAAAATAAATCATGATATAATGAACCATATGAAACACTCTTGAAGCAGAAAAAAAAGCTCTGAAACACCTTAAACCCATATTCACAAAGACAACATGCACAGGGGGAGAAAAAGCACATACAAGATTTAATCAAACTATTAAAATACATAGAAGGTACTATATACAGTGTACTTGTAAAATAGTCTACATCACTTTATGATGACTTAGGGGATCCATAGCAGGATACCCAATTCTTGATTATAAAAGGTAAAATCTGCCCAGTTATTCTTTAGAAGGAGATAATAATGACAGATAAGGCCAGCTGCAAAATTAGCAGAAACATTGCTTCTCTCAAGGATACAGTGCAACTGAAAAGTGTCATAATCTCCTTTTCTGAGTGACTTCTGTATTCTTACTCACTGAGAAGCCTGCTGTCTAAAGTAGCTATTAAAAACTTTGTTAGTTGAACATATATCAGTAAGAATGAAATATCCTACTCTTGCCTAGAAGATCTAAGCCATCTTGACACAAAGAAGCAGGTTTGATATCCAACTTCCATGCAGAGCTTCAGGTTAGGGGTTTCTTAACACAACATTCCATGTAGATGCTAACTTGGTAGTTTCCAAGAGAGCATGACCCTGGGTCCACTTCACAGTCCAGATCAGATTTGACCCATTACACACAGGTCTACTTTGTTTTAAGCCCATTCATATTGTTTCATTAAATTTCATTTAAACTTCACCCTTCCTTAAAGCTCTATAAAAATTTTATCTTTTCCTTTGGTGAAATGTCCACCTGGTACCTGCTGTGTAGTCTCCCTCACTGAAACAAGCCAATAGGTCTGACTTGGTCAGCCTACGTGTTTGTCTCTCAAGGTCTCAGGTTCATTGGGCTGGGCAAAAAAGTGACAGTTACAGCCCAACCCTTCATTCCTATGATTCATGATCATGAATCACATAATTATGTACAATGATGAGGTGCAGAAGAGAAGGAGAAGGTAATTAACCAGTTAAAGGAACACAATTTTAGCTATAACAGAGAAAGAGACAAGAAAACAGAATTTTTATTTTCTTTGTTAACTAATCAAAAGTTATGCACCTTTATATAGGCACTAGGCTAGCCAGCTAGAGAAAGACCCATTGGTAGAATGTCAAGCAAGTATCTTCTCATATTCTCACTGTTGATCATACCCACTCCCACTGCCCCCCACATTAGAAGGAACATTTCAACACTGAAACTGTGATGGTGGTTGAAGGGAGTAACATCAACATTCACAAACGTTAACCATTCTTCGTTGTGTTGCCACAAAGAGGAGAAAACAAAATTCTTTGAATCACTTGGGAGAAAAAAAGGAATCGATTTCCTGTTAAAGATTACTATATATAAGTAATTCCCCTAATAAGATACGTGTAAGATCTATCTTCTACAGATATTTAGATTTTCAGTCATAATTTTTTTAAAAGCCACTGGAATTTAAACCCCAGACAAAACTTCTTTGGAATATAATTACTATATTTAAACAGTAAATATTACCTTAAACTCTGACAACCATTCCTCCACAACCCCTTTCTCTGAAGTGAACATCTTTCCACATCTGTTCTAAACTTTCAACCTGAAAAATAACATAGAAAAATGTTAAAATTTTGAATACACTTTTTATAGCTTGATTACTATGGACAGAAGTCATCCTTTAAAATTTAGTTACTTCTTATTTGTGAAAATAAAGCAGTTACAAACACAAATTGCTGGGTTCATTTCAAAACCAGTATACACAAACAAGGAACAAAATGCAAGCATTTTGACAAAAGTATAAACAATATAACATGATGAAATTGGCTCTACAATTTTCATTCTTCTTTCAGGAATGCCAGCTGCAAAACATAATGGACAATTTTCTCTAGTTTCAATTAAATAATTCCAAGTAGATCTTGCATCTTACAAAAATTCAGAAAATATTTTAAAACTGTGAAAATATAAAAAGACATGCATCCAAAGTTGACTTTATAGAAAGAATTAAGATAATTTAATTTGCATATATTTCAGTTATTTCCAACAGTAACAATCTACCTACACAAGCCACTTGGTTCCCTGAAAGTTTACTACTCATAAAACAAAAGTGATAATCTTCAAGATAATGACCATCTTTGACAATAGGTATTCAGTAGACTGGGCTTTACATAAGTATAAATAGGAAAAAAAGGAGCTAAAGGAAATGCAAAACAAGTTCATCAGGGAAAACTTTTGCAAAGTATACTGTAGTTTTCTTTACCCACTCATCTCTATGAGAACAGACTTAGAAACTGTTTCCTGAGGGACGACCTTAGCTCTATCTGAATTAAGATAGACGGGGCTTTGGAATTATGTCCAAAATGTTACTGAAAACACTTCGATCATATGTTATCCTCCAATAGAGGAGAAAATTCACATCTTCAGTTTCAGTATCAGGAATAATTCTCTTTTAGAGTAATGAACTGGTCTGCTTTTATATTATGGATACTGTGAATCTCATAACTGATTCTCTTTGCTTTGATTCTAATAAAATGAGAGTCAAAGTTTCACCCTCTGTCTACAAAAAAGCAGGCCTAAACTAATCTTAACTACTGTTTTATTATACTCTTATTTTCTTTCTGCCTGGATCTACTTATTTTTGTCTTGTTATATTGTACATATTTTTGAAACAAAATGAAGCAAAGTTAATATAAATGCACACAAGTTTTCTTTTGTAGTTATCCATTGTTCATCTAGCAAATTAGGACAAAAATAAACTATGCGACATCAAGTTAGAGAACTGGAGAGGCAAAATTTTTACAAAAATTCAATATAACTCAATAGTTAAAATTAAGACTGCTTGTAGAAAGGTTAAAAGGAATCAAGAGGGATATGCAAAAGATTTTTAAAAAATAGGCTAAGCAATCTTGAAGAACAACAGAGCTGAAGGACTTGGACTTCTAAATACCAAGGCTTACTATAAAACCTACCAAAATCCACAGTAATTAAGCCAGTGTGGTATTATCGTAAGGGTTGAAAAAAAACAATGAAACAGAACAGACCAGCAAGAAACAGATCTACACATACATGGTCACCAGATCTATGACAAAAGTAACACAGTAAATCAGTAGGGGAAAAACAGTCTTTATAGTAAATGAAGCTAGGTCAACTAGACAGCTACATAGGGTGGGACTGCTACATAGGGTGGGAGGTAGGGGGAGAACCATGACTTATTAGCTCATACTATATGCAAAAATCAATACCAGTTGGATCATAGATCTAATTGTAAAAGGTAAAACATAAAGCTTTTAGAAAACATAGCAGAATATCATCATAACCTTGAGGTAGGCAAAGGTTTCTTAAACAAGACGCACAAAAGCACTAATCATATGAGAATAAAAACTAAGGACAAATTGGATTTCATGAAAAGTAAGAATGCTGACAGATGAATGAATAATATATGTGTGTGTGTGTGTGTATATGTATATATATATATTCAGCCTAAAAACCCAGTGGAATGCTATTCAGCCTTAAAAAGAAGGAAATCCTGTCATTTGTGACATGGATGAACCTGGAAGACATTATGGTAAGTGAAATAAGCCAGACACACAACACAAACACTATTTATCACTTGTACATGGGATCTAAAAAGTCAAACTCACATTAACAGAGTGAAATGGTTTTCAGGGGCTGGGAGGTAGGGACAATGTGGAGATGTTGGTCAAAGGGTATAAACATTCAGTTATAAGATGAATAGTTCTGGCAGCCTAATGTATAGCGTGGTAACTATAGCTAATGGCAACATATATTTGAAATACACTAGGAGAGTACATTTTAATTTTTCTCACCACATACACAAATATGATGATTATGTGAGGTGATAGATATGTTAATTAGTTTGAGAGTGGTTTATCAAAACATCATGTAAACCTGAAATAGAATTTTTGTCAATCATAACTCAATAAAGATATAAAATAAAATTATAAAAATAAAGGAGAAAAAAGGGAAGAACTTCTATTCGCAAAAGATACCACTCATCTTACACTAATGGACAGTGCCTGTATTGGGGTATGGGTGGGGACTTGATAATATGGGTAAATGTAGTAACCACATTGTTTTTTCATGTGAAACCTTCATAAGAGTGTATATCAATAATACCCTAATAAAAATTAAAAAAAAAAAGATACCACTAAGAGAATGAAATGACAAAGCGACAGAGTGGGAGAAGATATTCGCAATTCATATATCTGACAAAAGTCTCATATCCAGAACATTTAAAGAACTTATAAATCACTATGAAAGGGTAGACAATCCAACAGGAAAAATAGGCACATCACTTTTCCAAATGGAAACAACATATGAAAGGTGTTGAACTTCATTAGTCATCAGGGAAATGTCAATTAAAGCCCACAATGAAATATTGTCAGACACACACACACTTACAAGTACGGTTAGAATGAATGACCGGTAATACCAAATGTAGAAAAAGGTATGAAGCAACCAAACTATTTCATACACAGCTAATGTGGATATAAATTGGTAAGAATAAAAACATAAATTGATATAAATCTTGTAGAACTTGGGCAATATCCTCTAAACTTGAACACATGCATACTCAATGAACTCAATTTGATGCATAAAAACATATCCTACAGAAATGTGTATATTTGTTCTCTGAAATATGTGTTCAGGAATATTTACAGCAGCAGGTTTTGTAAACAGTCAAAAACTAGAAATAAACCGAATGTCCATCAACAGTACAACAGGTAAATTATTGTATACCATACATGGAGTTCCCTACAGCAATGACATTAAACAAACTATACCTACATCAATGTCACAATGTTTGGAAAAAGAAGAGAGACAAAAAGAGTACATACTATGTAATTACATTTATGTAAACTTCAAGAACAGGCAAAACTAATTAATCGTGTTAAAAGATAGGATAATGGTGGCTCTTGAAGGAGTTACTTCTTGGGTTCTGGGAATATTCTGCTTCTTGATCTAGGTGCTGATTACACGTAGGTAAAAATTCACCAAGCTGAACACATGATTTATGCATTTCTCTGTATATATGTTATACTTAGTAATATCAGACAGCCCCAGGTCTCTTATCCTGCAATTAACAGAGATTAAATGGGAGCCCTCGAATGCATATGCAGTTCATATGAATACTCCCTTGTTTAACATATGTGCAAGCTCAGAGTAAAGTTGTCCCTTCCCATTCTTAGCATCCTTCTGCAAAGCTCAAAAGGGAGTCCTCAAAACTCCTCCCTACCCTAAATCTTTTACAGCTTCACCACCACATCTGCCTTAGGTCCACCAAGACTGAAGTCATTATTCCTTTCATGCCCATCTATGTCAGGAACCACCAGCACCCAGGTTACACTCACCCCTCACACGTTAATCTTTGTAACTCTTTGCACACACTCTATTTTACCCCCATCTCTCATCCCACCCTAATTCTGGAACGAGGTTCTCTTTCACTTGTGCCTTCTGGAATTGGCAATCTGTTACTACAAGCAAAATCCTCTATATCTGCAAGAAGTCTCTGAATGTCACTTTCTTCTTGTACAAACTAGAATTCTGGCTCTTACCTAAAGAAATGCTCTCCCTGCTACCTTCTCAAAGTGACTGCTTTGCCTCACATAGCCCTGGAAGAAACCATTGATCTAAAGGTGAAGTAAGTGTCCTCCTTCTTCCTTATTACCAGATCCATTCTCCCTCTCTTCCCTTGAACCATCCACCCAGTGTTGCCTTGAGACTCATGTCGCTGTCATCAATCAGTCATCCCCCAAATCCCTAACACCTTCATTTTTAAATTATCTCAGCTCTGTCACTCTTTCAAACTACTCCTATTTAAATTCTTAGTGATTTTTTTTCTTATACCCTGAACTTTTAAGTCCTAAAAAATCTCTTCCAACAGTACTGTCTTTCCATCCTACCTCAGCTATTCAATCCTCTGATCATTACCTAGACCAGCTATTCTCAAACATTTTGGTCAGGGCCATTTCACACTTTAAATATTGAGCCAACCTGAAAAAACACCCAATGCCAAATCAGGAACAATTTGAACAACAAAGGCAGTGCTGAATTATAAATACCAAAGCATGAAATAAATATACATGAGTCCATATTGATACAATAAATAAATTTTAAAGAATAAGAGACAAATCTTCCTTTAAAAAGAATTCCAAATAATAAATACAGAATTCCCCCTTTCAGAATTTAGTCCCTGCCTCCCAATTGAGAGTTGGCTAGACACAGTGATTTGCTTCCAAAGAAGAAAGTATAGGAAAAAAGAAAAAGAGAGAGAGAAAGAGTATAGGAAAGGGAAAAGGGCAACTTTATAGTGGAGAAATCTGGTAAACACTGCCTTGATTAAGATTAACATTACCAATGATGTCATGTGACTTTCATGTACCCCTTGATATGATATGATAAGAAGGGCACTTCACCTCTGTGGTATTCTTTTTTTTTTTTTGCAAATTTTTTTTATTAAGGTATTATTGATATACACACTTATGAAGGTTTCACATGAAAAACAATGTGGTTACTACATTCACCCATTTATCGAGTCCCCACATGCCCCACTGCAGTCACTGTCCAACAGTGTAGTAAGATGCCACAGAGTCCCTATTGGTCTTCTCTGAGCTACACTGTCTTCCCCACACACACCATGTGCACCAATCATGATACCCCTCAATCCCCTTCTCCCTCCCTCCCCACCCACCCTCTCCTACCCCTCCCCTTTGGTAACCGCTAGTCCCTTCTTGGAGTCTGTTTTGTACCTTCAGTTTTGCTTTGTTGTTATACTCCACAAATGAGGGAAATCATTTGGCACTTGTCTTTCTCCACCTGGCTTACTTCACTGAGCATAATACCCTCACCTCTGTGGTATTCTTTCCAAAAACCCATAAACCAAGTGTACTAATAAGAGAAACATTAGAGGAAATTCAAATTGAAGGATGTGCTACAAAAATATCAGACCTGTATACCTCAAAACTAACAAGGACATGAAAAACAAAAAAAGAAGAGTGAAAGGCTCTTATGGACCAGAGCCATTAAGATGACACAACTACATGCAGTATGGTACCCTGGAGTGGCTCCTAGAATAGAAAAAGGACACTAGCAAAAAAATACTCGTGAAATAATAAAGTCTGGAATTTGGTTAATAGCAATATAATAATAATGACAAATATACAATGGTATAATAATGACATTAGGAGAAACTGAAATTGGGTGTGGGGTACATAGGCATTCACTGTACTTTTCAACTTTTTCTATAAATCTAAAACTGTTTGAAAAAATTTTTAATTATTGAGGTTTTATTTGTACAGGTTAGTATCTATTAATATTTACCATATTCAAAAACAAACCAGAAAATTTTAAAACACAAGAACATGTAAGCACATAGGTATCCTATTGGTCATCACTTACCATATTGTAGCCTCTGGAATGTGATATCATATACTCAGGAATAGAGTGAAGAAGACAAATAAAAGTCCTAGTATAATTATGAAAACAGTTTTAATCTTGCAAACCACATTAGAGGGTCTTAGGGACCCCTGAGAGGTCCCCAGATGATACTTTGAGAATCACTCCTCTAGCCCTTGTCATTACCCACTCTGATCTCTCCTATCTTTTCAGCACACCCATTTATGCACTCAAACCCCAAAACTTTTTAACCATACCAGGACCTAAAGTCACTTCCCAATATTCTTCTTTCTCTCCTTCACCACTCTGACTCTCTTAACTCCTTTGCCCTTACTTGTTTTACTCCTTTGGCAAAAATACAGCCCTGGTAAAATCCAGCTCTCCACCTAGTCCTTCTCAGCACCCATGCAACTGAACAAGGTAGAGAAAGCAACTGAAACAATGCTTAAAATGTGGGACCAAGAACCTCAAACAGGCCCTTAATGCTGCCTGGCAATCATGCAGTGTTCCCCCATAGTCCATTCACTTTCCCACTTTCATACCTAATTGTTTCATACTTTCTACCAGATGATCAAAACTCCAAAACCTTCTCTCTATTCTTACTCTCAGCTGATGATCTTAATTGCTACCCCAAGGAACAATCAGAAGGAGTTTCCACAAATACCCAAATGTCTATCCACTGAAAAGCATCTTATTTTTATAATCTATCTTCCCTTCTGTTAACTATAAGCAAATTGTCCACAAGCCTGTCTGAGGCCAATCTTATGAATTATGTACTATAATCATCTTCTCTTGCCTACCTAAAGAAATTGTTACAATAAGTCTCCTCCTCTCCCAATTAAATTTCTCCCTCTCTCCTCACTCCCTCAAAGAAATGCTCAATTTCCCTGCTCCTATTTTACATTAAAACTCCTCAGAAGAGCTGTATGCTTGTTTCTAATTCCTAACTCCCCTCACAAACTTTTTTTAGTTTTCAAAATCAACTTCAAGGTATAGTTTACATAAAACAAAATGTACATACTAAGTGTACAGTTCTATGTATACATTCTTTCCATTCAATCCTTTAACCCCCTATCTTAGGCAAACTACTGATATGATTTCTATCACTATAGATTATTTCAACCTGTTCAAGAGTTCCATCTAAATGGAAAATCATACATTATATACACTTTTGTCTGGCTTCATTTTCTTGGCATATGTTTTGAAATTTACTCATACTGTTGGGTGTATCAATAACTTAATCTTCCTATTTCTGACTTGTATGAATTTACCACAATATGTTTACTTATTCACTTGTTGATGGACTTACAGATGACCTCCAGTTTGGAGCTATTATGAATAAAGCTGCTATAAACATTCAATGTGGTAGGCTATATTTTCTGAAGATGACCCCAACATGATCTTCTTACAGGACGGTTTGGACACACCTTTCATTAAGAAGTAGAATCAATGTAACATCCCCTCGAATCTAGGCAAGCTTGTTACTCCGGGTAAGTCATACAAGGTGACCTACCTGATTCTCCATGGGACTATTATTCTCAGAACTTATCCACGGTATTGTGAGGATGCTCAAAGAGTAACAAGGAAAGACCACATGTAGATATTTTCCACTGAAAATCCACTGAGTCCCACAGCTAACAGCCAGTATCAACCAGCAGACTTGCGAGTGAGTCTTCAGATATGTCCAGCCACTAGCTATCAACTCACCCCTTGCCTTTGACTCTTCTCAGCTGAGGTCACAACTTGTAGGACTAAGAAAAGTCATCTTCACCTGCCTTTTCTGATATTCTGACTATAAAATCTAAGTATACATAGGACAGTGTTTTTTTAAAAAATTTTAATAAATCAGCAAATAAAATGGCTTTATTTTATGCTGCTAATTTGGAATGGTTATGCAACAATAATACTTCCTGGAACCATCTGTATACAAATCTATGGCCACATTTTTATTTATCTTGGTAAAACACCTAGGAGTAGAACTGCTGGGACATATAATATCTGTATGGTCTAACTTCATACACACACACAACAGCCCAAACTGTTTCCAAAAGGCCTATATCATTTTACAGTTCCAGCAACAATTTATAAAATTTTCAGTTCCTCTACTCCTTGTCACCTTTTAAAATGTAGTCATTCTAGTGAGTATGTAGTGGTATTTCACAATTTCAGTTTACATTTCTACGATGATCAATGTTGATTATCTTTTCATGTACTGACTGGCCATTCATATCTCTTCTTTTCTGAAGTGTTTCTACAAGTTGTTCGCCCATTTTTAATTGGGTTATATGTGATATTATTGAGTTTCAAGTTTCTTTAACATTTTTTAAATAATGTTTTAAGTCTTTTTTATTGAAGTACACACATTAAAATACACAAATCTTAATGTACAGCTTGATAGATTTTGACATATACATATACTCATGTAACAATCACCCTTATCAAGCTGAGACAGGGACCATGGATGTATTCAGAGTAGGGTGAGGACCTCCAGAGGGGGCAGGGCAGGATATTTGCAGTCAGAGCAATGTAACTACATGCAAGGAAATCCCCCTGCTAAAACTCTTATGTTAAACATTGAGCTCTAGAATCATTCTTCAGTGAAATCAGTTAATGTTCCCCAGATAAAGAAGAGTAGTACATGTTTTATTATGCTAATCATTTGTAACCATGTGTAAGATTCACTTTAGCATGCTAAAATGCCCAGGCCTATGTGCTGTCTTTCCTCCTTCAGATCTGACAAGGTAATTTTGCAAACTGAGCAACTAACTTAGCATGCAGACCCAGCTGTAGACGGCATAGTAAAAGGCATGAAGAATTCCATCTTGAAGATTGTATTTTAACACCCAGGAAGTTCAAGAGGCAAGCTTCTTTAGCAAGTACACAATACCTCAGCCCACCTTGGGGGCTGGGCAGGCAGCCTTTTGATATGCTCCCAGACCAAGGCGCCGGTGTCCCAGAGAGAAATCAAGGCAGGAAATTCCTTACAGTTAAGTTAATTTTTAATATTCAGAGACCACTTAACAAGTCCCCACCAAGTTTTTTCATGTTCTCGAAAAATCCTCAACTGCCTATAAAACCTCCTAGACAACGCACCACTACGGACTCTCTTGTCCCCTCCTGCTGTGAGCCGGGAGCTCTGTCCTTTCACTTTATCTCTAAATAAAAGACTGTATCTTGCTCTCCTACCTTGACTGTTTGTGAAGCTCATTCTTCGGCTCTGTAAACAAGAACCCCGGCATCAAAGCTACCAGACTTAATTAAGTGTTCTTAATATACTCTGGATTCATATTTGTTTTCCAAATGATTCTCTCCTGGTTTGTGACTTGCCTTATTTTCTTAACCATGTTTTTTAAATAGGAGAAAGTTTTAGTTTTAATGAAGTCCAATTCATAATTTTTTTCTTTTATGGTTAGTATTTTCTGTGTCCTAAGAACTTACTGCCTACCCAAAGATTTCAATTTCCTTAATAGATGTTGTGGGTAAAATTGTAATATTTCCAGAATATCTCACCTGGCTTTGGTACATACGCACATCAACAGGCGTTCAGAAGTGTAAAGTAGGCTTTAGTGCATTTGCATCTTTCATCTCCATATCAATGGATGAATACCTGGGCAACAGAGGGCTTATCTGTACCTGAGAAGTGACGGGGAGAGCCGGCGTGGTTGCTGCTGGAGCAGGAGAGAGAGAGATGGGTCGGACAGCAGTTTTGTAAGACCCTTTCACCCCAAAGAGCGTTTTGCGGTCAATTTCTTTGGTCACACTGAATCCATAGAGAACTTGCCTGAGCTGAAACCCATTAGCAAGACAGATGTAAAGCTATTTTAATTTTTCTATTTCTTTTCATGTCAGTTTTGGTAAGTTGGGCAGGAACACTTTGAATGTATTGCTGCAGTTCACTGCAGGAGGAAGGAAAAAGTGTGTCCCGTGCGACCCCCCATGAGGGAGACTGTGAAAGCTTGTGGCTGATTTACTCCTGACTCTACCTGATACATATTTTTCCTTTCCTGATCCAGCTTTATACACTTTCACTGTAATAAAACATGGTGCATATAACTGCCCCTGAGTCCTGTGAGTAGGTCTAGTGAATCATCGATCATGTTGGTGCCATGGGACATCTGAAGTAGGCTTCTAGCAAGATTTCTCTTTATTTTTGGTTTTCAACAGTTTAAATATCATAAGCCTAGGTGTGTTTTTCTTTCACTTTATCCTGTTTGGGGTTAGAGTTTCTTAGGTAAGTAAACCAATGTATTTGATCAAATTTGTGAAATCCTATCCCTTTTATCTTCAAATAGTCTTACTATCCATGGTCACTGTTCTCTAATGGGACTCCCAATTACACTTAGGTAAGACTGATATTTTCCCACCAATTCTTGAGGCTTTCTGTAACTTACAGATTGGGTAATTTCTATTGATGTGTCCTCTTGATTCTGCTATCTCCAATATGCTGTTAAATTCATCCAGGAAATTTTTCATTTATTTATTCTTCAGTCCTAGAATTTTCCATTTTGTTCTCTTTTAACACTTTCCATTTTTCTCTTATATTCCCTCTCTATTCATTAAGGTCTTATTTTCTTTTAACTCTTTAAACATTTCAACATTTTAGCATATTTCTAATAGCTGCGTTAAAACTTTTCTCTGCTAAATCCAATTTATGGACCATCTTGGATTTGGTATCTATTGGTCATTCATTTTTCTTGAGTATCAGTATCATTTTCCTTCTTCTTTGTATACCTGTAAATTTGATTACAGACTGGACATTGTGGATTGAAGGGCCCCCACCAGTAAGATGGCAAACTTCCGGCTTCTGTTTGGGGTCCTCGGTTCCCGCCGGCGCCACCTGAAGCCCAATCACCTCTCGCCCCCCTCCCAATCCCAGCACCTAGCCAACAGCCACCAGCCCCGTAGAAGTGACACCTCAATCAATTCATGCCCCTTCCTACATAACCCAGCACCTTTCCCTAATAAAGCGGAACTCTCCAGTGAATTGCTGCTGTGTGTCGCTCCTTTCCTTTCATTGGTGCCGAAACCCGGGAGACGGGACACCCCAACTGGGCCCCGTCTTCCCCCCGACACCAGCAGCAGCTTGCCCTCGTCCTCTTTTTCCGGCGCTGGCTCATCACACTCACCACTCCTCTCTGGCCTTTAGGTAAGTTTTCCTCCCAGAGTGGGCCACTCTTCCCCGAGCTATCACAGTGCCATTGACCGTGATTGTCCAGCAAGGCCCTGATGCTCAGGGATGAGGAGGGAACTCTCCCCCACCTCAGGCCTTCACGGCTACGGCGGACCCTCAGGCTCCTCCTCCGACAGCCATAAATCCCCGCCTCAAGCCTTTACGGCTGCAGCGGACCCTCAGGCCCCTCCTCCAACAGTCATAAACGCATTCCCCATCCCTTCCATCAGTGCTGAAACTTTTTAAGCAAAATTTCTCCGGGGTGGGCCACTCTTCTCCGAGCTATCGCAGTGCCATTGACCATGATCGTCCGGCAAGGCCCTGACGCTCGGGGATGAGGAGGGAACTCTCCCCGCCTCAGGCCTTCACGGCTGTGGCGGACCCTCAGGCCCCTCCTCCGAAAGCCATAAATCCCCGCCTCAGGCCTTCACGGCTGCGGCAGACCCTCAGGCCCCTCCTCTGACAGCCATAAATCCCCGCCTCAGGCCTTCACAGCTGCAGCAGACTCTCAGGCCCCCTCCTCCAACAGCCATAAACGAGGTGACTCCTTTGCGGATGAGAATGCTCCCTTTCCCCGCTCCCTCCTCCTTCTGTTCCGTCCGCCGAAATCTGTTCTGTCTGCCGAAAACGCCTAGCGCTAGGTACCTCGTGACTCCGGCACTCTGCCTTCTTAGCAAAGTCTGGGTGACGACCCACACATCCTAAGAAATTCCGACTCGTATACGAGTTTCCGCAGACCACCAAGGATCATTGGGGCGCCCTTTCTCTCCTTGCGGTCTGCTTCCAGTCCGAGGATCTCCGTTCGTCTTCCCCTGTTTGTCTCCTTCTCTGTCCTTCAGCCATGGGAGCCTCCTCATCCCTCCCTGAAAGTTCACCTCTTGAATGCCTACTTAAGCATCTGGCTACCCTCTCCCTGACGCCTGATATAAAACCAAAACTTTTCCGTAAATATTGCTCCCAAGATTGGCCGACATACCCCCTAGACAATAACAACCAATGGCCTGCAGGGGGAACTCTTGATCCTAACATCACTCGCAATCTCTTTAACTACTGCCAGCACCTGAAAAAATATGGAAGGAGATTCCCTATATTGAAGCTTTCCACCTCCTCCTCCCCCCGCCCCCTCCCAAGTTCTCCTAGCCTGCAAGCCGCTGCCCCCACAGAAGCCTCCCGTTCACTCCCTTCCCCTTCTTCTCCTACAACAGCCCTTCTCCCTTCCTCCCCAACCATCTCCTCCCCCATCTCACCTCCTCCACCTTCGTCCCCCGCAGATTAAGCCTGAGCCTTTCAGCCCCCCCCCTTTAACTAGGTCCCAAGAGCCTCCTCCGTCTTTGCCCTCATCACCTGTTTCTCCCCTGTTAGGGACCGCCTTTGTCTTCTCACATGTTTGTAGAGAGAATGGGAAAGCACCTTCCCCCATGTCTGAACGCAGCATGGGAAAGCACAAGCTAAAGAACAACCGGTGCAGTCCTTAGAAGTTATCTGTCCACAAAAACATATCTTGCCAAGACTCCTCACTCTGAAAATAGGGAGACCTTGAAGATGTGTAGAAACACCGCCCCTGCTTCTAGCTATGCCCTTCCCCCACTTGCCATGTGGCAGGAATGGAGAACAAAGAACATTTTGTTTACGCATTTCATAAGCAATTAACTGGAGCCCTGCTGTAGCTCAGTTAGTAGAGCATGGGACTCTTAACCTCAGAGTCATGAGTTCAAGCCCAACTAGAGTGGTACAGGCAAGCAGCTGGGCTGCTAGTTGGCGACACGTGGGTCCGATTCTATCTTTCTTTATTTTCTTTGCCCCCCTTCTGCACTTCAGGACCTGCTCGACTAGGCACGGCTAGACCGTGTCACTCCCCCACAGACTGAGCCAGAACCCTTCAGTCCCCCTCAGACTCAGTCCCGAGAGCCTCCCAAAATTATCGCCCCCCTCCGGGAGGTAGCAGGATCCAAAGGCATCATGCGCGTTCACATCCCTTTCTCCTTAGGAGATTTAGCCCAACTAGAGAAACGCTTAAGTTCCTTTTCCACTGATCCCACGACATACATCAGGGAGTTTCAATGGACCCTCCAGTCTTACAGCCTCACACATCATGACATTTTCATGCTCCTGGCCAATATTCTCCTCCCTGAAGAACGTAGACGAGTTTGAGACTTCGCCCAAACGCAGGCTACCGAAACCCACAGGACTGACCCCACCTATCCCCCTGGCCCCACTGCTGTCCCCAAACAAGACCCACACTGAGATTATAACACCGCCATGAGTCTCCGCTCTCGAGATATTTTTGCCTCCTGCTTAATAGCAGGTCTGAAAAAGGCAGCTTGTAAGGTAGTCAATTTTCAAAAGCTCCAAGACATAATTCAAAAGAGAGACGAAATCCCCTCTGAGTTCTTAGACAGACTCACTCAAGCCCTATTACAGTATACCAGCCTGGACCCAGAAACACCTGAAAGAAGACATGTCCTTATGACATACTTCCTAGCTCAAGGCTACCCCGACATTAAAGCTAAACTCAAAAAGTTAGAACAGGGCCCCGCTACCCCACAGACTGAGATCCTAACAGTGGCCTTTAAAGTCTTCCATAACCAGGAGGAGGAGAAAGAACGCCGTGAACAAAAGGCTGATCAGGCCAATTTCCAGATGTTGGCCCAGCTGATAAAACCACAACCTGGGCGCCCCTCTACAAACAAGCCCCCCCCAGGAGCTTGTTTCAAGTGCGGAAAAGAGGGACATAGGTCAAGGGCGTGCCCCTCCCCCAAATCTCCTACCACCTCATGCCCCAGATGCCACAAAAAGGGCCACTGGGGGTCTGATTGCCCAACCACCCGAAGGGGAGGCTGGACGAACAACCCCCATCCTAAGCCCGTCGTAGTGGGGCTGGCAGAAGAAGACTGACGGGGCCCGGGGGCTTCTCGCCCGACCATTTCCATCACCAAACAGGAGCCCAGGGTTACTTTAACAGTAGACGGTCGCCCAATCTCCTTCCTTCTAGACACAGGAGCCACCTTCTCAGTCTTGCGAGAATACCGGGGCCCTACCATGCCTGCCATTACTCCTATAGTCAGGGTAGGAGGTAAACAGATTTTCCCATTAAACCCCCCCCTTTTATGCACAATCCTAGACAACCCCATACCTTTCTCCCACTCCTTCCTGGTTATGCCCCAGTGTCCCGTCCCTTTACTAAGATGGGACATCCTTTCCCTCCTCCACGTTTCCATAACTATATCCACTCCCACAGCCCCCAGTACTCTCTTTCTGATAGCCCTCATAGCCGACGACCCCCCTCTACCCAATGAAAGCTCCGGTTCTGCCCTCATACACCATGTAAATCCCCATGTTTAGGACATTACAAGCCCCTCCGTGGCCCTATGTCCCCCTGCCTCTATCAAATTACGTGACCCCTCTCAGTGTATCTGTCAGGCCCAATACCCCCTAACTACTTCAGCCCTCATAGGCCTCCAACCCATCATTCAAGATCTCTTAAACAAAAATTACCTCAGACCCACTCACTCCCCATTTAATACCCCCATATTAGCTGTTAAAAAAACCAACGGATCTTTCCGCCTTGTCCAAGACCTGCGCCTCATCAACATAGCCATTGTCCCTATCCATCCCTTAGTTCCAAATCCATACAGCCTTTTATCGCAGATCCCTGCCTCGGCTTCCCACTTCTCAGTCCTAGATCTCAAGGACCCATTTTTCTATCCCTCTAGACCCCTGCTCCCAAGATTTTTTCATCTTCACCTGGACGGACCCATACACAAAACATTCTGAACAACTCACTTGGACAGTTTTGCCACAAAGCTTCTGAGATAGTCCCCATATTTTTAGACAGGTCCTAGCTCAGGACCTCAGTTTCATCATGATCACTCCAAGTCCACCTTATTATAACACATGGACAATCTTCTACTCTGCAGTCTCCGTGGGAACAGTCTCAACTTGACACTGCCTCCCTACTTAACCTTCTAGCTTCCAGAGGTTACCGAGTATCCCCCGTCAAAGCTCAAATCTCTTCCCCTCCTGTCACTTACCTCAGATTCCTTCTATCTCAACAAAGAAAGTCCATTACCTTAGACAGAAAATAGCTCCTCTCTGACCTGCCCATTCCCAAAACCAAGACAGAAATCCTTTCCTTTCTAGGCCTGGCTAGATATTTTAGAGCATAGATCCCTAACTTCTCCCGGCACCCTGTTGGCAAGACCCCTATACGACCTCAGCAAGAGCCCCCCTAAAAAACCATTATCCTCCTCACCCCGACACTCCTTCATTAAGCTCCATCAAGCCCTTGTAGAAGCCCCAGCTCTCCATCTTCCTGATTTGTCGAAGCCCTTCTCATTATACATTCATGAGAAGTCCAGTCAAGCTCTAAGAGTCCTAAGCCAATATTATGGCCTATCCTTTGCCCCAGTAGCTTATATCTCCAAGCAATTAGACCCCACAGTTCAGGAATGGGCCCCCTGCCTACGAGCATTAGCCGCTAGACAGCTCTTGCAGAAAGAAGCTCATAAACTGACATTCAGGGCGCCCCTTACCATTCTGTCCCCACATCACCTAAAAGATCTCTTAACCTACAAAAGTTTACAGACTCTCCCTCCCGCCAGACTCCTGACCTTACTGTCCTCTTTCCTCCAAAATCCCGTTCACCCCCTTTGCCATCCATAACCGAATCATGACTTTTTCCTCCTTTACTGTGCTCTCACTTTTTTTTCCCTCATTCCTATTGTCTTCCCCACCACCCCAGCCTCCTTTGTATGGCGATTCAAAGTCAGACAGACTTACACACAGCATCAAACAAAAGTTACTTCCCTCATTGCCACACCAGACTGCCCTCTGAAAAGCTGCTCTGAGCCTTTATACCTCCACTTTCCTCCCTCCACCGAAGTGTTCACTAGCAGCTACCCTTATTCTCCCTACCTCTGCTTCCTCTATGACCAAAAACAAGCCTATTGCAGGCGATAGCCAGACACCTACAGGAGATGTCCCTACTAGTCTTGCGCCATTCACTACATGGGTAACTTCTAGTACCCACAGTATTACTCATCCAACCGTTTCATGAAATATCCCAACGGCTCATTCTCCTTATCAATCCCAGATCCCTGGGACTCTCGATGGGCTGCCGGAGTAAAAGCCTCAGTTTACTACAAGGGGTCCTCGACCCCCCACAGTACCCTTCATATCTCTCGAGAGTATGTTCCCTCTCGCTCCCAGATCTCTCAAGTTGCATCAGATATCAGACATTCTGAGAAAGTCATTATCCAAACTCTTGATGGCACCTCTTCATCTTCTTATTCCTCCTACTCTTGGTTACAGCTCATTCAAGACACCACCATCTTTCTCAACCACACCTTCAACACCGCCAATTGTTTCTTGTGCGCATCACTACAGCGCCCACTGCTGGCCGCCGTGCCCCTCAATATTTCCAACTACTCTTTCCATGCAGAAGGACAACCCCTCCGCCCCCTGGCAGACATACCCCTATGGGAACCAGAATACGCAGATAATCTCACCATCCACCACTGTGTAGGCCCAACTCCACCCCCCTCCAGTGCACTTCACTGCCTCTCTATCTGCACCCCTACCTCCGGCTCTAAGACTTTTACACAACCGGGACACTTCTTTTGGTGTAATGGCAGTCTTTTCAACTCACTGCCTCTCAACTCCGATACACCCTGCATTCTCGTCACCCTAATCCCACAGCTTACACTTTACAGCATGGCAGAATTCCTTGAGCTCCAACCTCCCTTGCCCTCACGCACAAGAAGGGCTGCTTTCCTTCCCATCATGGTCGGTATCTCTTTGATCACCTCAGCCATTGGGGCAGGGTTTTCGGGAGGAGCCTTTGGTCACTTTCTATGGGCAGTTAGAGATCTCGATGCCAAACTTGAGGGAGCCCTGACATCCACTGCCGATTCCCTAGCCTCTCTCCAAAGACAGGTCACTTCGCTAGCTAAAGACACCCTTCAAAACCGGCGGGCCCTAGATCTGCTTACAGCCGAGAAGGGCGGCACCTGCGTCTTCCTCCAAGAAGATTGCTGCTATTACATCAACGAATCCAGCATTGTAGAAACTGACATTAACAAACTCACCGACCTTGCCTCCAGTCTCCACTCTGCTTCCAATTCCAACCCATTCTCTTCAATACTAACAAATCCCCTCCTCACCTGGCTCTGGCCCATTGCAGGCCCCATAATAATCATTCTTCTCGTCTGTCTCTTCTTACCATGTATAATAAAGTTCATCAAATCCCAAGTTGGAAAAATCTCTAATCAAGCTTTCAACCAGCTTTTACTCAGGAACTACCAGCTTCTGGCCACAGAAGATCCCTCACCCTCACGTGACCTCCTCACCACATGCTGAGATGGACCCCTCTCTCCACTGGAAACTGTTCCTAGAAACAATGGCTGCAGACGCCTGGCTCCTGACACCCATATCCTCTTAGCACCATTGGAATCAACAGGTCCTCAACCTATGGTTACAGGGAACCTTCATTGATTTCTAAACCTGAAGAAGTCCACATCTACTCATCCTTACTGTGGGGAGTCCTATCAACCCTTTCCTCCCAATCCTCAAGCCCTCACTCCCTTCTCCGCCCCTGTTCAGCACGAAGCAGCCAGAGAGAAAGCAACGTCCACAACCCCATAGAGGAGAAAGGGGGGAATGAAGGGACCCCACCAGTAAGATGGCAAACTTCCGGCTTCTCTTTGGGGTCCTCGGTTCCCGCCGGCGCCACCTGAAGCCCAATCACCTCTCGCCCCCCTCCCAATCCCAGCACCTAGCCAACAGCCAACAGCTCCGTAGAAGTGACACCTCAATCAATTCATGCCCCTTCCTATATAACCCAGCACCTTTCCCTAATAAAGCGGAACTCTCCGGTGAATTGCTGCTGTGTGTCGCTCCTTTCCTTTCATGGATGATATTTTGAAGAGACTGATTTCTATTACAATCCTCTAAAGAATGTTAGCTTTTGTTCTAGTAATCAATTCAATTACTGTCTGATCACCTTGAATTAGTGTATGCTGACACAGACTTGGAGGTAGGAAAAGCTTCCCTAACTAACTGACACTTGAGCTGACATTTAAGTAAGTGTTAGTTAACTAGCACAAAAAGAAAGATGGGGTGAGAAAGTGTGGTGTGTAGTGTTCCAGGCAGAATGAACCTTCTAAGGGACCTGGAGAATGAATCACCACACTTGTTCAAAGAAAAGAAAGAAGTTCATAGTGAGAGTGTAGAGTGTGAGGGGAGAGCCAAATGTCCAATACAAGGCCTGCTTCTTTTTCCTGGAATGAGCGACATGTGGACAGAGCCACAACTAATCAACACTTACAGACACCATAAGCAAGAAATAAATTATTGCTGTGGAGATGTGGTTGGCAGTCTGTTTTTTGCAACAAAGGTGAATAATATACCAACCAGAGTACATATGCCTTAACAGCAGGAACAAAGTCTAGTTTTGCTCACACTGCATTCTCAAGACCCAATCCAGTACCTGTCAGATAGGAGATATTCAAGAAAGACCTCTAAATTAATGAATGGCCTCTATTTACATACAAATGTAAGCTCTTTTAAAAAAAAAATCTATCTTACATTATACAAATACATATACTATCAATACAATAAAGCTGACACATAGTAGTTAAGCAAGTTAAACAAGTTTTCAAAACTGTTCATGTTTTTTTACTCCAAACTGAACCAACAATTTGACAACTAGTTCTAAAGCAAATAACTATAGATGTTGTCTTCATTCTTTGCAAAGAAATGGTAAGTGCAAAGGGGAGAAGGGAATCAAGAACAATTAAAAAGACAATAACCACTAAAGAAAAGTAATTGAACTGGGTTCAACCTAATCCTATTGTGCTTGCCTTACTTGTTATTTATATCTACTTATTCTACTTTCAATATGAAAGATATTCATAAAATAACCTTCAAATTTCACCCCACCATATCATACCTCCTCTTCAATCTCTACAAAAGGATACTTATCCAGGGGATGCCTGAAGTAACACAAGGAAAACTCACATTGATCTTGCCAAAATGAGAGATGAGTATATGAAATAGGGAACCAAGAAAGAATGAGAATGAGATTTAGAGATTTTCAAATTAGGGTAATAATCTCTACCTTATTCTTTCAATTCCTCTATTGCTAGCATATTTTAAGCAATTTAAAATCATTAAACATTATATTAGTTTTAGGTGTACAATATAAAAATATGATAGTGGTATATATTGTGAAATGATCACCACAATAAGTCTAGTTAACATCCATCACCATACATGGTTACAAAAGTCATTTTCTTTTAATGAGAACTTTTAAGATCTACACTTTTAGGAAGTTTCAAATATGCAATAATAATTTTTTTCAAAAATGCAAAAAACAAGTGTTGGTGGGGATGTGGAGAAACTGTAACCCTTATAGACTGCTGAAGGGAAAAATGGCTTAGCCATTCTGGAAAACAGTATGGCAATTAGCAGAATTACCATGTGACCCAATAATTCCAATCCTAGAACTATACCCAAAAGAACTGGAGGCAGTTGTTCAAACAAAAAGTTGCATATAAATGTTCATTGTAGCACTATTCACAATACCCAAAAGCTGGAAACAACCCACAAATCCATTAACTGATAAATAGATGAAACAAAATAGATATAAAAAATATCCATACAATGGAATATTATTCAGTCATAAAAAGAAATGAAGGATATATGAACAACATAAATTAACCTCAAAAATATTATGCTAAATGAAATTAGTCAAATCTCAAAAGTCATATACTATATGATTTCATTTATATGAAATATTCCGAATAGGTAAATCCACAAATATAGAAAGCAGATTAGTGGTTGTCAGGGCCTAGGAGGAGGAGATGAGGCAGAGAAGCTTAATGGGTACAGGGTTTTCTTTTGGGATGATGAAAATGTTTTGGAATTGCTAGAGTAGGTAAATAGCCAGACATGAGCAGGGGAACTTAAGCCAGTGCTTACATTCAACTAGATGCCTGCTTACATTCTACATGTTCTGCATAAGCTGTTCTTACAGGAGGAGGGGAGTAAAAATATAGATAACTGACTGAATGGCCAAAACTGGCTAGTTACAATATGGAGGAGAAATTGATACAAACTTCACCTCAAAATCCATTAACACAGTAAAAATCATGCCCCTTTGTCATCAGCATAGTAAAAATCACACCTCCCTGTACCATGACAGTTCCAATGGGACCAAATATAGTCATAAATCCCTCCGCCCAACTTAAGGGTGGAACAAGCCCAAACTACGAAAAATTCCACCTGTTCCCTTTGAAAATTAGTCCTACTTAGTGAATATTCATCTCCCACCCCCAGGCATAGGGAGATGAATAGTCACTAATAAAGGGTCTCAGGCATGTACTCTTGCCTTTTTCTCAACTGCATCTCCAAATTCTTAATGCTCAACCACTTTTTGTGCCCATTCTTGAATTTTTTCTTGCTGAGACCAAGCGCCCATTTCTTGTACCAATTAGAGGCAATGTTTGCACAATATTATAAATGTACTAAATTCCTCTGAATTGTACACTGTAAAATGTTAGTTTTATGTAAACTTTACCCCATTAAAAAAATAGTACAGAGATATCCATGTGCCCTTTATCCAGTTTCCCTCAATGGTTACAACTTAGGTAAATATGATACAATATCAAAACCAGGTAACTGACATTGGTACAATGTGAGTGTATAATTTTTTTTAATTATCTTCACTTTAATCAGTAGCATAATGTACATATCATTTTATTTAAAAGGTTATTCATTGAAAATCATGAGGTATTTATTGTACAGATGCCTTTAAACTTGGGTTTTAAATATAGGTTTTGTTTTTTCTTATTCTAGAAATGTTCATTAGTTTATCTTAATTTGAATTAATTGGAAATGGCAGTCACCTGGGGGAAAATGCAGACCTAAATGTAGGCTCATCTCTGGGCTTCTCTTCTCTGTCTTGTCTCCGCAGTGTCTCACTGCTTTAGCAGCTCTTTCACACAGCCATGCCTTCAAACAGATGTGCTCTTCATCTTCTTCAGCATTTGCTGCTTGCCCTCAGCAGGTGGTTCGTGTAGAACACTGTACTAGGCCTTTGCCACATTTTGTTGTAAAGTTCCCATTACCAGTGGAGCCTGTGGCCTACTGCAAGATGTACACTCACTGACACTGACAGTTTTTGGATATTCTGTTGTGAGTAGTTAGCAGCCCCCTATAGATGTGCGATGTTTGAAAATGTAAGTTCTCAGAAGCAGGTCTCAGGAAGCAGAGACTATATATGAACCTTCTTTACCTGAGTGTATAATTTTATGCCACTTTATCACATGTGTAGATTAATGTAACCTCCAGCACAATCAAGATACAGAATTACTCTATCACCACAAAGATCTACCTAATACCACCCACTTATAGTAACACCCACCTTCTTCACCTCCATCATCCATAACTCCTAGCAAACCCTAATCTGTTCTCCATCTCTAAAACTTTTCTTTCTGAGGCTGTTATATAAGTGGAATCAAACAATATATAACCTTTTGAGATAGCTTTCCTTTTTACTCAGCATAATGTCCTTCAGATCCATCTAAGCTGTTGAATGTACCAACAGTTTTATCCTTTTTATTGATGAGTACTATTACATGAAACGAATATACTACAGTTTTTTAACCATTCATCTACTGAAGGACATTTTGGCTGTTTCCAGTTTTTGGCTATTATTGCTTCCATCAATATTATTATACAAGTTTTTGTGCAAGCCTAAGTTTTCATTTCCCTGACATAAATGTCCAGTTCATATGATAACTGCATGTTTAGTTTTTTTAAGAAAATGCCTATTTCCCAGATATATTATCTTCCAGGCTGTACCATTTTATATTCCCACCAAAAGTATAAGCAATTCAGTTTCTCTACATCCTTATCAGCATTTGGTAGTCACTATATTTCATTTTAGCATGAGTGTATGGTTATATCTCAGTGTGGTCTTAATTTACACTTTTCTAATGGCTAGTTGATACTTAATGTCTGCATAATGTTTTAACTGCAAGATCACACTCAAGATCTTCACTGCCAGATCAGCATTATGATGCCAGCCACTCTGTAGGGCAGAACTGAAATGAAAATTAGTATAGACACTTCTAATTTTTAAAGGTAAATTTATTTGATCAGATATAGGATAATGTAGTGTATTATCTGCCACAAGTGTAATCTGAAAGCACCTTCCAACAATGGGATTAAGAGCACATCAAAGATATTCATATCTTCTGATAATATTCTATATCATTCATCTTTTTTAAATATATATAACAGCACATAAAGCTTCAGTTTCAATACTTTCATAATATTTTATTACATGAGGGCTTCTCAGAGGCCTAAGGGGAACATTACTTTCTATTGAACCTTATTCTCTTCCCTAAACTGAGGTGACAAACTAATTTATAGAAGAGATACACTATTTCTTCTCTAGGTGTTGCTGTAACTTAAAAAAGGAAAGTAATTAGTACCAATTGGCAAATGTGAATGAAAATTCAAATCATGTTGACTTGTCAGTTGCTTTTTCTTTAATAGCAACATACTTCAGCATTTTAGTTGTCTTTATAGTGAGTCGTCAAGAACCTTCAGTACAATGTAGAAATGTTTTTAACTAAATTTATAATTTCATAGAAATATTAAGTTATACCATAAATTATAAGTGAAAAATTTTAAGGACATGTAAATCATTTTAAATTATCAAGTCAAACCAGTTCAAAACAAATTTAAATATGGTAAAACTTACAAAATTCTATCGGATAAATTTTTTTTAATTTCATAAAAGAAAAAATATCTTTAGAAAAATAGAAAATGTATAAATACTAAAAACAGTACCTGAAATATCAGTGCACTATGTGGGAAAGAGGACAATGGAATTCTACAAAATCAGATGTTACTTTATAATTCTATAAAAGGTAAGTAAGTATTTAAAGAAATAGAAGATGAAAAGCTAACAGTACCAACTGATTGAAGCTTTCTTTGTCCTTACCACACACTGTAATATTATCAAAAAAAAATCTCCTTTCCATTAGCCCTGGGCTACAAGATGAGTAATAGTTATGACTTATGGTACCACTGAAGACTAGGTGGGGCAAGAAGCAAAGTGACCACAAAATAGAAACAGTGATTTAAAAACTGCTTGTCTCTCCCAGCACTCAGCGCAAGGCTCTCTACAATTGCTAACCCACCCCTACATTTCATATCTAATATGTTACCTATTTACATTTATGGCAAAGTCTTAATTATGTAACTTTCCAGATTTATAAACCTAATTAGGTATTTCAAGTAATATGCAAAATATTCTCACATTTAAAAATCTTTATCTTTCTTAAGGCAAAAGAAACAAAACTATTTTTAAAATAGATGTTTCCTGCTAATTTCCTATTTTTCTCAAATCTAACTTGGAAAAGAGAATATTCTAAATTATATTAGAAAGTTTACTAGGATTTCTATATGGTATTTCACAAGGAAAGTCAGCCTGTGTGAAACTTTAGATATTTTCAGTATCTAATAAAATCTTTCTAAATCCAGTGCCGTTTTCTTCAATCATGACATTAAATTCTTATCTTAATGCTAATAGTAATTACTAAATTCCTCAAGGAGCTTTCCAGAGAGCATACCATAAAGGTGTTGTCATCAGAGATATACAACTTATTGGTTTGTTATTATCCAATTAAGGAAAAAATTAAAAAGAAAAAAATACATTTCTAACTTTCATGTAAAACTTAAAATTTCCTTATTTTTTCGTATTTCACATCGTTGCCTTCATCATTAAGTATTAACTATAAATTACTACCAAATCTTTTATAGACACTAGCTTTATATGTCATTACGAAATCAAGTTTCTGTAAATCTACAGAACAATCAAATTCTATAAATGGATTGGGGCACATTACAAGTTTTGAGCTTCTTATCCTATGAAATAGGTCCACTGCAGTAAATTAAATGTTGCTAGAAGATTGTCAAGATTCTTTTTCTTTTTTTCTTTTGATATCCTTAATGTACAATTACTTGAACATTATGGTTACTAGACTACCCCTATTATCAAGTCCCCCCACATACACTCCATTACAGTCACTGTTGTCTTCTTACAGCCACTACTTGTCTTCTCTGTGTTGCACAGCCCTCCCCGTGGCCCCCCCCCCACATTATACATGCTAATCATGATGCCCCCTTTCTTCCCCCCCCATCCCTCCCTCTCCCTTTCCCTTTGGTAACTGTTAGTACATTCTTGGGTTCTGTGATTCTGCTGCTGTTTTGTTCCTTCAGCTTTTTCTTTGTTCTTATACTCCACATATGAGTGAAATCATTTGGTACTTGTCTTTCTCTGCCTGGCTTATTTCACTGAGCATAATACCCTCTAGCTCCATCCATGTTGTTGCGAATGGTAGGATTTGTTTTCTTCTTATGACTGAATAATACTCCATTGTGTATATGTACCACATCTTCTTTATCCATTCATCTACTGACAGACACTTAGGTTGCTTCCATTTTTTGGCTATTGTAAATAGTGCTGCAATAAACTTAGGAGTGCACCTGTCTTTTTCAAACTGGAGTGCTGCATTCTTAGGGTAAATCCTAGAAGTGGAATTCCTGGGTCAAATGGTATTTCTTTTTTTAGTTTTTTGAGGAACCTCCATACTGCTTTCCACAATGGCTGAACTAGTTTACATTCCCACCAACAGAGTAGGAGGGTTCCCCTTTGTCTACATCCTCACCAACATTTGCTGTTGTTTGTCTTTTGGATGTTGGCCATCCTAACTGGTGTGAAGTGATATCTCATTGTGGTTTTAATTTGCATTTCTCTGATGATTAGCAATGTGGAGATTCTTTCCGTGTGCCTGTTGGCCATCTGAATTTCTTCTTTGGAGAAGTGTCTGTTCAGATCTTCTGCCTATTTTTTAATTGGCTTCTTAGCTTTTTGTTTGTTGAGGTGCGTGAGCTCTTTATATAATTTGGATGTCAACCCCTTATCAGATATGTCATATATGAATATATTCTCCCATATTGTAGGATGCTTTTTTGTTCTACTGATGGTATCCTTTGCTGTATACAGAAGCTTTTTAATTTGATATAGTCCCACTTGTTTATTTTTGCTATTGTTTCCCTTGCCCAGGGAGATATGTTCATGAAGAAGTTGCTCATATTTATGTCCAAGAGATTTTTGCCTATATTTCTTTCTAAGAGTTTTATGGTTTCAGGACTTACATTCAGGTCTTTGATCCATTTTGAGTTTACTTTTCTGTATGGGGTTAGACAGTAATCCAGTTTCATTCTCTGACATGTAGCTGTCCAGTTTTGCCAATACCAGCTGTTGAAGAGGCTATCATTTCCCCATTGTATATCCATGGCTCCTTTATTGTATATGAATTGACCATATATGCTTGAGTTTGTATCTGGACTCTCTATTCTGTTCCACTGGTCTGTGGGTCTGTTCTTGTGCCAGTACCAAATTGTCTTGATTACTGTGGCTTTGTAGTAGAGCTTGAAGTCAGGGAGCATAATTCCACCTGCTTTATTCTTCCTTCTCTGGATTGCTTTGGCTATTCAGGGTCTTTTGTCATTCCATGTGAATGTTAGAACTATTTGCTCTAGTTCATTGAAGAATGCTGTAGGTATTTTGATAGGGTTTGCATTGAATCTGTAAATTGCTTTAGGCAAGATGGCCATTTTGACAATGTTAATTCTTCCTAGCCAAGAGCATGGGATGAATTTCCATTTATTAGTGTCCTCTTTAATTTCTCTTAAGAATGTCCTGTAGTTTTCAGGGTATAGGTGTTTCACTTCCTTGGTTAGGTTTATTCCTAAGTATTTTATTCTTTTTGATGCAATTGTGAATGAAATTGTTTTCCGGATTTCTCTTTCTGCTAGTTCATCATTACTGTATAGGAATGTAATAGATTTCTGTGTATTAATTTTGTATACTGCAACTTTGCTGAATTCAGATATTAGATCTAGTAGTTTTGGAGTGGATTCTTTAGGGTTTTTATGTACAATATCATGTCATTTGCAAACAGGGACAGTTGAAGATTGTCAAGATTCTTAGCTGAATTTCAGGAAAATGGAGCAGAAGGAAATGCTCAGATTATGTTACAGAATAAAACTAACTTAATTTTAGGAATTTTACTGCTTAGAAATGGACGAACCACCTGGAGAGTCCTATGAAAGAGTAGGGTATGTGTGCTGTTGCCCAAAAAGAAGTGTTGCTCTTTGTCTCACTGACTACCTTTACCCTCAAGGGAATAAAGTTTCCCCTCAAGGCACAGGGAGAAAGCATGTATTTATAGGGCCAATAAGACAGGCATGGGCAGTCTTTCATAAGTCCCAGAATTTAGGCATATTTTCCCCCTAAATCACAAAACAAGTATTTGGTTACCGAAAACAGAGTAGAGATTTTTACTATAGGAAATTTTTTTTGACTAAAGCTATTTTGCCTACCTCAAGGACAAACAAAATCATGTTGGGATATCAATGTACTACGACAGCCAGCCCAGTGTTTCTTTTAGTGCAAGGCATTTTGCTAACTTCTATCAGAGAATGCTAGATTGATCAAGGTATGTTCTGCCCTGAAGGAATTAGATTTTTCTCTGGGAAAAATTGTAGTAAAACCTACTGTAAATAGGACATAATCTATGGATCTCCAATAAATGTGATTACATTCTGCAGATGTATACTTTTTTGCCTTATTCTATTACTAGTAATGGCAGGCATTGTGAAATCATTGGCTAGAATTCAAAGTTTGGAGAAGGCCATAGCCACAAAACAAGACAAAACTAACTGACTAATAACCATCCTACCACAAATGCAATGTTTAATCAATGGAGCAAATATATTATAGTTAACCAATAGTTGCTACTATATTATATAAAAGTTGCTTTGACCATTAGATATCAACAATCTTATTATGTACATATCCTGATGCCAGCACCACAGAATTTTCCTGAGATGTCAAATGATTTCATTTAAATATTTAGTTAAGAAAATTGAAGTTTCATTGTGATTTTCTGATTTATAGTACAAGAACCTTACAAATTTGAAGTTTGACAGAATAATTAATAACCCTTATTATTGGGAACTTCAATATAAAATAAACAACTGAAAGAAAACATACTATTACCAAAATTCTTTCAGATTGTGATAAGTTTTTAATCTGTCTAGGATTTTTAAAGAAAACTCTCATAAAAGTTTTGGAAAAACTAGTAGATTCTTAAAGTCCCTGCTCATCCATATGTAAAAATTAATTATTCAAAAGAAAATTTTGTAAAATGCTATTGCATTGCTAGACATTTTGAAACAATTTACCTTCTTAATGTTACAGAAAGGAATATATGTAGGAGACCACAAAACCCATATGTCGAATGCCCATATCTCAACCTATCAAATACAGGTTGCTTTCACAGTATTGATGTTTTCCAAAGAGATGATTTTTATTAATTTAAAGGTAAAATTCAAAGCATATTTATGTAAAACATCTTTAAATTAATCCTGAATATTGGAGCCTACAAACTCTTCCATTCTACAAAAGATGGAAGGAAAGAAAGAAAACATCAATGGTAACTGTATAATAAAACACCAAGAAACACATTTTCACTTCATCAGGAAGCCACAGGTCATAAAACCCATCACAAACCACAGTATGAAACAGAATACTTAAAAATGTTCAACCACTGAGGCATATGTTATGTTAATAACAACAAGAAGTGCTCATTTCAGTGACAGGATTCCCAGAGATATCACCATCCTGGTTGCTCTTACCAAAAAGAGATTTCATTTGTCAATAAATTGCACATTATTTTAATCAAGGCTATTTGAATACTCACTCAAAAAAAGAGAATGTTTGCAAAGAATCTTGCAGCAATCTGAGGGTAGGAGCTGAAGCACAAATGGGGCTTAAGGAAATTGAACCTAAAAAATAGAAATCAGAACTTAAATCCCTGTCTTCTAAATGCAGTCAGTCTGCTCTAACTTCTCCGGTTTGTTCAATGTATCTGTTCCATTCTTTATTTGCTAAATGGCTTCCTAACTCACATGCCCTGCCTATGGCCCGCTATGGCTATTTTAGTCCTAACTATCATGACCTTTCTGCTTCAAACACATACTCTTTTCTATACGAAACCTGTATTTCTCAATTTCCCAAATATAAATTCTTTAAATGAATCTCTGATTGTGCCAGTTCCTTATTGTGATCCTGATTGTAGCTGCAGCCAGGCTGAAGATCAGCCATCCTTGGGACAGACCTCCCCTTGGCCCAATAGTTGAGACCAAGGATACAGACTCATGCAAACACAGGTTGATTTAGAAGGGGCTGTGCATGGGTAGAAATGGTAAATAAACCTAGTCTCTATCATAAATATAATATCCCATGAGAAATTTAACAAGCTAAATTATCAAGACACAACAATTCAATGAGAGAGACATACTTACAGAAACCATACTTACAAGATGCTGAAAGTATGGCAAAAAGGAATAGTTGGCATTATAAGGCTACAATGATTTTTTTTAATTCACTAGAACATTCTTAATAGTCTACAAATACAAATGTCAGCTTTCTTTAAAAATAAAGCATTCTGGTTAAGAAACTTACATTTGCTTGCCAGAGGATTTCTCATATGCATAATAGCTCCCTCTCAATTTGTTAATCAAATAAAGTACAAATTATTTTTGAAAAATTAAGGAAAAAATGTTTGCTTTTCATTTTAGAAAGCTCTATAAGATTAGTTATTTTTTAAATTACAGGTCACCAGAAAAGAGAACATTAAGAACTTCACCACCAGTGTATATAATTTTAAAGTTTAAAATTATAGGCAAAGTTCAGCCCAGATATTAAAGGAATAAATAAATACAGTAAGAATGTAATAAATATTTGTTGACTAAAGGAATAAATTTCATCCTTCATAATGCCTGTCAAATTTACCTCTCTCTCCATCTCCTAGAGCAATGTCTTAGTCCGGGCCTTTATTGACTCTGCATGTTCAGTTCACATAGCCTTCCTGCTCCTGTTTCTTCTCCAGGGCACAAGGCACATTAGGACAGCCTAAGCTTCCTGAAACAATGCTTCTTTCCTGAAACATGCTATGACACTTTCCCACATCACATCCAGCAGATCTCCCACCTCAAGCTGTCCCAATAATACAGTCATAATTTACCTACCTAAATTTTATTTGCTGCCATTCTCCAAGATACATGCCATTCTAACTTCCATGTCTTTGCCTGTGCTTTTCCTCTCTAGTTATTTTCCTTTTACTCCTCAGTTTTTTGCAGCCTACCCAGGAAAAACTCAGGGCCCATGCTGAGGAAGTATACAGGCAGGTAAAGCAAACTGTCAGGAGAGAACCATGGCTCTGCTTCTGTGAGCCACACAACAGCAATCAGCTCACTGATAATTCACCCCCTTGGCTTAGAAAATCTCATCTAGAAGTTTATAAGCATTCTAAAGAGTCCACTAATGTAAGTTATTCATTTCCTTAAAGTATCACAAATTGCATAATTTTAAATTTAATATTGGGTAGAAATCTACAAGAGCAATAATTGGCTGAAATAAGATTTCCCACAATGTTTGTAGCATCTTTTAGAAAATATAATTATAGTATATATTAAATAATTCAAGCACTACCCTCAGTAAATCAAAGTCCACAAAGCCCTGATAACTAAGACACAGATTGTAAAGTTTATGTTGACAGATTTTAATGGCTAAGTAGAAAAGTTTCAAAGTACAAAAACTACCTGAATTCTATTCACCGAATGATTACTGTACAAGTGATAAGTAGTTTAGTGATTAGTAATGCTTTTCACATATTCACCAGGCCAAGTACCCAAGTTCACAAATTTCTTACTTATATACACTGTCTAGCTCATACAGTTTATCTAGACTATAGGCCAGGCAAGGTCACAGTAGGAACAAAGAAAGATAAAAAAGATTAGGCAAAAACAGACATAGGATAAGAGGTCATGTGGGTAACTCATTTAGTACTTTTATATATGCAAAAAGTCAATATTAATATATATTCAAATTGCAACATTAATAATTCAACAAGAACTTGAGTGCCTACTGAGTATAATGCAAAGTGGTTTTATTACTTTGTACTATTAGCAAAAGGACAGTAAAATATGGTCTGTGTCCATAGGAGCCTGTAAACCAGGTGGCAAAGGAACAGAAGAGGAAAGATGAGGGGCAAAATGAATCAAGGTAGCACCCTACATTTTTTAGAGGAATAATTACAAGTGCTAAAATCAGGATAAAATCATCAGAAGAACACAAAATCAGCAATGTAAAACAAGGACTCTGTTTATTATGCAACTACAAAATTTCCATTAAGAAAGAAGATAAAACAAACAAAAAACTATAAACTCTTTGGTAGAATGTTAATCTCCCAACCACTAATATTCCTTTATTGGAGATTTTTTTTTAATTGCTACACTTACGTCTTTCCATATAATTAAAAGAAATAGGCAGAAGGATGAACATTTTGTCTTCTCACTAGGAAATCAAGGCACATTTAGAGGTCAAAAAGAAGATCACTCTCCTAGTTAATTGTGGAAATACTACTAGAATCCCAAACTCCCGGCTCTCTCCCAATTACTCAACATACTGTCACTGTAGAGTACCAACAATCAAGGAAAATAAAAGATCACAAATTCACTAAACGGGGTAAATACAAGTATACATAGTTTAGGCAGTGCTTCCTATACTGATGTTATAAGAAAACTATTCTGAAAGTTATTAACAGATGGTAGTACTGAAGAAAAGATTTTCCCTGTGAAAATTTAACTATTTCAGGAAAGTTAATTTTCATTCTTTTTTAATTAAAGGACTTCTCAGGGGCTTCAATATGCTAAATCTGTTATGAATCTCCCAGAAAAGTATTTAGAATGAAATATTTTCCCAAGTGTATTTGACCATGGTATCCTTTACTGTCCAGACACAATTGGCATCATTCAGAACACAGTCTAGAAAATACTTAGTATGAGTCAAATGAGTCACAAATAGCAATGACAGACATCCATGGATACAGTAATGGCTACCATTCCTCAAGCATTTATGTGTCTGGCACTATGCTAAGTGCTTTATGGGAATTTTTATTTAATCCTCACAGCTTACTAAATGGTGAATTAAAATAATCTCTATTCCACAAACTTGAATAACTCTTCAAGTCAGACTCTTGTAAGTGGTTGAGCCAGGGTTAGAACCCAAGCAGCCAACCCATTCTCAATCATTACTCATTCTACCAACAATTCCAACCCCCCAGCACATTAACAGTTCAAAGTTTATAATACCCTGTCTTATGAATAATTCACTCTTTTATTCTTTCCTTCTTCCTAATATTTTCATTCTAAATTGAAAACCAGAATGTTTTAATCTGTTAAAAAATTCAACTGAGTAAATTTGAAGATGTAATTGGCTTTATTAAAAGATTCATGAATTAGTCAATGTCTCACCTAGCAAATAGAAAGGAGCTCCAAGGAGGTATACAGAATGGAAGGCTTTTATATGCAGAAAGGGGTGAGAAAAAGTTTCTAGAAGAGTAGACTGGTTCATTAAAATCAACTTCCTTTGGGGGGAATGGCGGCAGGGGTCTAATCAGGCTGTTCCCTCTCTAATGCTCATCAGGTAATCCTAGATTGACTGGTTAAAGGTCATATTCCTGAGGGAAGCAGAAACTACAATTAGATTAGATATTAAGTCTTGATTTGTGGATGTGAGGCTCAATACAAGTGACTCCATATTGGGCGTGTTCCTTTTTTTAACATTCCAATATAAATTGGTGGAGAAAATTAATTACATGGGTGATTCCACTTGGCAGGAAGTTAAGAACAACAGGGTTACAGAAAGAGCATGGTAGGGTACTAGAGTAAAGGACTTCAATTCATAGTGAGACCCAGCTCTGCCAATTGTTGGCATGTGACTTTGAGGTAATTCTTGGTTTCAGTATTTTTCTCAACAACTGGAATAAGGAACAGAAAAGGGATGAAAATATACTACTGTTATTTACCACAGTGATTACAGACTGTTGACAAGAGTGCTCCAGACTGTATGGATTAAGTTTAAATGACAAAATTAGATTAAATTTTTATGTGCCTACAAACTGGAGGTTTTTGTTGTTTTATTTTGCTTTATGGCAGACAGTCTCTTTTTTTTTTAACCCTGGGATGGACACCTTAATTCAGCTCACTAGTTAATGTAGTTTACCCTATTCTCAGAACTCTGGTAAAATGCTTCTGAATGATGAAAGAGCAAATGTTCTACTTTTATGTTCAAAATTTTCTTTCTCAAAACACTACAAAAGAGTTGACTAAAGACAGCACTATTTAATATATGACCCAATTAAAACTTGACAAGAAATAAATGGTAAAAATTGCATATACATTTACCTTATGGGTAAAGCATGTGATGAAAAAATGCTGAAAACAGCTAACTCACTATGGACTGGTTGATGATCAGCGGGCATGGCAACTATCAAAGCAACAGGCATGAGCCAAAAGACACACTGTTCTGCCCTATTGATTAAAACACAGGCAAAATAATGTTGCTACGATTATACACAAGCAATTAGTTCAAATTAACATATTAAGAATTATTTTATTCAGTCTTCCTCTTCCACTTTCTACTTTGAAAAAGCAACCAGGTCTATTGGCAGAGGCTCCTGAACACTCAAGAATATAAATAACCCCAAAAACACTTTCTCCTTGCCAAACCAAACAAATCCAATTGAACTAAACAATCAGCCAGCAATGTTTGTCACTGACTGTATTGGAAGGAGATGAACAGTTATTTATTTCTCCATTAAGCCATCCAAATTTCCCTCTCCCGTATCTTGCCTGTAAAAAGTTTTAAGGTTTTGGCATTGAGCTTTGTAAATTGTTCCTTGGGGACAGGCAAATTAAAGATATTTGGGACTTTGCTACATCCAAGCACACAAGCCACCTGCATCAGTTCACTAAGGTTACTGTAACAAAGTACCACAGACTGGGTGGCATAAGAAATTAATTTTCTCACAGTTCTGCAAGCTAGAAGCCCAGAATCAAGGTGACAGTGGGATTGGTTTCTGCTGATAACTGTAAGGAAATGATCTATTCTAGGCCTTTCTCATTGGCTTGTAACCATCTTTTCCCTGGGTCTTCACATCATTTTCCATCTGTACACTCTGGATTGTACAGTCATATTGGATTAGGGCCCACCTTAATAACATTTTAACTTAATTACCTCCAAAAAAACCCTATCTCTAAAGACAGTTACATTCTAAGGTACTGGGGATTAGGACTTCATCATGATTTGTGGTGGGGTTTTACAATTCAGCCCACCAACACCATCAAAGCTGCAATAAACTAAGATTGCTGCAATTAATCTGACTCTCTTTCCTTGTACAAGAGATGCTTAAATATCATCCATTCATTCACAAACTATGCAATGTCTACTATGTCCCAGGTGCTAGGTTTACAAAAACAAATATGAAATAGTTCCTGACTTGAGGGATTCACAGTCTATGTGAATAAGCAAATAAAATAATAAAAACAAATATATGATGAAAATGAGGAGAAATGTAAATAAAAGAAAGCCCAAGTAAATGTTATCTTGCAATTATTTTGCTATCATTCACCCTTCTTTCCTCTCTCTTTCCCAAAAATAGTAGCATATAAAAATACACTTTCCAAAGCACAGCTCTTTAATTCCTCTGAAGCTTTTTGCATTCTAAGTGACAGTGTTCTCTACTCTAATATTGGGGGCAAACGAAGAGCGACATGTTAGGAGAACCAAATTCCAAATGACTTGTAGGTTGGGATGATGTCTTAGGGTGAGTCACTGCCATTGGAATGAGACTCTCAACAGTTACTGAAGTCTGCCAATAGAGGCTCAGATGTTCAACTAGAAAGTGGAGGGGGCAAAGGAGTGTGCGATAAGAAAATGTAAGCAAGCACAGTTAATGGTGGTAATGTGTACTAATAGAGCCATATTAATAAAAGCAACAGATCTTGATTGTACTACAAAATTTTATTTGATTTTTCTCTGTCAGAAACTCAGTAGATCTTACTAATAAAGTTGTTTTTCCTGGTTTAAAAGTTATAGTAACCAAAATAGAAATACATAGTTCAGTATGACTATTGATGTTGGTTTATATTAACTGGGCTAAGAGTCGATTTGTTTTAGCAGAGAATGAATTATAAAATTATTTTTAAAATAAAGTTCTCAATAACATTAAGTCTTATATGAGTATAACAAAAATGTAACTTAGACACTGCCTTGCAGCTGAATATGAAACTAAAATTAGTATAATAAAAATTTCTATCTTTATTTCTCCCAAAGTACTTGAAAGTCCTGTAAGAATATTTAATCCCTAAAAAAGTTTAAGCATTTCTTTTTCAATTATGCATTGTTTCTGAAGAAAGGGTTTAATAACAAAAAACTAAACATTTGTTTGGACCCTTTCACCAATAACCAATTCCTGATTGATAGAATCCAAATTCAATAAACCACATTATATTCCAATAAACTCTAGAGCTTTATAATATGGTGACATGAAAGGCATCTGCCCTGATTACCACCTTGTGACCAGCTCAATATGATTTCCATGAAGAAACTCACTTTTTGAGGTGCTACCTAAAGTTGTATAACATACTTGAAGTTCTCATTGTGAAAAGAGCAAGTTTTACTACTCTTATTTTCTTGATTTTTTTTTTGGCCTGTCCTTCCTTTACTTTCAACCTATCTTTACCATGGATATAAAGAACATTTCATAACCAAGTAAAAGCGATTGTTAAAAATTTAATAGTATACATATGGTAGAGAAGTTAATTGAAAGGACTCCTTTTATAAAACATTTCAAATAGAAAATATACTTAACACAAATTATAATGAGTATAACTAAAAATTCTCTTCTCCTTTCTATAAGGAGAGAAATCACACCTTTTTTTTCCTTTTACAACTGCCTCTCCCCAGCCCCAGTGTTTTAACACAGCTCAATAAATAGAAGCAGCAACATGGCATCATGAAGAGTCCAAAAAACCAATGTCCACTTTCCAGCAAGTTACAAAACTTTCTAAGTCTCAGTTTCCTCAACTGTTAAAAGCATGTGATAACATCTACACTCAGCAATGTTTCAGGGATTAAAAATAATACAAAGCCCCAGCACACCATAGACGCTCAATAACAATAGCTCTAATTGACGCTAATGAAATATTTAACAGTTGGACAACTGAAAACTCATTTCAGGATCTTACAGTTCCTAAAAGTGGAGGTTCGGTGGGGGGCTTGGGGTGTGGGGCAAGGCATCATTAGATTCTAATGACCTCCATTATTTCCATCTTTATTCTTCACTGATTAGCTTTCTGATTTGGTAGCCTTATCTACTGCTATTGCGTCCAATTATTTCACCACCAATTTATTCCTTAACCCCTTTACAGTACATTATTTGGTTCTCATTATATTCTCTCCATGGTCTTATAAATGACAAATCTATTGATTCTTTCTCAATATTCATTTTTTCTCTTTACCTTGCTACAACTGTCTTCCTTTCTGAAACTACTAAGAAGACTTCATTGACTAATATTCTGGTCCTATCACCCATGTAACCATTCTTCTGATTTTCTGTACTTCTCTAATAGTCTATTCTATTTGCACATTTCTACATTCCCTATTTAGCTGATGTTTCTCCCCCACCCACTTCTAAAATTTGTCTAGCTTCCTCTCTATTCTTTTATCAAGTCCCACTTAAGGTTTCATAATCTCCCAAAACAGTCTCTCCCTCTCCTAAACCACTAAAGTGGACACTCTGTTAGGGGCTGTTGTCACTCCATCCACCATAGTAGTATCTATGGATTATGAAATCAGCAGGAACCTTAAACTTTAGATCAGAAGGGCATACATGTGCCTGGCAAGTTTAAAGAGGTCAAACTGGCAACTTTTTATGCCCCCATGGGCTGGATGTGAGGAATACAGTAATGTTGGTTAGAACCAATACCCTAACTGAATTAATGAAATGTTACATTTCAGAAGCGAAAAACCCAGAAGAGTGCAAAAAAATAAAAACAGAATTCATAACTTCTTGCCCAAGTTAAGCACTTTTAAGGGTTACATTATCTCTTATATATCCAAGACTATAAGCAACTCTACAGAAAAATAAATGTGTGTCTTCCAACAGCTGAAATCTCAAAAAGTTTTCATAGTAGTTTAAGAACTCATATGATGTTTTCATTAAGTCAAGTGCAAATAACTGAATGAATCCTTATGTATTTATATGAGAAAGCAACTAATGTTCATCAGCTAATCAAAAGACTCTTTGTTCAAGAAAACACCAAACAAATATCACTTAACATTTACTACTAAAAGGCTACCCTGATGCAAGCCTCAACAATGACAAATATTTAAACTAGAATGGAAAAGTACTGTTTCCAAAACTCCTTCATCTCTTATATGTGCTGCATTTAACATTCTTTACAACATACAAAAAGGATTCAGGAATGCATATTGATTTTATATACTCAATAAAGTAAAATGTGAATTCTATAAAGTGCACTATACAAATATTACCCCCATTCCCATTCCAGGATCTTCTATCATAACTATACTGGGCTGTGTTTGTTAAAATAACAGAAGATATCAACACAGAACAGACCAGTAGTAATTATGATAAGGTTACCAAAAACGAACTAATTGGGCCAAGAGGAAAACACTTAACACCCTCAAATAAAATGTTAAACTTACTTCTCAGTAACAGAGGGTAAGGGTAGAGTCCTGATTAGGAAAAATTTAGGGTACTGATTAAAAACATGAGTTATGACCTCAGATAGGAATTGAGCTGCTTAAACTCTCTCTACCACTAAATAGCTATTGATCTTGAACAGGTATCTTAACCTTTTGGAATCTGTTTCTTTATCTATAGAATAAAGGTAATCATACTTATCTCATAAAGTTGTGCACAAATTAAATGAATCATGCAAAGTACTTAGAAAGTAGCACATACTAAAATCTCAATAAATTGTATTCAATCCAAAAAGACTTAGACATTTTTATAGCTAAATTATTTCAGACATTCAAAGAAGAAATTAATTGCCAAAGCATTTAAAAGGATGGAAAGCTTCTCTCTCTTTTTATAATTTTTTTTTACACAGCTAGCATATTCAGAAACCAAAACCTGAAAAAGGTAACACAAAAGGAACACTTGAGATCAATCTTACATAGTAATCAAATCTAGCACTACTTTAAAGAGGCATGCTATTATCAAGTCCCATTATCCCAAAGAGAGCAACTGTTTGGTGAAATCTACTAGGAAATCTTCTAATATAATTCATAAACCAATAAGTAAAAGAAGAAAACCATATGATCATCTCAATAATCAAATTTAATATCTTTTTTCAATGTAACCTCAATTCCAAAAAAAGGGAATAGATTATTTCCTTAACATACTGAAAAAAATGGTCAAAAAGAATACACAACTATGAAACCCTAAAGGCATTCTTATCAAATGAGAAATGAGCCAAAGATGCTCACCATCTACTACTATAATTTAACATTATTCTAGGTGTCCTGATCAATGTAATTTTAAAAAAAGAAAAAAAGATCATGTGTTGGCAAGAAGATAAAATTATCACCATTAACAAATGCTGTAATTGCCTTAACACAAAATCCAATAAAAACTATTAGAACTAAAGATGACCAGTTAGAGAATAGTATACATAAATCCCAACTTTTCTATGTTTCATCAAGATGTAACCCTCTTTAAAAAACAATGAAAAATATTCCATTCCCAATAGCCAACAAGTTTTAAAATAACAAAAATTAAAAATGGGCAGAACCACATGAAGAAACTATAATACACTGAGTCATAAAAGATGACAAAGAAATAATGATATCACAACTGTCTCCAAAAAATTAATTTAGAAAGTCCAGTGGGGTTCTTTTAGGATTTTAATAAATTGAATGAAATGTAATCTGAAAAAAGAAATAATGGGAAATGTTGAAAATATTTTTTAAGATAAAAGGAATTCACACAACCATATAGTAAGATACATTAAAAAGTTAAAATAATCAGGACTGTTTGATTACTGGAACAAAAAATAAATGGCCCAACAAAGCAAATAGAAACTATAAAAAAGTTTTACACACACACACATATATATGTTTTATATATGTATATATATGTATATATATATACATAAAAATATGATTTGGTATATAATAAAGATGACATTTAAAACCTCTGGGGAAAGACAATTGTTTAATAAAAAAGGTATAAAATAATTGACTTGCCATTGTACATTAAAATATATTCCAAATAGGTTAAAGACTAAATGTTTTTAAAACCTGTAAAAGTAATACAAGTAGAGGTGATTAGTTATATAATTGGGGAATTCAGAAAGACCTTTCTAAGCAGGCAGATACCATAAAAGAAAAATTAGATAGATTTAACTACACTAAAAATGTTAAAAATCTGGTTAAAAAGGAAAACCCACAACAAAAACAAAATTAGGATGTAAATGACAAGCTGGAGAAATTATTTGCAATATAACTTGACAAAGGCCTAGTCATTTTTTATCCTAAGAACTCTCCTAACTCAGGTTAAAAATCTCCAATATCATAATGAACAAAGGTCACTAACAGATAATTCACAAAAGAAACACAAATATTTAACATCCCCAATACTCAATGAAATAAAAACTTTATAGAACATACAACTTTTCATGTCAGAATGGTATCTTTTAAATTGCTAGTTCTGAGTATGGAGAGGTTGCTGGCATTCTCAAGCATAATTAATAAAATGAAATTTAATTAAACCTTTCTGGAAGGTAATCTATTAATCTATCAAAAATAATTAAAATATGTGTAACATTTGACTTCAGAATTTATCCTAAGGAAATAAAGATACCGGCAATGATTAATCCATCAAGAAGCTAACTGCTCCATTCAATACAGTAATTCCACTTTTAAGAATTAACTCTTAGAAAACAAAATCCCTAATTCAAAAATATACATGCACCCCTATGTTTATCACTGCATTATTTACAATAGCCAAGATATGGGAAAAACCTAAGTGTTCATCAATAGATGAATAGATAAAGAAGATGTGGTACATAAACACAGTGGAGTATTATTCGGCCATGAAGAGAAAAATCCTGCCATTTGCAACAACATGGATGGATCTAGAGGGTATTAGGCTCACTGAAATAAGCCCGGTGGAGGACAAAAACCATATGATTTCACTTATTTTTGGAATATAAATACAAAGCAAAACAGAAGGAACAAAACAGCAGTAGACTCATAGACACTGAGAAGTGACTAGTGGCTACCATAGGGTAGGGGTTGGGGTAGGTGGTTGGAGAGGGTGAGGGGGATAAAGGGACATAAAAATTCTCAATCATAATGTAAGTTGGTCAAGGGGATGGTAGTACACCATGGAGAATACAGTCAATGATTCCGTAACATCTTTCTGTATTGACTGATAGTAACCACACTGCAGGGGGTAAGGATTTAATAATATGGGTAACTGTTAAACCACTGTTGTTAAACCATTGTGTTGAAATCAATGCTAAGATTGTATATCAATGATGCTTCAATAAAAAAAATGAAGCTAACTGCTACACTATTCATTCAAAATTACTGTAAAGAGCTTAAATTTTCAACAACTGGAATGTTCATTGGAATAAAGGGTGTTAAACACATATGCTAAATACATTTGTTAAATACAAATAAATATGGAATAATAGCCACACATTTAAAATGATGCTATGTTGTCAAAGAACAATATTTTTTGGACTTGAATATGGTTTCTTTTTGCTAAAAAAAAAGGAAATACCCGTTTAAAACAAGGATCTATAAGGATAATCACCAGTGTTAATAATGATTATCTCCGGGTGGAAGCATTATAAATGTTATCATTTATGCTTTCCTACATTTCCCAAATTTCCTATTGTTATTACATATTATTTTAGATTAAGAAAATACAGAATGTTCACAATATTACTATAGTAATAATAGTATCTAAAATCATGCTAGCACTGATATTCTCACTCAGGCTGTACCAAAATTAGGGATGCCTACCTCTTTAGATCATACTCTGATACTTTAATCACAATGAAAGAAATATTCAGAACTCTAGAAAACAGACAAGTTCTCATTCCATCTTTATTTATGATCAATGACAATTTTAAATAATATTTATATATTAGGCAATCTGCCTTCAGCTCCTGTCAAAGATAAGAATCAAGAGTGAGGAGAAAGCCCTGGACCACAGAACCAGCCAGGTTCAGCTTTCACCTACATCCAAATCCTGAGTCAGAAATGGGGAAAAAAAAATGAATGAGTGAAATATAAGTATTACCTTTCTCAGAACAGGAAGTATGGGCCTTCGACAAGTTCTATCACAGCACTCTCTGTCTCATTTGGGAGACAGAGGAATGATTTTCTTCTGAAATATATTTAAAAGGCATATATCCAAAGGGTAAGCAAGCAGGATTTCTTCTTAACAAAGATGCTTAAACAAACAGGAGCTTTTTTTCAAATGGTAAATGTTTTCTTTCCTCAGTGCAGATATGCAGCCTAACTCTGAGAGTGCCAAAAAGACTCTGTTAGTATTTGGCTCTCAACAAGAGGCAATAGTCAAACTGTCAATTCCATCTGCTTCCTCCGAGACATAACAAAGTATGACATGGTGGGTGAGAGGGGCTTTCCTGAGGGGCATCCATTTCACAACTAGAGGGGCTCTCTAATTCTTTTGAGTACTTCAGAGATCTAATCTCTTGATACTACAAGTTGATAACTTTGCTTCTGCTAACAAAGAAATATACTATCTTTAACAACATATTCTTTGTTAAAGATGTTGCTTTCAGAATAGTCTTCCTTTCTTATTGGTCAAAGCTCTGAATTCCATCCACATCTATCTCCTCAGCTACCAACTTACATCCTGCACTTAGCAAAATTATATTATACTTCAGAACTCTACAGTGTGCTCCTGACTCTACCTTCATCCAAGCCATGTTAGCCATCTTCTACTCAGCTCCCTTACTACACTAGGCGTTCTAATAAATATCTCACCTTTCCTGAATCTCTTCTTTCCTTATGCTTGTAAAAAAACAAACATAACATTCCTTCAACCTATATCCCTCTGCAGTGATTTTCAACCAGGACTGTACACTGGAATTGCCCAGGGAACTTTAAAATACCTATGCAACTAATCTATAGTAATAGGAAACAGATCAGGCATTTCCTGGGGATGAGAAGAAGAAATTACACAAGGTAACTTTTGAAGATGATGCATATGGTCATTATTTTCATTGTGGTGATGGTTTTACGAGTGTAAACCTATGTCAAATATTAATGACACACTTTAAATATATGTAGTTTATTACATGCCAATTATACTGCAATAAAGCTGTTGAAATAAATAATGATGCCTAGATTCCATCTCCCAAATTGGTATGGGGGGGTTCTCCTGGAAATCAGGATTCTTAAAAGCTTCCCAGATAATTGTAAATGTGTAGCTAAGATTGCAAACCACTGCTCTATAGCTATAATTCTCTCCCTTCTTTACTTCAGTGTTCCTGAAATGCCTCACTCAAGCGTGCCTACTTTATCATCACCCATTCTTTCCTAATATTCTGCAGACTGGTTTCCAAACCACCACTCAGCTAAAACTGCACATGTTAAAGTCACCTATTCCTTGGTCCCTAGAGACCTCTCTTTACTTGCCACTTCTTCACAGCCTTCAAATTGTTGACCCATTTCCCTCTATTTAAAATCTATCCATCCTTAGCATCTTTCTTGATGTTCCTCCTGCCTTTCTAACTACTATTCTTCTATCTATTTCACACTATTCTTCTGTCTATTTCTGCTTTTTATCAGTCTGTCATCTGGCTGCTGCATTTCTCATGCTAAAGGTTTTCCCTGAGTCATTTCAACATAACCAAATCAATAGTTTCAATTCAACCCCCAACTTCCCTCTAATCATAACTTCTAAGTTTTATATCCACAGATCCGAACATCTGTCTACATCTTCACCTGCATGCTCCACAGCTTCCTGAAATTCAAAAAATCCAAGACAGAATTCATCATTGTCCCTTTATGTGTTCTTCATTTCCAATCAATAGAACCAAGTCAAACCCTCAAGATCCTGATTCTTCCTTCTTTCCTCCCAAAGGTGGCAGGACCTATCAAATTCTACCTCAGTCTGTCATGGCAAGGTTCTAAAACACAAATCCATTAAATGGCTTATATATCACCTTCAATCCAATCACCTTAGCCAAGGATACAGTGCCATACATTCTGACCCTCTGCCTTCCTCACTATTATCTTCTACCACCCATTTCCCTATCTAACCCCTTCATTCAAGGCAGGTTAATGTCAATGTTACTACTGACTTTGGACTTGTCATTGGCAATAACTTCTCTAAACTTCCATGGTTTTCCATGTAACTTTGCCTTCTCACTTATTATATTCTCCTCTGGAAAGCTACCAACTTACTTCCTGCACTTGGCAAAATTATATTATACTTCAGAACTCTACAGTGTGCTCCTGACTCTACCTTCATCCAAGCCATGTTAGCCATCTTCTACTCAGCTCCCTTACTACACTAGGCGTTCCTCTACTCACACTTGTTACATGGTATTATAATTGTTATTTCACTTATCTTTCTTGTACATTAGAGAGTAAATTCCCTGATGACAAGAGCTCCAACATTCATTTCTGTATCCTAGTACCTCTTCAGCTTAAGGCAGTGCAAAATAAATTTGCTTGACATAATTTCAACTATTTACAAAATGTAAACTTGATACCCCCAAAATGATCTTGATACCAATATTTGTTAGAGATTTCTTAACATTCTTTATAAAATAAATATCAGGCAACAGGATCCTGAATAAAATAGTTGACTATAAGATATATTTGAACTCTTTCGAAACACCACTCTAAAAAATGCAACCAAAAGCAGATATCAGAAAGTAGAAGTACAACACAGCAGGGATAAAATACTAACCTAACCAACACCTCATCTGGGTGTCCATATCCAGGTGCTGTTAGTGCTGATAACTAAGAGGGTTTATAATCCCTCTATGGTAATAATTGTAAATTTTTTTTTTAAGTATAAAGTAAACCAAATCCAGAATTTGTTTTCAAATGATAGTTTTCCCCCTTGCCACTTTATTTAAATGAATCATTTGACTGACTTGAAGCTACTATTGGCCAAACAGATCCTAAAGATATTTTTCTCTCTTGCCCTTCCCAGCCCTTCAAAAATATGGTGCTTTCCATGTAAGAACTTGTTCATTATGCTTCAGAAGATTGGAGACTGACGAGAATTAGACTTGAGATGGATTAATGATTGTACATTGAGCATTGACCCCCCTATACTGAATTTTATTGTTGTTAACAACCATTTGATCAATAAATATGAGAGATGCCCTCTCAAAAAAAAAAAAAAAAATGATGCTAAACTTTGTTACTGAATGTTTTGTGTTACCGAAATATCCAAATTTCCTTATGACAACTGTCTTACAGTAAAAATACTTGGAATTCTTTAAAAAAAAAAATTTGGTGCTTTGTACTAATATTCATCTTGTAAACCTTAAAATGTATTAACCAAAAGAAAAGATGCTTAGAAATTGGGGCGGGGGAGCTGTGGATGTTAGTAGAATGTGTTCCACAACAACCCTCCCAGGGTTATCACACTGACTCCAGGTTACATCAAGCCTTATGACTTTATGCAGATAATATTTTGAAAGCTGAAAATCTCAAACTGTAAAATGCCTCAGGAACCAAACAGGTGGCATATCTGCTCCGAAACCTGCCGTGCGACTCAAAGGACAAATAATTTGCAAAAGGACAGCTTGGTCCTAAGCCTGTAGAATGGTCTGAGATAAGTTGTAGCTGCCAGGGAAACAAACTCCCTCCTACCTGAAGAGCCGAGCGGCTGCGGGGCGTGATAGTGTATTTATCAGAGAGCGGATTCTGTGCAGTACAAAAGACTAGGGCAGAATTAAAATCCTTTAGGAATGTCCCAACTTAGAGGGTAAGAGGCAAACCTGTGCACGCTTGAAGGGTGGATACCCGGTTTTGCTGAAGCGTGCAAATTTGGGGTCTTTTAATATAATAATTTTCACACAAAACCCCGACGATTCTTAAGTAGTTAAAATCAGCCTCGGGAGAGGAGTAACTCATAGAAAGAAGGGAGGTCAAGGGCTGCAGAGGGGAATCTCTACTGTAATAACCAAGGAAGGAATCCTGGCTGCTTTCTTAATCTCTCCGCCCTGCTGGGGGCCAAAGACCGAGGAGAACGCTGCCTTCAAAGGCTACGGGGGTCGGCGGTGACCATTTTGGCCACTGAGCTGATCGCATAGCGGAGGACTTGCGGGGGCGGGAGGGGTGGGCGAGGCCAGGCCGGAGCATCAGCCACGATGGGGTGGGGGTCGGGGGAATCCCATTCCAGGCCTACCCCGCAAAGGGGCTGCCGCTCGGGCGGAGGAGGCTGCACCCGGGTAACGCCCGGAGTCTGGACCGCTCTTTGCCAGGAGGAGCAAGACCCGAACCGCGCTCATAAAGCTGCTGCCGCCCAGGCAGCAGGCGGGCTGCGCCTAACTTCGCGGCGAGCAGCGCTGGCCGCAGCCCACTCACCCCGCCCGCCCGCTCGCGCCTCCCAGACGCCCCCCTCGCCCGGAGCTCTCGCGCGCCCACCCGCGGCGCCTCGCGAGGGAGCCGTTACCCCAACGAAGGCGCCGTCCCGGGGACAAAGTCACGGTCCCTTCCCAGCCGCCGCCTAACCCCAGCTCCTCCCAGACAAAAAAGTTATCGGTCGCCGGCTGCCCCGGGGGCCCGGCGTGGGTCACTCTGCCGGACTCACCAGAGCGGCTTCCCGAGCTCCACCTACGGAACCTCGACTTGTCTGGCTTGCAGCGACAGCGACGGCGGCTGCTCTGCTTTCTCCCGAGTAGCAGCACCACCTGCCCTTCTTCTTCCTAGCAGAACGGAGTTCAGCGAGCCATCTTCCCCTCCGCTCGAGGACTGACAGCCCAGCCCCGAGAGCCGCCACTGCCGCCAGCCACTCTGACAGACACGACTAAGGACCCGTCTCCAGGCAGCCAACCACTACCGCCCCACACCTCTTAGGCCTATCGCGGTCCTCTGGGGCGGGACCAGACAACTTCTCCACCAATGCTAATCTTGTTCTGCTAGGCCTGGGGCGGAGCCACGAGGTAGGAGGGAGGACGATTTTAGGTAGGCGTGGTCTGAGCAATGGGCGTAGTCGGGGCTTCCAAGGGACAATGATTGACTGTAAGATCTGCGGTAGCCTCCAGCGGGTAGTGAGCAGTGGTCTCTTAGACTGAACCTTCAGGATTTGGGGCCCTCAGAAGAAAATAAGCCTTTTGGAGTGATTTTAACCATAACCACAGAAGAGGAACTAACTGATATTTTAATTCCTCGGTCAAGAGGAATTATTTCTCAATAATTCGAGTCACAAAAATTTATTAAAATCTTATATTCCTGGAGGAAAAAAATGTACGTTTTTGCAAAATGGTAATAAAAACTCTTACCATCTTATTACGCCATTGCTTTTGCCATTAGTCTGGACAAAGTCAAACGCAATTCCTTAATTTTCTTTCTATGGGCTCCTCTTATTTTTTCCCATCTTCCCTCCCTTTCTCCCCAAAACACATTATTTTGTATAACTCGTGGAACCTGAGCACATCTAAACTAGCTCCTACATTTAGTCCATCTGTTTTTTACCTCAATTGCTGCTACGACATCCCTCTCAAATCCAATCAGAATTAATTAGAAGAAAAATGGACTTTCCACTTGGAAGACAGGAAGTCATTCTAGGTTTACACTAAATAGGTGGAGGGCTTTTAAAGTATCACATGATCTTTCCAAACATGCCAAACATAATAAACAAGAACATAACTAAAATATATTACTTGATATAAAAAAGGCACCAAGCAAACAATTTCAAGTAATTTTTAGGACAGATCTATAAAACAATTAGACAGAATCCGCTTTCCAAGAGCATAGCCAGAATTATAAGCAAATAATAACAAAACATGATGATAAGGGCAACAGAACTAGGATCGATGAGCAAGGAAAACACAGAGGAAGAAATTACTGTTTAGCAAAGTCAAGGAACTTCACAATGAAGGTGCTGTTTGAGTTGGATCTTAAAAGGTAAATAAGAGTTTGCCAGAGAAGAAAGTCAAAGCATTTCAGGAAGAAAGAACAGCATGATCAAACGCATACAGTTTTGAAAGGGCACAGAGTGGTTGGGGAACATAGACAAAGTGGGTGGGGCTTAAAGGTGAGTAGCAGCTAAAATTAAGCTAGAGCAAAAAAGGTTGAAATGAGATTTAAGAAGACATCAAAAGCTACACTAGGGTATTTAGATGAGCACTGTCCAACAGAGCTTTTTGCAATGATAGAAATGTGTCTGTATGTGTTGTACGAATAGATAGCCACTAGCCACATGTGCCTATCAAATACTTGAAATATGGCATAGCTGAGGAACTGAGTTTCTTATTTTAATTATAATAACTCCCACATTGGACAGCTCTGGTTTCGACTTAATTCTACAGGCAAATGAGGGATCAGCAGAAGCTTCTAATCATGTGGACAACACAATCAGGATTCCTTTAAAGGGTGAGAATCCTACAGACAGTGTAAGAAAGTGTCTGTTTTCTTTGAGGAGAATCTTGACAGATCAGACCAGTGTACTGTTGAAAGACTGGCAGAATACTTTAGATTGGCTGGGCCAGAGCATGGCTAGGGACGTGTTTACCCAAAGGATGGGAACAGGAAGATCCAGAGAGAATGTCATACGCTGTCATTTTGGAGAACGCAAGCAGTCAAAACCCAAGAAATTGAATTCTGCCATCAAGTCCTGGCAGAAAAGGGAGTAGGAGAATGAGGGTCCAGAAAGGGAAAGAAAGCCAAAGGATCAGCTAGATCATAAAATAGGGACAGAGCTAGAGTGAGCAGAGGATTATACATAACGATATGCCAGCCCAATTTAAGGAGCCAGAGAGGCTGGTGTTAGAAAGGCCAACTGGGAACACAGCAAGACTCCAGAAGAGATGAAGACCTTAACCACACCTGTGGAAGTGGGTCTGAAAGGGAGAAGCAAATATTCATTGACTTCCTATAGTATGTAAGGCAGTCAGCTTACCAAAAATGCAAAAGACAAGAAGCTTACCATGTAGGTAGCTGGATAGCAAACAAGTGAAAAGTTAAGTAAAAATTAATTATTTAATACAACAATAGAAGAGATGACACAAAGGAGAACATGACTGGCTTGTTCAGATAATTTTTTAGACATTAATAACTGTGTGAGTTCTGAAGAGGGAGTAAACATTCCAGTCAAGGGTGCCCAGAAAGGCTTCCTGGAGGAGGTAAAAACTCAGCCAGGTCTTTAAAAATGGATAGTAATTTGAATCTGAAAAAAATGTGTGAGGTGGAAACTCTTAGAATGCCTGGAAAAGGAACAGAAGAGGGGAAGCACAAGCGATGTACAGAGGGCATGGGGGACATTTGGGTTGGCCAGAGCCTGGCAAACTGGATTAGGGATAGATAATAGAGTGCCTTGAATGCAAACTCGAATGTTTACATTCTATCCTTCTGCCTAGCGGCTTCCTATCTCCTCTTTAGAATTACTTAGGCTGCCTTTCAAAATTATCAGTGCCCAAAACACACCCACACCAAATAAATCAGAAAATTGGAGACTGGGGCCTGGATATAAGGTTTATCTTAAAAGCTTCCCAAGTGATTCTAACATACACCCAGGGTTGAGAACTAGGGAATGACATCATAACATTTTATTAAAGCTAAATCAGAACTCTGAATAGCTGGATTGAATGGGGAAAGATTGAAGGCTGCCTATGTGTATTTAAGCATTTGTTTCCTTTCTGCAAAAAGACAGGAAGCAGTTTATTGCCTGATTTCACTTCCCATTTTGCAGTGGTAAGATGATAAAGAAGGCAATTTGAGTTAAGTCAGAGTTAAACCAAAACACAAATTTATGTTTGTAATCCACTCTTTTCCATCACAATTTGTGCAGATAAAAATAATTTTCAACAATAACAGTCTGCAGTTAACCGTTACCCATAACCATTTATAGTTCAGCAGCAAAGCAACAGGAAAATGCCTGAGAACATTTTGTTTCAAAAGAGAAATGTTTTTACCTACTTTTTGAAACTCAGTGTATTTCAGACCTTCCCTACCCATCCTTGATAGTCTCTCACATCTGTAAGCACAATTCTACATTAACTATTAAAATGTATTTACCTTCTTGCAAATAAGTTTATTAAAATGCTGGTTGAACCTCGTAAAGCATGAACATTTTCCCTATGATATTAAATTTCAGGAGCTTTAAGAAAAAATTTAGCTCAATATATTTTTATTAAAGTCAGCTAGAAAACAGGTCACATGACTATTTTCCTCAGTTTTATTGAGAAGCTTAATGTACAATGTGAAGATTTTATATAAATATATATTGTGAAATGATTACTACAAAAGGTTAGTTAACACATCCATCACCTCATACATAGTTACCTTTTCTGTGTGTGTGTGTGTGTGTGTGTGTGTGTGTGTGTGTGTGTGTGTAGTAAGAACCTCTAAGATCTAATCTCCTAGCAACTTTCTAGTATACAATACACTATTGTTAATTATAGATACCATGCTGTACATCATATACCCAGAACTTGTTCATCTTCTAACTAGAAATTTGTACCCTTTGACAAGCATCTCCCAGTTCCCCTAGCCTCCAGCTGTTGGCAACCACCAATCTACTCTTTGTTTCTATGTAATGTGATTATTTTAAACGAAAGAGTCAGGAGAAATTTTTCTCAAAAAAAAAAAAAACAACATGAAAAATATGTTACTTTACTGGTAAGTATGTTAAAATGTATCTTTTTCAAAAAATCTAAAGAAAAAGAATGTGCCTAAGAGGTCATTCTGTCTTGCTGAGCCACATTCCCCTTTGAATGGAGCTTCCCCAACCAGTGTCCCCAGCCAAGGCAGCAGCCTGAGCTATGATCTGTGCCATATAACCCCCTTCATAGAATCATATGACCCAAGGACAGCCATGCATAAGAGATACCTCATATGCAAACACTCCACCCAAATAGGGATGACGGTGCCTACCAAGACCTGTTCTCTTTCAAGAATTTGAACTGGAAATGTGAAGAGAACATCAATCATGTGGTGGGAGCAGAAGCTAAAAATGTCAGGCAGTAGAAAATTCCCCTAAGAAGCACTAAGTAGGACAAGTTATGGATAAACTGAAGCCATTAGGCAGAGAATTGACATATAAAGTAGAGGATGAAGTAACTGGTAACAAAGGAGAGAAGTAGAGACAGAGTAGAATGAGTCACTGTAATAAAGATTAGGATCAATGAAGTCTGGCTGTTGAGGGGACAATGAGATAACCCATTTCCTACAGTTGCACAAAATCACACCATTTCCAGTGTTTGCATTCAATAACTGTGAGGTCCAACTACAGCTGTTCCCAGAATCCTGTAAGATTCCCATCTACATTACCGAAGCTATTCAAAGTGAATTGTGTCTTTCACCCCTCTGTAAACCAGTCAGTCAATTTTCGGAATCATGGACCAAGGAAAAGAATTTTGCAAAGATAACTTTATCTTTCAAGGTTGGTTACAGGTTTTTCTAGGAATAACATCCTGGAAAGAAGAAAACATTCTCCACATCTTAAAAAAGAATTCATATATTAAAATTAAAATTTCAATATCTTTGTAACAGATTTTGTGTGTGTGTATGTGCTATTTATTTTTTTCTTAAGGTATTATTGATATACACTCTTACGAAGGTTTCACATGAAAAATTTGGTTACTACATTCACCCATATTATCGAGTCTCCCCCATACCCCTTTGCAGTCACTGTCCATCAGTGTAGTAAGATGCCACAGAGTCATTATTTGCCTTCTCTGTGCTACACTGTCTTCCCCATGATCCCCACCACACCATATGTGCCAATCACAATACCCCTCAATCTCCTTCTCCCTCCCTCCCCACTTGTCCTTCCCCATCCCTCCACTTTGGTAACCACTAGTCCCTTCTTGGAGTCTGTGAGCCTGCTGCTGTTTAACAGATATTTTAAGGGCAAAAATGTCTTTCTCCTATCTTTTAATTACAGAGCCAATATTGTTCATATTTCTGAGAAAGCCATATTGATAGGGGTGGAAACCTAAGACTATCTGCTACCCTTCAGTGAATGGAAATGAAGAATGTCCATATATATCTTCTAAGACATTTTAAACCAATGTCTTCAAGAAGTAGTATTTCCCAACGAGTCTTGCTATGCAGCTTTTATCAATCATGTGTTTGAAAATTATTTTATAACATGGGAAAAAATGAAAAAGATGGGCACAAAACTGCATATATGATATTGTCACAATTTTACAAATGTTCATGTCAGAAGGATAAATCAGCAACCTGTAAGCATGGAGAAATCATGGGTGAATTTTATTCTCTTTTTCACTTGCTTTTAATTTACCAAATGTTGTACAGTAAACAGGTGTTAGTTGTATAGCCAAAAAAAGAAATGCACATTATTTTTTAAGATGAAGAGACAGCAGACTGTACATCACTTACTGTTAATTCTGCCCAGTGAACTTCAGTTAATGCATTATTCAAAATTCTTTAAAGAGCTCTCATAAATCCATGGAGAAGTTCTTGTTGTCACTGTCAAGCAAAAGACCTCAGTAGTATTTAGTATAGAAGCACCAACTTGTAGGTAGATTTTCTCTTCCATAGGGAGACCCAGAGAACAGAAAACACAGATAAAATATACAGATAACCCTCATAAACAGCAATACCCCACCCTAGAGGAAATGGAACTGTATTTTGTCATCTTCAGGTCCACCGCAGCAGTTAAGTCCTCAGCCCATGGAAGAATGTCAGAAACACAGGTTAAAGGAGAACATGAAAAGATGGCCATTTTCTTCCTCTATCTCAGTTTGGTTTATGTATCTTTTTCAGGTTTGCACACCTATCCCAAATCTATAAGCTAAATGGAAACATGATCCTCTTCTTTCTAACCACTCACTGCATTTATCAGTTGCAAAATATTTCAGCTGTATTCAGTGTTACACTTCATTATTTATCACCTTGAGTATTTCCCAAATTGTTTCTCATGTGTTAACTTCACATCCAGATTACAGACACTGCAATCAGGCCACTTCCATGCTTTCCTTGCCCAGTAGTACAATTCAACAAGTACAAGTACTGGTTGAGGGTAGCCAAGTCTGGAAACTCCAGACCCAGCTGCAAGGACATGGATGGAAGAATGGTAGGAAAAGGCACACGCCCCAAAGGGTTCTGCCAGCCCATTCACTTGGGTCTGTAACCCTTGCGTTATGAGAGTCCAGTGTATGAATAATACATTCATTCCTCAATTTTGTTCCCATCTACTTAGTCATCATCACCACACCCTAATATTTATGCCAAATAAGAAGAAGTTACAATGAGTGAATTCAACATCATCAGCAGTGTTCAGTAAGGACAAGCACAGCACCCATTTCCTCCAACACCATGGTGAAGTGACCCAGCCTACCACCAAGCTGGTCTTTCTTGATATCCATTATACTGGCAGAACCAAGGAACACCTTCTCTAGACTTCTCTACTTACCTGAGGCAAGTCCTCAGCATAGGCATAGTATATGTGTTCAGGTCCATCTACCCTGTGTAATAAAGGGTGTCATCCCCAAAAAAACCTCTGCCTCTATGGGCTGAACTACGGTACTAATCCTTAACATCACTCTTGAGGGTTTGTTCAAATTTGAATTACACCAGGAAGAGAAGAAGTCACATCAGTCATCAAAAAATTAGCAAAGATTAATTGTTCATGCCCCTAAGAAAGAACAGGACTTAAGGAAAGAAAATAAGGCAGAGGGAAGGAATGCAGGTATCTGAGCCTGGGACAGTATTCTAGGGAGGTCTTCACTGTGGAGACCAGGGACAGTAAGACACTATCTAGAGCTGAAAAGAATCAGAGGGATTGTTGAACGAAATATGATATGCTAAAAGGGTCAAGGGGCAGGATTGGACAAATCCTGTCAGCTCTGCAATTTTAATTTTGTTTTTAATTGAAGTATAGCATACTTACAGAAAAATAGAGAAAACAAAAAATATGATTACCTCAGTAGGTTGTTACAGGTGAACATTGCAACCACTGGCCCAGGTCAAGAAAAAGAACATTGACAACAATGCAGCAGCCCCATTCAGCCTGCTCCCAATAACCACTTTCTCCCCCTCCTTCCCAAAGATAACTTCAGTTTTGACTCTACTACCTTAATGTGCCTATGCTTATTAAATTTTCTCCAAGTGGAATCATACAGAAAATACAGTTTTGAGTCTGATGTCCTTCTCTCCATTTTATGTTTGTAGAGTCCATCCATGTTTCTTTTGTAAATATAGTTCATTCTTTTTCATTGCTGTGTGGTATTCTACTGTAGGACTATGCCACAATATATCTGACAATTCTACAGCTGGTGGGCATCTGGGCTGTTTCCAGCAGAGGGCTAATAATGCTGCTGGGAGCAATCTTGTATGCCACTCTTGGTGCACATGTATGCGAGCCTTTGTGGTATATAAGCCCAGATGGAATTGCTGGGTCTAGGGACGTCTTTACATGATACTGTCAAATCACTTTCCAAAGTAATCATACTATTTATGCACCCATTAGTGCAATATGAGAGTTCTAATTGCTCCACATCCTTGTCAATATTTGTATTACCAGTCTTTTAAATTCTAGCTATTCTGATGAGTATGTAATGTTATTGTGGTTTTAACTTGCATGTCCCTGGTGACTAGTCATCATCAGGCACTTCCATGCTCTGCAATTTCAAAGCATCTCTGTATGCCTGTTTCATTGCGAATCACTGCTCAGCCACATTTTGACTCAGAATAAAGAAACATTTTTTTAATGAAATATATTTGACATATAACATTGTGTGTACAACATGTTGACTTGATAAGGCACATACTGTAATATGATTACCATTGTAGCTATAGTTAGCACAGCTGTCTATAAACATAATTATCATTTCAGCAAATTCACCCACCAAAATTTTTTTGGTGCAAATATCAGGGTGTGGTTAGAATTATTGACTCTTGGCATGTTTGATGATTACAATACAATATTGTTGTCTATATTCGCTGTATTGTGCATCAGATGTCCAGGACCTATTTGTCTACTAGTTGCAAGAACAGTCATTTAATAAGACCAAACTGTGAGTCAGAGGCTACATTTATATTAATTGACTCAATGTACAGGGTCTGTGGGTTAGTAGCGACAGATTTTTCTGGATGAGGTGATTTCTGGTCAGTCTTGCTGGTTTAGCTCCAGGATTTTGTCACTGACATTGTAGAGAGAACACTTCTGAGAGAACAATGTGCCAGATCAGGTGGGAGAAGAGGGGTGGGAAAGGAATTAAATATAAAGAGTGAAAACAGCTGGGTTTTCAAACTTTACAGCTTGAAAATAGTTAATGACAGTTTCTACAACAAGGTAAGTTAATCTATCAGCCATAAAGTAGGAATAATTAATACTAATACAGATAATACTAGTTCTTCTAAGTAAGGGAAAAGTGAACTTTGACAGGTGTTTGATGGTATTGTGAAATTAAAATCTCCAAGAAAGATCTGTCTTTGAATGACTGTGGATAAAATGAGAGTTCCTGTGGCCAGGATTATCACCTGGCCATGGTTGACTAGCTCACTGCACACCTGTGGGCAATACATGGCTGTTGATTCTATAAAGAGCTCTGCCCAGAGCTCTGGGCATGACATGGTGGCAGGGCTGCAAGGCTGCAGGAGAGCAGAGCAGAGGCTGGAGTGGCGGCAGCACCGAGGACAGAGGCCCAGAGGATGGCTGTGCAGGACAACTGTGTAGAGAGGCCTGGAGGATGGCTGTACAGGACGGTTGTGAGAACAGAGGGGTCCAGAGGCAGAAACCAGCTTGCTGCATGCAGACTCACTCTGAGTGGACGGGATTTTAGTGACTGACCTGCCACCTGGAAATAAAGTTGGGTATAACCCTTTCACCCCAAGAACGTTTTGCTGTCATTTTCTTTGGTCACACTGAATCCATAGTGAACTTGCCCTGGGCTGAAACCCATTGGCAAGACAATGACTCAGAACAGATCTTCTGAAAATACAGGTAAACCTCTGATAACATGACAGTCCTTGATTGCCAAAAAGAGGTTTAACTTGGCTTCAAATCCCACCTGGCAGAGTTTTTCCCAGATCAGGCAATAGGGGCCAAGAAACTTCTCTGTTTTAGCAAAAGAGGCTGTGAATTACTTCCCTCAGCATCTCAAACAATAGATAACTTTCCCCTGCTGCTCTATCACAGATTACCTGGAGTGTATGAATATTCCATCATAGGCTCTGTTTAGCAGGTTGAGATGCTGTAAATGTGAGACAGTGGCCAGGAATGGGAATATGGGGAGATTTCTTGGGAAGGTAACACATTAACACACTAAGTAACCTTGAACAATTAGACACACCTGTTTTTAGCAGATCTCTTACTGAAATCTCAATGAAAGGGAAACCTAAAAACAGGCCCCAGTTGAGCAGAGGACAGTCTGAAATGCTGGGTCACATTCAAGGAAGCCACATTCAAGGGGACAGGAAGGTCAGCTAAGTCAGGAACTAGCTCTTGGTGATAAGGAAATAGAGAAGGAAGTACCTTGGAAGGAGGACTAGGCATTAGGTGATTTAAGACAAAGGTAAAGCATTTCCCAATTTTCCCTAAGGCTACCCCTGAGGTTTTACTAAAATCTAAGTGCCCAGCATTCCCTGGGTGGCTGAAGCCACCACTAAACCTAATAATAGACCCAACATTTTGGGCACCTGAATTGTCCACTCAGTTTGCCATATGACACACTGATTTTGCATTTGGAAGGATCAAGCTGACTTCTCCTGGTAAGCCAGCTTTTTCTTATCCATCCTACTTGCCCAAAGCTGGGCTTTAATGTAATCACATTTTCATTTCTGTGCAATTTGCACCTTATTCAGATGAATAGCCCAGTTGTTGGTGGCATATGTCTGCCTGGCGAGGAAATTTTCATCTCTCTCTTTCCTTCTCTAGGATACGTAGGAGACCTGAGAAACTGAATTTTGAGGCAGAAGTAAGAAAATGAGTAGACCCAAAGGGTCTAAGAGATGCAAAGTGAGCTAGAGGAGTTGTGGAGCTAGAAGTCAGCATTGGGCTGTAACCTCACACTGATCTTGTAAGATGTATGACTTTGGACAAGCTGTGTGGGTCTCAGTTTTCTCACCTGTCAACTGAGGGGATTGGACTCTGACCTGAAAGTAAATTATCCTCCTGAGATTGAGGTTTTGCTCTAAGTTTTTACCCAGAGGTTAGAAGTATGGCAAAAACGGCCTGGATTTTCTCCATTTCCTCCCCAGAGCCTTGCTTGATCTGGTCCCTGAGAGGCTGTCACTACTCACACCACATCTTTTGGACTCCTTTGCTCTCTGGTTCTGCCTGGCCTTAGCCAGTGGGCTATACCTAGAGAACTGAGGGCTGAAAGAGAGACAGAACAGGAGAAAGACAAATGTGTTTCCTTCCCACTTCTTCCTGTCGTGGTGTCCTGCATCTGAAAGCCCAGCTTCCGTGGGATGGCCCTTCCTCCAGAGGGCAACACCTTTCCTCTCTGCCCCTCAGACCTGCTAATATAATAATTGCCCACTGTTGCTAGTCCCTGAGTACCTCAACATCCTTGCTGGCTCTCTTATCCATGTCCTCATCTCTCTAAACAGTCCCTTTACTAAGAAACCTCTTCTGTTGAACTGTTTTGAACGGAGAATTCAGTTTCCTACCAGATCTTGGCTCATACAAAATCTTTCTCTTCAAAAAGAAGTTCTCAAGTACAGAATTCCCTAAGCCTCCCCTCTCTCCACTTGGTGCTAACTGTTACTCTTTTTCTCATTTCCAGAGAATGATGAGGCCGGACGGATGTATTTACTTGGAGGAGGCTTCCTTTGTTTATTACTTACATTATTGTTTTCCAACTGAACTTAGTGCAGCAACTGGTAACAACAGGCAGCTACTCTCTTCACATGCAAAAAATCCAGGTCTGGAAATGGTTAGGTCACTTAGCTAACATAAATCCCAGATTACATGATCTGAGTTCCAAAGACTATTCCCTCCTCCACACCTCCTCCAACAAGAATTATTGGCCTTGACTTGGAAATGTGACCAGAATGAATAGGCAGTTTCCAGGTTTTCCCTTTCATTTTGCATCCAGGATAAACAGGATTCATGACTTTAATTTTTCTGCATCTTGGTTTCAGTCAGGAGCTGGCAGTTTTTCAGAAGGGCTTTGCCAAGTTTCATTTATTTAGTGAAATTTACATTTTTCCTTTCCTGGTTATAATCTTCTTCCCTCGGTCCTTTTCCCTCCTCTCATAGTCATTGAGGATCGAGGTCACTGTATCCAGAAATGAAGGGATTTGAGAAGCAAATGATCTGTTGTAGACATCTCAAATTTGACTAGAAATCTCTGTGAGGTCTGAAAACTAGATGTAGTTGAAGACTCAAAAAATTGGCAGGGACGTGGGGAGTTTGCAGTTGTGGAGAATAAAACCTGGAGCTTTTAGAGCACTAGAGAGCTTTGAAGTGAAGGGAGGAATGAAAAAACTTTTAACAGCAAAAATAGCTTAGGTCAGCCTTTCCTGAACTGTATGCCATGGACCCTTAACACTGTACCCCTGTGGGATAGAGGTCAATGGGGCAGTTATGGTCAAATAAGTTTGGAAAATTGTGCAAAATGTGGCACATTCTTGTAGAGTCCCAAAGTATATTATAGGCACTGAGAACTCCTATAATACAGAATTCTGTTTAATGATTGAGTCCCTATGTTTACCCTCAAAATTTTTAGTCAAAGAAACTTTTAAAAGAGTACCTATGATCATTCTCTTGCAGAAAGATCGAGGAACAAACTTTGAGAAACATGGTATATCATACTGGGACCAAATACTCAGGGAATAAAAAGAGGACAACACAATTTCTATCTTCCATATCTCCTACCTCCCGGGCAATGTGACTTTTGCTCTGGGATCCAAAGCCAGTCTACTGCTGCTCTTTCCCAACTGATGAATATTCTAGCCAAAACTGGTCTATAGTACCAGACTGACAAATATCAGGTGTTCTACAAATGTCTGTCCAATTAATTTGTGATTGAACAGATAGAGAATTCCTGTAAAGCACTTAGCACAATGCCAGACACAGAGCAAGCAGCAACAAATGTTATTATTAGTACTCATAATGGCCTTTGGTTGAGAGGAAACAGAAAAACTCAAAACTTATTAATTGGCCCCCTTCGAAATAACTTAGACTTAGATAGGCTCTATCCTCAGGTAACGTACCTCCAAATGATTAGGCTGTAATAAAATGGTCTTTCACACAAAGAAGACTTACATGGAAATGTGTCAGAATCACAGACAAAAAATGTTGTTTGCTTATAGTCATAAACAACAAATGGCATGTTTCTACAAGGAAGAAATGAACCGGATAAATATATATACATCCCAATTCTGTGATGCTAGAAGGAAGAGTTAATATGATATTTAAGAGCTTTTCTTTTCTTTTTTTAACATCTTTATCATAGTTGCAGTTATTTACAGTAATAATATAAAATATGAAGGAGTGGAAGTAATTAATTTCACTTTTGCTCCTGCTCTGACTTATAAAACAGAATGGAGACTCTAACAAACCATGGTTGCTAAAATAATGTGTATCAACTTCCTTAGAACAAATTTATCTTGTCTAAGAAGTTCAAGTGTTTCCTATTTTAGTAATGTATTGGAGTGTTTTTCTCACTGACAACTACTAACTAATCCCATTGAATCTTTTGAAATAAAATTGGTTTTCCTGCCCACAGTATATCATCACAGCATTAAGAATAGGGTTGTACTTTTATTGAGCACTTTCTGTTATTTAAAGCAAAGAAATAGATTTTTATTTATATATGCATTTTCTCATTAATGAAAAAGTTGTCAGTTATTTGGAAAAGGAAAAGCTGGCATTAAATAAAAATTCACTTATTTCAAATACATTTATTTTATTTTATTTTTTTGAGTTTCGAACTTATCTGTCATTAAGTAGGTAAGCATAGCCAAAGTAACATAAACTCTGATTTGAAGTATCTTAAACAAGGTAATTTGCATAACCTCACATACCAGGAGTACGGAGGAGGATTGAGCCTCTGGTTTGGCTGATTTAGTGGCTCAATGATGTCATCAAAATTTTGGCCTTTATCTCTTTCTGCTCTGCCTTTTATAGCACTGTCTTTTTACTGAGGTTAATTTAATTATCTCCTCATGGTGGTAAGATGGCTGGCAAAAACCAACAATCATTTATTATTCATCTACAACAGGAGAGATCAAATCTTCCAACCAAGGAACTTGCCTTTAGTCTGATTGGGTCAACTTACTACACTTGCCCATCCCCAGAACAGAGGAATGACATTGTTCTTCTAAGCCAGTGATTCTCCAAGATCAGTCCCCAGATCAGCAACTTAAGCTTCTGGAAATCTATTAGAAATGCAGATTCTCAGGCCTCACTCCAGTTCTACTGAATCAGAAATGCTGGGGGTAGGGCTCACCAGTCTGTGTTTTAACAAGTCTTCCATGTGCTCTAAAGTTTGAGGACAACTGCTTTAAACTGAAAAGAATCCATCCCTGGAGATGGGGAAGTGAAGGATACCTGAGCCAAATTGTGGTTTTATTAGGAAGGAGGAAGAGGAAGTTAATGCCTTTTGAGATAAAACAGTGTCCACATCCTGGATTTTTTTCAACAATACTGGTTTCAAATATTCCATTTCCTGCAGTTTGCAAAATGTGGTCATCATTAAAATGACTACCTCAATAAATCCTCTTGTGTATGTACTATGTCTTAAGAAGATGATAAGAATATATCAGGACCCAAAAGATTTCAGTTCCAATACTGTCACTAATTAACTCTACATCCTTGAGAAATTCACTTAGACTAACCTCAGCTTTTGGAACAGAGAGTCTTTAAATTCCTGAAAATGAAAACAGTTGCAGGCAGCATTTATTGAGGACTTATTATGTATCATGCACTGGAAAGGATTTTATTTAGCACATTCTCACTTAATATTTAGAATAATCCCTATGAAATATATAACTTGCCCAAACTCAGTGGGCTGCTTAGCAAAGAATCTGGGATTTAGGTCTATCTGATCCCATGGGGTATTTGCTAAAACATTACTCTGTACTGGCCTACTTTTTCTTCACTCCCACCAAATGAACTCTCCGGTATTCTGATTCCATAATTTGTTTGGGTTCATATGGTTTACCTCATTATGCTTTTTAGGGACAACATGATTTGGTATAATGAAAAGAATGTGAACTTTGAATTTAGGCCATAATTTGAATCTTGACTTTACCACTCTTCTGATCTATGACTTTGGAAAAGTTACTTAGTGTCTCTGAAACTTCCATTTTTAATCTGTAAAATAACAGTTTGCTTGACATTTGTAAGGATTAAAGGGGATAATACATATAAAAATGCACCTGGACTATAATACCTATACAATAACTGCTCACTTCCTCCCTTGCCTATTGCCTCATGAGAAATGTCATTTGCTGAATGAGGGGGAAACATTTTAGAATACTTGTTTATTTATTTTCCCCAAATATTTCCATTCATAAGTGACCTTACCAAGTAGGACCAAGGATAAAAAAATTCTGCCTGTGACTTCGTGGCTAAAACTTTTGTAAAGGTAAGAATCCAGATAGAGGACCTTGTCCAGAACAAGAACTAGATCTTCCATCAATCCTCCCATAGCCAAGCCTTCCTAATGATGTCTTCTCAGAGCTTTTTCAAGTGGCTTATGTAGGTCTATATTTGAATTTGAAAGACATTTCCAAATTTCAGAAGTATTCCTCTTAACCTCTGTAAATCTCAAAAGAGAACAGTCTCTATGGGGTCAGAAGTCCACGCTTTCCTTTCACAGCACCCCCTGCAATGGAGGGGTAACAGCACCCACAGAAAGAGTTTGGGGAGTTATTTGGTTCATGACAATAAGGGTGCTGGCTCCCAAAGGAAGGATGCTGCCTTTTGAAGCAGCTCCATCAAGAGGGGAGAATTTTACCCTCCAAGCTCAGAGGGTGTGTGTTGTAAATATTTCATGATTCACTCTCATGGGGCTTAAGGATTGTTTAGGACAAATTGTTTTATGGCTCTATTATCACATCATTTTTAACAGCAAGAAGTAATAGAATTAGGAAACACAGCCTTTTCAAATACTTGAAACTTAGAAGCTCCTATGTTTGCTTTAAATGTTAATGTTATAATTGGTTGTAGGCTGTTTAATTTTGTCATCTTGAAGAAAATTTGGAGTAAATTTACAATAAATGGCTTCCAAAGTTATTTAATGCTTATACTTTCTCGCAACATTACTCAAGCAGGGTGGACACTTACGGCCTTGAGTTTTCCAAGGCCATAACCAAAACTCCTTCTAGTCATATTTTGAAGCAAGTGTTTGACATCAGATAATTCATCCAGGGAATAACTCTCTAAAATGTCTTTATTGTAACCAGGAGTCAGTAATAGATCATGAAGATGAATGTATGTTATCATCCCTCTGGTTGATAAAGAAAACACAACTGATAAAAGTTTGTTTTATGGCCTCTCTTTATCTAACACAACTCCAGGAAAGTCTATGGTCATTTGTCTTGTGTCTGCATGAGCAGAGGAGAATATAAAATTGAGAAAATACCCAAAAATGGCATTCTTAATAATTCAACTCAATAATTGTGCCAAGTTTCCTTTTATATAGTATCCCTATTATATTTTTATATATAATATTCATTTATTTTATATATGTATATTTATATAATATATGGTTGTTCTAAGGTTACAATATGGATATATGTTTTTCATTATTAGACACCACAGCTGGGTTAATAACCAAGGATTTTAAGGTTCTGGGGTGACCCCAAGGCACCAGTATTTTTTTAAAGCTCTCCAGGTGATTACCACATGCAAGCAGAGTTGAGAACCACTCACCCAAAAAATTCTGCCAAGCACACATGATTCACCTCACCGAGAACATCTACTTTAGTAACATAGTCTCAGTACAGACAAGCTCAAGGGCCTGCCTGCTTTCTCTCCCACTATCTCTCTCAAACTTCCTTTGAGCAGAAACCAGGAGAGTGGTTTGCTACCAGGTGTGCGAGTGCATGTGTGTAGTAGAAAGAGTTTTCTTCTCCAAATGATATTTCCTTCATATTTCCTTCAGACTCAATAAATAAGACTTGGCAAAGCTGAACTTCCAGAATGGAAGTGGAGCACCTCAAGGCCCTTCTGCTCTCCTACCCTGCTCTCCATCACCATCAGAATCCAGGGCATCCTAGAGCACCACGCTAAAATCTGCCTCTCAGGCACTGCCGAACTTAGTTGTCTCACTGGGTGGCTGCTAGAAGGCTTACTTCAGATGTGACAGGACGAGCCCCCAGAACAACCTGCTGAGTTGTATCATAAGCAACTCCACCCAGGCAGTCCTGAATTGAACTCTACTTGCCCATGGCCATGCTATGAACACCATTAACTGTGGATATTTGAAGACTGTTCTCCTCATTTTATTTCTGAAGAACTTGAATAGTTCTAAGCAGGGCCTTTTCTCATGGGTGGTGGAATGAGGCAAAACACATCATGTTGTCCCCCTGCCTCCAAACCAGGTCTCAAAGAACAGCCCAAGGGACCCAAGGTGGGACTGCCAGTTATGAAAGAGCAATACATGGCCTGAAAGGGGTGTGTGGAGTAAGGGAGGGCAGTTTTGCCTACTTTGCTTTGGTGTTTTGAGGAAGCAGTTGTGGGCAGGTGGCATATGAGTCTTGGTCTTTGTTAAAAACGAAACAAAGAAAGGCTGGTTGACATCATGTCCTCTGGCTGGCCACCTCTGAGACTCTAACAATAGTCTTTGTATGCAGTGAGCCCCCTCCAGGACTTGGATCTGGACTAAACTTTTTGATTCATCATACAAACAAGACTTTAGTTGAAGATGTTACCTGAAAGTTATAGGGTACATAAATGCTCTGTGCCTGCCAACAACCCAATGGCTAATCTCAAAACCAATGTTTAGAAAAGTTAAACAACTTGGCCAAGGTCACACAGTGGTGGAGATAGGATTTCACTCCATACCTGTCTGACTCCAAAGTCCACAGGCTTTCTATTACAGTTGCTTGTCCTTAGGGAAAAGGGGTTTGATTGGAGGATGAGGTAATGGATGGACAATTCTAGAATATGGGTAAATTTGGGGTCAGACCAGGCTTTAGTAGGGGTCTCTAGGAAGACATGGGGAAAAATGGCTCCCAGCCACAAGGATGCAGGGGACGGATGTTGGGGGGGAGGGTAGGGAGGGGCAAGACAGTCATCACCTACTCCAAAAATTGAACAGCATGAAAAAGATTCTAATACCTGAGCATTATTACTAGATGTTGTATAGAAACTAAATAGATGTATGGTACAGCTCTTATGTTTTTTGCTGTGTGACATTTTAATCTGCCAGAAGATCTACATTAAAATTCTGCACTCATTTAATTCTTCATTTTGTTTCTGAAGAAATTATCAAAGGAAGCCAAGATAATCTGACTTGTCATAGGAGGTCAAACGTTGTGAAGCTTAGCACATTGGTTAAGGTGCCAGAGTGATGATTCATTTTATGCAGATCACCAGCTTGATTGACTTCTGGCCAAGTCTGTCTTGGTCTATATTAGAAATAGGTACAGGGCGTTAAAAGGTACAACCTTCCAGTTACAAAACGTATAAGTCCTGGGGATATAATGTACAGCATGGTGACTATAGTTAATAATACTGTATTGTATATTTGAAAGTTCTTAAGAGAGTAGATCTTAAAAGTTCTCATCACAAGAAAACACTGTGTGTAACTATGTGTGGTGATGGATGCTAACTAGACTTACTATGATGATCATTTCATAATATATACAAATATCAAATCATTATTTGTACACCTGATATTTGTATAACTAAAGGTAATATAATGTTACATATATTTATATCTCAATTTAAAATATAGAGACCCACAATTTCACTCATCTGTATAGTGTAAGAACAAAGCAGAAACTGAAGGAACAAAACAGCAGCAGACTCACAGAACCCAAGAATGGACTTACAGTTACCAAATGGAAAGGGACTGGGGAGGATGGGTGGGAAGGGAGGGATAAGGGGAAAAAGGGGCATTAGGATTAGCGCACATAATGTAGGGGGATGGGGCACGGGGAAGGCAGTATAGCACAGAGAAGACAAGTAGTGATTCTATAGCATCTTACTACCCTGATGGACAGTGACTGCAATGGAGTATATGGTAGGGACTTGATAATGGGGGGAATCTAGTAACCATAATGTTGCTCATGTAATTGTATATTAATGATATCAAAAATATGCATATATATTTTTTTAAAAAATAGAGACCCACAGGTCACTTACTGATTCAGTAGTGCATTTACAGTTTGTCCCTGAGTTCCTTAACTCTTATGCATGTGGATGCAATGATGGATAGATCAAAATGAGGTGATGTTTTAACTGATTTAAACAATGTACCTCAAGTAAAAATTAGCTCCAATCATCCTAATTCAAACAAACAACCCTTTAAAAGACTGTATAAGACATTCAGGGGAATATGAACACTGACTGTATATTTCATGATGATAAGGAATTTATTCATTACTTCTGGTATAAGAATGATAATGTATGAAGGGCCCCCACCCACAAGATGGTGAACTCACCCCTCGCCCCCCCTAATCCCAGCACCTAGCCAGTAGCCACCAGCTCTGTAGAAGTGACACCTCAATCAGCTCATGCCCCTTCCTATATAACCCAGCACCTTTCCCTAATAAAGTGGAATTCTCCAGTGAATTGCTGCTGTGTGTCGCTCCTTTCCTTTCAATGTAGTTAATTTTTTTAAGAATATTTATATTTTAAAACTACATACCAAAATATTGGAGGATGAAGTAATATGACATCTTGGATTTGCTACAGAAAAATTCAGTGGTACAGGGAGTGGAGAAAAAGTAGGAGGGTACATAGGAAACAAGTTTCACTATGGTTAATAATTACAGAATTATTACCCTGCGTGAAAGGTACCTAGAGGTTCATTATACTATTGCCTATCCTTTTGTTTATGTTAAAATTTTTCCATTAAAATGTTTTCTTTTTCTCTGTATAAATTTAATCACTATAACATAATGGAAATTTCAAGGGCTTTGGAGTCAGATAGACCAACGTGGTTCTTTTCACTAACTGGTTAGAGAATGTGGGGAAAGATTCTAAAACTCACAGAGCTTCTTCATCTTTAAAATGACTAATTTGTACCTCATTGGGATATTGAGAATTAAAGGAAACAATATTTTTAAGGCACCGAGCACAGTACCTAATAACATAGACACTCAGTAACTATTGTTAAAATTGCAGATATTGAAGACATAGGCACTTCAAAGAAACTTGGAACAAGTTTGAAATCCCAAAGTATGAAATCCCAAAACATACTGAAGTGAAATAACAAAGAGAAAAAAGTGGTACCCTTTCACAGAGAGCCAGGTCAAAACTTATCTTCCTAGGCAACAAGAGAATTATTGGAAACACAAAAGGAAACAACTTTCTATTTATCTCATTTCTAAGATAACCATTGTGCAACTAGTGAAACAGCCCCGGAGTAAACTGGACATGATTTGCAAGGTCTCAGATTCCATTCTGTTTCAGTATTTGAACAAGAAGGGGCAAAGAACTGTGTCCTTGGCTGGGGAAAATAATAGGACCCAATTTTTTTTCTTGACATCTTTCTCTAATTTAAATTTGTGCAGTTTTTAGATCTCCTGTGTGAAAAGTGGATTCTTATTAGACAATTGTGTTTAGAATTTGCTCTTTATTCTATAATAACTTAACCCAGTTAAGGCTCCACCATCCACTTACCCAAACAGGAACTCTGGTAGAAATACAGTTGATCCTTGAAAAATGCAGGGGTTAGGGGCACCAACCCCCACACAGTGGAAAATCCATGTATAATTTTTGACTCCCCCAAAACTTTAATAGTAGCCCATTGTTAACCAGAAGACTTACTAAGAAATAGTTAATTAACACATATTCTGTATGTCATGTATTTTACATTATGTATTTTTCCAATAAAGTACACTAGAGAAAAGAAAATTTTTTGTCACATCATTGCAAATCTCCATAAATTATTCCAACATATTTTATTGAAAAAAATCCACACATAAGTGGACCTATGCAGCTCAAACCTGTATTGTTCAAGGGTCAGTTAAGTTCCCTTTTCTCCCTCACCACAACTCTCCAGACACAATTTCAATTGATCCCCAAGTCAACATCAGTTTCATCCCCTGGATATCTTGTAAAACTGTCCCTTAATCTATACTTTCACTGTCACTGCCAGGTCCTCATCATGCCACAGTTAAATTTCTGCAGCAAGCACCAAACTGGTTTCTTTATCTCTAGTTCTCTTTTTTTTCCAAATCATATTCCAGAATGCCAGCAAAATGTCATTTTAACACACGAATCTGATCATATTATTATCTGGGAAATTATGTCAGTAGCTTGTCAGTGGAAGTCCAAATTTCTTAGCATGGTATACAAAGACCCTTGTACACTTTTCCAACCACATCTCCTCTTCATCTATGCATTCAGATGCACTTGTCCCTTGCTCTCTAGCCATACAAGTGATGTGTCATTTTCTCCAAGTGCCATGTTCTTTTTAGCAGCTGTGTTTTCTCATATGCTATTCTCTTTGCCTTGCAAGACATTTGTCCCCTGTTTGACAAACCTAGCTCATACTTCCAGGCTGAGTCTGAATGTCCTTTTTGTCAAGTTTACCTTTCCACTACTAGTCACTCACAGGCACCATATTGAGTTAGACCCTCTATTCTCTGAATGACTTGCATACACATACACATATGCATAGGCATATTTTGAAATCCTAGACCAGTAATTTCTGTCTCTCTCCCTCATGAGCTCATGGAGAATGAAAATCATAGCTTATTTATCTTCATCATTCATCTTTATCTCATTAAGCCTTACCTAGTATCAGGCACAAAGTAGGTGCTCAAGATTATGTGGAATAAATGAAGGGAACAAATTAAGCAAGAGAGAAATTAATAAATGTAATACAATGAATAACTGTGCTTTGATCTTTCAAAAATACTTTTCTTTCCTAGAATGCACCTTGTTATTAAGTCTCTCAAGACTTAAGTTATGGTCTCTCAAGTCTTAATAACTTAAATTTTCCTTCTATCTAGAATGCTTTTCTCTTCAATTTTATCCTTGGCTCATCCTTTAAGAAACTACTCAAGAGGTAACATCATTGTCTCTGTTAGGCTTGGGCGCGAGTCTCTAGGCAGAGTTACCCACCTCCTCCTTTGGATTCTATAGAGATCTTATGTAAAAATTAGGTTCTTATTATACATTTGTACTTTATGGCTTACACCACAGACCCTTAATGTTCCCAAGATATACACCCTAAGACCTCACAGATCCAAATGTTTGAACATGCAAATGTTTGTGTGGTATTCTGGATTTCTTCAAAATTTAATTTCTACCTTGACTCCTGGGTTTCCTCCCAGCACAAGTCAGTCAGCTTTTTGACTTTAACTCAAAACCTTTCACTTACTTGATGGCCATTTTTGAAACTCAGTTTTATATTTATTGCAGCATTATTTTCAATAGCCAAGATATGGAAGCAACCTAAGTGTTCATCAATAGATGAATGGATAAAGAAGATGTGGTAATGTACACAATGGAATATTATTCAGTCATAAAAAGAAAACAAATCCTACCTTTTGCAACAACATGGATGGAACTAGAGGGTATTATGCTCAGTGAAATAAGCTAGGAGGAGAAAGACAAATACCAAATAATTTCACACATTTATGGAATATTAAAAAAAGCAAAACTGAAGGAACAAAATAGCAGCAGACTCACAGACACTGAGAAGGAACTAGTGGTTATGAAAGGGGAGGGGCTGGGAGGGTGTTGGAGAGGGAGGGAGAAGGGGATTAAGGGGCACTATTATTAGCAATCACAATATAGTAGGTCACAGGGAAGGCAGTACAACATGGGGAAGACAAGTAATGACTCTATAGCATCATATTATGCTCATAGACAGTGATTGCAATGGGGGCATGAGGACTTGATAATATGTTTGAGTGTTGAAACAACAATGTTGTTAATGTGAAATCTCCATAAGATTGTATATCAGTGACACTTCAATTTTTTTTTTCTTCCAAGAGTTATATTTCTTACATGTATGTCTATGATACATTTTTTTTTGAGAGGGCATCTCTCATATTTATTGATCAAATGGTTGTTAACAACAATAAAATTCTGTATAGGGGGGTCAATGCTCAATGCACAATCCATCTCAAGCCTAGTTCTCATCAGTCTCCAATCTTCTGAAGCATAACGAACAAGTCTTATATAGTGAACGAATTCTTACATAGTGAATAAGTTCTTACATGGTGAACAGTACAAGGGCATTCATCACAGAAACTTTCAGTTCTGATCACGCATTATGAACTATAAACAATCAGGTCAAATATGAATATTCGTTTGATTTTTATACTTGATTTATATGTGGATCCCACATTTCTCCCTTTATTATTATTATTATTTTTATTTTTAATAAACTGCTGAAGTGGTAGGTAGATGCAAGATAAAGGTAGAAAACATAGTTTAGTGTTGTAAGAGAGCAATTGTAGATGATCAGGTGTGTGCCTGTAGACTATGTGCTAATCCGAGCTAGACAAGGGCAATAAAACATCCATGGATGCAGAAGCTTTCTCTCAACACAGTGGGGGGTGAGGTTCTAAGCTTCACCCCTGTTGTTCCCCAATTTCTCACCTGATGGCCGCCCTGCAACTGTGCCTGTCTTAGGTTGTTCCTCCCTTGAGGAATGTTACCCATCTCTGGCTAACCAGTCATCTTCCGGGGCCATACAGGGAAATGTAAAGTTGGTAAGTGAGAGAGAAGCCATATTGTTTGAAAAGGTTAGCTTTTTACTTCTTTGCGGATTTATGCCCTGTGGCTTCTATGCCTAGCACTCAGCGACACTTTAATTTAAAAAAACAAAATGGTTTTATGGGTACGGAAAAATATATATATATGTATATATATAAATAGGTAGAATTAATTTTAATAAAATGTATTTGGCACAAAAAAGTCAGGTTTATTGGGATATAATTTACATAGAGTAAAATTCACCTTTTTTTAAGATGCCCATTTTTATGAATTCTGACAAATGTATCTGGTCATATAACTACCACCACAATTAAGAAAGATATAAAGCATTTCTACCACTGCAAGAAGTTCCCAGTGTCCCTCTGTAGCTAATCCCTAGCCTATGGCTGTCCCTATGGTTTCTACTTTTCCAGAGTGTCTTGTAAATTGAGACAGCATGTGGCCTTATAAGTCTGGTTTCTTTCAGTTACCATAGTATGGTTGAGATTTGTCCTTTTTGTTTCTGACTAGTAGAATGTAACACAGGGTGTGTACACACAGTATGGATATACCATTGGTTACTTATCCCTTCACAAAACAAGAGACACAGATTCACAAGCTAATGAACATTTGGGTTATTTGCAGTTTTTTTCGTGGTTATGAATAAAGCTGCTATAAACATTCATGTACAAATCTTTGTACAGACATCTTTTTGTTTTGGGGTTAAAAACCTTAAAGGTAAGTTAGGTCACATAGTAAGTATGTGTTTAACTTTATAAGAAACTGTCACACTGCTTTCTCAAAGTGGCTACACCATTTTACATCCCACGCTCAGTGTAGGAGGGCACCAGTGCTACAGCATCCTCACCAGCACCAAGGTCTGTATCTCATTGTGTTTTCAACTTACTCTTATGACTAATGATCTTTTCAGTGTTTACTTACCATCTGTATCTCTTGTTTTGTAGTCTGTTCAAATATTTTGTTCATCCTTTAATGGAATTGTCCACTTTCTTATTATTGAGTTGTCACTTTACATGTAAAGTTCCTTATATTTTTTCCAGTCTGTAACTTCTCTTTCATTTTCTTAACAGTGTCTTTTGAAGAGCAAATGTTTCAAACTTTGTGATCAAGTCCAATTTATCAACTTTTTCCTCTCTGATTTGTACTTTTTGAATGCTATTGAGAAATTTTTGCCTAACCCAAGTTCACAAAAATTTTCACCTGTTTTTTTTTCTAGAAATTATATAGTTTATTTAGGCTTCACACATATGTCTCTGATTTGCTCTGAGTTAAGTTTTTAACACAGTGTGAGGTATAGATCAAGGTTCACATTTTTGCACATATATGTCCAGCATATATTGTTCCAGCAAATTGTATTTGTTTTTTATTAAGGTATCATTGATATACACTCATATGAAGGTTTCACATGAAAAACATGTGGTTACTACATTCACCCATATTATCAAGTCCCCCCCATACCCTATTGAAGTCACTGTCCATCAGTGTAGTAAGATGCCACAGTCACTACTTGTCTTCTCTGTGCTACGCTGTCTTCCCCGTGACACCCCCCCACACACACCATGTGCACTAATCATAATACCCCTGAATCCCTTTCTCCCTCCCTCACCCCTCCCCTATGGTAACCACTAGCCCCTTCTTGGAGTCTCAGCAGCATGTATTTAAAGTCTATCCTTTTTCCATTGAATTATTTAGCACATTTGTCAAAAGACAGTTGACCATGTATGAGCTGTTCTAGGTATGGACTTTATTTTAGGAGTTACCAACTTTTCCTGTAAAGGGACAGGTAAGATTTTAGGTTTTGTAGGCCATAGAGTCCTGTCGTAATTACTCAGCTCTGTCATTGCAGCACAATAGCAGCCATAGACAATATGTAAACAAATGAGCCTGGCTGTATTTCAATAAAAATTTGTTTACAAAACATATAGCAGGACAGATTAGGGCTTCAGGTTGTGGTTTGACAGCTCTTGCTCTAGTCTGTTTCATTGATCTGTGTCTATCTTCTGGCAATACCACACTGTCTTGATTACCGTGGCTTATAAATTTTAAAATGAGGAGAGCCAAGATGGCGGCGTGAGTAGAGCAGTGGAAATCTCCTCCCAAAAACACATACAGCTATGAAAATATAACAAAGAAAAATCTTCCTAAAATAGAGACCACAGGACACAGGACAACATCCAGACCACATCCACACCTGCAAGAACCCAGTGCCTTGTGAAGGGGGTAAGATACAAGCCCCGGCCCGGCGGGACCCAAGCACCCCTCCCCCCGGCTCCCAGCGGGTGGAAAGACACCTGAGTGCTTTTTGGAAGCCTTAAAGGGACAGGGACCCCGTTGCTAGGGAGGCAGGGTGGCGGGACCGGTGAGCGGGTGCCTGGGACCGGCACTTGAGGACGGAGGAAATCGCGCGTTTTTCCCCTTTTTTTTTCTCTTTTTGGCGAGTGCTTTTTGGAAGCCTTAAAGGGACAGGGACCCCGGTGCTAGGGAGGCAGGGCGGTGGGACTGGTGAGCGGGTGCCAGGGACCGGTGCCTGAGGACAAAGAATATCATGCGTTTTTCCCTGCTGGACCAGTGGGTGGGTGATTTTTGGAAGCCTTGAAGGGACAGGGACCCTGGTGCTAGGGAGGCAGGGCAGCAGGACCAGTGAGTGGGTGCCTGGGACCGGCGCCTGAGGACAAAAAAAAAATCGCGTGTTTTTTCCTTTTTTTTTTTTTTTCTGTTCCCTCTCTCATTGTTGCTGTTGTTGTTTTGGTTTGGAGAGTGCTTTTTGGAAGTCTTAAAGGGGCAGGACAGGTCACTTAGACCAGAGGCAGGGAATCTGGGGATCTCTGGGCACTCTAACCCCCTGGGCAGCAGGGAGCACAGAGGCCCCTTACAGAGATAAATAGCCTCCCAGCAGCTCCCCCTCCAACGGGGCTCCACCATTTTGGAGGAGCAGCCCCAGCCAGGCCACGCCCACAGCAACAGCGGAGATAAACCCCATCGCAACAAGGGCAGGAAGCAGAAGCCTTGTCTGCACACAGCTGCCCAGCACAAGCCACTAGAGGTCGCTATTCTCCCAGGTGAGGAAGGCCACAAACCAACAAGAAGGGAAGCTCTTCCAGCGGTCACTTGTACCAGCTCTGCACACTATCTCTATCACCATGAAAAGACAAAACTACAGGCAGACAAAGATCAGAAACAACACCTGAGAAGGAGACAGACCTAACCAGTCCTCCTGAAAAAGAATTCAAAATAAAAATCATGAACATGCTGACAGAGATGCAGAGAAAAATGCAAGAGCAATGGGATGAGATGCAGAGAAAAATGCAAGAGCAGTGGGATGAAGTCTGGAGGGAGATCACAGATGTCAGGAAGGAGATCACAGAAGTGAAACAATCCCTGGAAGGATTTATAAGCAGAATGGATAAGATGCAAGTAGCCACTGAAGGAATAGAAGCCAGAGAACAGGAACGTATAGAAGCTGACATAGAGAGAGATAAAAGGATCTCCAGGAATGAAACAACACTAAGAGAACTATGTGACCAAGCCAAAAGGAATAATATTCGTATTATAGGGATACCAGAAGAAGAAGAAAGAGGAAAAGGGACAGAAAGTCTCTTTGAAGAAATAATTGCTGAAAACTTCCCCAAACTGGGGGAGGAAATAATCGAACAGACCATGGAATTACACAGAACCACCAACAGAAAGGATCCAAGGAGGACAACACCAAGACACATAGTAATTAAAATGGCAAGGATCAAGGACAAGGAAAGAGTTTTAAAGGCAGCTAGAGAGAAAAAGGTCACCTATAAAGGAAAACCCATCAGGCTAACATCAGACTTCTCGACAGAAACCCTACAGGCCAGAAGAGAATGGCATGATATACTTAATGCAATGAAACAGAAGGGCCTTGAACCAAGGATACTGTATCCAGCACGACTATCATTTAAATATGATGGTGGGATTACACAATTCCCAGACAAGCAAAAGCTGAGGGAATTTGCTTCCCACAAACCACCGCTACAGGGCATCCTACAGGGACTGCTCTAAATGGGAGCACCCCTAAAAAGAGCACAGAACAAAAGACACAACATATGAAGAATGGAGGAGGAGGAATAAGAAGGGAGAGAAGAAAAGAATCTCCAGGCAGTGTATATAACAGCTCAATAAGCGAGCTAAGTTAGGCAGTAAGATTCTAAAGAGGCTAACCTTGAACCTTTGGTAACCACGAATCTAAAGCCTGCAATGGCAATAAGTCCATATCTCTCAATAGTCACCCTAAATGTAAATGGACTGAATGCACCAATCAAAAGACACAGAGTATTAGAATGGATAAAAAAGCAAGACCCATCTATATGCTGCTTACAAGAAACTCACCTCAAACCCAAAGACAAGCACAGACTAAAAGTCAAGGGATGGAAAAACATATTTCAGGCAAACAACAGTGAGAAGAAAGCAGGGGTTGCAGTACTAATATCAGACAAAATAGACTTCAAAACAAAGAAAGTAACAAGAGATAAAGAAGGACACTACATAATGATAAAGGGCTCAGTCCAACAAGAGGATATAACCATTCTAAATATATATGCACCCAATACAGGAGCACCAGCATATGTGAAACAAATACTAGCAGAACTAAAGAGGGAAATAGACTGCAATGCATTCATTTTAGGAGACTTCAACACACCACTAACCCCAAAGGATAGATCCACTGGACAGAAAATAAGTAAGGACACACAGGGACTGAACAACACACTAGAACAGATGGACCTAATACACATCTATAGAACTCTACATCCAAAAGCAACAGGATATACATTCTTCTCAAGTGCACATGGAACATTCTCCAGAATAGACCACATACTAGCCCACAAAAAGAGCCTCAGTAAATTCCAAAATATTGAAACTCTACCGACCAATTTTTCAGAGCACAAAGGTATAAAACTAGAAATAAATTCTACAAAGAAAACAAAAAGGCTCACAAACACATGGAGGCTTAACAACATGCTCCTAAATAATCAATGGATCAACAAGCAAATCAAAATAGAGATCAAGGAATATATAGAAACAAATGACAACAACACAAAGCGCCACCTTCTGTGGGACGCATCGAAAGCAGTCTTAAGAGGAAAGTATATAGCGATCCAGGCACACTTGAAGAAGGAAGAACAATCCCAAATGAATAGTCTAACATCACAATTATCAAAACTGGAAAAAGAAGAACAAATGAGGCCTAAAGTCAGCAGAAGGAGGGACATAATAAAGATCAGAGAAGAAATAAACAAAATTGAGAAGAATAAAACAATAGCAAAAATCAATGAAACCAAGAGCTGGTTCTTTGAGAAAATAAACAAAATAGATAAGCCTCTAGCCCAACTTATTAAGAGAAAAAGAGAATCAACATAAATTAACATAATCAGAAATGAGAATGGAAAAATCACGACAGACTCCACAGAAATACAAAGAATTATTAAAGACTACTATGAAAACCTATATGCCAACAAGCTGGAAAACCTAGAAGAAATGGACAACTTCCTAGAAAAATACAACCTCCCAAGACTGACCAAGGAAGAAACACAAAAGTTAAACAAACCAATTACGAGCAAAGAAATTGAAACAGTAATCAAAAAACTACCCAAGAACAAAACCCCAGGGCCAGACGGAATTACCTCGGAATTTTCTCAGACACACAGAGAAGACATAATACCCATTCTCCTTAAAGTGTTCCACAAAATAGAAGAAGAGGGAATACTCCCAAATTCATTCTATGAAGCCAACATCACCCTAATACCAAAACCAGGCAAAGACCCCACCAAAAAAGAAAATTACAGACCAATATCCCTGATGAATGTAGATGCAAAAATACTCAATAAAATATTAGCAAACAGAATTCAACAGTATATCAAAAGGATCATACACCATGACCAAGTGGGATTCATCCCAGGGATGCAAGGATGGTACAACATTCGAAAATCCATCAACATCATCCACCACATCAACAAAAAGAAAGACAAAAACCACATGATCATCTCCATAGATGCTGAAAAAGCATTTGACAAAATTCAACATCCTTTCATGATAAAAACTCTCAGCAAAATGGGAATGAGGGCAAGTACCTCAACATAATAAAGGTCATATATGATAAACCCACAGCCAGCATTATACTGAACAGCGAGAAGCTGAAAGCATTTCCTCTGAGATCGGGAACCAGACAGGGATGCCCACTCTCCCCACTGTTATTTAATGTAGTACTGGAGGTCCTAGCCACAGCAATCAGACAAAACAAAGAAATACAAGGAATCCAGATTGGTAAAGAAGAAGTTAAACTGTCACTATTTGCAGATGATATGATACTGTACATAAAAAACCCTAAAGACTCCACGCCAAAACTACTAGAACTGATATCAGAATACAGCAAAGTTGCAGGATACAAAATTAACACACAGAAATCTGTTGCTTTCCTATACACTAACAATGAACTAATAGAAAGAGAAATCAGTAAAACAATTCCATTCACCATTGCATCAAAAAGAATAAAATACCTAGGAATAAACCTAACCAAAGAAGTGAAAGACATATACTCTGAAAACTACAAGTCACTCTTAAGAGAAATTAAAGGGGACACTAATAAATGGAAACTCATCCCATGCTCATGGCTAGGAAGAATTAATATCGTCAAAATGGCCATCCTGCCCAAAGCAATATACAGATTTGATGCAATCCCTCTCAAATTACCAGCAACATTCTTCAATGAATTGGAACAAATAATTCAAAAATTCATATGGAAACACCAAAGACCCCGAATAGTCAAAGCAATCCTGAAAAAGAAGAATAAAGTAGGGGGGATCTCACTCCCCAACTTCAAGCTCTACTACAAAGCCATAGTAATCAAGACAATTCGGTACTGGCACAAGAACAGAGCCACAGACCAGTGGAACAGATTAGAGACTCCAGACATTAACCCAAACATATATGGTCAATTAATATTTGATAAAGGAGCCATGGACATACAATGGCAAAATGACAGTCTCTTCAACAGATGGTGCTGGCAAAACTGGACAGCTACATGTAGGAGAATGAAACTGGACCATTGTCTAACCCCATATACAAAGGTAAACTCAAAATGGATCAAAGACCTGAATGTAAGTCATGAAACCATTAAACTCTTGGAAAAAAACATAGGCAAAAACCTCTTAGACATAAACATGAGTGACCTCTTCTTGAACATATCTCCCTGGGCAAGGAAAACAACAGCAAAAATGAGCAAGTGGGACTACATTAAGCTGAAAAGCTTCTGTACAGTGAAAGACACCATCAATAGAACAAAAAGGAACCCTACAGTATGGGAGAATATATTTGAAAATGACACATCCGATAAAGGCTTGATGTCCAGAATATATAAAGAGCTCACACGCCTCAACAAACAAAAAACAAATAATGCAATTAAAAAATGGGCAGAGGAACTGAACAGACAGTTCTCTAAAAAAGAAATACAGATGGCCAAGAGACACATGAAAAGATGCTCCACATCGCTAATTATCAGAGAAATGCAAATTAAAACTACAGTGAGGTATCACCTCACACCTGGATAGCTGCCATCCAAAAGACAAACAACAACAAATGTTGGCGAGGCTGTGGAGAACGGGAAACCCTCCTACACTGCTGGTGGGAATGTAAATTAGTTCAACCATTGTGGAAAGCAGTATGGAGGTTCATCAAAATGCTCAAAACAGACCTACCATTTGACCCAGGAATTCCACTCCTAGGAATTTACCCTAAGAACGCATCAATCAAGTTTGAGAAAGACAGATGCACCCCTATGTTTATCGCAGCACTATTTACAATAGCCAAGAATTGGAAGCAACCTAAATGTCCATTGGTAGATGAATGGATAAAGAAGATGTGGTACATATACACAATGGAATACTACTCAGCCATAAGAAGTGGAAAAATCCAACCATTTGCAGCAACATGGATGGAGCTGGAGAGTATTATGCTCAGTGAAATAAGCCAAGCGGAGAAAGAGAAATACCAAATGATTTCACTCATCTGAGGAGTATAGGAACAAAGGAAAAACTGAAGGAACAAAACAGCAGTGGAATTACAGAACCCAAAAATGGACTAACAGGTACCAAAGGGAAAGGAACTGGGGAGGATGGGTGGGCAGGGAGGGATAAGGGGGGGGAAGAAGAAGGGGGGTGTTAAGATTAGCATGCATGGGGGGGAGGGAGAAAGGGGAGGGTGGGCTGCACAACACAGAGAGGACAAGTAGTGACTCTACAAGATTTTGCTAAGCTGATGGACAGTAACCGTAATGTGGTTGTTAGGGAGGACCTGATATAGGGGAGAGCATATTCTTCATGTAAGTATAGATTAAAAATTAAAAAAAAAAAAAAAGAAAGAAAGAAAGAAAGAAAAGGGGGATTACTCCTTGATAGGATAAAACTATTGGTAAATCAAAGATCAACGCATGCTTTAAATATCTTTAATGTTGATCACTTAAAGGGTGTCAGATGATCAGCTATGGAGGTACTCTTTTCTGATAATATTCCTTTCTCTTAATAAAAAAAAAAAAAAGCAGTTACTGTGTGCTGACCTCCAATGAGTTCTGCACAGTGGTATAGAGGGCATGTCAAAGGGTGCTAAAGGGTCTGTTTGTTTCTATGCAGAAGATCAAGGCCTAGCTTGGATACCCAGAAAATGAACTAAGATACGATATGAGGAGGAGCTTCCGGCATCAGCACTCTCTGGAGGACTTGTGCCGGGGATGATCATCAAAAAGCCTCCACAGGGATCCGGACGATGCTGCGGTTGTGGCTGCATCCAGCCCACCGTCTCCTGGACTTGCCATAGGAATGAGGAGGGAGATGTCTAGGCTGGTATGTGCATACAGTGAGATAACGAATTTGACCGGATCTGTACTGTTGGAACTCAACCAGGAGTTGGGAGGGGTGCAAGGTGTAGCACTCCAAAATCTTATGACTATAGACTATCTACGGTTAAAAGAACATATGGGATGTGAACAGATCCCAGAAATGGGCTGCTTTAATTTGTCTGATTTCTCTCAGACTGTTCAAGTACAGTTGGACAATATCCATCATATCATAGACAAATTTTCACAAATGCCTAGGGTGCCTAAATGGTTTTCTTGGCTTCACTGGAGATGGCTGGTAATTATAGATTTGCTTTGTTTATGTCACCGTATTCCTATTATGTTAATATGTGTGTGCAAATTAGTTAGTAGTTTAAAACCTATACATACTTAAGGTACTCTACAAGAAGATATGTCAAAGAAATAATCAATCCTCCCATGTTTCCTTCCATATGCTACATCTGTAGCTTTTCTTCTTTCTTCCTAATTACAACCCTCAAATAGAATTCGTGCCTCATATCGAATTTACCGAGTATCATAATTCCTCCAGGTGGTAAAGATACCTCGAGACAAGTGCTGGGCATAGAAGCCACAGGGCATAAATCTGCAAAGAAGTAAAAAGCTAACCTTTTCAAACAATATGGCTTCTCTCTCACTTACCAACTTTACATTTCCCTGTATGGCCCCGGAAGATGACTGGTTAGCCAGAGACGGGTAAGATTCCTCAAGGGAGGAACAACGTAAGACAGGCACAGTCGCAGGGGGGCCATCAGGTGAGAATTTGGGGATCAACAGAGGTGAGACTCAGAACCTCACCCCCCCTGTTTTGAGAGAAATCTTCTGCATCCGTGGATGTTTTGCTGCCCTTGTCTAGCCTGGATTAATACTTAGTCCATAGGCACACACCTGATCATCTGATCATCTACATTTGCCCTCTTACAGCACTAAACTATGTTTTCTACCTTTATCTTGCATCTACCTACCACTTCAGCATTTTATTAAAAATAAAAATAATAATAATAATCAAGGGAGAAATGTGGGATCAACATATAAATCAAGTACAAAAATCAAATGAATATTCATATTTGACCTGATTGTTTATAGGTCATAATGCGTGATCAAAACCAAAAGTTTCTGTGATGAATGCCCTTGTACTGTTCACCATGTAAGAATTTATTCACTATGTAAGAATTCGTTCACCATGTAATAACTTGTTCGTTATGCTTCAGAAGATTGGAGACTGACGAGAATTAGACTTGAGATGGATTAATGATTGTACATTGAGCATTGACCCCCCTATACTGAATTTTATTGTTGTTAACAACCATTTGATCAATAAATATGAGAGATGCCCTCTCAAAAAAAAGAAATTTTTTTAATGAGTCAGCAGTGTGATTCTTCCAACTTTTTTCTTCTTTCAGAATTGTTTTGACCATTCATTTTTTTTTTAGCATTTCTTTTGAAGAGTTGTTTTGGCTAACCTTTGTTTTCCCATTTAAGTTTAGGATATGTTTGCCAGTTTCTACAAAAGAAAGGATCTGTTGGAATTTTTGTTATAATTGCACTTAATCTGTAATCAGTTTGGCAATAATCAACATCTTAACAAGATTGAGTCTTTCAATCTATGAGCACCTCTTTCTTTAGAAATTTTTATTCTATCATCTATGTTTTAGAGTTTCCAGCATATAAACCTTATACACATCTCATTAATTTATATATAAGCATCTGATGTTTTTAATCCTGTTGTGAAGTGATATTTTTTATTTCAATTTCCAATTATTGGTTGCTAATATATAGACATAAAATTGATTTAATACACAGAAATACAGTTGAAATACTCATGCATCCTGCAAACTTGCTAAATTCACTTATTAGTTCCAGTAGCTATTTTATAGATTCTTCGGGATTTCTTATATCTACAATTATGTCACCTATAAATAGAGACTTCTGTTTCTTCCTTTTCAACATCTTTGCTTTTTTTTTTTTTTTTCTTTCCTTCTTGTACTGGCTAAGACCTCCAGTAAGGTGTTGAGTAGGAGTGATGAGAGTATACAGTCCTCCTTTGTTCTTATACTTACAGGAAAGCATTCACTTTCACCATTAAGTGTATTAGCTATAAGTTTTTCATAGATGTCTTTTAGTAAGTTCCTTTCTATTCTTAATCTGTTTATAGTTTTTATCTTGAAATACTGAATTTTATCAAATGCTTTTTCTATATCTTTTGAGATGATCATATAGTTTTTATTCTTTAATCTATTGATATAGTGAATTACACCAATTTAGTTTCAATATTGCACCATCTTGGCTTCCTGGGATGAAGTCCCTTGATCAGGATGAATTATCCTTTTTTACAGGTGGATTTGATTTGCTAGTACTTTGTTGGAAATGTTGGGGACTTATTTTTATACAAGATATTTGTCAGTAGTTTTTGTTTTGTTTTGTTTTTCTTGTAATGGTTTTGCCTGGTTTCAGCACAGAATAATGCTGGCCTCACAAAATGACTTTCCTGTCAACTCTCCCAGTACAAATAAGACTGCCTTTCAGTCTTCACCTAATTACCTGATGAATCTTTAAAAACAAAAGAAAAGAACCTCTTGTTCAAAGTTACTCCCTATATGAGAGTGGGCACTGACAAAGCCTCTTTAGGATATGAATGCCAAACAGACTCTTTGGTTCAGTAATTGGTTCAGTAACATTAGTTCAGCAATCTAGAACTCCAGCCCCTTAGTACTAAAGAAAAAGTCTAAGCCTCAGTGCAATTGTACGTTAATGTACGTACCTTATTGGTCTTTTACTGGCTTGGGACTGGCAAAAAAACACATGCTAAATCCAATTGAGAATGGGTCTGTATGATTGCTACTCTAATTTTTGTTTCTAGAAAAAAATTAAAAACAAAATTCTCTCTTACTAAAATATCTCCTATGGATAAGACATACAATTTATTCATCTTTGTATTTAAAATGCAATTACAAGGGTTAGCAAATCTTGGACATTAGCATAATTTATTTGATGAATGAATGAGCACTTTAAAAATTAAAATAAGGCTTTCGATTTTCCGTTCAGTTTTTCCTTGTACAAAACTCTTATTTCAGAATAGAATACTCTCTGAAACAACATATATGTCATAAACACTAAAATTTAAATCTTTCACTGCTACTGAAAGTATTCAGTTTGTCATTGGGTTTTATCGGAGAAAAGCCAGGTGTTGTTAAATATAAATAATGGCTATTGTTTCCTTTTTTACATGGAGGCTTTAGTAAATCTCAAGATCATGTTGAAAGTTTAATAGTTTCAAGTTGCAAACTACATTATATATGAGGAGTTATAATATTGTTGGTTATACCTATTCCTTTTGTAGAATACTTTAAAGTTAGGCTTCAAAATCTCCTTTAACTTTCAAAATAACCTCAATTTTATACTCACAGCAGCTCTGTCTGTCAGTAAAAGAAAAAAATCTACATGATGCTTTTTTTACATATACGTACATCATGCATCAAGACAAAACAAAGATTGCTTCTGAATTCCATGCCTTTAGGCTAACTGATCAGTTAGGTGGCCTACACCACAATGACATCTACTGGCACAACCAGGACTGAACACCCAGAGGTAATTTTCAAGATGACAGAGCAGCCTAGGGTCTTCCTCTGTGATTAATGGCTGATAACATGAGTTACATCAGCCTGAATTTCTCAAGTACAAAGATAATAGGTTTTTGAGCTCTGTATCTCCAATGCCTAATATTGTGCTTGTCACATTAAAGATGCCCAAAAATGTGTTGGATGATCATGAATGTAATTGCCCATAGTCTAACCTTTTAAAAAAGATGGGATCTGAACAATACTGTTAAAATGATTTAAATTAAAAAAAATATATAATAAAATGCTCTAAAATGAAGATTTTTCATCTTTGTGATTGATAAACCTCCTTTAAATTCTAACAATAAAAGAATAAGTCCCAAGTTCCAAAAAAGCCACATACAACTTTACACAAAATTTCACGAAGGTTCTTAATCCATCTCTCAACTTCAGGTTAAGAACTCCAGATCAGGAAGTAACAATGTTTTAAGACACTTTAAAATGCAGTGAACAAATCAAACAACGAGATATCACTACAAACCTATTAAAATGACTAAAACCCAAAACATTGACAACACCAAATGCTGACAAGTATGTGAAGCAACAGGAACTCTCATTCATTGCTGGTGGAAATGAAAAATATTACAGGCACTTTAGAAGACAGTTTGACAGTTCCTTATGAAACTGAACTTATCTTACGTCTGACCAAGCACTCATGCTCCTTGGTACTTAACCCAAATGAGTTGAAAAACGTATGTCCACACAAAAATCTGCATACAAATGTTTATGGCAACTTTATTCAGAATTGCCAAAACTTGAAAGCAGCCAAGATGTAAGTGAGTGAGCGAACTGTTGTACATCTGTATAATCAAATATTATTTAGCAATAAAAATAAATTTTCAAGACACAAAAAGACATAGATGAACCTTAAATGTATATTGTTAAATGAAAGAAGCCAATCTGAAAAAACTACATATTGTGTAAGTCCAACTACATGACATTCTGGAAAAAGCAAAACTGTGGAAACAGAAAAAGTTCAGTAGTTGCTAGTGGGAAAAGGGAAGGGAGGAGTCAATAGGTGGAGAACAGGGATCTTCAGGACAGTGAAACTATTCTGTATTAGACTGTAATATTAGATACATGCCATTACACATTTGTTCAAACCCACAGAATAACCAACACAATGCATGAACCATAATGCAAACTATGGACTTTAGTAAATAATAATGAATCAACATTGGTTATTAATCAATTCCAACAACCACCCTGATGCAAAATGTTAATAATATAGAAGGGCGTAGGCAATGGGTAAGAGGAGAAAAGGTACATAGGAATTCTGTACTTTCTGCTCAGTTTTTCTGTAAACCTAAAACTGCCCTAAAAAAGTCTATTAATTTTGAAAATAAAAAGAAATAAACATGTCATATTGAGATATGTTATAGGATCTATTTGTTACAGTAAAAAAAAAAAATCATATGGCCCCATAAGGGATGAATTGAGCAGGTTTACATTCCAATGTTTTTCTCTGCTACAATTTTAAATGACACATAATCTATGCCAGAAGTTTATTTTATAAATGCTCATGTAATCAAGTCTCTTTAACAGAAGACTGGTTTGCTATTATAGACCCTAAGGAGAAAAAAGATTTTTTTACTTAATCTTGGGTTGATGAAATTAAACACTTCATTTGGTGTGCTTTTCATTTTGATGTCCCTTAGGACTGAGAATTGCCTTTCTGAGAACATATTATAAATCAACTGTGAATTGCTGGGGTGATAAAGGGAGGAAAGATGATTCTATTATAGCTTCTGCCAAGAGCGCTCAGGCACATCTAGCAAGACCCTGCCAAGAAACGTTACATAGTGTGATAGGGAGTTCTACTTCCTGGATCCTTTGAAAAACCGAAAATTGTTTTTGGCCTGCCAGTTCCATTGTAAAAAGTCTAGGCTTTAAAATTGATTGCCATTTTATCCCAGAAAGCTGTGTGGCAGCCCAAAAAGTCATGATTCCTTAAAAGTCCTCATCTGACCCTCTGATGCTTACCAAAGTGAAAACATTTTTAGTCCATCTCCATAAAGCTCAAAGGGAAGTGGACAATTGGGCAATGGCTTGAGCAATTTCAAGAGAGCAATTTGTCTTTTTGGCCTGAATTTTTTGGACTTGGGTTCTGCTATAATAAAAATTTCACAAAATAACAACTTTTTGTCTTCACTACTAAGCAGGCCTAATCTTAGCTAACAGAAAAAAAATAATTATGAGATAAAAGACGTAACTGTTCATATTATCCAGGTTGAAAGACATTGTTTTGGCCTGATGTGATTAAATGTGCTCTGTCTGTGTCTAAGGGAAAGAACTTGCCCAAATGAAAACAGAAAATCAAAGGAAATGAATCTGGGCACTCCCCCATTGGAATCTACCTTGCACATAGCTTGCTTGAGGCATAACTTGGTGCATATACTAAAGTCTAGTCACTCCACCAGGGATTCTGGGACCTTTCTGGGGAGAGATCAGACCACATGACATGTGAGGGACCTTAGAGGGTCTCCTACCCTAAATCTCTACTAGCCCAAGTCTTGTTAGAAATGTATATCTTATTTTGTAAGTTGCGCTTCTCGCTGGTCACTCACTGTAAGTTGAAGCTATAGAGGTCACTAACATCCTTGGGTAAATTCAGACTGCCCTCTTCTGTAGGATCAAACTTTTCAGATTGCTCTCTTCTGTAGCATCTGGCCAAGAACAGGTCTGTAAGGAAATCATATACGCTTATATATCTATTAAACATAGGGAGGAAGAATAATTTTGGAAGGAGACAGAATTGGAACCCTCAGGGGAATGGCCAAGTGCACCATATTTTTGCTTCAAGGTATTTACTACAAGCAGCAACAGCAACTAGTCATACATCTTTGTCTCCTACTCAGTATACAGATTCCTTAGCTGAGAAATTCAAAGGATAAAATATCTAGTGGATAACTGCTACCACCTTTCCTACTGTTTCCCTCTTCTTTTAGTACTAAATGTTTTACCTATGGCACTCTTTTGGCCAGACATTGATTTGAGATGCTATACTGAGGTCTAGTCATCTTTAAGGTTGAGAAGTCTCAGTTGCTATACCCAGAGCAGCATCAGCCTGATGTTAGTAAGTCACTTGTTACCAATCAAACCTGTCAAAAGAGGAAGAAATCATTACAGGGGAAAGGGGAAATAATGTAGATAGACATAATACTAAATCAGGCCATAATCATAAAAATAACACAATCCATAGATTAGGCACAGAGAGTCTAGCTGTTAAGCTAGCAGAGTCAGGAGTCAAGCACAAACCTGTCCCATTCGACACCCACCTTATTTCGATATGCTCTCAAAGACCCTGTAAGTTTTAGCCACTGTTTTAAGTGCTTTACATCCATTAACTCATTTAATCTTCCCTGTAACTCTGTGAAATAGGTACTACTGTTATCCTTATTTTCACATGAAGACACTGAGTCAGTAACAGCTGAAATACTTTGCCCAAGGTCATGCAGCTAGTAAATAGTAAAGCTTGGATTTCAACCCCAGGTAGCCTTGACAATACAATAAGCTTCTCTAAGACTGTAACTTAAGATCTGTCTTCTTACAAATGAATTTTGAATTCCTCCCTCACGGTGATTAGTTTCAGCCAATAGAAATCTCTCTTCCCATACTCCCTTTCCCCAGCCCGGTCTTCATCTGTTGCAGGTGAGGTCATGATTTAACGAGAGCAGCACACCCCAGTCATCCCTTCTGCTCCCTCTGAGTCAGTCAACAGGATTCAAATCCTAGCTCCCAGCGGGGCAAAACTGGGCAAGCCCTAAAACCTCTCTAACTTTTAGTTCTCTTGTCTGTAAAACAGGGATATTCAACCCTATTCATGTAATTGTTATAAGGATTAAAAATGTATGTGTGTATAGACATTCAGTTAGCATCAGAATTGAATTCTCCATTCAATAAATGGTAACTATTATTATTACTATCATCATCATCATCATTGTCATAATTATATTACTGTGTTGCCAGGAACTCGAAACATAATGAATGAAGGTGCTTGCTATTTTTGGTTATATATTTGTGTGCTATTTCCAAATGGAGGTACTCAATTTCCAATCTATGAAAGATGACTCAGTATTGTTCTTTCTACAAAAACATCTGAAGCAAAGTAGTAAGAATTTGGAACAATAATATGTTTTTTGTTAAAACACCATGTACCAACGAATGGCAGTTATTTCTCACAAGTGCAAACTCAGAAACTTGAATACAACTTTTTACATTAAACCATGGGACAGGAATGCAGAAAGGCATTAGTTATCAAGTAGGATCTTCTCCAACACATAAGCACAGTGACTCAGCACAATGAGCCTGCCTGTACAGGTCCACTGTTATGTGCTTTTGGCACAGAATCCCATAGCAGACAATATGAAACCAACTGCCTTTCTTCCCTTCTCCATTGCTACTAAAATGCCAAATTTGTTCAAGTAGCAGGCAGCAACACACACAGGAAAGGTTGATTCTGCCTCTGGAACGAATCATAATTCACTTAATGAAGCCAGTCATGGTATTCTCATTTCCCTTTACTTACACTGATTTAAGGATGAGATTATGACAAGATGGGGGTCAATTGATTATAAGGAAAAATCAGCCAAGGGTTATTAAGAAGATTTTCTTCCCTGATAAGTGAGAATCATACGAGAAGAAAATCCTTTCCTTTTGCCATAGTTGTCATATGAGGGCATAATGTTTAGAATAGTGGCAGCTATCTCGTGATCACGAAGAAAAAGCCAAGAGAATCACAGCCTAGCTGACCAAGAGCTCAAGCATCATTAAGACTTCTGGGACCTCCCACCTTTGGACTTCTTTCTATGCAAGATGAGAGACCCCTATTGTTTAGCCATGGTTAGTCTGGTATTCTGTTACTTACAACCAAAAGCTTACTAGTTAATTCAAACCATAATCTATTAGCTTATGAACTAAATCACTTTAGTTCCTAAAGATGTCTGAGAAAGAGGTACGTTATGAGGAAATAAGCAGTAATTACACAATTTAACTAGGCTCATAATGACATTATGTTGCCATATATCCTGAAATTCCCTCATACCTTAGGATGAAAAAGAATGAAAAGATGACCTTTAGGATGAGACAAGAATGGACTTGAATCTTGGCTCCCCTTACTAGCAGTGTGAATTTAAGCAAATTATTTAACATCCCTAAGCCTCACTTGAGTTTGTCGAATGGAAGAACAATACTTAACCTGGTAGCACTTACAGAAGAAATTACATAGAAATACATAGAAAGCATTCTCTTACTTAGTCTCTCTTTTAACTATGTAGACTCTGTGTGATATAAGAAGTTATAAGAATTTTGGTCATTCACATGGCCAAATATATATTTCCCAGGTATATTTGGTCTTCATCCACAGCTCCTGAAAACACTGCAGTCTTGAAGGTAAACAGGTGTTGCCATGTTAATGAGAAATTTTCAACCCCCACCCAAGGGCAGGGGCAGGGATCAGCCTCTCCATCTCCCTCTCCCTCTCCCTCCCCCTCTCCCTCCTCCTCAAACACCTGCTGGTGTTCAAGAATTGCTTGGTGTAAACATGTGTGGGAAGACCCACTCCCACATACTTACACACATTGGAACCAGGTCTGGGTAACTGAATGAAGCTATACTACTATTACTTTTATGTATAATATTGTTACTGTTGTACATATATATGTAGAGAAAAAATACACCATTGCATTTGTGACTCCCTGGCACATAGGAGAGCCCTAATCCAGTGACTGTGTAATGTGTTGTTTAAACTGGGACTGATCCAGGCAGCCAAGGTGTGTGGTCAGCCTAGGCTTAATAAACGCACTCCCTTCTCTGCACCATCAGTTATGGCTGGGGACACTACCAGCCTCTAAGTCTCCTGCCACTTTCTTGACCACGGGAAGTTTGAAGGCCTCTCCAAGATTTCAGTGAATTACTCAGGAGCCTTCAGTTCCAGTCCCCTGTGTCCTCTAGAGCTGCCCCAGCCCCACCCCTAATCACTTCTCATGTCACACTTGGAACAATTTCCACAAAACAGAAACAAAATCACTCACACATAACGTTCTGGAATACAGCCAATCCTACTGAAGAATTCAGTGGAGACAGGGTAATCAGGTAACACAGGTACTGCCATTCTTAAAAGACCCTTTGGTTGAGCTACTACCATGGTCTTTCTCTGGCTTTATCTAGTTCTGGTCTCTCTGTCTTGCTAGCTCCTTTCTCCACTGTCTTTCCTCTGTCTCTCTCCTTCCCCTTTCCTTCTCCTAGCAGATACAGCTTCCCCCAACCCCCAAATCTTGATCATATCCAGCATCCAAGCCTTCAGCAGGACTTACCTGATCCCCAAATGTGGCAGATGGACTCTCTAGGATGCCCCTCATGAGCCCATCTCACAGCATTCATAATTCCATTATAATGAATTCATGCCCATCATAATCCCCTCCCCTTGAGGGTGGACAAGACCTGTGACTTGCTTCTAATCAATAGGAAGAGGCCTAGGTGATGGGCCACTTCCTTGATAATGTTATATTACATAAGAGCTGGTTTTACTACACACTGCCTCTAGAGGCTCTCCTTGCTGTCTTAATGAAGTATGCAGCCTTACTGGAAGTTCCACACAGCAAGGAACTGTGGACAGCCTCTAGGAAGCGTATTTTCTTGAGGAGTTGAGGACAGCCTCTAGTTTCAACAAGAAGCTGGGGCCTTCAGTCCTACCCCTACAAGGAACTGTAAGGAAATGAATTCTGCCAAAAATCTAAGCGATCTTGGAAGCAATTCTTCTCCGGTCAATCCTCCAGATAAACCACATCTTGATGGCAGTTGAGTGAAGCCCTAGTCAGAGGACCCAGCTAAGCTGCTTAGACTCCTAATCCACAGAAATTTTGAGATAATAAATGTATGTTATCTTAAGCTGCTAAGTTTGTGTTGACTTGTTACATAGCAATGGATAACTAATACGCCAACTATTTAGAAAGATGTTTTCCCAAGATGGCTCTCTCCCTAAGTTCTGCTTTAGAGTCGTTACAATATTAAAATAACAACAAATTCTCACACTATGACATGCAAATTGGGAAATGGGCTCAGAAAGATTTGGTGTCTATATTAAGAGAGGTAATAAAGGAGAATTTAATAAAGGGTCTGTTATTATAAAACTGGCCAAAGCTTAGGAAAAATAAGAGACAATATCAGTGAAAAAGCTTTACCATCCCAGGTCTGAAGGTGACAGAAAAGGAGCGCATACTAAAACCAGAGGGGCTGTATGGGAAAAGATACCTGACAGGAGGATCCAGCCAACCTGTGGTCATTTGGGAAGGAGCTAGGGGAACACATACCCTGACCTCACTGTCCTTCTACCCTAGCCAGTGCCCTTCTTTTGTTGAATTAACAAAGGCCAGACAGAAGTGAGGTCCACTGATGCTGTTCATCCAGGCTAGTCTCCCAGGGCAAGGAGCAAGATAGAAGAGAGTAGAAAGTAAATATGTAGGAGAAATTCCACAAAATTCAAGTAATATACCCAAAATCTTGCAGAGAATTGATGACAGAAGTGGGACTAGGATTTTGCCTCTGACCTCTAGCTTCATCTTCTCTGGCCAATTGTAGATCAGAGACAATGGGGATGGTGGGGTGTCTAGGGGAAGAAAAATGTATTAATTGCAGAAGGTTCTCCTTCTCCTAAGTAGTATCTGGTATAGAATGCATATTGGATATGATTTTACCAAATGTAAAAAATATGTGAATAATGAGAGAAGTCTGACCAACTCACCATTTACAGGGATTCAGCCAGGCATACCCACAGGCCCCACTGCCCTCCACAGGCATGAGCTTGCCTAACACCATCCCACCCACCTGGGTGACTTCGGGTGAAATTAGGCCACTAAAGCCCAGACTGCTTCCGTTTCTCTCTCCACCTTGCATTACTGGGTAAATGACCCCAGCATCTACCTATCCCTGTTTACCCTCAGGTATAGATGGCCATAAAACAATCTTCTGGTCACCAAAAGTACAGAAGAACATTAAAGGCTGAAGCCAGACCCTATTCTATGTATGTTCTATATATTTAAGTTGGGTGTCCAGACACTGATAAGCAGGATTAACACTGGACTAGAAGTAAACTGAGCAGCATCCCAGGGCCTTCTCTGTCCCTATACATTTGTTCACTCAACAAACCTCTACTGAGAACCTCTCCTGTATCAGGCACTGTGCCATGTACTGGGATTACAATTTTTAAGATCCTATATCTACCTTCAAGGAGTTTATACCAACCAGCTGGTGGACCCTGGGCAACTAACTCAATTTTAGCTTTCTCATCTGAAAAATACAGATGATAACACCCACTCGATTTCCTTTTTCTTTTTAATAACATTAGTTTATAAGTGGATTTCACTTGATCGTTATGAAGCAAAATAAAATGACATATAGGAAAGAATTCTAAAAAGAAGATAAAGTTCTATGCAAATAATATCTTTGCAGGCAAAGATAATTAAAAGACTGACCTTTCCTGTGAGCACTGGCCTAAATGGGAAACACCCTATGACTTGAGGATATAGCACACTATACCTGTACTGTCATTATCATTATTCTTTCTTATCCCAGATTATCATTATCATCTCCAAATGATGGCAGCTGAGAGATGAATTATTATTTGTTTGTTTGTTTTAAATATATGGCTCCTACATTCTAGAAAACAATTTGGGAAATAAATACAATTATTACATATTTGTGTTATATAGTGTGTCTGTAAGGAGAGTGTTTAGTGGTTCTCTCTGTATCATGCTTTCCTTTAATAAACATAAGTAGCTCAATCCTTTATGTAAGCTGTTTTAAAAAATACATAAAAACTTCCAAATATGACATTACAACCAGTTTATTGAGTAATCCAGACTCCATAGGGGGCAAACAGAAAGCAAAGCAATTTTTTCTCCCTGCTGACCTTGCAAATCCTAATTGTTCTTTTTGTGCCTTGGATAAAATCTTTAGCAGCTCTCATAGCCTTTCTCACCATTCTCAGGTAATGAAGGAATGTTCTCTTTTTTTCAGGTCTTAAAGAATCCAGTTCAGTGAAATATCAAAACTCTGGAAGTATCATCAAGCTAAAAACATCTCTCCTCCCTCCTTTCTTCTCGGGTGGAATTAGAATGGAGTCCTGATGGAGACAGGAGTGCTGCCTCAGTTTCTTCTCTTGGCCTCAGGCTATCCTTTCCCCCACCTGCTGCCTGTGGTTTAGAACCCCTTCCAGGTTAGGAGCAGGGGTGAAGGAGAAGCATAAAGGGCAGGAACGATCCTAATTGCCCAGTACAGCTGTACTCCAGTGTGCTAGTCACCAAACGTGTACTCTCTCTCTGGGGCACCATTTTGTGTTCTTTGGTGAGGCCCCACCCCCCCTACCCCCTCTGCCCCTTCCTACCTCTGGGATCAGTTGTGTCTTGATGTGGGTGATGCCTCCTCAAGCAGCCCTGCTTCCATCCTGCATCTGAAGGTCCATTTGCAGCTTCTTCCTGTTGTGGCTGCTTCACCCTGACTGGAGACTCATCATTCCAGTCACTTGTTTGCTTTCCTTATGACCAGGAGCAGCTTGGGATGGGGATGCTCATATAAGGCCATGAAGTAAAGTCAAGGCAATTGTGCAGTGGAGATCTAAACACAGCCTCTGGCCTCATTGGCCTCACTGGTCTCGTGCTCATACCACCTGAGATCTTATTGCAGAGAACAGTGAGGAATACAGTAGCAGTCCCTAGAATGTTGTTTCTTCCTTTGCCCAGAATGGTTCTCAAGTATTTGAAGCTCTCCTCTTGACTGGATAATCAATCCAAGGGTTTGGATTTTCTCATAAAGTTTATATCAATATAATCCTGAGTTTTAAAAGGATTTTAAAAGCCCAGGGAGATACATGAGGGAGATAGTATCTACTGAGAAGGTTGTACCTCTCAGAGTATCACTCCACAGGGCATGATGCTATCAGAGTGTTTTGTTGTCAGGGTATCTCTGCAAGCCCCAGGTGCCAACACAGTAATAGATACGAAGCAATAATGTGGCCTTTCCCTCTCACTGGGAAAATCAGTTCATCTCTCAGATCTTAGTAGATCCTGAAGAATTTGGGGATTCATTTGAAATCTCCCCTAGGAAATTCTACAAAACCTTACTCTGGGTAGGACTTGATGAGCTGAACAGAATGTATGAAATGGTTTCCATTTCTTAAAAGGCCTGAAGAGGCAGAACAGTATTAATTCTGTGACTCATGGATCCTATAAGAATAGTGCTCCTGATCCTCCCAGGTGTGGCTGTCAACCAAGTGAAAAGGTGGCATCTCCTCCTGAAGTCTGAATGCCACATAGCAGCAGCTTGTTGCCCTAAAGTTGTATATCCTGGAGTCCGGGCACAGGGAGTTGCGACAATGCAAGTGAGACTTCTTTTGATCAGAGATTAAGGGTGGATTATAAACATGACAAGGATTCCTATTGCCTACCCTATAATGATAGGTAATTTGGAGATAACTAATTTCTTTTCTTACCTATTCTTAGATAATTCTCATCACCCCTGGCTGCACCCCAGCCCCCAAAATACACACATATGTAAAGTTAATGGCTATTTACAAGTGAATGTCAACCTTCATGTCATGTGCATGCTCTTCTCCATGTTGCCTAAGATAATAGACCTAAAAGTGGAAACAAGTCTGATTTTCTGGATTATTATTCAACTTGAGCCCTGACAAATACAAAATGTCAGTGTAACAGCAGCATAATTAGAAAATTCATGTGCCTTTCTCTTTTGCTTTTCCTAGTCACGACTTTCTCTTTAAAGACTTAAAAGCATCCATCTGGGTGCCTGTTGGGGAGGGTGGTAATTAGGAATGAAAGAAGCAACAGTCAGTTTCTGACATGTAAGCTAGGATTTTGCAGTGAGAAACTGTTAAGGTGAAAGAGATTTTTTTACATTTCTTTGGCTCCAATGTATCACATTTAGAGCTAGACATGACAAACCAAATCACAGAGCTCTTCTTCTTTTGCCTATAAAACTATGCCAAGAAACCTGTTACTCTATGGTAGAAAGAGAATGTGATAGGGAGAAGGAAAAAAACCTTCTTCTTGTGGTCCAGGGGATGATAAGAAGGAAAAAAGAGATCAGAGGAAAAGAAAGGCGGACTCAGAAACATGCTCCATAGTGGACATCACGTGGGATTCTGGGAGAGCTATACTGAGTGGCTTACTCTCAACATGAAATGTTCTGGCATGATTAGGAGACTGGAGTGCCAAGGTCCCTGAGAGAGAGAGAACGAGAGAACCTAATTGGAACTTAAAAGTCTACTTTGGTAACGTGGACACAGAACTGAGAGCTAGCAGGCTACCTTGGGACCTGTTGTGACAATGGTAGAGATGATCCCACAGTAGAATTATTCAGGATGGACAGCCTGGCTGGGGGCTAAATGGGGGAGACTTAGAAGGGTAAACAGCCAAAGAGAGCTGAAGGGGAGACAAGCCAACAAAGAAGGGTGACTAGACCCTAACTGAACCAAGTAAAAACAGACAACTTTAGTAGCCACTGAAGTCTGCAGTCCATAGTCTGAAATCTGCAGCCAGAATTTGGATACCTGACCAGTATGGGGACAACAACCAGAACAAGGCCATCAGGGCCTCTCCCTCCCCCCACCCACCATACCATAGAATGCAGATAGCTATACTTCTTCCCCATGTTCTTTCAGATAACAGGATAGTGAGGAGTGAAAATGTGGGATATCTGAGAACCTGAGAATTACCTAATAGGTGGCTTAAATTACCAGATCAGGATACATTTTATACCAGATTAAATCAAGTTTGTTTGGTTTTGTATTTTCTTTCCCACTACCTAGCAGATCACAAGACCATATCAGCAACTGAATCCCTTCTAAATTTCTGTATGACGAGTAATTTTACAATCTTGCTACAAAAACATTAAGATCAGCTAATATTGAGTTCACATCATATTGCACTGACCCTCTCCCCCAAAAAAGTCTTTAACCACTTAGAACTTTGCTATCAATAATGTCTTTTATTTATGAGAGGCTTTTGTAAACAGAGAATGATCACTACTATTTGTGCATTAGTTAAAATCCAATATTTTGATTTCATGGATGTATTAAGTGTAATAGCTTACATTTTTTGCTCACAATTCTTCCTTCCCTGCACACTTTTGCCAGGGTTCGCTGAAGGCAGAGCATTCTTCCTTCTTTGATGTGGCCTTGGCCATGTGACTTGCTCCAGGGAATGGAGAGTAGAAAAGAAAACCTGTCAGTTTTGAGCCAAAGAATGAAGGTAGTCACATGTTCCTACTCTCCTTGCACTCTGCCACCTGCCTTGGAAAGAGCCCTCAGTAGCCACTGGCCCCACAACAGAAATACATAAAACATACCTCAACCCAGGTCCTGGTCTGAAGAACTTCCCCAGCCCACCTACAGGCCATGAATAAGAAGTAAGTCAATATTCCATCAATACTGCAGCAGAAATCTGACCCATGTGTTAAGCAATTAGCATTTCTTTAAATACAAAACAATCAACATTCTCCTAACCATGCATACACTATTAATATAACTGATAAACCAAATCATAGATATAACAAATTAAAATTTCCCAGACATTCAAACATTGATTAATAAACTAATTATACTGTCTAAATAATTACTTAAAATCACAAATTTAACATATCGGGCTCTTATAAAGGGTTTAAACAACTTATAATAGAGATGACAGACATACACAATATTATATTGATTACCTGCACTGCAGAGTTTGGGTAGTGTGGGTAAAATTGCAATAGTTCCAGAATCTCTTGCCTGGCTTTAGTGCATCTATATATCAATAGGTGTTTCCAAGAGGTGGAGAGAATTAGTCCATCTACAAACCAATAGGTAATTACAAGGGTGAGGGAAGGTTTATCTGGACCAGAGAGGTTGGGTGGAGCTCTCTGCTGCTGCAGCCTAGTCAAGAGAGAGACGGGACAATTGCTTCGAAGAAATAAACGGGTTTCTTATATTTCTCCCTTTGACTGATTTCAGTTTCAAAGGTATTTTTGTCCTGGGATTTTTCCCTGCATAGTTACAGGTAGTCAAGTTGTTACGGGTTGAGTTTGCTCTCCTCTCTTGTCCCTGATGAAACAAAGAATTGAAAGGCAAGACATAACAGAGAAGCAGAGCAAAAGTTTTATTTGAATACACTCCAAGGGAGGAGCAGGCCTCCTTGTTTAATTCTCTTCCGTGGGATATGTGGTTTGTATTTTCTTGGAGTATCTTCCTGCGTGGTTATTGTGTGTGTTGAATAAGTCAAACCTCCATCCTCCTGGCTACTTCATGTGAGTCCTGGTGTTGATCAGTTTTTCTCTTTCTGGAACAATACATATTTCTGTGCTTCCCTATGTATATTCTTTTCTGTATATAGACATAGAAATAAAGCCATTTATTTTCTTTGTAAACAGACTGTCAGGAAAATTGTGAAAGACTTTGATATAGGCAAAAAAAATTATTTGCTGATCTGTGTGGCACAGTTTTCCAGGTTTCATTGTCTTTGAGCTTGATGGGGCTCCAGATGCCCTCAAAATACAACACCTTGACATATTGAATATCATAAGCTGAGGAGCTTGAGAAATGGAATACACAGGAAGGAATCTTTTATCTTTCCATGAAGCAGTTCATAAAATCCTCATGTGAGAGGTGATCTCCCTACATCTAGAAGAAAGGAATATCCTTATCTCCAAGACTCTGGGAGGAATCTGGACAGGCCTTGCTGTTTACCCTAGTTACTATACTTAGCTCATATACATTTTTTGTCCTATCAGATTTTTCCACCATCTCCACTCTTCATCAAGCCTAGCATTAAAACACTCAAGTCTAACCACTTCTTCAGATTTTCGTTTCTTTATGAAGGCCCTCATGTCCTGTAGAATTATATTAAACAAATTTGTATGCTGTTCTCTTGTGAATCTGTCTTTTGTTCTAGGGGTTGCAGCTGAGAATTTGTAAAGGTTGAAGAAAACGTTATTTCTCCTCCACCACAAACTATTTTACAACTCTGTAAATTGCAATGAACTAATTACAAGGGATTCTTGCCCATAGAAATTAACAGTTGGATGCAATTTATTATTGACTGTGGATAGACTCATTTTGCAACTAATATAAATTCATTTCAGCATTCATTATTGCCTGTATATGTGGTTTTTTGGATTCTTTTATGACCAAGTGGTAACATGGCTGGTTCCCTCATTAACTAATGAATTAAATAAAAATTTTCAGATGGATTTATTTTGTATTTACATGAGAAAGTTATAATACTCTTTTAAAAATTATCTCTTAGCAAAACATGTAAACTGAAAAGAAAAAAATACCCACTATCTTATCTATTAATTTCATTAATAAATAAAAATTGAATCAATCTATCCATTTGTGCCATTCCTTTATCTTGTAACAGTTCCAGGTCGAGGTTGTTCTCCTCTGTCCTCATCCCTGATGAAACAAAGAACTGAAAGGCATACACACAATAATGAGACACCCCAAGGGAGGAGTGAGCCAGAGTCAAGGTAGACAAAGGCCTCGACCCTTTAGGCAGGTGGCCTTTTTATTACATCCTGGCTATGAGGCGCCTCTTCAGTTGACAAGGTGAGGACATTTGGTTGCCAGGTCCATTTATAAAACCATCCCTCTCACTGTGCATGTCCTTTCCCAGGATGCAACAAAAAAGCCCACAGGAGGTGGGGGTAAAATCATGATTTTATTTAAATGAGATTATGATAAGGTGTGGTTTGGGCAGTTCTTAGTTTTGTCAGATTGCCCTTGCATTGTGACCTAGTTGGGACCAGTTTGGCCTCATCCTGGTAGGCAAGGAAGTTATCTCCCTGCAAAGCCTTTGTTGTCTTCAGTGGGACCCCCCGACCCACAACAACTGGGCAGTTTTTTCCTTGAACCTTATCTTCCCCTTTCCCAGCTACTCATGTCTATCTTTCTACCTCACATATCCACTTTTCTCTTAACACGTTAATGTTTTCTTTTGAATATGCTTAGTAATAAAAATAGTCATCTGATTCTTAATTTTTCAAAATTTAGCCAATGTGAACAACTTTCATTTGCCTTTGCCCTTTCAGCCCTGACTCTAATTTATTTTGGAAGAATGCTGTGTTTTGGCAATAGAAGAATATTTCCTGACCCATCTAAATGTTTTTTCCACCTCTAATATTGGAACTACTGCAGTCCAAGGAGTCCCAGCTCCTTCTAGTGGAGAAAAGTATCAAAGACCCAAACCTGGACATTGTAAGTACACATAAAGTTGATGTCTAGCGAGTACTACTGTTGCTGGGGCACTTGAGAAGTCCCTGAGCTAGAAAAGATTTGTCTTTTTAAAGTCCTGAGTTCATACTGATTTTCCTAAGTACATTAAGTTGCTATGTCCTGCTTTCCTTATGGGGTTTTAGTGACCTCTGAGAGTTTCTATCATGTTTCTGCTAAGGAAAAGGAGCTAGACCAATAGAAAAACAGACAAAGTTTTCCAGATGCAAAGACAAAAGATTTGGGATAGGCCTGCAAATTAAAACCTTTCTATTTTAACTCTAATTATTTCCTTGCTCTAATCTTGTTGCCCTAGTTATTTGCATGGAGTCAGAAAAGGGATGAGGGTATAAAAACAAAAGGATTTAAGAAAACAGTTTTAGAAACAGCATTAGCACAAGATATGAACCATGATCAAGAAATCAAATAGTCTGTCTCAAGCAGTCTTCATTCCTCTGGGTTCCCAAACTAGATGAAGTAAAATATTCACATTAACTGCTCGCTTGGCAGTGACACAGAAGTCAGTGTTCTGCCAGGACACTGTACCTGTGGTTTACCATCCCTTGGAGCTTTCTTAAAAGCAGGAAATACAATTTTTTCCACTGTGGGATTTTTTAGTTTGCCTATGAAAATCAGGGATCACTTGATTCTAGAGAGTTTTCCTCTTACCAGCTAATTCCCAGCTGAGCTTCCTTCCCTTAGTTGCAGTTTTTTTTCTTTTGTTTTTGTTTTTGTTTGTTTTTTATTAATTTTATTATCATTAATCTACAATTAAATGAAGAACATTATGGTTACTAGATTCTCTCCTTCACCAAGTGCCCCCCAACAATCCCCATTACAGTCACTGTCCATCAGCATAGTAAGATGCTGTAGACTCACTACTTGTCTTCTCTGTGTTGCACATTCCACCTTATGCCACCCCCACATTATACAATACAAAAGAAAGCTCCCCTTTCTTTTTCCCTGCCCTTATCTCTCCCTTCCACCCCTCCTGCCCAGTCCCTTTCCCTTTGGTAACCATTAGTCCATTCTTGGGTTCTGTGATTCTGCTGCTGTTTTGTTCCTTCAGTTTTTTCTTTGTTTTTATACTCCACATGTGAGTGAAATCATTTGGTACTTGTCTTTCTCTGCCTGGCTTATTTCACTGAGCATAATACCCTCTAGCTCCATCCATGTTGTTGCGAATGGTAGGATCTGTTTTTTTCTTATGGTTGAGTAATATTCCATTGTGTATATGTACCACATCTTTTTTATCCATTCATCTACTGGTGGACATTTAGGTTGTTTCCATTTCTTGGCTGTGCTGCGATAAACTTAGGGGTGCACCTTTCTTTGTCAAACTGGAGTGCTGCATCCTTAGGGTAAATTCCTAGAAGTGGAATTCCTGGGTCAAATGGTAAGTCTATTTTGAGCTTTTTGAGGAACCTCCATATTGCTTTCCACAATGGTTGAACTAATTTACATTCCCACCAGCAGTGTAGGAGGGTTCCCCTTTCTCCACAACCTCACCAACATTTGTTGTTGTTTGTCTTTTGGATGGTAGCCATCCTTACTGGTGTGAGGTGATATCTCATTGGGCTTTTAATTTGCATTTCTCTGATAACTAGTGATGTGGAGTATCTTTTCATGTGTCTGTTGGCCATCTGAATTTCTTCTTTGGAGAACTGTCTGTTCAGCTCCTCTGCCCATTTTTTAATTGCATTATTTGCTTTTTGTTTGTTGAAGTGTGTGAGCTCTTTATATATTTTGGATGTCAAGCCTTTATCAGATCTGTCATTTACAAATACATTCTCCAATACTGTAGGGTACCTTTTTGTTCTATTGATGGTGTCCTTTGCTGTACAGAAGCTTTTCAGCTTGATATAGTCCCACTTGTTCATTTTTGCTTTTGTTTTCCTTGCCCGGGGAGATATATTCATGAAGAAGTCATTCGTGTTTATGTCCAAGAAATTTTTGCCTATGTTTTTTTCTAAGAGTTTTATGGTTTCATGACTTACATTCAGGTCTTTGATCCATTTTGAATTTACTTTTGTGTATGGGGTTAGGCAGTGATCCAGTTTCATTCTTTTACATGTAGCTGTCCAGTTTTGCTAGCACCATCTGTTGAAGAGACTGTTAATTTCCCATTGTATGTCCATGGCTCTTTTATCATATATTAATTGACCATATATGTTTGGGTTAATGTCTGGGGTCTCTATTCTGTGCCACTGGTCTGTGGCTCTGTTCTTGTGCCAGTACTGAATTGTCTTGATTACTGTGGCTTTGTAGTAGAGCTTGAAGTTGGGGAGTGAGATCCCCCCTACTTTATTCTTCTTTTTCAGGATTGCTTTGACTATTCGGGGTCTTTGGTGTTTCCATATGAATTTTTGAATTATTTGTTCCAATTCATTGAAGAATGTTGCTGGTAATTTGAGAGGGATTGCATCAAATCTGTATATTGCTTTGGGCAGGATGGCCATTTTGACGATATTAATTCTTCCTAGCCATGAGCATGGGATGAGTTTCCATTTATTAGTGTCCCCTTTAATTTCTCTTAAGAGTGACTTGTAGTTTTCAGAGTATAAGTCTTTCACTTCTTTGGTTAGGTTTATTCCTAGGTATTTTATTCTTTTTGATGCAATGGTGAATGGAATTGTTTTCCTGATTTCTCTTTCTATTAGTTCATTGTTAGTGTATAGGAAAGCTACAGATTTCTGTGTGTTAATTTTGTATCCTGCAACTTTGCTGTATTCCGATATCAGTTCTAGTAGTTTTGGAGTGGAGTCTTTAGGGTTTTTTATGTACAGTATCATATCATCTGCAAATAGTGACAGTTTAACTTCTTCTTTACCAGTCTGGATTCCTTGTATTTCTTTGTTTTGTCTGATTGCCGTGGCTAGGACCTCCAGTACTATGTTAAATAACAGTGGGGAGAGTGGGCATCCCTGTCTGGTTCCCGATCTCAGAGGAAATGCTTTCAGCTTCTCGCTGTTCAGTATAATGCTGGCTGTGGGTTTATCATATATGGCCTTTATTATGTTGAGGTACGTGCCGCTATACCCACTTTGCTGAGAGTTTTTATCATGAATTTATGTTGAATTTTGTCAAATGCTTTTTCAGCATCTATGGAGATGATCATGTGGTTTTTGCCTTTCTTTTTGTTGATGTGGTGGATGATGTTGATGGATTTTCGAATGTTGTACCATCCTTGCATCCCTAGGATGAACCCCACTTGGTCATGGTGTATGATCCTTTTGATATATTTTTGAATTCGGTTTGCTAATATTTTGTTGAGTATTTTTGCATCTACGTTCATCAGGGATATTGGTCTGTAGTTTTCTTTTTTGGTGGGGTCTTTGCCTGGTTTTGGTATTAGGGTGATGTTGGCCTCATAGAATGAGTTTGGGAGTATTCCCTCCTCTTCTATTTTTTGGAAAACTTTAAGGAGAATGGGTATTATGTCTTCTCTGTATGTCTGATAAAATTCTGAGGTATATCCATCTGGCTTGAGTTTTTTTTTCTTGGATAGTTTTTTGATTACTGCTTCAATTTCTTTGCTGGTAATTGGTTTGTTTAGATTTTGTATTTCTTCCTTGGTCAGTCTTAGAAGGTTGTATTTTTCTAGGAAGTTGTCCATTTCTTCTAGGTTTTCCAGCTTCTTAGCATATAGGTTTTCATAGTAGTCTCCAATAATTCTTTGTATTTCTGTTGGGTCCATCGTGATGTTTCCTTTCTCATTTCTGTTTCTGTTGATGTGTGTTGATTCTCTTTTTCTCTTAATAAGTCTGGCTAGAGTCTTATCTATTTTGTTCATTTTCTCAAAGAACCAGCTCTTGGTTACACTGATTTTTTCTATTGTTTTATGCTTCCCAATTTTATTTCTTTCTTCTCTGATCTTTATTATATCCTTCATTCTGCTGACTTTAGGCCTCATTTGTTCTTCTTTTTCCAATTTTGATATTTGTGACGTTAGACTATTCATTTGCATTTCTTCTTCCTTCTTTAAATATGCCTGGATTGCTATATACTTTTCTCTTAAGACTGCTTTTGCTGCATCCCACAGAAGTTGGGGCTTTGCGTTGTTGTTGTCATTTATTTCCATATATTGCTGGATCTCCATTTTAATTTGGTCACTGATCCATTGACTATTTAGGAGTGTGTTGTTAAGCCTCCATGTGTTTGTGAGCCTTTTTGCTTTCTTTGGACAATTTATTTCTAGTTTTATACCTTTGTGGTCTGAAAAGTTGATTGGTAGAATTTCAATGTTTTTGAATTTACTGAGACTCTTTTTGTGGCCTAGTATGTGGTCTATTCTGGAGAATGTTCCATGTGCACTTGAGAAGAATGTGTATCCTGTTGCTTTTTGGTGTAGAGTTCTATAGATGTCTATTAGGTCCATCTGTTCTAGTGTGTTGTTCAGTGCCTCTGTGTCCTTACTTATTTCCTGTCTGGTGGATCTGTCTTTTGGAGTGAATGGTGTGTTGAAGTCTCCTAAAATGAATGCATTGCATTCTATTTCCTCCTTTAGTTCTGTTAGTATTTGTTTCACATATGCTGGTGCTCCTGTGTTGGGCGCATATATATTTGTAATGGTTATATCCTCTTGTTGGACTGAGCCCTTTATCATTATGTAATGTCCTTCTTTATCTCTTGTTACTTTCTTTATTTTGAAGTCTATTTTGTCTGATACTAGTACTGCAATGCCTGCTTTTTTATCCCTATTGTTTGCATGAAATATCTTTTTCCATCCCTTGACTTTTAGTCTGCACATGTCTTTGGGTTTGGGGTGAGTCTCTTGTAAGCAGCATATAAATGGGTCTTGCTTTATTTATCCATTCAGTGACTCTATGTCTTTTGATTGGTGCACTCAGTCCATTTACATTTAGGGTGATTATCGATAGGTATGTACTTATTGCCATTTCAGGCTTTAGATTCATGGTTACTAAAGGTTCCAGATTACTTTCCTTACTATCTAAGAGTCTAACTTAACTCTCTTAGTATGCTGTTACAAACACAATCTAAAGGTTCTTTTCTATTTCTCCTCCTTTTTCTTCCTCCCACATTCTTTATATATTAGGTATCAAATTCTGTACTTTTTGTCTATCCCTTGATTGACTTTGAAGATAGTTAATTTAATTTTGCATTTGCTTCGTAATTAGCTGTTTTACTTTCCTTACTGTGGTTTTATTACCTCTGGTGACTGCTATCCAACCCTAGGCACACTTCCATCTATAGCAGTCCCTCCCAAATAGACTGTAGAGATGGTTTGTGGGAGGTAAATTCTATCAGCTTTTGCTTATCTGGAAATTGTTTAATCCCTCCTTCAAATTTAAATGATAATCTTGCCAGATAAAGTAATCTTGGTTCCAGGCCGGTCTGCTTCATGGCATTAAATACATCATGCCACTCCCTTTTGGCCTGTAAGGTTTCTGCTGAGAAGTCTGATGTTAGCCTGATGGGCTTTCCTTTGTATGTGAGCTTATTTCTGTCTTTGGCTGCTTTTAACAGTCTGTCCTTATCCTTGATCTTTCCCATTTTAATTACTATGTGTCTTGGTGTTGTCTTCCTTGGGTCCCTTGTGTTGGGAGATCTGTGTATCTCCATGGCCTGAGAGACTATGTACTTCCCCAGATTGGGGAAGTTTTCAGCAACTACCTCCTCAAAGACACTTTCTATCCCTTTCTCTCTCTCTTCTTCTTCTGGTATCCCTATATGCAAATATTGTTCTGCTTGGATTGGTCACAGAGTTCTCTCAATATTCTTTCATTCTTAGAAATCCTCTTTTCTCTCTGTACCTCAGCTTCTTTGTATTCCTCTTCTCTAGTTTCTATTTCATTTATTGTCTCCTCCACCATATCCAACCTGCTTTTAATACCTTCCATCATGCTCTTCAATGATTGGATCTCTGACCTGAATTCATTCCTGAGTTCTTGGATGTCTTTCCATACCTCCATTAGAATGTTGATGATTTTTATTTTGAACTCCCTTTCAGGAAGAGTCACAAGGTCCATATCATTTAAATCTTTCTCGGGAGTTGTATTAATAATTTTACTCTGGACAAGGTTCCTTTGGCATTTCATGTTTGTATATGGTGCCCTCTAGTGTCCAGAAGCTGTAGTCTCTGGAGCTGCTCAGCCCCTGAAGCAATGTTGGGAGTCACAGGGAGCGGTATTGGTTCCTGAGGGGAGGAAAGAGCTGTTCTCTGCTTCCCGGTTGCTGTGCCTGTCTCCACTGCCTGAACCAGTGCGCGGAGCACACAGGTATAAGTTTTTGTCCCACAGCAGCCAGATATGGATCCCTGCTTTCTACAAGCAGCTGGAATCCCAGTCTCCCCAGGAACTGTGCCTGTATTAACTTTCCAACCCAATAGTCATGCAAGTCTCATGAAAGCACCATGAAATGTAGGTTTGTGCTCCCAGAGCAGATCTCCGGAGCTAGGGATTCAGCAGTCCCAAGCCCTCCACTCCCTCCTGGCTCTGTTTCTCTTCCTCCCACCAGTGAGCTGGGGTAGGGGAAGGGCTCGTGTCCTGTGGAGCCGCACCTCTGGTACGTTACTCCGTTCGGTGAGGTCTTCCCTTTTCTCCAGGTCTGTGCAGTCTGATGCTGTCCTCTTTCCTGTTGCTCTCTCAGGATTAGTTACACCAACTATATTTTCTAATTGTATCCAGTTTTAGGAGGAAGCCTCTGTCTCTCCTCTCATGCTGCCATCTTTGTATATTTGGATTTAATATAAATTCTGAAACAATTTTTCTTCTCCAGTTATTCTCCAGTTGCACCTCACTTAATTTCTCCATATGACTCAGCAATCCCACTTCTAGGCCATCAAGAGAAAAGGATGCAAATGTCCACCCAAAAATGCAAGATCATCAAGATGGAGAGTGATGAAGTCAAGCAACTCAGGCTTCCTTCTTTAAGGTGTTATGAGTGCAGGCTTCTGGGGCACCAATCCAATATCTGCCAAGGTCCAAGGCTGCAGGAAGGCACCCAAAACACGCCGCTCCACTCGGCAGTCCAGAAGTCCTCCCAGGAGCCCTTAGTTGCAGTTTTGCCAGAACAAATTGCATCCTGCCCCACCCAGAGGACAGGAACCATGACTAATGTAAGATTCTTGGACCTAAGCATTAAATAGAGACACATCTGAGCTAGAGTTAGGCATCTCCCAGTCTCCTGATAAGACAGCCAGAAGGTGTAGAGAGAGTATAGCTCCTGTCCCATGGATTGGTTGTACCTTAGCACAAAGCTCATGTGATCTGGAGCCAACCTTTCTCTGAAAATTTAGATAATTTCTCAAAGACAATCACATCAAACATTTAAGTGTCCCCCACCCCCATCTTATGCACACACACACACACACACACACACACACACACACACACACACACAAGAATACACACACAAACTAGTTGTATGCTGTTGTGTTACGATAAGCTTCTTCCTAAGACTATGTTACAGATGACCAGGCAAAGAATATACTTGAATGATTTTTATACACTTTGTGGGACTCCTACAGGATCTGTCAACTGATTTTATTATATTTCAGTCTTGACTACAGCTTCTTCCCTGCTTGTCTGAAGCAAGTATCAGTTAATGTTGAGTATGAAACAACAGAGTACTATGCTCATTCCTGATTACTGAGAAGTTAATATTTCTCCAAAGAAGATAAGTTGTCCTCTAAAAATCACAAGAGACCAAATTTGGGGACACATTTAAGTTACTATCTGCTTTGAAGGACTTATAAGAAACAAAATTTTGGGTATTAAGCCTCAAAAATGCAGCACAATGAAGAAATGTATAGAATATTTTTCATAAATAAAGACACCAGAATGACGTTAACAGGATATCTAATTGCCCTACTTTCTGAAAAGATACTGAAATTTGAGCAGGCAATTCACAAACTCCACTTACCCAATTTCATCACAATCTAGTACTAGGTAAAGTTCATAGATAAAAAGTATTAATAGTCTAGTTAAGTTTGTATATGCCAGTTGCATTTACGGAATGCCTACTATGTGCCAGGACTTATGGTGGGAGTAGGGACACAAGGATAAAGAGGAAAAATAAATCCCTGCTACCAAGAGTTCCTTTGGTCCTGATTTTACAAACAGTTCTCTTATCCTTGTATTGAAGAGAAGTAGCCCTGGTTGTGAAGGAGGCTAGAAAGGGAACAGTCAGTCTGACTAAATAGAACTCATTGGGGAATTGGCTGGTGAACAAGAGGTTTCTGAGCAGCCAAAACTGATATCACACACTCCAAATACTTAAAGTCATGGGTTGAATCCCTAGACATGCCTCCTGGAGCTTATTTATTTCTCTTTTATTTATTCCTTATTTATTGGCTCCTTTACAGAGATAGATTTTTGAGAACTTTCAAAATTCATACTAGAAAGTGACTCTTCAGTGGGAAAGCAAAGTGAAACCAGGCAGCCCAGGTTTACCCTGACCTAATTCCAGTGGCCAGTGTAACTTTGTTTTACAAGTATATTTGACTAACAACCCACATCTGATAAAAGGGCAAATGGTGCTACAGCCCTGTAAAGTTGGAGGTTACCTTGAAGGATTTGACAAAGTATTATGATGTTATAGCTTTTAGAGAAATTAATCCTGAAGATACTACTATTATGTTGCTTTGTAGAATGGTAAGCAGTTTTGTATCTCAATTAGCAAAGTTTTCTTTTGCTAACTGTACAGATAGTTGTATGTGCATGTGAAATCATTCAGGGTAACCAATTCTTGTCTAATTGTCTAATTTCTGGTTCCCCTAGTAATAATTTAAATAGAAATTAGATACATTCTAACAAATAACTTTGTTCAAGAATTTTGCTTTTAAAGTTCTCTGTTGTTGCACACATTATCTGTACACACACTGGGGCACATATCATGCCTACCTGCCCTTCAAAGACTGACAGAAAGTCACAGGTATTTGACCTATGTCATTTTCTTATTAGCTCCTATCTGTCTCCAGAAGGAAGAAGCCATCTTAACATCCACCCAGAGTACTGTTTTCTTGATAGTTTTGATGCATTTATGTTTGTGACTAAAGAGAGATTTTTTTACTCATGGTAGCTCCTGGACATCTTATTCCCAGCCTCTCATAAGCTGACTGCCACCATGAGGACCTGATCTGGACCGATTAGATACATCAGCGTAACTATCTTATTATAATTGGAATTAGAGATGGAATCAGGTCGACTTAATTATGTTATGCTTCTTTTCCTCTTAAAAGTTACAACAACAAAAAATTTTCACAAAGCTTTTTGCCTGATATCAAGGATAGATTCAGGTCTTGAGGAGCCTGAAGTTTATGTAATTCGGAGAAAAGAAATTTTTTAAGAAAAAAATACAAAAATGTCTTACTTTTGCATATTTTACAAAAATATATAAGCATGTGACTACATTGTGAGGGCCCTCCCTGTCTCTGGAAGGGGCTGGGGCAAGGGACACTTAAGCTTCATTAATGCCATAGAAGGCCCACCTCTGCTGGGGATTCAACATTTCAGACTAACTTTGCCTGGTTAAGAGTGAAAGGATGTGTTTTTCTGTTACAACAGGACGTTGTGTTAACACCCTCCAGCCCCCAAACATACCTACTACTGTTGAAAACTTAGATGCTCTGGGAATGAGGGTGTGTTGGTCAGAGCCCTCAGCACATGAAGTACTCTTAGGAGGAGTGGAAGTGGGAACTTGTCTCTTTCCCTTTCAAGTTCAAGTGAATCAAAACTAAATCAAAATCAGATTTGATGGACTTGGGTGGCCCAACCAATTTAGGCAACAGGAAAGAGCAACAAGATCCCAAGGAGATAATTTACCATGAGGATGGGAAATGATAGGTGAAGAGATCAGCTGGAAAAAGTGAATCCAGAGTCTGGATTCACTCATGGATGTGCTCTCAACAAAGCTGTCTGGAGGCAGGCTTGGGCCTCAGGCAGGTGCCTATGTGGATCAAGTATTTGAAGGTGGTAAGGCTGGCCTCTATTTGGTGTAGATCCCATTTGACAATGAATTGTGCACTTCTCCTGTACAACGAGGAACAGCCAAAGCTTGGACTAGTAGCTGCAACATTCTGGTTGCATAATTAGAGCCCCAGCTTGAGCCTCAGCTGTTTGGCTTGGGCTGGGTCAGCAGGCAGCAATTCTGAGATTCACTCAGCAACAGCAGTGGTGGTACAGATGGTCCCTGGACAATGGGAGCACAGCCTGGTCATTTCTTTAGTCTGCTTGCTTTTCAGAAGGCAGTTGGTGCACCAATCGACACTGTATCAGCAGCACATTCTGCAGTAATAGCATCAGGGAGGCCCTGTGGAACCCTCTAGCCTCCAGGGGGCACACTGAGGTTTGGGCATGCTAACAAAAAATGACAGCTAAACGGAGAAATATTTGGATATGAATCAGCACCATTTAGGGGTTCTTGGATATACTTGGGTAGGAAAACTAAAAAAAGACTGGACTTCCTGCAGTTATGCAGGCCACATTAAAATGTGTAGTAAAAGGAAGTATGATTGGTAAGGATCATATGAGGAAACGTTTTTGTCCTCATTTGTATGAGGACATTTGTTCATTTGTATTATTTTCTTAGAGATCTCATCAAGCATCTTCAATGATTTACTGGACATATTTACATATACATTATCTCAAACTCAATTTTTGGATATTAACCCCATATCAGATAGTTTGTGAATATCTTCTCCCACTCTCAGTTACCTTTCTTCTTGATTGTTTTTTTTTTTTTTTTTTTTTTGCTGTTTAGAAGCTGTTTAGTTTTATATTGTCCCACTTATTTATTTTTTCCTTCATTGCTTGTGCTTTGGTGTCATATCCAAAAATATTATTGTCAAGACCAATGTCACAGAGTCATACATTTTCTTCTACTAGTTTTACAGTTTCCAGTCCTATGTTTAATTATATAATCTATTTCAAGTTAATTTTTCTAAGTAACATAACTTGGGGGGCCAATTTCATCCTTCTGCAGAGATTATCCAGTTTTTCCAAAACACCTATTGAAGAGGCCATCCATTCTCCACTGTGTATTCTTGGTTACTTTGTCAAATATCAACTGACCTTCTATCTGAGAGTTTATATCTGAGCTCTTGATTCTATTCCATCAATCTGTGTGTCTTTTAGGCAGCATATTTTGGGGGTCTTGCTTTTTTTATCCATTCAGCCACTCTATGCCTTTTGATTGGAGAATTTAGTGCATTTACATTTAGAGTAATTATTGCTAGATAAGATTTCCTATTCCACTTTATTCATTATTGTTGGGTTGTTCTATAATTCCCTTGCTCCTTTCTCCCTCTCTTGCTTCTCCTTCATTTCTTCCAGCTGGGTGCTGTAGGACACATTGGGATAAGCTCTCTGGCCCTCTGTCTTTGTTTGCATTAAGCACAGAGATCACAGGCATAGTTGGCATACGAACTATTCTCAGAAGTCATTTCAATGTCAGAAGGGCTAAAAATAGCTATTTTTAAGTAACTATGATCTACAAAATTACATAAATATAAATAATACAATATACATATCCTACTAAACCCTAACAAGATGTTCCCCAATTCAGTTGTCCTTAGTCAGTTCCCAAAAATATCTGTGTCCACTCCAACACCACCTGATAGTAAAAGAAATATGATTGAGGCAAGAGCAGAGTAAAATGACATAGCAGATTCAACCTATTATGGCTAAAACATCATACTTAGATAAATTTTACAAAACAAAATGAGCATGTGAACACATTGCTAGCACCCCAGCCTTGAAAGGGGACTCATAAGGTTAGAGATCCTGAATTTTAAGATTAGTTGATTTCTCTCTCTCTCTCTCATCTCTTTCATTCTCTCTTTCACACACACACACACACACACACACACACACACACACACACACACACACCTCACCTGGTCTCTCCTTTGATGTCTCTCTGGGTTTCTGTTTAATTTTTTTCTCTCTACAGTTTCTGCAGACTTGGTTTTCTCTGCCTAATATGTACATGTTCCAAAGCTGTCTGTCTGATGCCTTGTACATACACCCTGGAGAGCTGCCACACCACAGTTCACCAACATCTATCTGTCTAGTCTCCAGAGATAATCTGATACTTGTCACCCTAGTTTATTAATTGGCTTTCTTTGGTTCAGGTATTCAACCAAGTATACCTAAAGTCTCATAGAACAAGTGCAGCTTTAGGGTTCCATTCTATAAGTGGATAAAGGATTCAACAATTCATGGAAAATGGGAATGGGCTGACTTGACACCTTAAAAAACAGTATATTACAGTGAAGTTGATTAGGCTTAAGGAATAGCTGTAAGATAAATTCCAATAAATTCCGACCAAAGTAAGCAAGCGAAGAGAGGCAACATAGGGCCAGGCAGTTTATTTGAATGCAATCCCCGGGTGATATTCCACCGGTCTGGAAATTGCAGGCCAGGGAAGTCACACCCAGCAGGGCAGGCAGCAAGTTTTTAAAGAAGGCAGGGGGAGTGAGTGCAAAGGTGTACATTGGTGCGAGGATTGGCTCATCTAGGGTACGTGGGGGTCTCTTACTGGCCTTTAGCCAGGTACTGGAAGATTACCACTAATCCTTTATCTTGGGGGAAGGGCTCTAGTTGGGAAGGTTATCTGATTAGGCTCTGGAATGTTGGCGGACTGGAACCTGTTGGTCTCTTCACCTCATTTGGGGAGGCCTGAGTTTGTCCAGCAGGCTCACCCCTTCCCCTGATGCCTTCTGCCTAACATTCCAGCCTTTTGGCCATAATGGGCGATGACTCGATCTGGCTACTTCCGGCTGACAAGGGGCATCATGGGGGGTGGTTTAAGGCTGGTTGATGGCCGGAGGCTCAGTTGGGAGGGGCGAGTACTCGCCCAGCAACAGTTGATTAACTTTTATGTGTGAAATTTCTGCTATGCACTGTTGAAGGAACTTGAAAACACACAGGGCGATTAAGAGTAAACCACAAACTGTTATTAAGGGGCCTAGCAGAGGCATTAGCCTGGCCATTATGGGAGACTGAAGCCACCCATAAGGGCCATCTTCAGGTACTCATGTTTTGTGGAGGTCTTTTTGTAATTCTTGCAGTTTTTTACGCTTTGCTCTACAACCCCAGACTCATTGATATAGTAGCAGCATTCTTCCTGCAAGAAAATACAGGGTCCACCCTTTTCTGCAGTAAGCAGATCTAAGGCCTGCCAATTTTGAAGGGTGACCTGGGCAAAGGAAGTAAGTTGTCGCTGGAGGGAAATAAGGGAGGTTGAGGTTTCTCCCAAGGTTAGACTCACTCTATCGTCTAATGCTGCCAATTGACTTGCTAGACTTTGAGAGCTCACTAAGCTATGGCCTAACACTCCTGCCCCTGTGGTGACTGCGGTCACTGCAGTAACTAGGCTCACTCCCACAAGCACCAGTAGAAAACCTACCCTCTTCTGTCTGGTATTTTGATATATAGACCATTCATCTAGTGCCTGTCTTACCTCAGGTTTGCTGTACAAAGTTAGTTGGGGCACTAGCACTACTGAAAAGCAGGGTCCTACCATGGTGCTGTTGATGCATTGGGTAAGCATGTTGTTGCACCAGAAGAATCCACCTCCTTGAAGGGAGATTGGCATGTCTGTGGTCACCTGTCATCAGCATTGGCTTCCCATTGGCCATTCTGAGATAGTGGAATGCTGGGTCAGGTAGCAGGTTAGTGGGGACGATGGCTCTTCATGCCATTTTCTGGTGGCCCCAGACTTATGCCGAGCTTTGGGCTCAAGGCTTGTTTTCCACATCAGTACCTCGCTTAAAGGGAGGCCGCAGTCTTTCTGAGTTTACTGGTTGAGCCTGGAAAAAACTAATGGGAACTGCAGCCACCAGGGGTTGTTGAAGGGAGGCGCAGAGGAAACAATTAGACACATTGCTGAGGGTATGTGAAGCATTAAGAAACTGCACTGTTTCTCTAATGACTCTGGCCCAGGAAAGTTGTGTTCCTGCTGGTCGTAGAGAGTGGGGGTAGGGGCCCAACTGAATCCTGTTTTAGTGCCTGTTCTGTTTTTAAAATATTACTTGATACCCATGCCTGGATGTTTAAGACCTCCGTGAGAGTGGGGTTTACAGTGGTCCACTCTCTTTTGATGTAGATCGTGCCCCGTGGAAAGGCTTGATCATTTTCGTACAGCTTGCCCTGTACTCCTTTTTCCCAGCATTGGTCCCATGGGTCACTAACGGTAATGTATAGCCTATTTTGTATTTTGGTAAACATTTTGTCATTGGTTCCCCTTGTCGTGTCTTTTACTGCATGGACTTTACGTTTGCTTCAGGATGGCATCCTCCATACATGTTGGACTCGAATGTACATGTACTAGAGGTCTGGTCATAAGGGAAGCATAGCATCAGGTTTGAGAAGGTATTTAAGATGTCTGTGTATACCGGTATTTGAACCGGTGCCTGACAACCTGCACGCAGGCAGTTTTGAGTGCCTACTTCTCAGGCCTCAGTTCTATGAGGGTTAGGTTAAGCCTGAATTTCCATGCCAAATAGCTCTGCCTGGAGACTATAGGATCATCTATTTGGCTGCCTGTACTTGACATGACTAACCCGTAGCTTAAGAGGACCCACCACACAAGACACCCACTCATCATGTCTGGGTACCTGTTTGAGCCTAGAAAGGTGATACCAGGAGGAGTGCCCATGTAGTTTGGCTGCTGAGGGTGTAGTGAGGATTACTGTATAAGGCCCTGTCCAGCGGGGTTGGAGAGATTTTAGCTGGAGTTCTCTTAGGAGCACTTCATCTCCTGGCTGAAGGATCGCTACATCTCCTTGATTGCTGGATGATGTAGGTTGGGGTAGGAGCTAGTCTGCGTGTTCCCTAAGAAGATGCCTCTAAAGTAAGGAAGGTAGGAGGCCAAAGGAGGAGAGGTAGCGGGCAGGCCTGTGTTTAATAAGGGCCTGCCGTACATCAGCTCAAATGCGCTTAGTCCAGCTGGTCTCCATGGGGCAGCACGCAGCCAAGCGAGGGCGATGGGGAGAAGATCCAGCCACGAGAGCTTTACCTCTAGAGACAGCTTAGTTAGTTGGTCTTTTAAGAGACTGTTAGCCCTTTTGACCTTACCCGATGATTGGGGGTGGTAAGATATATGGAGGTTCCAGGTGATACTGAGAGCCTCGGCTGTTAGCTGAGTGACCCGAGAGATGAAAGCAGGCCTGTTGTCCGACTGTAGCAAGGCAGGCAAGGCCAAAGTGGGGGATAATATGTGCTAGCAATGTCTGTGCCACCACCAAAGCTGTCTCTTGGCTGGTGGGGAAGGCTTTAATCCATCCTGAAAAGGTATCAACCAGAACTAGTAAATACCGGAGCTTTTTATGTTTAGGCATGTGGGTGAAATCAACCTGCCAGTCCTATCCAGGGATGGTTCCTCTCGTGTGGTGGAAGGCCATCCAGATTTTCAGAGCACCTTGAGGCAAGACGCGATGATAAGTAGTGCAGCCTTGGTGCACCTCATCTATGGCCTTGCGGAGACCATAAGGGAAAAATATGGGGGAGAGAAACCGGTGCATGGCTTCCAGCCCAATGTGTAGAAACTGATGAACTTTGGATATGACATCCCTGCCTTGGGCTTGGGGGAGGGTAATTCATCCTCCCAGATATATCCATCCCTGATCTTCCAACATCCCCCTTTGATGTAGAAGTAGTCGTCATTTGTCATAGGGGTATTGGGGCAATAGTGACGGGGAAAGAAACAACACAGAGGGCTGCCCAGACTCGGATGTTAATTTTTGGTCCGTGGCATCTGCCAATGTGTTACCTTTGGTTACTAGATCTTTTCTAGTCTGATGTCCCTTACAATGCACGACAGCCACTTCTTTGGGGTCTTGTAGGGCCTGTAGCAGGCGGCTAATAGCCCTACCATTGATAATCAGGGTTCCCTTAGTGGTAAGGAGGCCCCTTTCTTTCCAAATTGCAGCATGAGTGTGTGTAATTAGGAAGGTATATTTAGAGTCAGTACAAATTGTGGCCCTCTTCCTGGCTGCCAGCTGTAATGCCCGGGTAAGAGCTACTAACTCAGCTTTCTGGGAGGTGGTCCCAGATGGGAGTAGGTTTGCCTCTACCACTTGTGACAGAGTTACCACTGCATAGGCTGCCCTCCACACCCCATCACTCCCCTTCACCGAGCTTCCATCCACGAAGAAGGTCAAGTCATGGTCTTGAAGGGGCACATCCTATAGGCCTTCTCTAGGTTTTCTAAGAGCCTCTACAACTTCTACTCATTCTGGGAATGAGTAGGCTGATCTGCTTGATCGCTGATGGGAAGCAAGGAGGCTAGGTTAAGGGGTGGAGAGACTTGTAGGGTTACCTGCAGATGCTCAATGAATAGAAGATGGAATTCTTGTACTCTTGAAGGACTTAAGGAGGCCAGGGATTTATGACTCAGAAGATCCTGTAATCGCTGTGGGGAATACACAGTAGTGGGCTGTTGGAGGGTTAATTTCAGGGCTTCCCAGGCCAGACTTCCCGCAGCTGCCAGGGCTCGGAGGCAAGGTTGCCACCCTCTGGCAGTGGTATCTAACTGTTTGGAGAGAAAGGCAACGGGATGGTACTCTGGCCCCACTGGCTGTACTAGCACTCTGTTTGCCACTCCTGCCCCCTCTGCTGTATATAGAGTAAAGGGCTTAGTTAAGTCAGGGAGCATTAATGGGGGGGATGAAAGCAACGCATTCCACAACTGATTGAAAGCAGAAGCCACCTCGGTGGGTGAAGTCAGCGCCCAGTAGGACTCTCTGTGGCAGCCGCATAAAGCAGTCTGGCCAGACGGGCAAAGTTAGGCACCCAGTGTCTGGAAAAACCCCACCAATCCTTAAAAGGATAGTATCTCGGCTCCTGAAGTAGGTGGCAGGAGAGCTTCAATCGCAACCACTCAGTCCACCGTCAGGGCTTTAGTGGTGGGAGTTAGTTAGCCCAAGGCATGTAACTTGAGGTAGAGACAGCTGTGCTTTGGCCGGAGATACCCTGTACCCCAGGTCTGCCAGGAAATTAAGAAGGGATGTGGTGTCCAGGACTGAGGCCTCCTTTGAGGAGCGGGCTGCAAAGTAAAAGATCATCCACATATTGGAGGAGAGTACTCTTGCCTGTTGAATGTCATGAGAGGTCCTCTGCTAGGGCCTGTCCAAAAAGATGGGGGCTATCTCTAAAACCTTGAGGTAGAACTGTCCAGGTTAATTGTCTAGATCGACCAGTGTCAGGGTGTTCCCACGTAAAGGCAAATAGCAGTTGCAAGTCTGAGTGGAGAGGTATAGTGAAAAAGGCATCTTTAAGGTCCAGTACAGTAAAATGAGAGGTACCGGAAGGGACCTGAGACAGAAGAGTATATGGGTTAGGCACTACTGGGTGTAAGGGAATAACAACCTCGTTAATTATTCGGAGGTCTTGGACAAGGCAATACGCTCCAGAAAGTTTTTTTACTGGCAAGATGGGAGTATTGCATGGAGAGTTAGTCAGTACTAAAAGTCCTGCGAGAGTAGACGATTAACAATAGGCTGTAGTCCCCTTTGATGAGCCTGCGAAATAGGAAATTGAGGCCAAGAAGGGCAGCGAGATGGGTCTTTAAGGTGTATTACAACCGGGTTGTGGTGGGTTGCCACCACAGGGGTGGAGATGTCCCATACGACCGGATTGACAGTAGTCCAGGAAGTTGGGAGACTCAGGTTACCATCATCTAACTCTCCTTTGCCGACTAAAGCAATGAGGGAGTTTCTGGCATCCTGTAAGCATTTAAAAGGTGGGAGGGAAATAGAGGCTCCTAACTTATAGAGCAAATCCCGTCCTAACAGAGGGGTAGGACAGGAAGGCATGACCAGAAAGGAATGGGTAAGAGGGATGCCTTGAAAAGTGCAGGCCACTAGGCCCATCTCTAAAGGCTTGGAGAGGGTTCCCATGACCCCAACTACAGAGACCTTGGCAGGGTTTAAAGGCCCTTTAAAGGAGGGGAGAACAGAGTAGGTAGCCCCCGTGTCCACCAAGAAGGAGATTGGCTTACCTGCTACCCACAGCTTGGCCCTGGGCTTGGCGAGGGTGATTGGGGTGTCCGAGTCCAGGCATCTTCAGTCTTTGAGGATGCCCAGCAGGTCTGAAGGATAGTCCTTCAAGGGCATCTGTCCCCCGCGGGGCTCTGCCACCAGAGGAGGACCACCCCCGAGTGGACAGTCTACTTTCCAATGACCTCACTTACCACAGCTGGGGCACAGTCTGGTTGGTCTGTGTGGTTGGTTAGGGCACTTCCGTGCCCAGTGCCCTTCTTCACTGCACCAAAAGCAAGGGCCCGGAGGTTCAAGTCGATCTTCAGGGACACCCTGACGATTTCCACAAGCCGGCTACAGAGCAACTGTGATGGCGCGGGTCTGTTCTGCCACTCAGGCAGCTGACCTCCTCTCGCTCTTGTCCTCTCGAGCATAAAAAACTTTAAATGCCATATCTACCAGGTCTCCTAGAGGGGTCTGGGGACCATCCTCAGCCTTTTTAAACTTGCACCTGATGTCGAGAGCTGACTGAGTTATAAAATGCATGGCTAGGAGAGAGGAACCTAATGCTGAGGCCAGGTCAATTTTAGTAAAAGCTCCTAGAGTTTCTTTTAGGCTCTTGAGGAATTCTGATGGGTTCTCATCAGGCTTCTGGGTAATTTCTCTAAGCTTATCATAATTGATAGCCTTCTGGGCAGTTGAGTTCATACCTGCCAGTAAGTAGCGTACCATGTGGTCCCAGCACACCTCACCCTCTGGAGTATCATAATCCCACATGGGTTCCTGTGGAGGAAAAGCTTCTCTGCCCATAGGTTCCCATTCATCTGTGGCATGGGCTTCATTGGCACAGTGCTGTGCTGCTGCCGTGACATGGTCATATTCCTCGGGGGTTAGAGTGGATTGGAGGAGTACATGCACATCATGCCAGGTGAGCTTGTAGGCTCAAGTGAGGTATTTAAACTGCTTAGCGAACATTACGGAGTTGGAGGAAAAGGACCCCAATCGCTGGTCTACTTGGGACAAGTCTGCCAGAGAAAAAGGAACATGAACTTGCACTACCCCTTCAGCTCCCACTACCTCCCTCAGAGGAGCCATCACGTGAATTTGAGACCGCTGCGACTTAGAGCGGGTTGCAGGAGGGCTAAACCATTTTGGTGCCAGCTGTGGTGAGTAAGATGACGGCAGGTTTGAAGGAGGGGACGGATGGGGTGACCTTGGCAGTGGGGGATATAACATGGGAATCGATGCAGAGTTTGAAGGCAGGGGACTGGGGTATAGGGGAGTTTTATCTTAAGTGGAGTTGGCACCTGTGGAGCGAGATGGCAGTGCGACTGGAAGAGAAGGGGAACAAGGTGGTGGAGAAACTGGAAGAGAAGCGGAACAAGATGGCGGAGAAACCGGGAGAGAAGGAGAACAAGGTGGTGAAGAAAATGGAAGAGAAGGAGAACAAGGTGGTGGAGAAACCGGAAGAGAAGGAGAACAAGGTGGAGGAGAGATACACGGAGGGAGGGAGCTGGCCCCTGTGGTGGGCCTGGAGGAATGGGAAGGGGCGTAGCCGAGATCCTCCGCGTCTGTCAGAGAAGAGCCTCCCAGTAATAGGGGTGGGTAGAGGTCGTGGTCTTTGGCAGAGGCCTGGGCCAACAAAACTTGGGAAGGAGTACATTTAACACACAAATCTGGGCGAGTGCGCAAAGTCCAAAAAGCCTGCACGTATGGGATTTCACTCCACTTTCTGTTCCAATGGCAATAATTAGTTAAGTTGGTGAGGAGGCCAAAATCGAAAGTTCCCTGAGGGGGCCAGTGAGATTGGTTGTCTAAGGGATACTGAGGCCAGGCCTGAGAGCAAAGGAAGACCAGCTTCCGTTTGTGAATATCCTGGGACAAATAGAGAGTAGCCAAATTAGAAATGAGACACCAGAATGGGGTCTGGGCCTCTCTTTTTGAGGGCTGGTTCCCCATGTCTGCGTTTTTTCCCAACTAATCCCGCTGAGAGGAGCGCCCAGCGTCCCAAGTGCACCAAGTCAGGGGAGACGTCCTGGGAACCTGGGTGAGGGACGTCTCCCACACCACAGGGCCAGGGGCGGGCCAGATGCCCGTAAACGTCCTTGGGCCTGGGGTAGGGATGGCTCCTGTACCGCAGGGCCAGGGGCTGGCTGAATGCCCACAGAGGATGGGCTGAATGCCCAGGGGCCAGGTGCCCCCCTGGACGTAGCTATGATTTCTAATGGACCAGGTGAAACAGAGTTAGGAAGAGAAACAGACCGGGGGAAACTGAGGGACTCACCGGAAAATAGTCCATGCAGCGGAGAGCAGTCTGAGGTCCCGGGTAGGGGAAGGAGGGGGCGGAGCCTGCCCTGGGTTTCGGCACCATATATGTAAGATAAGTAAGCAGGCGAAGAGAGGCAACAAATGGCCAGGCAGTTTGTTTGAACGCAATCCCCAGGTGATATTCCACCGGTCTGGAAATTGCAAGCCAGGGAAGTCACACCCAGCAGGGCAGGCAGCAAGTTTTTAAAGAAGGCAGGGGGAGGGAGGGCAAAGGTGTACATTGGTGCAAGGATTGGCTTGTATAGGGTACGTGGGGGTCTCTTATTGGCCTTTAGCCAGGTACTGGAAGGTTACCACTAATCCTTTAGCTTGGGGGAAGGGCTCTAGTTGGGAGGGTTATCTTATTAGTCTCTGGAATGTTGGCAGACAGGAACCTGTTGGTCTCTTCGCCTCCTTTGGGGAGGCCTGAGTTTGTCCAGCAGGCCCACCCCTTCCCCTGATGCCTTCCACCTAACAATAGCTACAGCAAGTCTTCTCCAAACACTTAATATGCAAATATATTTGGGATTTTTCTTCAAGAAGGACATAGTTGTTTCTCCAAGTTATATTCCCAGGGACTCTATTTCAGAGAGGAGGGGGTGGAGTGGTAATAGCTCATAGCACAAGTATTCTGAGGGATACATTTTGGGAAGTTTTGGCTTAAATAGTAATAGTATCATTAATTTAATAAAGTAATACTGTTTGTATCATGCTGGTGCCAATCTAAGCATTTTTACAATCCTTATACCAGTTCCATGTGGTTGGTCCTATTTTTTACAGGTGAGGGGACTGAGGGAAGTTAAGCAATTTGTCTAAAGTTGAACAACTAGAGAGTGGGGATGTTTGATCTCTGTGGAAAATGAAAATAGAAAATGGGAATGGAATTATGGAATTATGTTGTTCCTTGTTTCTTTTGCCTTGTTACAGAACAGCAGTTGATCTCATCACCTGCATTTTTGCCTTTAAATCTTGGATACTTAGTGTCTCCTTATGTCTAAGAGTTAGAAGACAGGTTTCACTTTCTTTCAATTAAAAATTGCTTAATTACACTCTCATTTTTCAGTGTCATAGGCCATTTAATAGTTAAAATTTTCATTTCCAATTTCATTAAGGATAAATGTTTCCTATTGCCAACGTCCACTCTAAAACTTCAAATGATTGACAAATTAAATAGATCTGAAAACCTCTAGATTAAAAGAAAAAGATGAAGTATGCAGAGGCACTATGTCTTATTCTTTTGTACAAATGGAGGCTTATATATGCACTTGCTCTTTCATTCATATGCTATACTATATTGTTTGCCCTCATCAAGAGAAAGCATTGTGCTTCAATAATGTAAATTAATTTACATAAAATACGTATTCCTTTTTATACCTAGGTAGAAAAACAAAGGAATACGTAGAAAGTTTTCAGAATGTAAAGTAATGTACCATTTCAGATAATCCTGTATATCACCATACACTAGAAAGAAAAAAGTATTATAGTTACAAAAAAAAATCCTCGTGAGTTCTGTGATTGAGTTTCGTGGTTCCATAGAACACTTGGGGAGGCCTAACTGAAGATTTCTGGAGCTGACACCTGCTCGGTTCCAAACGCTGAAGAGTAAACCAGGCTAAATAGGCAAACATTCTACATTGAGACACAAACGGAACTGTGTGCTCTTGCTTTATGAATCCCAAGCAAATAATCTTGTGTTCTAAGTAATAAGCCTTTCACTTACAGTATGATAGTTTTTCATCATTTAGTATTTATTGAAGGCCTACAATAAGAGTTTCTGACAGTGCAGTGAAGAACAGAGCAACCTGTTCCTATGAAGCGCACACTTTAATGTGTTCATGTGTTCCACCGGCCAGTTATCCTAAAAAGATAGTTTGGCCACGTATCCTAAATTTGTAAAATCTGCCTTGGGGAAAGGAAAAGACACGTGCGACCTTCGACGAGCTGTAACCCGAAACTCAGCTCGCGCCTAGAGGCGACAAAAGCAACCGCCCCGCGTCGCCTGGCTCGCAGCGGCGCGCGGCTCTGACGCTAGACTCCGCCCCCTGCTCCCTTCACAGCGTCCCCGCCCCCTTGAGCGAAGTGCGCAGACTCTTAAACCGGCTCTGGCTGTCTGGGGACGCCGCGCAACCTGGTGCGTCGCTTCCCGGTGAGTTTCTGACTGGGCGCCAGGCCTGGTCCTTCCGCAGTGGCCGCGCCGGGAGCAGGGCGCTGCAGCCGCAGTCCGGCCTCGGTGTTGGTAAGCAGAAGCCCCAGCAGCGCGCAGCCCCTAGCCTGGCCCGGCAAGCCCCGGGCGTAAACGTTGCTGACTGAGGATGGCAGCCTCTGGTGTGGAGAAGAGCAGCAAGAAGAAGACCGAGAAGAAACTTGCTGCTCGTGAAGAAGCTAAATTGTTGGCGGGTTTCATGGGAGTCATGAATAACATGCGGAAACAGGTACCGCCTCTGTGGGAGTGACAGACGGCAGGGGGGGTGGCGGTCCGGGACTCGCGACCCTTGCTCCCTGGGCCGAAACCGGCGCCCATGGACCGCGACCGTCTTCTTGCTCGGTCCTCGCCCTTCTTTCTGTTTGCGCAAAGCTGCCGTTAGTAGAAGTCAGGTTAAACAGTTCTGGAGCAAAAGCGCCTCCCCTTCTGCCGGTGCTGTGGCTGCCAATTCCGACTCCTGGGGGACTCCTCGGGCTGGCATTCGGCGCCGAGTGTCGGTTGTGTAACAGCTCTGCCCTAGTTATCTCTTTGTGAGGCGAAGATCCCTCCACTGGCGAGCCGTTCAAGGTGTCGTGAGATCTTGTGCGACGAAGCGCCTTGGCACAGCCCAAGCCGAAGCCCCCTGAGGAAGGAGAAGCATTGCCGGCCTGAAATCAGCTACTCTTAAATAAGGATCCCCGCCCCTCTTCTTTTCCCCGGGTGGAGCTAGTTGAAGATAAATCCTCCTGTTCGGGTTAATTTAGAGCAGGAGCAGGCATCGATAGCTACCGTGTGGTCTTTGAAGGGCAGTCTGCGCCTGTTATTAAGAGCAGCTCTTTGTTCTTTGATGTGTGGCGCATTTATGAAAGACTTCGGCGCTTTGGCCAAAGGTGGGTTATGAAAACGGATGTTAACGCTAGAGAATGTAGACTAGAAAGGGTTTATTTTAAATTACATAATATCTGATACCAATAAGCATAGAAACGTCAGTTGGTTATGCTTTTTATTCGGTACGCTTTGTTTTATAGAAAATATTTATCTAATATTTAGGGGAATATTTCAGTTTTGTGACAGTGGTCCTGTTTTTCAAGAGGACAAAGGCAGGATGTGAGTACGAGGAACTGCAAAAGCTAGTTTGTTTATCTAGTGGTTCTTATGGGAATATGGAAAACAGTAGAGGAATTTATGACTTTTTTGAAGATAGTAACTTTTGGTTTCTTTAAGCAAACTCTGATGCCGGAATCTTGTCTTTTTTCGTCAGCTCCCAGCATGGTGCATGAATGCAGTAGATATCTGTAGGAATGCATTTAAATCTTTCTTGTCCTTTGTGCTGAGGTAGTTGCAAATGTCTGACCTCAGTATTTTATGTAACTTTCACGTATCTATTTTCATGTATACATTCATGTTCCTTCATGTATACCATTTTATATTTACAATACTGCTGACTTCAAGTTATTGGTGCATTCTGCCTATAAATGGTAGTCAAAGACAGTCCACAAGTGCTCAAATTTGTTTGCAGCAGCCCTCCCACTCCCGCAAATAATTTTTCATCCCTAGCCTATACCATTGTAAAGCATTGCCTCGTTCCTTAGATAGATAGGGTGCAGCTGGGTTGCAGCATCAGCTGTTTACTTGAGATTGTCTCAGACTGTATGCTTAGTTCTTCGATTTATATCCATTTCTTAGACTTAGCTTTAGACTGTGCTAACATCTGTTTACTTAGTAGAAATACAGTTACTGAAAAACCATTATTCTGTTACATAGTAGGGGAAGGGGGAATATGGAAGCTAGGTGAGCAAACTGGGACGTTTTCCTATCTTAATCTGCGGAATTCTCCTTGTGTCAATGATTCTCCTTTGCATATTATTCAGACAGTTCCTAATAGCCCTTTTATGAACTTTATGAAGTCCTGCATCTTTTGTAAGATGTGCATTTTCAATTTCCAGTTGATTTACATTATAGTTGTTTTGCTCTGTTCAATATTATAACACAGGAGATACTAACAAAAAATGTCTGACAAGGGCAGTTGGTAGGAATTGGCAGAAATAGAAGCTGGTGTGAGCCAGAGAAGGAGTGTTTGAGTGAGGACCAGTTTTTTAAGTGTTCTTGTTCTTTAGTGAGTATCTTTGTGTTGTGACTATTTTTATTTCCCCTTATGACCTCATTACTTTGAAAATCACAATAATGAGTGCCAGAACACAAGGCCTCCTCTCTACATACCCAGAAACATCCCTATAAGAATTTGAGAACACTGTGAAATTAAAATACCTGAATTCCAATTTCTGCTCTACCATTATTAATTAGTTTTATGATCTTAGATAATACAATTTAGGTTATTTTATCTCTGTAGCATAGCAGCCAATTCTATACATAGTCGTGAAAGGGGAGCAGAGCCAGGAGCCTCTGCTTCTTCCAGAGCCTTTTCCTTTATTATCCTTTCAGTCATTTCAGCCTTTTGGTTTTAAGTAAACTTCCCAATGAAGATGGATTCCCAGTGAAGTAGGATTCACATAAAAGGATACAAATTGTAAATGTGCAGCTTAGTGAATTATTACAAAGTCAACACACTAGCACCACCAAGAAATAGAACATGACATGTCTACCAGAGGTCCCCCCTTATGTCCTTCTCAGAACCTAGCTCCTCAAAGGTAACCACTGTTGTAACTTCTCTCACCATACATCTGTTTTTGAACTTTTGTAAATGGAATCATAGTGTGTATGTTCTTGTGTCTTGCTTTCTTTAAGCCAACATTGTGTTTGTGAGATTTATCTATGTTGTGTGTCTAGCTCTAGTTCATCCTCACTGTATACAGCATTCCACTGTATTAAAACACCACAGTTTATTCTATTATTATGGATGTTTGGGTTATTTCCAGCTCGGTACTATTAAGAATAGCCCTACTTTGAACATTTTTGTATATTTTGTATATGTCTTTTGATGTGCACATGTATGCATTTCTGTTGGGAAATACCATGAATGGAGCAGTTAACTCATAGGTCATTCTACATACTGCTTTAATAGAGCAGTTTATAGTCATGGTTCATGTCAAAATCCAGCTGTCATAGTTTCCCAAATTTTGTGGCATGAGAGTGGCTTTTGATCTGCCTCTTTGTTAACACTTGGTATTGTCAGTCTTTATAATGTTAGCCATTCTAGTGTGTATAGTGGCATCTTATTTAATTAGATTGAGCACCTTTTCATTTATTTTCCTAACTTTTTGTTTAGTTTAAACTTGTTACCTGGTAGAGTAGAGAGGGGCTCTCCAGCAGGGCTCGGTCATAGTCACTACTAGGCATGTCTACTTGCTGTTACTGTTGTGTTAATGAAGTCCAGGAGACCCTTAACATGTAAGGCATATGGTTTGAGACCTTCCTGAGTACCATGATAATGTACAGTTTCCTCACATTAAATGAATTAAGGTGTAAATAGAATTTCAAAGCTTGTGCTAAAGCCCTATTGAGAGTTAAGTGAGAAAACCACAAAGCTGATTTGAAGATTGGATGCTGGATAGTCAGCTGTGTTCACTCACTAAAATGACTCAGCTTCTGTACATTCACCTCTCCAAAACTGTAAATTATTTACATGCCATTAATCCTAAAGGTCTCTTGTGAATAATATAAATCCTCACACTTCCTGAGCACTTACTCTCTACTACCCATTCTGCAAAGGGTTTTACATGCTTTCTCTCATTTAATTCTCCTAACAACTTCCATTGACAATTCCCATCATCCAGACTTTCCTCTTCTTAAACTCTCTTCTGTCTTCTCTTTTTGCCTGCCCAGCTTAGGAAATATCAACTCCTTCTTTATTTTCTTCCCAGTACTGCAGGCTTTCTTGACCCTCTGTCCTTTTTTCACATCTATCTGGCAAAAAGCACTAATGACTGTTTACTTTTTATGTACAAGGCTTTCGAGCACAACTGGAGAATATCTCATTGCTGGGCAATCCTCTGCCAAGTAAGTCCTACTTTCAGCTGGGCTGTCAGTACAGTGAGCAATCCTACTTTTCATTTATTTTTCCCTAACCTAAGTCCTTTGTATCTTTTCAGTAGATCATCCCTCTTTTGACATCACAAATAGAGTCATTAGTCTGAAACACTACTTTTTAACTTTTAACTTTCCACCACCTAATCTATAAACCTATTTTGACACTTTTTCTCTTTATTCTGCTACAATGGAGAAGCTGCCCCTTTTCCATCCAAGGCCAGTACTTTCACCTGGGCTCTGACGCCCTCAGTGCTAGCCTGGTCAGAAAAATTATTCTGTTGGTTATTTCATCTCTGCTGAGCATCTTTAACTTCTCTACTGGATTCTAGCCATTAGCATTTAGGCATGTTTTAACCTTTCCAGCTTTTAAACCAGCCAGCAAACCAAACCACCCATTCTTAGTTTCAACATACCCTTGTAAATAATACCTTTCTCTCCCTTGTTTAAATGAAAAGTTGGGTAGATTGGCCACCTCTTTTGGGTCACTGTTTATTTTTTCCCCTATCTCAGTTTGGCTCTCTAGTTCATTCATTCAGATGAATACTTACTGAGAACCCACCATGTAATAGGTTTTGGCAGATTCTGGAGTTGCAGTGGCAATCAAAGCCAGACAGTCCCTGTTCTCCTGCACTTTAGAGTCTAGTAGGAGAGAGACATTAGTCAAGTACACAGAAAAAAATGTAAAATTGCAACAGTGATAGGTATAATTAAGGAGAATAACATAGTACAATGAGGGCATATAGATGGATGGTTTGACCTTCTGGACAGTTTCCCTAAGGAAGTGATCAATGAACTGAGAGCTGAAATAAGAGTAGGTGTTAACTAGACACCTTAAGGAAGAGCCTATTACGTAGAAGAAACAACATATGCAGAGGCCCTGAATGAGAGACCTACTTCCCATAGGATGACAAGTACAAGAGACTGATTAGAGGCCAGTGAGACTGAGGCACAGAACATACGGGGGAGAATGGTGCAAGATGAAACTGGAGAAGTAGGTACAGACCTGGCTGTGCATAGCCTCATATATCAAGGTAGGATGTTTGTCTTTACTCTAAAACCCTTTCATGTGTGTGAGGAATTAGTGGATATTATCTGTTTTTCTTTTGAAAAGGATGACTGACTGCTCTGTGGTAAAGGAATTAGAGCTCTGAGAGTGGTTGCTGACTGACCAAATAGGAAGGTGTTGCAGTAGCTCAGTGAGATGGTCCCTTGGGCTAAGAGGTAATAGCAACAGCAATATTGATAAAGAAAAAGTGATAACATTTAAAGGATATAGAAGGTAAAATCAACAGGACTTGGTGGTCATGATTAGCATATGTGGTTGTGAGGACTAACTTAGACAAATTAAGATGAAGCAGTATCTGATAATGAGTAAGTTCTCAAATGGGGCTATTTCTGTAGCTGTTGTGGTACTGGTGGTTGATAGGATGCTGAGGGATTCACTACAGAGTGTCACTGGCCTTGGGTTCCAGAATCATAACTAGAGATGACACCATTCACTGAGGGGAGATAACTGGAAAAGGATTAAGGCTTTGAGGAAAGGATTGTAATTTGTATTTTAGACATGTTTAGCTCACATTGCCCATAAGACACTGAGGTGAATGACGAGTTGACGGGTCTCAACAGTTGTGGATTCAAAGTGTAAATTTGTGAATTATCTCCAGATAGAAGGTAACTTCTTCATTGAAGCTGCAGAGAATCAAGAGTCTATGATAAAGCTAGGAAATGGGTCTGTAAAGGAGACAAAAATGGAGTGGCCAGAAGAGGTAAGAGGAAAACGAACATTTTGGGAATCATCAGAAAGTGTTCCAGAAGGAGGATGGCAAACTTTGAAACATGTGAGATGCCAGAGTAAGATTAGAAAATTCTCATAGGATAGTAGCAACATAGAGAGGTTTGTTGATTGTAGTGAGAGTTGTTCTGATGGCCAACAGAGATAGAAGTCAGATTAACATGAGTGAAAGTGAGTAGGATACGAGAAAATTGAGGGAGCTTTTTTTTCCCCCACCCTCGATAAATTTGACCTGAAGAAATGAAGGTTGTTTGGTTTTATTTGTTTAAATGGAAGATATATAAGTGTGTTTAAAAACTACTGGAACTAACTCATTTGAGATGTAGAGGTTGAATATACATATATATGACAAGATAGGTAATTGATAGGTAATTCCTGAAATAAGATCCAAAGTGAAGGTGATTAATCTCATATAGGAGGAGGACAGTTCCTCTTCCATAAGAATGGGAAGGAGGAGACAGTGGGTAGGTAGGTAGATTGTGTTTGGACTCAAGAGAGTGAAGGAGTTTCTATTCAGAGGATTTTGTTTTCTCTGAAAAGTAGGGATTAGATCATCTGCTAAAATGAAGATTGAGGAAAGTCGTCTCTGTGAAGAACAGAAGTGGTGTGATGGCTGGTCATGTTTTTGAAAGTTTTTTGAGGTTAATTATCATTAATTTGTAATGAATACTTATCCTTAACCTGGCTCCAAAGCCCTGTCTGATCTGATCTCAACCTACTTCTCCAGTCAAATCTCATACCACTTTTCTCTTAGTCATTTCCCTCCAGGCATCTGTCTTCTTTTCAGAGCCTAAAATGTTGTACCAGTGTCTATAATTCTCTTCCCCTCCAATTCATGCTTCAGTTCTTCCCTGAAATGTCCTTCGTCCCTGAATGCCCTGGATTGTGACAAGGCCCTCTGTTATGTATTCTCTTACAGCACTCTGTGCCTTTCCTTCACACATTGATCATCTGTATAAAGTCAATAACACTTTATAGTTTGATGTGTGTCTTTGCTACTAGGTTGCAAGCTCCATTAGTGCAGGGACTATGTCTTATTCAGAGCTATATTGCCAGTATCTACCACAGAGGTGCTCAGATAAGTAAATAGTTGATGACATAGATATGGTTGATAACACCTAGATGGTGAGAGCAGAGTAAGAAGAAAAGTGGACAAGGGATGAAGCCCTGGGGAGCATCAACATTTTAAAGGATAATGAAATGCTTTGGAGATTAGGGAGTACAAGGAAGAAAGACAGCAAGGAATAATGTCATCCAAACCAGGATGTAAGTTACAAAGAAGACACAGTCAGAATATCAAATGTAGTAGGGAGGTCAAAAAAGTATCCTTTGGATTTGAAAATTGGTGGTTTTATCAAGTAAAGTTTTAATGGAATGGTTGGGGTGGGAGTGAGGGGAGCAGATTTTAGAGGACAAAGGAGGGACAGAGTGGTGGATGCATGGAGAGGAGCCTGCCTCCTCTGCAGCCCAGGCTTTCCGGGATGGGATTAATGTTCTTCCCCTGATCTCCTGTAGTAGGTTCTAGTGCATACTGCCACCATGAATTTATCACATGTGTGTTGAATGCATGAAAACAGAAGCACATCTCAAGGGAGACATAAATGTATTAAAATTCCCTTCTGAGAAGAAAGACAATCAAGATTTGGGAGATGTAAGAACCAGGGCAGCCTCAAAGCCTTCTAGCCTTTCTGTGGGACATATCAGCTGTGACTACTGCCAGTCTGTTTCTCTCTGTTTCAAATCTGGGAGAGAGAGGATTTGATAGACCTAAATGTGTTAACCCTTTGATCCGTTATTTATGCTAAGGAAAACAGGGCCGTGTAGCACAAACATGATCTTGAAGGGTCCATTTTATGTATCAAGGCCATTTTCCTGAGAAGGGGGAATTGCAAGTCCAGTTGCTACTCCAGTGGGCATCTACTACAAAGATTCCTATCAGTGAAATAGCTAGTGTATTATATCTTTTAATACATAATAATACAGCATATAATTTAGATAACATTCTGTTGAGCTGTCAAAACTATGGTTGATTAGTTAATATTTAAGAGACACTATTAAGTATATGACATCTTTGCTAAGTATCAATCCTATACTTATATCAAATCAGTTTATTGGAAAATGGCATGCCAGGATTAAGTGACTTCTTAGACCTTCTCTTTGAATTACAGTTAAATTGAATCACAATTTAATATGATGCTATAAGCTTTTTTTGTGAAATGTTACTTTAAGTCTTCTGTAAACCCTCCTTTAGTAATGTCTTTAGTCGCTCTTTGCTTTGGGAAACAGCATTGTGGGTAAAATTGCAATATTTCCAGAATCTCACCTGGTTTTAGTGTAACTGCATATCAATAGGTGTTTCCAAGGGGTGGAGTGAATTAGTCCATCTACATATCAATAGGTAATTACAAGGCCCAGAGTGGTTGGGTGGAGCCCTCTTCTGTAGCAGCCTGGTCAAGAGAGAGACAGGATGACTGCTTATAAGAAATAAATGGGTTTTTTAAACTTTATTTCTCTCTTTGACTGATTTCAGTTTCACAGGTATTTTGCCCTAGGGTTTTCCCTGCAGAGTTACATCTGGCAGAAGTCGGCAGGACTGTTGAACCTGAAATCTGTCTACATGGGTGCAATTCTTGGGCAGGCTGCCTCTAGGGTAGGGAGGCCCCAGTGGCTGCAGTGGTAGAGGGTGCAGCTTTATTTTGGGACCCCTTATATGTGGACTTCCAATTGGGGGCCTCTAGTGGGGAATTGGTCTAGGGTAAAGCACTTCCTAGAGGGGTGGGGCCTTCCTTAGAACTGGGAAAGAGTGGAGACACTAGAAGTTGCAGCATTAGCCGTCCATCAGATAGAAAATTGCTTAGAGGCCCTGAGTGGCTGTCTAGCAGCTGGCATTGTAGGATCTCTTTTTGTCCAAATAGTGGAAAGTGTTAGTGAGGAGAGAGAGGGTTATCAAGAAGAGAGAGAGACTTCAACAGGAGAGAGACACACTTCAGCATCGCTTGGAGTTGCTGGGTGATGACCTATGGGATGCCCTTGAGGAAGAGAGAGTTATTGAGAGGACAGGTTGCACTCCTGGAAAATTCCTTAGCAGCAGTGAGCAGAGAGGCAGCAGGAGAGTCCTCTTTGCAGAAGGTCATGGGGGAGGGGGAGGAAAGAGGAGTGCCTTCACCTCTGGAGATGGTGGAAGAGGTGGGACTGAGGGCTGATCTGTTGCTGAGGCCACCACCTAAGGTACCAGCCTCTCCTGTATTAAAGACCTGCCCAGTTGTAATTAAGAAAGTAAAAACACAATAGCTGCAGGTTCCTGAGGGTGAGGAGCTGCCCCCAACTCCAGGTTGTGGAGCACTTGGTGCTCTGCCCCTGTGTCCAGGATGAGCTAGTGGACATGAGCATCCGGTATTGGCAGAAGCCATCAGAATCTCTGCCTACATGGCTTTTGCATCTCTGGGTTATGGAGGTGTAAACATTGTTGTGTTGGGTTCTGAAATGAGTAGACTGACTTCCCTGACAAGTCACCCTTCTCTCCAGCTGCGGTTGCAAAGTGCCTGTCACACTTCAGGGAATTGGGTGCTTCTGGATTGGCTGACAGCAGCCATCAGGGCAGTTTGGCCTCATCAGGGTGATTTACCATACTTACCACTAGCTGGAAAATGTATGCAGAGCTCCAACAGGTGTTATAGGAATTGGACATGAAAAATGTCATTATAATATGGACCCCTAGGGCCCCGATGAGGAGTTGTTCACCATAGGAATAGAAATCTGGTGCTCCATACAGCTCCCCCATCTCTGTTTGGGTCCCTAGTGACTGTTCTTGACCTCCACATAGGACAACCCGTAAGTGAGGCTACTCGTACTTTAGCAGATCTAGGGGAGGTTGAAATAATAAGGGCCTGGAAGTACAGGCTACAACTGAAAGGAGAGGTGCAAAAGGCCCCATGAAGGTCTCAAGGACCCAGATGTAGGTTGATTTGATAAAAGCCAGGGTAGTGAAAGAACAACTTGATGGGCAGCCCAATAGGATCTTATTAGAACTGTGGCACCAATTAGAGCCAGAGCAGCAGTTCCAGCCACTGAGGTCCAGGACATGGAAGCCAGAGGAAAAGCCCCATGTCCAGCCTGTATCCCTGCAAGACTTCCTGGGGGACAGTACTCAGGCTATGCCTGGGCCCTCATCCCCACAGAACGATGATTGGGCATTGTGGTTCAACTGAGGGGAGGGTCAAGGCCTCCCCTGGTGGGGGACCAGAGGCCACATGTAGAATTATATTTGAAAGGGTATCTCACCGCAACCCTCCTTACTCCAGAATGACTCAGGAGACATGAGCCCATGCAAGAGATTTTATTATCTGAAAGAGAAAATGGCTGCCCCCAGAAAGAGGGAGCAGCAGCTCAGGGTGAGGAAGCATGTTTTTAAGGAGTAGGGGTAGGGTTTCTTCTGAATTGGTGATTAGATCTTAAGGGGTGGGCGACCATCTGGTCGGTGATGATTGGATTTTAAGGGGTGGGGGGTCTTAGCGCACCAGAATATGCCTTCATTCCCATCTTTTTCTTTTCTTAATTGGGCCTCTGGGGAACTGGGCATAGAGTCTCATTTTCTAGCTACTTCCTGCTGGAAGGGGGCGCAGATTCTGGTGTTAACAAAGCCATTACTGTAGAGTTGGGGAAGAGCAGGCATCCTGAGATGATTCGTGATGTCATCTAGCTGGTTTCATTATTCTTTGTGAGAAGGCCTTGATAGCCCTGGAGGAGTAACTGATTGATAGTATGGTTAGAAATTTTCAAAATTTGATTTTGCATGAATTTTTGGAATAGGTTGATGAAGCAGGGAAGGAAAAGGAGAATAATAATAATAGAGGTAATAGGGTCTAGGAGGGGCAGGAGCCAATTGAAGGGGTAAGGGAACGGATTGTTAAGGGAGTTTTCTAGGAGTTTGGCTGCTTGTTCACCAAGGTGTTTTGCGCTATCCCGGACAAGACTGGATTTGTTGGTGTAGAAGCAGCATTGTTCTTGGAGTAGGGCACATATGCCACCTTATGTATCTGTAAGGAGGTCCTGTTTGGGTTGTAGAGTAGATTCCTGAAGGATTTGTAGTCTGTAAGTTGTAAGTGGTCCCATTGGGATGGAGGAGAATCATGAAGAATGCATTTTTGAAGTCAAGGATGGAGAAGTAAGTTGAAGAGGTGGGGATAGTGGATAATAAAGTATAGGGGTTAGGGGCTACTGGATGGATTGGAATAACAGCTGCACTGATAATTCTTAAATCTTGAACTAGCCTATAAGAGCCATTAGGTTTTTTGATAGCCAGTATCAGAGTGTTGTAAGGGGAATTGGCTGGTCTCAAAAGGCCCTTTCGTAGAAGGGGTATTGAGATTGTGAGGAGAAGGAGGTAGGGTCTTTGAGTTTGATGGTTACAGATGGGCAGGTGGCAATAGAGGAGGTAGAGGTGTCCCAGACTGTGGAGTTTACTTAAGGGAAAAGGGGAGGGAGGTGGGTCTGGAATGGTTTGGAGAGCAAGTGGAAAAGGGATCGAAGGCAAGTTGGGGTTGAGACACGGGCCAAAGGTAAAGAAGATAAGAGCCCCTAGCTTGGACTCTTCCCATAAAGGTCTCTTCCCATAAAGGGAACTGGACAACGGGGAATCACTAAAAAGGAATGAGAGAGAGTTAATGCCTCCAAAGATGCAGTGAAGCATGGGAGTTTGTAAAGGTTGATAATCTGTGCCCTCTACCCCGACTATAGAGGACTGTGAGAGGGAGGTAGGTCCCCAAAACTCCAGGACTGAGTAGGTGGCCCCGGTGTCCAAAAGGAAAGAGATGGGCCTACCCACTACTACAATGGTTACCCTGGGATCCTGTACAGTGATGGTAGTGGTTGGGTGGAGGAGTCCCAGGCCCCCTCAATCATCAGTTGCCAGACCCAGAAGGTCTATGTGTGGAGTGTTAGAGCTGGATGGCCTGGCACCTCTCGGTGTGCGAGGACAGTCAACAGCCCAGTGTCCCTCCTGGTGGCACTTAGGGCATGGACCGGGGGGGCTTCTGGGGATTTGGGCAGGCTCTAGCCCGGTGACCCGTTGGAACACATTTGAAGCATGGACCAGGAGGTCCTCCTGGCTGTTTCTTAGGAAGTGAGGATACCCGAGCACCAGTGGTTAGGGTAGGTTGAAAGGCCTTAGCCAGCATTTGATATTTTTGTTTACAGGCCTTTTCATCTCTTCCATTATATACATTGAAGGCCACTGCCAGGACTTCTGCCTGAGGAGTTAAGGGTCCCTTCTCCAGACGTTTAAGTTTAGCCTTAATGTCAGGGAAACTCTGGGTGAAGAAGTAGGTCATTAATAATTGTCTCCCATCTGGGGTCTCAGAGTCTAGGTTTGTATATTGTAAAAGAGCTTTGGTGAGACAGTCTAGGAACATAGAGGGATTCTCATTTTTATCCTGAATAACCTCTTGGAGTTTTTCATAGTTAATGGCTTTATTGGCTGACTTCCTGAGACCTGCCATGAGGCTGGTGATGAATTGATCTCGACTGGTGACTCCCTCTGCCGTATTATAGTCCCAATTAGGGTCTTGGTCAGGAACCGCCTCAGCACCAATTGGATGAGCTAGAGTAGTTTGGTGAACCTCATCGGCATGAGTTCTAGCCTGTTCCCAGACTCGCCTATGCTCCTCGGGCAAAAGTGTATTGGATTGGATCATGTGAATATCATGAAAGGTAAGATCATATGACTGAGTGAGGTACTGGAACTCTTTTATGTAAGTAGCTGGGTTGGAAGTGAAAATGCCTAATCTTTTCTCAGTTTGAGATAGGTCAGAGAGAGAGAAAGGGACATGGACCTGGACAACGCCTTCTGTGCCTGCTACCTCTCATAGTGGGGCTATTATTTGGGTACGAGAGCGAGTAACTGGGGGACTTGGTAGGGGATTTTGGGACAGGAGGGAAACTGGTTGTGACTGAGGAGGCAGGGGTGTTGCCCTGCTGCTGATGGGAGCTTGTGGTGGGAGACTTGGTGGGGGTTGAGGAGGAGGAGGCTGGGCAGTTTCCGCGGTGGCACCGGGTGGACTGGGTGGTTGAGGAGGAGAAGGAGGAGGTGCCATGGGGATTTGGGGTCGGTAGGGTGGGGGTTCATCAGCAGGGTCAAAGTTAGAGGATGTAGTGGGATCTGGTTTGTTGGAGTGTGAAGACTTTAAGGCGAGTAGTAGGTGTTTAGGATTGCAGGGGAGACAGAGAGAGGGCTTGGTTCAGATTTAGGAGAAAGTCTGGATATAAGGAATCTCTTTCCACTTGCCTGTACACTCACAGAAGTTATATAAATCTCGGAGAATATTAGAATCTAAAGAGCCATTGGGTGGCCACTTGGACTGATTATCTAGAGAATATTGTGGCCAGACCTCATTACAGTAATGAATAAGTTTAAAAGGTTTGAGGTCTGAAGTGAGGAGGAGAGGTTTTAGATTATTGGGTAAGCACCCTAGCAGTGAATCTGCGGGAATGGAGGGACCAGATCCCATGGTGAGAATGAAACTGTTCACAAGTCGTTTGTGACAAGGCATCCCAGAGCGATTGAGAAGGTCGCGGAGAAGACCAGACATGGGTTGTCACCACCTCTTACCGAGCGGTCGAGGTAAAAATGCCAAGGAGGCTCCGTACCTGGTACCAGGAGTTTACGAGTAGATAAAGGGAGGCCGGGCCTCAGTAAGTCAGAGAAGGGTTGACTATGGGGATCAACCGTGACTCTGAAAGTCGTGGTTGTGGGTGCCCCTGTCCCAGAGGAGCCCTTGGGGGTGCTGGACACTCAATGGTCACTTCCCAGGGTCCAAAGGGACATTTAAGTCAACCATGAAGGGGAGACTTACCAAATTGAAGGCCAGTGTTGGGCGAGAAGACGAGCAACCAGGGAAATTGATGGTGAGCCCGTGGAGGAGGATTGGGCAGTGAGGGTTCCCAAAGCAGCTCAGATTCCCGGAGGAAGAGCAAAGTCAATGGGAGAACCTCATCTGAAGTCATGGCACCAATGAAAGGGTATCTCGCCATGACCCTCCTCACCCCAGAATGACTCAGGAGACACAGGCCCATGCAAGAGATTTTATTATCTGAAAGAGAAAATGGCTGCCCCCAGAGAGAGGGAGCAGCAGCTCGTGGGTGAGGAAGTATGTTTTTAAGGTGTAGGGTTAGGGTGTGTTCTGCCTTGGTGATTGGATCTTAAGGGGTGGGTGACCATTTGGTCACTGGTGATTGGATCTTAAGGGATGGGTGACCATCTGGTTGGTGGTGATTGGACCTTAAGGGGTGGGGTCTAAGCGCACCAGAATTTGCCTTCAATGTTCATTGGTCCCCTGTGAATGTACAGTGTGTCCTGGCCCTGGTGGACATAGGAGCTGGATGCTCCATGATTATTGTGACTTGGAAGGTTTTCCAGGAACATACCCCCACCCACTACTGTTTGCAGGGTGGGGCTGAGTGGAACAAGCCTGAATCCCCTTGGGAATAGGACATCTAATGCTGTGTGTGATGTTATGCTCATGTATGATTACTTTACAGATAAATGTGGCCTCGTTGCAAGAGGTTTTGGGTCTTGTAGGCTACTGTACAGTGTTTTTTCTGCACTTGGCACAAACTCTGAAGCCCTTATGCCATTTGATACGAAAGGGCATCAGGTGGAGCTGGCATGAAACGTGCATTTACCTCTGCTGTTACAAAATGGACAGTCAAGTCCATGAAGGTCTTGAGTGAGACAGACATCTAACGCCCTGTGAGCTAGATGTCCATGTGACTGAAGATGGCTGGGGCTGGGGCCTCAGCAGCACTTTGTAGCCCAGGTGCATTGGCTAGCAGAGTTGCCTGCCTTGGGCAGAAGGCAATGTAGGCTGTAGGCTGTAGCCTGTCAGTGGGCCCTGCCTTTGACCTTTGAAGAGGTCAGCAGAGCCCCATCAGAAGTGCACTGTGTGACTGTGTTCCATAGCAACCTGGAGACTACATGGCTTTGGACATTTTGACACATGGACCAATGATGGCTGGCCCTTCTGGCACCTTGGGGACAAAACCTGGAAGCTGGCCTTCTGAGTGTTCCTGGAGTAACACCAGAGTGGCCCCCAAAGATGATGGTAGTGTAACCAAAAAGGCTGGAAGATAAAAGCATCTTACTGGGCAGTTTTGTCTTACCATTGTGGCCAGTGCATGTGCCTCCTGTAGCCCTACGTATAGACCCATCAGTAACCCCCACAGGGAGAGGGGTGAAAGTCTTGTATACTAGACAGGACAAGATCACATTCCTGCCACTGTCCTATCACAGGACCATTCTCATACCTGATGGCTGTTATCATTAAAACATGTATAAGGTTATTTTCTTCTACAGTCCTTGTGGTCTGGATGCTCCCCCTGGCTGCCGCTGCCATGATGATGGCTCTGAACTCCCTACCTGTTCAGCTACTGACTGCCTGTGGAATGGGGGAGCTATGGGCTTAATCTGCCTAGGACTTTGAACCTAGCTGAAGCCTCCAGTTTGAGGATTATCATGATTTTATTGCTGTTGCTATCTTATGTTATTAGCCTGGTTACAATGCTCAAGTTTTCTTGCACGGGCCATTGCAGAAGATGGGGAAAGTGTAGATTGGGAGGTGAGATTTCTGGAGGGGTGGCCTAAGGGTAAAACTGCAGTATTTCCAGAATCTCTCTCCTGGCTTTAGTGTATCTGCATATCAATAGATGTTTCCAAGGGGCAAAGAGAATCAGTTCATCTACATATCATTAGGTAAATAACAAGGGTGTGTGGGTGGGGCCCTCTTCTGCTGCAGTCTGGTCAAGAGAGAGACAGGACCACTGCTTGTAAGAAATAAATAGGTTTCTTAAACTTTATTTCTCTCTTTGATTGACTTTGGTTCCAAAGGTATTTTGCCCCAGGATTCTCCCCCTGGAGTTACAAGCATGTTCTAGTGGAAATAACATACACTTTGGAATCAGATCCTGGGTTTGAATCCTAGGTCTGTCTTCTTACTAATCATGAGACATTAGACAAGTCACAACTTCTGTAGCCTTTTATGCTTATATCTGCACAATAGTAATAATAATATGCTGACCTATACCTTACTGATGTTGAGAATAGTGAAAGTGTGAAAACTCTTGATAAATTATTATTGTACAAGAGACAAGGATATTACATAATGATAAAGGGATCAGTCCAACAAGAGGACATAACCGTTATAGATGTCTGTGCACCCAACACAGGAGCACTTATGTATATGAGACAAATACTAACATAATGAAAGGGGGAAATAGAATGTAATGCATTCATTTTAGGAGACTTCAACACATCACTCACTCCAAAGGACAGATCAACCAGACAGAAAATATGTAAGGAGACAAAGGCACTGAACAACACATTAGAAGAGTTGGACCGACCAGACATCTACAGAACACTTCACCCAAAAGCAGCAGGATACACATTCTTCTCAAGTGCACATGGAACATTTTCAAGAATAGATCATAAACTAGGTGACAAAAAAAGCCTTAGTAAATTCAAAAAGACTGAAATTGTTCCAACCAGCTTCTCAGATCACAAAAGTATGAAAGTAGAAATAAATTATGCAAAGAAAACAAAAAAGCCCACAAACACATTGAGGCTTAACAACATTCTCCTAAATAACCAGTGGATCAGTGACCAAATAAAAACAGAGATCAAATGATATATGGAGACAAATAACAGTAATTGAACACTGCAAAATCTGTGGGATGAAGCAAAGGTCGTGCTAAGAGGGAAGTATACTGCAATACAGGCCTACCTTAGGAAAGAAGAACAGTCCCATAGGAACAGTCTAAACTCACAATTAATGAAATTAGGAAAAGAAGAACAAATGAGGCCCAAAGTCAGTAGAAGGAGGGACATAATAAAGATTAGAGCAGAAATAAATAAAATCAAGAAGAATAAACAATAGAAAGAATCAATGAAACCAAGAACTGGTTCTTCGAGAAAATAAACAAAATAGATAAGCCTCTAGCCAGACTTATTAAGAGAAAAAGAGAGTCAGCACACATCAACAGAATCAGAAATGAGAGAGGAAAAATCACTACAGACACCACAGAAATACAAAGAATTATTAGAGAATACTATGAAAAATTATATGCTAACAAACTGGATAACCTAAAGGAAATGGACAAATTTCTAGAAAAATACAACCTTCCAAGACTGACCCAGGAAGAAACAGAAAATCTGAACAAACAATTAGCAGCAACAAAATTGAATTGATAATCAAAAAAGTACCTAAGAACAAAACCCCTAGACCAGATGGTTTCACTGCTGATTTTTATCAAACATTTAGTGAAGACCTAATACCCATCCTCCTTAAAGTTTTCCAAAAAGTAGAAGAGGAGGGAATACTTCCAAACTCATTCTACAAGGCCAGCATCACTCTAATACCAAAATCAGGCAAAGACACCACAAAAAGAAAATTACAGACCAATATCCCTGATGAACATAGATGCAGAAATACTCAACAAAATATTAGCAAACTGAATTCAAAAATACATCAAAAGGATCATCCATCATAATCAAGTAGGATTTATTCCAGGGATGCAAAGATGGTACAACATTCGAAAATCCATCAACATCATCCACCACATCAACAAAAAGAAGGACAAGAACCACATGATCATCTCCATAGATGCTGAAAAAGCATTCGACAAAATTCAACATCCTTCATAATAAAAACTCTCAACAAAATGGGTATAGAGGGCAAGTACCTCAACATAATAAAGGCCATATATGACAAACCCACAGCCAACATTATACTTAACAACAAGAAGCTAAAAGCTTTTCCTTTAAGATTGGATACAAGACAAGGATACCCACTCTCCCCACTTTTATTCAGCATAGTTCTGGAGGACCTAGCCATGGCAATCAGACAACACAAAGAAATAAAAGGCATCCAGATTGGCAAGGAAGAAGTTAAACTGTCCCTGCTTGCAGATGACATGATACTGTACATAAAAAACCCTTAAGACTCCACTCCAAAACTACTAGATCTAATATCTGAATTCAGCAAAGTTGCAGGATACAAAATTAGTACACAGAAATCTGTTGCATCCTATACACTAATGATGAACTAGCAGAAAGAGAAATGAGGAAAACAATTCCATTCACAATAGCATCAAAAAGAATTAAATACCTAGGAATAAACATAACCAAGGAAGTGAAAGATCTATACTCTGAAAACTACAAGACACTCATGAGAGAAATAAAGAATATACCAATAAATGGAAACACATCCCATGCTTGTGGATAGGAAGAATTAATATTGTCCAAATGGCCTCTTGTCTAAAGCAATCTACAGATTCAATGCAATCCCTATCAAAGTACCAACAGCATTCTTTAACAAACTAGAGCAAGTAGTTCTAAAATTCATATGGAACCACAAAAGACGCGAATAGCCAAAGCAATCCTAAGAAGGAAGAATAAAGCTTGGAGATTACACTCCCTGACTTCAAGCTCTACTACAAAGCCATAGTAATCAATACAGTTTGGTACTGGCACAAGAAAAGACCCATAGACCAATGGAACAGAGTAGAGAGCACAGATATTAACTCAGGCATATATGGTCAATTAATATATGAAAAAGGAGCCATGAACATACAATGAGGAAATGACAGCCTCTTCAACAACCGGTATTGGCAAAACTGGACAGCTACATGCAGGATAATGAAACTGGATTACTGTCTAACCCCATACACAAAAATAAACTTGAAATGGATCAAAGACCTGAATGTAAGTCATGAAACCATAAAACTCTTAGAAGAAAACACAGGCAATACTCTCTTGAATATAAACATGAGCAACTTTTTCCTGAACACATCTCCTTGGGCAAGGGAAACAAAAGCAAAAATGAACAGAACAGACTACATCAAACTAAAAAGCTGTACAGAGAAGGACACCATCAGTAGAACAAGAAGGCATCCTACAGTACTGGAGAGTATATTTGTACACGACATATCCAACAAGGGGTTTTCATCCAAAATATATAAAGACCTCTCACATCCCTCAACACCCAAAAAGCAAATAACCTGATTAAAAATGGGCAGAGAATAGGAACAGACAATTCTCCAAAGATGAAATTCAGATGGCCAACAGGCACATGAAAAGATGCTCCACATTGCTAATTATCAGAGAAATGCAAATTAAAACCGCATTGAGATATCACCTCATACCAGTTAGGATGGTCAACATCCAAAAGACAAACAACAACAAATGTTGGCATGGATGTGGAGAAAGGGGAACCCTCCTACAGTGTTGGTGAGAATGTAAATTAGTTCAACCATACCACTGTGGAAAGCAATATGGAGGTTCCTCAAAAAACAACATAGAAATACCATCTGACCCAGGAATTGCACTCCTGGGAATTTACCCAAAGAAAACAAGTTCTCAGATTCAAAAAGATATGCACCTGTATGTTTATTACAGCACTATTTATAATAGCCAAGATATGGAAGCAACCTAAGTGTATATCAGTAGGTGAATGGGTAAAGAAGATGTACATATACACAATGGAATACTATTCAGCCATAAGAAAGAAACAAATCCTGTCATTTACAACAACATGGATGCAGCTAGAATGTATTTATTATGCTCAGTGAAATAAGTCAGGCAGAGAAGGACAACTACCAAATGATTGCTCTCATTTGGGGAGTATAACAACGAAGTTCAACTGAAGGAACAAAAGAGCAGCAGAGTCACAGACTCCAAAAAGGGACTAGTGGCTACCAAAGGGGAGGGATGGGGAAGGGCAGGTGGCAGGGAGGGAGAAGGGATTGAGGGGTATTATAATTAGTACACATGATGTGGGGGCATTCATGGGGAAGACTGTTTAGCACAAAGAAGACAAGTAGTGACTCTATGGCATCTTACTACACTGATGGACAGTGACTGCAATGGGGGTATGTTGGGGACTCGGTAATATGGGTGAATGGAGTAATCACATTGTTTTTCGTGTGAAACCTTCATAAGAGTGTATATCAATGATACCTTAATTTAGAAAAAAAATTTTTTAAATTATTGTACAAATACTTTTGGTATTGTTAGTGGAGTGAATCTGCCGGGATTCTTGGTTACAAGCAACAGAAACCTATTTTGTCTTAAGTAAAAACAGTTTATTGCAAAGATACCAGGAGTGTACAGTATTGACCACATGCTTGAAGGTGAACAGGCATGCCAAGTGAGCAGGGACCAGGGGTTCTCTAGGCTGCAGAAACTTTAGAGTTTAGGAACAGTCTTGACTACTTGCTGCTGCCATAAATACAGTTTTCCTTCCATTGTCCTATCATTCACTAAAGATTCAGAATCTTGGAAGTGGGTGTCTACTTGTAGGCTTAAATTGTTTGCCAGCTTTTGACTCTGCTAAGGAATGAATACAAGAAATATCTGACTTTGGCTTCCATAATGAGAGGCATGCTCTTGAGAATTGCCCTCTAACTAAGATAGTTCATACTGAGGAAATTTCCAGAAATGGGCGCTTGGGTTTCTAATAGGCAGGGGAAATTGTGTTGGATTGCCAGAATCCACAAATGTCCACTGTGGTCTGTACCTTAAACTGTCCACTACAAACATGCATGCTCTTATTCCTATAATTTAGAAAAGTCACCAATTAAGTTGTTTTCACTTACCATATCTAGCTCCAAGTTCAAGGTCAGATAGGCATTCCTTCTGTAGTCATTTGAAGATCCTAAGGATTAAGCAATAATAGATTCTTTATATGATTATGGAAGGGAAAGGGAAAGAAGAAAGGAAAGTAGTTAACATTTAAGAAAATATAGAGCAAGTATGAAATTTTATAAAATAGAGGCCACATTCACAGTTTATTGTTATTCATTAATAGTTTATTATTCATTGTTGTATTTATGACTTCTTCCTCTACTGCCTTTTCCTGGTCTTTAACCAACTTCCCAAGGTTCTTTATCTTGAAGCCTTTTGGTCTTTCCTGTATGAGGTTACTTTAGTCTTTCATTAGCATTTATTACCAGATTTGGCAATACTGGTGTTGGGACTGAGGTTTTATTTTATGCTACTTAAAAACTTTAGCCTAATTATTTAGCTTGTTGCTGTTTAAGGAATGCTGGCAGACAACATGAGACTCCTAGGTCAATGACAACAGACTTGATTACTCACAGCAGAGTATCACGAGAGTCGGCATGTATGCATCAGTTCCTCGCCGCACAGGTACTATGAGGGTGTCATGGTAGAGCCCAGATGGATGTTATACCCAGTGGGTTTGTCTTGTCAGCTAGATAATGAGCACTGAGTTTAAGGAATCTGTCATTTTTATGATAAGCAATGAGCAAGTCTGCTCTTATCCTGGAGGGGATATGACAGTTGCTCACTCCCAGCACAACCCTGAGAAATGGTGGACCAGGTAAACAGTGACAGGGCCTAGTATTCTTGGCACATCCAGGAAGATATGTAGAACTGAAGAGACCCATAGAGGACTGTCTCTCCCAACGACCGAGGAGATCCCCTGAATTCCAGCCATCTTCTGCCCCATGGAAAACAAAAGTTTTTTTCTTGATGGCCAGGTAGGCACCTAACCAAAGGTAATAACTGTTGTTCTTTTTACCCAGTGGCATGGGGAGGCCAAAATGGCCAAGTCACTGTCTTATCTTCCAACTCTGTGGCAACATTGTTATATCACTTGGTTGACTCATTCTTCTTTTGGATCTCCAAATCTCTGAACTAGCAGAACTCACCTTCAAAGAGACTAATTGCTGAGCTCAGAAACAAAATTTTTCTAAGTGAATCATAAGTATAATAGAGGAGCTTCATTCATTCCTTGGTTGCTAGACTAATTCTGACTACAGAGAAACCATTCTAGCTCATAAATAATATGAAATCAGATAATTTGAAAATGGATTCTGTTTGTGGTGCTGGGAACAGGGCAAAGGGACTGAGAGAATTGGAAGGGGAGAACATTTCTGACCTTCACCTCACCCAAAGGACAGGAAATGGGTATCTTGAGTTCCTATCTATTTTTTTTCCTACTTTTGCCCAGTTAGAGAGGTTGCTAATCTGTTAGAATTTAAGACATTGCTGTTTTATTATTGGGATGGTTATGAGACTTGCATACTTCTACTTAAAGTTTCCATTTGCTAAGCAGAACAGTAAGGTGTGTCTTACAGTAGACTTTATATGCTGAATTTGGTCCCAAACACCTTTTTTTTGTCCTTGCAGGACATATGACTACAGATTCCAAAATTTAGATTACTGGGATACACAGGGATGAATAGAAAGGCCTAAGGCTTTTCAAGTAGAGCCTCATTTTCCAACTTTGTTTTACTGAAGAAGCACTGCTTTGTGGGGATTTACCAAGTACTTGCTCATCTGTCAATAATGTGTTTTTTTATGTCTGATTTGGTTCTTGATCCTTATATAAACTCCCCAAGTTGAGAATCTCAGAGGACTGAATGGTAGAATTCAGGTACCAAAGCCCCACCCCAAATCCCAACAGAAGTTATCTGTACCAACTAGCTATAAGTTCTTATTTCCAAGTTTTTTTTTCTTTCGGTTTTTTGTTTCTTGCTGGCACAGGGAGTTTTTTGTCCATCTTTTCAATCTCTATCCATAACTGTCCTTTTGTATATCCTCTGTAGGCCAGATTAGAAGATTATTTAAATTTTTACTCCAGAAAGCTTTGAAATGGGTAGAGATCTATAATTCCAGAGTGAAAGTTCACTTTCATTTCCCATCTCAAATTTTTCTCAGCCAAGAAGTCATTCATGCCTCTCCAGATTGTCTGCAGTAAACCAAATGATAGCTTAAAGCACTCCATCTAATTCCATACTAGCAACATGAAATACCCCAAATTTGACTATTATGAACTCATTAAATTCCCACATCTGTGATCTCCCTGTGAATTAAAATTAAAGGCAGTTGAATCCCAAATGTCTGTTCTTTCTAGTTTCTTACATTGCTCAGTTTCAGCCAGAGGCATTCTCTTAAGTGGTTGGAGTCAAGGTAGCTTTTCAGCAGCTGCAGCTTCAGTGGCTGCAGCCTGGGCTGTTGGAATAGATTGTTAGTTTAGCACCTCAAAGCTGAATTTCTCTAATTTCAAGGTAGTTGGTGCACATATTTTCAGTATGTCAAAGAGTTTCTAGAACTCTTAAAATTAGCACAGCTTCATCCCCACCCCAAGGATCCTGAAAAGATACAAACAAGTCTCCATCTCTACAATAAGTAGTACAGATGTTGACAATTATTGTAGAATCCTGAACCACGTTACTGTTCCCAGCCAAAAATAGAACAGAAACTTCAGTTTCTGGGGGAACAGAAGATTATTTAAAGAAAATCTTAGCTCTTGGTTTTCACCAGTTGCCAGTCTGTGTCAGCTGTTTATAATTTATCAGTTCTAAAACTAAACTCAGTTGAGAGGAATCACTTATCTTGATAAGGCTAATAAGGACACTATATTTACAATATAGGGAAGGGATTTCATTTAAGCATAATAATGCTTCATTGGCATAGAATACATTGTTTTTCTTGGGCAAAATGTTAGAAATTTGCCAGAGGGTTTTACTCAGCTGCCAGGTCTCCTAGAGTTTCCTGTTTATCCCTCTTGTCCATCTTGTGCATATAATGCTTAATTTTCATTTCTTTTTTGAACCGTGTGTTCCCGGCAAACCAGTGCTGAAACTTGATTTCTGTCTAGTGACAAAGTCTTTCCTTCCTGTTGAGAGAAAAGTATCCACATTTGTAGCAGGCAGGTGTGCAGAGCACAGTTCATGGCTTTGCATTCTCTACACTTCTGATCCTCCTGGTTGTTCTGCACTTTGCACCCCCATTATGAGCCTATCCTGCTGTGAATTCCTTATATCTATTAATCCAATCTTGTGAGGGAGTCCTTTCTCTTTTCCCCTCCATTTGTCTAAGCTGGAGAATGGCCTTCAGGAAATTTTTGTAAAGCCTGTGCCCCTATAGGGACCAACATAGCGTTTGCAGTATACCCCTCAAAACTTTCCCTTTTCTCATTATTTGAGTTTTCCAGGCCTTGGAAACTAAGTGATAGCAGACCATTTCTTTGTTACTTATTTGTGTTAAAATGGGCTGTGTCTCTGTGTCCATTTGTTCCTTTCAGGCATCCCCAGCTCAGTTTTTAAACTGTTTTAAGTTAAATCCCTTTCTTTCTGCATCATGTGAGCTAACATTATTTAGATCAGAATACTTTCTTTCCTTTTGATCTTGGGCCCAGATGTTTGTTTTGCTGGCATACTTCTTCCTCTAGTGCCTTTCTTAAGACTTTGTCATAGTGGAAATCAAGAGGTTTGTGTGTTCATGATTGATTCAGATACTGACAGCCCTCACCACCCTCAGTAAAGTTATTCCAATTGTAGGGAAGTCCAGCATCTCACTTAGGCCTGCATGATGTCTTGATTCATTTGGCTTCCCTTTAATGTGACCTGGTACTTTCCCTTAGAGTCTTATTTCCACAAACTTCCCAGATATGTTCCACTGCATTATGTAACATTCCTGTCTTCCCATCCATATCACTTACAAACTGCTTAATGCATGAAAAACCCTATTGTTCATCTCCCTTTTCCCTTTTCAAATCTATCTGAACTTACTGTTTTCACCTATTATAACTGTCCCCATCTCTTGGGCAGTCCTCTAATTATGTTTTTCGTATCTTACCTTTAGCTTTAAGAGGAATCTTAACATTTACTAGGTCCAGGCTCTTTCTGAGAGAACCATTATAGTCTACCCTGAATTCTTACTTCTCTTCCTCCAGTATCTCTTTGGTATATATCACCTTCCTTGAATAAATAACAACAAAAATAACTCTTTTTTTACTAGTCCCATCTTTTAAAGAACAATTATACCAACATATGTCTCCTTTCCCTTTCAAAGCTTTTGGCCTAACTTGTCATATGTTTCCCTTAAGGAAGGAAATCCCCCTTTTCCTCTATTAAACTAGGTGTCGTCTTTTGTTCTTTCACTTTCCCACTTGCCTTATTGTGATTATATGTGTGCTTAAGTCTAATGCTGTTTTTCTTACTTTTCTGAACAAACATGATTCCTAAAGAGGCCTTTTAAAATTTTCTCCCAGCCTTTGGGTTTATTATGGCCTTCATGAGGCTTTTTTAGTATCAATCCAAGATGATGATTTACCATCATATAATAAGGGCTTCATTTCCCTTTATCTTTCAGTGATTTAAATCCACCACCCAACAGTAGTTGAATCTACAGTCTGCTCAGGGATTTATACCCAGGGCCAACTTGAAATCACGCTGGGAGGGACTGATTGCAGAACCTTGTTGACAAGCTACATAAATCCAAAGGTTAGTCATTCATCAGTCCTCACCTTGAGATATAATGAAAAATAGAACTTGGAACAGCTGATTGCATGCCTCCTACTAATGCCAGTAATATGGTTAAAAGTAGAACCTCATACAGTGCTGTGGAGCTTTATGTAATGTAGCTGCCTTTTGCAGTACTGCCTGGCAAACATAAAGAAAATAAATGGTCATTCCACAAACACATGCCTAAAATGCTTGCCTATTTTGAGGTGAGTCTTTCCCAACCAAAGGACTCTTCCTGCAAAAGACCTTCATACTTGCAAGCACCAAAGTTTCTGTCTCCCTATGCAGTGCTTTGCGTGCCTATGCATATGGATTTGAAGGGCCCTCTTCCATTGCTGGTCCTAAAACAGTTGAGAAGTAGACACCAAAGATAGGTAAGTTAGTGGTGACAACAGAGTGGAGAATGTGGCTTTGACCTGAGGATAAAATTGGGCTGCTTCTTTCTCCCCTGAACTTATTTTACCTACCCAGACTGAGACAGTGGCTGATGGATGGAAACAGTCCTCTCCTGCCACACAGGTAAGCCTGCCCCAATTAGTTATATTCTGCTTTGGGGGAGAGCTGTGGAAAAAGAATAAGCCAGGAGATCTGACTCTATGTGGCCCATGACCTCTACATACTCTTGCCCATTCTCTATTCACTCTTCCATAAGTGAAGGGTAGAGAAAAGGACTGAAACTTCCTTCCCAGTACTTAGAAAAGGACCTTATGAGAAATCTAGTGTTTACCCTAAATGGGTAACAGTTGTCCTAATATCATTTTTTCAGTTATCAGTCCCTTACCATATTTTTTAAACTGATAGACTTTATTTTTTAGAGCAGTTTTAGGTTTTAGAAAAACTGAGCAGAAAGTACAGAGAGTTATCCCCCTACACACAGTCCCCTGTTATTAACATCTTGCATTAGTGTGGTATGTTTGTTAAAATTGATTAGCCAGTATTGTCCCATTGTTATTACCCATAGGGTTCACTCTTTGTGTTGTACATTCTATAAATTTGGCCATTGTGTAATGACGTGTATCCACAGTTACGGTATCATACAAAATAATGTCACTGTCCTAAACATCCCCTGTGCCCTACCTTCTTTGCAATAGTATCTTTAAGCACATACCAAATTCCCACTTAATGTAGGTCCTTCACATTTTTTAGGTTTATTTCTCAACATTTAATTATTTTATTGCTATTATGACTTGTTTCTTTTTGTTTCTCATTTGTGTTTCTTTATGGCTTATTATTCTTATATAGGTTAGCAAATTGCTTTTTCATATTTATCCTGTTTGTGCCTAGCCATCTTACTGGCTTATCATTTAATTCTACAAGTGTTCAGTTAATTTATTTTTATTTTCTTACTGATTTGGCTAAAATTTCCAGAGCAATGTTGAAAAATATTCATGATAGATTATGTATATCTTGTTTCAAACTTGAATGAGAATGCCTCTCCTGTTTAACCATTAAATGGGATGTTTGCTAGTGATTTCTGATAAATGACCTTCAGTATACTTATGAGTGGCTTCAGTACACAGATACATCATTTTCCTTATTAAAGAGTCTCAGGAAATGAATCTTTAATTTTATCAAACACCCTTTCAGAGTTTTTCTGCATGAAGTTTTTCTCATTTAACCTGTCAATACAAGGGATTACATTAATAGGATTATTGTTCTTGAACCCTCCTTGCATTCGTAGAACCATATTTGACAAGTACCCTGCTGGATTCACTTTGCAAATATTTGACCGATCTATAAGTAAGTCCCTAACAAAAGAAAAAAGTGCAAAGAAAATATAACCAAAATAGCAACTGGTAGTTAAAGGAAAATGAAGACAGCAAGGAAGCATAAATAAATAGCATGAAAGAAGACAGTGTATATAAGATGCAACATCAGTTATCTATAATAAATATGAAGGATTAAACTAAACCCTACTAAAAATAATCTTAGATGGTGAGAACTTCAGACTAAGTCACACAAAGTCTTTGCTATTTATAAAAGACTAAAGGTTCAAAAGCTGAAATAATAAATACAAAGATATAAATATGGGGAGATATAAACAGAAAATTTGTAAGGTTTTTATCTTATCCAGTGACTGCATTGTTCAAAATGTAGTTTTTTTGTTGTTTGTTTAAGTTCCTCTTTAGTTCACCCAGGACTTGTTACCTCTCATATTCTCCAATTTAATCCGAGTCTCTGTCTCTTCCCATTTCCTGTCTTTGGATACACCTCGTCCCCAGATGGTCGATAGCAGGAGGAACCTCTCTCTTTAGATTAGTCCCAACTCTTGTTGAAACCTATTAATCTACTGTAGTACAGACAAATAGATGTACATTTGGATATGGAAGATTCCTCCCATTTCACAGCCCATACAACCTTAATATTCAGCTGGAGATTAACCTTAGACTAAGGCTAAATTGTACGAAGATCTTTCTCACTTCTCTAACATCCTTCATTGCTTATAAATTTATTCCACTAAAACTTACTGCTGAGTATGCCTTGGAAAGGTGTTCTGCTACATTTCATTTTAGCTCTATTTTCTGGAACTTGCCCATCAGCAGCCATAGTTTACCCCCACCAGTCTGATTTACTTGCTATTGTCAGTATTCTTTTTCTTTCTCTCTCTCCTTCCCTGCCTTCTTTTCTTCCTTCCCTTCTCCCTCTTTTTTTCTTTCTTTCTCTTAAGCAACTTCATCACCTTGTTTTTGTGGTAACCAAATATTTGACTTGATTTTGCTACCTGGTCTTTTTTGGTGTGGTGTGTGGCAGAATCTCCGGAGAGCTGTGCCTACTCTGTACCCACTCCCCCCAAAAAAGGAAATAAAAATTAAAAAATTCAAGATGCTATTGGAGTAATGATAGCTCTGACTGTAAGTAATCTGTGTACAATTTCTAAGCACCAGTCTGTAAGACTTAAACAAAATCTTCACATGAGCTAAAAAAGTGAAATTTTGTTCACCTTTTAGCCCACTATTTGGGGTCCATTTCCTTTCTCATTCTAAGCATGCTAGAATTTTTATTAATAGAATAATAAAGTAGGAAATAACAGTAATTTATCTATCAGAAACTATATTAGTTTGAATAAAATATTAAAATTTTTATTAGGTCCTTACCAAAGGCTCTAATTTTTCTCTGAGCCTAACTTGTACATTGTATCTTTAACTTCATTAAGGAACTGAAATTTTATTTGAGAAAAAGAACATTTTTCCCTTACAAATTCATTCCAGCCAACCTTAACTTCTTTCTTTAATATTCCATTTTCCCAACATTTCAAGTATTTGATCTAGATCTGCCTTTGTTCAGCAAACTGCCATGACAACATTTTGGTCTTGGTCAGAAGTCACAATTTAAAAGTGGCTGCTATCCAGCTCCTATCAGAAATGTGTCTGAGGGAAGTGTTATTTAAAGGAATGCTGAAGGGCCATTTGGTTCACCCACTCTATATTCTGAATGCTTTCTGTTTCATTTTAGGTCTGTGAAGGCTACTTTCTTGGGAAATGCAGTGTGTACTCTGTATCTTATCAAGGATAGATAATTTTTAAAAATAAATTGTTATGCTTGAAAAACCATCAAGGACATTGCCATTATATCATTTAACGTTCCCATAAAATCTCATCATGAGAAATACCTTAGAATTTGTGTCACAAAAAAATTTGGCTTCCCTAAAGAAGGAAAGACTACTATTTACTGATTATAAAGATCTTTTCTTTTTTTCCTGATTGTCAGGAAGCTCAGTGCCAAATTTTCATAACAGGCAACTCATGACAGCAGCTCTGTAAGTCGTTCCTAAATAGGTCTTATATGAGAAACAAATTCTGCACTGAAAAAGGACTGGATTTAAAAAGAAAATAGAGATAAGACATTTGGCAAGCACCTGTTTTATATGTTTGCTAAGCTAGGCCCAATGAGCCCCTTTTAATTTCATTTATTTCTTGATTAGAAAACGTTATGTGATGTGATCCTTACGGTCCAGGAAAGAAAGATACCTGCTCATCGTGTTGTCCTTGCTGCAGCCAGTCATTTTTTTAACTTAATGTTCACAAGTAAGTATCTTAAGGTAAAACATATTGTTTTTTCCATGAGAACGAAATGGGGTCTAAATGAAAATATTTTTCCTACTTTTGAAGCACTTAAGAAATTAATGTCACAGAACAGTGAAGAGATTAAAAAATGGTCATGATGATGATTGATCAAAGGAAAAGTGTGCTTTCAGTAGTCCTCTAGGCCCAAGGTCTTTTTTGATGAAGATACAGCTTCTACTTGAATGCCTGAGGTTTTCTTCTTAACCTCAGGTGGGAAAGGCAAGAAGATAAATCTTACAGCATTTCATCTAGCAAATTAAATAAAAATGAAATATGGCATATCTTATTAGAAAGAACTCCAGATTTGAAGTTGAGATCGAGAGTCAAAGTCCTACCTGGTTCCTCTACTTAGTACTGTTTTATGAGCTTGATCGGGTTATATAATGGGTCTACCTCAAGTTTTCTCTTTGGTGCTCTGGCTACTAGGCAGGGTTTTGGGGAGGAATGAGAGCTTTGCTAGCTGTGGCTGACTTATATGTAATTATCATTGTTTTGTAGGTTTGTTCCAGCTACATCAGAGGCATTTTGCTCATAGCAGTTTAAAAGAGTACTACTAAATTATTTTAGAGTTGGGGAAATACTAAATCTAGTCTTGTGTCTCTCTGTTCAATTGGCCTTTTTTTATTTTTTTTTAAGAAGTACACTCTAATTTCTTAGATTAATTTAAGGAACCTCTCAGGTGTGGAGAATTAACTTGCATTTATTATAAGAATGTTGGGCTTTTTGGGGTGTTTTCTTCCAAAGACATCTCTGTCCTATTCAGCATGGCCTAGAATGATCTGGATCCTCAGTTAAACGCCATTTATGTTTCCATGGTGTGCCATTTATGTTTCCTCCCTTCATTTTAGCTAACATGCTTGAGTCAAAGTCTTTTGAAGTTGAACTCAAAGATGCTGAACCTGACATTATTGAGCAACTTGTGGAATTTGCTTATACTGCTAGGTAAGTTAAGAAGGATCATATCCATTGAGGCGGAGTAAAGTTGGGATAGTGGCAAGCATTGTTATAAGAATTTGATGTACTCCAAATCCTTCAGCCTAGGCTGGTTTAAAGTTCCTATGCCATACTAATTCAAGGACTGAAAGGTGTAATTTTTTTGTTTAATTTTTGGGGCTAATAGGATAAATTCACAATAGCATTATTTGAAATAATAAAAATCTTTAGAAAATTAATATTCAGTTTAATATTTTCCAGAATTTCTGTGAATAGCAACAATGTTCAGTCTTTGTTAGATGCAGCAAACCAGTACCAGATTGAACCAGTGAAGAAAATGTGTGTTGATTTTTTGAAAGAACAAGTTGATGCTTCAAACTGTCTTGGTAAGAAATCAAATTTCTATTTGGAAAAAAAAACCTCTAATGTGTATTTTATTAAAGAAAAACATAATTATAAGTATTCTCATGTAATTGTAAAGATGTTGTCCACTAGAGTATTTTCTAGTAATATGTTTTAAGAGGAGCTTAGGGAGGTACATGTTAATCTGGGCAGCAATAAGCCCTTTAAATATTGTATCAACATTTTCAAAAATACAAAATAACTTTAATTATGAGTATATTTTTGTATATTTAGGACAAGGAGTTAAGGATTCCATCTGGTGGTATGTTATATGATTACATAAACAGGAAGTTTACCTTTGTTAAAGCACTTATGATTGCTATGGTCTGTCATGGATAAGGTTATATAACCTGTCATAGCTAGTATGTAGAGGAGCAGGAGTTGAAATTCAGATAATCTTACTCATAACTTAACTAAATCATGCTGCTTCTGCATATTATCAGATCTGCTAACCATTGTATACTAGAAGACTTATATGTCCTACACTGTAAATTAAGATACTAATTAAGGGACTGCTGTAACACTCCATTTTAAAGCCATTAATAAAGCATTTTGTATTTGATGTCAGGAGAAGTAGAGGAGTTGATCAGTTTTCCAGAGCATGGTAGGGTATACTTTCCACTATGAGATAATCCCAGCTGGCTCATGAGTGAACATCTAGGCCTTTGTAGTTATATTTTTCTTACCTTTGCTGTGTGATTCAGAGGGGAGGAGGACCAGTGGAGAGAGACCTGGGAATCTAGGCCAGTGCTAAGATTGTTGGTTGACCCATGGCAGAAGATGAGGGGTTCTGATGACAAGAAGCCAAAGCACTCCTGGTGATGCATGAGAAGTTTGCCAGCCTCCTTTGTCCACCCTGTTCTAGGCTCCCCTCCTACTAGACAGTTTCTTACTCCATTTGGGACACACACGCCAGCCCCCACCCCCCGCCCCTTGTGAGTATGGACAAAGAGATCTTAGAAGGCAGCCAGAAAGGAGGCAGAATAAGTTTTAGGGAGGGATAAAAGCCAGGCAAGGGGAATGGGAATGAGATTGTATCTTATCCAGAAAAGGAACTGGACCAGAAGGAACAGGAAGGGAAATAACTATGCAAGTGAATACACGGATGGAATTTTTGTTAAGGTAGCTGTGGGTCTACATAGTGAAAAGATCCCATGTTAGGAACTAAAATGCTAACTTCTAATCCCAGCTGTGTTAACAGAGACACTGTGATGAATCCCTCTGTCTCTCTGGGCCATAGTTTAGGGTTCCATACATACAAAGATTTATATTCCTGAAATTTAAGTTTATTTCCCCTCTTATCAATAAATATTCTCACAGAATTTATTATAAAAAGGGGAATTTTAAAAAGTTTTTATAAGATGGTGGCTTCAGTCTGATGTTTAACTCCCTAGCACTCTTAAATTTCCTACTGGCATGATTCAACTGGAAAGAAAAACAGCTAAAGTAGGGAGTGGATACAAAACAGTATAGAACCTGGAATAACTTTTTGCTAGCAACTTCTCAGGCTTTGGGCTTCTGAGGAGACCCTTTAGGAGTTTTACCTCTGGATGCCTTCTGTCATCACTGTTTACAAAGCTGGTAGGAAAGACAGCCTTGCAGCTAGAAGGGAATCTGATTCTCTTGTTAAGCCTGGGGCAAAGGCAGTGACCTAGCAAGTTGAGCCATGTGCATCCACTCAGTACCCAGGAGAACTTCTTTAGCCTGCTTTCTGTTTAGCTCTGAGCTTGGCTTTCCCTAAAAGTTGATTGGAGAACTCCTGTTTTAGTTTTCACCACTGGTCAATGCTCTGCTGCTCAGAGGATCCCAACAATGTGACTTCTGCAAGTGTTAAAGGAGCCCGTTACAGCTGATGGAATTGAGCAAAGATCATATTAAGTTAAAGGAAACCCAGTGGTTTGAGGTTCAGAAAAGCAAGTGTAAGCCAAAGTGAATGACTCCTATAGGCAAATCTAATGTAGGAAGTGGAAGAGAACTTAAAATAGAAAGGATGTGTTTGTAGGAGGGAAGAAAACCGTTATTTTCCACGAAATTCAATTGAATTGAAAAACAGAGTAGACATTCCTAACTATCAAATTAAAGAAGATCTAACAGAGAAAACTGTTTTATGATACAAAAGTACAAAGAAGTGGAAATCATTAGTGAAAAGATAAAAGACACGGAAAGAAGGTACAGGGACACTAATATGAAGTAGGAATTCTGGAAGAAACAGAGGAAATCAAATAGTAGAAGAAAACTTATTTGAGCTTAAAAAAACTAACTTTCATACCAAGTACTGGACCTGCTCAATGACCTAAGATATTCCGCTCCTAGATATATATACTAGTGATATTTTTTGCCTCTAAAAATCAAGAAAGAACTTATATTTGGGGTGATAAAAATTTTCTGGAACTAGATAGTGGTGATGGTGACATAACATTGTGAATGTACTAAAATGTCACTAACACTAAATTTTATGTTGCATGTATTTTGCCATAATTTTAAAAATCAATATAAAAAAGAATTTATAAGCATTTAGAAAGAGGTATTGTAGGTTACCAAAAACTGGCCACAAATTCTTTTCATCTCTATATGTATACCCCTTTTCAGTGTGACTTTGTAGCTTCACCCATCAAGAAATAAAGTTTGTTTTCCCCTCTTTGTAATTTGGGCATGGCCACATGACTTGCTTTTTAGCCCATGGGATATTAATAAATGTGAAGGGAGCAGAGGCTTAAGAAAATGCTTTGCTTTGTGGCTTGCCTCCCTTTGCTGCTAGGAACTCTTCTGCCATCATGAAAAGACTAGAGACCATTTGTGGAAGAGATGATCTCAGCCAACAACCCCTACACCAGAAAGCCTGCTTATCACCAGATATGTGAATGAGGCCAGTCTAGACCATCCAGTTCCCAACTAAGCAACCAGCTAACTGCTGAAATTAGCTAAACCAGCCCAGACCAAAAGAACCACCCACTTAACCTATAGAATTGCAAAAAATAATACATTTTTTAAATGTTGAGCTACTTAGTTTTAGGGTTGTTTGTACTACAGCAATAGATAATCAATATAACAGGTTACTTAGAAAAGAAAGAGAATCAGAATAATAACTTTCTTATCTGCTATAGAAATGTAGAGATAGGAGCACAAGATATGCAAATGATGGAGGGAGAAAAAAAGAATTATATTCCAAAACATCATTCATTGTGCATATTGTGAAGACACAATGCAATTACCTGTATCCCTCCTGACAAAAGTATTGGGGGAAGTACTACAGCCAAGTGCTCAAGATAGGGATGTACTAGTCAGCTTTTTTAGATAACAAGCAAAATAAACTGACTTAGCCAGTTTAAATAGAAAAAGAATTTATTGAAAGGCTTTTTTCACCAAACTCATTGCATTGCCCAGAAATCTCAAAAGTCAAGCTTAGAAAAATTGTAAGGATTTGAATAACATATTTGTTTTATATAGAGACTGTTTTACCTAGTATTCAAGAACACAGTTTTTAGATACCTCTGGAGTGTTAATAAATACTGATCACCAGCCACAGAAAATCTGGAGCACCTGAAAGAGAAGAGACATAGGCCACGTCTGCTGATTATAGTACAATAAAATTGGAAATCAACCTTGAAAGTTGAGAGCTGTTTCCTCCCACCCCATTTCAGAACATTTAGAAATTTAACTGAAGAATTATTTAGAAAAATACCTTTAAAGGGCATTAAAAATGAGCTTACAGGCTATATAGAACATGATAATAAGCACAGAATAATCCAAAGCCTTTGGAATGTGAACAAAGTATTTCTTAAGGAAAATGTGTAGTTTTAAATGCATTTGTTTGAAAAACATTGTATTTTTATCTTTTCTTGACTTAAGTATTCCACTCAGAGATAGGGAAAAAAAATTTAAGCACCTAAAGAAAGTAGAAGAAAATATTCATTAAAGCATATATTAATGAAATAGTAAAAATAACACTAAGAGACTGTAGACTTGGCCAGAAAAGCAAAATCTAATTATTTAAAAGAACAGTGTAAAATAGTCACAAACTTAATAAGTCAAGAAGGGAGAATCAAAAGACATAAAAAATTAGATAAGGTCAAAGGAACAACATCTGGATATGAAAGCAAAAGATAATCAAAATTGTCATCAAAAGTTGAAAACTTAAAACCAGAAGCCTCAGAAACATTGAAAAGGTGGAGATCTGTTCTCAGTGAATGCCTCATGCTCGGTGGTGTTATGTATTAATTCTACCAAACTTTCAAGGAATACATTAAAATTAAACATTGTGTTATTTTAATTGTTATAAATCAACAGAAAAGGATAGAAAACTTCCCAGCTCATTTTACGTAGATAGGGTTTTCGTGATACCAACATCAGGCAAAGAAGGTATGTGTGCACATCTGCAAACACACATGCAACTTTAGTTTCACTTAGAAACAGTGATTTTTAATTCAGCAAATTGAATCCATCAATGAATATATTTTTTTAAATAATACTTTACCAGTCTGGTATGGGCTGTTGATAGTGGAGGAGGTTGCTCATGTGTGGGGACAGGAGTGTATGGGAAATCTGTACTTTCTACTAAATTTTGCTGTGAACCCAGAACTGCTTTAAAAATTAAATTTTTTTTAATTAAAAGAATAATAATACTTTATGACCAAACAGGATTTACTCCAGAAACTTTAGAATGATTCAATGTTTAAAAAAATATAAATAGGGACATAATAAAGATCAGAGAAGAAATAAATAAAATTGAGAAGAATAAAACAATAGAATAAATCAATGACACCAAGAGCTGGTTCTTTGAGAAAATAAACAAAATAGATAAGCCTCTAGCCACACTTATTAAGAGAAAAAGAATCAACACACATCAACAGAATCAGAAATGAGACAGGAAAAATCACGACAGACCCCACAGAAATACAAAGAATTGTTAGAGAATACTATGAAAACCTATATGCAAACAAGCTGGGAAACCTAGAAGATTTGGACTACTTCCTAGAAAAACACAACCTTCCAAGACTGACCAAGGAAGAAACAGAAAATCTAAACAGACCAATTACCAGCAACAAAATTGAAGCGGTAATCAAAAACTAACCAAGAGCAAAACCCCCGGGCCAGATGGATTTACCCTGGAATTTTATCAGACATACAGAGAAGACATAATACCCATTCTCTTTAAAGTTTTCCAAAAATTAGAAGAGGAGAGAATACTCCCAAACACATTCTATGAGGCCAACATCACCCTAATACCAAAACCAGGCAAAGACCCCAGCAAAGAAGAGAACTACAGACCAATATCACGGATGAACATAGATGTAAAAATACTCAACAAAATATTAGTGAACCAAATTCAAAAATATATCAAGAGGATCATACACCATGACCAAGTGGGATTCATCCCAGGGATGCAAGAATGGTACAACATTCGAAAATCCATCAACATCATCTATCACATCAACAAAAAGCAGGACAAAAACCACATGATCATCTCCATAGATGCTGAAAAAGCATTCGACAAAATTCAACATCCATTCATGATAAAAACTCTCAACAAAATGGGTACAGAGGGCAAGTATCTCAACATAATAAAGGCCATATATGAAAAACCCACAGCCAACATCATACTGAACAGCAAGAAGCTGAAAGCATTTCCTCTGAGATCAGGAACCAGACAGGGATGCCCACTCTCCCCACTGTTATTCAACATGGTAATGGAGATCCTAGCCATGGCAATTAGACAAAACAAAGAAATACAAGGAATCCAGATTGGTAAAGAAGAAGTCAAACTGTCACTATTTGCAGATGACATGATATTGTACATAAAAAACCCTAAAGACTCCACTCCAAAACTACTAGAATATTGGAATACAGCAAAGTTTCAGGATACAAAATTAACACACAGAAATCTGTAGCTTTCCTATACACTAACAATGAACTAATAGAAAGAGAAATCAGGAAAACAATTCCATTCACAATAGCATCAAAAAGAATAAAATACCTAGGAATAAACCTAACCAAGGAAGTGAAAGATCTATACCCTAAAAACTATAAGACACTCTTAAGAGAAATTAAAGAGGTCCCTAACAAATGGAAACTCATCCCATGCTCCTGGCTAGGAAGAATTAATATTGTCAAAATGGCCATCCTGCCCAAAGCAATATACAGATTCGATGCTATCCCTATCAAACTACCAACAGCATTGTTCAATGAACTGGAACAAATAGTTCAAAAATTCACATGGAAACACCAAAGACCCCGAATAGCTAAAGCAATCCTGAGAAGGAAGAATAAAGTGAGGGGGGGATCTCACTCCCCAACTTCAAGCTCTACTGCAAAGCCACAGTAATCAAGACAATTTGGTACTGGCACAAGAACAGAGCCACAGACCAGTGGAACAGAATAGAGACTCCAAACATTAACCCAAACATATATGGTCAGCTAATGTTTGATAAAGGGGCCATGGACATACAATGGGGAAATGATAGTCTCTTCAACAGATGGTGCTGGCAAAACTGGACAGCTACATGTAAGAGAATGAAACTGGGTCACTGTCTAACCCCATACACAAAAGTAAATTCGAAATGGATCAAAGACTTGAATGTAAGTCATGAAACCATAAAACTCTTAGAAAAAAACATAGGCAAAAATCTCTTAGACATAAACATGAGTGAACTCTTTTTGAACATATCTCCCCGGGCAAGGGAAAGAGATGCAAAAATGAACAAATGGGACTATATCAAGCTGAAAAGCTTCTGTACAGCAAAGGACACCATCAATAGAACAAAAAGGTACCCTACAGTATGGGAGAATGTATTCGTAAATGACAGATCCGATAAAGGCTTGACATCCAAAATATGTAAAGAGCTCACACACCTCAACAAACAAAAAGCAAATAATCCAATTAAAAAATGGGCAGAGAAGCTGAATACACAGTTCTCTAAAGAAGAAATTCAGATGGCCATCAGACACATGAAAAGATGCTCCACATCGCTAATCAGAGAAATGCAAATTAAAAGCCCAATGAGATATCATCTCACACCGGTAAGGATGGCTACCATCCAAAAGACAAACAACAACAAATGTTGGCGAGGTTGTGGAGAAAGAGGAACCCTCCTACACTGCTGGTGGGAATGTAAATTAGTTCAACCATTGTGGAAAGCAATATGGAGGTTCCTCAAAAAGCTCAAAATAGAAATACCATTTGACCCAGGAATTCCACTTCTAGGAATTTACCCTAAGAATGCAGCACTCCAGTTTGAAAAAGACAGATGCACCCCTATGTTTATCGCTGCACTATTTACAATAGCCAAGATATGGAAGCAACCTAAATGTCCATCAGTAGATGAATGGATTAAAAAAATGTGGTACATACACACAATGGAATATTACTCAGCCATAAGAAAAAAACAGATCCTGCCATTCGCAACAACATGGATGGAGCTAGAGTGTATTATGCTCAGTGAAATAAGCCAGGTGGAGAAAGACAAGTATCAAATGATTTCACTCATATGTGGAGTATAAGAACAAAAGAAAACTGAAGGTACAAAACAGCAGCAGAATCACAGAACCCAAGAATGGAGTAACAGTTACCAAAAGGAAAGGGACTGGGGAGGACGGTGGGAAAGAAGTGAGGGATAAGGGTGGGAAAAAAAGAAAGGGGGCATTACGATTAACATGTATAGTAGGGGGGGGCATGGGGAGGGCTGTGCAACACAGAGAAGTAGTGATTTTACAGCATCTTACTATGCTGATGGACAGTGACTGAAATGGGGTTTGTGTGGGGGGACTTGGTGAAGGGGGGAGCCTAGTAAACATAATGTTCCTCATGTAATTGTAGATTAGTGATAGCAAAATAAAATTTTAAAAAAAAGAAAAAAAAATTTAAGGGGACTTACCCTATAAAATATCAAAATCAGCCATTTAGAAGACAGTATAGGCATAAGAAGGGACAAATTAGTGAACAGAAAAGGGTCCAGATTTATGAAATACACTGTCTCATTTTCCTGGCATCACACTTTATCTTCAATGTGTATTTGTTTTTTTGTTTTTAGTGGTTTTCTATTTATTTTCTTTCTCCATAGGTATAAGCGTGCTAGCAGAGTGTCTGGACTGTCCTGAATTGAAAGCAACTGCAGATGACTTTATTCATCAACATTTTACTGAAGTTTATAAAACTGATGAATTTCTACAACTTGATGTCAAACGAGTTACCCATCTTCTCAACCAGGACACTCTGACAGTGAGAGCAGAGGATCAGGTGACTCAGTTGCCTTCACACAGTTTTCTTAGTAAAAATGTCCTTACTAATTTCTTATGCTTCTTGTTTGGATACACAACAAGGAAAAGAATTGTGTTAGGGGAGAATGTGTGCTTTACATTAAACATAGTATTCCATTATCTATTTCATAGGAAAAGTAAGTCTTGGTTATTGTAAGGGCTGGGAATGTGTGAGATAGGCCACTTGGTAGAGATAAAGCTATTGGATACCATGGTAGGCAGAACAGTGCCTCCCCAAAGATGTCCACATCCTAATCCCCAGAACCTGTGACTATGTTATCTTACAGGCAGATGGGACTTTACATGTGTGGTTCCGTGAAGGATCTTGGGATAAGGAGGTAATCCAGGTGGGCCCAATGTAATCACAAGGCTCTTAAATGTGGAAGAGGGAGGCAAAAGAGTCAGTGTCAGTTGATGCCATGTGAGAAAAATTTGGCCAGCCATTGTTGGCTTTGAGGATGGAGGAAGGGGCCATAAGCCAAGGATTGCAGGTGGATGCTGGATCTGGAAAGTCAAGGAATGGTTTCTCCTCTAGAGCCTTCAGACAGCCCTGCTGACACCTTGATTTTAGCCTAGTATGACCTATTTTGGACCCTGACTTCAAAACTGTCAGATAAAGTATCAAAGATATAAACTGGATGCAGGCATTTGGGAACTGAGTGGGGTAACATTTTGATATGCAGACATTTGTTAGTTCACTGTTTCCAGTCCCACATCCTTCTCTGTATTTTAAACCAGTGAATTTGTGATAATTCATTGCAGCTGCAACAAAAACCTAACAGGTACTTTTAAGATCATATGCTTTCGAGTTACTTTTGTTCTAACGATAAGAGGTTTGCACTGTGCATGTTCTTTTGTCCAGTCTTCTTGATGACCCAAAGTATTATTTGCAAGTTGGACCTGGAGGACTTGACTTGGCAAAAAGAAAAAACTTGGTTCTATGACCAAAATTAACTGACTTATATGTTGGATGAAAAGAGAAGAGAAAATATCTTTAGACTGAAGAAATCTGGCAAACTGCCTACAGGTGGTCAAACCTGAATAACCATACCTGTAGGTTAATATCATCAGTGATAAGACATGTTGATAGCATGCGCCCTTGATCAAATATAATGAGAATGGCATGTCATCTCTGTGGTCTTCTTCCCAAAAAACTATAAGCCTAGTCTAATCATGAGATAAGCATTCAGACAAACCTGTATTGAGGGACATTCTATAATATACCTGACCAGAACTTGAAACTGTCAAAAGTCATCAAAAACAAGGAAAGTGTGAGAAACTGTCATACTCTAGAAGAGCCAAAGGTGACATAATGACTAAAAATAACATGGGATCCTTTATGAGACTGTGAAACAGAAAAAGAATAGATAGAAAATACAGAAATTTTTAAAGATGTCGACTTCAGTTAATAATGTATCAGTATTGGTTCATTAGTTGTGACAAAGAATACCATACTAATGTACAACTTAGTGCAGGATATATGGAAACTGTCTGGATTTTAACAACTTAGTACAGGATATATGGGAACTGTCTGCACTGCCCCTGCAACTTTTCTATAAATCTGAAACTATTCCAAATTAAGTTTGTTCAAAGAAACATACCAATTCCCATAAAAAACTAACTTAACTAGTTATAGTAGACATGTACATATATGAAATAATAGGTTTGTTTTCAGTGTGTTTAAACCAGTGACTTGTAATCAAACCATGTTAATAAACTTGAACATATTTGGTACAGCTGAGTGAATGCTACAGTATTATTTTGAAAAGCTGTCTTATATAAATATGTGTAATTTACTTTTTACATACCATAAAGTTTCTGGAAAGCAGATAAGAATTTACAATTCCACAATACTAAATTGAAGTAAAATCATCGGTGACATTCATGTATCTTAGGATGGAAGGTCTCATAGAAAATTACCTGTTTTCCTGGTACCAAATGAACATACATTGAAACTATCATTGACTGATAGATTTTTTTCAGTAGTCATATCTTTTTCCAAAAAGGAAGTTATGTTTTATCTTTTAAAAAAATCATAAATTCAACATCCTCCTTGTCATTATATTGTGTAGGAGTTATTCTAAAAAACATATTACCTGTAAGACTTGCTAGAACAGCATGTAAACGGTTGTGAAGAGGCAAATGTTTGGGGATGAAAGCAAATATCTGAATAAAATGTTGGGAATAAGTGGTTGTGTCTGTGAGATTCTCCCCCTTCAATGTGAGAGTTAACATAGGTCATTGGAAACATTGCTGCCATCTAAGAATTTTACTATGCTGTTTTTCCCTTTTAGGTTTATGATGCTGCAGTCAGGTGGTTGAAATACGATGAACCTAATCGCCAGCCATTTATGGTTGATATCCTTGCTAAAGTCAGGTTTCCTCTTATATCAAAGAATTTCTTAAGTAAAACAGTACAAGCTGAACCACTTATTCAAGACAATCCTGAATGCCTTAAGATGGTAATAAGTAAGTTGCCTTAATACTCATTTATAACCTGACTGTATAACCAGTTTCTCATGGACTTGAAACTCTTACAAATGGATCAGTCTCAGTAGCCAGTGAGAAGCATTCAAGACTTTGCTCCATTGGGGTTAATTGATCCATTGGGGTTCTCAGCTGTCTACCTGGAGGGGACTTAGCCCCAGTGCTTATTTTATATGGATGTGTGTGATAGAAGGTAAGAATTACTTATGCTTTGTGTCCTTTTGTGTTTGATAGCTTTTACTTTGTTTCTACTGTTTCCTATTTTTATTTTACTTAGTGATCACATTTTCTTTCTTAAACAACTTTTGTTTCTTAGCCTAGAGCTAATAATTACCACATTTTTTAATTTACTTAGTTTTTCTTGACATGCAGATTATGTCCCAACCCCTCTGTGAAATGAATAAATTGTCTGTGCAGTTAAATAATCTATTGACTTTCCTTTATTTCTTGGAAATGAAGATACCCTTCATAGAGCCTTCCCCCTCTGCATATGCCAGTATGTTTGCTCTTTAGGCCTGAGGCACAGTTCTTGTCTTTAGGGTTCCCTTCTTTGCCATCCTGGGATGTCCTTTCATACCTCTCCTGTTAGATTCACTATCTTCCTGTGCCCCTTAATTCTAATTGGTGGGACATATCCTCTAAAAGTTTCCTGAGGAAGAGTATATAATCAGTAAAAATTTGGAGACTTGATAAATCCCATATCTTTATTTTACCATAAAACATTGAGGCATAGCTAAACTGGGTATAGAATTATGTTGAAAACAATTTGCAATTAGAATTTTGAAGGTGATGCTCCATTATTTACTAGCTTCCAGTGTTATTTGGAGAAATCTGATGCCAGTCTGATCCTTTTATTTATTTATTTTTATTTTTTATTTTAAGCATATAAAATATATATTTTTTAATCCTTGATGTTTTGAAAATTCACCGCAGTGAATCTTGGTGCCCATCTGTTTTCTTTTATGTTGGGCCATCTCTGTCTTTTCAGCCACAGATTTCTCAGTTCTCTATTATTGGTATTGTGATTTTTCAGCAATTGCGTCTCTTATCTTTTCTTATCTCACTATTATCCATCTTCGACTCTGTTCTATCTTCTGGGAGATAGCCTTAATTTTTCTTTTAGCACTTTAATTTCAGCTATTTTTTATTTCTGTGAGTTTTTACTTATTCTCTTAATTTCTTATTTCATGGCTGTATTATCTTATTTTAAAGCAGCATTATAGTGCCTTTGATGTTTTCTTACCTTGTCTGCATTTTCTGTTATTACCTTTGATATTTTTTTTCTGTAGTTGTTGGAAGCTTTTCCTAAATGTTTGATTTCATCTGTGAATCATATCTATAATAGTGAGTTATTATTAATAAACCCATAGATAAAGCTGTATATATGAATGAGCTTCTCAGTTTTTGGGCTGAACTGTTTGGCAATCCATGTAGCCAGATGATTTTTTTTTAAATTGGAGACCCCCAAATGTCAGTTTCTATAGATATTTTCTCAGGTAGATGGATAAAGGCATTTGGGAACTGGTAGGGGAATATTTTGATATACAGACTTTGACTTAATCCCTGTTTTCAGTCTGTGTCATCCCTTGAGTCTGGAACATCTCTGGTTCAGTATCTCCAAAGACCAAACTTCCCACCTCCTACAGTGGGAAAGGCATAGCAGGTACTAACCATGCAGGAGGGGAAGGAAACCTGACAGTTCAACTGCTGTGTATTGAGCATTTTAGAATTATCTTGTTTTATCCCCACCCCACCGTCTTGGGTATTTGCATTTCCAGTTATGCATCTTTCCAGGATTCTGCAGGGTGATTTGGCTCACTTCTCTTTGGTGTTACCTTCCACAGCCATTTAGCTTTAACATTCTGTCTCTAGCTGCCTTCACTAACTGTGTTTCAGCATTACAGGTCTTGTATTATCGAAGGTAGAGTTTGTGTTTGTTTCTTGTTTCCTTGTTGTTTAGGGATACCTTTCAAGAGTAGGAGAAAAAAAGACCTTAAAACAGCCAGATCAATCTCAAGTTGTTTTTATATTAAGCCTGAATCAGTTTTTTTCCTTTAGCGATGTTTGGCTTTAGACATGTGATTGGAAAGATCTTCCTATTCCAAGATGATTTTTTTTTTAATTTCCTAAATTTTCCTCTTTGCGTTTATGGATTTCTTCTTTCTTCAAACTTTTAAACCTTATATCCAATTGAAATTTATTTGGTGTGAAATAAATAATGTCATGCCACACAGAATAAATAAGAATCTAGTTTTTTTTCCCTCTAAATGTTTGGCAAAATGGCCCAGTATTATTATTGAATAATTCATCTTTTCCCATTCATTTGAAACATCTTAAACCAAATTCCCACATATCTGTACACAAACTCAAAATCAGTTTATCTTCCATTTCATTCTAGTACCTTTTAATTATTGTTTACTTCATTTAAATTCTCATATATGTCTCTGGAAAAATTTATAATTTTCTAAGTTCTGCATATCTTAAAATCTTTAAAGATATCTTCATTGTTGCTGTTGTAAATCATGTCTTTTTCCTTTTAGTCATTACTGATCTCTTTTTAAAATCTCTGTTGATTTCTCATTTTTTCTATAGATTTAATCCTTTATCTACAAATAATGGTAATTTTAGCTACCCCTCTCAATATTTATACCCTTATTATAACCAGTAATTTATGTAGAAGTATGCTTTTAAGTTAGCCTTTGGTTGTGATGTTTATCTTAGTTGCATTGTGGTTAAAGAACATTTCAGTCAGATACCAGTTCTTTAATGTTTATTGAGAGCTAATTTTTGTAAAATTGTCATTTGTATCTTTTATGACTTCACTAATTTTTTTGTCCAGTTTATTTATCAGTTACTGTTGAAGTTGTATTAAATTCACTGTGGTGAATTTCTTGATTTCTCCTATAATTCTGTTCACTTTCTTTCTTTTTTTTTTACATTTTTGGGGGATTTGTGCATAACAGTTTAGAAATGTTATCTTCCTGGTGAATTGAACCTTTTATCACTATTATGTAGTGATCTTTTTCCCTAATAATGATTGTTGCCTTTGTATGTTTTGTCAGATATTAATATAACTAAACCACCTTTTATCTGGGTAGTGTTTGCCTGGGTTATCTTTATTCATTTATTTTCAAACATTTTTTTCCTTATAGGTGGATCTCTTAAAAAAAATAGCATTTAGCTTAATTTTCATTTTGTACTCCTTTCTGACTGTCTTTACTGAATTGTAGACCATTTAATTTACTGGATATACTATTTGTAATTATTTTAACATGTTTTTTATGCTTTTTGTTCATCTCAATTTTACTCTGCTTCTCTTCTCTCTCATCTTCTTTTGGTTGAGGTTTTGTCCATTCATTTTTTTCATACTCTGAGAAATTGTATACTCTGTATCAGTCCTTTTAATGGTTATCCCTTATATTTTAACGTATGTACCTTAGACATTAACATTTCTACCCTCCTGAAGAAAGCAAGGACTTTAGGACACATTAATTCAATTTATGTCTTTATGGTTTTTAGTGTTCTGAATTTTAGTTCTCTTTTTTTAACCTTCCAAATGGAACATGACTATTTTTTTTTAATATAGTGAGTATTTAGACTGACCATGTTGCCATTTTCTTTGCCCACCATCTCATCTTGTAAATTAGACCTTCCTTCTGAGATTATTTGTCAAATTCCTAAAGAACGTCCTTTACAAAGTTCATACATTTACTGTCTATTAATTGTAAACTGTTTTGGTTATCTGAAAATATCTTTTTATTCACTCTGTTGGTACATGCAAGGTTAATGGGGCATATAATTCTAGGTTGAATATTCTGATAATATTATTTCATCCTGCCTTCATCATTACTGCTGTGGGTCTAGTTGCCACTCTTTATAGATAATCTGAATTTTTTATGTGGCTTTTCAGGAGCTTCTCTGTGTTTTTGGTGTTTAGCACCAAATATGTCTGGACATTTAGTTCTTTGTATTTATCCTGTGGTGCATACTATGTGACCAGGCACAAAGTTAAAGGAATAAATAAGCATTTTCACTCCTGCCTAATACATACTTCTCAAGGGTGGTAGTAAGTTTAAGTGTCCTAATTATTAAATAGTATCACTTGCCCCTTAATTTGGAAGTTAACAAAAAATGTCCATGAGCCTTATCACACAGTTACTACTTAATAATATGGCTGTGGTTTTAGGTTAGTTGACACAATGTTGTCCCCTAGATTGGAAAAATATTATAGTATAACCATAAAATAGAATGCTCCATATTTATTAAAAATATTTTAGATGAGTAATATGTTAAGTTTTCGTAACTGGCAAAACGTAAAACAGTGTATAGTATAATACTTTTTTCTTAAATGAAAATAAAAATCTTTAAAAGAGTTAGGTGTATTTGAATCCAATGAAGGTGGTCAAGGAAAAAAGATGGTCAAGAAAAAAAAGAGTCAAGGACATATCCCTTTAAATATCTACATTTAAGGGGTGGGAGGAGGAAAAGAAACAAGAAAGGAGAATTCACCAAGCTATTTGAACCAAAGGCTGGTATCCTGAAAAACAAGGTGTAGAGAGGAGTTTTTTAAGTACAGAAACATGAAAGAACATCAGGGCCAAGATGCCTTTAGATTCAGGCTTTCATTTTTTGGATTTCAAACACGTTAATATCAGGGTTTTTGTTGTGCCTCTACCCCCAAACTGTGTGTTGTATGTCTGGTTTGTTTAGGTAAAGAACTACTACTATTTCTTCATACATGTTGTGAGCTCTTGACAACTGGCCAATCTCAGTCAGGTGTGATATTTATCTCTTATGTGATTCTGAATTAATTTAGAAACAAGATAGCAGGATTATTCCAGAAATCCAACCGTGTGTAGGAATTACAGAAAGCCACTTAAGGCTCTTAAACAGGAACCTTTGTTAATACTTTTTATGTCTCCTACACACACTTTTTTTAAAAAAAGAATTAATCAGAGTGAGTTGTTCTAAAATTCCTTGACTATGCACAAGCAGCTGAGACTCTTCTAGGTTTTTCAGCTAGGGCAGAGCTAAATGGGGGAAAGAAGACCTGCCTTCATTCTATCATCTGTTACCTTCCTTACCATCTGATTCAATGCTACCTTTGAGAGTGAAAGAGTAATAAAAGCAACAATAGAAAAATGTAATAAAACTAAACTAAAAGAATTTATAACTAAAAGAAAATGAATTATAAAAATGAAGAGCACAGTCAAAACTATCACAGATATCAAAGCTATCGAGACCAAATTCTTACTCAAAATTTGCAAATAAAGAATAGTGAGTTTGCAGATGACAATACCTGACTCTCAAAGGAATAACTTCATAAGGAGCTAGGGCTTCTCAGGGAAAGGTGCCAGAGGGTTTATCCCCAGCCCTGTGCTTGGAAAGCAAAAGCCTGTTGGGGAAGGAGACAAAGCTCATGCTTCCTCCAGGGGTCAGCACAATTGGCCATAGTCAGCTGCTCTTACCCAGTGGCCTATTTTCCTGGGAACAGTTCCACCCTGTTTCTCTGCTTCCCCTGCCACCTGTCTTCTCTTGCCAGGAGCATTGTACTTACAGATTCCACAGTACGCCTGTGGCCTGTGTAGAGCTCTCCTTGAGCAATGGCTCTCAAACCCTTTATGACTCAGGCGTGGGAAAGTATTCAGTAATTTTGGTTTCTAACACATTTCCAGCTGCTGCTGCTGCTGGTCAGGGAACCACACTTCAAGAAAACCACTGTCTTAGACCTAGAGTGGGTGCATGGAGGGGTGGGCATCAGCAAACTCCACCCCACAGGCTAAAGCCAGCCTTGAGCTAAAAATGCTTTTTACATTTATAAAGGATTATAGAAAAAATATGAGGAATATGTGACAGAAAAAATATATAGCCTGCAGAGCATAAAATAGTTACTATTTGGCCCCAGTCAGAAAGTTTCACTGACCCCTGACCTAGAATATGCACCAAAGTCTTGGCAGCTGAGGTTTCCAGCTGTTCTGATGTAGTAATTCTACTCAAACTCTGAAATGGAAGGAAATGCTAAATACTGATTCTGATTTTCATTCATACACTAACTGTTCTCCAAACCTGTCTTCTCATTGTCCCTCTATAAAGGCCCAGCACAACCTCATGAACAGAAGAGTGTTTTGCATGTGTTGAGAATTATTTACATTTTTTGGATCAATAATAATACACACCATATACAATTCAGATAGATGTAGAAGAGTATGTAGTGAAATACCAATCTTATACCCGTTTCCTGCCCCCTTGCCCCTTATGCTGAAGTTTGCCATTACTATCTTGTATATCCTTCCAAAGTTAGTCTTGAGTCTGTACACACAATTATCTACTTACATATACTTGTTTAAGTTATGTATATAAGTATGTGCATAAAAATTTTTAACACACAAATGGCATCACTCTCTATGTACACTCTCATCCTTCTTAACAGCCACATATAATATTCTATTGTATGGCTATCCCATAATTTTTAACCACTTCCTTGACAGTGAACTTTAAGGTTGATGGACTCCAAGAAGGAGAATTATTGGCTAAGGTGTGTGTACATTTGTAGTTTTCATGGCTCACGCCCTCTTGCCCTCCAGATAGTCTGTACCTGTCCACATCCCTCCAGTGATGTAGGAGGGTGGGCCTTCTCCACACCTTTACCATAGCATGTGTTGCAGACAGTTCAATCTTGGCCAACCTGATGTGACAAAGTATGGTTTTAATTTACTTCTCTAACTAGGGTACATCTTTTCGTATGTTTAAGAGTTACTTGTAGCTCTTTTTCTGTGAACTGTGTTCAGATACTTGATTTAGTTTTCTGTTAGTTGCTGGTCTTAGGCTTATTAATAGTACACTATCTTTTTATGTTTGTTTTTTATATGATTTATATTTTCCTAGTTTGTCATTGTCTTTTGATTTTATTTTTTCTTTTTGCCACTTAAAATTTTATGTGGGTTGAGTCTGAATATTTATTTTCATGGCTTCTGTGTTTTTTTGTCTTTCTAGGATTCCCCATTCTGGGTCTATTTTATTGGGTTTTTTTTTCCTTCAGTTCTTTTTTATTATTATTTTTTCTGTTGAGGTATCATTTGATATACAATTTTATGAAGGTTTCACATGAGCAACATTGTGGTTACTACATTCACCCATATTATCAAGTCTCCACCACACACACCCCATTGCAGTTACTGTCCATCAGCGTAGTAGCTAGAGTCACTACTTGTCTTCTCTGTGCTATACTGCCTTCCCCGTGACCCCCCTACATTATGTGTACTAATCATAATAGGCCTATTTTATTCTTAACTATCTTGTTTTTCTTTTAGTACATTTATGAGATTTTTTTTGCATATTCAAATACTCTCATGATTTGGAATTTACTTTAAAATATGATGTAGGAGTACAAGTTTTTTCTCCATATCATTGTCTGACATCATTTATTGAACTACCCACCTTTCCCATACTAATTTGAATTGATGCCTTAAAAATTTTTAGTTTAAGTGTTTATTGTTAGCCCATGACAAAATTAAGGAAATGCTGAAGGACAAGGGTCATGTTATATCATGTTGGTTCTGAATCCTCATTGCATTTTAGAATCATCTAAGGCAGTACTTCTCCAAGTTTTATGTGCATCTGAATTACCTTGGAATTTGGTTAAACATGCAGATTCTGGTTCAGTATGTCTAGGGTATGTTCTGGGATTGAGTATTTCTACCAAGCTTCCAGATGCTGAATCTGCTGGTCTTTGAACCACACTAGGGCGCAGGTATAGATAGTTCCAGAGCTTTCTTACGTGACTCTAAGGTATAGTTACAATTGAGAACCACTGGATTAGGATATCTGAATTTCAGTAATTATTATTTTGGCAGTTGTTGTTTGAGGAGCTAGCTAATTCATTGGTATGTAGTGAATGAGTGGGGTAACCTTAGCAGAAGGGTGATTGCTGAGAATAATAAATTGGTTAGGACTCGGTTCCTTGTACATTTCTCAGTGTATAGAAAGATGCTATAGAAGAATGAAAGAAAAACAGTTACAGAAATAAAAGCACTATTCTGTTTGGGTATTTCCTTTCCAAAGCATAAAAGTGCCTGAAGTTTTTGAAGAGTTGCCATGTCTTTTTGTACAGGTGGAATGAGGTATCATCTGCTATCTCCAGAGGATCGAGAAGAACTGGTAGATGGCACAAGGCCCAGAAGAAAGAAACATGACTACCGCATAGCCCTATTTGGAGGTTCCCAACCACAGTCTTGTAGATACTTTAACCCAAAGGTAAGTGATTTTTATTCCTATTTTTCTTTTTGAAAGTTCTGAGCACATAGATACCACCAGTCATAGTAATAACTCCTGCCTTCAGAGAAGTTATAGTTTATGATGACTCCTTCACATATCCTGTGAGATACACAGTTATCATCTTCATTTCACAAATAAAGAAATTCATGCTTAGTCAGACTTCAGATGTTTCTATAATTTCCCTGGAGTGCTGCATGGTAACCGCTGCCAAAGAAGCTGGAAAACTAGTTCTCCTATCTTATCTCTTCTGTTAGAAACTCCTCACATTCATTACAACTCCTTGCTTTATGTGCCATTTTTGATGAAAATTTGCTTTCATTTCTTCCCTTAAGTAATTATGTTTTAGATGTTTTAATCTAAAATAATACATAGTAATTCTAGAAAATTTGGAGAACCCAGAAAATCACAAAGAGAATAGATAAAATTACCTTTAATCCAGCCATTTAGAAATGTTAGCTAATTCTACTGTGTTTTCCAGTATATGATAAATCAGTTAGGGCAGCAGAACTGAGTCATAGGTGTAGGAACACAATTTTTAAAAATAAGTTATTTTTAAAGTAAGTCTTTTTCTCTGCCACAGTGTTCATTCATAAACCCATTAAGCAAGTATCAGATTAGGGAGGGAAGATACAGGTGTATCATCTACATGATTATTAAGAGACTTTGCTGCGCCTGTGGGCACTCTGATAAGAGTTCATATGAGACACAAATTTGTGTCTTTTCTGGAGGACCACCTACATTATCCTTAAATCTCCTTATCAGCAATCTTCCACTCTTGCTTATTACAAGTCTGCACCATCTGGGAAAACTGTTAGCCACTGTACCAGAATTCATAAAAACTGAACTTAAGCTTTCCCTCCTGAAGGGACTGTAGTGCTTTGGCAGTCCACTTTGGCTAGAACTGTCACAAATGACCAAAGCTAAGGTCTCTCATATTTAATAGCTGATTTATAGGGACCACCTCCACAAAGACATAACTTGGTTGAGAGAGAAGATCATCTGGGTAAAAGTTGTATAGCCTGTTTGGGTATTCTGTGCCTTGGGAACTCCATAAGCCCAGTCTTATGTTCACATACCAGATTATTGGCTGAAAGCATGCTGTTTGTGATCAGATAAAACTGTTCAAAATGGGTTAGTGATATAGTCGCTTAGTTCCCCTTGGTGTCAGACATTTGTGTGTCTCAGAACCTAGTGGCCAGCCAGGAGCTATTTACTAAAAAAATGCTGCCTCTTAAAGTAGGTCAGCCTTGCTGTAGAATCCCAGGGCCATGCTCTTTGATCATACTGGGAAATTCCTCAAGCTATATGCAGCATCCTGTTCAGCATCCTGATATCCTAGGATCACAGGGGAGCCTGAGCAGCTAAGCCATGCTATTGCAGCCTGTCCCACTGAGAAAGCTTTCCCTTCTCTAGATTTTACTACAACTGGCAGCTTTTTGGTTTATCCAGTAAAAGTAAATATCCACCCAAATACAGGATATGTTCCATCTGTAATATGTAGGAGATGCATGAGACAGAAAGCTATTGTTCATTTCCAAGGGGTTATGCCATCATGCTGTAGATCAGGACTTGGCAAACTTTTCTATGAAGTGTCGGATAATAAATGTTCTCACTTTGTAAGTTAAACAATCTCTTCCCTAACTGTCTGGCTCTGATGCCGTAGCAGTATAGCAGCCATAAACAACACATAAGCAAATAGGCACGTCTGTGTTCCAATAAAACTTTATTTACAAAAAACAGGCAGTGTGAATAAATAAATAAATAATAAATAAGTAAAAAACAGGCAGTGGGTTGGATTTGGCCTACAGTGCATAGTTGCCAACCCCTGCTCTAGCTCTGTAGACATCTAGGGACTTTGAGGTACAGGATAACTTCTCTCCTGTCCTGTCAAGCACTTGTCTTACCAAGACATGTGGGATCCTTTCCATTTTCTGTTCTCCAGAATTCATCAGTATTATTGGGCATCAGTATAGGAGACCATTGTGTGACTACCTTTGGAAAGATGAGATAAACCTAAAGTCCTACAACTGAGATTATGGAATGGAGCTAGAGAGTAAAGAGATCCATGAAATTATTTTATTTTCCCTGCCAGTCAGAAATTCCATCTAATGGTCAGGGTAAACAGTAACAGAAATAGACATTAGCCAAATGTTAACTGTATGCCAAATTTTAGTGGTTGTTTCAGTTTGGTCTAGGACCACATCTGGCCCAGTAGCAACAGTTAGAGTCACCAATTTCAGCACTTGCCTCAAAGCAGTGGGGTTTCTCTTCTCTTTTGATAGAGAAGGAGACCACAACAGCTTCTCACCAAAATATTTTACAACCATAACTCAGAGTAAATATGCTGCCAGATATCAAAAAGACCTCTCCAGAAAGGAAGATCAATCAGGTTAATAGGTTAGACATTGTTATATTTAGACTGTCCCTATTGGTCTGCTCTCAGCTCATACATTTATCTCTGGAACATTCCTCCATCTCCAGAATATAGGCTGGTTTTTTATTAAAGACAATGGCTTCCTTTCTTATTAAAAGACTGGGAGACTGGCAGGTACCATAAGGCTTCATGGCCTGTGCAGTACAATCCAGTAAGCACAATGCCAGTATGCTTAAGAGAGAATTGCTACACCTACACATCTTATCCCACACCAGGTAAGGATCAAAGGATCAGACTATTGACATTAGACACAGATTAATTGACATTAAAAAACAATTTCAGTGTTTTAACTTTCAGGATCCACTATCCCCATAAACTATTCCCTTTAGATATTATATACAGGAAATTTATTAATACACTCTTTTTTTCCAAGCAGAAACTGAAATCATAGCAGTTTGAATTGTAATTCTGTGAGCCACATCTTTCAGTTGCTGATAATAGTTATACCCTTCTTATTACCCAAAGCCTAACTATGGTGTTGGTTTTGACATTAAAAAACAGTTAAGCCAGTTTTGGGGGAAAAAATATTTTAAAGTAGATGGCTATTTTGATGTACAGAGGAACAAAGAGAATGCTAATTTCATTTAGGAGACATTGAGCATCATTTCTAGAATAACACAGATGTGGAATGACTCATTACTTTGTCTTTGGTCTGTAGTTCTAATGCTTTCCTTGGTTTTCTTTTTAATTGGACAGTTGAAAAGGAATGTACATTCTACACGACCCTGGAAGTGAGACTGTAACTTCAGAATTCTCATTTGATGTCTTACTCTGCTCTTATAAATGGGCCATACTGAGTGCTCTTTTATATGCAGCTACAAATTTTAGACTTCCAGTAGGAAAATTCAAATAATTGAAGAAATAACTACGAATAACATCCTCATTCTGTCAATTATCTTTTATTCCTTAAAGCGAACACCATTAGAAATCCCATCACAATGTTTATTAAATTCTTCTATTAAAAGTACCAGCTCCTCCCTTCTTTTTGCTCTAAAACTTCATCTTGAAAATTTTCACCATTTATTATTATTTGTATATGGTATTTAATGTAAGCTAATTAGTCTTTTATTGCCAATATTAAAACTGTTAGGCTGGTTTCAGTATAAATGACTATTATCTACCTTGAGTCTTCCAAAATGAACATTATTTCATTATTTAAGTAATCTACTTAATAAGGAGTACTACATAGAAATTATTTTTTAATTCTTGAACTTAATATTTTCAGAAATGTTGATGGTTTAACTATCATTAAATGGAGCCCATTTGTGTACATCCTATGCCAGCCAGAAATGATCATTCTTACTGAGTTCATGTCCTTCAAAGGAGACAATTTAAGCAGTATTAATTGAATTATCCAGAATTAAGCCACTATCCCCATAAACTATTCCCTTTAGATATTCCTTAGATATTGCTGCTGAGAGGAGGCAAATATTTATAATAGTTGCTGACTGAAAAATAAAAAAGAAAATCTTAATTTTTTTTCTGAGTATTAACAGAAAAAGAAGTCTTGGGTTGCTGTATTGAATAGAAATGATACCATTCTTGTTATGGTCCTTTATAAAGCCTGCTGAACTTCCCCTTCCCTACCTGTGCCTGTTTTAAAGTTTTCAAATGCTTAGTAGTTACTGAAAGAGCTGCTTATCTCTATGCCATGCTCTGTTCTGTTAGTATTGGTGTTCTCAGGAGAAGAATGGGAATGTCATATAATATTGATGCCTAAATAAAAGTTGACTTTATTGACCAGGTTTTATTGGACTTTTCCTGTCCTTGAAATGATGAGCTCTGAGGGCTTAGAACTTTGTAAGGGTCTTACCTCATCACTCTCAGATGGTGGAGAAACAGGAGACTATGCCCTAGAAAAATAAGGGATTCTGCATATTCTCTGCCTAAACAAATAGTGTTAAGACAGCAGGGTGAGAGCAGATCCTATAAGTTACAAAGGCAGAAAACCACATGGTGCCATATTATGTGGAACCATCAGGTTCAGGAGGTTTACACTGAGTACATTTTCTTACTCAGAACCCTGAAGTAGACTCATCACTGAGCTTAGTGTCTTGGCCTCACTCAAGTATGTGAGAATGAATGAACCAGTAAAACTTCCTATAACATTTCACTGGCAATTTTGTCGTTTGGTTTTACAGAGCTGGATTTAAATGCAGATGGACCCTAAATCAAAAGAAATGAAGTTACCTTTGACTCAGAACAGTTTCCTGTTGGAAATATTGTTTATTAAAGTATCACAGTGCCTCTTCTCACAGTATCATAGCCACTTTCACTCTTAAACTGTCCTTCACGGAGGGGACAGTCCCACTCTGATCACAGTGGAAGTCAGCAATTGTACAATCCCTATGCTTTTAAGAGGCATGCATAAAACAAGTATAAACCTTAATGGAAAATTGTGTTACATTAAAAAATTAGTGAGACTTTTTATAAGAGCAAATCAGTAGTGTTTGTCACCAGCAAAAGAGTGTTGGAGAAGTAGTACACTGAAGTAGCGGGGTGGGCACTGCTAAAATTACCAGGAACTTAGAGGAGCAAAATGGGCAGCAGCCATCCCAGATGGACTGGACCTGCAGCCATGTGCTCCAGGGATTGACATTGCTGACATGCCAGTGTGGGTCGTAGGGTAACCCTTAAGCTTCCTTAGTTGTCAGTATAATGGGCACCTGGTGGTAAAGGTCAGTGTGCTCTGCAGCTTGTGCACAGTATTCCTAATGCCCAATTGTTTGTGGGCAGTTTGGTTAGATAAGTGGTCCTCATGTTCATTTGGAAGATTGGAACACAGTCTGAGGTAAATTCTCCACAGAGTGCTCTGCTTTCCTAGAATGTCTTCTAAAATAGGAATATTGATGGCTTTAGTTTTGGTTCTTTTCAAGCATCTCCATGGCACACTGTTCTGTAGTTTGGTTCACAGCCCTTGCACCCCACATAGGTGCAGAGCCTTAAGTTCCCACCTTTGAGGATCTGTTGCCTTTTTTTTTTTTTAATGGGTCTGATTCCTGTAATTCTATTCAGAAATTCTACACACAGTGATAAGCCACAAGTACAAAGTATGGTGTCAGCAGGACCTTAGGCCCTCTGAAGATTCTAGAGGGAAAATCTATCCTTGCTGTTTCCAGTTTCTAGTGTCTCCAGGCATTACTTGGCTTGGGTAGCATAACTGCTATCTCTGTCTTCACATAGTCCTTTTTATTTATTTATTTTTTATTTTTTATTAAGGTATGATTGATATACACTCTTATGAAGGTTTCACATGAAAAAACAATGTGGTTACTACATTTACCCATATTGTGAAGTCCCCACCCATACCCCAATGCAATCACTGTCCATCAGTGCAGCAAGTTGCCAGAGAGAAGATTTGTTGCCTTTTGTGTTAGTCACTGTATCTCAAAAATTTCCAATGAAAATATGACTGACCATGGGAGGGATGACATCAAACTCATTCTCTTTAAGCCACAGTGAGCCGTAATTACCATAAATTAATACATGAGTCCCCTAAAAAGGCTAGAAGAGAACAAAAACAGAGCTGTAAGTATTTGAGGGCCATAAGTGGAAAGGGATGATGAAACTAGGAGTCGTATCTCTGTGTGGTGGTGTTTTAAGGGATTCTAGCCATTCTGAAATTAGCTAGAGGGAACAGGCACAAGAACACAGGGCTGGAGTGATACCAGTCAGGCTGAGGGTGGCCAACGAGGAGGGAGATAAATTATCTATTTTTACTATACCGTGTCACTTGAAAATTACTGTTGGCTACCTTTGGTAGTTGTTCATATGATGACCCAGAGGCACAGTAAGATCTGTCGTCTTAGAAGGATTAAATCATGTTCAGATAGGTTTGGTGTGATTATTTTCTTTGAAAATTGGTAGTCAGGTATAAGAAGTGATTATCCTCTGCTGTTCTAAACAAAGCATATTGTATGGTTAGCTGGTTGTAAAGCATAGTTTAAACAAATAATATTTTGGCATATATTACTAGTGTCACAGTTCATCTAGAATTTGAAGTGTGTGGGTTGGGCAGCAGCAGGGGATATGAAAGACATATGTATCACTGTCCGGTCCTCGAAGTCAAAGTGATTGCAATGTACCAGAAGCATGGTGCAGTTAGCACAGAGGCTGAGGTCACCGAGGTAGCCACTGAACATGGCCAATCGGAAGTCCCAACGTGGGATGGACAGTGACAGCCCTGGTGGTGTGAAAAGAAGAGGTCCCCCTGGGTTGGATTTGTCCATGGAAGTGTTCCTAGGAAAACTTACTGGTACAATTCGGATAGGGAGAAAAGACAAGAATATATTGAATCCTATAAATAGATATATCTTTTTTGGCTTGATCAGTGTAATTACTATAATTTTTCATAAAAGCTTCCAAAGTATTATTCAACTGAATGGAATCTAACTTTGTGCTTTAGCAAAAAGAAATTCTACATAAATGGAAGAACTTAAGGACTAGGCCATTGGTCTTTTTTCTTCTGTGACTTTTTTTTGTCCTTTTTCTTTTTAAAGGAAAGAAATTGTTTTGTAGAAAGATCATTTCAAGTCTAGGTATATGAGCTCTGGCAAGTTAGTTTTCTGGTCTGTTAATTGAAAAGCTTACATCATCTTAGGATTTGTGTGACTATCAGTTATATTCATTTACTCCATCTTTCTTTTCTTCCGTCTTCATTCAGTTTCTCCCTGCCATCCTTAGGTTTTCTCACTTTCCCATATTTAAATATAAGAAGGCTTACACCTTTTCCATTTTGTTTTTTTTTTCCACCTTTCCTAACTCATCCAGAAACCTCTCTGCCATCTGCATTAGCAACTATGCTCTGCACATCTGAGACAGAGTAGATATTTTTTTGGTGAGAATATTTTGTTAAATAAGTATATCACTGCAATTCAGGTTTTGAGAGAATCATTTAAAGTACAATATGCCTTCCAATGCCAAGATTAAAAGTTCCTCTAAAAGTAAACCATGCATTGAGTAACTGGCAAGGTACCAGCACAGGGATACTTGCCTGCTAATTCATTTATTTTACAGAGGACAAGGATGTTTCAGCGTAATATCCATGTCAAGTTTTACTTTTGGACTGAGTTTCATTTCATACTTAAATTTATGAGTAGTTTAGGTTTGAGTTTTATTTTTTGGTGGTCTGGCCTTGCTTTGAGAGTAGAGAGGAAGAGCATTTTGTGACTTTATAAAGCAGCAGTGATTCTCTGATTTCCTTTTGAGCTGGTTTCTGGCCTCACTTCAGATTCCTTGCTAATTTTAACTAATCATTAACAGTTGAGAAATGCCTAATTATATGTTCATTGTTCCTACTTTGATCTAGCAGCTTACAACAGCACAAGCATGCCTCCTCTACCCACCCCACAACTCTGGAACCCTTTTCTCTATCTGCAGTGCTGTATTTCTTAAAGGACTTGTTACAAGAGCATTTTCCCCTAATGGCTGATTATTAAGTCCCTTTCTGGGCTTCAGGAAGTTAATGTTACCAGCAGTATTTGTGTGATTTGAAAATGAGTACATTTAAAAATGGGTACAACCTGTGAAATTACTTGGCATGGCCAAGTGTTTACTTAATGAAAAACGAGTGCCTTCATAAGTGTGCCACTTGGAAGGAAGAGACTGATTCTGATCCATCCTATTGTTGAAATTCAGCCTCATAGCATAATAGTTATTTATGGTTTTCCATTCTTAAAGCCTTAAATTAGTTTTAATTTAACATTCTGTTAAAAAGCATTATTATAAATGTCTGCTGGGAGAAGTTGTTTTTCTTGTACCACTTTTGGCACCATTTGCCTAGTTGTTGTACTTTCTTTGTTAAAAAAAATGCTCATCATAAAATTCAAATAAAGAAAGATATAAAGAAGAAAGCCAAAGTGCTCCCAATATCAAAAAGCAGACATCAGTAGTTACTGAACATCATTCCAGTCGTGTGATTTTACACATGTGGGATCATGTCATATATGGCATTTTTCGAAGACTTTTTTACTCTGCATTTATATTACAGAAGTATTTTCATGTCAGTGAAAATACCATTCTTTGAAGGGCTGCAGAGTTTCCATCATAAAGCTATCCCATAATTTATTTAATGCTAAGCACATACTATAATTTGTTAAATGCCTATCTTCTTTATGCATAGTTGGCCTGTTCCCCTGTTTTCCCTGTTAAAATACCCTTGCCATGAAACATCCTTCTATATACCAACTTTGTCCACTGTCCAGTTCTTTCTTTAGGGTAAATTCCTAGGAGAAGAATTGTTCTAGTGAAGGATAAAAATGGAAATATATAGATACACCAAAAAAGCCTGGTCCCTTAACCCAGCTACTGTTGGTTCGTTGGTCACAGCTCTCCCTATTCCTCAGTGGTGCAGCCACCACAGGACCAGGAGTCACAGTGACAGGATGCATGCTGGAGTCAGTGTAATTTAAGGACAGCACTTCAGAAAGGAATCAGTTTAACCTAGGAGCCAAGTGCAGCCTCTATATTCTTTGACCTTTGGCAGGTCAAAAATGAAAGGGGCTCAGCTGTATGAGACATACTTCTCTACAAATGTGATGTATCACCCAATAAAAACATTCCCTTCAGTATGTGAAGCCCTGGGCCAAATACCCCACAAAAACTTGGAAAATCCCTATATTCAAAGAGGTTCTGGTTTTAATAACTGAGCATTGTATTTATAACTGTCAAGCTGTGGAGGCTGTGCAGAAACTCAGTGGCCATCCTGAGGCTGTTGAGGTTTTATAGATTTTATAGATGAGACTGTTGAGATCCTTCAGTGTTAAGTGAAATACCCTAAGTCACTTAGCTAGAAATACAACAGAAACAAAAAGAACCCAGAGTCCTCACCCAATCCAATGTTCTTTCTGGAGGCTGCATAAGAAGATTTTTAGAGAAGAAGGGCAGTGTAGGGGTTCGGGGGCAGCTTTGGAGTCTGATACATTTAGACTTAAATCTTGGATTCACCCCTTTCTAACTCTGTGGCCTTTGACAACATACTTAACATCTCTAAGATTTAGTTATCTGTAAAATGAGGATATTACCTCATAGGGTTATTGAGGAAATTAAATAAGAGAATGTTTTAAGATATTTCAGCATAGTTCCTGGAAAAGAAAGTACTCAATAGTGAATAAATTAATAATTGGTATAGTAATACACTCTAAATCATTTGGACTCCAAGATCATCTAGTTCAGTCTTTTTGTTTTACAGATAAGGAAACTAACATCTCTGAGAGTTTAAGTGACTTACGTGAGACCCATGGCTCCTCCATACAAAGCCCAGCTCAGTGCCCATTTTCCACCTCCTTAGAGCTATAGTCTTTGTGACCTTATGAAATGAATGAAGCCAAAATATTTCTATATATTTTTCATGAAAACTACTAGGAATGTTCTGGCATTTGGCATAAGCCTGCTTTTCTATATAGATTGTCACCATTGTTCTGTGATAGTATTTTTTAACAGCCCTTAGAAACTAAAATAAATTATATCATGGCTTAAGACAAAATGCTTTATAATTTGGTCATTTTAAATTCAAATTAGATTGACTCCTTCAGGTTTCTGCAAGAAATCTTAAGCTTTTACCATTTTGTTAACTTTGCTTTGCTTTTTTCCTAAGATTTCATCTTCCCTAATTTTGCTTGGTTTCCCCTCAAAATGATCTAAAATAAAGTTCTCAAGTCTTAAAAATAAAAAATACTTCTTTCATTTTGGATTTTGGTTGTCTTGATTATTAAAGCCTACATTTGTAGTGTTTCTTACTTAAGGATTCATATGTTTTCAGAATACAAATATATAAAATTCTTACTTTGCAAGGAAAATAACAGGCTGATGTTTTTGCGTTGAGGCATTTAGAGAAAATACTACAGCCCCTCACCTCGAGAAGCATTTCACTGTCCTGTAGCATTGCACTACAGCTGGAAAATCACACAGGACAGCTGTAATGGAGTGCTCAATCATCAAGTCCAGGCTTCAGTGTGGTTGGGATTCAGAAAAGGAAATCAGGAAGCCTACTAAAAGGAAAGGAGTCCTGAGCCTGAAAAAAGTCTAGAATGTGGTTTGTCACAGTAGAGATATGAAAGGCTGACTAGGACCAGGAAGACAGGACTTTATACATGGGTGTGTGTGTGTAGATGCATATATATGGGTGGTGTGTCAAAACTTAAGAAATCCTTCTACTGTGTCTCTTCCAGGCTTTCCAGTTTCCCATTTTCATATCTTCTTAGCAGCTAAGCACAGAACCTTTGCATGGACTAGATACTCAATTAAACTTACCTGAATTATATTTTTAGGTAACAATTCTTGCTCCTGCCCTCACACATAAACTGTAACTCTAGTGCTATTCTCCCATCTTGCAGCTAACATGAAAGCTGCTTGCTATGTAGCCTAGAAATACCAGAGGCTGGAAGTAACCCTTCCTCCATCTGCAGGCCCCAGGTTGGAAGTGGTGGGTCCCATCACTAGGATAAGACCTGGCACTCCTACCCACTGAGCTAATAAGCCTGATTTCCTATCTATTTTTTTTCCCCTCTCTGCTTTCCTCCTCAGCTACACATGTTCTATCTCCTGAGCAGTCTAACAAGTTATTAAAGGGCAAACATCAAACCACCTTTTCAGTACTCTATTTTAGATGAGGGGTAGAGTGGGGGAATTAGGTAAACCCCCAGGCTGGACTGCTCATACACACACATACAAAAAAAGATCATAAATCCCCTCCCCCAAGACATATGTATAACTAAAGCCAGATATGTTTAAACAGGTGAATTTAATACCTGACATGTATATTTAATAAGCCCACTTATAAAATGTTAAATTTTAGCACAAATGAAGTGTATTTTATATTCTAGGTAGAAATTCCTGCAAAGATCATTTCATATTCGGCCTAGATAAAGTTTGGCAAAATGTTATATATAGTTAGTATTTATTGAGCTTAGAGTCTAACATGTACAATGACCAATGACAGTATTTCAAGAGTTGCAGAAGGTTGAAAACTTAAGGATTTCTATAGAAATTGTAGCCCAAATTGCAAACACACATACACACACATGTATATACTGCACACACACAGGCTAATCAATCTTCCCTTGGGTGTGTATAGTTCCAAGACAGCAATTTATTTTACTTGTTAAATCTGAAGCATAACCAGACCCTATATGACAGGTATTATGAGTACCCATTTATTCCCTCCTGAACCTCCTTATTATTATTAGAAAGTTAGAACCATTCTATTACCAAACTCTATGAAATTATTTCATTCTTTGGAACCTCATAGCCTAGTGTCTGAATGTTTAAGCTTATCTAGCTTTTTAAAAAAAGTATATATTTTTTAATCCCAGGTCTGTGTGGCATTTATTTTTAATTTGAAGAGTAGCAGATCTTTATAAAAAAATATTAACTTTCTCATCCTGAAATTAAGACAGAACAAGGAAAGATAATGTTTTTGAAGAGATCTTTAGAAATTATGGAGAAGTTCTCATGTAACTTGGGTGTAAGAGTGGCAAGACATAGATTTACTGAATTAACAATGTACCTTATTATTGAAATTGTATTTCTCTGCTAATGAGCTTAGATCAAAATTATGAATAGATTTGCAGAACATGGAAGGGAATCATTCACTTTTGAGGGATCACTCCCTGGAGAATATGATTATTGTTATGCCTATTAATTTTTTTCATTCTGTGGTATGCAGTTTTTCTCAGAAAACAAATTTTAAAAATAATTTCCCTCATTTTTTTCAGTGTCCACTGAGTAAGACTGAAACTTCTGGAACATGTTACGTTTATCCTATAGTCTATGAGTGTGCCTACCAATAGACAATACCTCTGAGTAACCAAGGTGGACACTGAGACCCTAATTTGAGAATGTAAAAAGGATTAAGGCTCTGTTTTTCTGGTCACCCAAAAAACAAAATGTTTTTATCACTAGGAGTCAAGGTACCTTACATCAGGGGCTCTTCTTTTTCCTTAGAGACCATTCCTTATGTTTTATGATATTGGATCCAATCCAGTGAATACCTGGAACATTCGATGCCAGCATGATAGATACCAAATTTTTCCCAAAGAGAGCTCAACATGAGTCACACACACTGCTTTGCTTGGTGAGATTGGGAATTGTCTGGATTGCTGTCTGACCCTAATTATTTTCAGCCATTTTCAGAAAGCAGGAACACTGTAGCTTCCTTTCTCAAAGAGGGAAGGTTCCAAGATGCTGTAACCTTGGGAACAGTGGCCATACATTTACATAGAAGCACACGGGTGTCCTTGGGTATCATCAGACATAGTAAGGAAACAGTGGTGCCATGAGCGACCTTTATTGTGAAGTACTGATTGGTGCTCATTTCTAATACTTGGGAAGAAAAAAGTGAGTTTCCAGACTACTCAGAACAGTTTATTCAAGTATTTCATAATATCACACTTTTAAGAGTCCATCTGACTGCACTGGCTCAACTGAATAGTTACAAAAAATTAATATTTCACAGAAGTCTATAAAATATCTTCTAGCTTTAGACAGCAATAAGACAAAGGTAGTTTATGCCTCATTATCCATTCTTTTTTAAAAAAATTTTTTATTAAGGTATGATTGATATACACTCTTATGAAGGTTTCACATGAAAAAATAATGTGGTTACTACATTTACCCATATTATCAAGTCCCTACCCATAACCCAATGCAGTCACTGTCCATCAGTGCAGCAAGTTGCCAGAGATCCACTACGTGCCTTTTCTGTGCTACACTGTTCTCCCCGTGATCCCCCACACCATGTGTACTAAACATAATACCCCTCAGTCCCCTTCTCCCTCCCTCCCCACCTGCCCTCCCACACCCCTCCCCTTTGGTAACCACTAGTTCATTCTTGGAGTCTCTAAGTCTGCTGCCTTTTTTGTTCCTTCAGTTTTGCTTCATTGTTATACTCCACAAATGAGGGAAATCATTTGGCATTTGTCTTTCTCCGCCTGGCTTATTTCACTGAGCATAATGTCCTCCAGCTCCATCCATGTTGTTGCAAATGGTAGGATTTGTTTCTTTCTTATGAATGAATAGTATTCCATTGTATATATGTACCACATCTTCTTTATCTGTTCATCTACAGATGGACATTTAGGTTGCTTCCATATTTTGGCTATTGTAAAAAGTGCTGCGATAAACATAGGGCTGCATATGTCCTTTTGAATCTGAGAAGTTGTATTCTTTGGGTATATTCCAAGGAGTGGGATTCTGGGGTCAAATGGTATTTCTATTTTTAATTTTTTGAGGAACCTCCATATTGCTTTCCACAATGGTTGAGCTAGCTTACATTCGCACCAGCAGTGTAGGAGGGTTCCCCTTTCTCCACATCCTCGCCAGCATTTGTTGTTCTTAGTCTTTTCGATGCTGGCCATCCTTACTGGTGTAAGGTGATATCTCATTGTGGTTTTAATTTGTATTTCCCTGATTATTAGTGATGTGGAGCATCTTTTCATTTGCCTGTTGGCCATGTGAATTTCTTCTTTGGAAAACTGTCTCTTCATATCCTCTGCCCATCCATTGATTCTTTATATCATTCGATATATATCTGGCAGGGAAGGGATGGAGATATTTACATCTGAAAAAAACTTTTTTTAAATAACAAAGCTACTTTTAGAATTTTCTTATATTATTAGCCTCAATAATAGAAGAAATAGAAGACTGGGTGGTGGTGATGCATCCAAATGTATTAAAGCTTATTATATAACCAGAAAAGAACCAAAATAGCCACGCCTTCCTCTTGCCCTCTGCTCCAGCTAACCAACATTCTAGAGAAATCACACAAGGTTAAATTAGACAATTGTCTCAAGCCAAACATTTTTATATGTGCTCTAGTAAATTAACACATTCTTATATTTTGTATTTTCTCAACTGTATCTTTGCTTCATCCTTTCAGCTATATTTTTCCATTATTGAAAGCTTTCTGTCCTTTGCTATTACAGGATTATAGCTGGACAGATATCCGTTGCCCCTTTGAAAAACGAAGAGATGCAGCATGTGTGTTTTGGGACAATGTAGTGTACATTTTGGGTGGCTCTCAGCTTTTCCCCATAAAACGAATGGACTGCTATAATGTTGTGAAGGATAGCTGGTATTCCAAACTGGGCCCTCCAACACCTCGAGACAGTCTTGCTGCCTGTGCTGCAGAAGGTAAAATTTATACATCTGGAGGCTCCGAAGTTGGTAAGAACTTAGTCAGTATTCTTGTTTGGGGGAAGTGCTTTAAAGCCAAGTATATTGACTTTCATATTTAAATAAACAATTTGTGTTATTTGTCCAGGTACTTTTTGAAAATTTAAATGTATATCTGTCACATTTTAGAGCCCATTTCCTTGAAAGTTTGCCTTACTCCTTGATAAGTCATTCATTTATAATGACCTCAACTTCCTAGGTTATGTTAATTGTCTACTTTTTGTTGTAATGAAGCTTTCATCAACATCATCTGGATTTAGTTTAGATTATTTGTTTTGGATACTAATATTATTTGCCTTTAAGATTTCAGAATTCATCTTACTCATAGACCCTTTAAGACCTCTTTATTACATTCAAGCTTTTAAAATCTGTATTATCTTTGCTTTCTTTGTATCAGAAAAAAGTAGAATGATCTTTCTTTTTCAATTTATTCTTTAACTTTCTAATATAAGATTGCTAGTGGTTATACACTTATTGGTCATAACAGGGTGTAAAAACTTTTCTCATTGATGGATAATTTGTTAGTGTCCAGTAGTGGTCTTTTTCTAAATGAATTAATTTTTCTAATGAATAATCTAGCTGCAGAATAGACATGAAATAGTTTTTCATGCTTTCATTTTTTTCAAGTAATTTCTTTAGCTAAATAATGGGCTTATTTTCTTTTATGATTTTTATATTAGGCCAAGGAATGTTTTACTTTTGTCAGCATATTTATTTAAGTTCTTACTCCTGCCCCCACTAGATGTCAAATACCAGAAAAGTTTTGATTTCCTAAACGTGACTTAAGAGGTGACTTTTCCCCTCTTTAATGACATTCTTCACAGAATGTCTAATATAGCATATTTCAAATACAGTAAATATTAAAGATAATAGAAGGCAATTGTTCTGTAGGTATTTTTATAGAAAATACAATAGATAACTTTGTATCCTCAGTATTTACTAAGTCAGCTTTTTACCTAGTTTTTCATATCTGCTGTATACTGTATATTTCCCGTGTCAACCAACTGAATCTACTAAATTGAAAATGTTGAAAAAGCTAAAAGGAAGTTGTTGTTATTCATGATAGTTGCTTCTGGCATCTGTTACTCTCCAATCTCTGTTTCTCATAGACCTTGGTTGTGATTGACAATTATAAGGGTATTGTTGTTTTGTTACTATTGTTTTAAAGCATTAGGGAAGTCCAGAAGACTAGGAGATGAGAGGTAATTTGATAAAGTTCTAACTTCTTTTATCTTGGAAAAGAAAAAAAAGACTGATCTTTAATGATATCATTTCTAAAAGTTTATAAATATGTAGAAGTTGTAAAACAGGATAAATGTTTTGCCATTAAAATGTATAATCAAAGCACACCAGAAACATATTAATAATGATACTTTGAGAGCATACTCAACAGAAGAACAGCATGACTTCAGGGCTTACCCACACCACTGAGAGTTATTCAGGAAGAATAGTTTTGTTAATGGTGCAGTGGCTGTTACAGAATATTAAATGTCTTGTTATGTCATCAATGAGTAGTTTTCATACTTTAAGGTATAGATTTACCATCTGTAAATAGCTATGCTTTTCCTCTCTATATAAAATTTGAAGTTTGGATAATTCATGGCATGCATTACTGGGCTTGAAGACCTACCTACATATTTCTTGATTTTTCTTTTGAAATCAAGCCAGTTTCTTTTTCCAAAGTTTAATTACCATTACATAAGTCTTTCCAACAGATCATTTCTTGGATATTTTCCAAAGTCTATACAAAAAATTAGCTTTTTCTTCAACTATTTCTACAATTTTTGTTGTTGATTAAGTGTGGAAAAGATTCTACAACTCTTAAGTTCCTCCCTCCAGTAACCAATGACTCAGCTTTACAGTCAGCTCGCCCTAAGAGCAAACATGTATTAAGCATGAGGGTACCCTTTTCTTTTACAGGAAACTCAGCTCTGTATTTATTTGAGTGCTATGATACAAGAACTGAAAGTTGGCACACAAAGCCCAGCATGCTGACTCAGCGCTGCAGCCACGGGATGGTGGAAGCCAATGGTCTGATCTATGTTTGTGGTGGAAGCTTAGGGAACAATGTTTCTGGGCGAGTGCTGAATTCCTGTGAAGTTTATGATCCTGCCACAGAAACGTATGTATCTATTTAAAACTCTTATTTCACTGTTAACTATATTCTATAAACTCAGCAGAAGATGTCAAAAGGCAGAAGGAACCCCACAGAGGAGTTTAGTTCTTGTATTAAGAATGTGCATATACTTGGGAACATGCTAGGGCCAGGGGCATGTTTACAGGTTGGACCCTTCCTCTATACATTATAAAATAACTTCACCTCGTACCCCATGGAAGCCCCTCTGTTCCTGCTTGTGCAATAAATGCCTATGAATAAGATAAGTCTGACTGATTCATCAAACTCATAAAACATTTTTGAGAGGTAAGGAAATGTAGGGGACATTAAACTAATGAAATGGACACAGATATTCCAGTCAGAACTTCTGTTGGTATTCACAGATGTCTAAAGAGAAAAGTCACTTTAAGTGCATTGTTCTTCACAAGAACAAATTATTGGGTACCACCTTAAAAATCACAAATTATGTGTATGGGAGTGTATGTAAACAGGGATTGAATCTCAGAAAAAAATAAATACAGTTGCCAATGTATATGATGCTACTACCTGCAAATTATTGTTCTTCAACCCTTGTGTCTACATTTATATTCTCAATCCCATTATTTATAGTAGTGGCTGTGAACACAGCAACATGCTAATAAGTTATTAAATTTAACAGAATGGTAGTACTTTTGTTACTAGAGCTAGCTGAAGTTCTAAATGTGAATTTGAAGATGGCTGTGTGAGTAGTAACAGATGCTACTAATTTGCTGATTGCTGTAGAGGCCCTGATAAATTTGTTTTACTTTTTCATATGTAAATATTAAGTGAAAGCAGACTCCAAGGAGGGACTAGCAGTTACCAAAGGGGAGGAGTGGGGGAGAGGGGGAAGGGAGAAGGGGATTTAGGGGTATTATGATTAGTTGACATGGTGTAGGGGAGGTCACCAGGCAGACAGTGTAGCACAGACAAGTAGTGACTCTGTGGCATCTTACTGTACTGAGGGACAGTGACTGCAGTGGGGCATGGGGGGACTCGATAATGTGGGTGGATGTAGTAACCACATTGTTTTTCTTGTGAAACCTTTATAAGAGTGTGTATCAATGATACTTTAATAAAAAAAAATTAAGTGAAGGTACATGTGACAATATTAGTGGTTTACATTATCTTCAGTTCTTCTCCTAATTTTTGTTACCATTTTGCAAATTATTGTCATCTACAGGAAGCGATTTCTTCCAAAGACAGGGTAATAGTGTCAAGGGTTCCTTTATTTCTCATGCCCTTTCAGAATTCAAGGAATAAAATCCATGTTTACTCCACCTATGAACAAGTTACTCAAAACCATTGTTAAACTTTTATTTTCTAGCCTTTCAGACTTGTATGTGTGTGAACACACATAAATGAGTGGTACATGTGCACTTAATTGGGGTTACAAACCTTTCTTATAAATTAGTTTAAGTCTTTTTAATTCCTGTGAACAAGTACACTAAAAACTTTTTTTTTCCAGATGGACTGAGCTGTGTCCAATGATTGAGGCCAGGAAGAATCATGGACTGGTATTTGTAAAAGACAAGATATTTGCTGTGGGTGGTCAGAACAGCTTAGGTATGTGATGTTAATCCCACTGTTCAATTTACCCACTGAGTTTGCTCATATTTCCTTATCTTACATTACTGAAATGTTTCTTAAAATCTAGATACAAGCACTTATCACATGCATCATTATACTTATTTTTATAGTTCCTGAAAACTTAGATATTTCATAAAACATAGCAGTATATTTAACATCCTTCCCTGTGAAATGTAGGTAATGGTCACCAGTCATTGTGACAGTCTCAGATTCCACACATTTCCAAATATGATATCACAGCAGTTTCAGAACTATTAACAGAAACATTTTAACTTAAAAACCTTATAAAACTTTTAAATATACATTTTAGGACTTATATCCAGGCTCTGGATGGCAGTTCCCTGAACATTTTTAAACATTGCATCAAAGTATCAATATTACTATTTTTAAGTGAGCAGAGGTGACCTTTTTTTCCTTTAATTTTATACTAAAGAATCTTAAGTAATTACTTTAAATAATGGAGAATCTGGACTGAATCTGTAGTTCTCAAACCTCTTTTTTGTCAGTACCTTTAAGCATTGCTTAAGTATAACAAATAACTTCTTTCCCTGCTCCTGTTTCTCTCCACTGCTGTTTTCTATAAACTGTTGAAAGACAAATGGCATGAAAGAGAAAAAGACATTTGAATAATTACAATCAAAGATAGTCAAAAGAAAAACTTCTTTATTTTTATATTTTGGTTTATCTTTCTAGAACAGATAGGACATTTTCAATTTGGTAGAATAAATATATATATGTGTGTGTGTGTGTGTGTGTGTGTGTGTGTGTGTATATGATTCTAAAGGACAACAAATAAAAAGTTAGGTTTCTGTCATGTTTATTAGGAGTAACAATGTGGGCATTTGTTGTAAAATTCTTACAGCTTTAGTGCCTGTTTGAAATGTTCATAATAAAATGTTGGAAAAATGCAAATAATTAAAGAGATCTGTTTTATTCTTTTGAAGGTGGCCTGGACAATGTAGAATATTATGATATTAAGTTAAATGAATGGAAGATGGTCTCACCAATGCCATGGAAGGGTGTGACAGTGAAGTGCGCTGCAGTTGGCTCTATAGTTTATGTCTTGGCTGGTTTTCAAGGTGTGGGTCGATTAGGACACATTCTTGAATATAATACTGAAACAGACAAATGGGTTGCCAACTCCAAAGTCCGAGCTTTTCCAGTAACAAGTTGTTTAATTTGTGTTGTTGATACTTGTGGAGCAAATGAAGAAACTCTTGAAACATGAAAAGTGAGTGGACGTCAAGACTCATCAGAGACTCAAAAATATGGCCACCAGTGCTTTGTTCCAAGAGTTTGGTTGCAAAGTTTTAGTTTGGTGTTTTGTTTTTTTTTAAGGGAAGTTTCAAGTAAAGTAGGTTCCCTATTAAGTAGATATTTCTATTATATGGATTTCTTTACTTCATTCAAAAACCGTATTTTAGCTGGCCACATAACCAAGAACATATCTAGCAAGAAATAATTGAAAAATTGTAAGCATTTGGTGAAAATCAGGATTCTTAAATGAATTTCACATCTGTATGATTATGGCAGAGTGGGGGATCGGCTCATCAGTGACACAGTCTCATTTTAGCCCTAGATTCTATTTTCATACATCATAGAAGTGCTGTGTAGTTGTTTGTTTGTTTTTGTACCTTCAAGAACTAAGAAATCATATGAATTGTAAGTCAAGACAGGCACCTCTAATGAGGCAGCTTAATCTCAGATAATATTGCTTGTCTTCATTTGCTTAATTTAGTGCCAAATGTATTTCATTTTAGAAGTAAGCCAGAGTGAGTCAAGGCATACACACATATATTCTCTCACAAAACTTCATAAACACATTTTGGGACTTAAAAATGTACCCAATACCTCATGAAATATATTCAATCTAATTAAATATGTTTCATCATTTTAACACAAAATGTCAATCTTAGCACCCATCATTAATATCACTGTTTTATCAGTGGTTAAAAAATGATTATGCCTTTTCAGTCCTCACTGTTAAATAAAATACAATCGTAATAATTAACTAGCAAAAAATAGGCTATTTATAGCAAACTTCTAAGCTACTAGACACAACATCAGTGTTGACTTTGAACTTCTTCAGGATTAAAAAAGTACATGATTTCTTTAGCAGGACAAAGAGATATTTGACCCAGTTGTCTCTAAAAGTTTTGTTATAACTTGAGTTAAATATTTGTCATCTCGTATTAATTGTTTTATGGTCAATAAATCTTTTACAAACCCAACTACTCATTTTGCTTTCCTAGTAATAGTTTGCCCTTTTACATTATGGAATGTATGGAATGAGCCATTTCGCTGTCACCATCGATGTTTTTATCTGGTAATATTAAATATTTTTAACTTAAAATAGACTACCAAGTTTTACTCACTTTAAGTGTGTTAGGTAATGGTTGTTTTTAAGATTTATGAAACAATGTTTCTATTTTAATTTTCATTGTTTTCTTTACATGGGGGTTATAATATTAAAGTATTTAAATAAAAAAGGAATTCTAAAAACCATAATAATAGATATGTTTCTATTTGTAGGTATTTTTATGTATATAACAGCTTTACTGAGATTTAACTCATGTATCATACAATTCACCCATTTAAAGTGTACCATGCAATGGTCTTTAATATAGTCACAATTATGCAACCATCACCACAATTTTGGAATATTTTCATCACAAAAAAACACCCCATACTCATTAGCAGTCACTCCCCATTTTCCCCCTGTATTAGTTTCCTATGGCTCTTGACAAATTATCAAAAAGTTGGTGACTTAAAACAACAGGATTTCATTCTTTCACAGTTCAAGCCAGAAGTCCTAAACCAAGGTGTTGGCAGGGTTGTTTCCTTCTGGAGGCCGAGGCAGGAACTGCCTATCCCTCTTCCCTAGCTGCTGGTGGTTGCGGGCAATCCTAGGCACTCCTTGGTTTATAACATCCTTTCAATCACCACCTCTGTCTTCACATGGCCTTCCTCCCTGTGTGTTTTCTCTCTGTCTTCATGTGGTATTAATAAAGACAATATTCTCTGAGTTTGGTCCACCATTCCCTCTTTCCAATAGGACCTTATCTTAACTAATGACATTCTGCAAAGACCCTATTTCCAAATAAGATCACATTCTAAGTTCCAGGTGGATATAAATTTTGGGATTGTATTATTCAATCTAGTTACATCCACCAGACACTCCAGCCTTAGGTAACCATTAATCTTTCTCCAGATTTGCCTATTAACATTTTTATTGTGTTGTGAATTTTGTACTCCATTGGAAAGAAGTGTCCAGTTTAATTTTTTTGAGAGCAGAATATCAATTGATCAGATTACAATATGGTTACATTGCTTAGTTCTATAGTCTTCCATATGGATTATGCAACAGTTTAAGATATTTAAATAGACTAGCCTTTTCTTTAGATGGTATCAACTGACTAGAACACACTATAGTAAGTACATAGACAGGTTTGATGTAGACTATAATAAAGTAGGGTTTCTTTTTTCTTAGTAATCTTAGTAATTCCTAATTAGTGTCTGCTTTCTGCCTTGGAAATAGTCTACAAAATTGTCAATGCCAGGATTGAGTAAAGGTACAATATATTGACAAGTACATTTTATGTTACTCCCTCCCCTGCAAAAAAATTTGTTATCGTATAAAATGCTCTCCTTTTAGTAGATATGTGATATGTTCATGTTAAATCCTTTGTAGTGACACTATTTTGATGACACAACGATTTACACTTTGGCAAATACTTGAACACAGAAGTTTAAAATCTTGAAAAAAATTGTTGTTACAAAAAACAGTAATAAATTAATTGTGACTTAACTTTCAAAAACCTGATGTTTAGTCTCACAGAAAATTTTGAATCATGAAAATGAGCTATTTAGTAAATAATTACTCAGCCAACTAGTGTGTATTCCTTTTGCCTTATATATTGTTAATAGCAGAAATTTTAGACTTGCTGCATAAGCCAGTGAAAAGGACATACTTGAAGGAAACTTTGCTTTTTAAATGTGGTACTATTAATACTTATCAACTACTTTAGAAAATTCAGTATATTCCCAACATGGCACCAAACCACCTAAGTCCCAATAACTTGGTCATATGAAAGGACATTTTACAGGTTATATCATTCAACACTTGATAAATCCTTTAATTAAATATCCTCCTTTCTCTACCATTGCCTCGAAAGACTTAAAAGCTTCAATCTACTTTCATCTTCCTAAGTTTGCTCCTTTCCAAGGTGCCTACTTTGGAAGGAATAAAAATTAAAAATTTGCCCTTTCTCTTTACTGTTGCCTCAAAAGACTTTTAAAAGCTTGAATCTACTTTTAAATTCCTAACTTTCCACCTTCAAAGTAATTCAGACTACTTTGGGAGAAATAAAAATCTGCTGGGAAATTGAAATGTTATCCTTACTGATTGGAAAGCTTTTTACTTTCTAGAACTTTAAGCCTCCTCCCATAACAAAGCTATAAAATGGTGTTCAAAAATCTAGTTTATTCCTTAGGGAATTTACCTGACTTAATCTTCTAATTCTTTACCAAATTTGTTTCCACTGCCCATGCTTAATTTCCAAGAAAACTTTTTTAAAATTGTTCTTCTATATGGTATGCTGTTCATTTTTCATGTTATTCACTGAAGGTAGTTTAACATTTGTATACTCTTGGTGTTTGTTTCCTCTGATTCTTTTTCTATTTGCTTTTTTGCTCTTTTCCTGTTGGAGTCTTTTCTCAAATATCTGGTCCCTGGCTGTGTATTTATGTTTAAAAGGAGACATTAAAAATTTGATAATTTTTATGTACCAAGGCAGGCTTAAATTATTAGTGGACTTCATCATATGAGGGAATTGCCACCTATTTTTGGTGGGTACCAATGAGAGATCTGTAGATATATTTCTGGGATGTTGATTCTCCGAAAATAATTTTCTAAACCCTTCGGTGGGAGAGGGCAAGTTGGAAACAGGGAGACTATAAGCCTGGCTACAAGAATTCTGGAGCTCAGGCAAAGGGAACTAACCATTCAATAAGCATAGCTTAGTCCTTTTGTCAGCACCATAACTTGTCCTTGTGTACCTGATGTCCTGGACTCTTGAAACCTCTCATTACCTTTTTTCAAGAAAAAAACATCTCCCATCAGGTAGGGATAATCACCTCACTGGGTGGACTTACACACCTCACAAGAATTTTCAAACAATCTCCCCTTCTGTGGTACCTGGTTGCTCTTAATTCCTAAGGAATTTTGGCTTTTTCTGGAGACATTAATGTCCACCTTACAGGACTTTTTTCCTCTTCTTTAAATAATTTACTATTTACTTCTGGCATGTGCATTCAGTCTTCATAAATATGGTTTGAGATTATGGTTATCTTACTAGTATAGCTAATGTTATGTTTTTGGTTGGTTTCCCTCTTACTGTGATAATTTAAAAGGAAAGAGAGGCAGAAGTATTTTTTTAATTTTAATTTTGGTATCAATCTACAATTACATAATTACATGAAGGACATTATGTTTACTAGGCTCCCCCCTTCACCAAGTCCCCCCCACATCCCCGTTCACAGTCACTGTCCATCAATATAATAAGATGTTGTAAAATCACTACTTGTCTTCTCTGTGTTGCACAGCCCTCCCTATGCCCCCCCCTACACTAGACATGCTAATCGTAATGCCCCCTTTCTTTTTTTCCCACCCTTATCCCTCCCTTCCCACCCGTCCTCCCCAGTCCCTTTCCCTTTGGTAACTATTAGTCCATTCTTGGGTTCTGTGCTTCTGCTGCTGTTTTGTTCCTTCAGTTTTCTTTTGTTCTTATACTCCATCTATGAGTGAAATTATTTGGTACTTGTCTTTCTCCACCTGGCTTATTTCACTGAGCATAATACCCTCTAGCTCCATCCATGTTGTTGCGAATGGTAGGATCTGTTTTTTTCTTATGGCTGCATAATATTCCATGTGTATATGTACCACATCTTCTTTATCCATTCATCTACTGATGGACATTTAGGTTGCTTCCATATCTTGGCTATTGTAAATAGTGCAGCAATAAACATAGGGGTGCATCTGTCTTTTTCAAACTGGAGTGCTGCATTCTTAGGATTCTTAGGATAAATTCCTAGAAGTGGAATTCCTGGGTCAAATGGTATTTCTATTTTGAGCATATTGAGGAACCTCCATACTGCTTTCCACAATGGTTGAACTAATTTATATCCCCATCAGCAGTGTAGAAGGGTTCCCTTTTCTCCACAACCTCGCCAACATTTGTTGTTTGTCTTTTCAATGATGGCGATCCTTACTGGTGTGAGGTGATATCTCATTGTGGTTTTAATTTGCATTTCTCTGATGACAAGCAATGTGGAGCATCTTTTCATGTGTCTGTTGGCCATCTGAATTTCTTCTTTAGAGAACTGTCTATTCAGCTCCTCTGGAGGCAGAAGTATTTTTACTCTGCCATCTTGAAACTAGAAATACCACTTCTATGACTCCACTCTCCTAATTTCCACTTAGCCCTTCCCTAATTGATCACTACTGAGTTCTGCATGCCTTATCCCTAGGCTCTCATTATCTCACACAGCACTCCATGTAGATGATCTCCGAATTCTGGCCTTACCCACTTCTCCACCTTCACCAAGCACCACCATGCTTACCCTCATTTAAGCGTCAACCACTGCTAGTATTATTTTAGGTCTCTGATCCCAGAAAAGTCCTTACACATGTTGGCATTTTCATGGACAAGAAGTCAGTGGCCACAAAAAAATAGGTTAATACAAGTGGATTGCTCAAAATAAGAATAATGGGAGTCAAGTTTATCAAAGAAGGAAGTCAAATATAGGAGGAAAATAAAATGAGTCCTATTGATCTCGGGTTGGAATTGGAGGTGATTAGTATGGAACAGTTTTTAATATATAGATACAGAAATCTGTATTGATGTAAAACCATGTCTGTGTCTACACTATATATTTCCTAGCAATGCCTATGAGAGGGCTTGGGAGCAAAACATCACAATAACAATGAGCAAAGTTAGAGCTCAGATTTTGGCTTCTAAGTACCAAAAGATTCAGGGCTTCTTGGAGAAAAGCTGACTCCAAGACCGGAGCAAGGAAAGTGTAAGATAAGCCTAGAGAATCTTTTGGGCTAGGAAGTGAAGAAGTGCTCAAAGAATCAAAGGATAAGTTAAAACGAAAAAGGAACATAAAGGGGCTCCCACTGGCCAAATTGAGGATGATTTGAGCAGCAAAATAAACAATGATAGTAACAGAATAATCCATTGAATAAAATTAGAAGCTGTGAGGCTAAAGTGATAGGAATAAATAACTGAATGAACTAAAACTTTAGTGAAGAATGAGATTTTTACATACTTTCAAAGTATCTCCCCACAAAATCTTTATTAATAACAAAGAAGAAAAAGGAATTTCACAGTGGAACAGCTTGGCAGGCACCATCTTAATCTGGTCATCAAAGTGAGTATCACAGGTAATAGAAGAAATTGAAATTGTGCACAATCTGATAGGTGCAATATGAAGACCACAGCATCATTTCTGTGATAATCCTGCCAAAGATGCATAATCTGAATTCAAATATCAGATAAACCTGCACTGAGGAGGAACTTCTACAAAATAACTAGCTATAATCTTTAATAGTGTCAAAGTCACAAAAATCAAGGAGGGATGCAAGCAATATTTCAGAACGAAGGACACTAAAGAAATGAAAAGGAAACTGATTCTAAACTACCTTTTTCTTTCAAGGACATTATTGGGACATTTAGCAAAACATGAATGGAATCTAAGGACTAAATAGTAATGCATCAATATTAAGGTCCTGATTTTGGTGATTTTATTGTGGTTATGAATGCCTTGTTTATAGGAAATACCAGTATTTTCTGATGGGGTATCATGTCTACAATGTAGTCTCAAATAGTTCAGGAAAAGATGAACTACATTTGTATCTGTTCCATAGGTGTGTTTCAAAATAAATGAAACTGACTTTTTAAAACTAAACTAGGTTGCATCAGTTATTCCCGGTATCTATGTAGATTCCACTGTTCTCAAAATCCAAACAAAGTAGGTACATGAGCAGGAGCAATTACCAATCCGAAACCACTAGAAACAAACCTGCAATTGTTGGATTCTCCCAGAGGAGGACGCCGCCCCAAATCACTCACGAAAGGCGTCTCTTGATGCAACAAGCAAGAGGAATTTATTCAGGAACCAGCTAGCTGGGGTCCAAGTGTTAGCCCGACGCAGCAGGTCTCAACAAGGACCCCGAGCAGTCAAAGCCGGAGGTTTTTATAGCATTTTCTAAAAAGACAGTATTGTTCTACAAGCACGTAACAGGGTTTTTTTTCCCAAGGACGCATAAATCTTCGGTTGGCGCCACATCCCAGGGGTTTCACGAGATAAGAACACCCTCAGCCATACAGTGTTTCAGCAAGATAAGCTTGGTATGTATGACTAACTGACCAAGGTTAGCTGTCTGAAGGCCACAGCTGCCCACCACCTGGTGTTTATGATTAACTTGTTTTTCACCTCGTTTTTCAAGGCCTTTCTGAGTCACATATTCAGAAAATGGCCTCTGAGCTTCTCAAGATGGCTGTGCTTAGGCTAACAGGCTAACCTGTTGTCTTCACTGAATGCTTAGATCCTACATTTCCCCACTTTTCTTTTTGATCATTCCAATCATGGAATGTTCGTTTCTTCTTGATGTGTGAGTGAGTGATACTGCTGCCTCAGCATTAGTACCTGAACGGCACTCACTCTTTCTCTAACAAAGGATATTAGCCGGTTTAAAACACAGGGACCAAAAGTGAGAAGCAATACAAGAATAAGCAGGGGTCCCGTTAGGGTGGATATCAGGGTTGTAAGCCATGGGGATCGAGTAAACGAAGATTCAAATAGACTTTGGCTAGCCTCCCGTTCTCTCTTCCTTTGATCTAGTCTTTCTCTGAGTTTAGACATCGAGTCTCTTACTATTCCGGAATGGTCTGCATAGAAGCAGCATTCTTCTTTTAGGGCTGCACACAATCCTCCCTCTTTTAAGAACAGTAGATCTAGTCCTCGCCTATTCTGCAGCACTACTTCAGAAAGAGAGGTTAGGGACTCTTCAAGTTTAGTAATGGATTGTTCTATAGTTTTCAAATCTTCATCAATAGCTGCCCTTAGTCCCTCATAGTGTTGGTTTCCTTGAATAATGGCGGCTGTCCCTGTTCCTACTCTAGCTGGAACTCTTACTCCCAGCAACACGGCCAGGGTTAGCGAGACTGGCTGTCTTCTAAACCTCTGGTTGGACTCAAATTCTGTTATGAATGATGAATCATCATGGTACATCAGTCTAGGTACTAGTTGGACTATAATGCAGAAGTCACGGGAGGAGTTGAAGGCGGAAGTGGAGACACATGGGGTTAGTCCAGTATTACAAGCCCACCATCCCTCGGGAGGAGGGATTAAATACCTGTTTTTACTGGGGAACGCTATGGGTATGGTCTCATTCTTTCTTCTACAGATAGAGACTCTAGCTGCTGCTAGGGAAAAAGGGGCGATGACCGCTCTGGCTGCTTCGTGCTGAGAAGGGGGCGCAGTAAAGGGTGCAGCTAGGTCTCCATCACTGGTCAGTTGAGAGGGCCTCAGAAGGCTGGCGCTTCTATTCTGGGTTTCATTTCTATTACTATTTGCAGTTTTGAGGCTTCTAGGCAAGATAAAACAAATTGTTATTAGGTTATGTAGCAACATCTGGAGTTGGATTTTTTATTCTGGAAGGAGGCTGCATTATTGAAAAAATACTTTTCTCTAAAATCACTCTCATTTTTACTAGAAGTAACTAGGTTAAGAAAATAATTAACAGCTGGCTTGATTATTTGCACAGGTGCAGCAAGAAGAGCAATTGATTACACAGGCTCTTTTAAATATGCTTTGCTGGAACTTTTTGTAAGGAATTTCAGATTGAACTTTTAAAGGCCTCTTGAGGCCAGACAGCCAAGCTAGACTTGCCATCAGGCTTTGCCTGCAGTACCTGTAGATTTGGATGAATTCTTCTCTTCTCGAGGTCTCTGCACCTGCCAGGAAGTGACCTTCTTTACTCACCTGGTAAGGCTGCTGGGAACTCTGTAAGCAAGGTACCAGGCCAGTTCTTCCAAGGGGCTTTGTTGGCTTTATAAAGTCAATCTTAGTTCTTTAAAGTTGTTCACATCTGAGTCCATACACATGTCTCTCAGGTATGATATTCCAGTCAAAGCCCTGGTAGTATAACCAGTGTTCTTAAGTAGTCTTCTCAAAAGGAAAGCAGATTCTTATTGAACTCGTGCAAATTAACATACTGCCATGGAATACAAAAACAGTCACTGAAAGTTTTTAAACTCTGGAGGGATCAAGTAGAGAGAAGGATGTTTCAATTCTGCTCATAAAGATAGTCATTTACCAAACTGTTGTCAGTTTAAGAGAACAAGGTTAAAACACTTTATCAGCAACATTTGAAACAAAAAAACACAAAATCATTTTCTTTAGTTTATGTAATCTTATGTAACTAATACCTGTTCTGCTGAAATCCAGTTCTTTACCAGTTTAGGGATAATACTATAAATGACAAAAGACTTGCAAATGACAATGGTTAAAGATCTGATGAGAGCTTACTGTAAAACAGTTGACATAAGGAAATTCTGATATTTCTGTAATACAAAACATTCAGTAACAAAGTTTATCATCATTCTCGTTGACAGTGCTTTCCTGGTAAATATATATATATCAATCAGATAAATAAGCCAAATTAGTCAAATACTTTCTCTAATGAGAAAAAATTCTTCTGACATGTTCCAGGGGCCCTCTGGAAAATATCAGAGTTAACTAGAGGTAAAAGCACTTTTTTGAACTTAGCATAAGTGTCCAAGACCAGATACAAAAAAAAGCAGAGAAAGTGCTTAAGTCTACAGGTCTTCCCTGAAAGCTTCAAGAATGTTTTACTCTTTAATAGTAGATATAAGCTGCTATGCAAATTCTATTAAAAGCTCTAAGATCATTTGCATTAAAAAAATATGGAGAGTCCCCCATGTTTTTTAAAACATACAGCATATAAATTAAACAAGAAGACCTGGTGGTTGTCAAAAAAAATCTATTACAACCTTTCTCAAAAGTGGTCACACGTTTGTCCATCTAAACTTTTACAGTGAAACCTGTTTTTCTGGGAGAAACATAATCTTGTCCAAATTCTACAGTTTAATTTTTAAGAATAAATTTTGGTTTGTTAACTAAGTGCATTTAATCAGCTGAAAAAAGCTTTGTTACCATTCTGCTTAGGATAAATTAAGAAAACAAATAATCAGTAACAACTTTAATCATTTGTTGGTTAGAGATTTTTCCACTTATAAAAATACATGGAATAAATAATTCAATTTCCCAGGCCATGCAATCATTTTCAATAACAAAATATTTCAAAGGCAAATAAAGGTTATACAGTTGTTAACAAACTTTATCTTTTAGTCTTTTTAATATTACGATTTCATTTTTTTTTTTTTAATATTCTGGCAACTCACTGAGACTTTAAGCATGAGAAACTGCTTTGATCTTTCAACATTAAGAGCAGACTAACAGTTAAAGAAAACTGTTTAACTGGAAACGAGATTCTAATTTTGCTGTGCACTTGATATCAAGACTCACTTGCTTTAATTTCACTAGGCACGACTGAAAGGAAAGGAGCGACACATAGCAGCAATTCACCGGAGAGTTCCGCTTTATTAGGGAAAGGTGCTGGGTTATATAGGAAGGGGCATGAATTGATTGAGGTGTCACTTTTATGGGGCTGGTGGCTGTTGGCTAGGTGCTGGGATTGGGAGGGGGGCGAGAGGTGATTGGGCTTCAGGTGGCGCCGGCGGGAACTGAGGACCCTGAAGAGAAGCCGGAAGTTTGCCATCTTACTGGTGGGGACCCTTCATTCCCCCCTTTCTCCTCTATGGGTTTGTGGACGTTGCTTTCTTTCTGGCTGCTTCCTGCTGAACAGGGGCGGAGAAGGGAGTGAGGGCTTGAGGACTGGGAGGAAAGGGTTGATAGGACTCCCCACAGTAAGGATGAGTAGATGTGGACTTCTTCAGGTTGGAAATTAATGAAGGTTCTCTGTAACTATAGGCTGAGGACTTGTTCATTCTAATGGTGCCAAGAGGATATGGGTGTCAGGAACCAGGCGTCTGCGGCTATTGTTTCCAGGAACAGTTTCCAGTGGAGAGAGGGGTCCATCTCAGCATGTGGTGAAGAGGTCACCTGAGGGTGAGGGATCTTCTGTGGCTAGAAGCTGGTAGTTCTTGAGTAAAAGCTGGTTGAAAGCTTGATTAGAGATTTTTCTGACTTGGGATTTGATGAACTTTATTATACAGGGTAAGAAGAGACAGGCGAGAAGAATGATTATTATGGGGCCTGCAATGGACCAGTGCTAGGTGAGGAGGGGGTTTGTTAGTATTAAAGAGAATGGGTTGGAATTGGAAGCAGAGTGGAGGCTGGAGGCAAGGTCGGTGAGTTTGGTAATGTTAGTTTTTTACAATGCCGGAATAGCAGCACTCTTCCCAGAGGAAGACGCAGGTGCTGCCCTTCTCGGCTGTAAGCAGATCTAGGGCCCGCCGGTTTTGAAGGGTGACTTTAGCTAGCGAAGTGACTTGTCTTTGGAGAGAGGCTAGAGAATCGGCAGCGGATGTCAGGGCTCTCTCAAGTTTGGCGTTGAGATCTGTAACTGCCTATAGAGAGTGACCCAAGGCTTCTCCCGAAAACCCTGCCCCAATGGCTGAGGTGATCAAAGAGCTACTGACCATGATGGGAAGGAAAGCAGCTCTTTTTGTGCACGAGGGCAAGGGAGGTTGGAGCTCAAGGAATTCTGCCATGCTGTAAAGTGTAAGCTGTGGGATTAGGGTGACGAGAATGCAGGGTGTATCGGAGTTGAGAGGCAGTGAGTTGAAAAGACTGCCATTACACTAAAAGAAGTGTCCCAGTTGCGTAAAAGTCTTAGAGCCGGAGGTAGGGGTGTAGATAGAGAGGCAGTGAAGTGCACTGGAGTGGGGGTGGAGTTGGGCCTACAAAGTGGTGGATGGTGAGATTATCTGCGTATTCTGGTTCCCATAGGGGTATGTCTGCCAGGGGGCAGAGGGGTTGTCTTTCTGCATGGAAGGAGAAGTTGGAAATATTAAGGGGCATGGCGGCCAGCAGTGGGCGCTGTAGTGATGCACACAAGAAACAATTGGCTGTGTTAAGGGTGTGGCTGAGAAAGATGGTGGTGTCTTGAATGAGCTGTAATGAAGAGTAGGAGAAATGGGAAGAGGGGTGGGGATAAGAAGATGAAGAGGCGCCGTCAAGAGTTTGGATAATGACTTTTTCGGAATGTCTGATATCTGATGCAACTTGAGAGATCTGGGAATGAGAGGGAACATACTTTTGAGAGATATGAAGGGTACCGTGGGGGGTCGAGGACCCCCCCCCCCATAGTAAACTGAGGCTGTGACTCTGGCAGCTCATCAAGAGTCTCAGGGATCTGGGATTGATAAGGAGAATGAGCCATTGGGATATCATGAAACAGTTGGAGGAGTAATACTGTGGGTACTGGAAGTTACTCATGTAGTGAATTGCACAAGACCAGTAGGGACATCTCTTGTAGGTGTCTGGCTATCGCCTGCAATAGGCTTGTTTTTGGTCATAGAGGAAGCAGAGGTAGGGAGAATAAGGGTAGCTGCTAGTGAACACTTCGGTGGAGGGAGGAAAGTGGAGGTATAAAGGCTCAGAGCAGCTTTTCAGAGGGCAGTCTGGTGTGGCAATGAGGGCAGTAACTTTTGTTTGATGCTGTGTGTAAGTCTGTCTGACTTTGAATCACTATACAAAGGAGGGTGGGGTGGCGGGGAAGACAATAAGAATGAGGAAAAAAGCAAGAGAGCAGTAAAGGAGGAAAAAGTCATGATTTGGGTATGGATGGCAAAGGGGGTGAACGGGATTTTGGAGGAAAGAGGACAGTAAGGTCAGGAGTCTGGAGGGAGGGAGAGTCTATAAACTTTTGTAGGTGAAGAGATCTTTTAGGTGATGTGGGGACAGAATGGTAAGGGGCGCCCTGAATGTCAGTTTATGAGCTTCTTTCTGCAAGAGCTGTCTAGCGGCTAATGCTCGTAGGCAGGGGGCCCATTCCTGAACTGTGGGGTCTAATTGCTTGGAGATATAAGCTACTGGGGCAAAGGATAGGCCATAATATTGGCTTAGGACTCTTAGAGCTTGACTGGACTTTTCATGAATGTATAATGAGAAGGGCTTCGACAAATCAGGAAGATGGAGAGCTGGGGCTTCTACAAGGGCTTGACGGAGCTTAATGAAGGAGTGTCGGGGTGAGGAGGATAATGGTTTTTTAGGGGGGCTCTTGCTGAGGTCGTATAGGGGCAAACAGGGAGAAGTTAGGGATTTACGCTCTAAAATATTTAGCCAGGCCTAGAAAGGAAAGGATTTCTGTCTTGGTTTTGGGAATGGGCAGGTCAGACAGGAGCTATTTTCTGTCTAAGGTAATGGACTTTCTTTGTTGAGATAGAAGGAATTTGAGGTAAGTGACAGGAGGGGAAGAGATTTGAGCTTTGACGGGGGATACCCGATAACTTCTGGAAGCTAGAAGGTTAAGTAGGGAGGCAGTGTCAAGTTGAGACTGTTCTTACGAGAGACTGCAGAGTAGAAGATTGTCCATGTATTATAATAAGGTGGACTTGGAGTGATTATGATGAAACTGTTTGAGGTCCTGAGCTAGGACCTGTCTAAAAATATGGGGACTATCTCAGAAGCTTTGTGGCAAAACTGTCCAAGTGAGTTGTTCAGAATGTCTTGTGTATGGGTCTGTCTAGGTGAAGATGAAAAAATCTTGGGAGCAGGGGTCTAGAGGGATAGAAAAATGGGTCTTTGAGATTTAGGACTGAGAAGTGGGAAGCCGAGGCAGGGATCTGCGATAAAAGGCTGTATGGATTTGGAACTAAGGGATGGATAGGGACAACGGCTATGTTGATGAGGCTTGGACAACGCGGAAAGATCCGTTGGTTTTTTTAACAGCTAATATGGGGGTATTAAATGGGGAGTGAGTGGGTCTGAGGTAATTTTTGTTTAAGAGATCTTGAATGATGGGTTGAAGGCTTATGAGGGCTGAAGTGGTTAGGGGGTACTGGGCTTGACAGATATACTGAGAGGGGTCACGTAATTTGATAGAGGCAGGGGGACATAGGGCCATGGAGGGGCTTGTAATGTCTTAAACTTTGGGATTTACAGGGTGTATGAGGGCAGAACCGGAGCTTTCATTGGGTAGAGGGGGGTCGTCAGCTATGAGGGCTATCAGAAAGAGAGTACTGGGGGCTGTGGGAGTGGATATAGTTATGGAAACGTGGAGGAGGGAAAGGATGTCTCGTCTTACTAAAAGGGATGGGACACTGGGGCATAACTAGGAAGGAATGGGAGAAAGGTATGGGATTGTCTTGGATTGTGCATAAAAAGGGGGGGGGTTTAATGGGAAAATCTGTTTACTTCTTACCCCGACTATAGGAGTAATGGCAGGCATGGTAGGGCTTCGGTATTCTCACAAGACTGAGAAGGTGGCTCTTGTATCTAGGAGGAAGGAGATGGGGCGACCGTCTACTGTTAAAGTAACTCTGGGCTCCTGTTTGGTGATGGAAATGGTCGGGCGAGAAGCCCCTGGGCCCCGTCAATCTTCTGCCAGCCCCACTACGGCGGGCTTAGGATGGGGGTTGTTCGTCCAGCCTCCCCTTCGGGTGGTTGGGCAATCAGACTCCCAGTGGCTCTTTTTGTGGCATCTGGGGCATGGGGTGGTAGGAGATCTGGGGGAGGGGCACGCTCTTGACCAATGTCCCTCTTTTCTACACTTGAAACAAGCTCTTGGTGGGGGCTTGTTTGTAGAGGGGCACCCAGGTTGTGGTTTTATTAGCTGGGCCAACATCTGGAAATTGGCCTGATCAGCCTTTTGTTTACTGCGTTCTTTCTCCTCTTTCTGGTTATGGAAGACTTTAAAGGCTACTGTTAGGATCTCAGTCTGTGGGGTAGCGGGGCCCTGTTCTAACTTTTTGAGTTTAGCTTTAATGTCGGGGTAGCTTTGAGCTAGGAAGTATGTCATAAGGACATGTCTTCCTTTAGGTATTTCTGGGTCTAGGCTGGTATACTGTAATAGGGCTTGAGTGAGTCTGTCTAAGAACTCGGAGGGGGTTTCGTCTCTTTTGAATTATGTCTTGGAGTTTTTGAAAATTGACTACTTTACGAGCTGCCTTTTTTAGACCTGCTATTAAGCAGGAGGCAAAAATATCTCGCGAGCGGAGACCTACGGCGGTGTTATAATTCTAGTGTGGGTCTTGTTCGGGGACAGCAGTGGGGCTAGGGGGATAGGTGGGGTCAGTCCTGTGGGTTTCGGTAGCGTGTGTTTGGGCGAAGTCTCAAACTCGTCTACGCTCTTCAGGGAGGAGAGTATTGGCCAGGAGCATGAAAATGTCATGATGCGTGAGGCTGTAAGACTGGAAGGTCTATTGAAACTCTCTGATGTATGTCGTGGGATCGGTGGAAAAGGAACTTAGGCGTTTCTCTAGTTAGGCTAAATCTCTTAAATGCCTTTGGATCTTGCTACTTCTAGGAGGGGGGCGATAATTTTGGGAGGTTCTCGGGACTAAGTCTGAGGGGGACTGAAGGGTTCTGGCTCAGTCTGTGGGGGAGTGACGTGGTCTAGCTGCGCTTATTCAAGCAGGTCCTGAAGTGCGGAAGGGGGGCAAAGAAAATAAAGATAGAATCCGACCCACGTGTTGTCAGCCTGCATCCCAGCTGCTTGCCTCTGCTGCTTTAGTTAGGCTTGAACTCATGACTGAGGTTAAGAGTCCCATGCTCTACTAACTGAGCTACAGCAGGGCTCTAGTTAATTGCTTCTGAAATGCGTAAACAGAATGTTCTTTGTTCTCTATTCCTGCCACATCGGCAAGTGGGGGAAGGGCATAGCTAGAAGCAGGGGCGGTGTTTCTACACATCTTCAAGGTCTCCCTATTTTCAGAGTGAGGAGTCTTGGCTCGTCTTCGAGGACAAGATATGTTTTTGTGGACAGATAACTTCTAAGGATTGCACCGGTTGTTCTCTAGATTGTGCTTTCTTATGCTGTGTTCAGACATGGGGGAAGGTGCTTTCTCATTCTCCTTACAAACATGTGAGAAGACAAAGGCGGTCCCTAACAGGGGAGAAACAGGTGATGAGGGCAAATACGGAGGAGGCCCCTGGGACTTAGTTAAGTGGGGGCTGAAAGGCTCAGGCTTAATCTGCGGGGGACAAAGGCGGAGGAGGTGACATGGGGGAGGAGATGGTGGGGGAGGAAGGGAGAAGGGCTGTTTGTAGGAGAAGAAGGGGAAGGGAGTGAACGGGAGGCTTCTGCAGGGGTGGCGCCTTGCAGGCTAGGAGAACTTGAGAGGGGGCGGGGAGAGGAGGAGGCGGAAAGCTTCGATATAGGGAATCTCCTTCCATTTTTTCAGGTGCTGGTAGTAGTTAAAAAGATCTCGAGTGATGTTAGGATCAAGAGTTCCCCCTGCGGGCCATTGGATGTTATTGTCTAGGGGGTATGTCGGCCAATCTTGGGAGCAATATTTACGGAGAAGTTTTGGTTTTATATCAGGCGTCAGGGAGAGGGTAGCCAGATGCTTAAGCAGGCATTCAAGAGGTGAACTTTCAGGGAGGGATGAGGAGGCTCCCATGGCTAAAGGACAGAGAAGGAGACAAACAGGGAAAGACGAACAGAGATCCTCGGACTGGAAGCAGACCACAAGGAGACAAGCATCCCCGATGATCCTTGGTGGTCTGCGGAAACTCGTATATGAGTCGGAATTTCTTAGGAACTGTGGGTCGTCACCCAGACTTCCCTAAGAAGGCAGAGTGCCGGAGTCTCGAGGTACCTAGCGCTAGGCATTTTTGGCAGACGGAACAGAAGGAGGAGGGGGGGAAAAGGGAGCGTTCTCATCCACAAAGGAGTCACCTCGTTTATGGCTGTTGGAGGGGGGTGCCTAAGAGTCAGCCACAGCCATGAAGGCCTGAGGCATGGATTTATGACTGTCAGAGGAGGGGCCTGAGCGTCCGCCGCAGCCGTAAAGGCTTGAGGCGGGGATTTATGGCTGTTGGAGGAGGGGCCTGAGGGTCTGCCGCAGCCGTGAAGGCCTGAGGCGGGGAGAGTTCCCTCCTCATCCCCGAGCATCAAGGCCTTGCCGGATGATCACGGTCAATGGCACTGCAATAGCTCGGGGAAGAGTGGCCCACCCCGGGGAAATTTTGCTTAAAAAGTTTCAGCACTGATGGAAGGGACGGTGAATGCGTTTATGACTGTTGGAGGAGGGGCCTGAGGGTCCTGGGCTTGCCTGTGGCTTGACTGGGTTTATCTCACCTTATCTCTAAACATCCTGACCCTCCCCCCAAAGCAACAGGCTGAGCGGATCTTCCACAACAAAAGGTACCACGCTGTTTTCTCTCTTTAAATAAATACCTGTACTTTAGAACAAAGTTACTTTCTTTTATCACAAAACACATTCTTTAGCATGCAGAAGAGTTTTCATTCTTTATACTTTTTCTTATTAAAACATACATCTTTTAGCATAGAGAAATGTTTTCTTTATTACTTTAAGTAGTTTTAATTAGAACTTAAAACCATTAGAAACTTTAACTTCCAGTGAACACTGAGAAGCAGGACACTGCAAACTGTCGAACTAACATTCTCTAGACTGACAAACTTACGAACACATTCTACAATTTCTGCAACCATGAGCTTCACAGTACAATCTCCCAGCAAACACAGAGTACATCTTCTCAACAAAACTCTAAGGCTTTAAGTTACTACAAAGATTCTCAGGCTGCAGGTAGGCATACACACTGCAACACACAATTAAAAAGGTGTTCACTTGCCACACTTATCCAGCTCACCTACCTGCAACAACTACGCTAGCCTACTCACAAGACCCCCACTGAACACTACACAAAGCCAAGCTTCTAAGCATTCTATTCTTAAAAGATTTAGCAGATAACATGACTCAAATGACTCTAGGTAAACTCAGGCAGCGGACAACTACCTGGACATGCCCGCCTTAGGCAAACTCAAATTAGCATTAATGCTTAACACTTTTTTATCAGGTTTTCTGGAAGTTTTAGAATACTCAATTTTCACAAGCGCTTGTCTTTAAATCAATTTCATTAATACCATCTGGAGGTAGAAAGATATATTCATTTACACACTTAGGGGGTTGTCTGAGTCTGTCCCATTGTCAGTATAACAATTATTAGGCACGTGAAAGACACAAAAAACAGAGACACACACAGATTAGACACACAGCGGCTGCTTTTTGTTTTCTTCAGATTTTTGACTAAAAACTGAAAAGAATCGGTGGGTTGATACTCTTGGCGCCCTAAAATCAACCCTATCTCATCAGATTCACTTTGCCGGAAAAACAGGTGAGAGGCCACCAGGCGTCCCTGGCCCTCCAATCTCCCCGAGGCATCCCCCAGGGTTGCAGCCTGCGGTGCTCCAAGTACGCGTACCAACCGCGGTCTCGACCCCTTTACGGGATCGGGACGACTGCCAGACAGTGGGTACCCCCTTTCAGAATTCCAACCGGTCTCGCTGAAAAACAGAAGACAGAACACAGACAACTCAAGGCGCCACTAATCTTACCTCTTCCTCCAAGAGCGACTTCGGGAGTGAAGCGGGGTGAGCGCATGATCCCAGACGAGCCCCCAAATATTGGATTCTCCCAGAGGAGGACGCCGCCCCAAATCACTCACGAAAGGCGTCTCTTGATGCAACAAGCAAGAGGAATTTATTCAGGAACCAGCTAGCTGGGGTCCAAGTGTTAGCCTGACGCAGCGTGTCTCAACAAGGACCCCGAGCAGTCAAAGCTGGAGGTTTTTATAGCATTTTCTAAAAAGACAGTATTGTTCTACAAGCACGTAACAGGGTTTTTTTTCCCAAGGACGCATAAATCTTCGGTTGGCGCCACATCCCAGGGGTTTCACGAGATAAGAACACCCTCAGCCATACAGTGTTTCAGCAAGATAAGCTTGGTATGTATGACTAACTGACCAAGGTTAGCTGTCTGAAGGCCGCAGCTGCCCACCACCTGGTGTTTATGATTAACTTGTTTTTCACCTCGTTTTTCAAGGCCTTTCTGAGTCACATATTCAGAAAATGGCCTCTGAGCTTCTCAAGATGGCTGTACTTAGGCTAACAGGCTAACCTGTTGTCTTCACTGAATGCTTAGATCCTACACAATCCAATGTCAGGTTTATTGATTCATTGCAACTAAGAAGACTGCACACCAGATGAACTGTAGGGTGTCTCACTTCGGAAAGAAAAGATACTGCAGGATTTGTGGGGAAGATGGAATTCAGGAAAAATTTTAATGCAAGAGTTTTGATAGGCTTGTAACAAAGAAAAACTGAATTAAACTCCTGGGTTTAAAATTTAACACTAACTTGAAAATGAGTTCAAGAAGCCCCCAAAACTTACCGTTAACAGGTGGCAGTTTCTTTTTTGTTCTCCCTATTTTCTGAGTCTCAGGGTCAGAGAGAATGCAGAAAGATTATTTTGTAGAAAGATGCATAAGACATCCTGTCCCAGGGTACTGTGGAGGAACTGCTAAGAAAAACAAAAAGCAATTGAATCAGCACAAGAATGTCTGCTCAGTTCCTTGCAAGTTGCTACTTTGTGTCTGTGGTCACAATCGCCACAGCCTCTCTTCCACAATTTCCCCTGTAAAAGCCCTAACTTTGGGCTTCAGACAGTGTTGCAAGGCAGGAGCCTGCCACTCCCTCATTTGCTGCCAAATTAGTAAACTATTCCTTTCCTCAAAACTTTGTCATTGTGTTTTGTGACTTGAGTGACAAGGACCAGTTTTCAATGTGTGTAAAGGCATCAACATCAGATGTGGACTCTGAAGTGAATTTAAGAAGTGAAGTTAAGAAAATATGGAATAGTCTTTTCAGGAATCCCTTATCTGAACCTCTGCACCTGGGTAGAAATGGAGGTTGCTTCTCTGTATCAAAATGTCTTAGATCAGCCTCTTCAACAACTGGTGTTGGCAAAACTGGACAGCTACATGTAAGAGAATCAAACTGGATTGTCTAACCCCATACACAAAAGTAAACTCGAAATGGGTCAAAGACCTGAATGTAAGTCATGAAAACCATAAAACTCTTAGAAAAAAATATAGGCAAAAAAACTCCCTGGGCAAGGGAAACAAAAGCAAAAATGAACAAGTGAGACTATATCAAACTAAAAACCTTCTGTACAGCAAAGGATACCATCAGCAGAATAAAAAGACATTCTACAGTATGGGAGAATATATTTATAAATGACATATCTGATAAGGGGTTGACATCCAAATTATATAAAGAGCTCATGCACGTCAACAAACAAAAAGCAAATAAGCAAATAAAAAAATGGGCAGTGGATCTGAACAGACAGTTCTCCAAAGAAGAAATTCAGATGGCCAACAGGCACATGAAAAGATGCTCCACATTGCTAATCATCAGAGAAATGCAAATTAAAACCACAATGAGATATCACATCAGTTAGGATGGCCAACATCCAAAAGACAAACAACAACAAATGTTGGCAAGGTTGTGGAGAAAGGGGAACCCTCCTACTCTGCTGGTGGGAATGTAAACTAGTTCAACCATTGTGGAAAGCAGAATGGAGGTTCCTCAAAAAACTAAAAATAGAAATAACATTTGACCCAGGAATTCCACTCGTAGGAATTTATCCTAAGAATGCAGCAGCCCAGTTTGAAAAAGACATATGCACTCCTATGTTTATCACAGCACTATTTACAATAGCCAAGAAATGGAAGCAACCTAAGTGTCCATCAGTAGATGAATGGATAAAGAAGATGGCTTTTTTATAGTATAAAAAATACATACACACAATGGAATGTTATTCAGCCATAAGAAGAAAACAAATCCTACCATTTGCAACAACATGGATGGAGCTAGAAGGTATGCTCAGTGAAATTAGCCGGGCAGAGGAAGACAAGTATCATATGATTTCACTTATCTGTGGAGTGTAAGAACAAAGCAAAAACTGAAGGAACAAAAACAGCAGCAGACTCACAGAAGCCAAGAATGGGCTAACAGTTACCAAAGGGAAAGGGACTGGGGAGGGTGGGTGGGGAGGGAGGGATATGGGCATTACGATTAGCACACATAATGTAGGGGTGTGGGGACATGGGAAAGGCAGTATGTATAGAGAAGACACATAGTGATTCTACAGCATCTTACTATGCTGATGGGCAGTAACTGTAATGGGGTATGTGAGGGGGACTTGATAATGGGGGCGTCTAGTTACTATAAGGTTGTTCAAGTAATTGTACATTAATGATATAAAAAAAGTCTTAGATACTTCAGGCAAGAGTGCAATGTTTCATTCTTACATCGTATCAAATAATGCTTACATGGACTTCAAAGAACGAGATTTCTCAGAGTGGAAGAATGTAGTTCTCACCCAGAGATGGGGGCTGTTACTCTTATTTTTCAGTTGCGTTTTGTCCTTGAATGAAACAGTGTTTCCTGGTAACATTACAATAGGCTTTATCAGATTCTGCTATCCAGCCTGATGAATGGCTGGGCAGACTTTTTTACTCTCTCAGCAGTTACAAATGAGAGGACTGGTCTCCTAAACCACAGGTAATCCTTCCCTCAAAGCCCTGCCCAAGTTTTTGGGTTTGCCGGACCCGCTTTCCTTTCGTTTCAGACTTCAAGCCTCACTAGAAGGCCAAGGCCCTGCCTCAGTCAAATGCGCCCCTTTTCCCACCTAACAATTCAAGGATTCCACCTTCCCGGCCACACGCGGGGCGCTTAGGCGCCCCCGCCCTTCTCAAGTCCCGTTTGGTAAAGTCCAGCCTCTTATCTCACTATGGAGCGGGACAAGAGAAAAAGACGCGAGAACATGACGTCACTGAATCGTGACTAGGGCCGCGGGTTGCTTTGGGTTCCAACCAGCTAAGGGTGAAGAGTGAAGGTCTGCGCCGCCGTTGCAATGACCATTTGTCAGTTCTTCCTTCAAGGCCGCTGCCGGTTTGGAGACCGGTGCTGGAACGAACATCCCTGCGCCGGGGGTGCGGGCGGGCGACAGCAACAACAGTCCTCAGGTGACATACCCCTCAACCCTCCGCCGCCAGCAGTGCAGCGGGACCGTCTCTGGGCGCTTCGCTGCGGCGCGCTGGTCAGGTGATGCGGAAGTTGCTCCCGTCGGCCTCTTCGCCGGCCTCGCCCACCGCCCCGGCACTTGATTTTGGACGTTTTTATCTCCGTTTTAGGCGCTGGGCGGGTTTGGTTGAGCGGATAAAGACTGGGGTGGGTGGCCAATGACACTAACGCCAAACAATGAGTTTTTAAGTCGGAAGTACGCGTCAAAACTACCTTGCCGTGTATGGTAGTGGTTTAGCGAATTTGCGTAGATCTGCCGAGGCGTCTTACTTTACTGCCTTTCTGGGTACTTGCTTTTTACCCTTGACAACTTGAATGTAATTTGTAGTAAACTTTTCGAGGAGAGGCTAGCCAGTGGGGTCAAAGTCTGAACTCCTGACTTTGGGGAAGTCGCGTCATTTTTGAAAATCAAATACAAGCCACAGAGCCATACCGTAGATAAAGGCACATACTCATAAAATTTGGGGTAAAACTGGGAGGGTGGAACGCCCAATTAAGAACTCTGAGCTGTGAAGGATGTGGGTGTGGAGGACCACTTTGACAGGCTCCCTGGGCCTAAGTCATTGCCGGAGCTTTTGAAGTATTTCACTAAACCAATTGTGGATGATGCAGAACGACTGTCAAGGAAAGGAGGGGTCAGACATGAAACCATAGTACAAGACAGAGTTTTAGGGGTCAAATGAATAGTTAGGTTTTATTTTCTTATAATTAGATCCTAGTCCTTAAAGGTATCACAAAATGCTGACCCCTGCCCCGCCCTTTTGTCCTGTAGGGGTTATTCATTAAACCCTAAACCTTGTGTTGAATCGTGGTTTCACGTATGAAACCTTTTTTTCTTTTAATGTATCATTGCTATACAATCTTTTGGTTTCAGATGTACAACACAGTGGTTCAACAGTTAACCATATTATTAAATCCTCACCCGCTCTAGTGCAGTTACTATCTATCAGTGTAGAAAGATAATTACAGAATCATTGACTATATACTGTATCATTGACCATGGTGTCCCCGTGACCAACTTACACTGAATCCTCTTCTTGATGACAGCCCTTGTGCATCACCCACAATTGGTCTAATGAAGTATTTAAAACCAAAACCAAAAATGAGGACTCCAGGTATCATAAATGTGAGTGTATTTTCAGGAAAAACACCTGGTAATATTTGACATTCTGTGGAGACTCTTTCTAAATGTAGTACTTGGAAATAAATGTTGACTGTATAGACTGATGGATGAAAAAAAGTAAGTGAAAGTCACCAAGTAGAAACTCACAAATAAATGCTTCTGAAATTAGTTAAGTATGAAAGCCCAAAGCTATATACAAAAGAAGGAATGAATTTCTTCAGGTATATCATCCCCCAAATGGATTTGAAACTTTAGAAAATTAAAATACCACCAACCCCTACTTGAGGGTTCTGGCCCAGCAATCTGCTCCTTTTTCTTTTTGGTTTTGGTTTTATTAAGTAGTTTTAGAGTTGGGAGATGAACTTTCATAAAGGGTTATATCTCCCATCACTCCATTTTTTGATATGTTTAATGGCATGTCTCCTAATTCAGTCAGAAACAAAGAGCAATGTTTTAGCTTTCAACAGGAATTGGTAAGTAAATCAAATAGTTGAAGTGATAAGAGCAGAGAGAAGAGAGTCTTGTTGGCCCATTTTGGTAATTATGAAATTTCATAATAGAGCAACTCAATGCACTTTATTCATATGTAAATTGCCTCTAAAACCTCCCTGCAAAAGATAGGTGGGTAAGTGTTGTTTTCCCAGAGGCAGGACTGAGTCAAATAGATTTAAGCATCTATGCAAGTATGGAGGGTAGAATCTAATCTTTTATATTCAACAGTTCTTTAATACGCTGTCCGTTTTTCAGACCTATTATATAGGGCCCAGTGGGGGAGCAAAGAATGATCATGACACAGCTTTCCATCCTGAAGGAACTTAAAATTTAGGATACATGCCCCATACCCATTCCACTATTAAGCTATTATCTACTTAATAAACTTAGGTCAGCTGAACCTAGTAATATATATATTTTTTAATGAGTTTACAGCCCTCTCAATCTTGTTATACAAAAATGCAATTAGACCATTATGTGATTTGTTGATGTTTCATGTAACTACATAAATAGAAAATGAAGAGTTTTGTGATTTAAAATGAGTGGAAATGTAGTGTTTGTTGAACCTTTGCATCGTGCCTGAACATAAGATAAAATATAATGAAATTTTTAGAGATCTAAAAGTGGAGTTGCCAGTAAAATTATTTTCTTTTATTGCTTATTTCAGGTAGTAACAGACATGGATGGAATACCACTAACAAGAGCTATTCCAGTGTTATTCAGCCATCCAGTTTCTCCAAATCTGCACCATGGGGAGGCAGCAGAGATCAAGAGAAGTCATCTTTCAGTTCTTTTAATTCTGGAGCTTCGAGGAATGGGAACAGAGGGTTTGCATTGTCTCAGAAGGCATTTTCTTCACCTAGCTCTGATGGACAGAAAGATGAAAAGAAACTTCTGTAAGTAAAAGTCTTCAGAAAAATTTCTATTCATTTGATTATTTTTTTCAAAAGTACCTATAATATTTTCTTTTAAAAAGGAGTAATACATTATTTAAAAATTAGAATAAGCAAAAGAAGAAAAAGTACCCATGATCCTATCCCTCAGAGATAACTACTATTTTGCATAAATCATAGTAGACTTTATTTCACATAAAAAAATGTCATCTTTACATATCAGTACAGTGCCTTCTTAGAGCTAATTATGCTTTTTCCACTTTTCTACTGATAACACTATATTGTGAATATCCTTCTAAGGTAATCCTACTTAAGTTTGTTGTAAATTATGAGTTCTTTACAAAATATGATGTAATTGAAAGCAACTTGTGATATTGGAGATCTCATAGCATCTTGTATTTTTCTTCTAAAACTTTAAAAGTTATCCCTTTCAAACTGACTTCATTTGATTTCCTTCATTATTGTGGGAGTAGATTCCATATAATTTCTTGAGAACGTTCATGGTAGAATTTATGACTAGTGCCAAAACAGTGCATGATTCTGTAACTATTCCCTCAGCTCTCTGCTCCAATACAGAACATAAATATACTTATTAGTCTTTTATTTCCCATAACTAAGTCAGAACTAGTGGTAAACATTTTGAGCCATGTACCATATACATTTGATTTTTTTTTCTTAAGTAAAGAACAAACTAAACCCTCCATGTTTGATGTTGTAAAAATCCTAAATTTAATACAGTATTCTCTGTGGTAGCTATCACTCTGTTAATTGTAGCATTCTGGATGGGGGGGAAATGTCTAACTTAGACTCAAATATATCCACACTTTGCCAGCAAAGTAACTATGGACATAAGTCTCTCTCCCCTTTTGTAAAATTTGAGAATTAGACAAAATTATCTCTAGAATCCTACCCACTTTAAAAATTTTGTGTTTCTATATTATTTACATGGTAATGTCTTTCCCATGTAAATCATTGATGTTTATAGTAATGAACAAAGAAAGATTAAAGTTAGTATTCTGTATTTTATTATATTTTAGTTCTTTAGAATATATATGGTGTGATAGTTCTCAGTAAGTCTGCTGGCTAATGGTACCATGTACTAGAAAACCAAAATTTTGAAATTCTTTGATATATAATATTATAATCATGAAGTGAAGTTCATATTTCTTTAAGCTTCTGCTTTAAAAAAAACTTAAAAAATATGATAGAAAAATATCTAAAATTAATATTTGCTGCAACTTAAAATTTCAACCACTGAAAATTATAAATGATAAATTTTAATAAGCAGATGAAAAAAATCCTTTGCTTTTTTTTTTATTTTAGGGAAGAAATTGTAAAAGATATGGAGGTTTGGAAATTATCAGGGCAGTGGATGTTTTCTGTTTATTCACCAACAAAAAGGAAGCCTAATATGTCAGGTAACTAAGTAATTGTGTGTGTATAAAATATTTTACAACTATTAGGTTCTAAAACCAAGACCATGCCAAATAACCACAAATTAGCTACAGTTAGGAGAGTTTGAACATTGCTTAAAGTATCTGAGTATTGTAGCAGAACTTTATAATTCAGATATTGAAGTTGGAAGACCTAGTTCTTTTTTTAAATTAATTAATTGATTGATTGATTAATTTGTTGTCATTACTCTACAATTACATGAAGAATATTATGTTTACTAGGGTCCCCCGTTCACCAAATCCCCCCCACAAACCCCATTACAGTACTGTCCATCAGCGTAGTAAGATGCTGTAGAATCACTACTTGTCTTCTCTGTGTTGCACAGCCCTCCCCATGCTCCCCCCCGACATTATACATGCTAATCGTAATGCCCCCTTTCTTTTTCCCCACCCTTATTCCTCCCTTCCCTCCCTTTCTCCCTAGTCCCTTTCCCTTTGGTAACTGTTAGTCCATTCTTAGATTCTGTGATTCTGCTGCTGTTTTGTTCCTTCAGTCTTTCTTTGTTCCTATAGTCTTTGGGTTTGAGGTGAGTCTCTTGTAAGCAGCGTAGAGATGGGTCTTGCTTTTTTATCCATTCTATTTTTCTGTGTCTTTTGATTGGTGCATTCAGTCCATTTACATTTAGGGTGATTATTAAAAAATATGTACTTATTGCCATTGCAGTCTTTAGATTCGTGGTTGCCAAAGGTTCAAGGTTAGCTTCTTTAGTATTTTACTGTCTAACTTAACTTGCTTATTGAGCTCTTTTAAACACTGTCTGGTGATTCTTAATTTTTCTCCCTTCTTATTCCTCCTCCTCTGTTCTTTATGTTGGTTGTTTAATTCTGTGCTCTTTTGTGCTTCCTTTAACTGCTTTTGTGGGTAGTTGATTGTATTTTTTGCCTTTAGTTAGTATTTGGTTGATCTGCTTTCTTTGCTGTGATTTTATTTTCTCTGGTGACATCTGTTTAGTCTTAGGAGTGCTTCCATCTAGAGCAGTCCCTCTAAAATACCCTGTAGAGGTGGTTTGTGGGAGGCAAATTCCCTCAACTTTTGCTTGTCTGGGAATTGTTTGATCCCTCCTTCATATTTAAATGATAGTCGTGCTGTATACAGTATTCTTGGTTCAAGGCCCTTCTGTTTCATTGCATTAAGTATATCATGCCATTCTCTTCTCGCTTGTATTGTTTCTGTTGAGAAGTCTGATGATAGCCTGATGGGTTTTCCTTTGTAGGTGACCTTTTTCCTCTCTCTAGCTGCCTTTAAAACTCTTTCCTTGTCCTTGATCTTTGCCATTTTAATGATTATGTGTCTTGGTGTTGTCCTCCTTGGGTCCTTTCTGTTGGGAGTTCTGTACACTTCCATGGTCTGATCGATTATTTCCTCCCCCAGTTTGGGGAAGTTTTCAGCAATTATTTCTTCAAATACACTTTCTATCCCTTTCTCTCTCTTCTTCTGGTACCCCTATAATGCAGATATTGTTCCTTTTGGATTGGTCACACCGTTCTCTTAATATTGTTTCATTCCTGGAGATCCTTTTATCTCTCTCTGCGTCAGCTTCTATGCGTTCCTGTTCTCTGGTTTCTATTCCATCAATGACCTCTTGCATCTTATCCATTCTGTTTATAAATCCTTCCAGAGGTTGTTTCATTTCTGCAATCTCCTTCCGGACATCTTCCCTTAGTCCTTGCATATTTCTCTGCAGCTCCGTCATCATGGTTATGAGCTTTATTTTTAATTCTTTTTCAGTAAGACTAGTTAGGTCTATCTCCTTCTCAGGGTTTGCCTCTGTGATCTTGGTCTGTATCAATTTCTTCTGCCTTTTCATGGTGATAGATATATTTGTGGGAGGTGGTGTGTGTGTTGGTAAGAGAAAGTCCCTTCTTGCCAGTTTGTGGCCTTCCTCTCCTGGGAGAACAGCGACCTCTAGCGGCTTGTGCTGGGCAGCTGCGTGCAGATGGGGCTTCTGATCTTGCCCAGCTGCTATGGAGTTTAGCGATGCAGTTGCTGTGGGCGTGGCCTGCCTCAGGCTGTTTCTCCAATATGGCGGAGCTGCGTCGGAGGGGGAACAGGTGGGAGGCTGTTTATCATGGTGAGGGGCCTCCACGCTGCTCCCCTTCACGAGGCGCTGGGTTCTCGTGGGTGTGGATGTAGTCTGGCTGTTATCCTGTGTCTTCTGGTCTCTCTTTTAGGATTAGTTGTATTTGTTGTATTTTCAAAAATATATATGGTTTTGGGAGGAGATTTCTGCTGCTCTACTCATGCTGCCATCTTGGTTCTCTGACCTAGTTCTTTTAAGGTATGCAGTTCTCAGGAGAAAATAGTAAAATCATGTCACACCACAATTCCAATTCCAGGCCCTATTCTAAGTGCTAGGGATATAGTGATGAGCAAGACAGACAAGATCCTTCCCTTAGGAAGCTTATGTTCCTGAGAGGGGCACCGTAAGTAATAAAAATAAATATTTTCAGATACTTATTTTCCTATAAATTGTAAGTATTAAGCCTTTTTTAATCAGTTCAGAATTGAACCTAATGCCTAATGCCTCAAGGCAGTGATTCTCAAAATGTGGAATGTAGATCCCAAAGTAGGGTTGCCAGATAAAATATGGGATATCTAATTAAATTTAAATTTCAGATAAGCAAATAGTATTTTTAGTATACAAATATCCCATGTAATATTTGGGACATACTTATACTAAAAAATTATTTGTTTTATCTCTGAAATTTAAATTTAGCTGGGCATCTTCTATTATTGTTTGATAAATCCGGCAGCCTTATTCCTGAGATTGTTTTAGGGGCTGTACAAGTTCAAAAATATTTTCAAAATAATACTAATACATTAATGGCCATTTTCACTGTGTTGACTATTCGTATTGTTGGTACAAAAGCATTGTAAAGTAAATTCTTTTAGCATAAATCAAGGCAGAGACAACAAATTCTAGCAGGCTATAGTAGTCACTAAAACAATTTTTTAAATGCCATTTTCCCTTAAAATGCCCTTGATGAAGAGATAAAAATTAATTAATTTTTAAAAATCTTAACCCTCAAGTGCACAGCTTTCTATTATTCTATGTGACAAAATGAGAAGCACACCTAAGGTGCTTCTGCCACATGCTCAAGTCCTGTGCATGGCTATCTTGAGGAAAAGCACTGGTTTAGTTGTGAGTTAAACCAGCCACTTTTTTCACAGATAGCTTTTATTTGAAAGAATGACTGACAGCAATGGTTATTTAGACTTAGGCATTTGGTGACATTTTCTAAAAAAACAAATGAAGTGAGCCTGTCACTTCAAAGAAAACAACTGACAGTGTTTATTACCAGTGACAAAATTCAAGCTTTGAAGTGAGAATATTATGGAAAACTTAACCACCACTGTGAGCTTCATGACTCCTTAGTACTTACAGTCTCTTGTGATGAGATGGATTAACATTAAGAAATACAAATTTTTTAATATTGTTGTAAAATGGCATATGCCAACATTTAAAAGTCCTAGATAACTCAGTGAACCAGTATTTTCCAAGTGAGCAGTGACGTCATCCTTTTCCAACCATGTATCTCTGTGAAAACATATTTTCTTCATACACTTCAACCAGGCAATACATTGCAGTGGATTGAATGCAGAAGCTATTATAATAATCCAGCAGTCTTCTGTTAAGCCAAACACTGAAAAGATTTACAAACTAAACAGTATTGCTCATCTCACTGCATTTTTATTTTTTGTTTTGAAAATAGTTTTCTCATTTAGTTGCTTACTTTTAAGTAAATAAATCATTCCTACATTTCCCAGTGTTATTTAAAATATAGGAAATATTGATATATGTAACCTCTGTAAGCAAAAGCTCTTTGGGATTATTAATGATTTTTAAGAATGTAAGTGAGTCCCAAGACCAGAAAGTTAGAGAACTGCTCCCCGTAAACATCCATTATAATGAGTGAATTTTTCCTGTGCAGCTAGAATGATACTACTTTTATAGCACCCTCGAGATAATTGAGACAATAGTCACTCAAATAATTTTCTGTGTTCTGTGGTTCAAATGAGAAACAACTGGAAGGAGGGACAATGTCCCTTTAGATAGGTGGTGATCCATTCTAAGGAGGCAGTGTTGGAGCTGAATCCTAAATGAAGAGAAGGTGTCACTTATGGGAAGATTTGGGGGAAACATTCCTGGCAATAGGAATAGCTAGTCCAGGTGCCCTGGCTGGGAAGAAGATTGACATGTTTGAGGACTAGTGAGGTCTGAATCACTGAAAGAGCATAAACAAGTGAAAGGCTAATATGACATGAGGCCAGAGAAGCAGCCAGGGGCCAGATTGTGTCGGTTCTGCACTGGACATCCAGGTAGATCTTTATCCAGGAGAGGAATATGATCTGATAAGAAATAGCTCACTCGGAGATTCTCAAGATGGCGGCATGAGTAGGGTTGCCGAAATCTCCTCCCAAAACCATATAATTTTGAAAATACAGCAAATACAACTATACCTAAAAGAGTGACCAGAAGATACAGTACAACAGCCAGGCTACATCAACATCTGAGAGAAGTCAACATCTCACGAAAAGGGTAAGATGCAAAGCCATGACCCGGCGGGACCCAAGCACTCCCCCAACCCCAGCTCACCAATGGGAGGAAAAGAATCAGAGTGGGGAGGGAGTGGAAGCATAGAACTGCTAGATAACCAGCCCTGGTAATCTGTACTGGAAGCACAGACACACATTGCACAGTGTACTGGATATTACAGGAACGGAAAAGCAAAATCCAAGACTTCAGACTGTGAACAGGTTCCCACAGCTGGCTGCCCTGGGACAAAAGAAAAGTGGATGCTTTAAGAGTCTTAAAGGGACAAGGGTTCAACAGGTGGACAAAATCATCCTGGCACATTCAGCATGCAGGCTGGCAAGTTTAAGGAACTTCAGGCACCCTAACCACCTGGTTGGCAACACAGCACCGAAGCCCTCACGTTGATAAGCAGCCTGCTGTTCATTTCCCCCACTGGCACTGCAAGCGAACTGGCTGACCCACCATTGCTGTAGAGCAATGGGGGAGCAGTGCTGCCCACAGCAACCACACAGAGGCTTCTCCCAGCACATGGCAAATTGGGCCAGACCCAGAGGCTGCCCCCTGCCCACAGTCGACCAACACAGCGGATACCAGTGCAGAGTCTGGAAGGCACAAAGGGGCTCTATTCTCATGGGGAATATGCGCTGCTTGCCTACAACCCCCGCCAGTGCCCTATGCCATCCCGAGGGCCACCCCACCCACAGCGGCACAGGGAATTAACACAGAGGCTGCCCCCGCACGCCACCAACCAGCACAGGCAGAGGAAGCTGGCGTGGAGTCTGGAAAACACATAGGGTGCCGTTCTCCTGGCGAACACACACTGATCGCCTGCAACCACCACCAGTGCCCTAGGCCATCCAGAGGGCTGCCCTGCCCACAGCAGCTCAGGGGATTAACCCAGAGTCTGCCCCTATACCCGCCTAACTGGCACAGGCAGAGGAAACCAAAGCAGAGTCCATGAAGCACATAGGGGCTCTTTTCTCGGGGTAAACACACACTGGATGCCTGCAACCACTGCCAGTGCCCTAGGCCATCCGGAGGGCTGCCTGCCCACAGGAGCTCAGGGGATCAACCCAGAGGCTGCCTCCTGTGTGTGTTTGCAAACAGTCCTGAAAGCATGAAGGGCTGCCGTTCTCACAGGAGAACACACGCTGCTCACCTGCGAACCACACCAGTGCCCTAAGCCATCCCGAGGTCCACCCTGCCCACAGCAGCTCAGGAGATTAACCCAGAGGCTGTTCCCTGTGTGCTGTTGACCAGCACAGGCAACGGAGACAGGCAAGGCGACCAGCAAGCAGGAAGGGACTTTGTTCTCCCAGCTGACACACACGCCACTTGCAGGTGTTCACTTCCGTCCCCATGAAAAGGCAGAAGAACCTTGTTCAGTCCAAAATCTCTCAAACACCAGAGAGAGGGTGTGGTGAGACTGAAATCACCAATCTGCCTGAAAAAGAATTTAAAATAAAAGTCATAAGCATGCTGATGGAGCTACAGAGAAATATGCAAGAGCTAAGGGATGAAGTCCGGAGGGAGATAACAGAAATGAAACAGACAATGGAAGAATTAAAGAGCAGACTGGATGAGGTGCAAGAGACTGATAATGAAATAAAAATTAGAGAACAAGAATACAGAGAAGCTGAGGCAGAGAGAGACAAAAGGATCTCTAGGAATGAAAAAATATTAAGAGAACTGTGTGACCAATCCAAACGGAACAATATTCATATTATAGGGGTACCAGAAGAAGAGAGAGAAAAAGGAATAGAAAGTGTCTTTGAAGAAATAATTGCTTAAAACTTCCCCAACCTGGGGAGGGAAATAGTCTCTCAGACCATGGAAGTCCACAGATCTCCCAACACAAGGGACCAAAGGAGGACAAAACCAAGACATATAATTAAAATGTCAGTCATCAAGGATAAGGACAGAATATTAAAAGCAGGCAAAGAGAGAGAAAAAATCACCTACAAAGGAAAACCCATTAGGCCATCATCAGACTTCTCAGCAGAAACCTTACAGGCCAGAAGATAATGGCATGATATATTCAATGCAGTGAAACAGAAGGGCCTCAAACCAAGAATACTGTATCCAGCAAGATTATCATTTAAATTTCAAGGAGGGATTAAACAATTTCCAAATAAGCAAAAGTTGAGGGGATTGACCTCCCACAAGCCTCTCTACAGTGTATTATAAAAGGGCTGCTCTAGATGGAAGTGCTCCTTAGGCTAAATACATGTCACCAGAGAAAATAAAACCACAACAAAGAAAGTAGACCAACCAAATACTAACTAAATGCAAAATAAAAACAGCTATCCACAAAATCATTCAAGGGAAACACAAAAGAGTACAGAATAAAACACCTAACATATAAAGGGTGGAGGAGGAAGATAAAGAAGGGAGAGAAAGAATCATCAGACTGTGTTTACAATAGCGTAAAAAGTGAGTTAAATTAGAGAGTTAGATAGTAAAGAAGCTACCATTGAACTTTTGGTAACCATGAATCCAAAGCCTGCAATGGCAATAAGTACAAATCTATCGATAATCACCCTAAATGTAAATGGACTGAATGCACCAATCAAAAGACACAGAGTAATAGAATGGATAAAAAAGCAAGACCCATCTATATGCTGCCTACAAGAGACTCACCTCAAACCCAAAGACATACACAGACTAAAAGTGAAGGGATGGAAAAAGATATTTCATGCAAACAATAGGGAGAAAAAAGCAGGTGTTGCAGTACTTGTATCAGACAAAATAGACTTCAAAACCAAGTAACAAAAGATAAAGAAGGACATTACATAATGATAAAGGTGTTAGTCCAACAAGAGGATATACACCATTAAAATTTCTACACACCCAACCCAGGAGCACCTACATATGTGAACCAAATACTAACAGAATTAAAGGAGGAAATAGAATGCAATGCCTTCATTTTAAGAGACTTCAACACACCACTCGCTCCAAAGGACAGATCAACCACACAGAAAATAAGTAAGGACCAGAGGCACTGAAGAACACACTAGAACAGATGGACCTAACAGCCGTCTACAGAACTCTATACGCAAAAGCAGCAGGATACACACTCTTCTCAAGTGCACATGTAACATTTTCTAGAATAGAGCACATACAAGGCCACAAAAAGAGCCTCACTAAATTAAAAAAGATTGAAATTCTACCAAGCAACTTCTCAGATCACAAAGGTATAAAACTAGAAATAAATGTACAAAGAAAACAAAAAGGCTCACAAACACATGGAGGCTTAACAACATGCTCCTAAATAATCAGTGGATGAATGAGACCAAATTAAAACAGAGATTGAGCAATATATGGAGACAAATGAAAACAACAGCACAACAACCCAACTTCTGTGGGACACAGAGAAGGCAGCTCTAAGAGGAAAGTATATAGCAATCCAGGCCTATGTAAAGAAGGAATAACAATCCCAAATGAATAGTGAAAATTCATGATTATTGAAAGTGGAAAAAGAAAAACAAATGAGGCCCAAAGTCCACAGAAGAAGGGACATCATAAAGATCAGAGAAGAAACAAATAAAATTGGAAAGAATAAAACAATAGAAAATATTAATGAAACCAAGAGCTGGTTCCTTGAGAAAATAAACAAAATAGATGAACCCCTAGCCAGACTACTAAGAGAAAAGAGAATCTACACACATAAACAGAATCAGAAATGAAAACAGAAAAATCAATATGGACACCACAGAAATACAAAGAATTATGAGAAAATACTATGAAAATCTATATGCTAACAAACTAGATAACCTAAAAGAAATAGACAACTTTCCAGAAAATACAACCTTCCAGGACAGGCCCAGGAAGTAACAGAAAATCAAAACAGACCAGCAACGAAATTGAATTGGTAATCAAAAAACTACCCAGGAACAAAATTCCCCGGCCAGATGGATTCACTGCTGAATTTTATCAGACATTTAGAGAAGACATAATACCCATCCTCCTTAAAGTTTTCCAAAAAATAGAAGAAGAGGGAATACTCCCAAACTCATTTTATGAAGTCAGCATCACTCTAATACCAAAACCAGGCAATGACACCACACACACACACACAAAAAACAACAGACCAATATCCCTGATGAACATAGATGCAAAAATACACAACAAAATATTAGCAAACCAAATGCAAAAATACATCAAGAGGATCAAGTGGGATTCATCTCAGGGATGCAAGGATTGTACAGCATTCGAAAATCCATCAACATCATCCACCACATCAACAAAAAGAAGGACAAAAACCACATGATCATCTCCATAGATGCTGAAAAAGCATTCAACAAAATTCAACATCCATTCATGATAAAAAAAACTCTCAACAAAATGGATATAGAGGGCAAGTACCTCAGCATAATAAAAGCCATATATGACAAACCCACAACCAACATCATACTTAACAGTGAAAAGCTGAAAGCTTTTCTCCTAAGATTGGGAACAAGAAAAGGATGCCCACTCTCCCCACTCTTATTCAACATAGTACTGGAGGTCCTAGCCACGGCAATCAGAAAATCTAAACAGACCAATCACCAGCCATGAAATTGAATCAGTAATCAAAAAACTACCCAAGAACAAAATCCCTGGGCCAGATGGATTCACCACCGAATTTTATCAGACATTTAGAAAAGATATAATACCCATTCTCCTTAAAGTTTTAAAAGGCACCAATTGGCAAGGAAGAAGTTAAACTGTCACTGTTTACAGATGACATGATATTGTGTATAACAAACCCTAAAGAATCCACTCCAAAACTACTAGAACTAGTATCTGAATTAAGCAAAGTCGCAGGATACAAAATTAATACACAGAAATCTGTTGCATTCCTATACAGTAATAGAAAAAGAAATCAGGAAAACAATTCCATTCACAATTGCATCAAAAGATAAAATACCTAGGAATAAACCTAACCAAGGAAGTGAAAGACCTAAACCCTGAAAACTACAAAACACTCTTAAGAGAAATAAAAGAGGACACTAATAAGTGGAAATTCATCCCATGCTCTTGGGTAGGAAGAATTAATATTGTACAAATGGCCATCCTGTCTAAAGTAATCTACACATTTGGTGCAGTCCCTATCAAAATAACAAAAGCATTCTTCAATGAACTGGAACAAATAGTTCTAAAATTCATATGGAACCACAGAAGACCCCAAATAGCCAAAGCAATCCTGCGAAGGAAGAATAAAGCAGGGGGCATCTCGCTTCCCAACTTCAAGCTCTACTACAAAGCCACAGTAATCAAGACAATTTGGTACTGGCACAAGAACAGACCCATAGACCAGTGGAACAGAATAGAGAGTCCAGATATTAACCCAAACAGACATGGTCAATTAATATACGATAAAGGAACCATGGATATACAGTGGGGAAATGACAGCCTTTTCAACAGCTGGTGCTGGCAAAACTGGACAGCTGCATGTAAGAGAATGAAACTGGATTACTGTCTAACCCCATACACAAAAGTAAACTCAAAATGAATCAAAGATCTGAATGTAAGACATGAAACTACAAAACTCTTAGGAAAAAACGTAGGCAAAAATCTCTTGGACATAAACATGAGCAACTTCTTCATGAACATATCTCCCCGAGCAAGGGAAACAAAAACAAAAATGAACAAGTGGGACTATATCAAACTAAAAAGCTTCTGTACAGTAAAGGACTCCATCAGTAAAACAAAAAGACATCCTACAGTATGGGAGAATATATTCATAAATGACATATCTGATAAGGGGTTGACATCCAAAATGTATAAAGAGCTCACATACCTCAAAAAACAAAAAGCAAATAACCCAATTAAAAAAATGGGCAGAGGATCTGAACAGACACTTCTCCAAAGAAGAAATTCAGATGGGCAACAGACACATGAAAAGATGCTCCACATTGCTAATCATCAGAGAAATGCAAATTGAAACCACAGTGAGATATCACCTCACACCAGTTAGGATAGCCGCCATCCAAAAGACAAACAACAACAAATGTTGGCGAGGTTGTGGAGAAAGGGGAACCCTCCTACACTGCTGGTGGGAATGTAAATCAGTTCAACCATTGTGGAAAGCAGTATGGAGGTTCCTCAAAATACTAAAAATAGAAATACCATTTGACCCAGGAATTCCACTCCTAGGAATTTATCCTAAGAATGTAGGAGCCCAGTTTGAAAAAGACATAAGTGCCCCTATGATTATCGCAGCACTATTTACAATAGCCAAGAAATGGAAGCAACCTAAGTGTCCATCAGTAGATGAATGGATAAAGAAGATGTGGTACTTATACACATCGGAATATTATTCAGCTATAAGAAGAAAACAAATCCTACCATTTGCAACAACATGGATGGAGCTAGAGTGTATTATGCTCAGTGAAATAAGCCAGGTGGAGAAAGACAAGTACCAAATGATTTCACTCATCTGTGGAGTATAAGAACAAAGAAAAAACTGAAGGAACAAAACAGCAGCGGACTCACAGAACCCAAGAATGGACTAACAGTTGCCAAAAGGAAAGGGACTGGGGAGTATGGGTAGGAAGGGATGGATAAGGGGGGAAAAGAGGCATTATGATTAGCACACATAATGTGGGGGTGGAGTGTTTGGGGAAGGCAGTATAACACAGAGAAGACAAGTAGTGACTCTATAGCATCTTACTACACTGATGTGCAGTGTCTGTAATGGGGTATGTGGTGGGGACTTGATAATGGGGGGAAGTCAAGTAACCATAATGTTGCTCATGTAATTGTGCATTAATGATGCCAAAATGAAAATTTTTAAATAAAAAAAGAAATAGCTCACTCACTGTTGTGTGAGAAGAAATGGTCTGTTAAGGGTGGGAGGAGGGTGGAGGGCAGAGTGGAGGCAAGGAGATGAGTTATAAGACAATTACTAATGACTGGGCTAGAGTTCCTAGAAGTGAAGACAAAATTGGTCAAAGTTGGGTTCTCTTTTGGAGCTAAAACTGGCATGATGATGATTAATGTGGAGAAAGAGAAATACAAGGTGGTTCCTAGGTTTTTTTGGCTTGGGCAGCTAATAAAGATGGCAAAAACAGGTTGTTAGAGGGAATACAGGGTTCTGATTTGAACATTTAGCCTTTTATTTATTCTGACGTAGGGGACCTTGGAGTTAACAATATCAGGGTTATTACAAGTAATTCTCCATAGCAAATATCCTGAACATTTTTTTCTTTCTTAAAGTTTTCCTAATTGTAAAAGTTACAGGTGTTACCATAGAAAACTTGAAAAATACAGAAGTGTGTAAATAAAATAAAGATCACTTGATCTTACAGAGGTAATTATAGCATTTTAGTGTGTGTATGTGTGTGTGTGTGTGTGTGTGCGTGTGTGTGTGTGTATATATGTAGTTGGGATCACAATCAGATTTTGTATTCTACTTTGTTGTTTTCAGGATGAACATCTTTATACATACCATCCTTTGTTTACATGTTTAATTATTTCCTGAGATTAAGTCGTAGAAATATATTAAGGTCAGGTGTGAGCATTTTTAAGGTACTTAATGCTTACTGACAATTTTACTCCCAGAAATACTGTGCCCTTTTAATCCCCTAATGGCATTTTAGAAGAATGTCCATTTCATCACACCTTGAATAATAATAAATATCATCCATTTTTTATTTTTACCAGTCTGATAAATAAAGTATTTCATCTGTATTTTAAATTGTATTTTTAATTGAACTTCTTTATTTTATTTCTCTACTGGCTTTTTTAATTGTTTTGTGAATTGCCCATTCATTCTCTTTGCCCATATTAACTACTTTTCTTACTGAGTTGTAAGAGCTAGTTATACATTGATACTAGCCCTTCTCCTGTCATATAAGTTTTGCAGTTAGGGTTTTCCAGTTTACCATTTGCCTTTTAATTTTGCTTATTGTACTTTCTGGCATATATAATATTTATTTTAGAAGTTTAAATATATATGTAGTCAACTCTTTCTTTGCTATTTCTTCCACTCCATTTATCTTTAGAAAGATTTTCCTCCTTCAGATATCAAATATGTATATTTTATTCTAATTTTATGCTTTATTGAACATTAGAGAATAGGCTTTGAATTTTTTCCTTATGATTTTGAAAATTTTCTAATGATCAGCATTGGTATATTTCCTTGTCTGTCACCGGTAGCTTTGCTATACTATCAAAAATATTGGTATTTATTTTAAAGATTCCAATTGATTCCTCACTTCAGGTTTTACAGACATTTCACCAGAAGAATTGAGGCTTGAATACCATAACTTCTTAACCAGCAATAACTTACAGAGTTATGTAAGTTTGTTTCTGATTCCTCTATCTCACTAACAGGTTAGCTGTTAATTCCATCTTCTCTGTTTGTGGTGGCTTACTTGTGTGTTGGCAGAGTGGATGAGGTCTATAATTTTTTTCAGGATAAGGCTATTATTATTTTCTAAATTACTTTCTTTGAAATTGGTTGGTTATCTGAAATGATGATAATATAGTTTGACTGTAGTATCTAGGAGTGCCATTATTTTTATTACACATTATCCAGAAATCAAACCCTTTCATCATTTGACAGACATTTATGGGACATCTTTTAGGTGTGGATACCCTGATCGGTGGTAGAAAAACAGTTAAATGAGATGTGGGCTATTATACAGATTAACATGCTCACAATTAAGTATCAAAAAATAAAACACCTGGGCTTGAGTAAGTTGGGTGCCTAAAGGAAATGACATAAACTGTATTTTTTAGTTGTCTGCAGTCATGATCATGCATTTCAACTAGTACACATGTCACATGTTCGCCTCCCATCCAAGTATAACTCTGTGTGGCCACATACTTGTGATTCTTAACCAGGTGATACAAGGAGTTAGAGAACACAGAGAGGGGACTACAGCTGAAAATAGAGGCAAGCCAATGCAAATTTTCCAAGTTACACCATACAAATGTTTTACAAACTTTTTTTGATTTTGGCAAATAAAGACATGAAGTTGTTGTGGAGAGACGGTACACTCAATATCTTCCCATTATTTTCCTGTCTTCTCTCTCCAGCAAAATTCCATCCAACAATTAACAAATCAGTGGAGGAACAGAGTAAATGAACTGAAAAATCCGAATACATCAACTAAAATAGTTTCGGTGAGTATTAGGGAGTTTTCAGGGAAGTATCTATTGCTTTTTTTGCAGAGAATTTCACTTTGGATTTGGAAAGCAAAGCTGAAAATCTCTGTCGAGAATTATGATAACACACATTCTCAAGAACCATGTCATCATTTGGAGTCAACATCCTGGAATTGCTTTCTCTCTGTTCCTCAGTCAAAAAAGCACAGATAATTATGCTTTACTAAATAATTTTATTTAAGATAAAGTTTTTGACTTTGGTAATACTAGTTTTGAAAATTGGAAAATATTACATAAATTCAAGCATTCCAAATTATCAGTATTTAAAAATAAATTGCTTTGAAAAATGATATGAATGTACATTTAGCCTAACTTTTGTAACTGAAGGACACTTACCCACCATATGTTCCTTGTCTTATACAGAAATGCCTTTAGGAGGTAATGTACCTTCTTATCTGCTCCTGACTGTATCATATTAATTATCTCTGTCAATTAACTTATGATTTTTCTATCCCCATAAAATGTTCTTACGAACCTTATTTTAAAATAAGGTTTTAATATTTCCATTTAGGATTCCATACTGCCAGTTTCCCAGGAGGTTTATGTTTCTACTTTCTAAGAAAGGATATAAGAGTAGTATCTCTCATTAATGAATGACTGTATAACAATCCCCAATCTCACCCCTTTAGAAAGCACTCTTAAATATGTGCTTTCTAAATAACTAGACTATTGTACAAGCTAATTTTCCACATTGCAGTTGTTGCAATGCCATTTGAATTCAAAAGGACTTCTTGGAAGTATTCTTTCCTGAGGTGAGAGGTGGCCCACCATCACCATTGCTGAAAGCTTATACAGAAAGGATAACTATAATATAAAAGGGATAATAAATATACATGAGTCCAGAGACTTGTATGTATGTATATGTGTATGTATATTTATATATTAGATGTGTCTTACTGTATGTAAACTGTACCTCAATAAAGGTGTTTTTTTGTTGTTGTTCTTAAATAGTGTTGCTCTCTTTTAACCCAAGAGAAATCTGCTTGGATGTATTAGGAAAGGCTTTTGAAGGTGAAGAGTAACTGCAAACTTTCTTGAAAGGGAGATTAAGATTTCAGAAAGCAAAGGTGAAAGACATTTCTAAATCAGGAAACAGCAAGAGCATGAAGTATTTTCAGGAACTAGGAAATATTTGGTAGATTTTATTGGTGAGCTTTTAATAATGTAGTTGTGAGTCAACTTCAGTTCAAGCATTGGAGTAATAGACTGGGTAGCCTCTGAAAGCCCCTTATCTAAATCTAGGTTTCTTGATATATGCAGATCAACCTGTAGAGAGTGAAATGTATTATTTTAAACTCTTTTCTAATTTAGTATGTTTTCATTGAAGAAATTTAGAAAATATTTAAAAAGCGTAAATTAAATTCCCATAATTTTAACTCACTGAGGTTGGTCCATTTTTTTCTATGCACATTCATATTGTGGTCATTTTTCTGTGTTAAATGTTTAACTTCACATTTTTAAGTGCACAGTTTAAAAAATTGAATTTGACTGCAAAGTGTATATAAAAGGTATTTGAGAATTCATCAAGAACTTTATCATGTGCCTACATTTTTGTATAGCTCTCTCATGCAAAGGATGGAGTAAATCAGACGGCACCAACATTTGGATTTGGCAGCAGGCAAGCAGTAACATTTGGGTCACCAGGTAAGTGATAAAATAAGGCAGGACTTTACTGATGTAGAAGAATAGGATTTCATACATATCAAATCATAAGCCTGGAAGTATGTAAAGTGCCATCTTAAATTATCCTTACAGATTCTACAATCTCTAATGGAGTTTCAAAGAATTTGACTCATCAAGCACTTATGAAATGGGAGTAAAAATGGGCATGTTCTTTGAAAGACCCTATAGTTCAGGCTTTAGAAATATATTTTAGAAATCATTTTCAAGAGTTTCCTAGGAATACACAGCTATAGTAGCAGCACCTTTGAGGACTTTGTGGTCACTATAACAGCATAGCTGTCCTCAAGTGACAGCTCCAGTGAAATGTGGAAACAGGTTGAAAGTGAAAATCCACTCCCTAATCCCTGAGGTTTCTCAGAGCTGCCTTCTTGAGTGAAGGTAAATCAGTGATGCAAATGAGAAATAGCAGGAAGACAAGACAACTGGGTTTAGTGGGTTTGTTCTAGCTTTCGTTTTCACTTTTCCTCTTTGTCCAATGAGCTTCTCAACATCCAAACAGGACAGAAAAAAGACAGGGGCAGGGAGTAATATGGCTATATTTTCTGACTATAATAGATTATTTTTTTCTTTCTTTGTTTTGTAGGTTTTCCAGTGAGTAACAGCAGCAGTGATAAAGCTCAGAAGTTTAGTTTTAAACCAAGCTCTGGATTTACCACTGCCCCTTCTGTATTCGGGAATATTCCAGCCTTCGGAGCTGCACCCTCTGCCAGTTCTGCTGTCACTGCATCTACCCCAACTTTTGGATTTGGGAAACCTGAAATCACATCTGCTGCTTCATTTTCTTTTAAAAGCCCTGCAGCTTCTGGTTTTGGATCACCTGGACTTTCAGGATTTCCAACTTCCATGGCATCAGGCCCTGTGGGAGCTCCGGCTGCCCCAGCCTTTGGAAGCAGTAGTTCTGCGACTGGTTTTGGTAGTCCAGGCTCACATTCTCACACTGCTTTTTCCAAGTCACCCAATGACACCTGTGGAAATAGCATATCCACTTCTCTCCCAGTCTCAAATGGAAGCACCACAACAGATAATGTATTATTCACACCCAAGGATCAACTAACACCAAAAGAACTGAGCCAGTTTCAGTCAAAGAAATTTACTTTGGGAAAAATTCCACTAAAGCCACCACCTATGGAACTTCTGAGTATTTAAAAGGGTAATTTTAAATACAGAGAACAGTTTTTAAAATTGTTTTGAGTGGTTCATATATGTGTATATATATATATATATATACATACATACATATATTCTATATACTATATATTGCATTGCATATGCATATATGCAATATATACATAAACACACACAAATATACATGTATTTATAAGGAATATAAGTTTTTTATAATAACTAGGGGTTTTGAAATTATACATTTTTTTTCTTGACCCGAACTAAGTAAAATATAAGAAATTAGAGATTTTTTTTTTACTATAATTATGAATGGCACTGAAAGACTGTCAGTGTGCACTGAATAAAGTGCTTTTTCTTTCTACATATTTTACTGCCTTACCCATTAAAGTGTTACCTTGAAACATTTTTTTTAGGAAGGAATAATTTCTAAAATGGGAAAAAGTGCTTAAATATTTAGCCCACTTAATAAACAGCAGCAGCAGCATGACTTTCCTTCATGTTAAAGAACATTCTCTTAAGGAGAGAAATAAAAAGTTTTTAAAGGGTGAAAACTTGTATTTTTAGGTCCTAGGGGGAATTTTTACCTTATAATTTTGTTCCCTCAATTATGGCTGTCTCATGGACCACCATTTGAGTTTCTAACAATTTTAGGCTTATTTTTATCTTGGCCTAGTTTTTATATAATCCCATTTATTCTTTGCTTTATCTCATCAAGTGACTGCATCATAAGAGAAATAGAAATTGATCTCATGTGAATAAATTGTGTATGTAGAGGGGTCAGGATTCTCCAGTTAACATTTCTAGGACCTCTGTTAGAATTTTCAGACATGTTTGGACTCCTCTGTTTCCTCAGATTGAGGGAGTAGTATCTTGCATATCTCATATATGGTTAATCAAAGAAACCAAAGACCTGTCATGAACTGAGGTACATGTGCTTCTTTCTCAAACTTCAGAAATTACACAGCACTGTAAGAACAGTTACCTAACACAGATCTGGTATTTAGCTGATATTATTAGGTGAAAATAAAACTTTACCTAATAAAGATATGCACTACAAATGATTTTAGATGCACTACAAATGATTTTAGCATACATGCAAAAAGATTTAGCCCTCAGAGGATATAGATTTTCTGTTACACTTTTTGAAGAGCCACCTGACTTAAGTTCTAGAACCCCAACATTTGTGGTAGAATTTCTACCCAAGAGTATATGCTTGAAACCATCCATGCTGTAGAGATAGTAAATAGATCCTAAGTTCCTGCTTTGGTCTCAAGCTCTGAAGACTTGCCAGCATTCATTCCAACTTACAGTTGACTCCTAGAATTTTCCTACCATGAGGAACACTGTGCTGCTATCTGTAGTCTGGTTACAGGCTCACCAGGCCCTGCTGGGGCTCAATGAAACTTCCCAGTACCCTTGAAGCTCTGCAGGGGCAGGTTAAGGGCCCACTGTTTCCAAACTTGCTTGATTGTAAGTCAGATGGGGTACTTGTTAAATAATACATCCAGAATAATACATCCACTGGGCTAAGCCTGGATCTGTTTTTACTAAGTGTTCCATGAGATCATTCAGGCAAGCCTGGGAAACAGGAGCCTATCCAGCTGCTTTTGGGGCTACTTAGTAATATGCAATTTGGGAGTTCTGTTGTCATTGTTGAAGTCTGTTTTCTGTGCTCACACACACCAAAAAAAAAAAAAAAAGTGAACTTGATGATATCCAAGGTTGTCAAATAGTGTAGTTGTCAAAAAGTACAAGTAAGTGCTATGGGTTACTTAAGTGTGAGAAACTGAAGCAAAGAAGTTCACTAGTAGAAGCCTGCAGTAATGCATGCATACTGTTATCAGGACTCTAGACCAGGAACTCCTAGACCTGGGCTGAGGGGCAGCAGGGCTTCAGAAAATCTGAAACAGACAACAATGAGGTGGTGGTCAGGCATAAAGGTTGATTGAGGTGGTGAAATGGAAAAAGGGAGCATGTGCCACTATCTGGATTTATTCAGTGGGGGAAGAATCAATTCTAGGAGAGCTAGTTTCACTGAAAGTTACACCCCAAATAAGCAGAAACAGCCTCCCTTTACAGTCGCTGCAACAGCTGTCCCTTTGGAGAACTGCCCAAGTTCTTTGCCTGTTTTTTTAATCGGGTTATTTGTTTTCTTGTTGAGTTGTAGAAATTCCTTACATATTCTGGATATCAACCCTTAACCAGATACATGATTTGCAAATGTTTTCTCCCATTCTGTAGGTTGCCTTTTTCACTATAATGTTTGACCCGCAGAAGATTTTAGTTTAATGTAGTCCCTTTTGTCTATTTTTCCATCTGTTGTCTGTGCTTTTGGTACCATATTCAAGACATCATTGCCAAATCCAATGTCCTGAAGCTTTTGTTTCTTCTGCAAGTTGTATAGTTTTGGGTCTTACATTCAGATGTTTAATCCATTTTGATTTTGTACATGGTATATATAGGTAAGGGTCCAGCTGCATTCTTCTGCATGTGGATATCCAGGTTTCCCAATATATTTAGTTGAAGAGACTGTCCTTTCCCCATTTTGTAGTCTTGGCACCTTTGTCAAAAATTATTTGGCTATATATGCAAGGGCTTAGTTCTGGGCTCTGTTTCACTGGTCTATATACCTGCCTTTATGCCAGGACCACGCTGTCTTAATTAGTGTAACATTGTAGTATTTTTTGAAACCACGAAGTGTGAGGCCTACAATTTTGTTCCTTTTCTAGCATTTCTTGGCTATTTGGAGTACCATGAGATTCCATATGAATTTTAGGATTTTTTATTCTACTTTTGTAAAAAATGCCATTGGGATTTTGATATGGATTGCATTCAACCTATATATTGCTTTGGGTAATATGCACATTTTAAACAATAGCAAGTCTCCCCATCCGTAATCACAGGATGTATCCACTTATTTGATTCTTATTTGATTTCTCTTAGCAATATTTTATAGTTTTCAGTGCACAAGTCTTTCACCTCCTTGATTAAGTTTATTCCTACATATTTTACCCATTTTGATGTTGTCGTAAATGGGAATGTTTTCTTAATTTCCTTTTTGAATTCACCATTGTTAGTGTGTAGGGATGCAAATTATTTTGTCTGTTGACTTTATATCCTGCTACTTTGCTGAAATTGTGAAAATTATAACAATTTTGTGTGTGTGATCTTACAGGGTTTTCTACATATAAAATTATATAATCCCTGAACACAGATAATTTAGCTTCTTCCTTTCCAATTAGGGTACCTTTTTATTTCTTTTTCTTGTATAATTACTCTGGATAGGACTTCAGTACTATGTTGACAATGAAGGGGGTGTCTTTGCCTTGTTTCTGATCTTAGAGGAAAAACTTTCAGTCTTTCATGATGATGCTGTTAGCTGTGGGCTCTTCATTATGACTTTTATTATGTTGAGGTAGTTTCCTTCTAATCCTAGTATATCTGGTATTTTTTTATTCACTTTATTATCATTAATCTACAATTACATGAAGAACATTATGGTTACCAGACTCCCCCCTTCACCAAGTCCCCCACCACAAACCCCATTACAGTCACTTTCTATCTGCATAGTAAGATGCTGTAGACTCACTACTTGTTTTCTCTGTGTTGCACATCCTCCCTATGCCCACCCAACATTATACATGCTAATCATAAGGCCCCCTTTTTTTCCCTGCCCTTATCCCCCCATTCCCACCCCTCCTGCCAAGTCCCTTTTCCTTTGGTAACCATTAGTCCATTCTTGGGTTCTGTGATTCTGCTGCTGTTTTGTTCCTTCAGTTTTTCTTTGTTCTTATACTCCACATATGAGTGAAATCATTTGGTACTTGTCTTTCTCCACCTGGCTTGTTTCACTGAGCATAATACACTCTAGCTCCATCCATGGTGTTGCAAATGGTATGGTTTGTTTCTTTCTTAACAGCTGAATAATATTCCATTGTGAATATGTACCACATCTTCTTTATCCATTCATCTACTGATGGACACTTAGGTTGCTTCCATTTCTTGGCTATTGTAAATAGTGCTGTGATAAACATAGGGGTGCATCTGTCTTTTTCAAACTGGAGTGCTGCATTCTTAGGGTAAATTCCTAGAAGTGGAATTCCTGGGTCAACTGGTATTTCTATTTTGAGCATACTGAGGAACCTCCATACTGCTTTCCACAATGGTTGAACTAATTTGCATTCCCACAGCAGCGTAGGAGGGTTCCCCTTTCTCCGAAACCTCGCCAACATTTGTTGTTGTTTGTCTTTTGAATGGTGGCGATCCTTACTGGTGTGAGGTGACATCTCATTGTGGTTTTAATTTGCATTTCTCTGATGACAAGCGATGTGGAGCATCTTTTCATGTGTCTGTTGGTCATCTAAATTTCTTTAGAGAACTGTCTGTTCAGCTCCTCTGCCCATTTTTTAATTGGATTATTTGCTTTTTGTTTGTTGAGGTGCATGAGCTCTTTATATATTTTGGATGTCAACCCTTTATCGGATCTGTCATTTATGAATATATTCTCCCATACTGTAGGGTACCTTTTTATTCTATTGATGGTGTCCTTTGCTGTACAGAAGCTTTTCAGCTTGATATAGTCCTACTTGTTCATTTTAGCTTCTGTTTCCCTTGCCCAGGGAGATATGTTCATGAAGAAGTCGCTCATGTTTATGTCCAAGAGATTTTTGCCTGTGTTTTTTTTCTAAGAGTTTTATGGTTTCATGACTTAAATTCAGGTATTTGATCCATTTTGAATTTACTTTTGTGTATGGGGTTAGACAGTGATCCAGTTTCATTCTCCTACACGTAGCTGTCCAGTTTTGCCAGCACCATCTGTTGAAGAGACTGTCAATTTCCCATTGTATGTCCATGGCTCCTTTATCATATATTAATTGACCATATATGTTTGGGTTAATGTCTGGGGTCTCTATTCTGTTCCACTGGTCTGTGGCTCTGTTCTTGTGCCAGTACCAAACTGTCTTGATTACTGTGGCTTTGTAGTAGACCTTGAAGTTGGGGAGCGAGATCCCCCCCCCCCCACTTTATTCTTCCTTCTCAGGATTGCTTTGGCTATTCGGGTCTTTGGTGTTTCCATATGAATTTTTGAACTATTTGTTCCAGTTAGTTGAAGAATGCTGTTGGTAATTTGATAGGGATTGCATCAAATCTGTATATTACTTTGGGCAGGATGGCCATTTTGACAATATTAATTCTTTGTAGCAAGGAGCATGGCATGAGTTTCTATTTGTTAGTGTCCTCTTTAATTTCTCTTAAGAGTGTCTTACAGTTTTCAGGGTATAGGTCTTTCACTTCCTTGGTAAGGTTTATTCCTAAGTATTTTATTATTTTTGATTCAGTTGTGAATGGAATTGTTTTCCTGAGTTCTCTTTCTATTACGTCATTGGTAGTGTATAGGAATGCCACAGATTTCTGTGTGTTAATTTTGTATCCTGCACCTTTGCTGTATTCCAATATCAGTTCTGGTAGTTTTGGAGTGGAGTCTTTAGGATTTTTTATGTACAATATCATATCATCTGCAAATAGTGACAGTTTAACTTCTTCTTTACCAGTTTGGATTCCTTGTTTTTCTTTGTTTTGTCTAATTGCCATGGCTAGGACCTCCACTACGATGTTGAATAACAGTGGGGAGAGTGGGCATCCCTGTCTTGCTCCCGATCTTAGAGGAAAAGCTTTCAGCTTTTCACTGTTCAGTATGATGTTGGCTGTGGGTTTATCATATATGGCCTTTATTATGTTGAGGTACCTGCCCTCTATACCCATTTTGTTGAGAGTTTTTATCATGAATGGATGTTGAATTTTGTCGAATGATTTTTCAGCATCTATGGTGAGGATCATGTGGTTTTTGTCCTTATTTTTCCTTATGTGATGGATGACGTTGATGGATTTTCGAATATTGTACCATCCTTACATCCCTGGGATGAATCCCACTTGGTCATGGTGTATGATCCTTTCCATGTATTTTTTAATTCGGTTTGCTAATATTTTGTTTAGTATTTTTGCATCTACATTCATCAGAGATATTGGTCTGTAATATTCTTTTTTGGTGGGTTCTTTACCTGGTTTTGGTATTAGGGTGATGTTGGCTTCACAGAATGAGTTTGAGAGTATCCCCTCCTCTTCTATTTTTGGAAAACTTTAAGGAGAATGGGTATTATGTCTTGTCTGTATTTCTGATAAAATTCTGAGGTAAATCCATCTGTTGGCCCGGGGGTTTTGTTCTTGGGTAGGTTTCTGATTACCGCTTCAATTTTTTTGCTGGTGATTGGTTTGTTTAGATTTTGTGTTTCTTCCTTGGTCAATCTTGAAAGATTGTATTTTTCTAGGAAGTTGTCCATTTCTTCTAGGTTTTCCAGCTTCTTAGCATACAGGTTTTCATAGTATTCTCTAATAATTCTTTGTATTTCTGTGGGGTCTGTCGTGATGTTTTCTTTCTCGTTTCTGATTCTGTTGATGTGTGTTGATTCTCTTTTTCTCTTAATAAGTCTGGCTAGAGTCTTATCTATTTTGTTTATTTTCTCAAAGAACCAGCTCTTGGTTACATTGATTTTTTCTGTTGTTTTATTCTTCTCAATTTTATTTCTTTCTTTTCTGATCTTTATTACATCTCTCCTTCTACTGACTTTAGGCCTCATTTGTTCTTCTTTTTCCAATTTTGATCATTGTGACATTAGACTATTCATTTGGGTTAGTTCTTCCTTCTTTAAATATGCCTGGATTGCTATATACTTTCCTCTTAAGACTGCTTTTGCTGCGTCCCACAGACGTTGGGTCTTTGTGTTGTTGTTGTCATTTGTTTCCATGTATTGCTAGATCTCCATTTTAATTTGGTCACTGATCCATTGACTATTTAGGAGCATGTTGTTAAGCCTCCATGTGTTTGTGAGCCTTTTTGCTTTCTTTGTAGAATTTATTTCTAGTTTTATACCTTTGTGGTCTGAAAAGTTGGTTGGTAGAATTTCAATGTTTTTGAATTTACTGAGGCTCTTTTTGTGGCCTAGTATGTGATCTATTCTGGAGAATGTTCCATGTGCACTTGAGAAGAATGTGTATCCTGTTGCTTTTTGGTGTAGAGTTCTATAGATGTCTATTAGGTCCATCTGTTCTAGTGTGTTGTTCAGTGCCTCTGTGTCCTTACTTATTTTCTGTCTGGTGGATCTGTCCTTTGGAGTGAATGGTGTGTTGAAGTCTCCTAAAATGAATGCATTGCATTCTATTTCCTCCTTTAGTTCTGTTAGTATTTGTTTCACATATGCTGGTGCTCCTGTGTTGGGTGCATATATATTTAGAATGGTTATATCCTCTTGTTGGACTGAGCCCTTTATCATTATGTAATGTCCTTCTTTATCTCTTGTTACTTTCTTTGTTTTGAAGTCTATTTTGTCTGATACTAATACTGCAACACCTGCTTTTTTCTCCCTATTGTTTGTATGAAATATCTTTTTCCATCCCTTGACTTTTAGTCTGCGCATGTCTTTGGGTTTGGGGTGAGTCTCTTGTTAGGAGCATATAGATGGGTCTTGTTTTTTGATCCATTCAGTGACTCTATGTCTTTTTAATTGATGCATTCAGTCCATTTACATTTAGGGTGATTATCGATAGGTATGTACTTATTGTCATTTCAGGCTTTAGATTCGTGGTTACCTAAAGTTCCAGGTTACTTTCCTTACTATGCAAGAGTCTAACTTAACTCATTAGTATGCTGTTACAAACACAATCTAAAGGTTCTTTTCTATTTCTCCTCCTTTTTATTCCTCCATTCTTTATATATTAGATATCAAATTCTGTACTTTTTTGTCTATCCCTTGATTGACTTTGGGGATAGTTAATTTAATTTTGCATTTGCTTCAGAATTAGCTGTTCTACTTTCTTTACTGTGGTTTTATTACCTCTGGTGACTGCTATCCAACCCTAGGCACACTTCCATCTATAGCAGTCCCTCTAAGATAGACTGTAGAGATGGTTTGTGGGAGGTAAATTCTATCAGCTTTTGCTTATCTGGAAATTGTTTAATCGCTCCTTCAAATTTAAATGATAGGGCGGAGCCAGGATGGCAGCGTGAGTAGAGTAGTGGAAATCTCCTCCCAAAAACACATAGAGCTATGAAAATATAACAAAGAAAACTCATCCTAAAATAGAGACCAGAGGACACAGGACAACATCCAGACCACATCCACACCTGCAAGAACCCAGCGCCTTGTGAAGGGGGTAAGATACAAGCCCCGGCCCGGCAGAACCCGAGTGCCCCTCCCCCTGGCTCCCGGCCGGTGGAAAGAAACTGGGGCGGTTTTATTTTTGGCGAGTGCTTTTTGGAAGCCTTAAAGGGACAGGGACCCCATTGCTAGGGAGGCAGGGCGGTGGGACCGGTGAGCGGGTGCCTGGGACCGGCGCCTGAGGACAAAGAATATCGCACATTTTTCCCTATGGGACTGGTGGTCGGGTGCCTGAGGATGGAGGAAATCGCACGTTTTTCCCCTTTTTTTTTCTCTTTCTGGCAAGTGCTTTTTGGAAGTCTTAAAGGGACAGGGACCCCGGTGCTAGGGAGGCTGAGCAGCAGGACCGGTGAGCAGGTGCCTGGGACCAGCGCCTGAGGACGGAGGAAATTGCGCATTTTTCCCTCTTTTTTTTCTCTTTTTGGCGAGTGCTTTTTGGAAGGCTTAAAGGGAGAGGGACCCTGGTGCCAGGGAGGCAGAGCAGCAGGACTGGTGAGCGGGTGCCTGGGACCGGTACCTGAGGACAAAGAATATCGCACGTTTTTCCCTGCGGGACCGGTGGGCGGGTACCTGAGACTAGCACCTGAGGACAGAGGAAATCGCGCGTTTTTCCCCCTTTTTTTTTTCTCTTTTTGGTGAGTGCTTCTTGGAAGCCTTAAAGGGACAGGGACCCCCGTGCTAGGGAGGCAGAGCAGCAGGACCAGTGAGCGGGTGCCTGGGACCGGCACCTGAGGACAAAGAATATCGCGCGTTTTTCCCTGCAGGACCGGTGGGTGGGTGCTTTTTGGAAGCCTTGAAGGGACAGGGACCCCAGTGCTAGGGAGGCAGGGCAGCAGGACCAGTGATCGGGTGCCTGGGACCGACGCCTGACGACAAAAAAAATCGCGTGTTTTTTCCTTTTTTTTTTTTTTCTGTTCCCTCTCTCATTCTTGCTGTTGTTGTTTTGGTTTGGAGAGTGCTTTTTGGAAGTCTTAAAGGGGCAGGACAGGACACTTAGACCAGAGGCAGTGAATCTGAGGATCTCTGGGCACTCTAACCCCCGGGCAACAGGGAGCACAGAGGCCCCTTATGGAGATAAACGGCCTCCCAGCTGCTCCACCTCCAACGGGGCTCCACCACTTTGGAGGAGCAGCCCCAGCCAGGCCACGCCCACAGGAAAAGCGGAGAAAAACTCCATAGGAAACGGGCAGGTAGCAGAAGCCCTGTCTACGCACAGCTGACAAGCATAAGCCACTAGAGGTCGCTATTCTCCCAGAAGAGGAAGGCCACAAACCAACAAGAAGGGAAGATCTTCTAGCGGTCACTCGTACCAGGTCTGCAAACTATCTCTATCACCATGAAAAGGCAAAACTACAGGCAGACAAAGATCACAGAGATAACAGCTGAGAAGGAGACAGACCTAACCAGTCCTCCTGAAAAAGAATTCAAAATAAAAATCATGAACATGCTGACAGAGATGCAGAGAAAAATGCAAGAGCAATGGGATGAGATGCAGAGAAAAATGCAAGAGCAGTGGGATGAAGTCTGGAGGGAGATCACAGATGTCAGGAAGGAGATCACAGAAGTGAAACAATCCCTGGAAGGATTTATAAGCAGAATGGATAAGATGCAAGAGGCCATTGAAGGAATAGAAGCCAGAGAACAGGAACGTATGGAAGCTGACATAGAGAGAGATAAAAGGATATCCAGGAATGAAACAACACTAAGAGAACTATGTGACCAAGCTAAAAGGAATAATATTCGTATTATAGGGGTACCAGAAGAAGAAGAAAGAGGAAAAGGGATAGAAAGTCTCTTTGAAGAAATAATTGCTGAAAACTTCCCCAAACTGGGGGAGGAAATAATCGAACAGACCATGGAATTATACAGAACCCCCAACAGAAAGGATCCAAGGAGGACAAAACCAAGACACATAGTAATTAAAATGGCAAGGATCAAGGACAAGGAAAGAGTTTTAAAGGAAGCTAGAGAGAAAAAGGTCACCTATAAAGGAAAACCCATCAGGCTAACATCAGACTTCTCGACAGAAACCCTACAGGCCAGAAGAGAATGGCATGATATACTTAATGCAATGAAACAGAAGGGCCTTGAACCAAGGATACTGTATCCAGCACGACTATCATTTAAATATGATGGCGAGATAAAACAATTCCCAGACAAGCAAAAGCTGAGGGAATTTGCTTCCCACAAACCACCTCTACAGGGCATCCTACAGGGACTGCTCTAGATGGCAGCACTCCTAAAAAGAGCACAGAACAAAAGACACAACATATGAAGAATGGAGGAGGAGGAATAAGAAGGGAGAGAAGAAAAGAATCTCCAGACAGTGTACATAACAGCCCAATAAGCGAGCTAAGTTAGGCAGTAAGATACTAAAGAAGCTAACCTTGAACCTTTGGTAACCATGAATCTAAAGCCTGCAATGGCAATAAGTCCATATCTCTCAATAGTCACCCTAAATGTAAATGGACTGAATGCACCAATCAAAAGACACAGAGTAATAGAATGGATAAAAAAGCAAGACCCATCTATATGCTGCTTACAAGAAACTCACCTCAAACCCAAAGACAAGCACAGACTAAAAGTCAAGGGATGGAAAAACATATTTCAGGCAAACAACAGTGAGAAGAAAGCAGGGGTTGCAGTACTAATATCAGACAAAATAGACTTCAAAACAAAGAAAGTAACAAGAGATAAAGAAGGATACTACATAATGATAAAGGGCTCAGTCCAACAAGAGGATATAACCATTCTAAATATATATGCACCCAATACAGGAGCACCAGCATATGTGAAGCAAATACTAACAGAACTAAAGAGCGAAATAGACTGCAATGCATTCATTTTAGGAGACTTCAACACACCACTCACCCCAAAGGATAGATCCACCGGGCAGAAAATAAGTATGGACACACAGGCACTGAACAACACACTAGAACAGATGGACCTAATAGACATCTATAGATCTCTACATCTAAAAGCAACAGGATATACATTCTTCTCAAGTGCACTTGGAACATTCTCCAGAATAGACCACATACTAGCTCACAAAAAGAGCCTCAGTAAATTCCAAAATATTTAAATTCTACCAACCAATTTTTCAGACCACAAAGGTATAGAAGTAGAAATAAATTCTACAAAGAAAACAAACAGGCTCACAAACACATGGAGGCTTAACAACATGCTCCTAAATAATCAATGGATCAATGAACAAATCAAAATAGAGATCAAGGAATATATAGACACAAATGACAACAACAACACTAAGCCCCAACTGCTGTGGTACACAGCGAAAGCAGTCTTAAGAGGAAAGTATATAGCAATCCAGGCACACTTGAAGAAGGAAGAACAATCCCAAATGAATAGTCTAACATCACAATTATCAAAACTGGAAAAAGAAGAACAAATGAGGCCTAAAGTCAGCAGAAGGAGGGATATAATAAAGATCAGAGAAGAAATAAACAAAATTGAGAAGAATAAAACAGTAGCAAAAATCAACTAAACCATGAGCTGGTTCTTTGAGAAGATAAACAAAATAGATAAGCCTCTAGCCAAACTTATTAAGAGAAAAAGAGAATCAACACAAATTAACATAATCAGAAATGAAAATGGAAAAACCACGACAGACTCCACAGAAATACAAAGAATTATTAAAGACTACTATGAAAACCTATATGCCAAGAAGCTGGAAAACTTAGAAGAAATGGACAACTTCCTAGAAAAATACAACCTCCCAAGACTGACCAAGGAAGAAACACAAAAGTTAAACAAACCAATTACGAGCAAAGAAATTGAAACGGTAATCAAAAAACTACCCAAGAACAAAACCCCAGGGCGGGATGGATTTACCTCTGAATTCTATCAGACACATAGAGAAGACATAATACCCATTCTCCTTAAAGTGTTCCACAAAATAGAAGAAGAGGGAATACTCCCAAACTCATTCTATGAAGCCAACATCACCCTAATACCAAAACCAGGCAAAGACCCCACCAAAAAAGAAAATTACAGACCAATATCCCTGATGAATGTAGATGCAAAAATACTCAATAAAATATTAGCAAACAGAATTCAACAGTATATCAAAAGGATCATACACCATGACCAAGTGGGATTCATCCCAGGGATGCAAGGATGGTACAACATTCGAAAATCCATCAACATCATCCACCGCATCAACAAAAAGAAAGACAAAAACCACATGATCATCTCCATAGATGCTGAAAAAGCATTTGACAAAATTCAACATTCATTCATGATAAAAACTCTCAGCAAAATGGGAATAGAGGGCAAGTACCTCAACATATTAAAGGCCATATATGATAAACCCACAGCCAGCATTATACTGAACAGCGAGAAACTGAAAGCATTTCCTCTGAGATCGGGAACCAGACAGGGATGCCCACTCTCCCCACTGTTATTTAACATAGTACTGGAGGTCCTAGCCACGGCAATCAGACAAAACAAAGAAATACAAGGAATCCAGATTGGTAAAGAAGAAGTTAAACTGTCACTATTTGCAGATGATATGATACTGTACATAAAAAACCCTAAAGACTCCACTCCAAAACTACTAGAACTGATATCGGAATACAGCAAAGTTGCAGGATACAAAATTAACACACAGAAATCTGTAGCTTTCCTATACACTAACAATGAATCAATAAGAAATCAGGAAAATAATTCCATTCACCATTGCCTCAAAAAGAATAAAATACCTAGGAATAAACCTAACCAAAGAAGTGAAAGACTTATACTCTGAAAACTACAAGTCACTCTTAAGAGAAATTAAAGGGGACACTAATAAATGGAAACTCATCCCATGCTCATGGCTAGGAAGAATTAATATTGTCAAAATGGTCATCCTGCCCAAAGCAATATACAGATTTGATGCAATCCCTCTCAAATTACCAGCAACATTCTTCAATGAATTGGAACAAATAATTCAAAAATTCATATGGAAACACCAAAGACCCCGAATAGCCAAAGCAATCCTGAAAAAGAAGAATAAAGTAGGGGGGATCTCACTCCTCAACTTCAAGCTCTACTACAAAGCCATAATAATCAAGACAATTTGGTACTGGCACAAGAACAGAGCCACAGACCAGTGGAACAGATTAGAGACTCCAGAAATTAACCCAAACAAATATGGTCAATTAATATTTGATAAAGGAGCCATGGACATACAATGGCAAAATGACAGTCTCTTCAACAGATGGTGCTGGCAAAACTGGACAGCTACATGTAGGAGAATGAAACTGGACCATTGTCTAACCCCATATACAAAGGTAAACTCAAAATGGATCAAAGACCTGAATGTTAATCATGTAACCATTAAATTCTTGGAAAAAAACATAGGCAATAACCTCTTAGACATAAACATGAGTGATCTCTTCTTGAACGTATCTCCCCGAGCAAGGAAAACAACAGCAAAAATGAGCAAGTGGGACTACATTAAGCTGAAAAGCTTCTGTACAGCAAAAGACACCATCAATAGAACAAAAAGGAACCCTACAGTATGGGAGAATATATTTGAAAATGACAGATCCGATAAAGGCTTGACGTCCAGAATATATAAAGAGCTCACATGCCTCAACAAACAAAAAACAAATAACCCAATTAAAAAATGGGCAGAGGAACTGAACAGACAGTTCTCCAAAAAAGAAATACAGATGGCCAAGAGACACATGAAAAGATGCTCCACATCGCTAATTATCAGAGAAATGCAAATTAAAACTACAATGAGGTATCACCTCACACCAGTAAGGATAGCTGCCATCCAAAAGACAAACAACAACAAATGTTGGCGAGGCTGTGGAGAAAGGGGAACCCTCCTACACTGCTGGTGGGAATGTAAATTAGTTCAACCATTGTGGAAAGCAGTATGGAGGTGCATCAAAATGCTCAAAACAGACCTACCATTTGACCCAGGAATTCCACTCCTAGGAATTTACCCTAAGAACGCAGCAATCAAGTTTGAGAAAGACAGATGCACTCCTATGTTTATCGCAGCACTATTTGCAATAGCCAAGAACTGGAAGCAACCTAAATGTCCATCTGTAGATGAATGGATAAAGAAGATGTGGTACATATACACAATGGAATACTACTCAGCCATAAGAAGTGGAAAAATCCAACCATTTGCAGCAACATGGATGGAGCTGGAGAGTATTATGCTCAGTGAAATAAGCCAAGCGGAGAAAGAGAAATACCAAATGATGTCACTCATCTGAGGAGTATAGGAACAAAGGAAAAACTGAAGGAACAAAACAGCAGTGGAATTACAGAACCCAAAAATGGACTAACAGGTACCAAAGGGAAAGGAACTGGGGAGGATGGGTGGGCAGGGAGGGATAAGGGGGGGGAAGAAGAAGGGGGGTATTAAGATTAGCATGCATGGGGGGGAGGGAGCAAGGGGAGGGTGGGCTGCACAACACAGAGAGAACAAGTAGTGACTCTACAACATTTTGCTAAGCTGATGGACAGTAACCGTAATGTGGTTGTTAGGGGGGACCTGATATAGGGGAGAGCATAGTAAACATAGTATTCTTCATGTAAGTGTAGATTAAAAATTTAAAAAAAAAAAAAAAGAAAGAAAGAAAGAAGGAAAAGGGGGATTACTCCTTAACAGGATAAAACTATTGGTAAATCAAAGATCAACGCATGCTTTAAATATCCTTAGTGTTGATCACTTAAAGGGTGTCAGATGATCAGCTATGGAGGTACCCTTTTCTGATAATATTCCTTTCTCTTAATTAAAAAAAAAAAAAAAAAAGCAGTTACTGTGTGCTGACCTCCAATGAGTTCTGCACAGTGGTATAGAGGGCATGTCAAAGTGTGGGCAAAGGGTCTGTTTGTTTCTATGCAGGAGATCAAGGCCTAGCTTGGATACCCAGAAAATGAACTAAGATACGATATGAGGAGGAGCTTCCGGCATCAGCACTCTCTGGAGGACTTGTGCCGGGGGATGATCATCAAAAAGCCTCCACAGGGATCCGGACGATGCTGCGGTTGTGGCTGCATCCAGCCCACCGTCTCCTGGACTTGCCATAAGAATGAGGAGGGAGATGTCTAGGCTGGCAGGTGCATACAGTGAGACAACGAATTTGACTGGATCTGTACTGTTGGAACTCAACCAGGAGTTGGGAGGGGTGCAAGTTGTAGCACTCCAAAATCTCATGACTATAGACTATGTATGGTTAAAAGAACATATGGGATGTGAACAGATCCCAGAAATGGGCTGCTTTAATTTGTCTGATGGTTCAAGTACAGTTGGACAATATCCATCATAACATAGATAAATTTTCACAAATGCCTAGGGTGCCTAAATAGTTTTCTTGGCTTCACTGGAGATGGCTGGTAATTATAGATTTGCTTTGTTTATGTCACCGTATTCCTATTATGTTAATATATGTGTGCAAATTAGTTAGTAGTTTAAAACCTATACATACTTTAGGTACTATACAAGAAGATATGTCAAAGAAATAATCAATCCTCCCAAGTTTCCTTCATAGGCTACATCTATAGCTTTTCTTCTTCCTTCCTAATTACATCCCTTAAATAGAATTCGTGCCTCATATCGAATTTACCGAGTATCATAATTCCTCCAGGTGGTAAAGATACCTCGAGACAAGTGCTGGGCATAGAAACCACAGGGCATAAATCTGCAAAGAAGTAAAAAGCTAACCTTTGCAAACAATATGGCTTCTCTCTCACTTACCAACTTTACATTTCCCTGTATGGCCCCGGAAGATGACTGGTTATCCAGAGACGGGTAAGATTCCTCAAGGGAGGAACAACCTAAGACAGGCACAGTCGCAGGGGGGCCATCAGGTGAGAATTTGGGGATCAACAGAGGTGAGGCTCAGAACCTCACCCCCCCTGCTTTGAGAGAAATCTTCTGCATCCGTGGATGTCTTGATGCCCTTGTGTAGCCTGGATTAATACTTAGTCCATAGGCACACACCTGATCATCTGATCATCTACATTTGCCTTCTTACAGCACTAAACTATGTTTTCTACCTTTATCTTGCATCTACCTACCACTTCAGCATTTTATTAAAAATAATAATAATAATAATAATAGGAGAAATGTGGGATCAACATATAAATCAAGTACAAAAATCAAACGAATATTCATATTTGACCTGATTGTTTATAGGTCATATTGCATGATCAAAACCGAAAGTTTCCGTGATGACTGCCCTTATACTGTTCACCATGTAAGAATTTATTCACTATGTAAGAATTTGTTCACCATGTAAGAACTAGTTCGTTATGCTTCAGAAGATTGGAGACTGACGAGAATTAGGCTTGAGATGGATTAGTGATTGTACATTGAGCGTTGACCCCCCTATACTGAATTTTATTGTTGTTAACAACCATTTGATCAATAAATATGAGAGATGCCCTCTCAAAAAAAAAAAAACAAAAACAAACAGACCTACCATTTGACCCAGGAATTCCACTCCTAGTAATTTACCCTAAGAACACAGCAATCAAGTTTGAGAAAGACAGATGCACCCCTATGTTTATCGCAGCACTATTTACAATAGCCAGGAATTGGAAGCAACCTAAATGTCCATCGGTAGATGAATGGATAAAGAAGATGTGGTACATATACACAATGGAATACTACTCAGCCATAAGAAGTGGAAAAATCCAACCATTTGCAGCAACATGGATGGAGCTGGAGAGTATTATGCTCAGTGAAATAAGCCAAGCAGAGAAAGAGAAATACCAAATAATTTCACTCATCTGAGGAGTATAGGAACAAAGGAAAAACTGAAGGAACAAAACAGCAGCGGTACTACAGAACCCAAAAATGGACTAACAGGTACCAAAGGGAATGGAACTGGGGAGGATGGGTGGGCAGGGAGGGATAAGGGGGGGAAGAAGAAGGCGGGTATTAAGATTAGCATGCATGGGGCTGGGGAGAAAGGGGAGGGTGGGTGGCACAACACAGAGAGGACAAGTTGTGATTCTACAACATTTTGCTAAGCTGATGGACAGTAACAGTAACTGTAATGTGGTTGTTAGGGGGGACCTGATATAGGGGAGAGCATAGTAAACATAGTATTCTTCATGTAAGTGTAGATTAAAGATTAAAAAAAAAAGAAAGAAAGAAAGAAAAGGGGGATTACTCCTTGATAGGATAAAACTATTGGTAAATGAAAGATCAATGCATGCTTTAAATATCCTTAATGTTGATCACTTAAAGGGTTTCAGATGATCAGCTATGGAGGTACTCTTTTCTGATAATATTCCTTTCTCTTAATAAAAAATAAATAAATAAAATAAAAAAAGCAGTTCCTGTGTGCTGACCTCCAATGAGTCCTGCAAAGTGGTATAGAGGGCATGTCAAAGTGTGGGTAAAGGATCTGTTTGTTTCTATGCAGAAGATCAAGGCCTAGCTTGGATACCCAGAAAATGAACTAAGATACGATATGAGGAGGAGCTTCCAGCATCAGCACACTCTGGAGGACTTGTGCCGGGGGATGATCATCACAAAGCCTCCACAGGGATCTGGGCGATGCTGCGGTTGTGGCTGCATCCACCCCACTGTTTCCTGGACTTGCCATTGGAATGAGGAGGGAGATGTCTAGGCTGGCATGTGCATACAGTGAGACAACGAATTTGACCAGATCTGTACTGTTGGAACTCAACCAGGAGTTGGGAGGGGTGCAAGTTGTAGCACTCCAAAATCTTATGACTATAGACTATCTACAGTTAAAAGAACATATGGGATGTGAACAGATCCCAGAAATGGGCTGCTTTAATTTGTCTGATTTCTCTCAGACTGTTCAAGTACAGTTGGACAATATCCATCATATCATAGACAAATTTTCACAAATGCCTAGGGTGCCTAAATGGTTTTCTTGGCTTCACTGGAGATGGCTGGTAATTATAGATTTGCTTTGTTTATGTCACCGTATTCCTATTATGTTAATATGTGTGTGCAAATTAGTTAGTAGTTTAAAACCTATACATACTTAAGGTACTCTACAAGAAGATATGTCAAAGAAATAATCAATCCTCCCATGTTTCCTTCCATATGCTACATCTGTAGCTTTTCTTCTTCCTTCCTAATTACAACCCTTAAATAGAATTCGTGCCTCATATCGAATTTACCGAGTATCATAATTCCTCCAGGTGGTAAAGATACCTCGAGACAAGTGCTGGGCATAGAAGCCACAGGGCATAAATTTGCAAAGAAGTAAAAAGCTAACCTTTTCAAACAGTATGGCTTCTCTCTCACTTACCAACTTTACATTTCCCTGTATGGCCCCGGAAGATGACTGGTTATCCAGAGACAGGTAAGATTCCTCAAGGGAGGAACAACCTAAGACAGGCACAGTCGCAGGGGGGCCATCAGGTGAGAAATTGGGGATCAACAGAGGTGAGGCTCAGAACCTCACCCCCCCTGCTTTGAGAGAAATCTTCTGCGTCCGTGGATGTTTTGCTGCCCTTGTCTAGCTTGGATTAATACTTAGTCCATAGGCACACACCTGATCATCTACATTTTCCCTCTTACAGCATTAAACTATGTTTTCTACCTTTATCTTGCATCTACCTACCACTTCAGCATTTTATTAAAAATAAAAATAATAATAATTATAAAGGGAGAAATGTGGGATCAACATATAAATCAAGTATAAAAATCAAACAAATATTCATATTTGACCTGATTATTTATAGTTCATAATGCATGATCAAAACCGAAAGTTTCTGTGATGAATGCCCCTGTACTGTTCACCATGTAAGAATTTATTCACTATGTAAGAATTCGTTCACCCTGTAAGAACTTGTTCATTATGCTTCAGAAGATTGGAGACTGATGAGAATTAGGCTTGAGATGGATTAATGATTGTACATTGAGCATTGACCCCCCCTATACTGAATTTTATTGTTGTTAACAACCATTTGATCAATAAATATGAGAGATGCCCTCTCAAAAAAAAAAAAAATTTAAATGATAATCTTGCCAGATAAAGTAATCTTGGTTCCAGGCCCTTCTGCTTCATGGCATTAAACACATCATGCCCCTCCCTTCTGACCTGTAAAGTTTCTGCTGAGAAGTCTGATGTTAGCCTGATGGGCTTTCCTTTGTATGTGATCTTATTTCTGTCTCTGGCTGCTTTTAGTAGTCTGTCCTTATCCTTGATCTTTTCCATTTTAATTACTATGTGTCTTGGTGTTGTCTTCCTTGGGTCCCTTGTGTTGGGAGATCTGTGGATCTCCATGACCTGAGAGACTGTCTCCTTTCCCCAACTGGGGAAGTTTTCAGCAACTACCTCCTCAAAGACACTTTCTATCCTTTCCTCTCTCTTCTTCTTCTGGTATCCCTATAATGCAAATATTGTTCTGCTTGGATTGGTCACAGAGGTCTCTCAATATTCTTTCATTCTTAGAGATCCTTTTTTCTCTTTGTTCCTCAGCTTCTTTGTATTCCTCTTCTCTAGTTTCTATTTCATTTATTGTCTCCTCCACTGTATCCAACCGGCTTTTAATCCCCTCCATCGTGCTCTTCAATGATTGGATCTCCGACCTGAATTCATTCCTGAGTTCTTGAATATTTTTCTGTACCTCCATGAGTATGTTAATGATTTTTATTTTGAAATCTCTTTCAGGAAGATTCATGAGGTCAATTTCATTTGAATCTTTTTCTGGTGTTATGTTTATAATTTTGCTTTGAACCAGGTTCCTTTGATGTTTCATATTTATATGTAGCGCCCTCTAGTGTCCAGAAGCTCTATTCTGGAGCTGCTCAGCCCCTGAAGCAATGTCGGGGGTTGCAGGGGAGCTGTACGTGTGCCTGGGGGGAGGAAAGAGCTGTTCCCCACCTCCTGGCTGCTGTGCCTGTCTCCACTGCCTGAGCCAGTGGGCCGGTCACACAGGTATAAGTTTTTGTCCCAGAGCAGCCGGCTATGGATCCCTGCTTTCCACAAGTGGCTGGAATCCCAGTCTCCCCAGGAACTCTGCCTGTATTAACTTCCCAACCCAGTAGTCATGTGAGTCTCATGAAAGCACCATGAAATGTAGGTTTGTGTTTCCAGAGCAGATCTCCAGAGCTTCAGCAGTCCCAAGCCTTCCACTCCCTCCCTACTCCATTTCTCTTCCTCCCGCTGGTGAGCTGGGGTGGGGGAAGGGCTCGGGTCTCGCGGAGCCACAGCTCTGGTATGTTACCCCACTCAGTGAGGTCTGCTGTTTTCTCCAGGTGTGTGTGGCGCCGTCCTCTTTCCTGTTGCTTTCTCTGGATTAGTTGCGCCAACTATATTTTCTAATTCTATCCAGTTTTAGGAGGAAGGCTCTGTCTCTCCTCTCATGCTGCCATCTTTGTATATCTGATATTTTTATCATGAAAAAGTGTTGTTTTGTCAAATGTTTTTTCTGCATCAATTGGGGTGTTTTTATGTGGTTTTCATCCTTCATTTTAATGTGGTATATTATATTAATTGATTTTCATATGTTGAACCATCCTTGTATTCCAGATATAGATTCCACTTGATCATGATATATAATCCTTCTAAGGTACATGTGTGAGTGTTACATCTTCCTGGTGAGCTGACCATGTTATTGTTCTATAATGTCCTTCCTTGTCTTGTGTCACAGTTTTTGTCTTAAAGTCTATTTTGTGTAAGCATGGCTACCCCTGCTCTTTTTAGGTTCCTGTTTGCATTGAGTATCTTTTTCCATCTTTTCACTTCTAGCCTATGTGCATCTTTAGATCCAAAGTGTGTCTCTTATATATGATACATTAGTTGGATCTTGTTTTTTTATCCACTCAGTCAGTCTGCATCTTTTAATGATGTGTTTAATCCTTTACCTATAAAGTAATTGACAGGAGGGAAGGACTGACTGTTGCCATTTTGTTCCTTGTTTTCCATAGGTCATACAGCTTTTTTGTCCCTCTTTTCTTCCTGATTCCTTATTTTGTGTTTCATTGACCTTTTTATAGTCACGTACTTAGATTCCCTTTGTGTATATTTTGTACATAGTGTCTGTGTGATTATCATTGCAATTAATGAAACATCTTAAAGTCATAAAATATTTTCTAAACTTATAACAACTTAACTTCAATCATATAAAAACTCTGCTCCATTACATCTTCACACACCCCCATACTTTATTATTTAGACAAAATTACCTCTTTTTATATTGCACGTAACATGGCTTTATAATTACTTTTTATGCTTTTGTTTTTTAAATTCTCTTAGGCACCTATATTACAACACTGCATTCTATGTTTGTCTATATATTTACCTTTACCAAGGGGTTTTATGTTTTTGCATGGTTTCAATTAGTTTATCATCCTTTTGCTTCAAACTTGAAAGGCTCCCTCCAGCGTTTCTTTTTTTTCCCAGCCAGTTTGTTTTTCATTGACACCACAGTGCTCAGGCCATTGCCACATATGTCCCCAGTGGGCACAGTGTTGCTTCCATGGCTGCTTCCTGGTCTTCAGGTCCTCCTATGCTCACTGAGCTAGCAGCACGTGGCACACATTTTCTTGAGCTGCAGTTCCAGAGGCTTGTACTTCTTTACTTCTTTCCCTTGTAGAATTTCCTGAGGTTCTCTTTATGAATCTGGTTAAAGACAAAAACACAGGCAATAGATTTGCGAACAATTTTCATCTTGGAGACAGTGGACACTGCACTGCCTGTCATTTTGGTGATGTAGAGCTGGACAGATTCACCTTCAAGTCATCCAGTTGTTTCAGCAGCTCCTCCTTATTTTTGCGTCAGATTTTCAGGAGACTTAATCTTGGCCATGGAAGCCTAAGCTGCCACCTCTCTGCCTGCTTGAGGGAGAGTGTGTAGGCAAGACTAAGGTAACCTTCCCGCTGGGCTGACAGTAGCTGCTGCTTTATATTCCCTTCCAGCCCCATTCTTTCAGTTCCACCTCCCCACTGTTGTTTTGAAAAGGAACACTTGAGAGCCTTAAAAATATGAGGAAATCTTTCATCTTTTAAGAAGGATGCTTTGAAGTATGAAACAGATGAATGAAGGTACTTTTTTGCCTAAATTTTAGTTTATGTTGAGAATTATTGCAGAAGAAATTCAAGAGGTCCAACTTCAATGACTCTCATGAAAAGCAAATTAATAAGATACACGCCCATATAGCACAGAGAAGACAAGTAGTGACTCCATAGGATCTTACTACACTGATGGATAGTGACTGCAAGGAGATGTGTGGGGGTGACTTGATAATATGGGTGAATGTAGCAACCACAATATTGCTCATGTGAAACCTTCATAAGATTGTATATATCAATGATACCTTAATAAAAAAAAGATACATGCCCATCAACTTAGCCAAAAATGAAGCCTGATGGTAATAGATGTTGATGAGATGTAATATTCTGGAGACTTGTGTGCTGTTGATAGGAGTGCGGATGGGTGCAAGCACTTCAGAGGGCAATTTGGCAATATCGAGTGACACTACATATCCTCTGCCACCTAGCAGTTCCACTCCTCTGCAAGACCCTTGCTCCCCAAAGTGTGGTCCTAGTACCAGAAGCATCAACACCACCTGGGAACCTAATACAAATGCAGAATCTCAGACCACATACCAAGCCTACTAAATCAGTGTGCATTTCAAGAAGATTCAACAAATGATTGTATGCATGTGAATACATGAGAAACAATTGCATGTGGGAAAAGGGTGTACAGCCTGTACACGTTATTGTTTATAATAGCAAAATATTGGAAACAACCAAAAGTCCATCCACAGGATAATAGATACCTTTTGGTATAATGGCATACATCTGTACAACAACTCAACTTCCATGTATAAACAATCAAAAAAGCACAAGTGTAGAGTGATATGTATGATTTGCCATTTGAAGTAAAAAATGCAATACAGAATTATATATTATTTATGGATATATAAACATAGTAAAAGAATAACAGCATGAGAATAATAAATGCCCAGTTCAGAAAAGAGTTTTTTTAGAGTGGGAGGAAAAGGAGTAAGATTTAGGAGGTATTACAAGAAGCTTTAGGTGTGTCACATTTTATTTTTTTAATCTAAACAATAAGACAGTGGTAAAATTTGATAGATGGGGTGATGAGTACATAGTTATTCATTATATTATTTTCTATACTTTTCCATATACTTGAAATAAGTTTATAATTTCTCAAGTATTTAATATAGAAAAAAAAAGGAATGCCTTTTTTTCCCACCCTAAATTGTGTGTTATCAAGCAGCTTTTGATTTCCGAAGTGAACACTATGAATCACCTGGTGCGTCAAATTGTACCCAAGTCTTTTGGATCAAATACGCCATGCTGGTAGAGCTTGTCATTCAAATATTGCAGCACAAGAAAGAAAACTGCCCTAGAGAACAGCTGACTATGGATGTACCCGATGTAATTTTTCTGTGGGACTAATGAATATTAAGGGGAGACATTCAAATATTTATAGAGGAAAGTGAGAATTATGTTTGATTCATAAACCTCATCAAGCACATGACCACTGAATTGTGCTTTCTGTGCTTTTAAGGAACTCTCCATCACACCACCACTGTGTCATACTGCATGTTCCTGTGAGCACTTTGAGGAAAAGGAGGGGGAGGGGACTCTGGAGGCAATGACTAGACTTTTTATTCATTGCCTTCAGTTCAGCAAATGTAGTGCAGCTGTCAACAGAAGCTCCCCTAAACTTAGAAGAAAAAAGAAAGCTTCAAACTTATATGGAAGCCCCACTTGCCTTCTAATCTCTCTGGGTCACCTGGTGGGAGTGGGGTGGCACCTTTCTCCCAATCTGTTCTGCCCCGTGACAGCTTCCATCATAACAGTCCACAAGAATTGGTAAAAACACCTTGAAGTTTCCAATTTCCCTTCTTTTTCCATTGTCCAAGGCATGATATTGATCAAAGCCACAGAGAAAGCCCCTACTACAACCTTCCAACCTCTGTCCCAAAGAGATGTCATCACCCCCAGCCCGATGCCTGCCTTGTCAGTCCTTGTCTTGGTCCCCTGGGTTTATAGGGAATGGCCTTGCCATTCCTGCTCCTCAGTGTCCTTGTCCTGCCAACCCATCACCTTGCAGCCATTAGTCAGCACTTCTGGGTAACTGAATGCAGCATCTCTCAGAAGGGTAGCATGTGTCTTTTCTGTTTCTGATGCCTGATTTTTTAAAAATAATCACCGTACAAACCTCTCTGGGCTAGCCTTGGTTTTGAAGTCCTAGAACTCTGCTCTCACACTGCTCGGATCTTCAGTTGATACCGAATTACACATCCTGTCCTTGTTTTGTCGCTGTGAAGTGAGCTTTCTCTTCCTAGACTTCACAGAAAATGTATTTTTCCAACTTTTTTCTCTTCTATCTTCACATCCTCAGTCATGCCATTTTTGAGCCATTACAACTGAGGTCCTGTCCTCCTTCTCCTCCCCCCCCACAACCCCATGCCGCCCCATGAAGTGAAAACACAGACAGGAGGTGTCCTCTCTCCAGCAGGGCTCTGACCTGATCCCAGCCCCTCTCTGGGCACTCTCCCCTCCACAGGGGCTCCCAGTGACGCTCCCACTCCGCTTTGGAAAACAGTCTTCCCTCAGACCATGCATTTGCTGATTTTTGATAAGCAAAACTTTCTTTTACTGGCACTTGGTAAACTGAACAAGTACCCTCATACAATATACTACATAGAGAACTTACTGTAACTGCCGGCAGTTTCTAAAGGGCTTTACAAATGTGGCACTATTGGCATCAGTAAACATACTTGTTTTAAAGACTCAGTTTTACCTGAAGAAGCCTTGAGAAACAGAAACAGGAATGGTGTGCAATTTATAATCCCATCATTATTTTGGTTTTCTAAAACTTAATTGGTTTTCTAGATCTCATACATTAGTCATTCTTTATCCTGTGAAAGTAGCACTTTATCTCGGCAGAGCTGAGATAATTCCCCTTTGCTCATGAGATTTAGATGAGAGGAGTTCAAAAGGAAAGTTATTCAACTTGAAAAAATTTTTTCTACTAATAACTAATACTTGAAGCAGAAGAAAAACAGCTGCCCTATTCCCTCTACCCAATTAAGAAGGTGGAATCAACATAACAAGTGTTTGTTAATTTGACTAATTTTGGGGGGTCAATTACATTTATGATATTCAGTGTCTCAGTCATAATGTATGTATATACAAGTGACTCTTTTAAAGGACAGGTTCTTTAATGCCCCAAATCCCACTCCAGCTGACACTTTTCTCAGTAGCCCTATGAGACTCAGGATCAACTCTCTCCTTCAGTGTGTCCCAGAGAGTAGCACGCCTACCACTGCAAGTACATGAGATGGCCGTAGGAGGTACATGAACACATTTTTTTTATTTCAATAGGTTTCCAGTATTTATTTTATAATAATTTGCTTTTCTATATAGATAGACTATGGTAGATTACTTTCCTATAGATAGAAAAAAACATAGCTAGCATATCAAACTCTTGAGTTCATGGGTGCTATTGCTTAGGAGGAGATTAAAGTATTGCTAGTAGATACAAAGGTAAATGTTAAGTAAAATCAGTAACAAAAAGCACACAGATGTGATAAAAACCATGGAGGTGGTACCAGAATGACTGAAGTTGTCCAGCTCTTCCTCATGCTGCCTGAGGTATGGTGGCCCTTCCTCAGAGGTCAGTAATGTGGTGCCTGACCCTCCTCCATCCTCCGTTCTCCACCCTGCAGTATTTCAAATAACCTGCCATAGGCAAAGCAAGTTAACTAGTGGCTGGCTTTCTGTGCTCCCTTGCTTCCTGCATAGCTGGTGCTGAGAGGCAGAACCCACCTGCTGCCCTAATTGTGCTGTGTTTGGACACCAGCGAAGGCTGTCCCCCTATACCTGTTCAGTGGCCGGTGGGTTGATTCGGGTTTATTTTACTTTTGAGAAAGAGGAAGAGGGTGGTAGTGATTTCCTCCCCAGCAGCAGTGGGCAGCTGACTCTGTGTCACGGGCTTGCTGGCCTGCAGCATTTCAACATCAGGCTCAGGCGCCTGCAGAGCAAATCCCGTGACTCCACGGAGCTGTAGTGCCAGAACACTGCTGTGCGTAATACTGCTTAATGAGAAAGTCCTGGGAAATCTGTTCTTTTATAGAGATTTTTGGGGGATGAGGGTGCTGGATCTTGTAGAATTTGATTTTATTTTAGTATTTGTCATTTATTGTGTCACAACTTTTTTTCTAAAAAAGATATGAGATGACTTACAAAGATACATACAATAAGATAAAACTTTAGTAGAAGAGGAAACTGGGGCAAAAGGAAAATGAGGGCTGGAAAGAGTACGTGGAGCCAACAATGAGTGTCACCAGAGCGTGTGCAGGATGGGCTCTACACCTGCTAGAATTGGTGGCAGATGTGGCTCTCAACTTCCTGAGGCAGCAATGAGTGCCCACAGTGACCCTAGCACTTTTTCTAAAAAGAGAGCACAAACAAGCAACTCCTCAGGAGAAAATTAACCGTTCCAAGGGCTAAGGTCAGAAAGAAGATTCTAGTATACATGTCACGCCTTTAATAGAATGCTCAATAATTTCCCAGGGATGCTCCACCGTCGCTTCCCAGGGCTGTTTTACACCATGTCCTTAAGCAGAGGTGAGGGCCTCAGGCCAAAGCAAGCACCAGAAATCAGTTCTGTGGGGAACCAAGACGATGCTCTTTGGGGCTATACCTTGGCTGGTCAGCTTAACACCTGCATGGGTGTTAGAGAGCCTGGTGGGGCAGTCAGACCGCACCTCAGTAGCCGTTGTCTCTAATCCAGCTCTGCGAACTCTTCAGCCGCAGCCAGTGCAGGGGAGCCCTCCCCGACACCCAGGAATGTGGCTGCTCCAGGCTGCAGGCCAGGCACTCTAAGGCATTGCGCTGCCGGCAGGACCAGGACTGGGTGCTAATGGTGGGCCAACTACAAAATGAAAATGCAAAGCACCTTGTTCAAAAATTTTTAATTTCACAATGGTGATAGCAGAGCTTTAGAGCAACCAGAGGGCCCCATAAGGATGGGGCGCCGTGGAGCCCCGCGAGTCACACGCCTCCTGAAGCCAACCTCGCTAGGGTAAACATCCTCGCAGGAGACTGAAAGGTGGCGAGACCCAGTACATGAGTTAGTGGTCGTGAAGTGTTAAAACAGTACCTGTCCCAAAATAAGCATAGCATATGTGTTTGCCATAATAGAAGTTAGGATTTTAATTAATTTTTGTTTTAGTCAATAACAGCACACACATACAGAATACACAGTACTGTGTTTATTAGTTTTGGGTTTTTTTCTGTTGTCATTACTGTGATTACTACCATTCTTATGTATATGTCTGAAGTCTAAGAGAACAGACCAGACTGAAGACCGTTTGGGTGTCATGGACATGCAGCAGGCCTTTAAGGCCTAGGGACTGGATGAGCCCGCCTCGGGAGGCCATGAGGGAAGAGCGTTGGAGCATGGCAATATCTTAGCCATCAGGGAGAGGAGAAGCAGCCAGCAAGGGAAACTGAGGAGGGACCCAGAGAGTGTAGAGCTCTGGATTCCGAGAAAAGAGTGTTTTAAGGAGGAGGGTGGCTGTCTCTGATAGTGCCTTTGGGTGAAATAAGATAAAAACTGAGAATGGACCAGCAGATTGGACAACATGGAGATCCTGCTGACCTTGACAAGACCTTTTCCGATGGAGTAGAGGGAAAGAAGCCCTGCATGAAATGGTTTCCTAAGAGAATAGGAGGAGAGGTCATGGACCCCATGAATATGGACCTTCTGTTCAAAAGCTGTTGCCACAAAGAGCAGCAGAGTCATGGGACAGTAGCCGGCCAGCAAGAGCACGGAACCTCAGTCCCTGAACCGCAAAGACTGACTCCATTGACAACCGCATGAGCCTGGAGGAAGACCAGGGATCTAGAAAGGAGTGCAGCCCAGATGACACCTTAATCGTGGTCTGCGTGGTCCCAAGCAGAGGACCCAGCTAAGCTGCGCTCAGACTCCTGACCCACGGAAACTGGGAGATAATTAATTTACTGTTTTAAGCCACTAACTTTGTGTCAATAGACACAACAGTGGACTAAGTCTAAAGTGATAGTAAGGAACTATTAACATAAAACTGTTAAAATTTGAATTACAAAAAAATGTGCTTGGTTTTTTTGTGATGCCTACTGAAGTATTCAGGAAATATCTGGGATTTGTTTTAAACTAATGGTAAAGAAACAAATTAATGAAAAATGCATGATCAAAATATGGCGAAATGTTAGTAACGATCAGATCGGCTGATGGATATACAGGGAATCGTGCTATTCTGTTATGTATGTCTGAAGTTTTTCATAATAAATGTAAATATATACACATGCACAGGTGTGCGTGCATAGAGAGAGAGTTCAGTCTTCCAGCCCCTTCTCCTCCTCCTCCTTCCTCTTCCTTCTCCTTTATGTTGTTTCCTGGCTGTCCCTTTGATTTGCCTTCTCTTGCACGGTGTCCCCCTCTGGCCTGCTGTCTTTCTGAAGGACGTACCTGTTAAAGCATATTTTCTTAATCCTCTCCTCTTAAATGTTGGATTAAGCCTTTAAATTCCAGCCCTGGGCAACATGACTCCAGTGTGAGCTGACCCAAAGGGGCAAGCACTTCCTCTCAGCAGGTCTGCTGGCGGCCTGGGGGCTGAGGTGTCCCTGAACAATGGCCCTTATTCGCAGCAGGGCTGCCTTTCAGGGGGCCTGGTGTGCTCTCCTGGTGCCAACCCCAGCTGTCTTTTTCACCATTCTGAGCTCCCCTCCGCCACCTTGGCCCTGGCCTTAATTCTTTCTCAGGAACCAATTCCTTCGGCAGAAGCCATGTGTTCCACTCAGGCCCCATCTGACAGCTGTGGCCCCTGGCCTGGCCCCACAGATGATCACTGTTCCTTTTCACAGGCTCTGGGTGTTCCTGCCAGATAAGTCCACTTCCTTTTCAAGTCTCTTTTTCATGGTGTCATTCTTTTTTGGCCTTGAGTGTCATGCCAATTCCTTGCACACTTGATGAAAAGATTCAAGGGCAGAGAACTTGAATCAATGGGGTCTTTTTATTTCTGAACATCAGTAAACAACACAAATCAGTTCAATGAGTTCAGACTCAGTTATTTCCATGCTTGCTGCGGTCTCTACCCAGCATTAAATCCCACTGAAAATGCCTCTTGTTACCTCCAGCTAATGAAGAATGTCGCTCTTTTTTCTTGGTTTGAACACACTCCAAAACATTGGCCTGAAAGATCAGTTTAACACTGGAAAGCACTGAAACACAAAAACATCTAACTTTCCCTTTTATACAGCTCACTGACAATATTCTAATGACTTTCTTTCTTCTTCATTCTATTCTCCTCACTGACAGTATTTTTATGTTTGGTAATGTAATATGCAATCATTGATTTTCAAGACTAATGAAGAAATGCAGAATCTTTTCCATTAATTAAGTTACAAATAATTTTTTTTTCTAGGCTATTTCTTTGCCCAACACAGTGGGGGGACAGTAATCTATGACTCATAGACCAAATACAGCCTGCCTTAGTTTTGTACAACCTGCTCAGAAAAGTGTTTGTATCTTTGATTAGTCAAGGGGAAAAAAAGAATATTTTGTGACACTTGAGCAACATATGAAATACAAATTTCAGTTTCCGTAAATGAAGAATTTGACCTAGTGTACCCTCTTCTTATAGGGGAGGATAATATTCCCTGAGTCTCTCATAGTATTAGTCAGAAATGGATCACATGCTCACTTAGACCAGGGGTTGGACCTCCTTCCCTTGAGAACTAGAGATCTCCACGCAAAATTCAAACGGATCAGGGCACAAGCTTTAAGGGTATAGCTTTGGGGTAGGCAATAAATTTAAGGTCTGCGCAAGGCTGACTAATGGTGAGGCTGATTTTTGACCTTGGAAAGACAACCAGGAATTTGAACTATTTTACATGAGTGGAATCAAGCAATAGCTTAATTCCAACTTTTCTAAGACTTAGAACTCATTTTAAAAGAGAATAACTTTTCCAAATAGCTTCAGACAGTTTTAAGCCATAGAAGTAGCAAAGTGAGCTGAGCAACTTTAACAAGTTCTCCTTGGCCTTTTCTCATAACATTCCATGTTCCACAGCTGGGACCCGTCTGCTGCTGGAGAGAAGAGCGCGCCTCCTTCTGGTGGTGTCGGGCTCCACAGTCCTCTTAGAGTCAGAGTTCACGTTCATAATGGCTGGCCCGTCGGGATACCAGGAGTGAACTTTGCCACTGCTAAACAAGCAATCAAACAGAACTCTAGTAATAGCTTACCACCAAGGGCCACTGCAGCATGTAGAAGAGAAAAGCCAGGATGTGAACACACAGGTTCTGAAGAGACATAGAGACATGAAGCAGCGCCCCCCATGAGTCAGAGCCCCTGGCTCCATGAGCAGAGCATGCCGCAGCAGATGGCTCCTTCAGGCCTCCAGACTCCCACGTTACACAGTCCTTTTCTGAGCCTCTGCACACTCAAGTCAGCAGATGGGCAAATGAAGGCACAAACAAGGACTAACAAGAAAAGTAATGTAACTTTTAAACTTAAAAACCTCGAAATGCCAGCTCAAAGAGAGGGTTATGATGTGGTAGCTTTTATAGATGTTTAAAAATTTGAGCTGCTCTGCTTATTCCCTGTGTCAGTGTTTCCCAACTTTTTTTCAGTCTGTGACTTTGGTGAGATCTGTCTCCACAGTCTTTTCCTGTGTTCTTTTGACAGTCCCACCAGCCTCTACAACCCACGCATGAACGTAAATGAGTCACACCATGCAGTCCATAAGGACCATGTACACAGCAAATGAAACACTTTGTTTCATAGCAACTGCCTTGACCAGTTCCCTGCGTAGCCCTGACTTTATAGATGTTTCCTAATGTCAGAAGATGCTAGGAACTGGTCAAAGGAACCACACACATACATTCAAAAGTCATGATAGCATTTGCCTGTCACAGTGAATGGGTGAAAAGAAAGAGAGCCAGGAGACCTGGCATCAGCTCCTGGCCACATCAAATACCAGTGGGTCCCAGGAGCAGCGAGGGTGAGGCCAGTGATGCCAGACCTTAAATCTGACTCAGCTCCTAGGATTCAGCTCTGGAATGCCACCCTGTTTTAGTTTATACAGCAGGGCATACTCTTCACTGATTTCTTTGGCATATCGATATTTAGCTAGCGGTATTGAGCGTAACCCCTGTTTCATTTTCATTTCACACACAGGACTAATGAATATATACTATTTAGCTATGAAGTTGAATAAGCTTTCAAGTTCACATGATTAGTAAAAGAAAGGTAAATTAATGTGCGAGACAGTTATTGTCCAAATCCAGTGAACTAAGAAAATGTTGAAAGAAGGCAAGATGGGAAACTTCTGGAAGGTAGCCTCTTATAAAAAGTGATCTGCTTTAACAAGTAAGATTGTGTTATTTTGTGTGTGAGCTGAGGTCTGTCTCATTACATTTATGTAAATATTTTCAATGAAATCACAGTCTAAACATTTTCAGAATTGTCCCATATATACTAAAATCAGAACAAGCTTGCTACTTTTTATGTGACTGTAATCTTCATTTTATTATTGTCATGTGAGAATTGAAATAGCCCTCTTACTGACATAAGGCCTCCAAACCTCAATCAAGAAATGTTCCAGATGCTACTCTGTGCTTTGCCCTGTGCTAAGAGTTTGTATGTATTTCTGTTTAAATCATGTCCTCTTCAATTTAATGACTACAAATTGTTCAAAAGTTATTGGAAAATGTGATGCCCTTAAATGGAAGTAATATTACTTATGTGTATTAACATTACTATTCATATTATTTAATATTATTAAATGATCACTTTTCATGCTCAAATTCCTGCTTAATATTACTATTCCTGTTCAAAATGCATAACCTGAATCTCAGCATGAGGAAGCACTAGACAATTCCAAAATGAGGGGCATTCTATGTAAAACTGGCCAATACTCTTCAAAAATATTAATGTCATGAAAGATAAAGTAGGCTGAGGGAATGTTCCAGATTAAAGGAGACAAAGGAGACATGACAACTAAATACAATGTGTGATCTTCAATTGGATAGTGAATTGGAGAGGGGGAAAATTGCTATTAATGATGTTATTGGGATAATAGAAAAAAATTGAAAATAAACTAGGGATTAGACAGTAGTATTATATTGATGTTAAATTTCCTTGATTTTGGTCATTTCCCTGTACTTACATTAAAAGAATGTCCTTGATATTAGGAAACACCAGCTAAAGAAAATAAAAGAACATCATGCCTGCAATTTACAGTTTATTAAAAAAAAGTATGTTTGTGTGTATATATATATATATATATATATAATGTAAAGACATACATGTATATGTAAATGAGCATTCAAATGTGGCAAAATGTTAAAATTAGTAAACCTGGATAAAGCATATATGAGAGTTGTCATACTAGTCTTATAACTCTTCTGTATGCTTGCAATTATTTCTAAAATAAAATAAAAGTTAAGAAAGGTGTGAGAACGTACTGTATACTTCTGAAATCAGTTGCCTTAAGAGATTTCACTCCTACTAAACTGAACATTATCTTGAGCAAGGCACTGATGACTAATTTGAGATGAAAAAGTTTTACAACTAAGTTTTGCAAGATTTATTTCCACTGTGAAAAGAATGCTGGAGACGGCAAGTCAGGGCAGAGGGAAGCGGTCATTAAATCAATTTTGTGTAATGGGAACTCAACCTCTCCATTTCCTCTTCATTATCCCCATTCCTGGGAAATCCCTCAAAGAAAAAAATAACAGATGTGTATTAAAACATCCTCCCTATTATGCTCACTTTCCATCAAAATCAGGCTGTAGGGTAACCCTGTCACCTCACAGCTTGCAGTCCTCAGCAGCCCTCCAGCTTCTGCTCCCTTTTGGGCAGTGGCCCCAGGACTTCCTCTGCCTGGAGGCCCCAGGCCGTGCCTTGTCACCTGAAGGAGGCTTTCCTGTCCCTCCAGAGCTGCACTGTCCAGCACACCAGTCACTGGCACACGTTGCCAGTGGACACCTGCAATGTGCTGGCCTAAACTGACATGTGCTGTAAGAGTAAAACACACACTGGATTTCAAAGACTGTGTGAGAAAAGAACGTGAAAGATCTTGTTAATAATCTTATATGTTGGTTATATGCTGAAATGATGTTTTAGGGATATTGAGTTAAATAATGCATAATATTAAAATAATGTCAACTGTTTCTCTTTACTTTTCTTCACGTGGCTACCAGGACATTTTAAATCACAGATGTGGCTCACATTAGATTTGTATTGGACAGTGCTTTTCATATGGCACAGGACAGTCCCTTTCTTTATGCACCTGCCGCACACCTGATGCATTTCTATCAAAGCTCCTACACATGCTTCTTCACCTGGCTGCTGCCTCCAGCTGGACTGTAAGCCCCAAAATCCAGGAGCCTTCCTCTCCATTCTATCCTCAGTCTCTAGCATCATGCCTGGTGCACCTGACGAAGGTTATTGTGGAATTAGTCATTAATGTTCAAAAAAGAATCATGTCTTTTTTCAACCAAGGTGAAATTCACATAACATCATTAACCATTTTAAAGTGAACAATTCAGCAGCATTTAGCATATTCACAGTGTTATGCACTGACCACCTCTGTCTAGTTCCCAAACATTTTCATCATACCAAAATAAACCCCCCACCCCTTTAGCAGATATTCCCCATTCTCTCCTTCCTATAGCCCTTGGCAATCACCAATTTCTTTCTATGGATGTGCCTATTCTCGTCATTTCATATAAATCGTATCGGACAATATGTGGCCTTTTGTGTCTGTTTTCTTTCACTTAGTTTAATGCTTTTAAAGTTAATCTACATTGTATCAGTACTTCATTCCTTCTTTTTTTTAATGTTCTTTCTTCTATTCATATTACTCCTCCCATCTGGAACCATGCCTCCTCTCTGCTTATCCAACTAAATTCATCATTCAAGAACTAAATCAAGTTATAATTTTTTCCATAGAGACTTTTCTGCATCTTCCATCTTCTCTGAACTCCTTTAGCTCTATCTGCATGACTAATTTAAATGCCATGTACCAAAAATAATCCAGCAGAAAATGGTGTGGGTAGGGGGGTGGGTGAGACAAAATTGGTCATACAGTGATGATCACTGAAGTAACCTATGGGTTCATAAGACTGTTATTCTACTTTTGTGTGTTTGAAAGTTTCCAGAATAAAAAATTTCAAGTAATGTCTCATATTTTTACCTGTTTTATGGGTTAATGTCTTATCCTCCCGAAGAGATCTTATGTTCCTTTGAAGTCAGAGAATGTCATTCATGCCTTAGTGGATGGTGGCTACCATAGAAATACAGACCACCATTGGCACTTGCTGAATTAAATTCTATCTAAAGTGCTTTAAAATTTCATTGAGAAAAAGCTGAATTTAGTTGTGAGAATAAAGATCCAAGATGCTCTTCTCACTTCCTGGCCTTTCTACTATAGTCAAAATCCCTTCTGATTTCTGCTTTAGCTTCTTCTCTCTTGGGTTTGCAATTGATCTCCAGTGAATGAGTGCAATGCCCTTGCTCCAGTATTCTGAGGCATTTCCAGATAATCCATAATTACCATAAAAGTGGAAGCCAGTGTCCATCCACATTTCTATTTTAGCCCCCTCTCTTCTTTCTCTCACCATAGAGCCCATTCTATTTCTCCCTTCTCTGTTCCACTGTTCAGTGGGCACCAAAGGCAGAAAAGAAAGGAGCATATTCATATTGCTTCCACATCCACACAGTAAACTCTCACGTCTTACTCTCCTCCTACATTAATAATTCAGAGAAAGTACTTTAAAAACAAAACTGGGATTTAAACAGTGTGATAATCCACATTTTTCTATACCTACTGCTCTTTCTAATTTCAAACTAGTAACTCCATAAGAAGTTATGTCAAAAAAAATGTTTGCAGCCAGCACTCAAAAAGAAAACCCAAATCTAGTGTCCAATTCCATCAGGTTGAAAATCAGGCTAAAAATAAGACTGCCATTGATGCTTTGCGATTGTAAGGATGGCCAGAAAAAGATGGACTGACTTTTGCAATTCATTTTTTCATCCCTGAAAACCTAGGAAAAATATTTTTATGAAAGAGTAATTTCAAAACTTAGTAAACCTGGAAACAAGGGAGTTTAAATACTTATTCATGTACAGAGCACCCAGAAAAGAGAGACTGAAAAACTAGACACAAAACATAAGTCTCTGAGTCATTTGTTAATGCTTACATCTAAAAACTGTGACTCGTATTATTAACACATAAAAAACCCACATTAGGACAAGGCAGTCACATGGGCTTTCTCTCTCTGAACTGATTCTTTAATTTATTCTGCCTTTCTGCTCTGCCAAATATTAAAGGCTTTATTTCAACAAGTCTTGTAATCTTTGAGAGGTACTTCCCAACACTGTTTTCATCACACACTCTTCATAAATAGAATGTTTTGCTAAATCATAACTAGTGTGTAACTGTGATAGACAGAATAATGGCTCCCCAAGATGCCTACACCCTAATCCCTGGGACCTGTGAGTATGTTGTATGGCAAGGAAGGAGGAATTAAGGTTGCAGATGGCATTAGGTTGCTAATCAACTTACATTAAGACAAGGAAATTAATCTGGATTTTCAGGTGAGCCCAATGTAATCACAAGCATCCTTATAAGTGAGAGAGGAAGGAGAATCAGTCTCAGTGGTTCGGTGTAAGAAAAGCTTCACCAGCCATTGCTAGCTCTGAACGGGGACACAGGCATGAGCCAGGAGCTATGAGAAGGCTTCTAGAAGCTGGAAAAGGCAGGGAAATAGATTCTTGACTAGATCTGCTCTGCTAACAGTTGATTTAGGTCCAGTGACACCCATTTCAGACTTCTGACTTCTGACCCCAGATTTGTGGGGTTTTAAGCCTCCAAGGTTTTGCGATTTGTTGCAGGTGTAATAGGGAACTAATACAATAGCTGTTTACAAGAGTTGGGGAGAAAGGGATGTTAATTTGTATTATCTTGCATAAAAACACCAGTTTGAATGGAGAAACTCCTAAAATTAAAAATGTTAACTCCTCTGCTGCCTGCCATGACTTTTGAGTCTCATTGCCACCTGCCTCCTCACATGTCCCCCTGGGGGCAGCTGCTGCAGTCATTACAGCTCAGGTTCTGCTCAGGCTGGGACTGCAGCCACCACAAGGGATGTCAGAAACCAGGATGCCTAGAGGCAATTTAGTACATTTTTAAAATGTTGACTCTTTTATCAGTATCGTTTCCAAACAAAATGATCTTGTCAATGATACCAAGTAATTGAGATGGTTCCCTTCCTTCAATGAACTATGTCAAATTTAACTCACACTATGATTTTATTACAAAATGAAACAAAACCTTGAGGATATTCCTTATCAAGAATAGCTCTCTATCTGAGTCCTACAAAGTAAACAACTTAATATGTGGTCAACTGTTGATTATCAAGGCACAGATTATCCAATGTGCAGCGCTTTGCAATTAAGAACTGCTTTCTTCTTTACCTCCATCCGGCTGCCTACCTTTTTGCCTATTGCCTTAGCCCCTGCCCCTTGACAGGGAGGGAAGAAGAGAAGACATAAAAGATTTGATCACTGTGTCCATCTCCCTATTAATTAAGGTTTTGTTACAAATGAGTTTGAGAGTTTCAATTTATTTAGAGACAGAGGTAGCTAATCTGGCCAAAAACCCAAGCCAGGACTAATTGTCAGCAAAAAAAAGGGGGGGGGCAATAATACTTAAAAATATCAGTAGTGAGTTTTCCCTAAACTGAAAGCTTTTTTTTTTGAATTATGAAAGTTACACATTTGTTGTAACAAACAAATATAACTATATAGGTTATTCACATTACATAAAACTAATAAACACTTCGATTATTTGTTTATTCATCTGTATTTGAAAACAGTTTTGTTTTTATTGTGAATAATATGTTCCCTTCATATTTGTTTCAAAGGCTTTAAAAAAAAAGGCACTCTAAAGAGCTGTGTGTGTCCTTAGGGGAGGGAGTTGGCTACATCTGCAGATGGAGTTCAGTTTCCCAGATTCTTTTTATCTATTCCTCATTAGCACAACTGAAACATCAATCAGCACTCCAAATTTCACCCTGGCCTCAACCAGGACTTCTGTATGTACTGGAAATGGTCATGTGGATGTGACTTAGAGAACACATGCAATAAAGTGTTCATGTTGCTGCATTTTCTGTACATTCTGTAACCAGACATGATTTGATTATATCAAATGTATGTTCCAGGCAAGCCTGTTTTTGCATTTAATGTCTGTTTTCTGTAACATGAAATACACAGTATGTCTTACGCAATTGGCCCTGAGTGATATAACACATAAATGCTTTAACAGCACTTTACCAAAAATTCTGCAGGTTGTTCCAAGAGTTACATGGAATTATGCAGATATCCTAAGTCTGTTTTTCACAGACTTGCTCAGCTAGTGGAGGCCTGTGCAACTGTTTCAAGCACCTTCTGGCACAACCTCTGCTATTATCCATGTAAGAATCCACAATTTCAAGTGATTTGAAGAGCTACTTCTCCGCTTGGGGGAAGGGAACGTTCAAGCATTAAGTAGCACTGGGAGGTGCTGGTCATCTAAATAACAAGAGAAAGAGACATAACTGTGACATCTCAACAGGAGCTGGGTGCGCTGAATCAGTAAAGGAACAGCAACATAGCAAGGTGATAACGTTGGAAATTGAAATCTTACTTGGTGAAGGATATTGAAATAGAGTCCACAGGAGAGGAAGTCCCTTAATTAGAAATGTGGAATCACAACCCTGAAACAGTGTGCATCTGAAAAGTGAATAAATAGATGCTAAGAGTGAGTGAGTCAGAAGCACGAGTTTTAAGAGGTTGAACTCGGGAGACCAGATCAGGCAATGCTGCTTAAGCCATCACATGATCTGCCCCAAGGCCCTGAATTAAATTACAGTAAGGAGCAGGGTGCAGTAGAGGCCAGAGAAGGACTGTTGTCCTTAGTGGATGGAGCCAGAGGAGTTACAAGTTGAACCTTGAGTGCCTGGGTCTGAGAGACTCCAGCATGAAACGTCTATGCTGTTTCCTAGGATTTCTGCTTCTGGTTACAAGACTGCCACTGGATACTGCTAAACGTGAGTAAGCTCAATTTGTGTTTAACCCGTTCTCTAGCTATTGGCTGAAATGACATGTGGTGTGAGGTAACGCTGAGCCAGAAGCTGGAATTCATGAAACTCCCCAGGATGTGTTCATGTTCACTCATTTCTTCTTCTGGAAAGTGATGGGAATGTTGAAACTACAGCAAAACACCTCCAGCTCCATTCTTTGCTTTGGACCCTTGGAAAGTAGTAACCACACAGCCCCTGTCTTACGGAGTTTTTTTTCCCATCACAATTGCCACCTCCTCTCTTGCCAGACAGTGGGAGGGTGGGGGTGTGAGGGGAACAGCCTCTGGCCTGAGAACAAAGCAGTGCAACCCACTAAACTTTGTCTGGTTTCTATCCAATAGGGTAGAAAGCTCAGATGAAATAGGGTACAACGCTAGAGACATGCTCGCTAATCATCCCAGCCCAGAAGCAGCTGCTAAGCCAGCTGACTGTTCTTCCCAGACTTGCAGGAGCTTGCTGCTGCTCGAGCCAGGGTACCGAGAGATGAAGCCCTGGTCTCTCTATTCTAGTTCCGTATTGGAAGCCGAAGACTTGTTGGCAGCGCTGATGCCCAGGTCAATGAAACCCTGATCTCCGGGGGTGAGGCAGGAGCACCCTTCTTTTAAAAGCTCCTCTTGCGTTTGGAATGTGAAGCCAGGGTTGTGAACCATTCAACTGGCCTGCAGGCCGCTTGTCTAGTCCATGGGATGGAGGCCCTCATCCTCCAGGCAGAGTTAGTGTGCAGTGGGAGAAGAAAGAGAAGCACATAGCCCAGAAGGGCCACTCCACCTCACTCCAACAGAGCGGTGACATTCACTGGGTGCAAAGTCCAGGGTCCTGATTCTGCCTGACGCTTGCTGGAGGTGCTGGGGAGGGACCCGCATCTACCCCTGGCCCACCATGTGCAGTCTCTAGGATGGCTGCTTGCTTACGTTGCTCAGGTAATTCCCGCGAGTACCTTGGCCGAGTAGATGGTCCGCTCCCTCTTCAGCAGGTAGGAAACCAAGAGCCCAGGTCTTGTTTGACTGGCCCAGTTCTGAGAGAGAAGAATCCTGGTATGCGACCTGGGGCGCCAGTGCACCTTCTCATTTCATTCCTGCTCCTTGCGGGAACGAATAGCCCTTCCATTAGGTTGTCCTCGAGGGTGGGATTTGGGGCGATAGCTGCGTGGAGAGAGGAAGAGGGGACCTGCTGGTAGCCGGGGGCGCGCGGGTTTCCCGGAGCTGGAGAGGTCCGGGGTTGGGGGTGGGAGGGCTGAGAAGGGGCGCTGGCCCCGGTGGGGAGGGGCTTGGGGGGCAGAGGCGGGACCAGGCCGCTCGCAGCAACCGAGGCCGAAGGCTGGGGCCCTGCGGGTCCTGGGAAACCCCGCGCCGCCGACGCCCGGGACGCGGGCGGTCGAAGACCCGGTGTCCTGCAGAGGGAGCCCAGCCGCCGGGACCGCGCCCGAGCGCCGCGGGTCGGATGCCTGGCTCACACAGAGGCTGGCTCTGTGACGGTCCCGTTTCCCAGTCAGGAGCGGGCCACAGAGACAAGTAGCTCACCCGAGGCCACACAGGAGGGAAGAGGGAGAAAGAGGCTTGCACGCCAACCGCTCTCCTTCCTGCAGTTGGGCACACTCGGGTTCCCTGCCCGCTGTGGGGCTGCGCAAGTGATTCAGCTGCCCCGAGCTTTCATTGCATCGTTTGCAAAACTGGGTAATGGGGTTCTTATGAGAGCTAATAAAAGATGCGTGGATACTCTACAAGAAGATATGTCAAAGAAATAATCAATCTTCCCATGTTTTCTTCCGTCTGCTACTTCTATAGCTTTTCTTCTTCCTTCCTAATTACAACCCTTAAGTAGAATTCGTGCCTCATAACGAAATTACCGAGTATCATAATTCTTCCAAGTGGTAAAGATACCTCAAGACAAATGCTGGGCATAAAAGCCACAGGGCATAAATCTGCAAAGAAGTAAAAAGCTAACCTTTTCAAACAATATTGCTTCTCTGTCACTTATCAACTTTACATTTCCCTGTATGGCCCCGGAAGATGACTGGTTATCCAGAGACAGGTAAGATTCCTCAAGGGAGGAACAACCTAAGACAGGCACAGTCACAGGGGGGCCATCAGGTGAAAAATTGGGGATCAACAGAGGTGAGGCTTAGAACCCCAACCCCCTTGTTTTGAGAGAAATCTTCTGCATCCATGGATGTTTTGTTGCCCTTGTCTAGCTTGGATTAATACTTAGTCTATAGGCACACACCTGATCATCTGCATTTGCCCTCTTACAGCAGTAAACTATGTTTTCTACCTTTATCTTGCATCTACCTACCACTCCAGCATTTTATTAAAAATAATAATAATAATAATAACAATAATAAGGGAGAAATATGGGATTCACATATGAATCAAATATAAAAATCAAACGAATATTCATATTTGACCTGATTGTTTATAGTTCATAATGCGTGATCAAAACCGAAAGTTTCTGTGATGAATGCCCTTGCACTGTTCACCCTGTAATAACTTATTTACTATGTAAGAATTTGTTCACCATGTAAGAACTTGTTCTTTATGCTTCAGAAGATTGGAGACTGTTGAGAACTAGGCTTGGGGTTGATTAATGATTGTGCATTGAGTCCCCTATACAGAATTTTATTGTTGTTAACAACCATTTGATCAATAAATATGAGAGATGCCCTCTCAAAAAAAAAAAAAAAAGCATGGAGTGGGAGAGTACTCAGTAGCACCTGGCTCCTCTCAGCGTACCTCCCAGGACAGCCTCCCCCAGAGTCTGCAGCCTGGGAGCGGAGGGGCAGAGGACTGACGGGTCAGTGGAGACCCATGCACCTAATTCTAGCCTTCTTTCCCCCAGCGCCTCTTGGCTCTGCTCAGAACAACAGATTATGAAGTTGAGAGGCCCAGCCTACTGGGCAATATAACAAAACCTTACATTCCTGGCTTTACCTTGCCCTGGACTAAATATTCTGGCCAGAAAAAATGCAGATGGGTAGCATTTAGCAGTGTATCAAACACTGAGGGATTTCTTGCCACTTTCCAATTGTAGCCTTGGTGAAAAGAAGAGAAAGTGTTGACAAAGTAGTTGGCAAGAGCTGCCTGGCCACCACCTCTCTGCTGGTGAACAGAGCAGGGAGTCCCCAGTAGACAGGGAAAAGCCACAGTCGCACTGGGTGTGACACCATTTGCCTTCATGTATTCCCTTGCCACATACACCTTTATTTTTTTTCTCTTAAAGTCTTCTACTATGGGGTCTATGTTACTCTATTTTTTTAATTCAACTTTTTATTTTGAGGTCATTGTAGATTCACATTCAGTTTTAAGAAATAATACAAAGAGATCTCTCTGTACCCTGTACCCAGATTGATCCAATGGCAATGTTTTGACAAACTATTGTACACTCTCACAAGGACGTTGGCATTGATACAGTAGAAATACAGAACAGATCCATCACCACAAGGATACCTCATACTTCCCTTTTTCACACCACAGCCAACCACTAATTAAATGTTTTTATAATTTTGTCACTTCAAAAATGTTACGTAAATGGAATCATTACAGTGTGTAATCCTTGGGGATTGGATTTTTTACCCAACATGATTTGTTGAAGTTGTTACATATGTCAATAATCTGTTCTTTTTTTAATCAACTAGTATTCGATAGTGTGGATGTCCTCAGTCTCACGTTTACCCACTGGGTTGTTCTAGGTTGGGCTATTACAAATAAGCTGCTACGAATGTTCACGTACAGGTTTTTATGTGAATCATAAGTTTCCATTTCTCTAGGACAAATGCCCAAGGAGAATTGGTTGGTTGCATGGTAATTACATGTTAGTTTTACAAGAAACTGCCAAACTTTCTTAGGCAATATACTATACCATTATACATTTCCACCAGCAATGTGAGTGCCAGTTTCTTCACATCCTCACCTACATTTAATGTGTCATTTTTAATTTTAGTCATTCTAATGGTTGTATAAAGATATCTCACTGTGGTTTTAATATGCATTTTCCTGCTGGTTAATGTTATCGAACATCTTATCCTGTGTTCCTTTGCCACCTTTACATCCTCTTCAGTGAAATGCCCAAGTCTTTTACCCATTTAAAAAAAATTCATTTGTCCTTTAACATTGAGTTTCAAAAATTCCTTATGTATTCTAGATAATATGCCTTTATTGGAAATGCAGTTTGCACATATTTTCTCCCAGTTTGTAATTGCCTTTTCATCCTCTTCACATGGTATTTGGCAGAGCACAAGTTTTTACTGTAATGAGGTCAAATTTATCATCTTTTTCTTTTATGGATTGTTTTTTTATGTTAAATCTAAATTCTTGCCCAGCCTAGAGCCTGAGGTTTTTCCATGTTTTTAACTTTTTTGTAACACCATTTGTTGAAAAGCCTCTTTCCTCCATTGAATTATTTTTGCATCTCTGTCAAAATTCAATAGGGCATTTTTCTGAGTCTATTTCTGTGTTCTCTATTCTTTTCCATGGACTTGTGTCTATTCCTTATCACTCCTTTTAAGTTTGTATTTTTCCTTGACTTCCAACATTTAAAATCAAAATCAGTGTTTTGATTATGTTTCCGGAAACACTGACTTTCTCTCAGGATCTGAGCAAGGGGCAGACGTTTCAGAATGGTGGACCTGGGAATCAAAAGATGTGAATCTTCATTTCTACTCAGACATGACCCTGAGTAAATCATATCACTTCTCTAGGCCTGAATTTCTTTATGTATAAAATGAAGGGATTTGAACTAACTTACCTACGTTCTTTCCAGATAGAACATTCTCCCATCCTATGACTCAGTTTGAGTGAATGTCGAGTTGTAAACATTGATAAACATGCATTTCCTGCTGTCACTTTGTTCCTATTTGGAAACAGACACTACCTCACAAAATCACAGGACATTTGGATTTTGTCTGATTTGAGGGCTCAGAGAAGACATGGCCTGAAGTTGCACAGCCTGTTTAGTAGGAGAACCAAGAGTACAAACTAGATTCTATGACTCCCAGTTCAGTGTTCTTTCCCATTCTATCTGCCTCCCCTTTAAGAAGGGAGCAACATGTCGCTCCTTCCACCTACCAGAAGGAAGGAAAAGAAGACAGATTAGTGGTATCCAATTAATATGGCTTCTCTGAACACCTACCAAATACCACACTTTGTGGAGGGGCTCTTCCAGGACTTAAGAGAGGACAGCATTTCTGGTTCTAAGTACCCAGGGCCAGGCCAAGCCACAAGACCATATGAATTGATGAAAGAACAATTTATGAGAGTGTATGGTTAGGGGCTGGCTGAGGGTTATTGACAACTGAGATTGTGTAAGATATTTACTATCTCAATCAGGCTAGAGGTAGGCAAGGGCTCAACAACACCAAGAACTCTTTTTATCCTTCATTCTGACATGCTTTGTATCTTGTCTTGCTTCCTCAGATGCATGCTTTCATGATTAAGTAGGGCTGTTGTAACTCCAGCCATCACATCATTAGACTGCCATCTCCAAAATCAATTCTGGAGAAAACATGCACTTTGCTCTCACGAGTTTCTTGTTACGCAGGAGGAAAACCTTGCCCAAAAGTCCCCAAAGGATTGCCTCTCAGCTGCTATTGGCTAGGCTCTAATCATCTGCTCCTGTCCAAACTATAAGGGAAGGTGGGAGAGTAAGCCTCCGGAACTTTGAGCTGTTATAGATGCTCTACAACAGGGAAAAAAGAGGAGTATAGACAGAAAATGGCTCTGGTAGACAACTGTGGGCTACAATTCTCTGAGGCAAGACCACGTGACAGCTGAAGATGTCAGGCAAGGCAAAAAAGACATCAATTCAAGATTGGAAATAATTTAAAAATAACTAGAGTATTATAAACCTTGGTGCAACCACAAAACAAAACAAAAAGATATGGCTAATAAGCCAATAGTGGAGATAAAATGTATTCTAAAAATAATCCCAAAAATACAGGAAAATAAAAAAGGAATAGAGAACAGATGGGACAAATAGAAAACAAGATGGCACACTTTAATCCCACAATATCAATAATTACATTAAATGTAAATTACCTAAGCATTCAAAATAAAAGAGATTGTCGGACCAGATTATTTAAAAAAGAAAAAATATGCCATCAATAAGAAAACCATTTCAAATATAAAAATGTATATAAGTTAAAGTTAGAAGAATGGAAAAAGATGTACCAGTTAAACACTAAATATTAATATTAGAGTATACTTCAGAATAAGGAATATTACTAGAGATAAAGGTCAGTTCCTTGTGATAAACAGATCAATTCATGGGAGAAGACTTAACAATTCTTTTTTTTTTTTTGAAGTATCATTTATATACAATCTTACACTGGTCTCAAGTATACAGCCCAGTGGTTCAACAGTTACCTATATTATTAACTCCTTACCCCCAGGAATGTAGTTCTATCTGTGAAAATAGAAGATGTTACAGGATCATTGGCTATATTCTCCATGCTCTACTACTACCCCCATGACCAATTTATATTATGAATGAGTATTTTTGTGCCCCTTTATCCTCCTCACCCTCCCACCCATTCACCATGGTAAGCACCAGTCACTTCTTAGTCTCTATGAGCCTATGCTATTTTGTTCATTTTGTTTTGTTTTGTTTTTAGATTCTTTAAGTAAGTGAAATCATGTGCTATTTGTCTTTCTCCACCTGGCTTATTTCACTTAGCATAACCCTCTAGGTCCACCTATGTTGTTGCAAATGGCAGGGTTTATTTTTCATGGCTGAATAATATTCCATTGTATATATGTACCACATTTTCTTTATCCATTCATCTATTGATGGACACTTAGGTTACTTCCACATCTTGGCTATTGTAAATAATGCAGTGATAAACATAGGGGTGCATATATATTTTTGAATCAGGGGTTTTGTTTTCTTTGGGTGAATTTCTAAAAGTAGAATTACTAGGTCATATAATATTTCTATTTTTAGTTTTTTGAGGAACCTCCATACTGCTTTCCAAAGTGGCTGTACCAATTTGCATTCCCACCAACAGTTTAGAAGACTTCACGATTCTAAACAGAGCTATAAAATATATTAAGGAAAAACTGACAGAACTGAAATTGGCAAATTGACAAATCCATAATTGAAGATTTCAGTATTCTTATCTCAGTAAGTGAAATAACAAATAGAATATCAACAGGCATATAGAAGACTCAGAAAACACTATCAGCCACCTTGACATAAATGACATTAAAAAAAACACTCTTTTGTAGACAACATAAGTATCTGTAGAACATTCACCAAGACAGACCATTTGCTCAGCCATTTAAAAAACGACATTGTTTAACAGTGAGCTCTCTAGTACTGGTATGCATCTCTTGGTATCCTAGAGGCATTCCTGAGGCTAGCACTCCTTTAGCCAACCGAACAGTTCAGAATGGGAAAGGATGCAAAAACTGGTGGTGTAAAGATTATTGGCATCAGTGATATCCTAATGACACTGTATCAAATCCAAATATTCAGAGGTTATGTATTAAGAAACCAAATTATGGCTAAGAAATACCAACTTTCAAATTTTTCCCTTCATTAATTTAAAACACATAAAGCAATAGGGTCCAAATACTTGTATTTAAGGCATTTCTAGTAGACATTAAAAAAACTTCCCATTTGCTTGATGTATTAGAACTATTATGTATTTTCTAACTATATGAAATGAAAAGTTGCTTTAACTATTACTAGGTAAATACTAAATGAGGAATGGAGTGGACAAAATAATTTGTTTTTCGAATGTTATAGAATTTCACGATATGCTGAGCAATGAAAGAACTGATTATATGAGGGAGCATAACCAATTAAATGGTTGGTCTTCAGATGAAAATGACTGGAATGAAAAACTCTATCCAGTGTGGAAGAGGGGAGACTCAAGGTGGAAAAACTCCTGGAAAGGTAAATCCAAAGATTCAACCTAAGTAACTGTCATGTCCCACTGAAGTTAGTCTTACAGACTGTAGACTTGGGAGATCACTTGGCTTACATTGCTTCTATGAGTGACAGTACACTACTGACCAAAGGAAGGTCCCTGGATTTGGCAATATTTCCTTTACCTCAACATTATCACTTTCTAAACCAACAAAATAAAAGTTTAATTCCCTTAGAAATTTACAAGTTTGTAAATCTTGGAAGATTTGGAGATGAGCAGTATAGTCTGAACTAATGTGGGAATGGTCATCTTTATAAGATGAGATTCCAGAGAAGTGTTTGATCTCAGAAGTATGGTTTGTTGGAAAGCAAGTATCTTTTCATTCAGAGGAAAGAATGAATCCTTCAGTCTTTGGTTTTGAGATATAAAATACATACCTTTAATACTTGTCTCCATCCAATTAAAATTTTTTAAAATTATTTTAGTTAAATGTTCCTTCTGTGTTTACAGAATTCTTTATTTGCTCTGATTTTTTTGTCTTCTAAAATATTGTACTCTGAAAGTGAAAGTTAGAAATCCAGAAAATAAATGAATTTATCATAAAGCAGCATATGGTCCTTATTAGTAAATTTAACTTTATTTATCAGTGAAAGGAAAAAGAGATGCTTGATCATTGAGCTCTGCATGTCTCTGCCCTAGGAGGCCATGTGCAGGCGGTTCTGACCAGTGATTCACCAGCATTGGTGGGCTCAACTATAACGTTCGTGGTGAACTTGGTATTCCCCAGATGCCAAAAGGAAGATGCCGACGGCAACATAGTCTATGAGAGGAACTGCAGAAATGGTAAGGAATGTTACTCATTTCCCAAGAGCACACTAGTTCTCCTCACTACTGGAGACACATCTCATAAACCTTGATGCTCACAGGGACTTCTGTAAATCCAAGATGCTGTTATCATCCCAGGTCAGCCCCTCCTCAAGTTGGATGACAGGGAGGGTGAGTGTGTGGTTCCACCCAGTGCATTCATCAACATCACGTTAGCCAGAGCCCCGTCAGCAGACTGGTGGCTCTGTGGCTAGGAACCCTCTTTAAAAGCTATGTTGTTACACTCAGCTTTTTCTTACTGTCCAGTTGATTAGACAGAGCATACCTTGTTGACTGTCAGATTTTGGTTTTGCTATTTGAAATTATTTGGCTATTCAAAGAATTGCTAATTTGACAGATATTTACTGACCAGATTGATTTCTTCTCACAAGTATTTCTTAAGCAAATGTGTGGCTAGCATAAATACTAAAATGTGCATATTTTGGTTTTGCTTTGCTCTGAGTTAAAGCACATAAGCTCTCTGTACATGTTTAAGAGTACAAATGAACATAAATATACTGAGGGAAATTATCTTGTTAGGATTGTACATTCTCAAAAACTCTGAGTTAATTATTGAGATTCTTCAATCAGTGGCGAGACTATTAAATACACTTATGATCTGATTTTATTAATTAAAGCATCAGTTAAACTGTCGATGTGTTTATTCCTTATTAATTTATCATCTTGTTAGGAAAACATGAGATTCTATATAGAAAGCATTTGATATTTTAAGTGTTAAGTGTTTAATAGTTTGTTTTTTTTCTCTTCTAAAACTGATTCTTATGAATGTTTCAAATAACAGTCTAGCACTCTGAGCATTTCTTTTTAAACTTTTTATTAAGGTATTATTGATATACACTCTTATGAAGATTTCACATGAAAAAACAATGTGGTTACTACATTTACTCATATTATCAAGTCCCCACCCATACCCCAGTGCAGTCACTGTCCATCAGTGCAGCAAGATGCCACAGATTCACCTTCTCTGTGGTACACGGTTTTCCTGGTGACCCCTCACACCAGTACTAAACATAGTACCCCTCAATCTCCATCTCCCTCCATCCTGACCCACTCTCACACACCCCTCCCCTTTGGTAACCACTAGTCCCTTCTTGGAGTCTGTGAGTCTGCTGCTGTTTTGTTCCTTCAGTTTTTGGGGGTTTTTTTGGTATCATTAATGTACAATTACATTAGCAACATTATGGTTACTAGACCCCCCATTATCAAGTCCCCACCACATACACCATTGCAGTCACTGTCCATCAGCATAGTAAGATGCTATAGAATCACTACTTGTCTTCTCTGTGTTATACTGCCTTCCCCGTGCCCCCCCCACATTATGTGTGCTAATTGTAATGCCTTTTCTTCCCCTTATCTCTCCCTTCGCCCCCATCCTCCCCAGTCCCTTTTCCTTTGGTAACTGTTAGTCCATTCTTGGGTTCTGTGAGTCTGCTGCTGTTTTGTTCCTTCAATTTTGCTTTGTTGTTATACACCACAAATGAGGGAAATCATTTGGCACTTGCCTTTCTCTGCCGGGCTTATTTTAGTGAGTGTAATATCCTCCAGCTCCATCCATGTTGTTGCAAATGGTAGGGTTTGTTTCTTTCTTACAGCTGAATAATATTCCATTGTGTATATGTACCACATCTTCTTTATCCATTCATCTACTGTTGGACACTTAGGTTGCTTCCATGTCTTGGCTATTATAAATAATGCTGTGATAAACATAAGGGTGCATATGTCTTTTTAAATCTGAGAACTTGTATTCTTTGGGTAAACTCCATGGAGTGGGATTCCCAGGTCAAATAGTATTTCTATTTTTAGTTTCTTGAGGAACCTCCATATTGCTTTCTACAATCATTGAACTAGTTTATATTCCCAACAGCAGTACAGGAGGGTTCCCCTTTCTCCGCATCCTCTCCAGCATTTGTTATTCTTAGTCTTTTCAATGCTGACCATCCTTGCTGGTGTGGTTTTAATTTGCATTTCCCAGATGATTAGTGATGTGGAGCATCTTTTCATGTGTCTGTTGGCCATCTTAATTTTTTCTTTGGAGAATTGTCTCTTCATATCCTCCACCCATTTTTTAATAGGGTTATTTGCTTTTTGGGTGTTGAGGCATGTGAGTTCTTTATATACTTTGGATGTTAACCCCTTGTCAGATATGTCACTTATGAATATATTCTCCTGTACTGTAGGCTGCCTTTTTGTTCTGTTGATGGTGTCCTTTTCCTTACAGAAGCTTTTTAGTTTGATGTAGTCCCATGTGTTCATTTTTGCTTTTGTTGCCCTTGCTCAAGGAGATGAGTTCAGGAAGAAGTTGCTCATGTTTATATTCAGGAGATTTTTGCCTATGTTCTCTTCTAAGAGTTTTATGGTTTCATGACTTACATTCAGGTCTTTGATCCATTTTGAGTTTACTTTTGTGTATGGGGTTAAACAATTATCCAGTTTCATTCTCTTGCATGTAGCTGTCCAGTTTTGCCGACACTAGTTGTTGAAGAGTCTGTCATTTTCCCATTGTACGTCCAAGACTCCTTTATCATATATTACTTGATCATTTATGGTTGGGTTTATATCGGGGCTCTCTAGTCGGTTCCATTGGTCTATGGGTCTGTTCTTGTGCTGGTACCAAATTGTCTTGATTACTGTGGCTTTGTAGTAGAGCTTTAGGTTGGGAAGTGTAATTCCCCCTGCTTTATTCTTCCTTGTCAGGATTGCTTTGGCTATTTGGGGTCTTTTGTGGTTCCATATGAATTTTAGAATGATTTACTGTAGTTTGTTGAAGAATGCTGTTGGCATTTTGATAGGAATTGCATTGACTCTGTAGACTGCTTTAGGCAGGATGGCCATTTTGACAATATTAATTCTTCCTATCCATGAGCATGGGATGAGTTTCCATTTATTGGTATCTTCTTTAATTTCTCTCATGAGTGTCTTGTTGTTTTCAGAGTATAGGTCTTTCACTTCCTTGGTTAGGTTTATTCCTAGGTATTTTACTCTTTTTGATGCAACTGAATGGAATTGCTTTCCTGATTTCTCTTTCTGCTTGTTCATCATAAGTGTTGTATAGGAATGCAACAGATTTTTGTGCATTAATTTTGTATCTTGCAACTTTGCTGAATTCAGATATTAGTTCTAGTAGTTTTGGAGTGGATTCTTCTGAGTTTTTTATGTACAATATCATGTTATCTGCAACAGGGACAGTTTAACTTTTTCCTTGCCAGTCTGGATGCCTTTTATTTCTTTGTGTTGTCTGATTCCCATAGCCAGAACCTCCAGTACTATGTTGAATAGAAGTGAAGAAAGTGGGCATCCTTGTTTTGCTCCCAATCTTAAAGGAAAAGCTTTCAGCTTCTTGCTGTTAAGTATAATGTTGACTGTGGGTTTGTCATATATATCATATATGTTATTATGTTGAGGAACTTGCCCTCTATACCCGTTTTGTTGAGAGTTTTTATCATGAATAGATGTTGAATTTTGTCGAGTGCTTTTTCAGCATCTATGGAGATGATCATGTGGTTTTTGTCCCTCTTTTTGTTGATGTGGTGGATGATATTGATGGATTTTCAAATGTTGTACCATCCTTGCATCCCTGGAATAAATCCTTCTTGATCATGATGAATGATCTTTCTGATGTATTTTTGAATTCAGTTTGCTAATATTTTGTTGAGTATTTTTGCATCTATGTTCATCAGGAATATTGTTCTGTAATTTTATTTTTTTGTGGTGTCTTTGCCTGGTTTTGGTATTAGAGTGATGCTGGCCTCATAGAATGAGTTTGGAGTATTCCCTCTTCTATGTTTTGGAAAACTTTAAAGAGGATAACTATTAGGTCTTCACTAAATGTTTGATAAAATTCAAGGTGAAGCCATCTGGTCCAGGGAAGCCTTTTGGTCCAGGGGTTTTGTTCTTAGGTAGTTTTTGATTACCAATTCAATTTTGTTGCTGTTAATTGGTCTGTTCAGATTTTCTGTTTCTCCCTGCATCAGCCTTGGAAGGTTGTATTTTCTAGAAAGCTGTCCATTTTTTCTAGGTTGTCCAGTTTGTTAGCATATAATTTTTCATAGTATTCTCTAATAATTCTTTGTATTTCTGTGGTGTCCCTAGTGATTTTTCCCTTCTTATTTCTGATTCTGTTTATGTGTGTAGAATCTCTTTTTTTCTTGATAAGTCTCACTACGGATTTATCTATTTTGTTTATTTTCTCAAAGAACCAGCTCTTGCTTTCATTGATTCTTTCTATTGTTTTATTCTTAATTTTATTTATTTATGCTCTAATCTTCATTATGTCCCTCCTTCTACTGACTTTGGGCCTCATTTGTTTTTCTTTTTCTAGTTTCATTAATTGTGAGTTTAGACTGTTTACATGGGATTGTTCTTCTTTCCTGAGGTAGGCCTGTATTGCAATATACTTTCCTCTTAGCATGGCCTTGGCTGCATCCCACAGATTTTGTAGTGTTGAATTATTGTTGTCATTTGTCTCTATATATTACTTGATCTCTGTTTTTATTTGGTTATTGATCCATTGGTTATTTAGGAGCATGTTGTCAAACCTCCATGTGTTTGTGGGATTTTTCATTTTCTTTGGTAATTTATTTCTAATTTCATACCTTTGTGGTCTGAGAAACTGGTTGGTACAGTTTCAATCTTTTTGAATTTACTGAGGCTCTTTTTTGGGCCTAGTATATGGTCTATTCTTGAAGATGTTCTTTATGCAATTAAGAAGAATGTGTATTCTGCTGCTTTTGGGTGTAGAGTTCTCTAGATGTCTGTTAGTTCCATCTGTTCTAATGTGTTGTTCAGTGACTCTGTCTCCTTAACTAATTTTGTGTCTGGTTGATCTGTCCTTTGGAGTGAGTGGAGTGTTGAAGTCTCCTAGAATGAATGCCTTGCATTCTATTTCCCCTTTTAATTCTGTTAGCATTTGTTTCACATATGTAGGTGCTCCTGTGTTGGGTGCAGAGATATTTATAATGGTTATATCTTCTTTTTTGGATTGAGCCCTTTATCATTACATAATGTCCTTCTTTGTCTTTTGTGACTCTGTTTTGAAGTCTATTTTGTCTGATACAAGTACTGCAAATCCAGCTTTTTTCTCCCTATTAGTCGCATGAAATATCTTTTTCCATTCTTTCACTTTTAGTCTGTATATATTTTTGGGTTTGAGGTGAGTCTCTTGTAGGCAGCATATAGATGGGTCTTGTTTTTTTATCCATTCAGTGACACTGTGTCTTTTGATTGGTGCATTGAGACCATTTACATTTAGGGTGATTATCGATAGGTATGTACTTATTGCCATTGCAGGCTTTAGATTCGTGGTTACCAGAGGTTCAAGGGTAACTTCCTTACTCTCTAAGAGTCCAACTTAACTCACTTAGTATGCTATTACAAACACAATCTAAAGGTTCTTTTTTTCTTCTCTTTTTTATTCCTCCTCTATTCTTTATATATTAAGTATCATATTCTGTACTTTTTGTCTATCCCTTGATTGACTTTGGGGATAGTTAATTTAATTTTGCATTTGCTTAGTAATTAACTGTTCTACTTTCTTTACTGTGGTTTTGTTACCTCTGGTGACAGCTATTAAACCTTAGGAACACTTCCATCTATAGCAGTCCCTCCAAAATGCACTGTAGAGATGGTTTGTGGGAGGTAAATTCTCTCAGCTTTTGCTTATCTGGAAATTGTTTAATCCCTCCTTCAAATTTAAATGATAACTTTGCTGGATAAAGTATCCTTGGTTTGAGGCCCTTCTGCTTCATTGCAATAAATACATCATGCCACTCCCTTCTGGCCTGTAGAGTTTATCTTGAGAAGTCTGATGATAGCCTGATGGGTTTTCCTTTTAATGTGATCTTATTTCTCTCTCTGGCTGCTTTTAATACTCTGTCTTTATCTTTGATCTTTGCCATTTTAATTACTATATGTCTTGGTGTTGTCTTCCTTGGGTCCCTTGCGTTGGGAGATCTGTGTACCTCCATGGTCTGAGAAACTCCTTCCCCAGATTGGGGATGTTTTCAGCAATTACCTCCTCAAAGACACTTTCTATCCCTTTTTCTCTCTTCTTCTTCTTCTGGTACCCCTACAATGCAAATATTTTTCTGTTTGGATTGGTCACACAGTTCTCTCAATATTCATTCATTCTTAGAGATCCTTTTTTCTCTCTGTGCCTCAGCTTCTTTATATTCCTCTTCTCTAATTTCTATTTCATTTATCATCTCCTCTACCATATCTAATCTGCTCTTAAAACCTTCCATTTTATGTTTCATTTCTGATAATGTGTTCCGTAATGATTGGATCTCCAACCAGAATCCATTCCTGAGTTCTTGAATATTTTCCTGTACCTCCATGCGTATGTTAATGATTTTTATTTTGAAATCTCGTTCAGGAAGATTCATGAGGTCAATTTCATTTGAATCTTTCTCTGGTGTTATGTTCATAATTTTGCTTTGAACCAGGTTCCTTTGATGTTTCATATTTATATGTGGCGCCCTCTAGCGTCCAGAAGCTCTACTCTCGGGAGCTCCTCAGCCCCTGAAACAATGTTGGGGGTCACAGGGGAGCGTGTTGGTGCCTGGGGGAAGGAAAGAGCTGTTTCCTGCTTCCCAGCTGCTATGCCTGTCTCCACTGCCAGAACCAGTGGGCCAAGCACAGAGGTATAAGTCTTTATGCTTTGTGTTTGTAGCTGCTGTAGATGGGGCTTCCCTCTGTCTGGCCTAATGCCAGGGCAGGGCTTGATGGTTTGCAAGCCAGGTGGGACTGGCTGGGAGAAAGGCCAGTAGGCTGTGTATCATGGTGGGGGGCCTTGGAGCTGTGTAGCCAGCCAGGGGCTGGACTACCTGAAGATCATAGAAGTTCCCAACCTGTTGGGCAGAGTGCACTCGGTCAACTTTGTCTACCTGTCCTTTCTCCTAAGCAATAAGCTCTGTGCAATCCTTGCCCCCTTAACAGCCCTCTTGCCGTTAGGAAGTCTCTCAGACTGCCCGCCTTTCTTTTGTCCCAGAGCACCTGGATATGGACCCCTGCTTTCCACAAGCAGCTGGAATCTCACTCTCTCAAGGAATTTGGCCTGTCTTAGCTTTCCAACCCCCCTAATCATGAGAGAACTATGCAAGCACCATGAAATGTAGGTTTGTGCTCCCAGAGCAGAGCTCCAGAGCTAGGTGTTCAGCAGTCTCAGGCCTCCACTCCCTCCCTGCTCCATTTTTCTTCCTCCTGCCAGTGAGCTGGGGTGGGGGAAGGGCTTGGGTCCCACCAGGTCACAGCTTTGGTACCTTACCCTGTTCCATGAGGTTTATTCTTTTCTCCAGGTGTATGCAGTCTGGCCTAGTCCTCTTTCCTGTTGCTCTTTCAGGATTAGTTGTATTAATTATATTTTCGTATTATATGTGGTTTTAGGAGGAAGTCTCTGTCTCACCTCTCACACCTCCATCTTATCCTCCCCTCTGAGCATTTTTAAAGGAGTCATTGTGACTTGTGAAATTTTTTGTAAAATATCTATTACCACTAAAATGAAGTAGGAATCTAGGAAGAAATGGTAATTCCAGGTTTAGGGCAGAAGTACCAGGTGAGTCTGGGACATCTTATTGTGCCAGAAGGTAAGGAAATACCCAAAGACTTATGGGGACATGTGACAAAAACCCAGAAACCAACTTGAAGGGATTCCCATTGGCCATATGGGGCAATATAAGAATAAAAATAATAATGACTCTAATAGCTTGATAAATAAAAAGATCCTTCAAAAATTCCAGTAAAATAAAAAAATCATGGGAGTGAGGGGATAGTTCTAGATAAAAATATATTGATGATGACTTGTAGAAAGCAGAGTACACCGAGCATCCAAATACCGTCTACCTAGATCCAACAATTGTAACATTTTTCTGTTTGCTGGCTTGCTTTCTCTCTCTTTCTCTCTTTCTTTCTCTCTCTCTTTCTTTTTCTCTTTCTCCTTTCCTCTTTCCATTCCTTCCTTTCTTTTTATTTGTGAATCTTTTGAAGAAAGAAAATGCCAAATGTAGTATGAGCACCTTCATTAGTAGCAGTAGTAATGATGTTATGTACGAGAATGTCCTTATTTTTAGGAGATGTGTGCTAAAGTCTTGAGGAGTGCAGAGTCACGATGTCAAATGTGTCTGGAAAGAAAGCTACAGACAAAAAAAAAGATAAAGTGTCCCTCAGTTTGGTTTGAATATGTTTATGATTTGGAAACCCCAATATGTAGATACATATATTGTCATAACCTACACTGAACCTTCCTGAATAATTGCTTTATATAAAATTTAATTGAAATATAACATATGCAGAATGTGCACAGTCATAAATATGTACTGTTGGCTTAATTCTGAACCTTAGGGTTTTAGTTGTCCAACTATATTTATAATTGTGAAAAGTATGAAAAATGTTTAATTCAGTGATAAGCACTGGGCATCCTAAGCCCAGACGACAAGCATGGCTTCTTTCTTTGTTTAGATACTGTTCCTTCTCCTGAGCTGTATGTTTACAACTGGACAGAGGACGGTGACTGGGGGAACAGCCCCAGCCGAGACCATCGTGATGTGTTCCCTGATGGAAAGCCTTTCCCTCACAGCCCAGGATGGAAGAAATGGAACTTTGTCTACATCTTTCACACACTTGGTTGGACTTTTACAAAATATCTCTGACCCCTGAAGGAAAGGAATTGCTTTCACTAGCTTGCCAGTGACAGATTTAAGTTAGTGTTGGAGAAAGAAAACAAATGACTCAAGGGTGTCCAAGAAATGGGTTTATAGAACCACTCTGTTTCTTTTTCTTTTCATTACTTACTAGATTTTTATATACAAATACTATTAGAAGGTAGAAGATTCGCATCCCCTAAAAAAAAAAAAATCTCCTTGATAATATAGCTGAAATAGTAATATTCTTACAAAAAATACTATTTTGGGATAAATTTTTTTTAACTCCCTTGGACACCTCACCATTACATTAAATGTATTTTCTGTGGAAAACACAGATATTTCAAGTGCCTAATCACATACTCATAAAAACTAAGTTTGTAAACAAAGGGCTAACTGTATTATCCCACTAACCAGCTCTTTTCCTTTTAACCAACTATATGCAATTACATTTATATAACTGTTGGTTTGTTTTAAAAGGTTTTACATAAGAATGAGCACCATCTTCCTTTCTGAAGCAGCCAGGACCTCATCCTGGTTTTCCCTTTCCAGAGCTCTAAGCAGCAGTTACTAAACATTAAGAAATACCTTCCTGTAATGATCATGTTATATAGCCAATAATTAAAATTTTCCATCCCCTCAAAGGTCAGTATTTCCAGAAATTGGGACGGTGTTCAGCGAGAGTTTCTGTAGATACAGCCAATGTGACTCTTGGCCCTCAACTCATGGAAGTAACTGTCTATAGAAGACAGAAACGGGCCTATGTTCCCATTGCAAGAGTGGAAGACATGTATGTGGTAACAGGTGAGTGGGGTGGACTCTAAGTTAGCTGAGTGGGAGGCACTTAGTTCTAGTGATGTTAGTGGGTTAAGAGTTACAGACAAGTGTTCTGGGTTCGGCTACAGTTCATCCGGGTTCCTTCCCAAGTTTATATTTAATTATGTTGTATTATGTCTGTGTTTTCCAGAGTAACTTGGGGAAAACTCTATAAAACTTGTATCAGAAAAGAGAAAATGATGCTGAATTGTCCCTAGTTTTAATTTGTTAACCTAAAAGCATATTGAAGCCATCCAATTAAAATCAAGCAATCATGTGTTCTTTCTTTTTTTGGATATAACTTTTAGATCAGATTCTTCTATTTGTGACTATGTCCCAGAAGAATGATCGAAATTCATCTGATGAAATCTTCCTCAAGGACATCCCCATTATATTTAATGTCCTGATTCATGATCCCAGTCACTTCCTCAATCAGTCTGCCATTTACTACAAGTGGAACTTCGGGGATAATACTGGCCTCTTAGTTTCCAACAAGCCCACTTTGAATCACACGTATGTGCTCAATGGAACCTTCAGCCTTAACCTTACTGTGCAAGCTGTGGTGCCTGGACCCTGTGCTTTGCCTACACCCAGTCCTCCAAATGCCACCCTTCCTTTACGTAAGTGCTTTCTGAGTGATCTTTGAGGTGGGATTGAAAAGCTAAATATATATATATATATATATATACACACACATACACACACACACACATAAATACATATATATACACACACATACATATATATATTCATGTAGGTTACATTATTAGATTCCTAGTTTAAAGGATTGTGTAGAGACTCTGCAGTATCTCCATTTTGTGTCTGGTGAATTTTTTAAGCCACTTAATCACCATTTTAAGCTGTAGGATATAGAAGGTAAAATATGCTTGAAGTCACTTTGCAGATAGAATTTGGTGACTTGTATACAGCTCTTTGCCTGTCCTAGTTTGCACTGGCCCTCACTGTTGTGCAGATCTTTCCCCCTTTTAGTGCCACATATCTGTATCCCATTTTTCTAGCTATGAGCAGACACATGGGCCCCTTATAAACATTCAGGCCCCGCCTGCTTTCCTGCCTGCCCCTCCCATATTTCTCCCCACTTCCATTCTCCTCCCTACCCTGCCCACATCTATCAAGTAGCACATGAAAACACAACCATATGAAAGGAGTTTTCAAAAGAATGTATTTTCAGAGTATTTCTTGGCTAGCAAGAGGGAAAGACTCTAGACTTTAAAATTATTCTGGATAGAAGGTATAATTAATTAAATCCCACCCTCTACTAATAGTAAGTGATGACATTCAGGAAGTTCTTAAGAGTCTACTCTGGGAAAGAGCTTCTGTCCAATTCCCCATCCTACCACACTGAGCCATTAGTACACCTTTGCACTCAGGGTTCAGGGGATGGTAACAGAGTGATATGCTCTCACTGGTCACAAGAGGTCGCCATCACCAAGCCCACAAGGAACACTCTCGTGATGTCTGGACTTGGAATTGTTTTTACCAAAACCCATTATAAATCATTAACTGCTATAGTAGTGCATTATTACTAAAATGAGATCTTAATTAAATCAAGACACGATAAGTGATAACTGATTTTGATTCTTTTTGAAATATTTTAAATTATAAAACTACAATTCATATTCCGTAGTAAAAATTAAAACGAGAGAAGTCTAGAATAAAAGTTAAAGTGTCTATTCACACTCTCCTTCCAAGAGTTAAACCCTGTTAATAGTTGGGAGTGTTTCTTTCTAGGTCTTTTTCTAAGCATTTGTAAGTATATTGTATAAATACATAGGGTTTGCTATTTTTATTTTTATGTAAATGGGTTCTCACAGCTGTATGAATCATTACACAGTTCAAACTTCAGCAGTTTCAGCGTAATTGTAATACCCTTCTCTGTTGACAGAGACTAACTACACTAATTGGTGTGAACACTTAATGTAGATTACTGTCAAATCATTGTGTTGTGTACTTGAAATCAATATAATTTGTATCAACTATACTTCAATAAAAATAATTAATTAAATAAGACAGAGTAAAGTCCACTATATTTTAGGTGGCTTTCTCCCCAAATGGTTAAAATAAAAACATTTTGATGTTTCATTCAGGTTTTCTGGCTTCCAACAGTTCCAGCTGATTTATGACTTAAGATTGCTTAGCCCTTCTATCAACCTCACTGTAGGTGCAGAGCCAGATTTCTCTAGAAGTAGCACCTTCTGACTTCCCTAGGAAGTTGAGAGAAGTGAGAAAACAGATAAGGTAGCATCATGATCTAACTTGACAGCTAAACTCTGCCTGTAAAAAAATTTAAAAGAAGGCGTTTTCTAGTTTTCTGGGAAGAGCCAGCTATCTCTAATACACTGCACAAACAAATCTATTGCTGCAGAGCACATCAATTAAATCCCAGGGCAGAAATTACCAAAGGTGATTTCTAAAGGACCACCATGAAACTCGGGACATTCGCAAAAGCCTGCCACAGCTAATCCTGCTGATATAAACCACTGCGTGTGCATCTGACAAGACATCGGTACCTTTCTGGGCTTTACCCAGGCAGTGTCTCCCAAAGTGTGTGCCTTGGAGCGCTTGTTTCCACAGATGCCATGAGCACTGCTCTGATAAGGAGGTCGCAGGGCACGCTCACCCACTAAGGGAGCTGACTCTGGAGAAATCTCCAACCAGCTTCATACTTACAGGTCACCGTGTTAGAGATGCAGCTCTTAAGAAGCTTTGATGCTCTTCCCCAAAATGGGGTCCATTTTACATGCCTTTTGAAATTTAAGAATAATATTTTAGTGCCGTATTTTCTTTCCAGTCTTTTTATCTTGTTAAAGGAACACCAACACCTTAATTAGAGCTTTTAAAATTGTAGGGCTTGGAATTTGAGTCCTGAATACCTGCCTCCAAAATTAAAATATGAATTTATCTATGATGACTTGCTTCATATCATCATGACTGTTGTATCACACATTTTAATGTGGGTTCTACCTTTCATTTCCTTCCTTTGTTTAAATTGGATATGGGTTTGTATTTACTTACATAATTGAACAATCATAATACCTTATAGCTCTCACATCTATATGGATTATTACACATTTAGTTCAAATTGCTGCAGCAATTTCATAGTATAAAATTGTTGGGGGTTTTTCTAAAGAGCAAGTAGACCGATATGTTTAGGTTTTTGGTTATACCATGTACATCTTTTACATTCTCAGCATCTAAAATCTCATTATTCAAACTCCCCAGTACCTGCTGCTGATACTGCCCTGGAGCTGAGGGATGTTCTCGATGAAAACTGCCAGATTAACAGATATGGTTACTTTAAAGCCACCATCACAATTGTAGGTAAGACCAGAGGAGGAAGGATGTTAGAAGCCGCCTTAGACCACCTACCTACTTCGCTGATCCTGGAGTGGTGAGGGTGGGGAGCTGGGCCACCCACTGTCTGTCCCAGGGGATATCACACATGCACGAGCAAAAACTCTCCTAGATTCTAGACTCCCACCTGCCGATTCCATCCTTCCTTAGACACTCTGGTTGAAATAAGCCACATACTAATGAGACTGCCTGGGGTCTGGACCCCCTGCCCCTGCCCTGTGCACCCCAGAAATCTGAATGAATGTGCCTTGAAGGCAGGCCAGTAACAAGTTGCCACAACTTCCTCTTTTCATCCCCTAGCTAATTTCATAAAGTCACACTTCTTGTGTGTAAGAAAGGGGAATGAAAGGGCTGCCACACACAGCTGTGTGGTTTGGGCACTGACCGCAGGCACCCAGGAGAGAAGGCAGTGCTGCGGAAGCCCAAGCCGTGTCCTGACTCATATATACAGGTTCCAGGAATAAAGAGATAGATTGGACTGAAGAGCAGTTCAATTTGACCTTGAAAATGCTGCATGGGCGCATACCTAAGCTATGGGGTGCAGGCCCAATCTGGTGTGGCAGGAAGGCTGTCTCCATTTTTTTGGCCTTCTGATTGGTTAACGGGTGGTTTGGTTTGGTTTCTATTGTATTTTGATGCGTTTTTCTCTGGGGGTTGTTTTGTTAGAGGGAATTCCAGAGGTTAACATCATCCAGGTGAGAGATGTTCTGGTGCCCGTGCCACAGCCTGGAGACTCCCTGATGGATTTTGTCATCACCTGCCAAGGGATGTGAGTACATCACATCAGAGAAACAGGCCTGGGGTAACATCCATCTCCCCTTCTAAGCTGATTTAAATTCCTAGCTCATCACTAAGCCACAAGGAAAGATGCTCCCAGGTGCTCTGAAGTATTTGTCCTTGTTTTGCTAGAGTTGAGGAAGTTGAATAATAATTAATGATTGTACACTTTCCACATTCTTAATGTTTTACCTCGGTTCTCATACCAAGTCCTCATTTTACAGGTAGGGTCACTGAGACACGGTGATTATAGAACTTGCCGTTGTAGACCGCAGGTACCCAGCAGAGCACAGCTCACAGGCTGTGGTCTGACTCAAAGCCCCTCTTTAAGCTCTGAGGCTCCTCCAGAGTGACAGGAAGCCAGGGCGGAATGGCTGTGTCCTGGTGTTATTAATAGCACTGCCTCATAATCCTGGCTCTCTTTATAATTTACAAAGCATTCCTAATGCATTATATAGTTTGGTTTGGTTATAACTATATGTGATAGACTAAATGCAAATTAATATAAAAATACTATACCAATTAACCAATATGTTAATGTATTGCCTAATTTGCATATAATAAAGTGAATTAAATGTATTTATGGAAATGTTTAGATTTATCAAGAGAATGGAATGGTATAAAAATGTGGTCTTATTTGAGAAAAAGGAATAGCTAAGAAGCTCACCAGCTGGGAGAGAGGAGTGAAATGAGGATGACAGAAAATAGAGAAAAACCTGCCTGAAAGAATGAAGCTGTGGGGCTAGGCAAGGAGAGAGCACGTTTCCCTGTTAAACTGATACTACATTCCCCTCTGTCGGTGCCATTGGTGCTCAGCACTCCCACGGAGGTCTGTACTGTAATCTCCGACCCCACCTGCCGGATCACCCAGAATACAGTGTGCGACCCCATGGACGTGGACTTCGGTGACATGTGCTTCCTGACCGTGAGGAGGGCCTTTGGCGGGTCTGGGACATACTGTGTGAACCTCACACTGGGTGATGGAACAAGTCTGGCTCTCACGAGCACCCTTGTCTCTGTTTCTGGCAGAGGTGAGTTTTGGTTTGTGTTGTATGAGCATTCCTTATTGCAGATAATGTATGTGTCCAATCCTAAAACATACGAGACTTTACAATCAATGTTTAATTCTATTTTAGTGCAGAATTCATTGAACTATTGTCAATGTAGATTTGAGAACTGGCATTAAATCCAACAGCAAATCGATTCAGGGAAGGGATGAGAGAGACCCATTGAAATGGTGGCCAAAGAAAAGCCTTTTGATAAAAATAATCAGCTGTGATCATGAACCGGTAATAATGGGACATGATCACCACATGCTCAAATAAATTTGTATTTGAAGGGGAAAATGCAAAGCCTGATATCAAAAAATAATAATGTTCTCCAATTAAACTATCACAAAGGGGAGGCCGGTATCATGTGTCATTAGAATCTGCCTGGGCAAAGACAAGAAACAAGAGAAATGAGAAACCCAGTGGAGTCTTGGCTTCCTACAGCTTACATGTGTCCTCTCTTCCCCTTTTCCAAATCCTACCAACCATTACACTGAGATGGAACAAACTACCTTATTTAGTCCTCAGATGTTCAGCAGAAAAACTACTCTTTAACTCCCTTGGAGAGAGGTAAAATGTTAACAAAACGGACTAAGGAATTTCATTGAGAAATTTTCATTTACTGGTGGCTTCCAATCGTCACTAACCCCCAAAATAGGATTCTGGTGACCTTAACTGAATTTCACCTAAAACCAACTTTTGTAAGATACTGCTTTATCTCTTAGAAGTTCTACATGGCCGGATGGAAGGGAATAATCAGATTGTGCGTGCATTACAGCACTTAGAGGCGTACCTCGTTCTATTGCATTTCACTTTATTGCACTTCATAGATACTGTGTTTTTCACAAATTGAAGGTTTGTGGTAACCCTGTGTTGGTCACATCTCTTGGTACCATTTTTCCAACAGTATTTGTTCACTGCATGTCTCTGTGTCACATTTTCATAATTCATGCAGTATTTCAAGCTTTTCATCATTATATTTGGTGATCTGTGATCAGGGACCATGACTGCTAAAAGTTCAGGTGATGGTCAGCATTTTTTACAAGTTTATTATTTTTAAATTAAGGCAAGTACATTGTTTTTTAGACATGATACTATTGCATACTTAATAGATTACAGTATAGTATCAACACGACTTTTATATGCACAGGGAAACCAAAAATTCATTTCACTCACTTTAGTGCACTATTCCCTTATGGTGGTGGTCTGGAACCAAATCCTCAGTATCTCTGAGGTGTGCCTGTATTTTGCTCTTTAAAATTTGAGTTTTGTCAGGTACTATCTAATGACTAACTCACAAATAACTCCTTTGGACTGGGATCCTATATCAGAAGGCAAAATATACTTAAACATATATTTATTCATTAGCCATATGAAAGATAGCTTTAAACTTATTGAAAGAAAAGCTTAAGTAATCATACATATAATCATGTGTATGTGTGTGGGATCCAAGGTGCAGATTTAAAAACAGGGATACAAAGGTACCTTGCTTCTTGGGGCCTGAGGTAGAGAGCTGGGGACTCGGGGTGGAAAGAGGTAGCCGGAGTGTGTGTACCCCAGCAGGCACGGATCAGCAATGCTGCCACCTCCAGGCACCGCTGTGTTACTCCTCCTGTGCAGTTGCAGGTTTTTTTTAGAACTGCCTTCAAAGTAATCACCCATTCTCTGAAGCTCCCTCAGTGCTGACAAAGCACTCTTACCTGAATTAGATGTTTAGATATTTGCTTTCCTTTGATTCTTCTGAAGGGAGTGATAACTTTAGGTGTGACCTGAGACATTTTCAAATCCAAATAAAGTAAACTCAGAAAGCTTTTAATCCAGTGGGATCGTAACTGATGACTTGATTCCAAGTCACAAATTCAGAAAAAGATCACTGTTCAAAAGCAAATCCATATACTTTTGCTGAAATGACTTTTATTCATTGATTCAATGAACATTTCATGAGTACCTGAAATTCTTTCAGCAAATATTCACTGAGCATCTACTCCATGCCCAGCAGAGCAGAGCTGTACACACGAGATAGACAGTTCTAGACAGAGTGGGAAACAAGAGGGTGTAGGCCCCTTCTTTTGTGAGAAGAAACAGACAATAAACAAAATTGATCATATGATGAAGAAAATAAAGCAAGGTCAGGGTGTGGAGAGTGACCTGGCAGCTACCGCTTGGAACAGCTGCACTGAGACCCAAATTTCAAGAATGAGCCCCCTATTTTAGATCCTTGCAGGCCACTGGTAGGGATTGGGTTTTATTTTGTGCATAATAGGAGCTATTGGCAGGTCTGAAGCATGATCTGATTGATGCTTTTAGAAGATTGTTCTGACTGCCTGGTGAAGTAAGGATCATTGGAAGGTAGAAATGGAAGCAGGTAGACAGGTAAGAGTTCCTCTCAGGGGAGACAGCTGGTCCCTGGGACTGCAATGGTAGCAGATGATATACACGGAAAACAGATAAACTCCAGCTATACATTGGTGGTAGAGATAAGACTTGTTGGTGTGCTGGGTCCCAGGATGGCAGAGAAGACATAATCCCTGCTTTATGGTTTTCACAGTCTAGCAGGAGAGAAATATGTAAAGAAATTGCAACACAATCAAGTTGCAATCAAGGCAGATGAAGAAAGGAGAGACAAGCAAAATAGTGGCAAAGGAAGGTGTGACCCGGAGTCCTCATAGATGTTTGGAGGGCACCCTGAAGGAGTGGACACCTGAGATGAGCCAGGGGAAGGACATACCCTGCAGAGGTCCTGGGTATTTGAAAGAACATGGGGAAGGTGGGCAATTCCCAGGATTTTAGCCCAGCTGGAAGGTAGGGAGTAGGAGACAAGGCCAGAGGAATGGGTAGGAGGATCACAGAGCCCTTTGCAACATGGGCGATTCTTGCCAGCTGAGACCTGAGCCAGTATCTTTCAGGACAGTGACATCCCTCTCTTGAGCCCTTAACACAGTGTTCCAGACATGCTAACTCATTCTGTAAATGGAAGATAAACTGACCCAAAGACCATGTATTATTTAATGGGAAAGATTACTGAAAGCCCAGAAGGAGCCATATATCTTCTAATAGCTTCCTTCCTCATTTATTTAATTACATGATAAGCAGCATGTCCTCCAGGTGGAAGATGTCACTAATACGGTGTTGCTTGTTTTAAGACCCAGCCTCCCTTTTACGAGTGGCATATGGTGCCCTGGCCTCCACTGGCTGCCTGACCGTGTTTGTCACTGTGATTGCCCTTTTGGTGTACAGGTAAGTTGCTCTTGCTCTTCCTGACACCTCAAATCATATAGTATATTGTCAGAGATAAATAGCATATTTCTGCACAATATCTGTACACATTCTCCCTTTTTTGCTTTTAAACATTTGGTGTGGAGGATGACAGTCTTCCATTGAATAGTAAATACCAAACTAGACTATTAATTTCGCTGCATTTTTTTAAATTCTAAAAATGGTTCCAGATGCCAGTGACTTTACAAAATTGTGTCAGCTTAGTGTTTAACGTATAATCTTAAATTATAGTAAGCATGCACATTTCTTGCATGAAGAAGAGAAAATAGCAATGTTTGCATAAGGCATTAATGTCTCAGAAGCCATAGAGTATGTTAAATGGAATTAATCCATTTGTACTTGGCATGTAAAAGATTATAGAAAGTAACATAATTCCAGCTGGAGATTTTTAAATACCTGTCTAATACATTGCTTTTTCAGAAAACACAAGGAATACAAACCAATAGAAAACAGAACTGGGATCATGGACAAAGGCAAAAAAAGCCCGAGTGTTTTCTTCGACCACACAAAGGCCACGTCCTTCCTGGGAAACCAGGAAAAAAATCCACTGCTCAAGGACCAACCAGGAATTCTTTAGATCTTCAGCCTTATTTCTGACCAACAATTTCAGTGCCCTTTGTGTAAGCTGTGCTGGAGTTGGTGACTATTAACTTTTTTCCTTAAAGATTGTGGTAAAATGTAAATTGTGGTTTAGGGAAGTCCAATCTTCTTTAGTAGGTTAAAAGACATTTTAGAGAAGTGGAGAGGAATTATACTGCATGCAGCCTCAGCCATGTTATATAATTGATAAACTCAGTTAGTAGTGCTTTTTCTCAGTATGATTTATGTTTTGCTTATTATGTCTTAGGTGATTAGTAGGCTAGACATACTGTGTCCAAAGAGTAGGAAGAGGGTATTACTCATTAGAGTCTAGCCAAGGTTACCTGGAAGGAGAAGCTGACACTATCTAGCTTTCCATATGACCATACACTTAAAACTAATGTATTCCTGTCCTTAAACTTGAGTTCCAAGTTACTTGATCCTATTCGATGAACATGCATGAGCTCCTGAAAAACAGTAACAGGCCAAGCCTTTAGTATGATGTGCATGCCTGTTACACTGAAAAAGAAAATTTAAAAAACTAACAAACTAGTGTGAATATTTTCATGATAACCTGCCCTGCCAGGCTGTGCAAGGAATGGTACTCGTTCATTTATCCCATGGACATTTGTTTAGCACTTTCTGTGTAGCAGGCATGTTGCTAGGTACACAGCCCTAAACTCAGAATGTTGGCACTCTTGTGTATGTATCTGAATTTCTGTACACTCTGGTGCACATATTTGAAATTAGATATTATGATTTTCCAAAGGAGGCCCCTGGTTTTTCTACTCATTTCTCCATTTAAATGATAGCGAAACTTGATCAGTAAGGGTTTTACCTCCATTTGTAAGTAAAACTACCATATATCAGACATGACATTCTTTTTCTCTGGTTCCTGAAAAATAAAAATGTGAAAAAAGACATGATCTTGGAACTGTAATTATTTTTCTAATTTCTTGCTTGCCTTTCAAACTCATTTATAATTTGACCCATAAAAAATGGTTTAATGCTGTGTAATGGGGCACTGATAATTTCCTAGCATTTTATAGTTTTAAATATATGTAACAGTATGTGAAATTTCAATAAATTTAATAAATAAATGTTTATAATCAGACACATCTAAAAAAGTGAGTTTCTGTAAGCAATTGTTCTGGACTCTTTGAGCAGTCAGTATTATATTAAAATAAAGGTGAGAGGATAGCTCTAGGTCACGGATCAGGAAACTTTTTCTGTAAAAGACAAGGTAGTAAATATTTTAGTCTCTGTCACAACTATTCAATGGCTATCATAGCACAAAAGCTATCATAAACCTAAATGGAAGAGTGTGGTTGTGTTCCAGGAAAAGCACATTTACATGAGCAGGTGGTAGGCCAGACGTGGCCCATGGGCCATAGTCTGTTGACCCTGTTCTGGATGAAAAGAGACTAAAGAGACACAGCAACCAAAAGCAATTTAGGAATCTAGATGGCATCCTAGCATGAAAAAAATAAAAGACATTCTTGGGACAGCTGAGGGAAATTTGAATAAAATGACTGGACACCAGATGATATGATAGAATTGTTGCTAATTTTCGTAAAGAGTGGTGAAGACTTTCTTAAGGAGCTCATGGAGACCAACATTTAGGCCAGTTCCTTCATTTCATTGATGGCCTAGAGGCCAAAAATAACTTACTGGTTCTTAAATAATCTCCAGAGAGTACAAAATTTACATGAATTGTGAAATTTCTCCCATTTATGTGTTGACTTTTGAGCCATGGTTCTCAGCCATGGATTACTTTGCCCTTGGGGAGCACTAGCAATATTAGGAGACATCTTGGTTGCCACCACTAGGGTGCTCCTGACATCTGGGGGGTAGAGGCCAGGGATGCTGTTAGACATCCTACAATCTATAGGACAGTACTTCCACAGCAGTGTACCCTATATTATCTGGCCCAGAATGTCAGGAGCCCTGTTGTGGAGTAATTGAAGAGGCCCTGGACATGGACGTAAAGATAGAAGACTTGGATCTGAGTCCAGCTCTGCCACTCAGAGTGACCGACCCTGGGAAAGTTACCTGGCCTTTTGGGAGCCTCAGTCTTACCTATAAAATGGAGATGTAGTCGTTCTCTTCCTAGCTTACCTCACAGGGCTACAAACTCACCCACAAGAATGAATGGACATGGAAGCACTTTTTATTTATGGCAGAGTGGTATATACTACATGTGAGGCCTGAGGATAGAAGTGGTGTGAAGACTTTATCATTGTTATGATAATTAGGGGGCCAGGACATTAACACCTGAAGCAGAAAAGTCATATTGAGTTGCAGCAGACTCACTCGCAGGCTTTGTGGAAAAAAAACAGACTGCTGAGCCCCACCCGCAGAGCTTCTAATTCCGTGTTCTGGGATGGGGCCCCACAGTTTGGATTTCCAGTTTCCAGGTGATGTGGAAACTGCTGTACCCAGGACCAATTACTGGTCTTTAGATTTGCTCTTCCCTTCTCATATCAACAGGGGGTAGTAGAGAGCATCAAATATGCAGTCAGTCTCCAAATAAGCCTGTCAAAATCCTCACCAAACCTCCCTCCGATTCAGTCTAACAAATGGCAGGAGAGAGAGCTGAAATCATGAATTACTTAGATTTATATTCTACATGTGACCTTGGCAACAAGTCATTCAAATTCCACTGAGTTGCGATCTGCAAAATGAGGGAAATAACCTAAAAGATAGTAGGATAACTTGATAAATGTTTTCTGAGAATTGGAACTTCCAAAGAAAATTGAAATATGTAGGTAATAAATTAGTCTGGGAATCTCTTATTCCTAGGACTTTTTATAAATGTCTGCATTTTAAACACTTCTGACTCATGCATAAACATTGGTTGCCCTTGTTGACTTTTCAATTGTTTAACAGTTTAGAGAATAGTACTTTCAATGAATTCATTACATCCAGAATGTTAATAACTCCAAACCGAAGAGACAGGCTCAGAGCAGATGAGACGATAGTCATCCAGTGGACAAAGGTGAGTACCTTCTGATGGGGCTTCCGATGGGGGGAAATCCTTAAAGTTGTTTTTCGAAGAATGGTCTGAAAGCTGCTGGAATAGGTACCCTAAAAAGTCAGAGATCAGTTCCCAGTAATCTCCTTTTGCAGAGAAGAGAAACGGACTTGGCTCACCTGGAGCTTGTGTTCCAGACCTTCACTGCAGTGAGACCCTGAACTCTGGCCTGGAGCCCCCCACATACTGGCCAACTCCACTGGCTTCAGTCTAAGCCACAGAGGTGAGTCCTCTGCTACTTATAACTGAACTGCCATTCCCTTTGTCCTTGAAATTATGGAATATAATTTGCTTTGGAGATCTTCCATAGACTTTGGAATTTGGAGACCTTAATGGCATTTCAGTATTTAACTAATTTTAATTATCTGTATAATATTCCCACAGATATCATCATGTCAACTCACTAATCAAAACTCTCCAATTTACAATGTAGTTGTCCCTGTTAATTGCATTGTTCAGGTTTTAATGATGCAAATTAAACATCAAGACTTGAGCTTAGTGAGTCCTTAATTTTAAGGTGTTTATTAGAATAAAATCCTTTAGAGTAAAAAATAAAAGATTAACTGCTAGTGAGAAGTGGTAGAAGGATTTTGTGGCTGTGGATGTAGTTTAAAATTTTTGTTTTAGGAACTGGATAGAGGAAGGTAGGAAGGACTTAAGATACCCGAGCTCCAGCTTGGCATTATCACTCCCTGACTATGTGGACTCAAGCCAATCATTTTCCCTCTCTATGCTGAAACCCTGTCATTTATAAAGTAGAGGAAAGGAGGAGGACAGAGAAGTCCTCTGAAGTCTCTGAAGTCTCTTTGGGCACTAATGCTCTAAGTAAGAAATGGGGAGGGTGATATTACCCAATTTCCCTACAGTGATGTCAGAAGGATTGTATTCTAAATCAGGTTGGCACTCTACAGTTTATAGGCCAGATCTAGCTAGCACTTTCCTGTTCTTCTGTGGTATACAAACCAGGCTTAGTTGTTATATCTTTTAATGTTTGGAAAAATTCAAAAGAGAATATAATTTCAAGCCATGTAAAAAATTATATGAAATCCAAATTTCAGTGACTAAGTTTTATTAAAACATAGTGTCACACTCATTTATTTATTGTCAGCAACTGCTTTTGCACTACAGCAAAAGTTGAGGAGTTGAGACAGAGACCATCTGGTCTACACAGCCTAAAATATTTACTATTAGGTCCTTTATAGAAAAAATTTCTGATATGTGTTATAAAGCATTATTGAACTCCATTCTGAACTGAATGGGGAAAAAACTAATCAGAGAATCTCAATGACATGAAATGTAATTTTCTTAATTGAGTACTTTGAGCTCTTACCCTCAATCTCATTTCACATTACTCTGTAGTGAGAACAAATGATTTATTTTTGGATATAGTGTACATGGTATGAACTGCTATGGAGAGTTGTCAAAAAAGACCTTTCTGGAGAAAAAAAATTAATAATCCTCTCAGAAAAAATTATAAATAGGAGAATCACAATATGAGGAACTGAGCAATGAAGAATATCCTAAATTCCTAAAAGTACCAACCATAAACAAAAAGATTGATATATCTGATTGCACTACAATTTTAAAGTTCTGTATGAAAAAGATGCCACAAACTTTTTGTTCAAACAGAAGCCACAGAATTATCATAGGCAGCTGGTGGAAGTGCAAGAAAGGAAATGATTCAGCAGTTTTTAAAAATTAAATATACACATACCATATGACTTGGCCCTTTTAGGTATTTACCCAAGAGAAATTAAAACATATTTTCACACATCAACTTAAATGTTCAAAATAGTGATATTTTTAATAGCCACATATCAGAAACAGTCTAAATTTCCATTAGCTGGTAAGTGGCTAAACAAATGTGGTATGTCCATACAATAAAATACTACTGGACAATAAAAAGGAACAAACTGTTGATAGGTGAAACAACATGGGTGAATCTGAAAAGTATTATGCTAAATGAAAGAAGCCAGACATACTGATTATACTTATTTTATATAAATATACCTCAGTAAAGTTAATTGAAAATGGAATGGTACAGACCAGAAGAATATATTTGCAAATACATGTAACTGATAAAAGAGTATTACTCAGGTTAAATAAAGAAGATCTGTTAGGGAATGCAAATCATCACACAATGAGACATCATTTTACCCCTACCAGACTGACAAAGATGAAAAAAATTCTGACTAAATCAAATGTGGGCAGAAGTGACACACCAGAACACTTACACTTTTCTGTTGGGAGTTAAAATTGAAAAAATGCCTTTAGAAAACAGTTTGGCATTATCTGGTGAAGTTGAAGGTGCACACACCTGTGATCCAGTGTCTCAGTCCTAGATGTAGAAGGCCCCTGAGAAGCTCTTGCAAATGTGTTCCAGGGGACACAGACAAGAACGTTCGGAGTAGCATGAGGAGCAAGCCCAATGTCCCTCCACAGTAGCAAGGATCCATCAGTTGCAGCACACAACGGAGTACTTATCATTGGTGACAATGAAGGAACCACAGCTATAGACACCAAGAGGAAAGACTGGCTGTAAATTGACTAAAAAAAAAAGCTAGTTGCAAAGAATACATACAATTTGATGCCATTTATGTTAAGTTTTCAAAAGCATGGAAAACTAAACCATATGGGAATGTATAACATATGTAATAAGCTTATAGAAAAGAAGGCAAAAGAATATTGTATTTGTATTTTATTTACATGTTCTATGTATTTTTTAATGGTTTTCAAATATCATTTTAAGTGGAATAAAATAAATTCTAAAAAGAATTTTTAAATAAAGGCAACTCAATAGAAAAAAAGTTGGTAACGTTTCATGAACAGACAATCCACAAAAGAGGAAATCCAAATGCAAATACCCATATGACAAGATGTTGAACCACAATAGTAACTGGGGAATGCAAATGAAAAGAACAAAGGTGTGTCAACAACAAACCATTGGTACAGTATGATAATGTTTAGGCAAAATTTTAAAACATTTAAAACAATACTATAAATTGTTTATGCGTGCATATGAAGGTAAACGATAGAAGCATGCATGGGAATGGCACATGTCAAATTCGGGGTAGTGGTCATCTGTAACGAAGAAGAGGGGTTTGGGATTTGGGTCATGAAGGGACTTTAGCTGAATCTTTAACACTTATTTCTAAAGGAAAAAAGATCTGAGGTAAATATAGCAAAATGAAGATTTGCTAAATCTGGGTAATTTGTTTTTTTCTCTCCACTCTTCTTTATGTTTGAAAATGTTTATAACTTAAAAGAATGAGCTAAGAATCTTTTCATTCCTCAAGTGCAGTCTCAACAAACGAATAGGGATGAAATTTGAGCTGTTCCATTCAAAACTGTCTAGAGCTTTGAAATCTAAAGCCCCGACCTCCTTTCCTTTTCCTATAAAATCCACCCTCCAACTTAAAGCTATTATTTCTGCATGGATTCACAGTGACTGTTGGTGGCTCACCCCCAAAATTTATTTCACTTCATCTATAAAATGAGAGGACTGAATATCTGGCACCCTAGCACCCCCCGACAAGGGATGTCTATAGAAGCATTCCAGTCCCTGACTCTAAGCAGGGCCGTGGGAGAAAGCTTTGCTTTGAAAACAAGAGGCTGCTTTGGCAGACGAGCTGTGTTTCAAAGCATCCAGCTGCTGCCTTCCTTCGTGGTAATACTATATGAAAATAGCTACTCACCAGTCGGTCCTGAGCCCAGGGATACTGACCATACCCTAAGGGCTCACCTGGCGCTACAGCTACAGCCAGGGATGCTTTGATTCCCATCCTAGTCTGAGTCTCCTCAAAGCAACCCCATGAGGCAATTGAAGAGAGTGATGGAAATGTGCTCAGTTACACCATTTACCCCCATTGGATACCCTTAAAATGTCTTTAAATGACAAAACCTTTTCTGAGACCCTTTAAGTAATAAACACTTTGAAGGGTTAAAAATAAACAAACAAAATCTCTGTCCTTTCTTCTCCAACATTCATCAGGCTGCTATCATTTCCTGGATTATAGCAATGACCTCCAAAGAGATTTCCCAACCTCTTGTGTGTCTCTCTTGCTTCATATTCATGCTGCTTATTGCTCCCAAGTCATCTTTTAAAAGATAACTTTGGAATTGTCAAGCCAGTCTTACGAAGCCTTCAGTGATGGACTTCCCACCCCCACCTCAGCCCCCCAGCCCACCATAAGAGAAAATCCAGAATTTGTGGTGTGGCCTCCCAGGCTCTCTATGGTGGCAAGCGGGGAGGCCTGTCATCTGTAAATAACAAAGAGCCTTTGCTCATAAGAGGATTCAAGTCTAACCCTAAAAGCAAAGCCTTGCCTTGTGATGTACAATAAGCAGAAGGGTAGGTTGGTGTTACAGCTAATGTTTGTGGCCCTGTATTTGGGATCATGACCCATAGATGATGGCCCCTCACTGTGTTTGTCAAGATCGAAAGAGGCACGGTCACTCTGCACTCTGGCACCAAACTTTCCTTCCATTCTCGCGCTTTCCCGCTTCCTGCCAGAATCCTCCCTTCCGGCTCCCTGCCTTATTCACTCCCTCTAGAATCAAACATGTCCCTTGTCTTACTCCTGCCTCAGGGCTATCACTGCTCTCTCCACTCTCCTCCTCTCCTACCCAGCATAAAGGGTTTCCCCTCCCATTCCAACATGCTCTGAACAAATATTTATTGAGTATCTGTTTATGCTGGCCTCTCTGTGGAACTTCTTTAACACAATTGTAACAGTTTGTTTGGAATTGAGATGGGTGCCAATTACAAACATCCCCAACTTCATAGTATACAATAACCGCTTTACTGTTACAGGTCCTGTGGGGTGGGGACTGGACAGGGCACAAGGATGGTCTGTTTCTCCTGCACAGTGTCCAGGGACTCAGCTGGGAAGACTGAAAGGGCTGGGGGCTGACATCATCCACTGGCTCCTCCACTCATGTCTGGGGCCTTGACTATGATGATTGGAAGGTGGGGCTCCTCTGGGACTGTCAACCAGAGCACATACCAGTGACCTCTCCATGTGTCCTGGACTTCTCTCAACATGGTATGTGTGTCCTGTGAAGGTGGGTCCCAAGCGGGATCATTCAAGAAGCCAGGTGCAAGTGGCATAGCCTTTTCTAATCTAGCTTCAGATGTCATATAGTGTCACTTCAGCCATGTTTTACTGGTTGAAACAAGCCCATCTAGATTTAAGGGGAGGGGACATAAACATTACCCCTCAATGGGAAAAGTTCAATGAATGTGGAGTAATGTTTTAAAATGGACACCAGGCATCATGCTAGCATGGTACATACTATTAGGTAAACCCTTTCTTGTTGTTTTCCCTGTTCTATGTGTTTGTGTCTTTTTCTTCCTCCACCTGGTAAGCCCAGTGAAGCCAAAAAGTGGGTCTTAGATTCTACCATTCCCGGAGTGCCTTGTCCATCCTTTTCTGGCACAGAAACCCCTTTGAAGCCATTTAACTTAATTCAATAATCATTAAATGGCCACTTCAAAGCAACTCACTGGCTGCCTACTATTTAAAATACCACCAGCTCCATCCAGGTCTTTAGGATTTTCTCACATGATTCACTGCTACACATAGACTAATTGTCTTTGTCAAAGCCTTTAATGCCCAAACCCATGGTAATTTGTGCATAAGCAGTCCCTGTAACATGGGTATGGACCTCAGAAAAACATGGTTCAAGAACCCCACCTTTAACTACCAGAGGAGCCACTCTTAATGTGGTCGCCTAGCAGAGGAGAGCAGACCCAGAATGAAGACTGCAGCAAAGCAGAGCGGAGGCCAAGTCACTTTTGTCTTCTGGCAAGAGAAAGTCTTCACGTGGTATTTTCAGGCAGCTGAAAGCACATTTTGCCGTGTTTTCCCTGCTCTTGTTGCCTGTGCAGCTTAGAGCCTGAACATTTCAGAGAAAAGGAAAAGTGGAGGCAGGGAATGGTCTTTGAAAGAGAACACTGGCTTAGAATTCTTCTCAAGTGGGATCCTTTTAATTTAGAATTACCTTGAACTAACTATCTTGTAATCAGTGCAGGCCACTCTGCTTTGCCTGACATGAGGATGTCTCATCAAAACTGTTAGTACTCTAACGTTTTTGCGATGTGTCCCTCTAAATGAAATGTTTGGATCTTAATTTGATCAGAACCATGTTATTTCAGAACCCTAAAGAGAACAAATGGGAGCAAAAAGAAGGAAGCAAAGATCCCAGTGTGGCTCAAATTGGGAAGCCTCTTGCAGCAGGAGCCTCCTGCTTAGGAATTCATAAGAATCACATTTTGTAGAAAACAAAGGGCAAAGAAAACCCTTCCATTTATTAAAAAAAGAACTGCTGCACCCCAACATGACAGAGGATTATCTAAGATACTTCTTAATTATTTAAGATTCATTCTAATTTAAATAAGATGAATTGATGAATAGGATGAAAAAGAGCTAGAATGTACACCCTGACTATAAGACATTGGATTTTGGTTTTGGACTTTGGGTGAACCTCTAACTGTGGAAAAGGGTCTAATTTCTTCATTGTCAATTTTATAAGCTGCATTTGATGGTTTACTATGTGTGTGAACTTGATATACTTTTTTTTAACCTTCAGACACCATATACTCTTGATTTGCAAAGAAAAGATCTTTTCTAAATGTTTTTAAAGTATTGGAAAGAAGAATAATGAATTGAACCATAAAAGCATTTATACTCTTTCTTAAGTTCTTTTCTCAAGCAGTTAAAGCAGTTTTATCCTTGGAGATGGATTTGATTAACCTTTAGCAATGTGAAGATTTTTCTTTCTATAAGAATCATGATTTATAAAGTTAAAATAGTAACTCAATCCACTGTGGCTCTTCAAATGATTCCTAGACCTTCTACAGTTCCTATAGCAAAGGGACTTCTATAGGAGTTGAGAGCTATCTGAGAGGGTGTGGGTCTGTCTTGCCAATGGGTTTCAGCCCCGGGCAAGTTCACTACGGATTCAATGTGACCAAAGAAATAACAGTAGAACGTTCTTGGGGATGAAAGGGTTTATACCCAACTTTATTTCTACAGTGGCAGGTCAATCACTAGAATCCCATCCACTCAGAGCTAGTCTGCATGCAGCAAGCCGGTCTCTGCCTCAGGGTCTCTCTACCCGCGCAGCCGTCTCAGTCTCTGTCCTCGGCGCTGCCACCACTCCAGCCTCTGCTCTGCTCTCCTGCAGCCTTGTAGCTGTGCCACTGTGTCGCCCAGAGCACTGGGCAAGGCTCTTATATAGAGTCAATAACCACGTATTGCCCACACATGTTTAATGAGCCTAGCCAACCAGAGCCAGGTGAGAATCCTGGCCACAAGAACCTTCACTTTATCCACAAGGTCCCAGGTTCCTCTTCAGAAGGCTCCTCAGCACAGTGGGGCTGAAATCAAAGCAGGCCAGATAGAGAGGAACTAATGGCTCTTTATAATGTAATGGGTGATCTTTAGTGTCTGGTGAAAAATGACTCTTGGGAAAATTAAAATACATGTTTAATAAAGCCATACAAATGCTATAAGCATCACTGGTCCCTAGATAGCTATGCCTTTGATATTGTCACTTTGCTTCCCAGAGCGTCAGCTGCATGAGCATCAAGTAACAACTGAGAGAGCCTATAGGAAATGAAGAGTCCCCAGAAGCCACTCATAACATGACTGGATTCAGCCTCAGTTTGCTAAGAAAGCCTTTCTGTATTTTAAGAAGCCTGAATCAATCAGCCAGAAGTGCTCCTAAACTCACTGGTTACACCTCTTCAAATTTCTTTGTAGCATGGATTTGTGAAGCCACCAGCAAGGTAGGAAAATTGATCTGCTGCAACAGTGGGAATGAATGTTCATTGTCACTTGCTTTCCATAGGTGAGATCCCAAGTTCAAACTTGACCACTCTATGAGGTGATCCCTCACCTCCTCCAGATACCCTTCTGTGGTGGTGACTTGGTACCAGACTAGAAACTTCCCAAAGCTCTAATCAGGGGATATGAGCTACTGCTGAGGAGGCAAAGTTTGTTTGCTCTGAATCAGCCCTTGGAGTTTAGTCATCAGGGGTTGCATTCATTCATATTCAGAATTATTCAAGTCTTGTAATAATTATGAAATGGAGGAAACTCATGAAACTGGGATTATAAAAAGGAAAAGTGAGCAGAATCTTTACTGGATTGTCAACAGATCTAAACAGAAGAAATCAGAGGCCTGTCAGAAATCAGGTTTTGGTAGAAAGAAAACAGTTCAAGGTCTTGTTGGTGGAAGGTGGGGTTCTATTTGGCTTAGGGTCAGGAAGGCCACAGAGCTTCTGTATCATTATTTACTACCACAGGAAGAAGTTCAGGGCACTGAGGTTCAATCACTCAAATGGGTTGTGGAGTCTGGGAAGAAACGTTGTTTTAGATTCCATTAGGAACACTACAGTTGGATTAGCAGTAGAGCTAAGACACAGACTCAGGGGCCTTGCTCCTCAGGAATATAAAGTTGAGGTAAATGTGGAGTCTGTTTCAGTAATTAAGCAAGAATGAATGAGGGCTCTGACTAAGGAAAGAACAGTTAGAATGAAGACAAGAAGTTGGAATAAAAAAATATTTGGATATAGGGTAAGTGGGTTTGACAACAGATTAGTTATTGCAGGGAGATCCTGGAGTGAATGCAGTCCAGAGTTTAGGAGAGTGGGATGATGAACCATTGAATGAGATGACAAATGCAGGTGGTAAAGTATGTTTGGGATGTTCAGAGAACACGGTGGGAAAGTGAAACTGATGCCAAAAGCTAGGAGAAGTACCAAAGCAATGCCTATTGGGAAATGGAAGTGAAGAAGATGAGACTTATCTATAATATTTTACTCTTTTTCACAAATAGCTTGAAGCAATTGTTAAGTATTTGGAATGTTTATATTGCTGTAGTTTTTAATTTTCCCAAAATTAGTCCTTTAAATTATTTCCTTAAAAGAAATTAAATAACATATTAAGCATTTGGAGGCCCTACTATGTGCTTGGCACTGTTTCAGGCATTTGGGATATTTGCCCCCTTCTACTGTCCTCTTCCTTTCAGAAGTTACCAGGCCTAGAGCTCAGAGACGGCTTCCGGTTCCACCTCGGCAACAGGCAAGTGGCCTTTTCTCCCTGGGTCTATTTCGCTGTCAAATCCTATGATTTAATACTGGACTCCAGCATTCTTTTCACAGAAGTGGGCCTCACAGTGCAGTCGCTTGGCATAAAGAACTCCATATGGGGAGTGTGCGAGAAGGGTGATCTACGAAGAATGTTTTCCAAATGGTCCTTTACACCTCTGCCTCCCACCCCAGCCCAGGATATGAATGCCTCATGGGATTTCACATTTGCAAGGGAATCCTGATCATTTTTTGGTAATGATAGATGGGTAGAGAATTATGTATCTGAATTCCAGTCTAACCAACAGCAGCAATTTCCATACATTCAGTACCAGCTTTTTGGGGCACTGTGGAGAGAACAGTTAAAAAAAATTTCTGCCTTGGTGCAGTTTGCATTTCAATGGACTGAGAGAGAACGGGGAAAAAAAATTGCGCTGTAAGGGAAGGCAAAGCAAGGTAGGTAAACCCAAGCCCTCCGACTCCTACGGAACCTAACCCTGAGTAAGCCCTTCCGGGTCACCTGGTTCCGCTCCCGCTCCGGCTTCACTCTCCGCCCACAGCCCTGCCTTCGGTCCCTGGCCCTACCCATTCCCTGACGTCAGTTTTCCAGACCCCGCCGCCGCACTGACCTGGCCAATTGAAAGCCTCAGAATCTGCTCGTGCTCTATTAAAAGCCCCGCCTCGTGCGTAGACGCGCGGCGACGGCGATGGGGCTTAGCGGCCGTGCGGTGTGCTGTATCGGGGCGCTTCTGTGGCGCAGGGCCGTGCTCCCAGGAGCCGGGCCTGCGTCGGGCGTGGGGCCCCAGCTCCGGCTGCTGTCTGTGCGGCGGCTTAAGGCGGGACCAGCGTTTGGCCCGGCCTGCCTGACCGCCGACCGCGCGCGAGGCCTGCACGGCGGGCCCGGCCTGGAGGAGGGGGCCGCGGAGGCAGCCGGCGAGGGGCGCCCGGAGTCAGGCACTGCAGGTACTGGCGCGAGGAGGGCGGCGGCCGCGCCCCCCGGGAAGCTGGGGACCAGGTAGCCGGGAGTTCCTCTCTGTGTGCATTTCTCTTGGAGTGACAGAATTCCCACAGCTCCAGAGGTAAAATGGGCTTAAAGGTTGTTGGCGCCAACTTTGCCATTTCACAGTGAGGAAAACTGAGGCCAAGAGATGAACTGACGTCTCCAACACTCCAGGCGTCCTAACGGGCCACACTGGACCCTTGGCCTCACCGTCTTCATCGCCCTTCACACTCTCCCTAGTGCCGGGAGAAACGGACTTGAGAGTGTTGGGGAGTGAGGATTCCGAGGAAGTGCCAGGGGCTGGGCTGGGGGCTAAGGGGTGCGTAAGAAGCACCAATAGTAGGCGGGGCTAATTTAAGGTCCTCTAATTATTTTAAGTGTTTAGAAAATTTAGAGTTGGTAAACATCACATCTGTGAAAGGATAGCATGTGAGAGAGAGAGAGAGGTCTTAGTGGTCTTAGCCACTAGGTCCTTGCGAGTCAGCTTTAGGACTCAAGAGAACTGTAGATTTATAGGTCCTAATTCCCCCAAGGTGAAGAATAGAATATCAAAAAATCTACGGGAAAACAAAAAATATATATATAAGGTTTGCAGATAACGGTTACATAACCCAAATGGAAAAGAAAACCCAAATAAGAAAAACTGGAGGGTTCAAAGTAAGATTTGTTAAAATTTTAGTTCTCTCGTTGGTTGATTTAGGGCGACACTCTTGTTCTGCTAGGCCTAATCTTATCTTACTCTCCGAAGTGAAGGTGGTGGACCACGTACTACCTAAGAGCTCTTCCAGCTCACAGTTCTAGTTTTGTGACACTTTATGGCCAGAATTCACGTTAATATGTCCCAGGATATCACCACCTTCCCAACTTGTGTGTGCTGCTGTTTTTCATCCTTTTAGAGCAATTCTGTGTTTAAGGTGTATTGTTCATTTCCTCAAGTACTAGTGACAGTCATTTATTGCTGATACATGGTTCTATTTGCATGTGGAAATAACAAAGGATGTATTGTGGCTCTGTGTAACCTGACACCCTTCCCATAAAAGTGAAGTGGTGCTGTAGGAAACAATTGCCTAGGTTCAGCTTCCAAAAGGCTTGGGCCCTGCCATCTTTCAAAACATTAAGATCTAAACACTACCAATGGAGGAGCATTTTCCCTGTCAGTTGCCAGCATCTCTGGGTGCGTTCAGTGTCTTCTATTTGGCTACCTGACACGAGCAAATCTTTATGCATTTCAGATCATACTACTCCCAAGTTTGACATCGATGTGCTGGTTTCACTTCTGAGGCAAGAAAATGCAAGAGACATTTGTGTGATCAAGGTTCCTCCAGAAATGAAATATACAGATTACTTTGTGATTGGTAGTGGAACTTCCACCCGACACTTACATGCCATGGCCTACTACATTGTGAGAATGGTAGGATGCTTTCTTTTCCCTTTGGAACCATTAACTTAATGGTACAGTGTCAGTGTATAAGGCTAAGGAGCAACACTTAAAAATTTAAGAAGGAAACCCATCATATAAAGTTATAAGAAGCCCGGATTTTCAGAATTTGTGTGAGTTGTTTATGTTAGTTGATAGTGACACTATGGAGACAAATATCCGCAGTGAGTCAGAATATTTCTAATTCTTGTCTCTTATTACCATGAGAAAAAAAATATTTAAAAAATAACCATAGGCTGGCTAGAAAACAGGCTAGAACCCAGAGGGATTTCTAGACCCGCACTATTCAATGTGGTAGGCACTAGTCACATATGGCCGTTTAATTGTAAGTTAAAATTAAAACTTCATTTCTTTAGTTGTACTAGCCACATTTCAGGTGCTCAGTGGCCACATGTGGTTAATGGTTACCATATTCAATAACACAAGTATAAAACATTTCCATAATTGCAAAAAAATCCTATTGGACAGCCCTGGACTAGAGTATAATTCAATGTTGGAGCATGTCCGGTGTTCTGAAGCACTGTGCTGAGTATTGAAAAAATAAAAAGATTTTCTCCTTGCCCTCCAAATTCACAAGTCTGGTTGAGGAAAAGGGAAAACAGTTCAATTTCCAACTGGACTGGATAGGAATTAGAATGAGGAAGAAAATGTACTTAGAACATGGAGCAGATTCTGATACCATTATTCACAGGGGAGCATACCTTTCTAACCTTGTTAAAAATTGGTCAGAGGAAACAGTTAAGACCAACAGAGTAGCTAGCTTTGCCTAGACGACGGTGGTGAAATAAGGGGGCTGAAAACAATGCTGGTGCAGCATGGCAGAACAAAGGAAGATTCAAAAAAAAAAGTTGCAGAGGCAGGAGGAGAACCAGGAAAGCATGGAGAGGAGTTAGAAGCAGGGTCCCAGGGTCTCTGCCAGTTGTAATAGTAGGACGAGTAAGATGAAGACTAAGAAATGACTACTGAATTTAGAGATATAAAAAGAATGAGGTTTTCTTCGTTGTTATACTCCACAAATAAGGAAAATCATTTGGTACTTGTCTTTCTCTGCCTGGCTTTTTTTACTGAGCATAATACCCTCTAGCTCCAACCATGTTGCAAATGGTAGGATTTGTTTTCTTACGGCAGAATAGTATTCCATTGTGTATAGGCTCCACATCTTCTTTATCCATTCATCTACTGATGGACACTTAAGTTGCTTCCATATCTTGGCTATTGTAAACAGTGCTGCGATAAACAGGGATGCATATGTCCTTTTGAGTCTGAGGGGTATTAGGATTAGTACACATGGTATGAGGAGGTCATGGGGAGGACAGTGTAGCACAGAGAAGACAAGTAGTGACTCTGGCATCTTACTACACTGATGAACAGTGACTTCAGTGGGGCATGAGGGGGACTTGATATGGGTGAATGTAATAACCACATTTTTTTTCATATGAAACCTTCGTAAGAGTGTATATCAATGACAAAAAAAGAAGTTTCCTTGGAAGAGGTAGGGCACGGGAATTGAAGTTACTTGTACAGAGTTTTAGATGAGGAAGGATTAAAATGCAAGATCAAGAAAATTTTGTGGTAAAATAGACAACATAAAGCTGAATATTTTAATCATTTTTAAAGGTACAGTTAAGTGTCATTAGTTAATTCATATCGTACAACCATTACATTCATCTCATATTATAAAACTGAAATTCTACACATTAAACAATAACCCATTTTCCTCCTACCCCCAATGAACCACCATTCTGCTTCCTGTCTCTAATATGTATTTAACTGCTCTAAGTACTTCATATGAGTGGAGTCATACTGTATTTGTCCTTTTGTGATCAGCTTATTTCACTTAGCATATTTTCAAGGTTCATGTTGTAGCATGTGTCAATTTCCTTTTTTATAGCTTAAATGTATAAGTGTACACTTTGTATGTATGTGTATACACACCACATTTTATCTGTTCATCTATGAACAGATATTTGGGTTGCTTCCACCTTTGACTGTTGTGAATAATGCTGCTATAAATGTTGAGTGTAGAAATACCTGTTCATATCCTTGATTTTTTAAAAATAATTTTTAGTATTTTTATCTTGAAGGACATACAATAAAATGCACAAATCTTAATGTACAGCTTGATGAATTTTGACATGTGTATACAGTCATGTAACCATCATCCAGATGAAGAAATGAAACATTCTAGTTTTTTTTCCTCTACTCCTCTGTGGTAACCACCAGTCTGTTCTCTGTATTTATCAGTGAGTCTCTTTTTAATTTTGTTTTGCTTGTTTTTTTTAGATTCCACATATAAGTGAAATCATAGATTTGTCTTTGTCTAACTTATTTCACTTAGCATCATACCCTCAAGGTCCATCCATGTTGTCAAAAACAGCAAGATTGTTCTTTCTTATGGCTAATATTCCATTGTATATATGTACTACATCTTATCTATTTATCTGTCAATGGACATTTAGGTTTCTGCATTTCGCTATTGTAAATAATGCTGTGATAAACATAGGAGTGCATATATTTTTTTGGATGAGTGATTTTGTTCTTCATTTAAATCCCCACAAGTAAAACTGCTGGGTCATATGATATTTCTATTTTTAGTTTTTTGAGAAACTTCCATACTGCTTCCCATAGAGGCTGCACCAGTTTGTAATCCCACCAGCAGTGTATGCTGGTTCTCTTTTCTCCACACACTCACCAACACTTATTTCTTGTCTTGCTGTTATTAGCTATTCTGACTGGTGTGAGTTGATATCTCATTGTGGTTTTGATTTGCATTTCCCTGATGATTAGTGATATTGAGCATCTTTTCATGTGCCTGTTGGCCATCTGTATGTCTTCTTTGGAAAAATGTCTGTTTAGGTCCTCTGCCCATTTTTTAATCTGATTATTTGGTGGGGTTTTTTTTGTGTGTTGAGTTGTATAAGTTCTTTATATATTTTGGATATTAGCCTCTTATCAGATACATCATTTGCAAATATATTCTCCCATATAGCAGGTTGCCTTTTTGTTTTGTTGATGGTTTCCTTTACTATGCAGGAGCTTTTTAGTTTGATGTACTCCTGCTTATTTTTGCTTTTGTTTTCCTTGCCTAGGGAGACATACCTAGAAAAGTTACTAATGTTGATATTCAAGAGTTTGCTGCCTGTTTTATGGTTTCAAGTCTTATATTTAGTTTGACTTTTTGTGTACGGTGTAAGGCAGTAGTCCAGTTTCATTCTTTTTGCATGAAGCTGCCTGGTTTTCCCAACACCATTTATTGAAGAGACTGTCTTTCCCCCATTGTATATAACTTAGCCATATAGGCATGGGTTTATTTCTGGGCTGTCTATTCTGTTCCATTGGTCTGTGTATCTGTTCTTGTGCCAGTACCATTACTGTTTTGATTACTGTTGTTTTGTAGTATAGTTTGGAATCAGGGAGTGTGATACTTCTAGCTTTGTTCTTCTTTCTCAGTATTGCTTGGGCTATTCAGGGGCTCTTGTTCCACACAAATTTTGGGATTAGTTACTCTAGTTCAGTGAAAACTGCCACTGGTATTTTTTGCTCTGAATCTGTAAATTTGAACAGTCTGGCCATTTTAACAATATTGATTCTTCCTACCCATGAGCATAAGATAGCTTTCCATTTATTTGTGTCTTCTTCAGTTTCTTTTGTCAGTGTTTTATAATTTTCAGAGTATAGGTCTTTCACCTCTTAGTTAAATTTATTCCTAGGTATTCTTTCTGATGCAGTTGTAAATGGGATTGTTTTCTTATTTTCTCTTTCTGCTGGTTCATTTTGTATATGTAGAAATGCAGTAGTTTTCTATATGTTGATTTTATGTTCTGCAACTTTACTGAATACATTTATTCTAGTCATTTTTTGGTGGAGTCTTTAGGGTCTTTATATATCATGTCATCTGCAAATAGTGACAGTTTTATTTATTTCTTACCAATTTGGATGTGTTTTTTTTCCCCCTTTTTCTTGCCTGACTACTGTGGTAGGACTTCCAGTTCTATGTTGAATAAAAGCGGTGCGATTGGGCATCTTTGTCTTGTTCCTGGTCATAGAGGAAAAGCTTTCAGCTTTTCACCCTTGAGTCTGATGTTAGCTGTGGGTTTGTCATATATGGCCTTTGTTACGTTGAGGGATGTTCCTCTTTTATCCACTTTCTTGAGAATTTATCATGATGGATGCTGAATTTTAGCAGATGTTTTTTCAGTGCTCATTTCAGTAGCACATACACTAATCAATACAGATACATATAGTAATGATACAGAGAAGATTAGCATGGCCCCTACAGAAGAATGACACCCAAATTCATAAAGCATTCCATATTTTAAAAAAAACAACTTTTTCAGCATCTGTTATTCTTTTTATCCTTTTGCTGATGTGTATCACATTGATTTGTGGATATTGAACCATTCTTCTATCTCTGGAGTAAATCCTTTGTGGCCATGGTGAATGATCCTTTTAATGCTTTTTTGAATTTGGCTTGCAGATATTTTGTTAAGGATTTTTGCATCTGCATTCATCAGGGGTATTGGTCTGTAATTTTCTCTGTAGATTTCATCTGGTTTTGGTATTAGAATGATGCTGGTCTTGTAGAATAAATTTGGAAGCTTTCCTTCCTCTTGAATATTTTGGAATACTATGAGAAGGGTAGGTGTTAACTCTTTGAATGTTTGTTTTTATGAAGCCATCTGTCCTGGACTTTTGTTTATTGGGAGTTTTTAATTACAGCTTCAGTTTCATTACAAGTTATTGTTCAGATTTTCCATTTCTTCCTGGTTCAGTCTCGGGAGATTGCATGTTTTAGGAATTTATCCATTTCTTCTAGGTTGTCCAATTTGTTTGCAAATAACTTCATAGTAATCTTTTAACAATTGTTTGTATTTCTGTGGTGTCAGTTATAATTTCTTTCATTTCTTTCTGATTTTATTTGCCTTCTCTCTTAACAAATGTAGCTAAAGGTTTTCAATTTTATCTTTTCAAAGAACAACTTAGTTTTATTGATCCTTTGTACTTTTCTTTTTTTAGTTTCATTTATTTCTGCTCTGATTTTATTGCCTTCCTTCTGTTAGCTTTGGTGTTCTTCTTTTTCTAGTTCCTTTAGGTGTAGAGTAGATTGAGTTTTTCTTATTTCTTGAGGTAGGCCTGTATCTTAGAACTGCTTTTGCATTATAAGATTTTTGCATTGTTGTGTTTGTTTTCATTGTTCTCCCCCCAACTTTTTTATTTCTTCTTTAATTTCTTCATTGACCCATTGTATTTAGTAGCATGCTGTTGAGCCTCCATATGTTCATATTTTTTCCAATTTTTTTTTCCTGTAATTGATCTCAGGTTCATACTGTTGTGGTTGGAAAAGATGTTTGGTATGATTTCAGTCTTTCTGAGTTTATTAAGACTGACTTTGTGGCCTAACATGTATATCCTGGAGCATATTCCATGTGTACTTGAAAAGAATGAGTATTCTGCTGTTTTGTGATGTAATGTTCTGTATATGTTAGGTCCACTTGGTTTAATGTGTCACTCAAAGCCACTGTTTTCTTATTGATTTTCTGTCTGGATTATCTATCCACTGATGTAAGCAGGGTGTTAAAGTCCCCTACTGTGAACCATACTGTCAACTTCTCCCTTCATGTCTGTTAATATTTGCTCTATGTACTTAGGTGCCCTGCTGTTGGTTACACAGATGTTTACAATTGTTACATCTTTTTGCTCGATTGAGCCCTTAGTCGTTATATAATGCCCTTCTTTGTCCCTTTTTTGTATCTGTTTTAAAGTCCATTTTGTCTGATACAAATACTGCTACTCTAGCTTTTTTTCCCCCTCTTCATTTCTATTTGATGGAATATCTTTTTTTCCATCCCATCAGTTTTGGTCTGTGTGTCTTTAGGTCTGAAGTGAGTCTCCTGTAGGCAGCATATAGATGGATCTTATTCTGTTACCCTATGTCATTTGTACCATTTAGTCAATTTACATTTAAAGTAATTATTGATATATATGTTACTGCCATTTTGTTAAATGTTTTCTGGTCGTTTTTGTTGCTATTCTCTGAACTTTTCTTTTGCTCTTTGTTCGTGTGTAATAACTTTCTTTCATGTTATAGTTGGATTCCTTTCTCTTTATTTTTGTGTATCACAGGTTTTTGGTTTATGGTTACCATGTGGTATATATGTGATGTCTTACATATATAGCAGTTATAATAAGTTCAAATGCATTCTGACAGCACTAGATTTTTAACTCTCTCCTTCTGCATTTTATGTGGTGTCTTTACTACTTATTACTGATTTCCTTAACTAATTTTTAGAAGTAGTTGGTTTTACTACTTGTTTTTTTTAATATTCTTACTAGCTTTTAAGTGTCTACTACCTTTGCTGTTTGTGTCTACTAGTGAAATTTTTTTTCATAATTTTGTTTCTACTTAGTAGCTTTTTCATTTCCTTTTAAAGAAGTCCCTTTATATTTCTTATAAGGCTGGTTTAGTGGTGGCTTACCTGAGAAGCTTTTTCTCTCTCCTTCATTTCTAAATTATAACCTTGCTGGGTAGAGTATTCTTGGTTTTAGGTCTTTCTCTTTCAGGACTTTGAATAGATCATGCCATCCTCTCTGGCATGTAGAGTTTCTGCTGAAAAATCACCTGATAGCTTTAAGGGGTTTCCCTTTAAGGTAATTCGTTGCTTTTCTCTCACTGCTTTTAAATGTTTCTCTCTGTCTTTGATCTCTGACGTTTTAATTATTAAGTGTTGTGATGTGGGCCTCCTTGGGTTCATCTTAACTGGGGCTCTATGTGCTTCCGGGACATAGATGACGGTTTCCTCTCTTAGGTTAGGGAAGTTTTCAACTATTATTTCTTTAAATAAATGTCCTACTCTTCTCCCTCAATTCTTGTTCTCAGATCCTATAATGCAAATATTTTTATGATATTTGCTGCCCTGTAAGAGCTCCCTTAACCTATCCTTGTTCCTTTTTTTAATTTTATATTTTGTTATCCTTAACCTACAATTTCATGAAGAACATTATGTTTACTAGGCTCTCCCCTACACCAAGGCCACCCCCACAAACCCCATTACAGTCACTGTCCATCAGCATAGTAAGATGTTGTAGAATCACTACTTGTCTTCTCTGTGTTGCAAAGCCCTCCCCTTTCCTCCACCCCCCACATTATACATGCTAATCATAATACCCCCTTTCTTCTTCCCCACCCTTATCCCTCCCTACCATCCCATTCTCCCCAGTCTCTTTCCCTTTGGTAACTGTTAGTCCATTCTTGGGTTCTCTGATTCTGCTGCTGTTTTGTTCCTTCAGTTTTTCCTTTGTTCTTATACTCCACAGATGAGTGAAATCACTTGGTATTTGTCTTTATCCGCTTGGCTTATTTCACTGTGCATAATACCCTCTAGCTCCATGCATGTTCTTGCAAATGGTAGGATTTGTTTTCTTCTTATGGCTGAATAATATTCCATTGTGTATATATACCACATCTTCTTTATCCATTCATCTACTGATGGAAACTCAGGTTGCTTCCATTTCTTGGCTATTGTAAATAGTGCTGCGATAAACATAGGGGTGCATCTGTCTTTTTCAAACTGGAGTGCTGCATTCTTAGGGTAAATTCCTAGAAGTGGAATTCCTGGGTCAAATGGTATGTCTATTTTGAGCATTTTGAGAAACCTCCATGCTGCTTTCCACAATGGTTGAACTAATTTACATTCCCACCAGCAGTGTAGGAGGGTTCCCCTTTCTCCACAACCTCGCCAACTTTGTTGTTGTTTGTCTTTTGGATGGTAGCCATCCTTACTGGTTTGAGGTGATATCTCATTGAGCTTTTAATTTGCATTTCTCTGATAACTAGTGATGTGGAGCATCTTTTCATGTGTCTGTTGGCCATCTGAATTTCTTCTTTGGAGAACTGTCTGTTCAGCTCCTCTGCCCATTTTTTAATTGGATTATTTGCTTTTTGTTTGCTGAGGTGTGTGAGCTCTTTATATATTTTGGATGTCAAGCCGTTACTGGATCTGTCATTTATGAATATATTCTCCCATACTGTAGGGTACCTTTTTGTTCAGTTGATGATGTCCTTTGCTACACAGAAGCTTTTCAGCCTGATACAGTCCCACTTGTTCATTTTTACTTGTTTTCCTTGCCCGGAGAGATATGTTCATGAAGAAGTTGCTAATGTTTATGTCCAAGAGATTTTTGCCTATGTTTTCTTCTAAGAGTTTTATGGTTTCATGACTTACATTCAAGTCTTTGATCCATTTCAAATTTACCTTTGTGTATACGGCTAGACAGTGATCCGGTTTCATTGTCTTACATGTAGCTGTCCAGTTTTGCCAACACCATCTGTTGAAGAGACTGTCATTTCCCCATTGTATGTCCATGGCTCCTTTATTGAATATTAATTGACCATATATGTTTGGGTTAATGTCTGGAGTCTCTAATCTGTTCCACTGGTCTGTGGCTCTGTTCTTGTGCCAGTACCAAATTGTCTTGATTACTATGGCTTTGTAGTAGAGCTTGTAGTTGGGGAGTGAGATCCCCCCCACTTTACTCTTCTTTCCCAGGATTGCTTTGGCTATTCGGGGTCTTTGGTGTTTCCATATGAATTTTTGAACTATTTGTTCCAGTTCATTGAAGAATGTTGTTGGTAATTTGATAGGGATTGCATCAAATCTGTTTATTGCTTTGGGCAGGACGGCCATTTTGACTATATTAATTCTTCCTAGCCAAGAGCATGGGATAAGTTTCCATTTGTTAGTGTCCTCTTTAATTTCTCTTAAGAGTGTCTTATAGTTTTCAGGGTATAGCTCTTTCACTTCTTTGGTTAGGTTTATTCCTAGGTATTTTATGCTTTGTGATGCAGTTGTAAATGGAATTGTTTTCCTGATTTCTCTTTCTATTGGTTCATTGTTAATGTATAGGAAAGCCGCAGATTTCTGTGTGTTAATTTTGTATCCTGCAACTTTGCTGTATTCCGATATCAGTTCTAGTAGTTTTGCAGTGGAGTCTTTAGGGTTTTTTATGTACAATATCATGTCATCTGCAAATAGTGACAGTTTAACTTCTTCTTTACCATTCTGGAATCCTTGTATTTCTTTGTTTTGTCTAATTGCCATGCCTAAGACCTCCAGTACTGTGTTGAAAAACAGTGGGGAGGGAGAGTGGGCATCCCTGTCTTGTTCCCTATCTCAGAGGAAAAGCTTTCAGCATCTTGCTGGTCAGTATGATGTTAGCTGTGGATTTATCATATATGGCCCTTATTATGTTGAAGTACTTGGCCTCTATACCCATTTTGCTGAGAGTTTTTATCATGAATGGATGTTGAATTTTGTTGAATGCTTTTTCAGCATCTATGGAGATGATCATGTGGTTTCTGTTCTTTTGTTTATGTGGTGGATGATGTTGATGGATTTTCGAATGTTGTACCATCCTTGCATCCCTGGGCTGAATCCCACTTGGTCGTGGTGTATGATCCTTTTGATATATTTTTGAATTTGGTTTGCTAATATTTTATTGAGTATTTTTGCATCTACGTTCATCAGGGATATTGGTCTGTAATTTTCTTTTTTGGTGGGGTCTTTGCCTGGTTTTGGTATTAGGGTGATGTTGGCTTCATAGAATGAGTTTGGGAGTATGCCCTTCTCTTCTATTTTTTGGAAAACTAAGGAGAATGGGTATTATGTCTTCTCTGTATGTCTGATAAAATTCTGAGGTAAATCCATCTGGCCTGGGGGTTTTGTTCTTGGGTAGTTTTTTGATTCCCGCTTCAATTTCTTTGCTCGTAATTGGTTTGTTTAACTTTTCTGTTTCTTCCTTGGTCAGTCTTGGAAGGTTGTATTTTTCTAGGAAGTTGTCCATTTCTTCTAGATTTTCCAGCTTGTTAGCATATAGGTTTTCATAGTAGTCTTTAATAATTCTTTGTATTTCTGTGGAGTTTGTTGTGATTTTTCCATTCTTGTTTCTGATTCTATTAATATTTGTTGATTCTCTTTTTCTCTTAATAAGTTTGGCTAGAGGCTTATCTATTTTGTTTATTTTCTCAAAGAACCAGCTCTTGGTTACATTGATTTTTTCTGTTGTTTTATTCTTCTCAATTTTATTTATTTCTTTTCTGATCTTTATTATGTCCCTCCTTCTGCTGACTTTAGGCCTCATTTGTTCTTCTTTTTCCAATTTTGATCATTGTGACATTAGACTATTCATTTGGGTTAATTCTTCCTTCTTTAAATATGCCTGGCTTACTATATACTTTCCTCTTAAGACTGCTTTTGCTGTGTCCCACAGAAGTTGGGGCTTTGTGTTGTTGTTGTCATTTATTTCCATATATTGCTGGATCTCCATTTTAATTTGGTCACTGATCCATTGACTATTTAGGAGCGTGTTGTTAAGCCTCCATGTGTTTGTGAGGCTTTTTGCTTTCTTTGTACAATTTATTTCTTTACTTCTCTCCCTTCTTATTCCTCTCCCTCCATTCTTTATATGTTGGTTGTTTTATTCTATACTCTTTTGTGTTTCTTTTAACTACTTTTGTGGGTAGTTGATTTTATTTTTTGCCTTTAGTTAGTATTTGGTTGGTCTGCTTTCTTTGCTGTGATTTTATCTTCTCTGGTGACATGTTTAATTTTAGGAGTGCTCCTGTGTAGAACAGTCCCTCTAAAATACCCTGTAGAGGTGGTTTGTGGGAGGCAAATTCCCTTAACTTTTGCTTGTCTGGGAATTGTTTAATCCCTCCCTTGTATTTAGATGATAATCGTGCTGGATACAGTATTCTTGGTTCAAGGCCCTTCTGTTTCATTGCATTAAATATATCATGCCATTCTCTTCTGGCCTGTAAGTTTTCTGTTGAAAAGTCTGATGATAGCCTGATGGGTTTTCCTTTGTAGGTGACCTTTTTCCTCTCTCTAGCTGCCTTTAAAACTCTGTCCTTATCCTTGATCTTTGCCATTTTAATTTTTATATGTCTTGGTGTTGTCCTCCTTGGGTCCCTTCTGTTGGGAGTTCTGTGTGCTTCCATGGTCTGACTGATTATTTCCTCCCCCAGTTTGGGGAAGTTTTCAGCAATTATTTCTTCAAAGACACTTTCTATCCCTTTCTCTCTCTCTTCCTCTGGTACCCCTATAATGCGGATATTGTTCCTTTTGGATCGGTCACACAGTTCTCTTAATATTGTTTCGTTCCTGGAGATCCTTTTCTCTCTCTCTGCGTCAGCTTCTATGTGTTCCTGTTCTCTGGTTTCTGTTCCATCAATGGCCTCTTCCATCTTATCCATTCTGCTTATAAATCCTTCCAGAGATTGTTTCATTTCTGTAATCTCCCTGTCTCGCTCCAGACGTCATCCCTTAACTCTTGTATATTTCTCTGCAGCTCTGTCAGCATGGTTATGATCTTTATTTTGAATTCTTTTTCAGGTAGACTGGTTAGGTCTATCTCCTTCTCAGGGGCTGACTGATTTTGGTCTGTCTCAAATTATGCCTTTTCATGGCGATAGAGATAGTTTGCGGAGCTGGCGCGAGTGATAGGCTGGGAGAACGTCCCTTCTTGTTGGTTTGTTCCTTTCCTCTCCTGGGAGAACAGCAACCTTTAGTGCCTTGTGCTGGGGAGCTGCACACAGATGGGGCTTCTTATTCTTGCCCGGCCGCTATGAGGTTTAGCTCTGCGGTTGCTGTGGGCGTGGCCTACCTCAGGCTGCTTCTCTGATATGGCGGAGCTGCATTGTTGGGGAAACGGCTGGAAGGCTGTTTGTCTCCGTGAGGGGCCTCTGAGGTGCACTTTTGCCTGGCGGGTTAGGGTGCCCATAGTTCCCTGGGATTCCCAGCTGCTGGGCTAAGTGTCCCTGGATGTTTCTGTGCAGCTGTGGGGTCCCTGTCCTTTAAGACTTTTGAAAAGCACTCGCTTTCTTTGTCTCCAGGGCACTGGCTGCAGGGACCCGCTCACAGGTCTTACTGTCCTGTTTCCCTAGTTTCCAGCACCCCACGCACGCACTGTGTCTGCGCTCTGGTGCGGATGGCTGGGGCTGGGTGTTTAGCAGTCCTGGGCTCTCTCTCCCTCCCCTCTCTGACTCCTCTCCTCCTGCTGGAGGCTGGCGTGAGGGGTGCTCGGGTCCCGCTGGGCCGCAGCTTGTATCTTACCCCCTTCACAAGGCGCTGGGTTCTCGCAGGTGTGGATGTAGTCTGGTGCACTCTTGGCTCCGCCTTCCTTGTTCCTTTTTATTCCTTTTTCTTTCTGCTATTCAGCTATTGATTCCTTCTTATGTATTTTTCTTTTCTTTTTTTTTCTATTTTTATAGAGGTTCTTACTGAGTTCATCCACTCTTCTCTCAAGTTTGGTGAACATCTTTATGTTCCTGATCTTAAAGAGGAAAAAAGTTTCTTTCATCATTGAGTATGATAATAGCTAGGGGCTTTTCATATATAGCCTTTATTATCTTGAGATAGTTTCTTTTTATTCTTAGTTTGTTGAGTGTTCTTATGAAAGGGTATTGAATTTTGTCAGATGCTTTTTCTGCATAAATTTCACATGATCCTGTGGTTTTTTTGTCCATTTTGTTATTGTGGCTTATTACATTGATTTTCATGTGAAACCATCCTTACATTCAATGGATAAATCCTGCTTGGTCATAATGTATAATTCTTTTAGTATGCTGTTGAATTTGGTTTGCTGTATTTTCTTGAGGCTATGTTGCATCAGTATTCATCAAGGATGTGGGTCTGTAGTTTTCTTGTGTCTCTGGCCTTGGTATCAGGGTGATAGTAGTCTTAGAAGGAGTTAAGTACTTAGTATTCCCTCCTCTTTGATTTTTTTGGGAAGAGTGGTAGAATTTGTGTTAACTTTTGTTTAAATTTTTGATAGAATTCACTAGTGAGGCTGTCTGGTTAGGATTTTTCTTTGTGGGGAGGTTCCCCCCCCCTTTTTTTTAATGAAATCTAATTGTGTTAGGAGCTTTCTGATTACTGATTGAGTCCCATCACTCTACTAAATTAAGTCTATTAGACTGTTTCACGATCCAAGCTTAGTAAGTTATGTATGTCTGGGAATTTGCTTCATCTAGTTTATCCAGTTTGTTGGTGTACAGTTGTTCATAATACTCATACTTTTTTATTTCCCTTTATGTGATATTCCCTTGTTTCTGATTTTAGCTATTTGCATCTTCTATTTTTCTCTTAGTCAATCTAGCTTTACCTTGGTTTTGATTTCAGCTAGCTTTAAGTTTCATTCATTGCCTGATTCTTTAAGGTATAATTTTAAGTTGTTGATTTGGAAACTTTTTTTTCATGTAAGCATTTTATTAACTATGAAATTCCCTCTTAGGACTGCTTTCCTGCATCCAGTAAGTTTTGGTGTTGTATTTTAATTTAATTGTTTTTAGATGTTTTCTGACTTTCCTGTGTTTGTTCAATTTCCACATATTTGTGGATTTGATTTTCTTGTTTATTTCTAGTTTCATTTCATTGTGATTAGAAAGTACTTGTTCTATGATTTGTCTTTTTAAATTTATTAAGCCTTGTTTTGTGGCGTAACATAGTATCTATCCTAGAGAATGTTTCATGTACAATTGAGAAAAATGTATACTCTGCTGTTGGGTGGAATGTTCTATTCATGTCTTTTAGGTCTGACTGGTCTGTACTGTTAAGTACTCTGTATCCTTTCTGATCTCTGTCACATTGTTCTATTCATTATTGAAAATGGGGTACTGAGTCTCCTGTATAGGGTTGCTGTTTATTTTGCCCTTAAATTCTGTCAATGTTCCATGTTTATAATTGTTACATCATCTTGCTTAGCTGCTCCTTTTATCATTATATAATATCTTTGTCACTTGTTAATAGTTTTGACTTCTGTCTGTTTTATTTGATGTTAAATCTGTCTGTTGAGAATAGACATGAGAGGTGTTAAAATTTCACTAACATTTTCATGTAGATGAGAGAAAATCAATAAACCTAAGGAGACCTAGCCTTGAAACAGGAAGGCAGTGTCTGCCACCTCTCAGAGTTAAGGGAAGTTAGAATGGAAAAGGGTGATGTAAGTGAGCATCATATGCTGAGTGAGCCTAAGCCTTTCTGCCTTAGACAACATTGGTGAATGAGTAGTGTGGCCCTGTCAAGGGTTTTTAGGCAGGAGGATTCAGAGAAGTGTAGGAGGTAGGATTAGGAGGGAAATGTTTTCTCTTAAGTTACTGATTACAGGGCAAAGCATAGCTAAAAGGAATGAGTAAGCTAGTTCTAAATTAAGACCAAAAAAAATGCCCTCAGACCCTCAGGGCAGAGATTTCCCTCATCCCCTTCACCTTTAATATATGACCTGGCTTTTTTCAGTACAAATACATGAAAAGTAAAAGTGAGCCTCATGTTAAGATCGAAGGGAAGGACACTGATGACTGGCTCTGTATGGATTTTGGTAAGTTATTTTAGCATACTTTACAGATAAATATGTGGTATTGCACTAATCTTGAACTGTTTTCTATTGCAAAAGGATTGAGATCAAATTGCTAAGTGTTTTTTCCATTAACAAATTTTAAGTTTTAATTATAACCCAGGTGGTCTTACTCACATGTGAAATCCTTACCTAACCTGATAATGTAACTAGCCACAGATGCCTGAAAGATGGTGAACAGGATGGAGAGATCCCTTAATGGTAGCATAAGGTGGCTTGGCATACATATAACCTTGTCTTTAAATAACTCAGATGAGGTAAAGGGCATTCTAGGCACAGGGGAAGACAAGATAGAGAACTGGAATTTTGAATAGAACTAGTGAATTTGGGTATTAATATATGCAGTTTCAAGTATTTCCCCACAAGATACTTACTAAACAGTAATAGTTAAGAACTGTGAAGGGTCTAAGATTTTATCTTCCTTGTAAGTTACTAAAAGTTGGCCAGTTTCATGGGTATTGGTAAAAGACTATTCCAAGGTTAGAGATGGACAGTTTATTACTCTGAGCAATGGCAGTATTTTTTGCACCAGGTTCCCCAAGCCCTCGTTTCTGTAGAGTGACACAGGGCTTGATGATACCTTCTCATACAGTTAGTTCTAAGAGAAAACCTGAGACTAGGGGATCATCTTCTATAAATGGGCAGGCAGCAGGCCTGCATTTACTCTGGTGGAAGACATTTTCTGCCAAGGCTGTTAAAGAGTTTCTCGGCTTCATCACTATGAACATTCTGGAGCCAGTAATCCTGGTGGGGGTGGGGAGAAACATCCTGTGAATTGTAGCATCTTACTATTCTCCCTTCTTCTCTATACCACCCAGTTGTGAAAATGTCCCTTATTGAGAACCACTGCTGTAAAGCAAACCTACCCCTTGTTCTGGAAGGAATGGTTATTTCTTTGTGAAACTATTAGCCACACAAATATCTTTGAAAAGATTGTCAAGAACAAAAGGCAGGCAGTACTTTGTTCCCAGGCTGTGTATAAATGATATCCATGGAGAATTGTCTCCCAAGTGAATCCTGACAGACCTCAACTTTAGTCACCTGGATAGTGTTCCATCACCAGCAATGTTACATCATGTACCTCCTGTATGATGTACTGAGAAAACCTCTGTGGTATTTTTGCTAGATGGTGGTCCACAGGTTCCCATGTAATGATAATCTGGGATTCATCTTTGAGAACCACTGCTCTGATTGTCACAGAGGTTTGTGTGACCATAAGGATAAAAGGAAATGAACTGCTTCATTTTCATTTTAACTCTTATCTGTTGTTGATAGGCAACATGGTGATTCACTTGATGCTTCCAGAAACCAGAGAAACCTATGAATTAGAGAAATTGTGGACCCTACGTTCTTATGATGACCAGTTAGCTCAGATAGCTCCTGAAACATTACCTGAAGACTTCATTCTTGGATTAGAAGATGACACTTCTTCCCTGACTCCAGTGGAGTTCAAATGTGAATAAATGCACTGCTTCAGTCATTTCAGATTTGTACTGAATCACTTCTCAAAGCATAGCTCCTAAACCCCACCTAGTTGGTTATGTCGTTGTGAATCTTTGGGTACTCTACAGATATGGAAACTGTGAGTCTTTACACCAAGAATCAGTACATTCAAACTAAAATTTTAATAATATGTATTTATTCCTGAGATCCCAGCAGGACTTCCTGAAGTAATTACACTGGCTTCGCTGGAGCTCTCTGCTCAGAGTGTGAAATGGTGTAAATCTTACTCTGTAGATATTTAAAAAAAAAACAAAAACTCCTAAGTATCCCCAGTGCTCCTAATAAAATCTGCAGTTCTTAGCTCATATGCAACAGTCTATATATCACAGTTCACAGTTAAGTGCTAGGCAATGGAGAAAATTTACTAGTAGATACTGATGGTACCTTGAGATTGACAAAGTATTACTAAAAATCTGGCCAACATTCATATTGATTTAAAAATCAGAAATACATACTACACACAGGCTGCACCTAATGATGAAAACCTTTATTCTGCATCAAGGTATCTGGAAAATGAAGCGGCATTTGGGGCACATTACAGATGAGGAATGGTCCATATTTGGTAAGTACAAAACTCAATTACAGAATTATTCCCTAGCTATTACCAGATACTCCATTACCAATGCTTAATTAAAAGTAAAACATGATTTGCCACACTAAATGGCTGTAAGTGAAATATATAGAATTTAAACCAGCAGATATAAATGCAGCACCATCTGTATGAAACAAATACAAATACTGGAAAAATCAAATACTGAGGAAGAGCTCTGGCCTTAAGCACATCTCACTTGAAAAATCCAACCAGAAAACCAGTCCTTTTTTTTTTAAGCAGTTCACTGTATGAAAAAAATAATTATGAATGCCAGGTGAATTCAGTGATAAAAAGGGCACTTTTGGGCTAACACTACAAAATAAACTGGTTTTTTGAAAACATTTAGGAAAACATTTCAAGTCATTTTCAAAATGTCTAATACGGTGATTTTCAGAAAAACTTACCCAGTCAGTGTAGAAATCCACCTTGAAATACAAATGAGGCAAAATGGGTTATTATATATATGCCCTGTTCAGATCAGTATAATACGATGACTGTGATCATTTACTAAACAAAAGCAACAAAATTTGAGAGTCGTATGGCCTTTGGAGACCATGCACACCCACATAATTGTACATACCAGGCTTTGTTACCAAATTAAGGAATAGACAAATGAGTTCAGTATCAAAGGGCAAATGTTTTATCACACTCATTCAAATTAATTATACTCCAAAAATTGTTTTCTTGTATTCTCTACCTTGACTTATTTTCAAATAACTGATGGCAGAGAATACAGAAATCCTACTGCATTTTATGTAATATTCTAGGTGGCTTTTCATTTTTCTTGATGTATCATTTAAAAATCTTCAAAATAGCTTAGTGAGGCTTATAACAATGCCTGGCACGTGGAGATGTAGCCTGTTATTGCTTTTAAACACTCACATTCACAAAGCATATCTTCTGGGGTCTGCTCAAAGCAGAGATCAAGTGGTCTGAAGTGTACTGGCAAACTCAGCATGCTAGATGACAGCTACAACTTGCTTTTTGCCAGTCAGTTTAAAGTCCACAGGGGCTGCATCTCTTCACGGATGCTTTTTCTTTAGGTAGTGATAGTCCAAAGCACAAAGCATTTCCATGCATTCAATCACATCGCTAAACAAATCAGAGCCATTTAAACTAGCCATTCCAAAACCTCCTGCAACCACTTTGCTCTGTTAGTACCATCGAAAACTTTCTCTACCATAAATGAAAAAATGGTATTGCTGCTCTCCAAATATAGGCACTGCTGCACATCACTGAACATTTATTGGTTTTTCCAACTAATATCTGTGTCAAAAGCCTCAAAAGACCTGAAATCAACTTTCCAGCTTTACTGTCACCAGCCAGAAGTAAAAATTTTTTCTCCATTATCTGCCTGTTAGCTAATTAAATTTTAACTTTATTTTTTTAAAAAACAGGTGGACTTTTATCTTTACAAAGTATATAAAATTTAAAAAAACAAAACAAAAACAATTTTGCTTCCATTGCATTACTGAGAATACCTGAGGTAGTTGAGTAAAAATGCACATTTAATACCCCTGCCAACACCATTCAGCACTTCCCTTAGGTTATCATGTTAGTGTTAGATAAAAATAAAATCAAGAACAGTTTTCTAAGCTAATGGCTTAACATTTAAGGTCCTGTAATCTATTCTGATCCAATTTTAACAGTTGGACATAGGAGCAATCTATATTTTATGAATTTAGTGAATGTATCATACAGCCAACTTCTGGCATTATGGGGGATTAAGAAAAATGAGAATAGTTGTTACACTGAGAATAACAACAAAAGGGAAGTGCAGAGCTCGTTTCTTTCCCTCCCCTCATTTTTTTTTTTTTTTTTAAAGCTGGGTGTCATACATTTCAGAGAGCATAAAGTATACATTCTCACAGAGACAGTTCAAAAGTTGCCTGGTCCTCAGAAACAACTGGCTAGGTAGAAACTTGTGCCTGTGATTCCGGATGGGGTTCGAGCGCCCGTCTGTCTTTGGTCTGGCGGCGGCCCCTGTGGCTGCCGAGCCTCACTTGCGCCGTGGCTGAGGGGGTCCGCCCTGCACACCTTTGTGCTGCTGGTGCTGCCTCACCTGAGTCAGAATTTCCTGAATTTTCCTCTGGGCAACCTACGAGAGGACAGAGCTTTGAAATTTCTACCTTTTAAAAATTAACTACGTTATTTTACTCTTCCATTTCAACTTGAGAAATTTATTTGAAGATTAAAGATACATACTAGTTTGCTAGTAAGTCTTTGAAATCACCAGCTAAAAGGGTGAGTAAGTGTTTAGCGCCAAACAATTTACACGAGATGGGGACACCCACAGAGAACTGCTTATCCCATCAGAGCCCACTTGCCTGGCACGCGTAAAAGTGACCAGTTATTTTGACAATCACTTGGTCATTCTCATCAGGTGTCTGGTCACGAGGGACAACAACTTCTGCACTTGACAAATTCTGGAGCTCATTCACCTGAGAGAGAAATAGGAATCATGTTAAGTCGAGGTGACTTCTTAAATCAACTATTTCCTGAGCACTTACTACATGCCAAACACTGAGCTGTGGCTTTACAAATTTCATCTAATCCAGCAATAATTCTGTCAGGTTATTAATACTGTCCCCATTTCAAGATAATTAAAACCAAGTCTTACCCAAAGAAACCACTTGCCCAAAGCTATACGTATAAGTGAATGGCAAAACCAGATTCAGACCCTGAAAGTCCGATTCCAAAGTGTATACTCTCTATCACTTCAAAATTGTAAATAGCTCTGAAAACAACTTAGAAGTTACAGATGTTAAAGACACTAGAAACCATTTGCCTTTTTCAGTTTCAGAGGTGTAAGGGTAGATGAATTTTTTTCAAATTTTCATGTCATTTTGTGATAAAATTTAATAAAGGTGGAGTTAATATGAACAGAAAAATGCTAAATGTTCCTTTATAACTATGAGCCGATCCTCTCACACAAAGTGGTCTGGAAGAGAGATGCATTGCTTTTACTAGCAGCTGACACCAGCACTCAGGAGGAACAAAAGGCAGTCTTCTGCAAACCTTGGCCCAGATGATCCTGCCTTTTATAAGTTAGCCAAAATTCAGGGACTTGGAACGCCTAAGTACCTTTCAATGCTTTCCCTTTCATACCACTGCACAGGTTTTGCTGAAGTACTTGCCGTTTTGCCTCCTTTTCCAATAACTCTGCCAGCAGCAAAGGATGGCACTCTGATGTGAGCTTCAAGTTTCACCTCTTCTTTAGGGCTAACAAAGTTTTCTTCTTTAATTTTTCCATAAATTCTTCCCTGAGCCTAGAGATGAAAACATATCCTGTCAGTGTCATTCATGTAAGCAGTGTCATGAAGGATGGCCCAGATCCACTGCAATAGCTCTTCACAGTGACACATCTGCCTTTGACAGGTTGTTGAATTGCGAGTAAGAGACGGAGACGTTAGGAAGCCCTAGAAAAGGGTGACAGTAACAACTACACGGCACAGATAGGGTCAGTTGAATGATTGATGAAATAAAAATAAGCCATATTCTTCTGACACAAACAGTGAAAGGTAATTAGTAGGCAGCCTAACAAAAAAGTTTTTGTGGGCAAGTGGCCATTTTCTCTCTATTGCTGAAAGGTTAAAACCTCTCCTGATGGCAGTAAGAAAGTAATTTGTAAAGGACTGGGAAAGAACTACAGAGCTAGCTATGGGAGGTTCACACACAAGAAGCCAAGCTTGTGTGTAAATAGGCCAGTGAGCGACCTGCTGGGAGCAATACTTTCTATTTAAACACATTTCATCTTAGTCAGGAGGTTTCTGGCTACAAAATCAAATTAACATACCTTCTGATATTTATAGTCAACACATCCTGTCACCTATGGCATAGAACTAGAAATTATACAGAAGAAAAACTCTCCTATTACATACAACCATTAATTTGCTCTGGTATATTACCAAAGGAAAAAGAAGTCAGAGTTGCTTTAATCTGACAAGCTGCCAGGCAAACCACAAAAACTAAAGTACCCAACACATCTTCACTGATGCAGAAATGATAAGCTAATTTTAGGGGATTACAGAAAAAAACATCCACTTGGTACTCTATCTTCCTTTCACCCTGAGTCTCAGGTCACAGGTATAGCATAGTCACAGGATAAATCCCAGGGACATACATCATCCAAAACAAGCTCCTGAATTCATAAAAAAAAGTATGGGTTAGGAATCTAAAATAAATGTTACTTAAGCATTATAGCTTTTCTTCATGTTCCACTGAAGACAGCTATACAATGTGAACACCGGAGGACACAGGAAATGGACTCTGAATTTCCCAGCATTACAGAATTGCCAGATAGTAACTCCATTTATAAAACAGTAAGAGCTCAGCACCAAAAGAAACATGCAATGACTAGTGTTTGCATTCATCTGTTAACATCTCAAACTGCAAGTTACTGACCCTATAGGTTTGGAATACCAACAATTTCCAACATTTCTGAGTTAAGATTTGAACAGCCTGGACCACAAGGCTGGTATGAGAGAGTAAATTTCACCTCAGTTTGAGCCTAGCCAACTGCTCAAACCCACGTCTTAAAGCATCTCCTCTTGTTTCCTGTTCATCCTGTAAATGAAGTGGAAAAAGCTTTGGATTTTTAGTGAAAAATGGCCCATAGAAAATGGAGATCAAAGAAAGCCAGTGTTACTAGCTACGTTTTAGAGCTAAGGGAACTAAGGTTGAAGTTAAAGTGTCCTGTTGAACAGCTGCTAAGTAGTAGAAACAAGACGTGGGGTTTTGGATAAAGTAGTTACATCAGAACAGTAGTTGCTTTTGTCTTGTGACAAGTCACCTGTACAAAGTGTTATGATAGAAATTATATCCTGAAAGGTATGTAACGAAATGTGAATCTGAGGATTTGGCAGGGTCTTAGATTTACCCAGAATCTGAACACAACACCAGCACATTTATATTGTGCTTCCAGTGTATCAGGCAGTATTCCGAGCACTTATATGCTTAAACCATAAAACCTTGTGGATGCTCTTATCCCCATGTTACAAGTGAGGAACTAACCAGAGAAAATTTAAGTAACTTGCCCAAGGTCACACAGCTGTTAAGTGCTGAAGCTGGGATTTGAGCCCTGCTATACCTGCGTGTACACTTCAGGACACAGCGAGAGGCATTCCAGTCCCAAAGGCCCCAAATCCCAATAAATACATGCAGTGGTTGGCACCAGGACAAATGCCAGAAGAGTTCCTACAGTTTTTGCCTCAAATTTGAAGGATTAGAGTGATCTGAGGAGAGACTGTGGACAAGGGCTAATAGAGTTTAACAGAGTTAGCAAAACAAGGTAAGAGGGAAAAAGGCATTTAATTTCAAGGTTTAACAGGCCTCTCAGGGACAAGAGGAAAAACTGGGACCAAGTTTTCCAAGGCCTATTCATTAGAAGGTTTGTAAAATTTCAGTCTAAGGTCTTAAATTTTGCATATGATAACAAAGCATGAAGCAAATTATGCTTTGAGAGAGGCCAGCAACCACTACAGAACTCTCAAACACAAAGGTTTCTGGTTTATTTTTGAGATGTAATTCTAACTGTTGTTCTCAGTTTCCATTCAGAGTTTCTTTTGACTGAGTATTAGATATATTCAAGGGGGAAGCCAGGTTACAGAGTTCCTGAAAAGAGGGCATGGACATTTCCCACATCCACCCATTTGGTACACTTGCACACAACTCTGGAGCACATACCTTGAACTGAGCCTCTGGTGGCCCCGTGATAATCACCATCCTCACTTTAGCATCTGGTGCTTCAGCTGGAGCGATCTGTAATGGACCCGTCAAGAGATTATGACACTTTCAGGTGCCACTGATAGAAATGTTACACAGACCAGCCTGGCATTTGCACATGACTTACTGAAATGGTAGAATGAAAGGCTTCTGGAAGTGATGGAGAGACCGTGGGTAACGCAGGTTCATGAATGGCTCCTGTCATAAACTGTGTACATAAGCTGGCCCTAATTTGAGGAGTCCACATGCAGTCTCCCAGCTAATCTTCACTATGTCCTAATCAGATTATTGTCTCTACTCTACAAAGGGGAAAACTGAAAGCTGGAGAAGTTGAGTTACCTGGCCCATGACCACACAGCTAGTAGAGATGGAGAAGGGAGAGCTGGGTCTGGCCCCACTGCCCATGTTATTAACCACTACACCAGTGGTGCTCAAAGTGTGGTTCCTGACCCACATGCATCAGAAACACACATTAGGGGATTCCCATGTGTGTAAGAAACTGCTGTGTTCACAAATTTAAAACTTAGTAAATCCCTCCATAGTACACTCATAGGTTAAGATACGACATAGACTAATGTTAACTTGGCAGGATGGTAAACTCAACTTCCTGGTTTGGGCAGAGTATAGGAAATCACATGAAACCCTGAACTGGGGAAACACTGCAGAGGTTGTTGAAGGGACAGGACACTAGCACTGCCTCTGTCATAGTAAGAAAGGATTTGGGGACCCAGCTGTCAGTTCTTAAGGAAAAAAAATTTGCTATATATTTTCTGTACAAGAAGCAAATTAATTCTTATTACTTAAAAATACATTATTACTATGTAAGAATAGAAGGAAAAAAATACAGTAAAAATGACCTCAAATTTTACCACTTAATATGATCACTATCAGTTCCTTACTTAGTTTACTATGCCTTTCTTTCCCCACACATCTACAACAGAATGTTTTTACTTTTTATGGGGTCATGCTTTCTCCCTCCCCTCTGTCACCCAGAGCCAAATTGATACTATTCCTACTTTATGCTTGGCACTAATTTTGAGTCTATAAAACAGGGAAATAATTACTTCCTTTTACTCCAAGCTCTTAGAATTATCCACAGGGAACCCCTGGAAAGAAGTTAACTATCACCTTTCCAACTAGTTTCCTTTTATAAAAACTACTTTTGTACTGGTACTGTACCGGTGACAGGGCTGGGGCTAAAGGACACTTGTACTGAGGTTAGGAGAAATTGCTCTCTCTCTCAAAGCCTGAAGAAAGCACATGCCCTTTGCCTTACCAAATCTCTTCTGTAGACCTATATTAAAGAATAAGGTTATACATAATAATTTGGCTGAAAGAACTCTGTCCATCATGGCATTATCTATGCAGGATAAATTAGGAACAATCTAAATGTCCAATAGTGAACACAAGTAATTATGGTCTGGTATTTCCAAATATATGCCTACTAAAAGTACATATATAGAAATTTAAATATATGTAAATCCAGCAAAGTGTTAAGGGTGGTGAATCTCCAGATTTATGTATGTTTCAGACTTTTAGGAAACATTTTAACCTCATTTAAAACCAGCAGGAAAACCAGAAAGAAAAGTAACCAAATGTCTAAACCAATTCTTATTCATGAAATGTTTGTTACAGTTTTTTCAAAACAGATCTACTAGGTTCTTTTTGCATGTGTCAAAGGTTTATTTTTTAACTCAATCAGGAAATTAAAATAGTAAAGTTGGTTCACTGCTTTATCTTTTACCACCTTTTCCTTTACCCATTTATTTTTGCTGCATTTCCTGTTTATGTATTGTTACCTTTTGCTACAAGAAAGCATATGAAAACTATTTGTGTGTGTGTGTGTGTGTTCTTCTTTTATTAATTATAAATGGTAAAACACTCGTTAACTCAGTCATATGACCACCATATTAAAAATAAAAACAGTTCCACCACTTCCAAAATGTACTCAGGCTGCCTCTCTGTATTCAACCCCTTCCCCAAAACCTAGCAACCAGGGATTTTCTTCCCCATCCCTATATTTCTGACTTTTCCAGAATTTTCATATGAATAATATCATATAATGAGTCCTTTTGTGTCTGACTTCCTTCTCTTAGCCTAATACCTGAGATTCATCCAACTTGTTCCATGTATCAATAGTTTGTTCCTTTTTATTGCTAACGTAGTATTTATGTACAGATGAACCACAGTTTATCCATTTGCCAGTTCACAAACATTTCCTTCCTCCCATTTTGGGACAGTTATAAATAAAGATGCTGTAAACATTTGAGTGAAGTTCTTTTGTGTACTCTATAGTCTTAAAAAATACAAATTTTTGTAGAAGTTTATAAAACACAACCAAAATAAAACCCCCAAGAGATGGATGTTTTTCTGAAGAAAGCAAGCCTCTGTCAACTTGCATATTCCTTAAAACAAAATGACCCATATATTTGATAACACTATTTCTCAGTATATCAAAATATGAATCTCCAGAAAACACATATCCATTTGGTGGATACCATTAGTTGTCCTCTGATATTTGTAACCCCACTTACCACGGTATTAAAATATTTAGCTGACCACATATGGACTACATTTCCCTGTTGTCCCTTCAGCTGTACCTGATCTTGTGATACAGTTTTGAGCAATGGAATGTAGACAGAAATATCCTCTTGTAGCCAACCGGCCTGCCCTTAGGAGATAGGTTCTTCATGATGTCGTCCTCTCCTACTGGCTGGACCACAGATCTGATAGCACACTGAACAGTGTCACTTGGTACTGTGAGGGACTGAGGCCATGCCTTGGGAAGATGAGCTAGAAGGAATCCAAGTCCAAGGACTTGGTGGGGCAGAACTACCCTTCCTAGTGTTGGATTGCTTACCTTCAGAATGCATTTTCTGGAGAGAGAATTACACTTACTTTATTTAAGCTACTGTTGTTTGGGATTTTCTATCACACCCCTATATAACCTCAGCACAGCACAGACTGCCATATTCAATTCAAATTGTAAGAGAGCAAGAAGACTCATGTTTTTGTGACGTACCTGTACTTAAAGCACCAGGAGAGCCATGGGGGGCAGAACAGTACCTTAATAGAAGCTCCAGCAAAGCGAGAAAGCTGTTTGATGTGCTGTCCCTGCTTGCCAATGATAGCGCCAACAGACAGTGCTGGGATAAACAGATGGACAGTCTCTGTTTCTGATTGCTGTTGGGAGAGATGGACAGGACATACATGCTTATTTGATACAAGTCAGGCTATTACTGTTGACACAGTGATGGATGCCTTCTCATATACTAAAAATACTAGGATAGTTTAGGAAAAACCACCACAGTAAATTGATATGTTTCATAACAGGTCAAGAAGTTATATATTCATCCTGAATATATTTAAAATGTGACTTTACACAGTTTTCTTAAACTTTGAATTAGTCACCATATTAGACTTAAAAGATGAAGTTTAAATAGAATAGAGGGATAAGATTGTGTTTAAAATTAATTCAGATCCACCATCACTATATTCAAGGTGGATTCAAGTAAATGAAATTCTGGGTTACGTATCAACAGATATGACCACATCCAAGCATACCTACTCTACACGTTATCCATGCAGGTTTTGCTTCTTAAACACGTACCTGGGGGAAGTATTCTCAAAGGGAAAAAACAATCTCATTACACATGACTGAATTGTGTCAAACCTTAATACTACCATTCAGTGCTTTCACAACCAAGCACAGGATAGGATTAGAACTAATTCACTTCAGTGGTAAAATGCCCTAACATTCTTTCTCATATAATTCTTCATTCATTCCATCTCTGCCTTTCCTTTGCACTTTACATGTGGATAAATGGGAAAACATTTTGAAGGCTAGCTCCTAAAAGGTTTTTCCTTTTGTGTAATCCTAAATGGATTTTATCTGTATGTTTTCCTCATCTTCCTCCCTCAAGCCTACTGTGCCCTTCCTGAACCTCCCTTCAAACATTCTTGCAAGGCTGAAGGACACACACTCAACAGATCAGTTTGCACTGACTGGGTTCCTAATAAGGCCAATTCCAGGTTGTAATATTACCAGAATGCAGCAGCAGTGCACATACTCATGCAGTGAACACTTCTTTACCTTCTAACAGTAAGAAATGCATGCTTCCTCTTACTATGCTGTTGGACAGTGACTGTAATGGGGTATGTGGTGGGGACTTGATAACGGGGGGAATCTAGTAATCACAATGTTGCTCATGTAATTGTATATTAATGATACCCAAATAAATAAATAAATAAATAAAATACATGCTTCCAAGGGTAAGTTAATTCTAAGAAATTTATTCCAATGAATATTTTAAAAGAATCTTTTCAGAGCAGTTTTAGGTTCACAAGAAAATTGAGGGTGGTACAGAGACCTATAGATGCCAAGAAATACTGTTAAGATGAGCCACACTGAATAGACCAAGAAAATCATAATAATCATAATATACATTTGTTTTTAAAAATCAGCATGTATAAACTAAGGTTTCCAGAGATGTTAAAAGACACTTTGCAAGAAATATAATACATGAAAATAAGTGTACATATGAACTACTTGGTAAGAAACACCTCACAGAATTCTTGAACTTTCTTTTATTCCTATTATATAGGATACTACATAAATTTCGTTCGCAGGTATTCATCATTCCTGTAATATGTGCATATATAGCCATAAAATGGCTGCAGTCTAATTTCTAGTTTTTTAAACTCTTTCCAAGTTCTTAAAAACTCCCAAAGGCATGCCAACAGCTTTGCTTTCAAGCATCTCAGGAGCTAGGGAAATCTTTTAGAATCTGATCATTTTAAGCAGTTCCTGAAAAATTAGTCAAAACAACAGCACTGGGCACATTCATTTTTACTAAATGTGAAAACAAGTTTCTGCTGCTTAATGTTGGTCCACCAAATGACATCACCACTATTCCTGTGCAAAATTACTAGTGGCATTAATGGCTCCATCTTCTCCCTGTGAGCCCAGAGCGGAGGCAGAGAACATGAAGCACTGACCACCACAGGTCTTGGGGAAATAGCAATGATGGATGGCAGAAGCCTACTAGAGATGAATCAGCCATTCCACTTGTCCCTCAACATACACTTAACAGAGGTCGGCTCCATAGGATGTGGTTTATACACACTATCTGGTAGAATTTGTTTTTTAAGACTTCAGTTTCCTTCCTCTGAAGCAAAGATTTTGTTCAACAAATTAGTAAAAACAGTCTAGAAATAACAAGAGGGCTGGGCTAGCTCTTCAAGTAAAAAGTGAACCTTCTGCCTATTTGCAAATTATAATAGGGACATGAGAAAAGGGAAATTGTATTAGACAAGGTAAAAATTATGACACAACAATGATAAATCTGAAAATGTCAAAAATTGGACTAGCAATTACCAAAATCAATCAGAAAAACTTACACTGACCAAAAGCTCTACAATCAATTAATCACCAAAATGAACTGTCAAACCCAATAGTTTTAATTCTTTCAAGCCAAATGTTTGGGAAGAATGACAAAACAATGAAAAGCAAAATCTGTTTCATGGGGTGTGGGGGAGTGGGGAGGAGACAGGTACTAAATAAGCCAAAAATAAATACACGGGAGCACAATACAAATATCATGTTCAAACTTGCTTTCTTAACAGCACAAAAAAACTTGGGTACCTTCCGTTGTCATTCCTATGTCCCCACCTCTTTCTAGTAACAGAGAATTCCTTTAAAGAGACACAACACATTTATCTCTTTGTTGTGTATTTGTGTCTGATTTCCAATTTTTAACTAATTGATGAAATCAAAATTTGTACAATTTGTACCCTTGTACACATCTATTGCATAAATTCTTAGAACTACTGAGTCAGATCTAAGAGGAATATAACTATGATTGGCAGAGGTATACAACAATGCTGTGGGGTAAGTCTGTGAGTTTCCTCTGTGAGGTGCTATGTGTTATTTCATTTACACCCCACAACTGATCCAACGGATGCAAATTGGCATTCCAAATTTAAGGGTGAAAAAAACTTAGCCAGAGAGATGAAGTCATTGGCACAATGTCAGATATTAACTGATGTTGGAGCTAGGATTGAAATCTGGGCTTTTCTATCTCCTAAATCATGTTCACACACAAAAAAGCAGTACATACTCTGCTTCCAACAGGTACAGATGTAATTTCAATTACACATAAAGCTGCTGAAGTTACTCTTTAAAAAATGCACAACAGAACTCTCATTCAAGGAGTGCTGCCCTCCCCTCTTCTATCTGCATGAGTCAAAAGAATTTTTTATTTTGAACAGGGATAACTAAAGACCAAGAATGATAAAATGGGCTCAAAAGGAATACATCATGGGGATGTAATGTACATGACAACTATAAATACTGCACTGCATATTTGAAAGTTGCCTTTTAAGAATACATCTTAAAAATATATGAAGAACTCACATGCCTCAACAACCAAAAAGCAAATAACCCATTAAAAAATGGGCAGAGGATTTCAACACTTTTTCAAAGAAGAAATTCAGATGGCCAACAGGCACATGAAAAGATGCTCCACATCGTTAATCATCAGAGAAATGCAAATTAAAACCACAATGAGATATCACCTCACACTAGTTAGGATGGCCAACATCCAAAAAGACAATAACAAATGCTGACAAGGATGTGGAGAAAGGAGAACCCTCCTACACTGTTGGTGGGAATGTCATGTAGTTCAACATTTGTGGAAAGTAGTATGGAGGTTCCTCAAAAAACTAAAAATAGAATACCATATGACCCAGGAATCCCACTCCTAGGAATTTACCCAAAGAATACAAGTTCTCAGATTCAGAAACACATATGCACCCCTATTACAATGGTCAAGATATGGAAGCAACCTAAGTGTCCATCAGTAGATGAATGGATAAAGAAGAGGTGGTACATATACACAATGGAATATTATGCAGCTATAAGAAAAACAAATCCTACCATCTGCACCAACATGCATGGAGCTGGAGGATATTATGCTCAGTGAAATAAGCCAGGTGGAGAAAGAAAAGTGCCAAATGATTTCCCTCATTTGTGGAGTATAACAACAAAGCAAAACTGAAGGAACAAAATAGCAGGAGAGTCACAGACTCTAAGTGACTAGCAGTTATCAAAGGGGAGGAGTGGAGGAGGGAGAAGAGGATTGAGGGGTATTGTGATTGACATACATGGTGTGGGGGGGATCACAGGGAAGACAGTGTAGCACAGAGAAGGCAAATAATGATTCTGTGGCATCTTACCACACTGATGGACAGTGACTGCAATGGGGTGGGGGTAGGGCATTTGATAATATGGATCAGTTGAAACCACAATGTTGGTCATGTGAAACCTTCCTAAGATTATACATCAATGATACCTTAATTTTGAAAAAAATCAAAGAAATAATTGCAAAAATTGTTAATAAAAAATACATCTTAAAAGTTCTCATCACAAGAGGAAAAAATCTGTATAATACGGTGATGGATGTCAACTAGACTTTCTTACTATGGTGATCATTCTGCAATACAGATTGATCCTTGAACAATGGGTTTGAACTGCGCAGGTCCACTTACATGTGGATTTTTTCAATAAATATATTAGAAAAATTTTTGGAGATCTGCCAACAATTTGAAAAACATTTTTTTTCTAGCTTTATCATAATATATTTATATAACATACAAGATATGTGTTAACTTTATGTTATCAGTAAGGCTTCTGGTCAACAGTAGCTATTAATAGCCAAGCTTTTGAAGAGCCAAAAGTTATACAACAGACTTTTCAACTACACAGGGTGCGGGCACCCCTAATCCCTGCATTGTTGAAGGGATCCACTGTGTACAAATACTGAATCATTGTGCTGTATACTTGGAACTAATATGTCACATGTCACTTAAAACTCAATTTAAAAAAACCCAAAAAGCCCCCAGATTAGATTAACTGAATCGCCAAGGGTGGTGGTGGGTTGGCAGGGAGAATGTGGCTCTACTGTAACAAGGATGAGGAGGATCTGTCGTCTTACATGCATACACCCATCATAAGCATACTTAGGATACTTTGTAACTTAAACCTAAGAACTTCAATGTTTCCATTATGAGAATAATATAACCACAGAAACGTTTTCAAGAAGAAAAATCTGTAATTCCTTCGTCTTTACCTGACAGTTATTTTGCTACATCTGAGGATGCTATTTTAAGATCTTCAGAATGTTTGCTTTCTATTTTTTCACTGATTTCTATAATACTGCAATCAAATCTTTAAACATAAATCCTATGCCTTTGTACAAATACTTCTAAGATTTTATGCTATGGAAATGCTGGATCAGAGCATGGACATTTAAAATTTGACAGATATTTCCAAATTCTCATACTAAGTAGTTTATCTTATGGGCAACAAAGGTTTTAAAGAGGAAATCAATTTACTTGGAACCATGCCTTTCACACCTATGAAAAATAAAAGCAATGCATGATTCCAGAACCCACCCCTAGTTTCCTACAATGAAAATCATCTAAATTCTATTCTTTCTAAGCCCTTATCTATAACCTCTACTACATGCCCCATATTTCCTGTAGAAGTTAACCTAGAATTCAACTCCAAAGAATATTCTTGATGAAAACCATTAGATTTTTCTCTGATCATTGGATTTCTTCAAAATCTGCATAAATAGATGTATTATATTTATTCCTTACAATTTGGCTTTTCTTTGGCATTCCCTGTGTTTCCCAGGATAACGTAAGACACTACTGGTCTTAATATAGTTCTCCAGCTGAATGAAGTCTCCCTTGTAGCTCTATAAGCATTCTTAGAACACACCCACCAGAAGAGGTTTTTGCCTTCCTACTCAACTCTTGCCTGTGGAGATTTGTGGTAAGGACCTGTCCTGCAGAGCTCGGCCAAGTCACTTCTGTTGCCATTCATCACTGAAGAACACCAAGTAAAATTATTTCCTTCTTCAGTATTTCCAAGTCATAAGAACAATGCAACTCTTGGCAAAGCACCATACCTTACAGCCTGCAATGTATCAGGCAATTACCAAATACCATTTATTCCAGAGGGATACTTTGAGCCTTTCTTATTTTAACAAGTAGATAGACCAACTAAATTAAAGCTAGTTGGCCATAACTAACTGACCTAAAACTGTGTTCAATGTTATATCTATTTTGTCATTCTAGTCTTTATATTAAAAACAGATACATTAATCTTAACCAGGTAAAGACAGGATCTAAGTATTTTTATCTGAGAACATCCATATCATGTTTTCCTAAATAGTACTTTTTTCTGGTGGAGGTGGCGTGGGGTCAGGGTCCGGCAGTGATAAAGACCTTTTTCAATGATCAAACTAAATCTAATGCATAACTCACCCAAATCTGGCACACTGTATTTTGCCATGACTATCATTATTTGTTTTTTTGGGTCTTGTTCCAGAAACATTTTGTGCTGCTTACAAAATACATATAATCTAGAAAGACAAAACAAAGGAAGTGAAGAAATAATATAGAGACCTGAACAAAAAAGATAAGACAAATCCAGAAATGTTGTTACTATACAAATTTGGCTCTAAGCTTCCTAGCAGCTAATTTTAAAAATTAGTTAATTATATAATTAATTAATAGGATGACTTACCATGTCTCTAATAGAAAAACTATACACTTGCTTAGTAAAAACTGCTCTTCATGGGCTGAGGATTTGAACAGACACTTCTCCAAAGAAGAAATTCAGATGGCCAACAGGCACATGAAAAGATGCTCCACATTGATAATTATCAGGGAAATGCAAATTAAAACCACAATGAGATATCACCTCACACCAGTTAGGATGGCCAACATCCAAAAGACAAGGAACAGCAAATGCTGGCAAGGATGTGGAGAAAAGGGGAACCCTCCTACACTGCTGATGGGCATGTAAATTAGTTCAACCACTGTGGAAAGCATGGAGGTTCCTCAAAAAACTACAAATACAAATACCATTTGACCCTGGAATCCCACTTCTTGGAATATACCCTAAGAAAACAGGAATATAGATTCAAAAAGACATTGCACCCCTATGTTTATCACAGCACTATTTACAATAGCCACGATACGGAAGCAACCCAAGTGTCCATCAGCAGGTGAATGGATAAAGATGTGGTACATATACACAATGGAATATTATTTAGCCATAAGAAGAAAACAAATCTTACCATTTGCAACAACATGGATGGAGCCAAAGGTTATTATGCTCAGTGAAATAAGCCAGGCAGAGAAAGACAAGTACCAAATGATTTCACCCATTTGTGGAGTTTAACAACAAAGCAAAACTGAAGGAAAAACAACAGCAGACTCACAGAACCCAAGAAAGGACTAGCAGTTACCAAAGGGAAGGGGTCGGAGAAGGTGGGTCAGGAGGGAGGGAGAAGGGGAATAAGGGGCATTAGATTAGCAACATAACATAGGGGAAGCATGGGGAAGGCAGTATAGCACAGAGAAGACAAGTAGTGACTCCATAGCATCTTATATTGTTAATGGACAGTGACTTCAATGGGGTGGTGGGGGGACTTGATAATATGGGTGAATGTTGTAATCACAATGTTCAGTGTGAAACCTTCAGAAGATTGTATATCAATGAAACCTTAGTAAAAAAAAATTTTTAAACCTGCTTTTCCTGGGACTGATTCAACAGAGCAACTTCTGAATGTCCTTGGAGGACTAACGGAACAGCCATCATCCTTAGAGCAAGTCTCAGAGCCTCACAAACACATTCTGATTGTCCTAGCTTAGATGACACTGAAGACCACTGGTATGAGAAGAGCTCAGATGCAAAACGATGTTTGCTGTAGCCTCCAAAGCTAAACAAAAAAAAGACCTTCCTGACACAGTGATGAAAAGCTATCAATGCTTTTGCTTGTTAACTTTGGGAGGTGAGGGTGGGGGAGGAGGTAACAAATACAATACAAAGGATAAATTTAAAAAGTGCGTGAAGTTTTGGAAAGGAATGCTGGTCAGCAGAAGTGAAAATGACCAGAAGAGAAAGAAGGGGCAAGGAGACACGAAGAATCGGTATGCGGACAATGACAACAGACGCAATGGGACCTATCAACTGTAAAAGCAGTGCCGATGCAAACTGGGCGGCCCAGGAGGTGGCGCCCTGGGCTGACAGGCAGCAACACATACTCCTGGCCAACAGTCTCTTAATAAAGGTTGACTCATTCAGGTATCAGAAGTGTGATGAGACATTTCAGAATACTGTCCCATTCCCTCTGCTCCCATTCCATCTCCTCCAAGCACCTCCCTGACCATAAATAACTTCAAAGAAATTGTCTTCGGAGACTGTAAGGCCCCTCACATAAATATCTTGTCTTCTTGACAATCACTGCACTGCTCTCTGGTACAAACCGTTCTTATATGGATTTTGCATAGTAAGCCATGACTCCAGAATTTGGACAGCCAGAAAGCAGATCAATTTAATTTTTACTTACAAAACTAAGAAGCCAGAATAGTGGTTTATGATAAGCCTCTTTTCTCTGTAAAGACTTAAATCTCTGAACCCAAGAATCCCATTCCTTGGAATTTACCCAAAGAATGCAACTTCTCATATTCAAAAAGACATATGCACCCCTATGTTTATAGCAGCACTATTTACCATAGCTAAGATAGGGAAGCAACCCAAGTGTCCATCAGCAGGTGAATGGATAAAGAAGATGTGGTACATATACACAATGGAATACTATTCAGCCATAAGAAAGAAACAAATCCTACCATTTGCAACAACATGGATGGAGCTAGAGGATACTATACTAAGTGAAATAAGCCAGAAGGAGAAAGACAAGTGCCAAATGATTTCCCTCAGTTGTGGAGTATAACAATGAAGCAAAACTGAAGGAACAAAACGGCAGCAGACTCACAGACTCCAAGAAAGGACTAGCGGTTACCAAAAAGGAAGGGTGGGTCGGGAGGGAGGGAGAAGGGGATAGAGGGGTATTATGTTTGGCACACACGGTGGGGGGTGGGGATTATGGGGAAGACAGTGTAACACAGAAAAGACAAGTCATGACTGTGGCATCTTACTACACTGATGGACAGTGACTGCAGTGGGGTATGGGGACGACTTGATAATATGGGTAAATGTAGTAACCACATTGTTTTTTCATGTGAAACCTTCATAAGAGTGTACATCAATAATACCTTAATAAAACAAACAAAAAAAGATTTAAATCTCCAGCATTACCCTTTCTTGTTATGTATTATTTGCATTTAAGGGAATGTTCAGCTACATGACCCTGAAACCTTCCTACACCTTCAGAAGTGAGGAACAGTTAAAGAACACAGGCTGCTTCCCAGTGGACTTCTGCCAAATGCCTATCAGCAAAACTTCCTTTGGACTTCTTGGCAGACTCTGCTACAGCTTAAAATAAGAGAAGAACAAAGCTACTCAACTAAAGTTTGCATAACTGTTGAAGTCTGCCAATGAGTAATTCCTAATCATCTATCACGAGGAGTTCCAAGAAGGAGCAAACAGTAAGGTTAGCTGTGTTTACTTTGTGGGGAACAGAACCTAAGACATCACAAAGGCATGGAGACATGAGTTCCAGCCAACAAGACCAGCCTCCAGGAACCTAAAGGATGCCAGTGTTTTTCTTTGACTTGTAAAATAGATACTCCTAGGGTTTTTTTTTCTTTTGCTTTAATAGAGTTTGGTCTGGAACTAGAATTAAGTTTACTCAACTCCATGACCTGAACAGAAAGCCTTAAAAAAAAAAAAAAGAAAATTTCTCTCCTTAACTAAGTAACCAGGGCCTCTTAAGAGGTAATAAATGTATGCAATGAGTTATTTACTTTGAAATTGTTACTAACAAAAGAGCTGCACCCACATAAGAAACCCTAAGGAGTAAGACTAAGAGACTGCAGTCATCTGATCTAAAAATTCCTTCTGACACATAAAATATTTTGTTTCTTAAAGAGCACCTTACACAGGCTAAGACAGAAGCAAGTGTTCACCTTTCCTGCCTACTCCATAAGCAGAAAGTTAGCAGTTTTAAGATTACACTACTCTTCTGGAAACTTCTGGGAGGACTCCAAAAACACTATCAAAATTATGAAGACAACGGCACTTGGACCAACTTCTGCCAATCCAAACACAAGCAGCCAAGACCAACTAGGGATGGTGTGCGCTATGCCAATTCCAGCTCTTGCTCTGTTCGCTAGCTGCCAATTGCTTTTTTCCTACTGTTGGAGCATTTCTGAAAGAAGAGTTTCTCGTCATTTAGAAACTCGAAGTTCGCCAATTAAGTATTGCCTGAGCCAGCTGCTAGGCAGAAACTAGAGACTTTTTTGTCTGTTGGAAGAACCAACGCTTTGGCTCTACTGGAAAAATCCACCTGGCAGGTACCAGGAAGAAGAGTATGTTGTGGGGGGAAGAGTGGGCAAAATGCTGGAATGGAATAGAGGCAAGGGATTTATCTAAAGACAAGATGCCTTAGTTTTACTTATGTTACAAGGCAGAAGTGAAAACATGAGTAGAAAAATAAGACAACTCTAGAAGAAGCTGTACATAAAATAGATTCTTGGAAACATCTAGTCATCAAAAGCTACTCCTTGCCAGGAAAATATACATTGAAAGTAAAAGCAGAGATTCACTGCTAACCTACAGGGAACCAGCAATAGAGACGACCCGAGTGAGTGACCAGACTCCTGCGAGGGTCCAAGGAGCAGCGACCGTCTCAGCAGCAGCTGTGGGGTATTGTTCACGCTGAGAGCAAATACCTGCCAGCCTTTAATTCTCTAACCCAGTTTTTAAGTAAATGTCGTCACAGACCTTCACAGACCTACAATACTAGGTTCCTCAGCAAGAAGAAAAGTGGAGCCAAGGGGAACAGAAAGAAATGTAAGAAGCAATGGCAAGCAAAAAAATGGATACATCTTTGGCCAATGTAATTATTGCCTTTAAAAACAATACTTAATTTGGGTTTCAAAGAGTGGTCACACTAGATACCCTTAACAGTATCAGGGATTTGGGTTTTAGAAAGAGAGCAAAGAGATAATAGACAGTGAAGGCAAAGCTAGTCCAACTAAATACTCCCCCACCTCTACTCCGCAAGAAGTTGCATACATAGAATTTGATTGGTATCAAGAAACACAATACAATTCTTTGAAAACTGTGTTTTCTCTTTCTTACATGAAAATTAATGTACAGGAGTGGACTCTGGAACACAGAAGGTTCTCCTACAGAATTAACTCATTCTCCTGGGCTTCCACCCACCAGCCCCTCAGAGAGAACTTAAAAGCTTACTTCCTCCCTCCGGGGCTCTGAGAGATCCCCTTAACAGGTACTACAGCTAAGCCCAGTAGGACAGAGTCAAATAGCGGCCCCAACATCTATTCATCTATTAAGTTATGGACCTCTTCCCAGCCTCTCCTGCAGGTATTTGTGGCCAGGGGTTAGGTTCTGACAAACACCATGCCAGTGGAAGTGTGAAAAGCTATCCTCAGGCAGTTTCCTTATATGAGGCGGATGCCAATTTTTGATCCTTCATCCTTCTTGCTGGCTGGAGTGAAACTGTGTCTGGAGCTTGAGCAGGCACCCTGGGCCAGGAGGCGTAGTGGCACGCTAAGCCTACAGCAGCGTGCCAGTCCTAAACAATACGGCAGAACTTTACCTGTATTGGATTATCTACCCACCAACCTTTCTCATGAAAAAGGAAAATTCATTTAAACAAACATTTCCGCCTATAGCACAAAGCCAAAGCTAATCCTGATACACACAGCATGCCAAAATATATTTAGAAGCATGAGAACAGACAAATGGCAGCATCCCACAGACATTTTTGGCCTGATAGTTGCCTATGGGTTGAAATGACAGGTGGTCCAGAGAAAAAGGGGTGAGTTTTCCACCGCACTTTAGAGCACTGAAGCTAAGCAGAGGCACGCACATGAGTGCTGCATATATGCTCATCCCAAATATTGTCTCCCATGCATTTTTCCCCCCAACATTTAAGTCCACCCTCCATAGAATACTAAACATTCCTTGCCTAATTGTAGTTCCTGACAATGAGTAACAAAAAGTGACCTTTACAAAACCACAAGTTTCTGGGCTTGCATCTGCTCCCAGAGGGAGATTTTTGATTCATATAAGTTCAAGGTGGGGCACAGATTACTGATCAGTTAAACAGAGCAGCTGTTGTTAACCTTGGCTACACACTGGACCCAGCTAGAGACCTTTACAGAATAATGATGCCTGGTTTTCTCCTGCACCCCCTACCTCAGGGGTCTGGGTGATTTTTTATAAATAACAAAGAACAATTTTCCCCTTATAGCAGGAAGTAGAGAAAGCTACACTTTACAGAAGGTTGTAGTTAATAAATAAAAAAACACAAAAAAATAGTAATATATGACTTGGGCAAATGTCAGCAATGGATATTAAACCCACTGGGTGAAAGACTGTTGGGGAGCAAGATACTCATATGTTCTCAAAGTACTACTGATCACTTCTTAATCACAAATGGGAAAGGTACACAGAGAAATCAGACAGACACCACCTCAATCACATGATTAAAAAACATAACCACTAATGAGACACAGTATTATCTGCTTCCTGAAGTGACACACAAAGGTATTCCTGCCCTAAGAAAGGTATGACCTGAGCCAGGCAAATCCAAATTAGGGGCCATTCCATAAAACCACTGGTCTGAATTTTCCAGTGCCATAAAGAAAACAGGGAGTGGGCAGGGGGATGGAGTCCTGTTAGCAATGAAAAGGGGGCTAAAGACCCATGACAACTACATGCAGTGCATGATCCTTGATTGGATTCTTTGTTGAAAACACACAGCTATATAGAACATTACTGGGGTAACCATGGAGATTTAAATAATGGAGTGCATATTAAATAATCGTATTGTGCCAAATTTCTTAAGGGTGATGATAGAATTGTGGTTAACATCAATGTGAATCTCCTTGAAGGGAAAAGTTCAAAATAGTACAATGTTCTCATTAGTAGTTATCTTTAATTATAAAGTTTGTAAAACATATACCAAATATCCAAGAGAGCATTATGTATCTATGTGTTTATGAGATGAAAAGGTAATTGTGAGGACCTATTTTTAAAACCAACAAAAGCAAAGATTTCTTGCATTTTTAAGACAAAGGTAGATTACAGAAATATGTCTCCTTTCCACTTTTAAGGTCTGTGGATAATCCCTGACAGTCTTTAAGATCTAAGACTAATACAGTGTCAGTTTCAATCTACAGAAAAATCACAAGAACATACTTGTCTTCAGCAAACACGGTACAGCCACAATTTATCAGCCATTCTAACTAGAGGACAGATCTGCCCTTTTTCATAGCATTTACAGTGTTTTGAGTGGTAACTCCTACACCAACTTAGAGCAACATCCAGATGTGAGGTTGGGGATTGCATTCTATCACTGCCTGGAACACATGCAGAGTAAAATGCCCAGGGGAATTCTGCAAAGAACATGGACTGCTGAGACTGTCCACATTTTATCCCTTTAAGAATGAGAACTACCTTTTCCTGACCTGGCCACCAGGTGGGCCCTCACGGGTCTGAGTTCTTGCCCTTGCCTTGTGTTTACCTTTCCTGCTGGCAGCTTCTGTGTCTCGTTCGCACCGACTGCTTCAAATAGCACCGACTTGATTTTACAATCTCAGGAGAAGGACCACCTATTCCAGTGAGGTGTTCCCTACATTCACTCTTGGCTCACTTTATTAAAGATCATTGATCCCCAACCTCCTTTTTTCATTCTGAAAATAAGACAAAATTGCTACTTGTTTTAAATCGTTTAGACATTTAAAATTGTAAAAGTGCTTTGGAAATGTTTTTAATATGATCTCATGTCTCTTAAGACAATCCTAATTTTTCTAACACAGGAATCCATTACACAGAACCTATTGTTAAATCAGAAAATTAACTAAATCCAAGTAGTATTCATGTTATTTTATTTGTGGATTAAAAAATCCACAGGGAGCCCTAGCCATTCACTTATGGAATTTTTGCCACTGAATCATCCACAGGGCAGATCGGGGTGGGGCGGGGCTCTCAGCCCACGGCTCTGTCCACCAGGCTCCGGCAGCATCCAGGTGCAAACATGCCAGCTACTTCACAGCAGCTTTGGCTGTGGTGGAAAGCTTCAGGTAACGCATAATGAATCTGTTCACACTTGATACGGCACTAAAAGTCTGATACCTATATCTTTAGATGAATGGGCTTTGCTATGTGGTTTCCAAGACTGAACGTGTGCAAAGTTGCAGATGAGTGCAGCAGAAGCTGCCGATGCTGTGGTGGTGAAGGCAGAAGCACACACTTCAGGAGGAGGGCAAAGCTCAGACCCCCAAACCATCTGGCGGCTTCAAGGACAGGCAAAGGAAATACTGGTTCTTAAAGATAACATATGAACACGCTCAGCAAGCTATGCTCTCTGTACAGTTTCAGTGGCATTTGAGTCCACCCACCTGTATTCCAGGCAATGATAAAATGGACTCCTCCACCTCTTCTACTTGGATACCTCCCTGAATTGGTCTGGGAGTTACCACTCAACACTGAAGACAGCTTAACAGGAAGGGAGAGCTACAGAAACAAATTCATGAAGGAAGATCCTAGAATGTTGTTAATTTATTTCACATGATTGTCTACCTCCAATTATTGATAATGCAACTGAATTCTGAACTATTTTTAAAAAAATTACTGTGTAAGGTGCTTGCTGTGCTGCAATTATTTTGATTCTATCCCTCTCTTCCACTTCCAACCTCATGGAAAATGCTATTCTTAAGTGGCAAGTACAAACATAAGGTTACTTCATAATAATCTGTTCACAAAAGCTGTTTAACATTTGCATGTGCACACACACACACACACACACACACACACGATTTGTGAGCTCACCGTTTAAACAGGATGAACACTCAAAACACAAAACATGTCCAGTCTTTATTGACCTCTCAAAGCAGTTAACTTCCAGCCGAAGTGAAAGATGAAGGAAGCCTTTTAAAAACCTTTCCTTCAAACATTTAAAAATAACTTTTACCCCTTCCCAAAGTCTCAAACTTTTCTTTTGATATTTAAAAACCATGTTGACCTCTTTACCACCCCAAAACATCAAAAGTAATGACTCATGTATCTACTCTATGAAGGAGTAAATTAAGAAGGTTCTATAGACAAGAACTGGGACCCACGTGTTGGCTCTAAACTGATGATAGATCAGCATGGGGACTAGGTTTTACATTAATATATTTCCCAATTAGCTTTTAATGTCACACTACTTGATTGGAAAAAGTCTGACTGTATCCCTTTGACTGCATCCCACTTAACCATAAAGAAAGCGAAGCACATTATCTTACCTCAAACTGTGGGTAAGGAGCAGTCATAGCTGAAGGGGGCCCTGAGGTGGGAGGTGGCATCCCTGAAGTGGGTGGGAACAGACCCAAGGCATTCAAATTTAATCCAGGTATTAAATGTGCTTGAAGCTGCAATGGTAAAAAGATCCCTTCATTTTTCAATTAAAAGATCAAGTGTAATTGAGCATTTACAAGTGACAATGTTCAGATTGTGATCTCTTGTCTAGCTAAGAAAAAAAAATCACTTTATGGCTTAAACTTAAGAACAAAGCAGATGTTCCATGTAATTATATTTGAGTATATAGTTTATAACTCTAAATATTTCTTGGTATTTTTAAATCCTTATGCTCACTTGCCCCCTACTTGATCTGAAGCTAGGTTGCCAAAGCAGAAAACACAGCTTTCTTTTCCTTTATGACCAGCTCACAGTGCTTAGACAAACATGTACTCTGTATATTGTGGGCACACAGTGAATACAGACTGGAAATCTTGCATTAGTTGAAGAAGCAAGCAAGCAAGATATGTTCACTGAAAAGCAAAGCAGATATACAGAATCAACTATTAAGAGAGCTCTACTCCTTGGATAAAATTTGGCAATCATGGGTCTAAAGGCCTAAAATAACGTCAAAGCTCTCTGGAAACCAGGTCCTGTCCCCATGTAACTATGGCAACTAAATATCTCTCTGGATTGGATCCAGGAACCAGAAAGGGGATTTTGCTTTGGCTTAAGGAAAGGGTTGAGAAAGTAAGGTAGAGATTAGAGAGTTGGGACTTGAGCATACTGGAGAATCTTTTTAAAAGGCGTAGGGGGTCAGTTTTACTCCCAGCTGACTCTGAAACATTTGGACAAACAATGAAAATGTGAAGGTAGGTAGGCAGGCAGTCATGTGGGGTAAAATGATTAGCTAATAGGCTCTTCTCACAAAGGCACTATAATTTTTAAATTACCCTTCTTTTGGGTATAATGTTTCAGATGACAGGCCCAACTGAGGATTTTTTTTCCAGTCATTTACTTGAAACTCAAGGTGGATTTTTTAAATGTTACAGGCTCATCAGCACCATTCCATCTATTAAGGAGTCACAAATTCACTCTACTCGCCTTAGTTGCACCACTGTTCTGTCATTTTTAGTTATTTTATCTCCAAGGTTTATGAGTAACCAAGTTTTAAACCTGTACTCTTAACAATAGCTTTTATATATACTTTATCCTGTTATCCTAATAGGGTGCAATGTAGGCAGCAGCCCCATTTTACACATGAGGAAATGTGGACTCAGTAAGTTGTCCAAGAGGAGAGAGCTGCAGCTAATGAATGGTTCAGGTGGCATTCAAACCAAGTTTACATACCTCTAAAGCTGACATTCTAACTAGACTAAGCTCTCTCTAATTAACATTGTATGGGAGATAATATTTTTTAAAAAAACATAAGTATCGGCCTTACCTCACAGATTACAAAGTAAGACTAAAATATTGGCTAAAATCGTAGATAGCTAAGCCTAATGTCAAAATCTGTGTCTTCTCAACTAACCCAGGGCACTAGGGTGCTAAAAATCAACTAGAAACTACATCTAATGTTGACACCATTAAAGAAATCAATATTAATACAATTGAAAACATCTTGTAAAACTGTTTATCAAAATAAAGACATGGTTCTTATTAAAACTAACATTCATAGAAGCAATATCATTTTCATAAGACTCCCTGATTTTCTTCATTATCTCTTCCTCAGCTCTGGCACATGTTTCAACACTGCCTTTAACTGTAATCGTGCGTTCCGGATTATACAGCGTCAATTCCTGCAATCTGCAGATTGAAAAAGAGGGGAAAGAGAAAGAATGGAAATTATAGGAGGAAGACAGTTAATAATAGTTCAGCCGCAGATGGCAATTAAAACTCAACTGTGGAGGGTGGCAATATGTAAAAGGGGGTGGTTAGACGTGATGAAAAATGAGTAAGCCCCAAAAGACATGAATCCAAGAACTGTCAAGCTGCAGGACAGAAGAAAACACTTCCCCTCCCACCTTCCCAATAAAAATTACTGGTGTACACAGTTTATTAAGTCATTTTAAACACAGTGTACTTCTTGAGACCACTTAAGGTCAAACTTTTTTCGTAATTTAAGAATGAAATATAAAGAAAATGGCCAGAGACATGTATAATTTTAGTGGAACCAAGAACCAGATGGGCACATCTTTTAATTAGTATGCAGAGACCAATTCTGGCATAATTGACATTCCCCTACAATTCCATTTTCTGGATCACTGAGCAAGGAATAAGCATGGAAATATTCCAAAAAGGCAAACCAGAATTCGTGTCTCCAAACTTACTCTTTTCCAGTAATTTCAAAATTCAGAGCAAAGTAGGCTGGAGGAAATAATATATATCAATCCTTCTTGACTAAATCAAAACACAGTCCCTAATTACCATTTAGACAACTAAAAACTTAGAACACAACAGCAATGTTCAGAAACCTCCTAGTTTGACCCAGGTCCTGCTGAAGCTTCAAAATCCACTTCATGATACCTGAAACCACTTACACTTAAGCCAGTCAACAGCCTTGAGTGGGGAAGCAATGAGAGATGCTTTCCATGGAAAACAAAACCAAGAATAGATTGAAAGGATATAGAATACTGTCACAGCTCCTTCATGTTCCAGTCAAAATTCTCATGTTCACCACTAGCAGAATATTTTAAGCTAAACTTGAGCCAGGTGAATGGGAGATTATTCCTTTAACTTTTTCTCAAATTTGCTAAAAATGTAAAGAGCTACACAAGGAAGACAATTTGTCTTAGAGTAGGAGTTCTAGTTTCCAGTCTCAACCTACTGCTCCGCTGCCAGGCATCTTATTATACGTCTTTTACAGATGCTTCTGTAACAGCTTTGAAGATTTTTTTCTCTTAAAACCCTCTCATTTCTGAACGTAAAATTCAAAATGGGATACGATCATTGATTATATTCACCACGTTGTGATTTTCTTCTTTCTTTACAACCAAACAAGATGTTCTAATTCTCACCCCCTTCTCTGAAAACCCCTTGCTACACAAACATGTTGCTCCGTCTTTTCCCACCATACTTCCTTAATTTATCAGTCTCTTCCCACCTCATCTTTTTTGGGTACTCTGATGGAAACTAAAGATAGTCACCCTAAAAAATAGGAAAACCTTTCCATATAATGAGAGCATTCATGGACGCTGGGTGTGGGAGCCAGTCTCCAAGATGAGCCACTCCCCAGGAACAGGCAGTGCCCTCCCACGCTGCACAAAGCTGACTTGTTTGTGTAAACAGTATCGCAAGAGCAACAGAGTGTGATTTCTGAGGCTATATTATAAAAGACATTGCAGCCTCTGTCTTGCTCTTTCTTGGACAATTCACTCTGGGGGAAGACAGCTACCATGTCTTGAGGACACCCACGCAGCCCTGTGGGGAGGAGGCGCATGTGCGGAGGAACTGAGGCCTCACACCAACAGCCAGAGCATCAACTTGTCAGTAATTTTAAGAGACCCCAGAGCCACCCAGTTAAGCTGTTCCTAAACACTGGACCCACAGAAACTAGGTGAATAAATGTCTGCAACTATCTGAAGTTGTCAGTGTTGGGACAATTTGCTACACAGGAACGAATAATAACTGAGTTTTATGTTCCAACATTGGAGGTATATGTTAGAGAATCTGACCAACACTTCACCTTGGGTACAGGAGTATAAAGTAGTTAGTGCTCCCTGCCTGTTTAGTGGGAACAGATAATGCTTTTATTGTGGGTTAGAAACAGACAGTAGGCAGTAGGCTGAGTCTGAGAAATGAAGCACAATAATGGCTGTATGGGCTAAGCCAAACAGCTGTAAAATGGGAGAAACTTCTTAATATATAATCTACAGCTTCAAAACAGTCTTTGATTCAAAAGAAAGCAAAGGTAGCACTTACGGAGATATTGTGATTTTAGTGTCTGTGTCTTGCTCAATTTTCTTAAGGTTTCTTCCTTCCTTACCAATAAGACGGCCTACAAAGTTATTATGGGCTAAAATCTTCAAGGGAATCTCCTCCGTGCTGTAAAGGAAAAAAAAAAAAGAAAAGGAAAAACAGTCATGAAATCAGGGTAAGGAAACCCACTCTGGAGCAAAAACACCATTCACTGAACACTTACTACCCACCACATAGGAAGCAGTGAGCTAAGGAGAGTTTAAAGCTTGCTGGTCATTAGCCTGCATTCTAGCAATGCATGAATAGAGGGGGCGGAAAAAATATTAACAAGTATTTGGACAGAAGTCAATTTTTAGAAGTCTTCTCTTATTCATCTTGGGGAATATGCTTCCAATACTTGGTTCTGTTATCTTTAAAAACACCTTTTATTCAAATCCATAATCCTAATCCTCAAAGTCAGAAGACAATGTACAAATGCAAAAAAGCATGATTTCAGTATAAATTTTAAAATACGTATCTGGAGACACATGCAGAATTTACAGAAAAGCTTGACAGTGGTTACACTTTGAGAACAGAATGTAAGGGCAGGAAGAGGGGCTTTCACTTTTTATTTTGTACCTTTCTGAATTTCCAAGTCACACATATCACTGCTTAAAAATGTCACTGGGACTGTGTGGATGATGGTGAACTGCTTTTTACTTTTCTCCATATTAAAAAATAATTATGCTCTTTTAATATAGTGACAAGTTAAGACCTTGTAACTTAAATATATTTCATATATTTTAAAGGTTCCTACAAATTAAGTGCTGGTAATTAGGTCCAACACCATCCTTTGGATTTTACTTCTAGTATAGCACTGTGCTAATATGCGAAGTGCAGCACAGAACTGAGCCTCTGCTCAAAGTTCCTGTGGAAGAGATATTTAGAGTTCCCACTTGGAACACCCCAATACACCTCCAGGTTACCCCAGCCCAGGATTAGGGATTGCCCCACCCCCACACTCCCTGCCCCAGCAGAGTGCAGCTGGGCAGGTGACAAGAGCAGAGCTCTAAGAGCCCTGAATGAAGGTGGGGGGAACTGAGGCCCCTGCTTTGGGTTAATCTCAGGGCTACTTTCTGGACCTTAGACGGGCATCCTATGTTCCCCCACTCACCTTCTTCTACACCTGGACTTTACCCATTGACATTACTCACCGCATATTCAAACATGAATGACAACCAAAAATTTTAAGGACTTATATTTTACAACCATACCAACAGTGCCAACCACTGGGGCCCTTCAGGACAGCTTTCCCTTTGTTGGCAATAAGCAAGAACTGTGCCATAGAATTCCAAAATCAAACATGAATATCAAGCTCTTCATAGGTTAATTCCTTTTACTCACAATTTTATATCTTGAGCTTCCTTATGCATAATCTCCAGAATAGATTTACAAGCTGCAGAGGTGCCCTCGGGGGTGGAAAGGATAGTAATTGACTTCTCAGCAGCACCTGCATTCTCCTTCCGATGGACATCAATTCTTAATGGTGGGCACAGGGAGAGAGGGACGGGAGAGCCATGAGCACAGCCTCACAACAGAGCCTGAAACTACCAACTTGGAAGTCACAGGACTTCTGGGCAAGGAGTAGATGACTCACTTCCCTGAAGACCATAAACTCTTGATAAGCTGTCAGCATTGATGCCTTAGAGACAAATTTTAATTTCAGGAATACTCCCCTTTCTTTCCTCAAGCAGGGGCATCTTTCATTCTGCTCAAGTTGTATGTACTTAATTTTCCTTTTAGATGATACAGAACAAATTTCTCACATCAGAGGGCCTGGATTCAGACAAAAGGCTTCCTTTTGCTCTAAAACAAATAGGAACTGGAACTCATGCCAAGAAGGCTGGAGTTAGAATATCACAAGGTCAAACTTGTTATTTTCTACAGTATATCCACTGTTCATCACATGAGGAGATTTTGCTCATGCGTTTCCTCTTCTAAGGCATTCTGCACTTTGCCTCCTTGATAAAGAAAAGTCCACAACAAACAGTGATAGGAATGGAGCCCAAAGAAGTGGCAATTCTAAGAAAAGCAATTTCAAAGAAAAGCAAATGGCCAATGAACAAAATGATGTTCAACCTCACCAGTAGTTTTAGGCACACAAATTAAAACAAGATGTCATTTTCTTCCAGACCTGGAGTTATCTTAATAGATAAATAAGCATTGGCAAGAGGATAGGTAACTGAGCACCCCCCCACACACACTTTTGGTGGGAGTGTGGAACAAATTAATAGGTCCTATAAGAGCTAAAATGCTCATCATCTCTGGACCCAAGAAGTCTGCCTCTTGTAATATCTCCTCCAGATGGCCAAGACTGGTGTTTCTTACCCTTGGCATTGTTGACATTTTGGGTCACATCAATTCTTGGTTGCGGGGACCACCCCGTGTGTTATAAGATGTTTGGCAGCATCCCTGGCCTCTACCCAACCCACTAGATGCCAATAGTGACAACTGGTCATGACAACCAAAAATGTCTCCAGACATTGCCAAATGTCTGCGGGGGGTTAGGGAAGGATCACTCCTGGTTGAAAACCACTGGTGTAGGAATGGTCACCGCAGCACTCTTTGTAATAAAAGGACAATTGGAATTATCTTTAAAATCCCCACCAGGAAGAGATGGTTAGATAACAGTAAATCAGTATCATACATTTTTAAAAAAATACATGGTAAAATTACAGATACCAACATAGTAAGAGGCCTTATGTGACAAAACCCATATGTGGTTTCTCTTTTAAAGCTGCACATGTTAGCAGATAGTATGAACAAGTCCTGTCAAGAGACATCCCTGATTTAAGAAAGGCTACATATGTCAGAGATGAGATAAAGGATGGCCTTTTTTTTAACTTGCATACTTTACATTTTGAATTAAATACAAAGTAGGTCTTCTGTTTATAAAGAATATAAGAAAGAAAATCAACTATCCATAGTGTGTTTGGGGAAAATTAAGTACCCGTGAGCCACTTTGGCTTCTCAAACACTAGAAGATAAAGAGCTACATAACTAACTTGTGGCCGTGAGAATGGCAACCTCAGCATGCCCATAAATTCAAAGGTTTGGATTCCATTTCCCTTAATGTTTGACTGAAAATTGAAGATTTACCTCAGAAGCAAAACCTATAACTAAAAATAAGAGAAATGTAGAAATGAAACAAGGGCTGTGTGGATGAAAATAACTAATAAAGCAGCACCTTAGGTAACAGTCCCAAACCTCAGGAACCACCTTTCCAGCCAGTTTTAACCTCCAATCACTACATACTGCTTATCTTCTTTAGGTAACACGTTAATCCCCTTCCTTCTACTTTATTTCCACTCTACACTGTGTTAAGGATTATTAAACTGATCTTCTGAGAAGGGAATGTGGCTTTATAGATTAGGGTAGCCCTCTGAGACCATTCCAGATACAGGATCTAGTTTCAATGGCAAGAGCTGATTAAATCCATAGGCAGAGCTCTGCTAATGAATCTCGGATATAACAAAAATTGCTTCCCTTCCCTCTCCATCCTCCATCTTCCTGCCTCAAATAAAACAAACAGTTCAATTTAAATCCTAGAAGCTCTTCCCTATGACAAGGAAACAAGTAGCTTTAAAAAGAACAACTCTAATCTGATACCCAACAAGGAAGGGAACTATTTAATAATTAGTTTCTGCATATAACAGTGGGTCAAGAGAAGCAAGAGGCCGTTTAAATTTTAATATTAAAACTATGCAAATTTAAAGTTAAAACTGATCTAGGCTTTGCTTCAATTGAACTCCTCACCAATCCCTACACTCTGAAGGCAAGGGCATAAAATGAAACCATTTTCCTTCCTAAATTAAGAAGATAATCCAGTCACCTCTGGAGCTGACCCAAGGCCATTTCCCTCCCCCCCAACAGAGGTTTGCACACCACCTCTTCTCCCTCCTACACTTAGTTCTTCAAGAAATATGGCAGCAGCTGCCCCAGAAATGTTCCTGGTGGCACTTTGCAGAACTAGAAGTGAGGACAGAGTTCATCACCAAGCTTCATTGTGTCAAAATCTCCACATAGAGAACAGGACAGTTAATAAAGCAGAACTACTAATATACAATGCACTGGAGAGTCTAAATTGAGAATATACTTTAAGTGCATTAAACAATTTACATACAGTCATTTTACACATTTGACAAATATGAGAGCCTTCTACCTATGCTGCACTGTGCTCATCACTGGAGCTACAGGGGCAAATACAAACAGCTCTTGCTTTCTATTCCTACAAAGTTAGTTCCAATGTTTGGTGGAGAATAATCCAATCCATATTATCTACAAATTAAAACTAACAAACAACGTCCTGAAAAAAAGCCTCTCTAACTTTGTAGCTTAATCATGGGATGAATCAGGACCATAAGTGAATGATTCTTTACTAAAGTAAAATCTCTGTATTGGACCCAGAAAACACCAAAGGCAGATATCCCTGGGGGTGACGGTGGGAATGGAAAGCAGGGAACAACCTAGAAGCTGCCCTTTTGTTCATCAGGGCCTCCCCACACCAGAAGTGCATTGTTTTCCACTCATGTGTGAAAACTTGAGGTTCTTTTTGAGATTAAGATTTAGCCCCAGATTCATATAAAATGAACACTAACATATCAAATCACAAGGTTTTTCCGGATTCCCAAGTACCATACAAGAAAGGATCATAGCCATGTTCAGAAGGACACCAAGTACCAGAACACAATGTGTTATTAAGACTCAAAGGGAAAAATAGTACCACCCACCACACTCCAGGTACTCACTTCGACTGCGTCTGTTTGGTAATGTTCCGAATGGTAGCACCTTCTTTCCCTATAATGGCTCCAACGAACTGGGTGGGAACCAGCAAGCGAAGAGGCAAGTCACATGGCTTCTGCTTGGACGCCGATCCTGGAGAACCCTGGCCTGATGAGCCCCTCTGCCCAAGCCCGCGGCGCCCGCGGGGCTGCTGCGAAGGGCTCTGCTGGGCAGCCGTTTCATCAGGGATGTAGGCCACTTTCAGTGTGAAATTCTCCAACTGGAAGCCATTCAGTTTCTCTAAAGCTCTGAAAGTTGACGAGGAGAGGGTGGAAGAAGGAATCGAGCTACTTAAGAAACCTTTCAGCAAAGCCAGTACCCATCTCTTCAGCTCAGGAATACTGGATCTAAACCTGCTTAATAAAGCCACTGAACAAGGAGCGAACCCAGAACCCCCCCAACACTGCACCCCCACTCCCCAGCCCCTCCCACTTTTCCTCTGATGTACACATGGGAAAGAAAAAACTGACACGTTTCCAAAGGGAATGTATTTGCCATCTCCCAATGTAAACTGGAAAAGTGAAAAAGCACTTTGTCGAGGTCTTTATTAAGCTGTTACCCGTGAGGTTAGTAATGGCTTAGGAGCACCAAACAGCGAGGAAAGTGAGCAGGCAGTCCTTGTCCAAGCTGATATTTCTGCATCAGAATGAAAAGGATGCTGGAAATATGCACCTCACTCACCTCACCCTCTTAAAAAATACAAATATTTAAAACATTTTTAGAATAAAGGCACACAGTATCTCTCAGCCATGCACAGATTATCTTGAGTATTAAATCCTACCAATCACGCAATAAATTCTCAGTCGCTATTATGAATCAGTCCTGAGAAAAGACCAGTCCTTGACTTTGTGATGTGATTTGGAGCAGAGAGTCAGGGGTAGTGGTGAACCAATAACAGCAAACAAAGCTATTTTCCACCTTATCTATCCATCCACCCATGCATCCATTCATTCATTCAACTATTTTGAGGGAGCTTTACTTTTCTTTTTTTTATTTTTAACGTAATTATGGAAAAGTACCCAATCTTAAGTATATGTCTCAATTAATTTCCACAAGGTGAACACACACACCCAAATACAGAACTAGGACATAAATTCCTGTGCCCCAGAAGTCAGTAGTACATCAGTACCTCTTGATAGTAACTACCCCTCCCCTAGACTTTTATTTCTTTTTTTTTTTTTTTTAGCAGAAAAGCCTCTTATTTTATTTTTTATTAAGGTATCATTGATACACAATCTTATGCTCAGGTTTCACATGAGCAACATTGTGGTTACTACATTCCCCCTATTATCAAGTCCCCACCACATACCCCATTACAGTCACTGTCCATAACCATAGCAAGATGCTACAGAGTCACTACTCCCAATGTAAACTGGAATTTTACATTGTATGGGAATACAACAGATTTCTACAACAGAGTCACTACTTGTCTTCTCTGTGCTATACTTCCTTCTCCGAGCCCTCCCCTATATTTTGTGTGCTAATCATAATGTCCCTTAATCCCCTTATCCCTCCCTTCCCACCAACCCTCCACAGTCCCTTTCCCTTTGGTAACTGTTAGTCCATTCTTGGGTTCTGTGAATCTGCTGCTGTTTTGTTCCTTCAGTTTTTGCTTTGTTGTTATACTCCACAGATGAGTGAAATCATTTGGTACTTGTCTTTCTCCGCCTGGCTTATTTCACTGAGCATAATACACTCTAGCTCCATCCATGTTATTGTAAATGGTAGGATTTCTTTTTCTTCTTATGGCTGAATAATATTTCATTGTGTATATGTACCACCTTTTCTTTGTCCATTTATCTACTGATGGACACTTAGGTTGCTTCCATTTCTTGGCTATTGTAAATAGTTCTGCAATAAACATAGGGGTGCATTTGTCTTTTTGAACCTGGGATCCTGCATTCTTAGGGTAAATTCCTAGGAGTAGAATTCCAGGGTCAAATGGTATTTGTATTTGTGCTTTTTTGAGGAACCCCCATACTGCTTTCCACAATGGTTGAATTAATTTACATTTCCACCCGCAATGTAGGAGGGTTCCCCTTTCTCCACATCCCTGCCAGCATTTGTTGTTGTTTGTCTTTTGGATGGTGGCCATGCTAACTGGTGTGCGGTGATATCTCATCGTGGTTTAATTTGCATTTCTTGATGATTACTGATGTGGAGCATCTTTTCATGCACCTGTTGGCCATCTGAATTTCTTCTTTTGCGAAGTGTCTGTTCATATCCTCTGCCCATTTCTTAATCGGGTTATTTGCTTTTTGGTTGTTGAGGCACGTGAACTCTTTATATATTTTGGATGTCAACTCCTTATTGGATGTCATTTATGAATATATTCTCCCATACTGTAGGATGCCTTTTTTGTTCTACCAATGGTGTCCTTTGCTGTACAAAAGCTTTTTAGTTTGATAAAAAGCTTGTTCATTTTTGCTTTTGTTTCCCTTGACCATGGAGATATGTTCATGGAGAAGTCGCTCATGTTTTGCTTATGTTTTCTTCTAAGACTTTTATGCTTTCATGACTTACATTCAGATCTTTGATCCATTTTGAGTTTACTTTTGTGTATGGAGTTAGACAGTCATCCAGTTTCATTCTCTTAGATGTAGTTGCCCAGTTTTGCCAACACCAGTTGTTGAAGAGGCTGTCATTTCCCCATTGTACATCCACGGCTCCTTTATATTAATTGACCATATAAGTGTGGGTTTATATCTGGGCTCTCTATTCTGTTCCATTGATCTTTGGGTCTGTTCTTGTGCCAGTACCACATTGTCTTGATTACTGTGGCTTTGTAGTAGAGCTTGAAGTTGGGAAGATCCCCCCTAATTTATTCTTCCTTCGCAGGATTGCTTTGGCTATTCGGGGTCTTTTATGGTTCCATATGAATTTTAGAACTATTTGTTCCAGGTCGTTGAAGAATGCTGTCAGTATTTTGATAGGAATTGCACTGTATCTATAGATTGCTTTAGGACAGCCATTTTGACAATATTAATTCTTATACCCAAGAGCATGGGATAAATTTCCAGTTATTGGTGTCCTCTTTAATTTCTCTTAAAGAGTGTCTTGTAGTTTTCAGGGCATAGGTCTTTCACTTCCTTGGTTAGGTTTATTCCTAGGTATTTTATTCTTTCTGATGCCATTGTGAATGGAATTGTTTTCCTAATACCTGTTTCTGCTAGTTCATCATTAGTGTATGGGAATACAACAGATTTCTGTGTACTAATTTTGTATCCTGCAACTTTGCTGAATTCAGATATTAGTTCTAGTAGTTTTGGAGTGGATTCTTTAGGGTTTTTAATGTACAATATCATGTCATCTGCAAACAGTGACAGTTTAACTTCTTCCTTACCAGTCTGGATGCCTTTTATTTCTTTGTGTTGCCTGATTACCATGGCTAGGACTTCCAGTACTATGTTGAATAAAAGTGGAGAGAGTGGGCATCCTTGTCTTGTTCCCAATCTTAGGTGAAAAGCTTTCAGCTTCTCACTATTAAGTATGATGTTGGCTGTGGGTTTGCCGCATATGGCCTTTATTATGTTGAGGTACTTGTCCTCTATACCCATTTTGTTGAGAGTTTTTGTCATGAATGGATGTTGAATTTGTCAAATGTTTTCTCAGCATGTATTGAGATATCATGTGATTTCTGTCCTCCTTTTTTGTTGACGTCGTGGATGATGTTGATGGATTTTCAAATGATATACCATCCTTGGGATGAATCCCGCTTGACCATCATGTATGATCCTCTCGATGTATTTCTGAATTAGGTTTGCTAATATTTTGTTGAGTTTTTTTGCATCTATGTTCATCAGGAATATTGGTCTGTAGTTTTCTTAGTTTGTGGTGTCTTTGCCTGTTTTTTGTATTAGAGTGATGCTGGCTTCATAGAATGAGTTTGGAAGTATTCCCCTTCTCTTCTATTTTTTTTTGGAAAATTTTAAGGAGAATGGGTATTATGTCTTCTGGAAATGTCTGATAAAATTCAGTGATGAAGCCATCTGGTCTGGGAGTTTTGTTCTTTGGTAGTTTTTTGATTACTGATTCAATTTCATTGCTGGTAATTGGTCTGTTCAGATTTTGTTTCTTCCTGGGTCAGCCTTGGAAGGTTGTATTTTTCTAGAAAGTTGTCCATTTTTTCTAGGTTATCCAGTTCAGTGCATATAATTTTTCATAGTATTCTCTAATAATTCTTTGTATTTCTGTGGGTGTCCTTAGTGATTTTTCCCTTCTTATTTCTGAATCTTTTTATGTGTATAGAATCTCTTTCTTTCTTGATAAGTCTGGCTATGGGTTTATCTATTTTGTTTATTTTCTCAAAGAACCAGCTCTTGCTTTTATTGATTCTTTCTATTGTTTTATTCTTCTCCATTTTATTTATTTATGCTCTAATCTTCATTATGTCCCTCCTTCTACTGACTTTGGGCCTCATTTGTTTTTCTTTTTCTAGTTTCATTAATTGTGAGTTTAGACTGTTTACATGAGATTGTTCTTCTTTCCTGAGGTAGGCCTGTATTGCAATATACTTTCCTCTTAGCACGGCCTTGGCTGCATCCCACAGATTTTGCAGTGTTGAATTATTGTTGTAATTTGTCTCTATATTACTTGATCTCTGTTTTTATTTGGTCATTGATCCATTGGTTATTTAGGGGCATGTTGTGAAACCTCCATGTGTTTGTGGGATTTTTCATTTTCTTTGGTAATTTATTTCTAATTTCATACCTTTGTGGTCTGAGAAACTGGTTGGTACAGTTTCAATCTTTTTGAATTTACTGAGGCTCTTTTTTGGGCCTAGTATATGGTCTATTCTTGAAAATGTTCTTTGTGCAATTAAGAAGAATGTGTATTCTGCTGCTTTTGGGTGTAGAGTTCTCTAGATGTCTGTTAGTTCCATCTGTTCTAATGTGTTGTTCAGTGATTCTGTCTCCTTACTAATTTTCTGTCTGGTTGATCTGTCCTTTGGAGTGAGTGGAGTGTTGAAGTCTCCTAGAATGAATGCCTTGCATTCTATTTCCCCTTTTAATTCTGTTAGCATTTGTTTCTGTGGTGTCCGTAGTGATTTTTCCTTTCTCATTTCTCATTCTTTTTATGTGTGTAGAGTCTCTTTTTTCTTGATAAGTCTGGCTAGGGGTTTATCTATTTTGTTTATTTTCTCAAAGGACCAGCTCTTGATTTCATTAATTTTTTCTATTGTTTTATTCTTCTCAGTTTTATTTATTTCTTCTCTGATCTTTATTATGTCCCTCCTTCTGCTGACTTTGGGCCTCCTTTCTTCTTCTTTTTCCAGTTTCAACAATTGTGATTTTAGACTGTTCATTTGGGATTGTTCTTCCTTTTTTAAATAGGTCTATTGCTATATACTTTCCTCTTAGAACTACCTTCGCCGCATCCCACATAGGTTGCCTCACCTAGACTTTTAAACCCACAGATTAATTCTGCCTGTTTAAAAACTCTATATAAATAAGTATATATGAGTACATGTTACGTACTCTCTCATTTCGGGCATCTTTATGTTTATAAGATTCATTCAAATTGTTGCATTCCACCTTACCTACATAATTTCAAAGTGGGGAACTCAGTAAAAAATTGATAGAAAAGATATGATTAAGATTTCAGAAGCATACATAAATGTACTCCTCATAACACCAACTCCCCTGTACACAGCAAAAGTGAAAATATAGGTCCATACTTTCTTAAGGGTTAGTCTTCTTTGCTCAGATTCTGTTCCACTCGGCCGTGAGCTCAGCCCAGGCAGGGAAAGAATAATAGGCATGAAATGCTCTGTCTCCTGGTGCTCACAGAGGTCATCTCTGGTTCACATACTACTTTAATTATTTGGTGATCTATGAATTTTTTTCTCAGATGGAGGAGGTGGGGCAGGGTTGGAGGGGAGATGGTCCTCGCACCAAATGCATGGAACTGGAAAGCAGGGCTATGTGACCAGACAAAACGTGATGTTCTCAGGGCCAGAAGTCCTGCCCTGTTTCTCACTTCAATCCCATTGCATCACTGTCATCCAATGCCTAGCACACGAATTACCTCTTACTATAAAAGACCCCAGGTCAAAGGAAAATACAAAAAGAGGAAATTCCTGTGTCACTATCACCAACCCTCCAAGACCTTCTCCAGAATCACTGAACCATGGTAACTTCTGCAAGCAGACCAGTCCTTTTCCATGTTTACACACGTGTGCATGTTCAGTACCTTCTTTAAAAGCGTAACTGAGATCATGATATACATAGTTTTATGGCTTGCTTTTTCCCAAACCCAGTATAGTTGGGGATGTTTCCATATGATTTCTATGCAGAGGGCATTCTTTTCATAAGTTTGCAGGCTGACAGCAGGCACGTGGCATAGCTTCTACCAGGGCTCTGATAACAGAACCTTAAGTTAACACTAACACATTGTTCTCACTTTCTCCATCTCCCCTTTTTTTCTTGTGGATTAAGGGCCCTTGAGTATTTTAATTATTTCTGAAGGAAGAAAACAGCTGAGAAATTTAATATTTATGACATATATTTATTTTAGAAAGTTGGAACTGCAGGGGTTTCAACCAATGAGACATTCATTCAAATCAACTTTTAACCTTTTCAAAGGCCAGGAGAAACAGACCATTGAAGGTTCTTAAAAGAAAAACACACACACACACACACACACACACACACACACACACACACACACACACACACACACACACACATAAGGAAAGCTGAACCCAGTGAAGGAATCAACTGTATCTATGGGCATAAAAGGCAATATATAGTTCACTGTCATATCCTTTCCTACCATAAAATTGAGTATTGTCAGCTTCAGAAGAGAGTAAATAAAGTTTGACTATAGAATTAAGTCAGTAATGTTATTTTTAAAAGGTTAAATAAATTCTTTCCTGAGTAAAAGAGAAACATACAGACAGACTCCCTTCTCCATGGGACAGATAAACATTTAAGTCACCAGACACTTCTGTGTATTCTGGGCTATCCAAATAAAATTACATGTGTCCCAAGAAACATCTCCCTCAACTTGGCCCATGAACTCAAACTTCCGAACTTCATTTAAAAACTGTTTCTATGAGGGGAAAAGAAAAGATTCTGTCACTCAGGAGATCAGACAGCACGGTGCTCCAGTGCACAGCCTGGGTCCCAAAGGCTTCAACTCAGGCTGCTTGGCCAGAGCATTCAGCATGTACCCCACAATCTAGCTGCCAGCTAAGCAGAGTTCCCAGCCCTTCTAGTGGCAGTGCTGCACACTTGGACCTTGGTGAAAAGGTATAGGAGGAACCTAACTGCAAGCAATGGCTCTCTCATGACTAAGGAAGTTTCCGAATTTTAAGTCAACCACTGTAACCTTTCTATGCACAAAATTTGATACTCACCTATGGCATTTGGTGGTCTGCTGAGTTCATGGGGCAAACAATATTTTCAAACTTACTTTATAAGCAAGGCAGATGATGAACTGTTGTTGTAACTATTCTAAACATATGTATTCAGCTCAACAGAACTTAAGGTATTTATCCACCATGTATATTACTCATGATTCTATTTCCCATCATTACCTGACTCTGATGCTATTTTAAGAATCACTCAAAAGACAAGTGAGTAGTTTTGCTAGCTAGTAGCAAGTAATTGAATTGATAAGAAGTTTATTAAATAAGTAGTTTACCTCAAGAAAGGAGGAGATGGGTAGAAAGAAGAAATGAGATCCAGAGTAATTACACATATTTAAGGGTAAACACGTACAGATGAGTAGTGAAAAAAAAAGATGGACTAGAGACCAGAATTCTAGCTCAGCTTGAACAATAAGTAACCATGTAACCTTGGAAAGGACATTTTGTTTGTTATTAGCCTCCTCATGTACAAAACGAAAAGATTAGGTTTATGGTCTAATAAATCCATTCAACTCTGAAATTCCATGTCTAAAATATTTTTCTTATTCCCAGATTTCATTGGTATACATCACCTAGGTCCTAACAAAATGAGGTTTAGTCATTATTCAAAAGTGTTAGAACACTTTTTTTCCTTATCCCAAGAATTGTATGTTGTTTGCAATAATAACTGAAACCCTGTGAGACCCCTGTGCTGGGATGCATCTGAAGTAAATATTTATGGACAAAGCCCAAATATTTACCCACAAAGAACTTCATTACTAAACTGGTTCTAAAAGCAAAAATACTGCTAACAACCTAGATGCACTGTAGAGGCCTGGATACATACATAGACTGTGGTAGGGATGAAATTCTCTGTAGGCATTACAAATAGTACAAATATACTGAACGGAAAGACAACCCACAACTCTACAGAGTGATCTTTTGTCATTTTAAGATTTATGATGCATGGAGCAAAGTTTACCCAACAAAGGCCAATTTAACAGTGGTTAAATCTGGCCAAATGGCAAGAAATTTCTTTGTCTGACTCTTTTATCTGTTCTTTCTTTTTCCAGGATAAATCTTCTGTTCACATAATTTTCAAAGTTTAAGCATTAATTTCCTCCCATTAGCAATCAGGCAAGTTTTTTCAAACACTTACAAGAGAAATATATATACCTGATACGGATCTTCACACTGATATAAAGGATGTGTAATGATGGCTTCAAAATATAAACTATATTCTAATTCCCTCCCCCACCAAAAATCAGAAATAAGAACCCTAAAGAAAAGAAAGTATAAACCTAAATGCCTACAAATTCCGGAGGGTTATTTCTTGGTCACACAACAAATCTTTCAGCGAGTCATGTCTGTCCTTGACTGCTTTATCAGAGCATCCCTGGAAGACAGGATATAGGTGTTCCAGAGACCCAAGCCTCTCTTCTCCAAAAAACAAAAAATACTACATACTTCTGTTTTTAATTATTTTTTTCATTATTTTTAGTCATTTTACTATTATTTCAATTTATTAGTAATTCAAGACTTAAGGTTAAAATGAATGCAAGCATTTCATAGTGATATATGTACTATTCATTTCTGATTTTTCTTAGACACAGGCGGCAGGTATTTCTGTATTAAATTCTGTCTTGGAGATGAATCATCTTAAAAGTGGCATTCATAGAAGTTTAAATAACAAAAGAGACAGTCACAAACACTTCTGAACTAGGTCCCTAACCCTTGAGCATCAGTGGCCAGTCATTATCTGAAATAACAACAGGGTTATCAACATATTATTAACTGCAATGAAAAATGTTGAGAGAATGCCTAACAGCTGCTAAGGCTGGAGCTCTTGCTACCTTATAGGTATTATGATAATGGTTTGGGAGTCATTGTGTTAGTTCTGTCAACAGCCTCATGAGGTAAGGACTGTAATTACTCCCACTTTACAGATGGGGTGGAACAGCTTCTGACGGTACATTACTTCGACCAGAGTCACAGCTAGGACAGCGGTGGCACAGTGCCCATGGAATTGGACTCTGGAGTATATCCTCCTAACCTCCAAACTCTACTCGCACCCACAGAAGCACATCGCGGTTACAGAGGCTCCCAAGGAACAGATGCTAAGGAAAGAAAATAAATCAACAGAGAATATGGACTGAGCCCTCATTACCTTAGATACAGGCCTTGGATGACTGCCAAGCAAAGGGCAGGGAAGCTCACACCAGCTTGGTGCAGGCAGCAGAGTACTGCCCCAGAGAGCAGCTCGCTACAGGCATCAGGGTAGCAAGTCCAGGAGAGACCCAGGCTCCCCCTGGCTCTGGTCATTTCAGGCTGTCGGGTAGCAGCCCAGAACTGGAGCGTTCAACAAGAGTTACATTTACTGGGTGTCTGCATGCCAGTCCATTTTCTATAAGTATGTGTATGTATTCATGAATATACTTGTTTCCTGTCAACCCTCATTTTGTGCCTGAGGAAAATGAAGCTGAAGGTTATAGCTAGAGCTGACTGACTGACTTCCAGAGTCCATTATTTTCCTCTACATCCAATGCCTCTCAAAATTAATTATCTTCATAGAAGGCTGCATTTCACATCCTTTTAAAATACTAGAAAACTTTTAATAGTTTTCCTAAGACTGCATCACAAAATTGATTTTCCATCCTTTAAATTTGTTAATCCTCCCTGAATACCCAATTATGATCTCATTCTCCTACTCTCTGGAATTCTTGAAGGGTAGAAAACCCAATATTCCTATAAGAAAACTCAACCTGGGCAGGAATTAAAATGAGACAATCTCTCCCCAAATACTCTCTTTCACCACTGGGGGGGTGGGGGGTGGGGGCACAACCTTCAGGACAAGGACTTTGCCTTTATTCACTGGCAACTTTTGGTCAACACTTGATGTTAACTCACTGACTATTGGAGTTAAGAGGTATTATCTTGAAATGCTCAGTTTATGTGTGTAGGTTACCTAATCATCTAAATTAAAATTTTCTAACAGTATCCTTCTCTCCTTGGGATCAGTAGTACTCTGCAATCTCTAACAACCACTACAAAGTACTTTCAGAACTAAAATGTCTCTACATTCAGCTTGCTGTCATGTAGGATTAATTTTAGCAACAATTTTGCCTTGACTAGCCAGTCTGCCCTTCCCATGCTTGTACTCTCAACATTGTGTAATGTTTTTTTAAGGAGTAGGGCATGCTAAAATGTCAACCTGTGCCCACTAAGGTTCATTTTATATCTCCTCAAAACTATGTAAGTTAAGTCTCCAACATGTTCTCCCATATGACTAAGTAACTATGAAATTAAGCATTTTCATCTTTTACCTAGCTAGCTTCAAATAAGTTTTCAAATAAGACAACTAGAACAGGCCTCTCTGACAATCTCCAAATATCCTTAGGTTCATCAAGTTATCCCATATTCTCCATTTAACAGAGTTGGCTCTACCAAGTCTTCATATCTTTGTAAAGACTGACAACATGAAAGACAAATGGAGCCACTGTGTTCTCACTGCCCTCACTTTCACTCCCCAAACTACCTGGGGTATAAAATGGGAAATATTCTTGTTTTCCCTCTTATATGATATAGTTGAAGAATCAAGTTTATTTTTTTTAAATCTGTTTTCCAAGTCATATTATATTTTCTATACTGTCTAAAAACCTCATATAAACTATTAAAACATTTTAAATGAATGAAGGATACAAACAGAAGGAAAAAGAGTGTATTTTTAAACACACTAAGAGGCTCACTTCCTAAGACTTTTCTCAATTATAATAAAAAAATTAACATAATTAGCTACTACTTTTTACCTACTAAATAAGCAAAGTTTGATAAAGTCCTCTGTTAGGGAGAGTAAGGAGAAACAGACTCTTACACAGTGCTGAGCAAATTCAAACTACTTCAAGCTCTACAAAGAATAATTTGGCAATATCCAACAAAATTTTAAAACACTCACATCTTGACTCAGTAAATATACTTCTCAAAGAATTTAACCGTTAACACACGCAAAAGGAGATATGCAAAAAGGATTCACTACAGCATTCTTATAAATGCAAGAGACTTGAAACAACCTAAATACCCAACCTGGGATTAAGTCGGTCATTCCATATCCATACAATCAGATTCGATATAACTATTAAGATACACACACACACAGCACTCAAATGTTACGGTATCATTTGTGTAAAAAGGGGGGGGAAATATATACATGTATTTGTCTCCAAGAAAGGGAACAAGGCAGTTGGAGAATACTAGAAGATTTATACTATATACATCTTTGGAACTTTAAAGTTGTGAACCATGTGAATATTACCAATTTAAAAACTAAAGTTCCATTTGTGTTATGCAAAACAAACTTCCATCTCTTTCCCAGCCCTAGCTTTCTTTTTGTAGTCCCTCCATGAATGGGTACTGCCTTGGGTAAACTAGCTCTATTACCCCTCTTCAGCTATTTTCACCTTTCTCCGTTAGGGCTCAGCATCAGCCAGCATGGTCTTCCCTTTCACCTTTGCCACACAGGACAGACAGTCTGTCCCTGCCTGTACTTTATCTGGAGGAGGTTATGACTTCCATGGTCTGCTGACACTCAGCACTGTGCTGCTGGGCATCTTGATGGCATTCCTCCATGTCTGTTGTTCTGAGCAGATCTAACAAAAGCAATATCCATGGGTTCTTCATTTTCTTTCTCTAGCGCTCAATCACTTCATTAGATCATTCCCAAGCCACAGAATTACCTTATCCTATGGAGATTTTTTTAAATCTGTGATGTTTTGCCAGTCAAAAGAACTGGAATTTATTTTTTCCACCAATCTAAAACCAAGTTACATTGATCCAATGTCTGCCCACTCCTAAATAACAGTAATCATTAGAAAAATCAGCAAATGAGAAAACATTTAACACTGTTGTTAATTTAACACATGTTCAACTTACCAGCTTTGGCTAAACAGCAATTGTGTATATATCATACCAATAAGAAAAAAGTCAGTATGTAATTTAACAACCATATCCAAGACCAGAGCTTTCTGCAAATAGGATGTAATTCGACTTCATACTATATTATCTATTATTGGCATTAAAGATATATTGAAAGTGTAATAAAACTTCAACCAATGCAAAATCTTATTAGACATTCAAACTTAAAAGGAACTGCAGGGTCAAACTTTGCAAATCAAAGTGTATTTCTGCTACCCACCAGCCCAAAATGTTATTATACTTAACCTAGTTATTATATACAGATTAAATGTTTCAAACTGCTTACTGTCTAGCTTGGTCCTTACTGGAATACGTTACATTTACAACTGCAGTTTCCGAGTCAGTGTTCACTAGAGGAAGAGAAAAATGAAGAAGGAAAAAAATATTAGTTTTCTTTCTATTTTCTTCCTTTTACAAATTTGAAAGCAACTGAAAAGACATGTACCTTGCTCACAGCTTTCCACCACTCCATACTGGACTAGTAAACTATCCAGCACCTATCAGGAGGGGGAGAGAAATACAAATTTTCAGTTTCCCAACTTATTACCAAGGGCACAAATATGTTTTCAAATCACAAAATAATTGTGATGGAAAAGATCCACCCAACCAAAAAAAAAAAAAAATTAACTGGCATTTTGGACTATAGAAGGGCACCACAGAGATAATACAGGATTATCTCTCCTGCCTATCCTGAAATGCCCGACTTTCAGCTCATTCCCTATAATTAACCAAGAACTCAGCAAAGTATTCAAAGCCACAGCTGCCTAGTTCCTGAGGCAGAGAAAGCAGAATGTACTTCTCATATACACACCAACACAACATCACCAGAGATAAGGGCCAGAGTAAACCTTTAAGATGATTCTTTTACAGCTATAATGCACATATCAGAACAGAGCACTCTCAAGGCAGCAGGCAAAATGCAGAAAGAGCATAGTTAATATTCTTTCTTGAAATTAAAAACTAATCTAGGTGGTATATCAATACTAGGACAGTACAAAGTATAAGAAGAAATAAACATTTCTAAATCTATACTAGGCTGGAAAATGTACAATTTGAAACTGTCTATGGTTTTACCATCTTTCCTGTAGCTGCATTATTGCACTGTGCATATTATTCTGATGAGAGGAAACTGCAGGGGAATGCCTCATCAGTATAAACCAAATTCAACTGTACTTAACTTCCAAGAACAAGGACAGTTTTTCTTGAAAAGTAAAACAAAAAAAAAATTAAGTTTCTATTAATTTGCAGTGAACCACTTACTCATTAATTTAATTGCAAGATTTGAAGGACAATACCTGGAGATGTTTTCTGACTACTAGAGCACAGTAAACCATTAAGAAACCACTAAAAAAATGTTGGTAATTTCCTACTAAACTTTAAGCAATTTCTTCAAAGGGAACATTTAACTTATGGGGTATCTTTCAGGCTTTTGTCTTATTCCAATTTGAAATCTTTAAAAAAGCAATTTGTCATTACTCTCTAGACCAGAAAGCATAGCAGATGCATCCAATACAAAGGAAGAAAACAAAACCCTGACAAAATGAGGAGGCAGAGGAATATGTTACAAACAAAAATACAGAATAAGACACCAGAAAGAGGGCTGAAAGAAAAGGAGATTGCCAATCTTCTCAATAAAGATTTCAAAGTAACAGTCATAAATATGCTCACTGATCTGAGAAAAAGTCTTGAAGGTCTCAAGGAAGACTTCACAAGGAGTTGAAAAAGAGCCACTGAGAAGTGAAGAATACAATAACTGAAATGAAAAATATGACGCAGGGAATGAGTAATAGATTGCTGCAAGTAGAGGAGACAATCAATGAGAAATTAGAGGACAGGAACACAATGAAACTAAGGAGCAAAGGGAAAAAAAGGATCTCTAGAAACAAAAGAATGCTAAGAGTGCTGTGTGACAACTCCAAACAAAAGAATATTTGCATAATAAGGGTACCAGAGGGAGAAGAGGTGAAAGGATAGAAAGTCTCTTTGAATAAATAATTGCTGAAAACTTCCCCAATCTGGAGAAAGAAGCAGACACTCACATCACGGAAGCACAGAGAACCCCTAATAAAAGGAACCCCAGGAAGACAACACCAAGACATACAATAATTAAAATGATAAAGATAAAGGATAAGGAGAGAGTATTGAAAGCAGCCAGAGAGAGAAAAAGTATTACTTATAGGGGAAACCCCATCAGGCTACCAGCAGACTTCTCAGCAGAAACTTTACAGACTGGAAGGGAGTGGCATGAAATATTTAATGTAGTGAAACAGAAGGATCTTCAACCAAAAAAATCCTCTATCAAGCAAGATTATCATTCTTATTTGGAGAGCTTTAACATTTCCCAGATAAACAAAGACTGAAGGGATTTGTAACCACTACACCAGCACGACAGGCTAAAGGGACTTCTGTAGATGGAAATGTTCTTAAGTCTAAAGTTTTCACCAGTGAAAATAAACCCACAGTGAGGCAGCAGACTAATTACTAAGAAAGTATAAATTAAAACAAAGGAAGAAAAATCAACTATACACAAAATCAGTCATAATACATAAGAAAATGCAATTATGAAACCTAAATCATAAAGTGTGGATGAAGAAAAGGAAGAAAAAAGTACTTTTAGAATGTGTTTGAAATAGAGCAATCATCAACTCAGTATATACTGTTATACAGTTAGGAAGCTATCCATGAACCTATGATAACCATAAACCTAAAGCCTATAATAAATACACAAAAAATTTAAAGAGAGAAATCCAATCACAACACTAAAGAAAACCATCAAGGAATGAGAAAAGAGTATAAGAGATAGAAGACAGGAACAGAGAGGAACTACAAAAACAACCAGAAAAGAATAAAATGGCAATAAGTAAATACCTATCAACAATTACCTTAAATGTAAATGGATTGAATGCACTGATCAAAATACAGAGTGGCAGAATGCATAAAGGAACAAGACCCATCTCTATGCTGCCTACAGGAGACTCATTTCAGACCCAAAGACATACACAGACTAAAAGTAAAGGATGGAAGATACTTTATGCAAATAAAAGGCAGAAAAAAGTAGGAGTAGCAGTACTTGTATCAGACAAATTAGACTTCAACATGAAGAAAGTCAACAAGAGACAAAGAAGGGCTTTACATAACATTATGATAAAGGGATCACTCCACAGAGAATATAACTATTATAAACATCTATGCACCCAACATAGGAGCACCTAAATATGTAAAACAAATACTGATAGAATTAAAGGGGGTAACAGACTGAAACTCATTCATCCTAGGCGACTTTAACATGCCACTTACATCAAGAGGTCAACCAGACAGAAAGTAAATAAGGAAACAGAGGCACTAAACAACACAATAGATCAGATGTACTTAACAGAAATCTACAGTACACTCCACCCAAAAGCAGCAGGATACACATTTTTCTCAAATGTACTGGAAAGTTCTCCAAAATATACCACATTTAGGGCACAAAAAGAGCCTCAATAAATTTAAAAAGATTGATACTGTATCAAGCAACTTCTCAGACCACAATGGTATGAAACTAGAAATAAATTTAAAAAGCCTGCAAGCACAAGGAGGCTAAACAATATGCTTCTAAACAGTCAATGGACCAATGAACAAATCAAAATAGAAACCAAGCAATACAAGGAGAGAAATGAAACAAAATACAACAGTCCAAAATTTGTGAGATGATACAAAAGCAGTTCTAAATAGGAAGTACATAGCAATACAGGCTTACCTCAAGAAATAAGAACAATCCCAAGTAAACAGTCTAAACTCACAACTAAAGAAACTAGAAAATGAACAAATGAAACCCAACATTAGTACAAGGGACATAATTAAGATCAGAGAAATAAATAAAAAGAGAAAAATTAAACAAATGAAAAAAAAATCGACAAAACCAAGAACTAGTTCCTTAAGATAAAACAAAATAGACAACTCCCCCAGTCAGACTTATGGAGAAAAAAAGAGAGAGTACACAAATAAACAATATCATAAACAAAAAAGGAATAGTCACAGATACCACAGAAATACAAATAATTATTAGAGAATTTCACAGAAGATCATATGCCAATAAACTGGACAACCAGAAAAAATGGACTAATTCCTAGAAAAATACCTTTCAAGATTGACCCAGGAAGAAACAGAAGATCTGAATAGACCAATTACCAGTAATGAAACTGAATTAGTATTCAAAATATCCCAACCAACAAAATTCCAACCAGATGGCTTCACAGCTGAATTCAACCAAACATTTAAAGAGCCCTGTCCTTAAAGTATTCCAAAAGAAGAAGAGGAGGGAATACTTCCAAACTCTTTCTGTGAGGCCAGCACCACGCTAATATTGAAACCAGAGACACTACAAAAACAGAAAATTTTAGACCAATATTCCTAATGAACATAGATGCAGAAATCCTCAAGAAATTATTAATAGATCATTCAAAAATACATCATAACAGATCATCCATCACAACCAAGTGGGATTTCTTCCAGGGATGCAAAGATCAGTATTCGTAAATCAGTCCACATCATACACCTCATTAACAAAAAGGAGGATTAAAAACTACATGATCATCTCAATAGATGCTGAAAAAGCATCTGACAAAATTCAATATCTAGTCATGAAAAACCTTTCAACAAAATGGGCATAGAGGGCAAGTACCTCAACATAATAAAGGCCATACGGGGCAAACCCACAGCAAACATCAAACTTAATAGCAAAAAGCTGAAAGCTTTTCCTCTAACATCAGGAACAAAACAAGAATGTCCACCCTCACCACTTTATTCAACATAGTTCTGAAGGTCCTAGCCATGGCAATCAGACTACACAAAGAAATAAAAGGCACCCAGATTGGTAAGGAAGAAGTTAAACTGTCACTATTTGCAGATTACAAGGTATTTTATACAGAAAACCCTAAAAGCTCCATTAAAAAAAAAAACTATTAGAACTAAACTGGATTCAGCAAAGTTGCAGGATACAAAATAAATACACAGAAATCTGCTGCATTCCTATAGAGTTAACAATGAACTAACTGAAAGAGCAATCAGGAAAACAACTTCATTTACCATTGCATCAAAAAGAATAAAATACCTAGGAATAAACCTAACCAAGGATGTGAGAGACGTGTACTCTGAAAACTAAAAGACACTCATGAGAGAAATTAAAGAAGACACCAATAAATGAAAATCTATCCCCTGCTCATGGATAGGAAGAATTAATATTGTCAAAACAGCCATCCTGCCCAAAGCAATTTACAGATTCAATGCAATCCCTATCAAAATACCAACAGCATTCTTCAATGAACTAGAGCAGATAGTTCCAAAATTCATATGGAACCACAAAAGACCCTGAATAGCCAAAGCAGAACAAAACTGGGGGGATTACATACACTCCCTGGTTTCAAGCTCTACTACAAGGCCACAGGAACCAAAACAATTTGGTACTGGCACAAGAACAGACCCATAGATCAGTGGAACAGCACAGAGAGCCCAGATATAAATCCACACATACATGGTCAATTAATATACGATAAAGGAGCCATGGATATCCAATGAGGAAAAACAGCCTCTTCAACAACTAGTGTTGGGAAAACTGGACAGAATGAAACTGGATTACTGTCTAACTCCATATACAAAAGTAAACTTGAAATGGATCAAAGACCTGAATGTAAGTCATGAAACCATAAAACTCTTATTAGAAACCATAGGCAAACCACTTTTGAATATAAGCATGAGCAACTTTTTCCTGAACACATCTCCTCAGGGAAGGGAAACAAAAGCAAAACAGAGCACATGGGACTACATCAAACTAAAAAGCTTCTGTACAGCAAAGGATACCATCAGCAGAACAAAAAGGCAACCTCTCATGGGAGACTATATTTGGAAACAATTCATCTAATAACATCTAAATATATGAAAAGCTCATATACCTCACCACCAAAAAATCAATAACTGGATTTAAAAATGGGTGGAGGATTTGAACAGACATTTCTCCAAAGAAAATACAGATGGCCACCAGGCATGTGAAAAGATGCTCCACTTCATTAATCAGAGCAATGAAAATCAAAACCACAATGAGGTATTACCTCACACCGGTTAGAATGGTCACTGTCCAAAAGACAAGAAAGCAATAAGTGTTGGTGAGGATGTAGAGAAATGGGAACCCTCCTACACCGTTGGTGGGAACGTCAATTGGTGCAGCCACTATGGAGGTTCCTCAAAAAACTAAAAGTAGAAGTACCACACAACCCAAGTAATTCCACTTCTAGGAATTTACCTGAAGAACTGAAAAAAATAAAATCTCTGATTTGAAAAGATGTATGCATGCCTATGTTTACTGCCACACTGTTTACAATAGCCAAGATATAGAAGCAAACTAAGTGCCCATCAGTGGATGAATGGATAAAGATGTGGTACATATACACAATGGAATATTATTCAGCCATAGAAAGGATAGAAACACTCCCATTTGCACCAACATGATCTAGGGGGTATTATGCTCAGTGAAATTAGTCAGGCAACGAAAGGCAAATACCATATGACTCCACTTACTTGTGGAATATAAAAAGTAACCAAAACAGAATCAACAAAACAGCAGTAGACTCACAGACAAAGAGAAATGACTGGTGGTACCATTGGGAAGGGTTGGGATAGGTGGGTGGTTTGGGAGGGTGAAGGGGATAAAGGAGCACAAAAATTCTCAATCATAATGTAAGTTGGTTATGGAGATGGTAGTACAGCATGGAGAATATAGTCAATAATTCTGTACTATCTATGTTGACAGATAGTAACCACACTAGTGAGGGTGAGAATTCTCCCCCTCCACTATTCTGTTCCTAAGTAATAATAAATGCTACAGGCTGTCAGTTACCCTGTGTATAAGATTTCTAGAAGCATAATTTGAAACTACAATCCTATATGCCAAAAAATGGTGAATCTTACTGTATGTAAATTATACTTCAGTAAACCTGACTCTAAAACCAAAATACTATAAATCTCAAAAGACGTAGGCCTAGCATCAATTTTGGTACCTAGTTGAGAACAAGTTAACAACACAACCTAGGGTATTTTAGTTTGTCTGAATGTGATTTTTCAATCAGGACCACCAAATAATATCATGCCACTCCAACCCACTTAACTCTCAAAGAATAAACACACCTCACTCTTGACAAGTCCTGACATTCTGACTCATCCTGCATTATCTAGGAAGATAAGACAAATGTTCCTGCTATCTGTCACATAAACCACCCACCCCTACGATCTTGTCTCCTCTCAATGTTCCTAGAATGTCTTGTATTTTCTGCCTCTCCCATCTATCTCAGCCACAAATGCTTCTTTTAAAAAGCCTTGTTTAAAGGTAAAATAATAATAATAATAATAATAATAATAATAATAATAATAATAATAATAATAATAATAAACCATAAACACTTCCAACATTTCCAACATTTCTACAAATCTCTAACAAAATTATTCCTAAGTCAATTTTACTCAAGTCAGAAAGGAAACATTTCTCTATGCTTAGGTAAGTTTAAATTCCAAATGGACAGGAAAGAATGTGTTGAAGCAAATTACACCTCAGAGGAAATGTGTAGATGGAATTCCCCCTTTCTTAAATACTTAGGACTTAAAAATGTCAGATGTTTGTCATTTTTAGAAAAATGCTCATCATGCAAAGGTAGAAATAGCAAAGAATCACATAACAAATGCAAAGATTATCACTTTCTTTAACATAGCAGTGAAGAATTAAGATCATTCATAGTAACCTAAAGTGGAAACAATCTAAATGCTCATCAACTGATCATTGGATAAACAAACATGATCTAGCCATACAATGGAATATTATTTGGCCATAAAAAGGAATTAAGTACTGATTCATGCTACAACATGGATAAACCTTGAAACCATTATGTTAAGTGAAAGAAGCCAGTCACAAAAGACCACATATTACATGACTCCATTCATATGAAATGTCCAGAATAGGGATCTCTATGGAAATGGAATGTAAATTAGTGATTGCCCAGGGCTGGTGAGAGAGGGAGGGTGGGGAATGATACAGCTAAAGGCTTCTTTCTGAGTTATGAAAATGTTCTAAAATTGACTGTGGCAATGACTGTACATGTTAACATACTAAAAACTACTGTACTATACACATTAAATGAGTGGACTACATGTGAATTATACTCAAAGCTGTAAAAAATAACTAAATTCAGTTATTTTTGTATGTATATATAATTATAAAATCAGAGAGCTGATGACTATGCCCAAGCCCATTACTATGTCCATTTCTCCTCTGTTACTATCTTTTATGATAATTGCCAGAAACCTTGCATTCAGCCTATTTCACCTTCATCCTCCTGAAGCTCATCAGTAAAAGTCTCCCCTGACATGCTGCTCTGGGCCTGCCAGCTGCTTTCTCTTCTGCCACCACACTAGACCAAGCATTCCTCTTTCGGTCCACTCCAGCAAACTCCTGAATGGTCTCCCCATATTCATCTGTGCTCCCAACAGTTTATTCTCATAACAACCAGACTAGCATTGTCCAGTGTGTTACCACCAGCTACATATGGCTACTGGGCACCTGAGATGGTTAGTCCAATTTGATATGTGCTTAAGTGTAAAATAAACACTTAAGACTTAATATAAACACTGAAGACTTGGTACCAAAAAATGCAAAAATCTCAATTTTTAGAATATTGATTACATGCTAAAATTGTAATATTTTCTGCATTTTAGATTAAGTGAAATGTTGCTAAAATTAATTTTCACCTGTTTTTAACTTCTTTAACATGGCTACTAGAAAGTTTTAAATTGCAGTAAGTAGCCTGCATTTTCTTTCTATTGGACAGTGCTAAGCTTGACTGTTGTTTTTTTTTTAGGCTGAGCTAATCAACTCACACCCTACTATAAACTCTAAGAGCTTCCTTTTATTTGGGGTAAGATCCAAAATCCCTAACAAGTGCCCTGAAGGGCCTGTATGACATGCCCATCATCTCATGTCACCCTCTCCCCTCCAACTACACCAGTCAGCGGTAACATTGGGGCTCTTTCCCGTGGCAGCACTGTCCCAAACGCTTTATCTATTTTAGCTCATTCGGTCACACAATCTCAGGAGGTAACATCCCATTGCAGAGTGGGGATGGGGAAGTTAACACTGTTTGAACTGGATCAAATAGTTAACTGGTACAGAAATGATTCAAACCCCAAGTGTCAGAATCCAGCGCCCATATTCTTAACCACTTACTTGGTCAACTAAGTTGCCTCATCTCCTCATACAATTAAAACAGAATATAATGATACAGACTGAAACTAATTCAATCTTTACTTTGCTGGAAAATCAAAATCATCCTTTGGTAGGCAAAGAGCTTTATTAACTCTCAGGGCCAATAAGCTCCTCCAGCCCATGTTCCAAGTGCTTAATACGGTATTCCCATATGTCTCAGATGATGGCATCAACCAGCAACAACCTGTTCCATACTGTGCTAACAGAAACACTTGTTAAAACACTCCAAAAAATATAAAGTTAGGATCCCTTTTGACCACCTGCTCCCAAACCAGGTATTTCCCCAAAGTCTTGAAAGAAACCACTGTCACTTGGTGGGTCTCTCCATGTGTTTTTAGAAGTATGTATGTCACATGAAAAGATGTTCAACATCACTAGTCATTAAGGAAATGCAAATCAAGACCACAATGAGTTATCACTTTACTCCCACTGGAACAGCGATTTTTTTTTTTAAGGAATAACAAATCTTGGTAAGGAAATGGAAAAATGAGAACGCTCATATATTGCTGCGAGGAATGTAAAATGGTACAGCTTCTATGGAAAACAATATGGAAGTTCCTCAAAAAAAAAATTAAAAACATAATTACCCTATGATCCAACAATTCCACTTTGGGTTACATACTCAGACTAATTAAAAGCAGGGACTCAGAGATACTTGAATACCTAAGTTCACAGCAGTGTTATTCACAATTGTCAAAATATAGAAGCAACCCAAACAGATAAACAAAATGTGGCATATACTTACAAGGGAATATTAGTCAGCCATTAAGGGGGAATGAAGAACTGATAGATGGTATAGTGCAGATGAGTCTCAAAAACATTATGCTAAGTGAAATAAACCAGACATAAAAGGTCACCTGTTGTACAACTCCCTTGGTCAGGTAAATCCATAGAGAAAGAAAGTAGATTATGGATGCCAGGGACTGGAGGGAATGGGGAATGGGGAGTGACTGCTAACAGGTTAAGGAGACTCTTTTAGAAGAAAACGTTCTGGAATTAGTACTGATTGTACAACCTTGCCAATATGCTAAAACCCACTGAAATGCACACTTCAAAATTGCTAATTTCATAATTATATGAATTCTGGCTCAAATTTTTCTTATATAGTCACACACCAATAGGAGAGAAATAAGAATATTTTGTTGTTTTTAATTTTCATAAAGCTAATACATTACTGTTCTAAATATTTCACATACACTTTTCTTATTTACTCCTCAGAACGTGGCTATTTTCCCCACTCTGCAGATGAATAATCTGAGGCAGATTTTTAGTAACTTATTTAAATTTGACATACTCACCTTGCCTTTCCCTCCCAATGTGTCATCTTGCCGTCCAATCTATTTTGGTAAATTCAAACCTAGCTGCTTCTTTTTAACTGCCACATGGGATTCCACAGCACAGGCTGTTAGTTTGCTAGCCTTTCTTGTGTCCCCTCAGTCTCAGCATCCCCCAAACTTTGAACACTAAGACTTCTGTGGCACCCAGAAGAGAGCTAGGGAGCAGTGACTGCCTGGTCCTCGTTACAGGCCTTTGCCCCCACCAATGAAAGATGAGGGAATCCTACAAGCAAGTAGTCTCAGTATCTCACTTTGGCAGATAACTTCAGCAGGACGGCAGGGATTATCACTCTAAACAGGAACAAATTACTGGAGGAAAGGGGATAAACAGCAGTACAAAAGCCTAATTACAATTCCAACATAATTCTGGGTAAAGGCACTTACTAAAAATGATTTACCTAAAAGAAAAAAAAAATGACTTACCTAAATGAGGTAAAAAATATACAAGATTAGTCAAGAGGTAACAGACCACCCCAGATGTTGGCATTCTACCTACTACCCCTAAAGTTTATTTTAAAATGAAAAATAAAAACAGCTGGAGAAGGAGAAGAAAGAGATTGGTTCCAAAGTCAACAGTCCTTCAGATGTGTATTAGGTATCCTACTGGGCTCTGTGGGGCCTTATGATAAAATACCTGGAATTGATAAATATATGGCACATTCATATATTGAAATATTATCCAGCCATGAAGTACATACTACAATATGAATGCACCTTGATGACATTATGCTAAGTGAAAGAGACCACGTATTGTGTAATTCTATTTATATGAAATGACCAGAACTGGCAAATCCAGAGAGACAGAAAGTAGATTTGTGGTTGCCAAGGGCTGGGAAGAGGCTGTAAGAGAGGAAGGGCAGTGATTGTTAACGTCCCAAATAATTTTTTGGGATAATGAAAATGTTCCAGAATTAGAATGTGGGGTGATGATTCCTAACCTTGTGAATACACTAAAAAACACTGAATTGTATGCTTGAAAGGATAAATTTCATGGTATGTGAATATATCTCAGTTTTTAAAAAAAATGTGTAAGAAACAGCAGGATATAAAATTATACATACAATACATTCCAACCTTGTTGAAAATCGCCTACCATGCTGGATTAACTGTAAGTCATATAACAATGTTGCCACTGGGAGAAAGAGACTTTTCTTCTTTCCTCGCCATTTTCCAAATTTTCTACAATGAACATGTGATTTTACAATCAAGAAAAAAATGAGAACATCAAACTGGATTATATTGGCCTTCAAATTATTTCCAAAAAAAGTAATGCCAAGAAAATAGTGTCTTCCTCTCCGATTCTCATTGGAGAGAGTACTGCAGGAACAACTGAACCAAGGGTAGAGCCAAATGCATGAGTTATTTGGGACTGGGCAGAGGAAAGAAAGATGCTTACCCACACCAACACATTGTAGCAGACCTCAACACTGCTAAGAGAGGGTCAGAGTGCTAGAAGACAGTGGACTGGGGGCAAATGTCAAGTGGGACCCCCTCCCTCCACAGCTGCATGCTTCCTAAGACAGCCATGCATTTCACAAGACATTTAGTTGCTTCTGAACAGTTGGGTGGACAGATCATCACAATACTGCCAAGCTAGTGCCAAGAGTAGCCCATACGAATATCCTTGGAATTTCTCCATTGCGGTATTTATTGGTGGGGTTGGGGTGGGAGGGTCTACAAAGCAAACCAGGGTTTCCTCACACCCACCCATTGCTCTCAAGTCTCTGGCAGTGTATGTTCAAGATCAAGGCACAACTTGGAGCCCAGCTATTATTTGCTATGCTTAAGAACTGCAAAGTTAGCCCTTGAGTATTGCTTTTGGCCTAAAATTCTATGCATAACCTTTTCGCCCAGATCCAAGGCCTCAGATTGTAACATGATCCTGCTTCATGCTATTTAGAAAAAAATTTGAGTACAACTTGGATACCACCTGTTATTGATGATTTGGTTAGACATGCTCAAGTTTTAAAGGTTTTAATACATAACAAATGTCCCTCAATAGTCAAAGTAGTTATAGTTAGAGGAAGACAATTTAGTTAACTGCAAACTTTTCAGGGAATCTATCAAACAGCAAGTTCACCTCCTGGAGGCTCTATATACTCATCAACCAAGTTCACCCGGGGTTAATACATTGCCCCTGCCCCACCCCAAATCTCAATTTTCTAATCTTCAAACCACTCCTCCTCCCCATGCTGCTTCCGTCTCCAACTGCAGGGATTCCCAGAGTCCTGTCTACAACTTTCCACTCCTACAACACAGTCTGGAAACCACATGCTCTTGTGGCTTCTGCTTGGTCACTTCAAACCATACATCCACATACTTGCTATCCACATGGCAACTCCATGTCTCTACTATTGCTCACAACTGAATCAAAGTCTAACACAGGTGTATTTGAAAAGCTGAACCATGGCCAGCATTCCACATCCAGGGAGTGCTGGAAATCTCAGCACCAATTTCTAAGATGTATTGGAAGATTCATAACCTGTTAATTTCCTTAAACATAGAAAGGCTATTACAAAAGTAATGTTCAGCCATGAATGCAACAAAAAACCGCCATACTATGTGAATTTTTCATAGTTTTAGTTATGGCTTTTAGTCCCCATGGCTTTTAGTTATGGTGGGAGGGGGGTATGGGAATCCAAGGAATTTAATATGGTTCAAGACTGTTCCCACACACTGCTCTCTAACTTCATCTCTCACGCACTCTCAGTGAGACGGTCCCCAACTTAACACAACTCAATTTTGCGATGGTGCAAAAGTGATACGAATTCAGTAGAAACCATACTTTAATTTTGATTTCTTCCCAGAGAGAAGCAATATGCAATATACAGATATGTGGTAGGACACTCTCTCATGATGCTAGGCACAGACAGTGAATCACAGCTCCAAATCAGCCCCATGATTGCAGGGTAAGCAACCGATACACTTAAAACGATACTGTTCTTCACTTTCAGTACAGTGTTCAATAAATTACAAAAACTATTCAGTACTTTATTATGAAATACTTTGTGTTAGACGATTTTGCCCAACTGTGGGCTAATGTTAAGTGTCCTGAACTCATTTAAGATAATGTAAGTATATTAAATGCATTTTCGACTTATTTTCAACTTAGTATGGGTGTATCACGACATAACCCTACCATAAGTCAAGGAAGATCTGTCATTCCTTAGGAACCATCTTTAAAATGGAATATGTTTTAGGCCTTATTACCCTCTAGAATGCAATCCTTGACCACCCCCCTGTCTCATTTAGCTCCCTGAACTGGCTTGAATACTGTCCTTTAAAAATTCATGTCCATGAGTACCTGTGAATGTTGCCGTGATTCAATGACTGGCATCTTTCTAAAAAGAGGGAAATTTGGACACAGAGAGAGCGAGCACCATGTGGCCCTTCAGGCAGAGACTGAAGAAATGCACCTAAAGCCATGGAGTGCCACAGAGTTCCAGCAACCACAAAAGGTAAGAGTGGGACAGAGCTCTGCCCGGAGCTGCTACCTCCAGAACTGTGAGAAAATGAAGTTCTGTTGTTTTAGTCCCAGCAGTTTGTGGGCATTTGTTGTGGCAGCCCTATGAAACGAATACCTTCTCCCCCCATAGTAAGTACCCCATACTTAAACCCAGGGACTTGTCTTTACTAAACCTTTACTGTAACAGGCCATTCATCTGCCTATGTGGGCACTAGACTCTACCTCACCACTGTACGGACAGGCTTAGCACACGCAGTTACACACTCTGGAAATCCAACACGGACAGAGGAGAATGCATCTCATTGGCAGCACAATGCATACACTGTAATTACCCCCACCCCACTCTTCCATTCTTCACATACATTAGTCCATTTGATCATTCAGACAACCTTCAAAAGGCAAATGTTAAACCTGTTTTCAAGTGTGAAAGCTTCTAAGAGGAAAAGCCAATCCTCATAACAACACGAAGGACAGAAAGTCAACAAACAGGGAAGCTGTTTGACAGGCACAGGAGGGTCCACTATGTACTTCCTACTAGCATACACTTACATGTATGTGGAGAAAATATAAAAAATAAAAGTTCCTCATGCTCATTAAAGTGATGGCTGATTTTTTTAAAACTACTTCAAAAGCCAGTTACAAATATCAGTATTTCTGAAAATTTAAACAATAATCCTTCAGTAAAGGTGTAATATTTGCACCCTTAAATAAAATTTCACTAAGCCAAAAACAGAAACTACACAGGTGACAGAAAAGCTACTTCTCTCTATTTTAGAGAACACCTCATACTTTCTGAATAAAATGAAATGTGATCTCAACAGATTAATTTTTCCCAAAATGAAGCCTCCTAGGATTTCAACTATACATTTGTTAAGAAAAGTGTCCTTTCATCTGTTTATACTTTATAAACAAGACCAAAATGTTTATTTAAGCAATTTTTCTAAATGGAAAAAAAGCCTCAGTCATTACAATCTGTCAGAATTTCAATTAGACCAAAAGTTCACCTAAATACAAATTCACTTACATCAGAACCAGCACATATCTAATGCCCCAATAATGACCCTCCCACCACTTTTCATAGGATTGTTATATCTTCACGGTGAGTGAAAATGGTCTTGCTCATCTGTGATGTCTCAGGAAGTATAAAGCTCAAACTTCTAGAACAATGTAACAAACTAATTTTCCTTATGCACTGTCATGTGTGGAAACACTAAGTACATGGATCATTTTGATAAGTAAGTATCAAATAAGAATTATTTACATATATACAATGACTATTGATAAAGTATAGAGCAAAAATTAGGACAGTAGCTGACAGCTTTACAGGTTTGCATGCAGGCATATCTAGTAAGAGACTTGTGTCTAGAATATTTAAAGAGTGCTTACAACTTAATAAATGCAAATAACCCAATTAAAAACTGAGGATCTGAGTACACATTTCTCCAATGATGGTATACATATTGTCATGAAAAGATGTCTGAATTGAATATTAATTATTCAGCCATAAAAAGAAAAGAAATTCTCCCATTTGCAACAGCATGGATGGATGTAGAGAGTATTATGCTCGGTGAAATAAGCCAGGCAGAGAAAGACAAATACCATATGATTTCACTTATTTGAGGAGTACAAAAACAAAGCAAAACACAAGGAACAAAATAGCAGTAGACACTGAAAAGAGACTAGTGGTTACCAAAGGAGATGGGTTGGGGAGGTTGGGGGTGGGGGAAGAGCAGTAATGAGCACAATTCACAATCACATACAGGCTGGTCACAGGGACAGCAGTACAGCACAGAGAATACAGTTAATGCTTCTAAACATCTTATTACATTGATAGGTAGTGACCACACTAGAAGGGGTAAGGATTTGTTAATACAGGTAACCATTGAACCACTCTGCTGTATAACTGAAACCAACAAAAGATTGTTTATCAGTGATATTTTAATTAAAAAAAAAGATAAACATTGACATCCATCATTAGTCATCAGAGAAATGGACACTAAAACCACAATGAGATATCAATTTACACACACTACTATGGTTATAATCAGAAAGTCAGATAATAACAAGTGCTGACAAAGGATGTGGAGAAACTGTAAACTCTCATATACTACTGATAAGAATGTAAAATGGTACAGCCACTCTTCTGGAAAACAGTTTGGCACTTCCTCAAAACCTTACATAGAGTTACGAGCTACTGCAATACTAGGTATATATACCCAAGAGAAATGAAAACAAGTGTTCACACACACAGAAAATTGTACACGAATATTCACTGCAGCATTATTTACAATAGCCAAAAGAAGTGGAAAAAATCCAAATGTACATCAGGAGATGGATAAACAAAATGTGGTATATCCATAATATGGAATATTGTCAGCAATAAAAATGAATGTACTAGATTGAGATTTCTCAAGATGGCGGCATGAGTAGGGTGATGGAAATCTCCTCCCAAAACCATATATATTGTAAATACAGCAAGTACAATTATTCTGAAAAGAGAGACCAGAAGATACAGTACAATAGCCAGGCTACATCTACATCTGTGAGAACTCAGCACCTCAAGAAAAGGGTAACATACAAAGCCGTAACTTGGCGGGACCCAACTACTACTCCCACCCCAGCTCACGGGTGGGAGGAAAAAAATCAGAGTGGAGAGAGAGTGGAAGCACAGGACTACTAAATAGCCAGCCCTAGTAATCTGCACCGGGAGCACAGACAGCCATTGCATGGTGTACTGGATATTAGAGAAATAGAAATGTAAAATCCAAGATGGAGACTGCGAGCGGGTCCCCACAGCTGGCTCCCAAAGGACAAAAGAAAAGCGGGTGCTTTAAAAGTCTTAAAGGGACAAGGGTTTAACAGGTGAACAAAAGAGTCCTGGCACACTCAGCCCAGCACACTGGGAATTTTAAGGAACTTCAGGCACCCAAACCCCCTGGATGGCAATGCAGCTTCTAAGCCACTCAGGGCGATAAGCAGCCTGTCATTCACTTCCCCCAACCAGCGCTGCAAGCAAACCGGCTGACCCGCCATTACTGCGGGACAGCCGGGGAGCAGCTCCACCCACAGCAATCACACACAGTCTCCCAGTGTGCAGCTAACGAGGCCAGACCCAGAGGGTGACCCCTGTGTGCAGCCACCTGGCACAGGCAAGGCAGAGGAAGCTGGTGCAAAGTCTGGAAGGCACAAAGGGGTGCCATTCTCACAGGAGAACACATGCCGCTCCCCTGTGACACCTGCCACTGCCCCAGGCTATCCAGAGGGCTGCCCCAGCCATGGGACCACAAGGATTAACCCAGAGACTGCTCTTTGTGTGCAGTTGGACAGGCAAAGGAAGCAGAGAAGGCAGGGCAACAAGCAAGCAGAAAGGAACTTTGTACTACCAGCTGACACACATGCCACTCTCTGGGACTCATTTCTATAGCCAGAAAAAGGAAGAAGAACCTGGTCCAGTCCAAAATCAATCAAATGGCAGAGGGAGGCCCTGTGAAACCGATACAACCAATTTTCCTGAAAAAGAACTCAAAATGCAAGTCATACCCACTCTGATAGAGCTGCAGAGAAATATGCAAGAGATAAGGGATGAAGTCCGGAGGGAGATAACAGAAATGAAACAAGTAGTGGAAGGACTTAAGAGCAGACTAGATGAGGTGCAAGAGGCTGTTAATGGAATAGAAATCAGAGAACAGGAATACAGAGAAGCTGAGGCAGAGAGAGAGATAAAAGGATCTCTAGGAATGAAAGAATATTAAGAGACCTGTGTGACCAATCCAAACAGAACAATATTCGCATTATAGGGGTACCAGAAGAAGAAGAGGGAGACAAAGGGACAGGAACTGTCTTTGAAGAAATAATTGCTGAAAACTTCTCCAAGCTGGAGAAGGAAATAGTCTCTCAGACCATGGAAGCCCACAGATCTCCCAACACAAGGGACCCAAGGAGGACAACACCAAGACATATAATAATTTAAATGGCAAAGATCAAAGACAAGGGCATGGTATTACAAGCACCCAGAGAGAGAAAAAAGATCACCTACAAAGGAAAACTCATCAGGCTATCATCAGACTTCTCAACAGAAATCTTACAGGCCAGAAGAGAATGGCATGATATATTTAATGCAATGAAACAGAAGGGCCTTGAACCAAGAATACTGTATCCAGCACGATTACCATTTAAATTTGAAGGAGGGATTAAACAATTTCCAGACAAACAAAAGTTGAGGAAATTTACTACCCAGAATTCACCTCTAAAGTGTATTTTAAAGAGACTGCTCTACATGAAAGTACTCCTAAGGCTAAATAGATGTCACCAGAGAAAATACAATCACAGCAAAGAAAGTAGACCAATCAAATACTAACAAAAGGCAAAAAAATAAAATCAGCTAACCACAAAGGCAGTCAAGGGAAACACAAAAGTGCAAAATAAAACACCTAATATATAAAGAGTGGACGAAGAAGAAAAAGAGGGGAGAGAAATAAAGAATCATAGACTGTGTTTATAGTAGCTTAATAAGCAAGTTAGACTGTTAGATAGTAAAGAAGCTATCAGTAACCTTTGGTAAGGTTGAACCTTTGGTAACCATGAATCCAAAGCCTGCATTGGCAATAAGTACATACCTATCAATAATCACCCTAAATGTAAATGGACTGGAAGTACCAATCAAAAGACACAGAGTAATATAATGGATAAAAAAACCAAGACCCATCTATATGCTGCTTATAAGAGACTCACCTCAAACCCAAAGACACACACAGATTAAAAGTGAAGGGATGGAAAAAGATATTTCATGCAAACAATAGGGAGAAAAAAGCAGGTGTTGCAGTACTTGTATCAGACAAAATAGACTTCAAAACAAAGAAAGTAACAAGAGATAAAGAGGGACATTACATAATGATCATCAGTCCAACAAGAGGATATAACCATCGTAAATATCTATGCACCCAACACAGGAGCACTGACATATGTGAAACAAATACTAACAGAATTAAAGGAGGAAATAGAATGCAATGCATTCATTTTAGGAGAATTTAACACACCACTCACTCCAAAGGACAGATCCACCAGACAGAAAATAAGTAAGGACACAGAGGCACTGAACAACACACTAGAAGAGATGGACCTAACACACATCTACAGAACTCTACACCCAAAAGCAGCAGGACACACATTCTTCTCAAGTGCACATGGAACATTTTCCAGAATAGACCACATACAAGGCCACAAAAACGGCCTCAGTAAATTCAAAAAGACTGAAATTCTACCAAGCCACTTCTCAGATCACAAAGGTATAAAACTAGAAATAAATTGAACAAAGAAAACAAAAAGGCTCACAAACACATGGAGGCTTAACAACATGCTCCTAAATAATCAATGGATCAGTGACCAAATTAAAACAGAGATCAAGCAATAAATGGAGACAAATGAAAACTGCAGCACAATGCCCCAACTTCTGTGGGACGCAGCAATGACAGTTCTAAGAGGAAAGCATATAGCAATCCAGGCTTATTTAAAGAAGGAAGAACAATCCAAAATAAACAGTCTAAAGTCACAGTTAGTGAAACTGGAAAAAGAAGAACAAATGAGGCCCAAAGTCAGAAGGAAGGACATAATAAAGATAAGAGAATAAATAAATAAAACTGAGAAGTATAAAACAATAGAAAAAAGTCAGCGAAACCAAGAGCTGGTTCTTTGAGAAAATAAACAAAATAGATAAACCCGTAGCCAGAGTTACTAAAAGAAAAAGAGAATCTACACACATAAATAGAATCAGAAATGAGAAAGGAAATCATGATGGACACCAAACAAATACAAAGAATTATTAGAGAATACTATGAAAATCTATATGCTAACAAACTGGATAACCTGGAAGAAATGGACAACTTCCTAGAAAAATATAACCTTCCAAGACTGACCAAGGAATAGAAAATCTAAACAGACCAATTACCAGCAACAAAATTGAATCAGTAATCAAAAAACTACCCAAGAACAAATCTCCCAGCCAGATGGATTCTCCACTGAATTTCTTTTAGCTTTTCAATTATTTTGTTACATAACATCAAATTAAAGAACATACACATCTCTGTATTAATGTATTTCATGTATTATGTGTGTTTTAACAGGAGATAGAGGTATTTGCTTCAGATATTTTCAAGATACCTAAAACTTAATACAGTTAAAGCCATTTTTGAACCCTCTTGCAGTTTCATTTATCCTCTCTCTGTTTAATAATTCCAGAATAAGCCACAATTCTGAGTTTGATATGTGTCCCTCCTACCCTATTTTTTGTTACATATAAGAATTTATGTTTATTTATGTTACATATAAGGATAGTTGTATTAATATTAATATTACATATGTTCCATTTTATATTTTTTGTTGTGTTTCAAGGGGCACTATTCCTTCCTTTCACTTGGATTTTCTGTATTCCTGCTACTGGATTGTAAAATAAATACATGGTTTCTTCCTAATCTTTTATTATTGCCTTTTAAAGCCAGTATATATGTTACATTAAAGGACCTTAAAATCTTCAAACTGATCCTCGTAATTCCCATTCTTCATCTCATCTATTATGTTCTATTTATCTATCTATTGTTCTAAGAGTCTACTCTTTGAAGTGTCATCAGTTTAAAGTACCTGGGATAATTCAGTCATCGTGCCCATCATCCATTAACATTTGATCCCCCATTTCTGAGTGTTGGTAGCAGGAGAAGCATCTGAGCACATGAGCTCAGTTTATCATGCTGCTGTAAATCCACAGATAATCTTCTAATTGGCCTTCAAATCTATCCAAACAGTGCTATCAGACTGACTTTTGCAAAGCATAGCTTTCTTTCAGTTAGCCTTTCATAACTCTGTGAATACTATATTGCTCTCCAGTTCAAATGCCCACCAACAATATGGTTTGGAATCATATAATATGTCCCATTATATTTTTTCTAACTTGAATTTTCTAGAAAATACAACCTTCCAAGGCTGACACAGAGAGAAACAGAAAATCTGAACAGACCAATTACCAGCAACAAAATTGAATTGGTAATCAAAAACTACCTGAGAACAAAACCCCTGGACCAAATGGCTTCCCTGGACCAGATGGCTTCACCCTGAATTTTATCAAACATTTAGTGAAGACCTAATAGTTATCCTCAAAGTTTTCCAAAAAGTAGAAGAGGGAATACTCCAAACTCATTCAATGAGGCCAGCATCACTCTAATACCAAAACCATGCAAAGACACCACAAAAAAATAAAATTACAGACCAATATTCCTGATGAACATAGATGTAAAAATACTCAACAAAATATTCGCAAACTGAATTCAAAAATACATCAGAAAGATCATTCATCATGATCAAGTAGGATTTATTCCAGGGATGCAAGGATGGTACAACATTGGAAAATCCATCAACATCACCCACCACATCAACAAAAAGAAGGACAAAAAACACATGATCATCTCCACAGACACTGAAAAAGCATTCAACAAAATTCAACATACATTCATGATAAAAACTCTCAAACAAAATAGGTATAGAGGGCAAGTACCTCAACATAAAAAAGGCCATATATGACAAACCCACAACCAACACTATATTTCACAGCAAGAAGCTGAAAGCTTTTCCCCTAAGATCAGGAACAAGACAAGGATGCCCACTCTCCCCACTTTTATTCAACATAGTACTGCAAGTCCTAGCCAAAGCAATCAGACAACACAAAGAAATAAAGGCATCCAGATTGGCAAGGAACGAGTTAAACTGCCCCCACTTGCAGATGACATAATATTGTACATAAAAAACCCTAAAGAATCCACTCCAAAACTACTAGAACTAATATCTGAATTCAGCAAAGTTGCAGGATACAAAATTAGTACACAGAAATCTGTTGTATTCCCATACACTAATGATGAACTAGCAGAAACAGGTATTAGGAAAACAATTCCATTCACAATGGCATCAGAAAGAATAACATACCTAGGAATAAACCTAACCAAGGAAGTGAAAGACCTATGCCCTGAAAACTACAAGACACTCTTTAAGAGAAATTAAAGAGGACACCAATAACTGGAAATTTATCCCATGCTCTTGGGTATAAGAATTAATATTGTCAAAATGGCCGTCCTAAAGCAATCTATAGATTCAGTGCAATTCCTATCAAAATACTGACAGCATTCTTCAACGACCTGGAACAAATAGTTCTAAAATTCATATGGAACCATAAAAGACCCCGAATAGCCAAAGCAATCCTGAGAAGGAAGAATAAATTAGGGGGGCTCTTCCCAACTTCAAGCTCTACTACAAAGGCACAGTAATCAAGACAATGTGAACTGGCACAAGAACAGACCCATAGATCAATGGAACAGAATAGAGATTCCAGATACTAACCCAAGCATTTATGGTAAATTAACATATGATAAAGTAGCCATGGATACACAATGGGAAATGACAGCCGCTTCATCAGCTGGTGTTGGCAAAACTGGACAGCTATATGTAAGAGAACGAAACTGGATCATTGTCTTACCCCATACACAAAAGTAAACTCGAAATGGATCAAAGATGAATGTAAGTTATGAAACCATAAAACTCTTAGAGAAAAACATATGCAAAAATCTCTTGAAAATAAATATGAGCAACTTCTTCATGAACACATCTCCCCAGGCAAGGGAAACAAAAGCAAAAATGAACAAGTGGGACTACATCAAACTGAAAAGCTTCTGTACAGCAAAGGACACCATCAATAGAACAAAAAGGCATACTACAGTATGGGAGCATATATTCATAAATGACAGATCCAATAAAGAGTTGACATCCAAAATATGTAAGAGCTCAGGCACTTCAACAAAAAGCAAATAATCCAATTAAAAAATGGGCAGAGGTTCTGTACAGACACTTCTCCAATGAAGAAATTCAGATCACCAACAGGCACATGAAAAGATGCTCCACATCGCTACTCATCAGAGAAATGTAAATTAAAACCACAATGAGATATCACCTAACAACCAGGTAGGATGGCCAACATCCAAAAGACAAACAACAACAACAAATGTTGGCAAGGAGGTGGAGAAAGAGGAACCCTCCTACACTGCTGGTGGGAATGTAAATTAGTTCAACCATTGTGGAAAGCAGTATGGAGGTTCCTCAAGAAACTACAAATACAAATACTATTTGACCCAGAAATTCCACTCCTAGGAATTTACCCTAAGAATGCAGGAACCCAGTTTGAAAAAGACATGCACTCCTATGTTTATCGCGGCACTATTTACAATAGCCATGAAGTGGAAGCAACCTAAGTGTCCATTAGTAGATAAATGGATAAAGAAGCTGTGGTACATATACACAATGGAATATTATTCAGCCATAAGAAGAAAACAAATCCTACCATTTGCAACAGCATGTATGGAGTTACAGGGTATTATGCTAAGTGAAATAAGCCAGGCAGAGAAAGACAAGTATCAAATGATTTCACTTATCTGTGGAGTACAAGAACAAAGCAAAAACTAAAGGAACAAAACAGCAGCAGACTCACAGAACCCAGGAATGGACTAACAGTTACCAAGGGAAAGGGACTGGGGAGGATGGGTGGGAAGGGAGGGATAATGGGGAAAAAGCGGCATTCCGATTAGCACACACAATGTAGCGGGGGGAACAGGGGAAAGGCAGTATAACCCAAAGAAGACAAGTAATGATTCTATAGCATCTTACTGTGCTGATGGACAGTGACTGTAATGGGGTATGTGGTGGGGACTTGGTAATAGGGGGAGTCCAGTAACCATAAAGTTGTTCAAGTAATTGTACATTAACAATACCAAAATAAAACTTAAAGAAAAGAACAAAGCAGAAACTGAAGGAACAAAACAGCAGCAGACTCACAGAACTCAAGAATGGACTAACAGTTACCAAAGTGAAAGAGACTGGGGAGGATGGGTGAGAAGGGAGGGATAAGGTGGAAAAAGGGGCATTATTATTAGCAGATATAATGTGGGGTGGGGGGGGCACGGAGGGGAAGGCAGTAGAACACAGAGAAGACAAGTAGTGATTCTACAGCATCTTACTATGATGATAGACAGTGACTGTAATGGGGTATGTTGGGGGGACTTGATAATTGGGGTAATCTAGTAACCATAATGTTGCTCTTATAATTGTACATTAATGATAACAAAATAAAAAAAAGAAATAGATTACATGAATAGCCTTCATATCTATTAAGAAAAAATAAAATGAATGTAGGGATATATCCTACAGCACAGATGGGCCTGGAAATCAATTTGCTAAGTCAAAGAAGCCAGACAGACACAAAGACTATGTCTATATTTTTATGAAATGCCCAGAAGATGCAAATTTATAGAGACAGAAAGTTTTCTTAGGTCTAAGGCTGGGGGACAAGGGGCTGCCACACAGGAGTAATAGATAAAGGTGTACAACATTTATTTTCTTTTTGAGGTGATGAAAATATTCTAAAACTAACTGGAGTGCCAGTTGCACATTTATCTGTGAATATACTAAAAAGCACTGGATCATAACACTTTGAATTCATGAACTATATGCTTGAAATAGATGAACTGTATATGTGTGTATCTCAGAGTCCTATGAACAAAGTGGGGGAACTATTTATAAGAGCCAGAAAGTGGAAGCAATCTATACACTCAACAGAAGATTAAAAAATTAGTCTTTTCCAATTATACAGCCATTAAAAAAGAATGGCAGTAAATGAATTTCTACAACATGGCTGGAAAATGCTAAAAACTAGCTTGCAAAACAGCATGATCATATCATCCCACTTATCTAAATAACCATACCTATATAGCCAAAAAATAAAGCATGTTCAGAACGTTTTCACTAAAACTCTTAGTAGGTGGAAATTTCACTTTGACTTGATGTTTGGCTTTTAATATAAGCAGCACGTATTTTCTTTACAAAAATGAGAACAACTTTTAGGTTAGGTCATGTATTGTTATTTATATGCTAGCTTCTTTGCTTTCTTAATACCAAAAATCACCAAGTGTATTGTTAAAAGGACTCTGGGGCCAACTTTAAAGAGCCCCTCCCTAATGGCTAAAAATGGGACAGTATGACTATCAGTCAAGCTAACAAAAATCAACTGTAACGCAAAGTGTCAGTATTATAATCTCAAGTCTTTGAAGAAAATTATTAGTTGCCATCAGAGAACTGAGAATTGATGAATAAATAGAATCCACATTTATCTTGCCTTTTTTTGTAGCAGCTGAATCTCACAGTAACCAAACAGTATACTAACTGGGGAAGTTTCTCTTTAAATGAAATGATAATAATAAAATCACCCTTTTGCCTTCTTTCATGAAATAGTAAATTTCTCAGAATCTATGGCTGCTAAGTAACCAAAAGAAAACCAGATACATGCTTCCTGACAGAAATCTATACCACCACCTCTGAATTATTTTACTTAGAAGAGAAAGAGGGGAGGAGGGGGAGGATATGGGAGGGGAAGAGAAGGAAAAGGTAATCTGAATATGACCAAGCCTTTTGGCTTAGGAAAAAAGCAATTCAAAACCAAAACACCAGCTAAATGAGAGCTGATGTGTCCTTTAACCAAGACGTGAAGGATACCAGATGAAGCCACCGAGCCAGAAGTGAACAACAAATACCACCAACTTGGAGCAAACCACTACACTTCTCTGGTCAGGAGAAACTGGCTGAAGATTCAGGCAGTGGACAACCCTGGCACGATCTCGCAACGCTGGTACCCGGATGAGACCGCTCAATCGTCAGCCAGAACTAGGTACGCACAACTACTCCACTTCCCTCCCTTTCCACGGGTTGTGTATCCAGCACACAGATGCCAAAGCCACAGCTGTACAGCACACAAGACTCTTCTTGTTGGAAAGAAGCCCCAAACCCTCGCAGCTGTTCCATCACCTTGGGGCTATCCTTGCCTTCCTTTACTCTCCGTTTCATGGCTACTGACACAGCCTCACTCTCTCCACAGCACTTCCACTTTCCAGCGGGTGCATGGACAGCTACAACTGGCTTCTAAAGACACTCAGACATTCTGACCTGTTACTGGGAACCCAGGCAGATCCATTTTTAAATTCTTCAGAACTAAGCCCCAAACACAACAGAAAACCAGGAATTGTGTGACAATGACTTAAGTTACTGCAGATGCATTCTTTAGAATCAAATCAGAGCAAGGCAGAATAACTAAACAAAAGGCCTTTCCTGTGGGTAGCACAAAATAAAAATAACAAACACTCACAGTTCTCTGTAGACAAGCCCAGCACATACCCTGGTTGAAAACACTGTAACATACAGAAAGTTGAATAATATAATCAAGATGAGTAAGAACATGTGATAGAAAAGGAATGTTACTGCTTTTAAATGTTACATTTTTAATCACCACTAGGGTGAGTAGTTCAAGAAATAAGAGCATCACTAAGAATTTGAGAACAAAGCTAAAAAGTGAACAACCCAGCAAGCCTCATTAATAGTGATTCTAGAATATTCATGGCACAAAATACAGTGCACTCATAAGATGTGGAACACTGGTGTCATCTGCGAGCCCACCCAGCTTTGCTAGCCTACAGAAATACAAGTAGATATTTGGGTTCAGAACTTTGTGGGGAGGACAAACATGCAAAAAAAGGAGATGGTTGTTCTCTACATTCACAGTTGCCATTTGGTTGTAAACAGGTAGCCAACACCATCCCCAGTATGGCAGAAGACATGTCCAAAAAAAAGGAAATCCCTTCTTCAATGACCTGTAAAGAATTCCCACTGCTTGGCTAAGCCTCAAATGAGAGAAGGTAACACTTTCAGCAAACTTTTCAGAGTTCCAGATAACCCAAAGGCTCAGTTCACAAAAGCTGATCCAGTAAGTGGTGACACCACAATCGGAAAATCATTTTGGAGGAGAAACCCAAAGACAGATCAACAAAATACACAGCTATTAGTGACGGTTACCTCTAGATAATAGCATTACAGGTACTTTTTTTTTTTTGGTTGTTTTTTTTCCACAACAAACATAAAATACTTCTAATACCAAAAAATTAAAACCAACTCCTTACACCTCTCCTTGTTGCTGTAAGATGACCAGTGATCAATTTTTCAGGAGTTGACAGTGAGGGTAACCAGATAACTCAATTCCTCAGGGGACATTCTGCAAATTTCTTCACCTTGCTTAGAGTTAACCCACCTCAGCTTCCAGGACCCAGGAGAACCTGCAGTCTTCCAATCTTGGCATGTCTTTTGTGCACAAGGTAGTCTTCCAAAAAAGCCCTTGCACCACACAAAGTCTGTGTCCATCACCTCACTACTAGTCATCCTGACCAGTTCTTCATGTTAGCACCAGGCACAGTTAAGAAGTATGACAACTCATTCTTAGAAGCCTCCTGACACATTCTTTTTACCATATGTTAATCAATAATACTTTAATATTATTAATACCTGCAAGGTGAGTTCAACTGTAATCAGCGACAGCCTCATGTCCAGGGAATATGGGCATGTAATCTTCCTTCACTGAACAAATATCAACAAATGTCAAGGAGAGGAGCGGCCCTATGCAATAACACAGTTCAGTTGCACAGAATGCTATACTCAGTTCTGGACCCTATTCTCTGGCTTAGAAACCAAACCCTCATAAGGAAAAAGCTGTGAGCGGTCAGGGGGCTAGAACATAGGCAGTAGATGAGTGCTCTGAGGGAGTGCATCTCAGATAATCAATGTATCCCCTACACATGCTCTTTTCACTTATGGGAAAGTTTTGTGTATGAGACACTCAAGGGAGCAGACTCTATAAACAGAGATTTATGGAAGTAAACAGAGGTTTTTAAAAGATCACTGAGTCTAAGGAGACAAATAATGTCCTTGCATTCTAGCTGCAAACAACTAGCTGTGGTTATCTGGAGCACAGAAAGAGTGAAGGAAAGAGTCTGAGGCTTTATCTAGACTCAGTGGGAAAAGAATTCCGGTGAGACTCCCTCCTGCTGTGGAAAGAGGAAGCATGGTAACCCAAGTACCATGGAGTTCTCACCACTGATCCTTGAGCAATGATGGACTGGATCCTTTAGAGGCCACTGAGTTACTGCAAGGAGTACACAAATCCATACATTCTTCCATGAATTTCTGGTAAACTGAATACACAACACAGCTTTTGGTAAAATCTTGCACATGTGCATACCACAATTTTTTGGATGTATATATGGGTTGTTTTATTTTAAGAACTAATAATTAGAGTTACTGAGAGTCTCATTTTCTCAAGGTAGAGAACCATCAATCCAGTTCACACACCAAGATGCTTCAGGTACAGAAAAACCTAACTGACTAAAAAATAACTACTTCCCAAAAGGCTGAAACAACTTATAAAAGATAATCAACACAAAATTCTTTGAATTTCCATGACAGAAAAATTATGTCAGGAGAAATTAAGAATTAAAAAAAAATAGTATGAAGTCAGTGGTAAAGTTAAAACTCTAAAATACACTGTACAATAGATTTAAACTCAACAAACAGCAAGCCAAACCCTATCAGTAGAAAGTACATAAGGCTCTATCGTGTACTATGAAGGTGTCTCTAACAGCAGAGGGAAGCATATGAACAAAGGTCCTCGTATTAAACAAACATTAACTAAACAGCATGTCAGGATAAAATTCCAAGCATACAGAAAGCTGTGTCTGATGAAAGACTTGCCCATGTTTAGATAAGACATCATTTCAAATACATGAGTCAAATAAGACTTCATTTCAAATGCATGTAGATTATTTGAGATCAGAAATACTTAAGCTGGACTTCAAGTACTATTCAACAATACCAGAATATTGGAAGTACAGAGAATATTCAGAGTTCTTGGGCATTAGATTTGCTGAGAAAGGAGAAAATGGAGGTAATGATGGGTGTGAACTCAGGAGGGCTTAGGATTAATCATCCTAATGAGCCTGCATCTGGGGGCACAGGCTGAACGACACAGTCATACACAATATCACTCAGTGATGCTCCTGACTTCTACGTGACTTATCTCTCCAACACCAAAGTCTGAGGTTTTCCTTTAAAAAAGAAAAAATGAAAAGTTTAACTCCCCCCACCAAATAGAAAGTTGAACTACTTAGTAAGTCTAACCCAAACCACCTGAGCTACTTAAAATATTAAAACAAATAGCCAAAACAAGATAAAACACCCCCAAGATATCTTCCTAAAACACAACTTGTACCCTGGTAGTGAAGAGTCCAATATACATTGCAACAAGATTTCAATTTGCTTCCCCCTCTAAAACAAATAAAATACAACCTAAAATTTGTTTAAAAACTTCAGTGACTGATTTCTACTTTAATAAAACTCAGAGGCCTGCAAAAACAGCCTCAGTAATTTCAAAACGATTGAAATTGTGCCAAGCAGCCTCTAAGACCACAAAGGTATTAAACTAGAAATAAATTATGCAAAGAGAACAAAAATCCCAAAAACACATGTACACTTAAAAACATGTTACTAAATAACCAATGGGTCAGTGACTAAATAAAAACAGAGGTCAGGCAATATATGTAGACAAATGACATCAACAATTAAACAGCCCAAAACTTGTGGAATGCGGCAAAGGCAGTTCTAATAGGAAAGTATATTGCAGTACAGGCTTTCTTCAAGAAAGAACAATACTAAATGAACAGTGTCAATTCATAATTAATGAAACTAGAAATAGAAAAATAGAACAAATGAGGCCCAAAGTCAGTAGAAGGAAGGACATAAAAAAGATGAGAGCAAAATAAATGAAATTAAGAAGAATAAAACAATAAAAAGAATCAACAAAACCAGGAGCTGGTTCTTTGAGAAAATAAACAAAATAGATAAACCCCAAGCCAGACTTATCAAGAAAAAAAAAGAGTCTACACAAATAAACAGAATCAGAAATGAGAAAGGAAAAATCACTAGGGACACCATAGAAATACAAAGAATCATTAAAGAATACTATGAAAAATTATATGCTAACAAACTGGATAACCTAGAAGGGACAATTTTCTAGAAAAATAGAACCTTCCAAGACTGACCCAGGAATAAACAGAAAATCTGAAAAGTCCAATTACCAGCAATGAAATTGAATTGGTAATCAAAAAACTACCTAAGAACAAAACCCCTGGACCAGATAACTTCACTGCAGAATTTCTAAAACATTTAGAGAAGAGTTAATATCCATCCTCCTTAAAGTTTTCAAAAAAATAGAAAAGGAGGGAATACTTCCAAACTCATTCTATGAAGCCAGCATCACTAATACCAAAACCAGGCAAAGACACCACAAAAATAAATTACAGACCAATAACCCTGATGAACATAGATGAAAAAATACTCAACAAAATACTAGCAAACCAAATTCAAAAATACATCAGAAAGAATAGCATAATGATTGAGTGGGATTTATTCTAGGGATGCAAGAATGGTACACTATTCAAAAATCCATGAATATCATACACCACATCACCAAAAAGGACAAAAACCACATGATCATCTCCATAGACGCTGAAAAAGCATTCAATAAAATGCAACATCCATTCACAATAAACTCTCTCAACAGAATGGGTATAGAGGGCAAGTACCTCAATATCATAAAGGCCACATATGACAAACCCACAGCTAACATCATACTTAAAAGCAAAAGATAAAAGCTGTTAGTTTAAGATCAGGAACAAGACAAGGATACCCACCCTCTGCCCTTTTTTACATCATAGGACTGGAGATCCTAGCCATGGCAATCAGACAACACAAAGAAATAAAAGGCATCAAGATCAGCAAGGAACAAGTTAAACTGTCACTGTTTGCAGATGACATGATACTGTACATAAAAAACCCTAAACAATCCACCCCAAAATTACTAGAATGAATGAATTCAGCAAAATTGCAGGATATAAAGTAATACACAGAAATCTGTTGCAGTCCTATATACTAATGATGAACTAGCAGAAAGAGAAATCAGGAAAACAACTCCATTCATAATTGCATCAAAAAAAATAAAATACCTAGGAATAAACTTCACCAAGGAGGTGCAAGACCTATACTCTGAAACCTACAACACACTCATAAGAGAAATCAAAGAAGACATCAAAAAATGGAAATACATTCCGCACTCATGGATAGGAAGAATATTGTCAAAATGGCCATCCTGCCTAACGCAACATACAGTCAATGTAATCCCTATCAAAATACCACAAGCATTCTTCAATGAACTAGAGCAAATAGTTCTAAAATTCATATGGAACCAGAAAAGACCCCAAATAGCCAAAGGAATACTGAGAAGGAAGAATAAAGCAGGGGGGATTACACTCCCCAACTTCAAGCTCTACCACAAAGTCACGGTAATCAAAACAATTTGGTACTGGCACAAGAAGAGACCCATAGGTCAATGGAACAGAATAGAGAGCACTAATATAGACCTACACATATACAGCCAATTAATATACAATAAAGGAGCCATGGACATACAATGGGGAAATGACAACCTCTTCAAGAACTGGTGCTGGCAAAATTGGACAGATACACATAAGAGAATGAAACTAGATTATTGTCTAACCCCATACACAAAAGTAAACTCAAAATGGATCAAAGACCTGAAAGTAAGTCATGAAACCATAAAACTCTAAGAACACAACATAGGTAAAAATCTCTTGAATATAAACATGAGCAACTTTTTCCTGAACACATCTCCTCAGGCAAGGGAAACAAAAGCAAAAATGAACAAATGAGACCACATCAAACAAAAAAGCTTCTGTACAGCAAAGGACACCATCAGCAGATCAATAAGGCATCCTACAGTATGGGAGAATATATTCATAAATGACTTATCCAAAACAGGGTTAACATCCAAAATATATAAAGAATTCACATGCCTCAAAACCCAAAAAGCAAATAACCCGATTAAAAAATGGTCAGAGGATATGAACAAACAATTCTCCAAAAATGAAATTCAGATGACTAACAAGCACATGAAAAGACACTCCACATCACTAATCGTCAGGGAAATGCAAATTAAAACTGCAATGAGATGTCACCTCACACCAGTTAGGACGGCCAACATTGAAAAGACTAGGAACAACAAATGCTGGCGAGGATGCAGAGAAAGGGGAACCCTCCTACACTGCTGGTGGGTAAGTTAGTTTAACCATTGAGGAAAGCAATATGGAAGTTCCTCAAAAAACTAAAAATACCATTTGACCCAGGAATTCCACTCCTTGGAATTTACCTGAGGAAAACAAGGTGCCAGATTCAAAAAGACATATGCACCCCTTTGTTTATCACAGCACTAGTTACAACAGCCAAGATATGGAAGCAACCTAAGTGTCCATCAGTAGACGACTGGATAAAGAAGATGTGGTATATATACACAGCCATATGAAGAAAACCAGTCCTACCATTTGCAACAACATAGATGGAGCTAGAGAGTATCATGCTCAGTGAAATAAGCCAGACAGAGAAAGACAAGTGCCAAATGATTTCCCTCATTTGTGGAGTATAACAACAAAGCAAAACAAAAGGAACAAAACAGCAGCTGACTCACAGACTCCAAGAAGAGACTAGCAGACACCAAAGGGAAGAGGTTGGGGAGGTTGGGGAGGGTGGGGAGGGAAGGAGGGAGAAGGGGATTAATGGTCACTATGATTAGCACACACAATATGGGTAGGTCATGGGGAAGGCAGTATAGCATGGAAAAGACAAGTAGTGACTCTATAGCACCTTACTACGCTGATGTACAGTGACTGCAATGGGGTGGGGGTGGGGTACTTGATAATATGGGTGAATGCTGAAACCAAAATGTTGCTCATATGAAACCTTAAGATTGTATATCAAAAATACCTTAATTGAAAAAAACCAAAAAGAAAAAACCTCAGTGGCCTGCAACAACAAATTTACAATCTGTTTTCTTTTTTGTTTCCTTTTTCCTTTGAAGTATAGCTGATATTTATTATACTGGTTTCAAATAAACAATGTAGTGATTTGTACTATCTATGTTCTTATACCAACCCTTTCTACACCTATCACACCCCCTCATAAATCCAGTAAATTATATATTTTTAATCTATTAGAGTTGAAAAAATTTCCAACAAAGAGATGTCCAATTATGTGACACTGACTAGCTGGTCCACACTAGGCACTACTTTGGATCTTTGATGACAACATGGGGGAGACAGTCCAGACCCCAAAGTTTAGAATCTGGCAGGGGAACAGAAACAAGTTAGAAGAAAATTAAAATATAAAGTGGTAAGTGGTATTATACTGCTAAGTATGGGAGAAATGTACGAGAGACATTTCTGCCAGGTATGGCAGAAAAACGTAAGGAAGGCTTTGTGGAAGAAATGACGTCTACATTGAGGACTAAATAATTAATAGAAATTAAGAAAGAAAGGAGCAAGTGGATTCCTGGCAGAGAAAATGTGTGGCAAACCCTTGAAATTATGAGTATGGGGTAGAAGAAGTAAAGTACTTCACTCAAGTAGAGCACAAAGGATGAGAATTTCAGCCAAAGGGCAAATCCCTTGAAGTTTATTCATTCATAATAAACTGTGGGGCCTTGTGTCACCTGCTGGTTCCCACAATGACCCTGAAAGCACCACACTGCTGATCCCCTTTACACAGAAGGGAAAGGGGCTCTGTGGGCTTGGGTCACCTCTGCTCAAAGTCTCACCCTCAAAGTCCCAGTCTTTCCACTCCAGTATTCTGGCACTTGCTTGATATTCAGACACAGAAACCCAATCGCCTCAGCCTCACAGTGTATGAAAACACTTCTCCAGCTTTGGGCGGAGAACAAGCAAGGCCTTGGAAACATCCCATGAAAATGAGAGCTAGGAAGAAGGCTGTTCTCTTTTTGGTGGAGTCCAAAGAAGCTGACTGGATATGATACAAAGCTGTTCGATGCAGTAGATCCAGCTACAGCCCACAGTACAGACTAAAATAAGGTCGATGAAGGCTTATAAAACCAGGCAGACACAGACGGGGAGGGGCTAGGCTCAGCAGCTCCAGGAAAAGAGATGAACATGGCCCCGGCGAGCACCGTTTTGTCAGAGGGCAAGTTGAGGCTGAGAAGAAGAACGCACTAGCACCACCTCGAATACAATGCTGGGCTACAGTTGTCTTTTCTCCTGTTTCAAAAGGTCCAGTTATTAAGTGGCCTTACACCAACATCGACCTCCTTCTCCTGTTACCTGATGACGGGAATGCCACAACCTCTGTGCAAAATGAAAGCTCTGCTCTGAATAGAGATCCTTCCAGTTTGAAGAACTTAATCTTCATGTACTTCCCGATGATTAGCGTCCTGACTCTTGAGACTGTGGCCCTACCATTTATCTAATCTTTGTGTACTGACCTCATGGTGGTCTACTACGGGAGTCTGAATAGCAGTCCCAAACGTATCTACCTCTTCATGCTGAAACCTGTGAACATTATATTCACATGTCAAAAGAGACATTGCAGATGTGACTAAGGAAGGATCTTTAGGCAGGGAGATTATCAATTATCCCAGTGGGCCTGATGTACTCACAGTGGGCCTCATACATGGGGCACAAAGGAGTTGAGGTCAGAGAGAAGGCCATGTGACAGAAGCCGAGATTGGGCCGACACACCTCAAAGACAGAGGATGAGGCCACAAGCCAAGGGATGCTGGCAGCCTTTAGAAGCTAGAAAAGGTGAGGAAAGGGATTCTCCTCAGAGTCTCCAGAAGGAACCAGCCCAGCCAGACATCTTGACTTTAGCCCACTGAAACAGACTCCAGACTCCTGGCTTCCAGAGCTGTAAGACAATGAATTTCTGTTGTTTTAAGTCACCAGCTTTGGTGATTTATTACAGCAACAGCAGGAAACACCTATGTTTATGTCAGCATATTAAACACATTTTGATGCTATCAGTCACCCTTCAATTGCTTTAAATAGTCCAGAAAAACAACAAAGACAAGGAATAGAGATAAAACAAGAAAAGAATGTTGATCTCCTTTAAGCTGGGTACATGACAGTTCATTCATTGTTTTCTCTATGTGTGTATGTATGAAAATATCCAAAATACGTGATTCAAAATGTTGTTTAAACACTCCTAAGAAAGGTAACACATTTCTACACCTACCCCAACGCCTTAGTTCTCTCAGGGTGCTATTACAAATACTGCAGACTGTGAGACTTAAACAACAGAATTTATTTCTCACAGTTCAAAGGAGGTGGAATTCTGAGCTTAGGGTGCCAGCATGTTTAGGTTCTTGCTGAGGGACCTCCTACTGGTTTATAGTTTCCTTCTTGCTCTATCTTCACATAGCAGAGAAAAACAATCTCCCTTGTGACTTTTTTTTTTTTTAACTAAAGTGTTCTTGATATACACTCTTATGAAGGTTTCACATGAAAAAACAATGTGGTTACTACATTTACCCTTATTATCAAGTCCCTCCCCACACCCCATTGCAGTCACTGTCCATCAGTTTAGTAAGATGCCATAGATTCACTATTTGCCTTCTCTGTGCTACACTGTCTTCACCATGATACACTCCCCCAACCATGTGTGACAAACATAAAACCCCTCAGTCCCCTTCTCCCTTACTCCCCACCCACCTTCCCACACTCCTCCCCTTTGGTAACCGCTAGTCCCTTCTTGGAGTCTGTGAGTCTGCTGCTGTTTTGTTCCTTCAGTTTTGCTTGGCGGTTATACTCCACAAATGAGGGAAATCATTAGGCACTTGTCTTTCTCTGCCTAGCTTATTTCATTGAGCATAATACTCTCCAGCTCCATCCATGTTGATGCAAATGGTAGGATTTCTTTCTTTCTTATGGCCGAATAGTATTCCATTGTGTATATGCACATCTTCGTTATCCATTCATCTACTGATGGACACTTAGGCTGCTTCCACATCTTGGCTATTGTAAATAGTGCTGCAATAAACATAGGGGTGCATATGTCTTTTTGAATCTGAGAACTTATATTCTTTGGGTAAATTCCTAGGAGTGGAATTCCTGGGTATTTCTAGTTTTAGTTTATTGAGGAATCTCCATATTACTTTCCACAATGGTTGAACTAGCTTACATTCCCGTCAGCAGTGTTGGAGGGTTCCCCTTTCTTTGCATCCAAGCCAGCATTTGTGGTTCTTAAGTCTTTTTGATGCTGGCCATCCTAACTGGTGTGAGGTGGTATTTCACTGTGGTTTTTATTTGCATTTCCCTGATAATTAGTGATGTGGAACATCTTTTTATGTGCCTGTTGGTCATCTGAATTTCTTCTTTGGGGAGTGTCTGCTCATATCACTGCCCATTTTTTTAATAGGGTTATTTGCTTTTTGGGTGTTGAGGTGTGTCAGCTCTTTATATATTTTGGATATTAACCCCTTGTTGGGTATGTCATTTACAAATATATTGTAGGATGCCTATTTGTTCTGCTGATGGTGTCCTTTACCGTACAGAAGCTTTTTAGTTTGATGTAGTCCCATGTGTTCATTTCTCCTTTTTTCCCCTTGTTCGAGGAGATGCATTCAGGAAGAAGTTGCTCATGTTTATATTCAGGAGATTTTTGCCTATGCTGTCTTCTAAGAGCTTTATGGTTTCATGACTTACATCCAGGTCTTTGAGCCATTTTGAGTTTACTTTTGTGTATGAGGCTAAAAAATAATCCAGTTTCATTCTCTTGCATGTAGCTGTCCAGTTTTGTCATACCACTTGTTGAAGAGGTTGTCATTTCTCCACTGTATGTCCATGGCTCCTTTATCATATATTAATTGATCATATATGATGGGTTTATATCTGGGCTCTCTAGTCTGTTCCATTGGTCTATGATTCTGTTCTTGTGCCAGTACCAAATTGCCTTGATTAATTTGGCTTTGTAGTAGAGGCTGAGGTTGGGGAGCATAATCCCCCCTGCTTTATTCTTCCTACTCAGGATTTCCTTGGCTATTCGGGGTCTTCTGTGGTTCCTTATGAATTTCAGAACTATTCATTCTAGTTCATTGAAGAATGTGGTTATATTTTGATAGAAATTGCATTGACTCTGTATGTTGCTTTGGGCAGGATGGCCATTTTGACAATATTAATTCTTCCTAGCCAAGAGCATGGGATGAGTTTCCATTCGTTAGTGTCCTCTTTAATTGCGCTTTAGTGTCTTGTAGTTTCCAGGGTATAGGTCTTTCACTTCCTTGGTTAGGTTTATTCCTAGGTATTTTATTCTTTTTGATGCAATTGTGAATGGAATTGTTCTTCTGATTTCTCTTTCTGCCAGTTCATCATTAGTGTATAGGAAAGCAACCGATTTCTATGCATTAATTTTGTATCCTGCAACTTTGCTGAATTCCGATATTAGTTCTAGTAGTTCTGGAGTGGAGTCTTTATGAATTTTTATGTACAATATCATGTCATCTGCAAAAAGGGAGAGTTTAACTACTTTTTTCCAATCTGGGTGCCTTTTCTTTGTGTTGTCTGATTGCCGTGGGGAGGACCTCCAGAACTATATTGATTAAAAGTGGGGAGAGTGGGCATCCTTGTTTTGTTCCCAGTCTTGAAGGTAAGGCTTTCAGGTTCTCGCTGTTAAGTATGATGTTGGCTGTGGGTTTGTCATACATGGCCTTTATTATGTTGAAGAACTTGCCCTCTATACCCATTTTGTTCAGAGTTTTTATCAGGAATGGATGTTGAATTTTGTCAAATGCTTTTTCACCATCTATGGAGATGATCATGTGATTTTTGTCATTCTTTTTGTTGATGTGGTGGATGATGTTGATGGATTTTCTAATATTGTACCATCCTTGCATCCCTGGAATAAATCCTACTTATCATGGTGGATGACCTTTTTGATATATTTTTGAATTCTGTTTCTAATATTTTGTTGCATATTTTTGCATCTATGTCCACCATGGATACTGGTCTGTAATTTTATTTTTTTGTGGTGTGTTTGCCTGGTTTGGGTATTAGAATGCTGCTGGCCTCATAGAATTAGTTTGGATTTATTCTATCTTCTTCTACTTTTTGGAAAACTTTAAGGAGGATGGGTATTAGGTCTTCATTAAATGTTTGATAAAATTCAGCGATGAAGCCATCTGGTCCAGGGGTTTTGTTCTTAGGTAGCTTTTGATCATAAATTCAATTTCATTGCTGGTAATTGGTCTTTTCACATATTCTGTTTCTGGGTCAGCCTTGGAAGTCTGGGTCTGCATTCTATTTCTAGAAAGTTGTCCATTTCTTTTAGGTTATCCCATTTGTTAACACATAATTTTTCATAGTATTCTCTAATAATTCTTTGTATTTCTGTGGTGTCCATAGTGATTTTTCCTTTTTTATTTCTGATTCTGTTAATGTGTGAAGATACTTTTTTCCTTAAAAAGTCTGACTTGCGGTTCACCTATTTTGTTTATTTTCTCGAAGAACTAGTTCTTGCTTTCATTGATTCTTTCTATTGTTTTACTCTTCTCGATTTTATTTATTTCTACTCCAATCTGTATTATGTCCCTCCTACTGACTTTGGGCCTCATTTGTTCTTCCCTTTCTAGTTTCGATAATTGTGAGTTTAGACTGTTTATATGGAATTCTTCTTTCTTGAGATAGGCCTGTATTGCAATATACTTCCCTCTTAGAACGGCCTCTGCTGCATCCCACAGATTTTATGGTGTTGAATTATTGCAGTCATTTGTCTCCATATGTTGCTTGATCTCTGTTTTTATTTGGTCATTGATCCATTGGTTATTTAGGAGAATCTTGTGAAGCCTCCATGTGTTTGTGGGATTTTTCATTTTCTTTGTGTAATTTATTTCTAGTTTCATACCTTTGTGATCTGAGAAGCTGGTTGGTACAATTTCAATGTTTGTAAATTTACTGAGGTTCTTTTTGTGGCTTAGTATATGATCTATTCTTCAAAATTTCCCATGTGCACTTGAGAAGATGTGTATTCTGTTGCTTTTGGGTGTAGAGTTCTGTAGCTGTCTGTTAGGTCCAACTGTTCTAATATGTTGTTCAATGCCTCTGTCTCCTTATTTTCTGTCTGTTGATTTGTCCTTTGGAGTGAGTGGAGTGCTAAAGTCTCCTAAAATGAATGTACTGCATTCTATTTCCCCTTTTAATTCTGTTAGTATTTGTTTCACATATGTAGTTGCTCCTGTGTTGGATACATAGATACTTATAATGGTTATATCTTCTCATTGAATTGACCCCTTTATCACTATGTAATGTCCTTCTTCGTGTCTTGTGACTTTCTTTGTTTTGAAGTCTATTTTGTCTGATACAAGTACTGCAACACCTTCTTTTTTCTCCCTATTCATTGCATGAAGTATCTTTTTCCATCCCTTCACTTTCAGTCTGTATTTGTCTTTTGGTTTGAGGTGAGTCTCTTGTAGGCAGCATATAGATGGGTCTTGTTTTTTTTATCCATTCAGTGACACTGTGTCTTTTGATTGGTGCATTGAGACCATTTACATTTAGGGTGATTATTGATAGGTATGTACTTATTGCCATTGCAGGCTTTAGATTTGTGGTTACCAGAGGTTCAAGGGTAACTTCCTTACTATCTAAGAGTCTAACTTAACTCACTTAGTATGCTATTACAAACAATCTAAAGGTTCTTTTTTCTTCTCTTTTTTATTCCTCCTCTATTCTTTATATATTAAGTATCATATTCTGTACTCTTTGTCTATCCCTTTATGTGACTTTGGGGGTAATTGATTTAATTTTGCATTTGCTTAGTGATTAATTGTTCTACTTTCTTTACTGTGGTTTTATTACTCCTTTTGACAGCTGTTTAGCCTTAGGAACACTTCCTCTTATAGTAGTCCCTCCAAAATACACTGTCGGGATGGTTTATGGGAGGTAGTTCTCTCAGCTTTTGCGTATCTGGAAATCGTTTTATCCCTTCTTCAAATTTAAATGATAATCTTGCCAGATAAAGTATTCTCAGTTAGAGGCTCTTCTGCTTCACTGCAATAAATATATCATACCACTCCCTTCCGGCCTGTAAGGTTACTGCTGAGAAGTCTGATGATAGCCTGATGAGTTTTCCCTTTGTATGTGATCTTATTTCTCCCTCTGGCTGCTTTTAATAGTCTGTGCTTTTCTTTGATCTTTGCTGTTTTAATTATTATATGTGTTGGTGTTGTCCTCCATGGTTCCCTTGTACTGGGAGATCTGTGCACCTCCATGGCTGGAGACACTATCTCCTTCCCCAGCTGAAGAAGTTTTCAGCAATTACTTCCTCAAAGACACTTTCTATGTCTTTTTCTCACTTCTTCTTCTGGTACTCCTATAATATGAATATTGGTCAATTTGGATCGGTCACACAGTTCTCTCAGTATTCTTTCATTCTTGAGATCCTTTTATCTTTCTGTGCCTCAGCTTCTTTGTATTCCTCTTCCCTAATTTCTATTTCATTTATTGTCTCCTCCACCATATCTAATCTGCTTTAAAACCCTCCATTGTATTCCTTAATGATTGGATCTCCAAATGGAGTTTGTTCCTAAGTTCCTGAATATTTTTCTGTACCTCCATGAGCATGTTTATGAGTTTTATTGTGTAATCTCTTTCAGGAAGACTGATTAAATCGGTTTCATTTTAATCTTTTCCTGGTGTTTGTACAATTTTGGTTTGAACCAGGTTCCTTTGACATTTCATATTTGTATGGGCCCTCTCTAGTGCCCAGAATCTCTACTCTCTTGAACTGCTCAGCCCCCCTGGAGTGTTGTTGGGGGTTGTAGGGGAGTGGTGTTGGTGCCTGGGGGGGTAGGAAAGTGCTGTTTCTGCTTCCCAGCTGCCATGCCTGTCTCCAGTGCCACAATGAGGGCTGAACACAGAAGTGTAAGCCTCTATGCTTTGCAACTGTAGTTGCTGTACACGGGGCTTCCCTCTGGCTGGCCTGATGCCAGGGCAGGGGCTGCCAGTTCGTGAGGGTGGATTGGCCTGCCGGAAGGCGCAGCAGGTTGTGTCACAGTGCGGGGGGGGGGGGGGGGGGGGGGGGGCTTGTTAGCTGCATGTTCAGCCAAGGGAATGGAGCGCCTGAAACTCCTGAAAGTTCCCAACCTGCTGGGCAGAGTGTACCGACCAATTTTGTCCAACTGTCCTTTCTCCTGAGCAGTAAGCTGTGTGCAATCCTTGTCCCTTTAGCAGTCCTCTCGTTATGAGGAAGTCTCTCAGACTGCTTGCCTTTCTTTTGTCCCAGAGCAGCTGGATATGAATGCCTGTTTTCCACAAGACGCGGGCATCTCAGTCTCTCCAAGTATTCCACCTGTCTTAGCTTTCCACCCCTACTGATCACCAGAGCATCATTCAAAGTAGGTTAAGTAGGTTCATGTTCCCAGAGCAGATCTCCAGAGAGCTAGGTGTTCAACAGTCCCAGGCCTCCACTCCCTTCCTGCTGCAGTTCTGTTCCTCCCGCCAGTGAGCTGGGGTAGGGGAAGGGCTTGGGTCCCATCGGATCACAGCTTTGGTAGGTTATCTGTTCCATGAGGTCTGTTCTTTTCTCCAGGTGTATGCAGTTTGGTAGAGCCTTCTTTCCTGTTGTTCTTTCAGGATTAGTTGCATTAATTATACTTTCATATCATATGTGGTTTTTGGAGGAGGACTCTATCTCACCTCTAGTGCCGCCATCTTTAATCCTCACAACTTCCCTTGTGTCTCTTATAAGGGCACTAGTCCCATTCCTAGGGCTCTACTCTCATGACCTAATTATCTCCCCAAAGACCCTACCCCCTTCAACACATGAATTCTGGGGAGACACAAACCATTCAGTTCATAGCACCCATTAGGGCCAGATGAGCCAGCTTTTCCTCTGACATTGGAACAAACTGTTATTTAACACTGTATCAGGTTATTTTGGCTGGTGTTTATGGGACATATGATATAAAAAGCACACATCTTTAAACATATTCTCAGTGTGTATGAGAGGCTCCTAGGAGCTGAGCAACTGAAGAAATGTTCGTATTTCCCATAGCCCATTTCTCTAGGATGGAGGATCATGAAGTAAAACAATGTACAAAAATTCTCCACCCAAAATACTATGTTGCTTTCTTTTGGTGAGCACGTATAAGTAAATTCATCTAAGATGAACATGTTTCTAACACATTCAACTCTGCAAAGTCAAAAAACAACACACCTCTGAGCTATATCTGAACGGTGGTTTTTGCCTCATGGAGCTGCAGCTTGCTTTGTTCTGCTCCTGCAACATACCCATTGAGAACCACAGGAAGCGTTGGGAACAAAACGTGAGCAGTTGGCTAGGGAGAATGGGACTAAACTCTTCCAAGAGGAAGAATTTTTCAGAACTTACATTTATTTGGGGATGACTTTGTCGCAAGAAGGAGTGAGATGAAATATAGAAACCACACAGTGACACGATAATTTCAGCAGTAGACTTAAAATTATTTAGGAAGTATTTAGGAATTTTCATAGCAGATTGGCAGGAATTTTATGCCTGCTGAATCTAATAATAAACATCAGAGTTTTTCTTTTTGACTGACTTTACATTTTCTTTTTTCTAATAATTTTTGTACTTTGTGAAAAGTCAGTGATTGATTGGAAATGTAACAGAAAAAAAAACAGTCTTTCTACACACCTGGGGAGGAGAGCTGGAGAGCAAGAATTCTCAATGGAGACAACTTAGGCTTAGGGAGAGGTTTTACAAATCTGTGGGTTCCTTTGAGGTGGGGGAAGGGGGCTTCCCTGACACTTGAGAGGCAGAAACCAGACACCATACATCCCGCAGCTGAGTGTGCCGCACAGTATCACCTGCCACATGCCACCAAGCTCTGCAAAGTCCTTGGCGTTCTCATGCACAAAAATCCATTTATAGGAGCCTATAGCCTAACAAAGTATTTATTGATCAGTGTTTATATACACTCTGTCTTCCAAAACTGAAACTACCATGTAAATTAAGATGCAATTATATTTCAGTCTGCTTATCACCACTACAGGAAATCACTTAAATGAGAGCAAACACAACTTTGAGTCACCCATCCAGCACTCCTGTGCATTAGCATCAATGCTGGGTTGCTGCAGGTTATTCAACGTAGGGTACTCGATTACTTCATTATGCATTAAGCTCCAGTCTTGCCCAGGTATCATGTACTCACATTATTCCCTACAAACTATTTCCCTTTTATTTCTTCTTTCTGCTGTTACTAGGACAGTATATTAATATGTAGGTGGGTTATATTTTCTGCAAATTGCATTTCAGGATTCTAACTTGGACATTAGAAAATATCTGTTAAAAATATTTTTATTTTTTATAGGTTGTTATAGGTCTAACATAGGAATAAACATTCCTAGAATAAATATGTTCTAGTATATCTAAAACATATTGATGAATTGTTCATATTCATAAAGAGACTTGCACGAGTTATTAGAGGTCATTCTTGCTTTTACATATTAGATGACAAAACTGCAGACAGTTTATGTACAGCTGTGGTTAAGAGAGGGGGCTTTGGGTTAGGTTGCCCAGTTTGAATTCCACTCGGCCAATGTTAAGGTGCAAGACTTGGCAAGTTTCCCCATTCCTCAGTTACCTTCTCCCCATCTCTACAAAGTAGGGATTAGCACTATTTCCTACCTATATTTGAGGCTGACTCTAAGAATCAAGATTTTAGCTAGAGTTTAACATACTGCTCTGCTGTGGTCAGGGCTCCCCCAGTATATGCTATTAAGTTGATCTAATACTTAAAAGCATTCTGTAACATATATAGTCATCCAGTCACACCTGAAACTAGTATCATGTCAACCATACCTCAATTAAAAATTAAAAAATAAAAATAAAAGACTTAAAGGCAGAAGAAATGAAGGAAATGAGAGCTAGGAATTGATAGCAACCATAAAAATGAATGAAAATGAACAGATCAAATATAGACCTTGCCATACACACATACACACACACACACAAAGACTGAAATCTCAATTCATAACACCTGAAACTAATATCATGTCAACCATACCTCAATTAAAAATTAAAAAAATAAAAATAAAAGACTTAAAGGCAGAAGAAATGAAGGAAATGAGAGCTAGGAATTGATGGCAACCATAAAAATGAGTGAAAATGAACAGATCAAATATAGACCTTGCCACACATACACACACAAAGACTGAAATATCAATTCATTACCATCAACCCAACTAATCTAATTCAACATTTCAATCCTTTTCATATATACAATACTTGTGCATTGAGAAGGGGTAACACAAAACAACATTAGACCAAGAAAGAATCTAGCAAGATGAACACAGAGATCTTTATTTGGGTTGTAGTCACATTCTGAAAAGCATCACATTACATTTTCAGCTAAACTAATGCTTATTGAAAACCTCCTTCTGCCTACCAGACAAGAACCAATAATAACTGAGGAATCCTGAGAACATGTCAGAGCATACATACTAGACATGTAGGAAAGACTACAAAAAATTATAGCCTTTCTCATCTCCACATAAGAAGAAACTAAATAGTAAGACTGAATTTTGGTTAAGACAAAGCAGGCCATCAGCCATGCAGAACCAGAGGGTGAGAATGTTCTGAGCGCTGAGGTGGCCCTGCCTCTCCTGTAACTGGTGCTGAAATTAGCAACAGGATTAATAGTGCCCTGCCATTCCCAACGGGTTTACCGCTCTTAAACCCCTGACTGGGGACTTCTTCCTCCTGGAGGTTACCCGTTAATGTTTTGTTCATTAACATGAGAGGCAGGAAACAACAGGAAAAGAACAACAACTGAAGGTTTTTATACTCTTAAATTTGGCTCTTTTAGCATTAAAAACACATCTCTACTGCTGACAGTTTGCATACAAGTTTCTTTTTTTAAATGATCCCTAAAGCCCTCGTTGGCCTTGATTCAATTCAATGAATTTATTTTTTTTAAAAAAGTTTAAAACAAATTTCTTATAGTTATTCTATTTTTGAGAAATAAATTATTCAACTTACCTCTCTGAAATTTAGAAGTAACAGAAAACTATATTCAAAGAAACCATTTAAAATTTATTTCTAGGTTCAGGATCCAGATAAAATGCAGTGGCCATATTGTACCCTGTTTCTCCCATGGAATGCTGCGATAAAATCTGGACAATACACATGAAGTAGATATTTGATGACTCAAAAAAAGTAAATGATAGCAGGTGGATGGGAAAATGTAAAGTACCACTGAGCCTGAGGTGATATATCACCCCCACTTTCCTCTGAAATGCCCCAGCCTGGACTTGGGGCAGTTTAAAATGGAAACTGTCACTGAGCACAGACAGACCTCTAGGAAAAATTCTGTAGCTCTGGATCCTGGAGCAGAAGACAGGTACCTAAAGTTCTCATGGAGAGAGGAGGTCACCCCAGACATGAGTGCAGTTCTGAGAAGTACACACCTAAACAGGATAACTAAGGTCCTACCTTTTGTGGCTGGAGAACCAAAAAGAGAAGCCCTCAGGAACTAGAAAGAACTGATTAAATCATGGAAGAGGAGGAGCTCAGGAAAGCAGGTCCCTAAGGTCGTTCAGGAACCCCTGGGTTAGCCCTACAGTAGGCAAGCTGGCATCTTAACCTGCACAGCACACAAAAAGCTGAGAGTTAACCATGAGACAGATGACCACCCAGGTCCCAAACTGGCCACCACTGGTGAAGCACACCTGAGGTAGATCCAAAGAATACTTCAGAAGATTCAAAGATAGAAGTGGAACTGGAACCAGAATCCACAGGTGGCTTGTTGCAATTTGCAGCCTGAAGCTGACTGGTTCAACTGCATCCTAAAATGAAATCATTAACATTCTCCATAGAATCTGAACAAGACCCAGGGTCCCATAATATTATATTCAAAATCCAAGATACAACTCGAAATTACTTGGCATATAAAGAACTAGGAAAACCTCAGATCATACGGGAAAAGCCAATCAACAAATGCAAATGCCAAAAATGACACAGATGTTGAAATCATCTGATTTTTAAGAGACTAATTTTTTATTAAGGTTTCATTGATATACAATCTTATCCTCAGATTTCACATGAACATTGTTGTTACCACATACCTCATTAGTCACTGTCCATCAGCGTAGTAAGATGCTATAGAGTCACTACTTGTCATCCCTGTGCTATACTGCCTTCCCCGTGACCCCCGTCATATTATCTATGCTAATCATAATACCCCTTATTCTCTGTATCCCTCCCTTCCCACCCACCCTCTCCAACTCCTTTCCCTGTGGTAACTGCTAGTCCATTCTCGGAGTCTGTGGGTCTGCGGCTGTTTTGTTCCTTCAGTTTTTGCTTTGTTCTTATACTCCACAGATGAGTGAAATCATTTGGTAACTTGTCTTTCACCGCCTGGTTTATTTCACTGAGCATAATACCCTCTAGCTCCATCCATGCTGTTGCAAATGGTAGGATTTGTTTTCTTCTTATGGCTGAGTAATATTCCATTGTGTATATGTATCACCTCTTCTTTATCCACTCATTTACTGATGGACACTTAGGGGTTGCTTCCATTTCTTGGCTATTGTAAATAGTTCTGCAATAAACACAGGGGTGCATATGTCTTTTTGTATCTGTGATCCTGTTTTCTTAGGGTAAATTCCTAGGAGTGGAATTCCTGGGTCAAATGGTTTTCCTATTTTTAGTTTTTAGAGGAAATTCCATATTGCTTTCCACAATGGTTGAACTAATTTACATTCCCACCAGCAGTGTAGGAGGGTTCCCCTGTCTCCACATCCTCACCAGCATTTGTTGTTGTTTGTCTTTTGGATGTTGGCCATACTACCTGGTGCGAGGGGGTATCTCATTGTGGTTTTAATTTGCATTTCTCTGATGATTAGTGATGTGGAGCATCTTTTCATATGCCTGTTGGCCATCTGAATTTCTTCTTTGGAGAAGTGTCTGTTAAGATCCTCTGTCCATTTTTCAATTGGGTTATTTGCTTTTTGGGTGTTGAGGTGTGTGCGCTCTTTATATATTTTGGATGTTAAAGAAACTATTATTAAAATGCTCCACAAAGGGTGAGCACTCTTGAAAAGAATGTAAAGAGAAAAATGTCCAAAAAGTAAGAGATACAAAGAAAAGAAAAATTTAGAACTTCAACATTATAACCAAAATAAACTAATTGAATGGACTCAACAGCATATTGGAAGCAACAGAGGAAATTGTCAATGCTCGTGCAGACAGACCAACTGAAAGTATTCAATCTAAACAACTGAGAGAAAAAAACATGGACCAAATGACTAGAGGTTCAAAGACCGGTGGGAAAATACCAAATGGCCCAACTTTCATGGTAGATATCCCAGAAAGACAGGAAAAAAAGAAAAATATTTGCAGAAAGTATATTTGAATAAATAATGTTTTGAAGTTTTTCCAAATCTGGCAAGAAACAAAATAAACCTACAGATCCAAAAGTGCAGCAAACCTCTGAGATAATGAAATATATATTGATCTCTGCCACTAATGCCCACCTCCTGGCACAGACCTAAAACCCTTGTAATTTCCTAAGTAATAAGAGCATAGGAGTATCTCTCATTCCAGTGAGGCAATTCTGGGTGGGCTCCTGGATGGGGGCTGATCCCCATAAAAATAAGCCACGATTAGAAGCTTGGACTCTTCAGCTCCACTCCCCATTTCCAGAGAGGAGAGAGGGACTGGAAATGGAGACTTAACGATTGATCATGCCTATGTAACAAAACCTCCATAAAAGCCCAAACCCCATGAAGGGCTTGGAGTACTTCCAGGTGGGTGAACGGTGAGGCACCCCAACTCCATGGCGACAGAAGCTCCTGTGATTGGGACCTTCCCAGACTTCACCCTATCTATCTCTTCATTTGGCTGTTCATCTCTGTATTTCATTATATCATATTTATCAGTTAATAAACTGGCAAATATAAGTGAATCCCTGAATACTGTGATCCACTCTAGTAAATTAATCAAAATTAATCAAGGAGGGAGCCTTTGGAGTCTCTTATCTATAAGCAGTTGGTCAGAAGCACATGTAATAACCTGGGCTTACAGCTGGCATCTGATGTTGACAGTCTTGTGTGACTGGGCCTGTTGAATCTGACACTACCTCCAGGCAGTGCTACAACTGCGTTAAAATTGTAGGATATCCAACTGGTATCACGGAAAATTGCTTGTTGTAGGGGAAAACTCCAAACATTTGGTGACCGGAAGTGTCAGAAGTGAAGCGTGCTGTATTAAAGAAGACACACAGGAAAGAAAAACACATAGTAGGGAAGAACTGGGTTTTTCCCTACATGGGGAAACTGGGTTGTCTTACCTTTACAATCCCAAACAAAATGAACCCCAGGAAATCTATCCCCAGATACATCATAAAGTAATTGTTGAAAATTAAAGAAAGAAAACCTTGAAAGCAGCCACAGAAAAATAACACATTACTTGCATGGTTCTCAGCTGGGATTTTGTTGTCTCCAAGGAGTATCTGACAATGTCTGTTGACATTTTTGATGGTCACAACTTGCATAGGCAAGGAACTGCTGACATCTAGCAGATAGAGACCAAGGATGCTACTAATGAGCCGATAAAATTCAAGTCTGTGCTGTCTTTAAGAAACTCATTGGAGCATCTTATTACGCTGACATACAGTGACTGCAATGTGGGGGGTAAGGACTTGATAATATGAGTTAATGTTGAAACCACATGTTGCTCATGTGAAACCTTCCTAAAATTGTATATCAATGATACTTTCATTAAAATAAAATAAACTCATTGAAACTGTAATGTTATAGGTAGCCTCAAAGTAAAAGGATACTATATCTATCATGCAAACACTAATCAAAAGAAAGCTAAAGTGGCATTTAATCTTCAAGTAGACTGTAGAGCAAATAAAGTTAACAGTGATAAATAACATAGTATCATGACAAAAATTACATTTATTTTGAAGACATAGCATGCTTCATGTTAGGTATAAAATGAAAGTTTTGAACTTTCAACAAAAATGTTTTGAAAGGTATAAAGCAAAAAGTGACAGAACTAAGAAGAGAACCAGACAAATCCACAATTACAGCCAGAGACTTCAATACTCCACACTCAGGAATGGATGGAATAAGACACCAAAAATCAGCAAATATACAGAACTGAACAGCATCAACCAACTGGAATTATTTGACATTTGTAGAACACTCTACCCAACAACATGAAACACTTACCAAGATAGACCATGTATGTCTTTAAAAAGATTCAAAACAAATATGAACAGATTTTAAAGTATAAACATAGATATGTTCGCTAACCATAATGGGATTAACCTAGAAGACAGTAAAAGGAGATGACAGAAAAATCTCCAATCATTTGGAAATTTAAAGTATATGCTTCTAAAAAATAAAATAAAAATCCAGAGGTCAAAACAGAAATCTCAAAGGGAAATTAGAAAATATTTTGAACTGAACAAAAATGAAAACCTATGGCATCAAAAGGAATAAAATAACAGGAATACATCTAACCAAGGAGATTAAAGACCTGTACTCTGAGAACTATAAAACACTGATGAAAGAAACTGATGATGACCCAAATAAACAGAAAGCCATTCCTTCCTTATGGATAGAAGGAATTAATACCACTAAAATGGCTGTATTGCCCAAAGCAATCTACAGACCCAATGCAATCCCTATAAATTACCAATGGCATTTTTCATTGAACTAGAGCAAATACTCTGAAAATCTGTACAGAACCACAAAAGACACCAAATAGCCAAAGCAATCTAGAGAAAGAACAAAACTGGAGCTATCACTCTGATTTCATACTGTACTATGAAGCTGTGGTAATCAAAACAGTATGGTAGTAGCACAAAACCAGATACACTGACCAATGAAATAGAATGAAGATCCCAGAAATAAGCCCACACCCACATGGTCAATTAACATATAACAAGAGAGGTAAGAATATATGATGAGGAAAAGACAGTTTCTCTTTAATAAATGGTGTTAGGAAAACTGTTTAGCTATGTACAATAGAATGAAACTGGATCACTGTTTTACACCAGGCACAAAAATAAACTCAAAATGGATTAAAGGCCTAAATATAAGATCTGAAACCATAAAACTCCCAGAAGTAAACATAGGCAGTAAACTCTTGAACATCAACAACAGACTTTTTTTTTCTGGAAATGCTCCCTCAGGCAAGGGAAACAAAAGAAAAAATAAACAAATAGGATTACATCAAACAAAAAAGCTTCTGAGCCGCAAAGGAAACCATCAATAAAAGGAAAAGGCAACCTGTCATATGAGAGAATATATTTGCTAACAATGTATCTGATAAGGTGCTAATATCCAAAATAAAGAATTCATACTCTAGACCAAAAAAACCAAATAATCCAATTAAAAAATGGGCAGAGGATCTGAACAGACATTTTTCCAGAGAAGATACTGATAGCCAACAGATACATGAAATGATTTTCCATACTGTTAATGAGGGAAATGCAATACAAAACCACAATGAGATATCACCTCACACCATTCAGAATGGCTAATATCAACAAGACAAGAAATTAACCAGTGTTAGCAAGGATGTGGAGAAAAGGGAACCCTCCTACACTGTTGGTGAGACTGCAAATTGGTGTAGCCACTATGGAAAGCAGTATGAGGGTTCTCAAAAAACTGAAAATAGAAATATCATACAACACAACAACTCCACTTCTGGGAATATACCTTAAGAAAATGAAATCATTAATTCAAAAAATATATATGCAGCCCCATGTTTATTGCCACATTTACAATAGCCAAGATGTGGAAGGAACTAAGTGTGTATCAATAGATGAATAAAGATGTGGTACATCTTTAGGAAGAATTGATACTGTAAAAATGGCCATACTGCCCAAAGAATTGAATATACAATGGGATATTACTCAGCACTTAAAAATGGAATATTTCAGCCATAAAGAGAGAAATATCGCCATTTGGGACAACATGGATGGACCTAGAGCATATTGTGTTAAGTGAAATAAGTCAGTCAGAGAAAGACAAATACCATATGGTTTCACTTACATGTGGAATCTGAAAAACTAAACAGAGACTCAAACACAGAGAACAGACAGTTTGGCAGTGGAGGGGAGGGAAGGGGTGGTTTGCAGGGGACAGGTGAAATAGGTGTAGGGGATAACAAGGTACAAACTTCGAATTATAAAATAATTTAGTCACAGGGTTAGAAGTACAATAGAGAATATAATTCATAACATTGTAATATCTTTGTATAGTGACAGATGGAAGCTACACTTACTGTGAACATATAATAATGCATATAATTGATGAATCACTAACTCATTCATCTTAAACCAATATAATATAGTGTGTAAATTATATTCAATTTACAAACTCATTTAAAAATGAAAAAACATACCAAGATTTATGGGATTCAGTATTTTAAAGGTAAAGTTCTAGCATCATATGCTCACAGAAAAGAAAGGTTGCAAATAGCCCAAGATTTCACCTTAAAAACTAGAAAAGGATGCCAAAAAAAACCCCCCAAAACAAGCAGAAGGAAATAATGAAGAGCTAATTCAATAAAACTGAAAAGAAGAAAGAAAGAAAAACATATGAAACCAAAATCTAGTCCTTTGGAGGAAAAAATGAAACTGGATAAAGACTGGTAAAGAGGATGAGAGACAGGTGTAAATTACCACTATCAGAAATAAAAGAGGTTATATCACTACAGACCATAAAGACACTTAAGGGTAACAAGGGACTAGTACAAAACTTTATGCACCTCTATTCAACAACTTGGCTGAAATGAACCAGTTCTTCAGAAATGACAAATCAACTACCCAAGATGAAATAGCCAGAAAGTCCTGTGATTATTAAACAAATCGACTTTGAGCTTTAAAAAAAAAAATTCTGAGGAAGAAATCTCTTTGCTCAGGTGGTTTCACCCAGCAAATGCTATCAAACATTTAAAGAAGTAACACCAACTCAGCATAACTCTTTGGCAAAAGAACAGATATGAGCAGGGTATGAGCAGGGTAGAAAGAGAATAAGGCCAGTAAAGCCCAATAGAAGGGACTCAAAGAGTTAACCAGTTAAAACTAGAGAGCCAGAAAAGATTCAGAGTTAATGAATTAATCAGTTAAAACTCAAAAGGCCAGGAGCAACTTGGCCTGGAATGTCTAAATATTCCCCAGATAAAGAAAAGTATCTGAGCACAGCCCATGTCTTCTCTGTGTCAATTAGATCATGCCATTGTAAGATTTACTTCAGTCTGCTAAAAGGCCCAGCTTATTCTTTAACTTAACCTATATGCTGTTTTTCTCTTCCTCCAGCCCCTAATCAAGTAATTTGCAACCTGGGCAGGAGAAGACAAGCATCATGATTAATTTAGCAAACAAGCCCCAGTTATAAACAGCATAGTAAAAACAGGAAAGATTCGGTCTTAAGGCTAAGATTGTGCTTCAGAACCCAGGAAGTTAAGAAGTAAGATTCTTACCATACTCTTTACAAAACAGACAGTAACTCAGCCCATCTTGGGGGCCAGGCATGTGGTCTTGATTGATATGTTCCTAGAGAGAACCTACTACCCTGGGAAGGAATCAGAGCAGTAAATTTCTTGTGATTTTGGAGTATTACCTAAAGGATTGATAATAGAAGAGAAGACATTTAATGTCTCTCAACAAAGATAAAAGTCTTGAAACCACTTCACAAGACTACACCTCCTAGCCCTGTCATATAGCTGAAAAATCCTCAACTGCCTATAAAACCCCCAGACCCTAAACCCTTAGGGGCACCTCTCTTCTCTGAGGTAGCCCACATTCCCCTTTCTGCCTTAAATAAAACTTTTTCTCAACCTTCCAGGGTGCACCTCTCTCAGGTTACCTGCACATTCTCTCTTTAAGTAAAAGTTGAACCTTTCAAGGAGCCTCTCTTCCCTTCGGCTGCCCACATTTTCTCTCTCTTTAAGAATGTAACTTTAAATGAAACTTTTACTCTGCTTCAGTACTGTGTCTCTGCCCTTGAATTCTTTGTTACAGCAGGGACAAGAACCAAGGAAAATAAACAACATCCCCCCCTAACAATTTCTTTCATAAAACAAGCAAACACTTCCCAACACATTCTGATGCTGTGTTACCCTGATAACAAAATCAAAGACAACACAGAAAAACATTAAACTATAGACTAATATCCCCCAAACAGAGACACTGTAAGTCATTTTCTAAAAGTTAGCATATTGAATTAAAAAATATAAGAATGAAATACCATAGTCAAGTGGAGTTTATCATAGTAACGCAAGACTGGTTCAGTATTTGAGAATCAATGTAATTCACCATAATAGCCTTAAAAAAATCTGATTATATCAATTTATGCAGAAGAAGCATTGAACACAATTCAAATTCATTCATTATGAAAATTGTTAGCAAAGTGGGAATAGAAGGAACATCCTCAACCGGATAGAGTATCTATAAGACACCTACAGCTAACATTTGGCTCAATGGTCAAAGACAATGTTTTTTTCACAAAAACTAAGAAAAAGGCAAGGATGTCTATGCTCCTTGAAAGTCGTAGGCAGTGTATGTAAACAAGGCAAGAAAGGGAAATAAAAGATATACAGAAGTGAAACCATTCCTATGTGCAATGACAAGATTATCTAACTAGAAAATACCAATCTATTATAAAAATAATTTTTAGGAATCAGTAATTTTAGCAACATCACAAGATACAAGGCCAATACACAAAAATAAACATATTTCTATATATCTTAGACAAGTGAAAAAAAATTTAAGAAACAATAGGATTAAACCATTATGATGGTTCCATAGAAAAATAAATAATAAGTGTTGGCAAGGATATGGTGAAATTGCAACCCTTTGCACTGTTGGTGGAAATATAAAGTGGTGCAGCCACTATGAAAAACTAACAGTGCGGCAATTCCGCAAAAAATTAAAAATAGAATCACCACATCATCCAGAAATTCTACTTCAGGGTATATACAGACAAAACGTGAAAGCAGGGTCTCAAAGAGACACTTGTTTTTGTTTTTTTGTTCTGGTATCATTAATTACAGATACATGAGGAACATTATGATTACTAGACTCCCCCCCATAATCAAGTCCCCCCCACATACCCTATACAATCACTGTCCATCAGAATAGTAAGATACCACAGAATGACTACTTGTCCTCCCTGTGTTGTACAGCCCTCCCTGTGTCTACACCCTACATGTATGTCTGCTAATCATAATGCCCCTTTTTCCCCCTTATCCTTCCCTTCCAACCCACCCTGCCCAGTCCCTTTCCCGTTGGTGACTGTTAGTCCATTCTTGGATTCTGTGAGTAGGCTTTTATTTAGTTCCTTCAGTTTTTTTCTTTGTTCTTATACTCCACATATGAGTGAAATCATTTGACACTTGTTTTTCTCCACCTGGACTATTTCACTAAGCATAATCCCTCTAATTCCATCCATGTTGCTGCCAATAGTAGAATCTGTTTTCTTCTTATGACTGAGTAATATTCCATTGTGTATATGCATTACATCTTCTTTATCCATTCATCTACTGATGGACACTTAGGTTGCTTCCATTTTTGGTTATTGTAAATAGTGTTGTGATAAACATACGGGTGCATATGTCTGTTTGAATCTGAGACCTTGTATTCTTTGGATAAACTCCTAGGAGTGGAATTTCCAGGTCAAATGGTATTTCTATTTTGAGTTTTTTGAGGAACCTCCATACTGCTTTCTACAATGGTTGAACTAATTGACATTCCCACCAGGAGTGTAATCGGATTCACCTTCTTGACATCCTCGCCAACATTTGTTGTTGTTTGTCTTTTGGGTGGTGGCCATCCTTACTGGTGTGAGGTGATATCTCATTGTGGTTTTAGTTTGCATGTCTCTGATAATTAGCAATGTGCATCATCTTTTCATGTGCCTCTTGGTCATCTGAATTTCTTCTTTGGAGAACTTTCTCCTCAGATCCTCTGCCCATTTTTTAACTGGGTTATTTGCTTTTTGGGTATTGAGGTGCGTGAGCTCTTTATATATCTTGGATATCTACCCTTTATCGGATATGTCATTTATGAATATAGTTTCCCATACTGTAGGATGTCTCTTTGATCTATTGATGGTGTCCTTTGCTGCACAGCAGCTTTTCAGCTTGATATACTCCCACTTGTTCATCTTTGCTTTTGTTTTTTTTGCCCGGGGAGATATGTTCATGAAGAAGTTGCTCATGTTAATGTCCAAGAGATTTTTACCTATGTTTTTTCCTAAGACTTTTATGGTTTCATGACTTATATTCAGGTCTTTGATCCATTTCAAGTTTACTTTACTGTATGGGGTTAGACAATGTTCCAGTCTCATTCTCTTACATATAACTGTCCAGTTTTGAGAACAACAGCTGTTGAAGAGGCTGTCATTTCCCCATTGTATATCCATGGCTCCTTTATAGTATATTAATTCACCATATATGTTTGGGTTAATATCTGGACTCTCTATTCTGGTCTGTTCTTGTGCCACTAGCAAACTGTCTTGATTACTGTGGTTTTGTAGTAGAGCTTGAAGTTGGGAAGCGAGATACCCCTTGCTTTATTCTTCCTTCTCAGGATTGCTTTGGGTACTCAGGGTCTTTTCTGGGTCCATATGAATTTTAGAACTATTTGATCCAGTTTGTTGAAGAATGCTGTCAGAATTTTGATAGGAATTGCATTGAATCTGTAGATTGCTTTAGGCAGGGTGGCCATTCTGACAATATTAATTTTTCCTAGCCAAGAGCATGGGATGAGCTTCCATTTATTAGAGTCCTCTCTAATTCCTTTTAAGAGTGTCTTGTAGTTTTCAGGGTATAGGTCTTTCACTTCCTTGGTTAGGTTTATTCATTGGTATTTTATTCTTTTTTATGCAATTGTGAATGGAATTGTTTTCCTGATTTCTCGTTCTGCTAGTTCATCATTTATGTATAGGAAAGCAACAGATCTCTGTGTGCTAATTTTGTATCCTGCAACTTTGCTATATTCCGATATCAGTTCTAGTAGTTTTGGAGTAGAGTCTTTAGGGTTTTTTATGTACAATATCATGTCATCTGCAAATAGTGACAGTTTGTATTCTTCTTTACCAATCTGGATTCCTTGTATTTCTTTGTTTTGTCTGATTGCCGTGGCTAGGAACTCCATTACTATGTTGATTAACAGTGGGGAGAGTGGGCATCCTTGTCTTATTCCCAATCCTAGGTGAAAAGCTTTCAGCTTCTTGCTGTTATGTATGATGTTGGCTGTGGGTTTGTCATATCTGGCCTTTATTATGTTCAGGTACTTGTCCTCTATACCCATTTTGCTGACAGTTTTCATCATCAATGGATGTTGAATTTTGTCGAATGCTTTTTCAGCATCTATGAAGATGATCATGTGGTTTTTGTCCTTCTTTTCGTTGATGTGGTGGATGACATTGATGGATTTTCTAATGTTGTACCATCCTTGCATCCCTGAGATTGAATCCCACTTGATCATGGTATATGATCTTCTTGATGTATTTTTGAATTTGATTAGCTAATATTTTGTTGAGTATTTTTGCATCTATGTTCATCAGGAATATTGGTCTATAGTTTTCTTTTTTTTGTGGGTTCTTTGCCCGGTTTTGGTATTGGAGTGATGCTGCCTTCATAGAATGAGTTTGGAAGTTTTCCCTCCTTTTCTATTTTTTGGAAATCTTTAGGGAGAATGGATATTATGTCTTCTGTATATGTCTGATAAAATTCAGCGGTGAATTCATCTGGACCAGGGGTTTTGTTTTTGGGTAGTTTTTTGATTACCGATTCAATTTTGATGCTGGTCATTGGTCTGTTTGGATTTTCTGTTTCTTCTTTGGTCAGTCTTGGAAGGTTGTATTTTTCTAGGAAGTTGTCCATTTCTTCTAGGTTATTCAGCTGGTTAGCATATAGATTTTCATAGTATGCTCTAATAATTCTTTGTATTTCTGTGGTGTCCGTTGTGTTTTTTCCTTTCTTATTTCTGATTCTGTTTGTGTGTAGATTCTTTTTTTCTTTTAAAAAGTCTGGCTAAGGTGATGCTGCAGTTACAGCTGCATTCATTCCACCGGTTCCTGGACTTGCCATTGGAATGCAGAAGGAGATATCTAAGCTGGCCTGTGCATACAGTAAAACAACAAATTTGACTGGATCTATACTGTTGGAACTCAACCAAGAATTAGGAGAAGTGCAAGTTGTAGAGCTCCAAAATCTTACAACTACAGACCATCAACTGTTAAAAGAACATAGGGATGTGAACAGTTTCCAGAAATGGGTTGTTTTAATTTGTCTGATTTCTCTCAGACTGTTTAAGTACAGTTGGACAATATCCATGATATCATAGACAAATTTTCACAAAGGCCTAGGGTGCCTAACTGGTTTTCTTGGCTTCACTGGAGATGGCTGGTAATTATAGATCTGCTTTGGTTATGTAACTGTATTCCTATTATGTTAATGTGTGTGAGCATTTTAATTAGTAGTTTAAAACCTATACATGCTTAAGTTACTCTACAAGAAGATATGTCAAAGAAATAATCAATCTTCCCATGTTTTCTTCCGTCTGCTACCTCTATAGCTTTTCTTCTTCCTTCCTAATTACAACCCTTAAATAGAATTCATGCCTCATATCGAATTCATCGAGTATCATAATTCCTCCATGTGGTAAAGATACCTCAAGACAAATGCAGGGCATAGAAGCCACAGGGCATAAATCTGCAAAGAAGTAAAAAGCTAACCTTCTCAAACAATATTGCTTCTCTCTCACTTACCAACTTTACATTTCCCTGTATGGCCCCAGAAGATGACTGGTTAGCCAGAGACGGTTAAGATTCCTGAAGGGAGGAACAACCTAAGACAGGCACAGTCGCAGGGGGGCCATCAGGTGAGAAATTGGGGATCAACAGTGGTGAGGCTTAGAACCTCACCCCCCCATTTTGAGAGAAATCTTCTGCATCCGTGGATGTTTTATTGCCCTTGTCTAGCTTGGATTAACACATAGTCTACAGGCACACACCTGATCATCTACATTTGCTCTCTTACAACACTAAACTATGTTTTCTACCTTTATCTTGCATCTACCTACCACTTCAGCATTTTATTTAAAAATAATAATAATAATAATCATAAAGGGAGAAATGTGGGATTCACATATAAGTCAAGTATAAAAATCAAATGAATATATTCACATTTGACCTGATTGTTTACAGTTCATAATGAGTGATCAAAACTGAAAGTTTTTGTGATGACTGCCCTTGTACTCTTCACCTTGTAAGAACTTATTCACTATGTAAGAATTTGTTCACCATGTAAGAACTTGCTGATTATGCTTCAGAAGATTGGAGACTGACAAGAATTAGGCTGGGGGTGGATTAATGATTGTGCACTGAGTCCCCTACACAGAATTTTATTATTGTTAACAACCATTTGACAAATAAATATGAGAGATGCCCTCTCAAAAAAAAAAAAAGTCTGGCTAGGGGATTATCTATTTTGTTTATTTTCTCAACGAACCAGCTCTTGGTTTCATTGAATTTTTCTATTGTTTTATTCTTCTCAATTTTTATTTCTTCTCTGATCTTTGTTATGTCCCTCCTTCGGCTGACTTTGAGCCTCATTTGTTCTTCTCTTTTTAGTTTGAATAATTGTGACTTTAGCCTATTCATTTGGGACTGTTCTTCCTTCTTTCAATAGGCCTGGATTGCTATATACTTTCCTCTTACAACTGCCTTTGCTCTGTCCCACAGAATATGGGGCTTTGTGCTGTTGTTGTCACTTGTCTCCATATATTCCTTGATCTCTGTTATAATTTGGTCACTGATCCATTGATTATTTAGGAGCATGTTGTTAAGCCTCCATGTGTTTGTGAGCCTTTTTGTTTTCTTTGCACAATTTATTTCTAGTTTTATACCTTTGTGATCTGAGAAGTTCGTTTGTAGAAATCCAATCTTTTTAAATTTACTGAGGCTCTTTTTGTGTCCTAGTATGTGGTCTATTCTGGAAAATGTTCCATGTGCACTTAAGAAGAATGTGTATCCTACTGCTTTTGGGTGTAGAGTTATGTAGATGTCTGGTAGGTCCATCTGTCCTAGTATGTTGTTCAGTGCCTCTGTGTCCTTACTTATTTTCTGTCTGGTAGATCTGTCCTTTGGAGTGAGTGGTGTGTTGAAGTCTCCTAAAATGAATGCATTGCATTCTATTTCCTCCTTTAGTTGTGTTAGTATTTGTTTCACATATGCTGGTGCTCCTGTGTTGGGTGCCTGCTGGGAGCGAGCCTTTGGACTTTTAAGCAATACTAATTATGTAAGTCTTAAGACAACAGCAATCATTTCTGCAGTAAGGCAGAGTTGCTCTCCTAGGAAAATCAATATAGATCTTGCAGTCAGATTGCTAAGCAATGTTTCCTCCTCTGTTCTTTCCACTGGCCTTCTAACCCTGCCAAACTGCTGCTTCTCAAGAACACCTGCTGCCCCAGGGGAAAGCCCCACCCTTAAACCTCCCTCCCAAGGGCCCCCACCCACAAGATGGCAAACTTCCTGCTTCTCTTCCGGGTCCTCGGTTCCCACCGGCGCCAACTGAAGACCAATCACCTCTTTACATATATTTTCATCACAACCTATATAAATTGAGCCTGAGAAAAATAACATTGGTCAGCTTGATCAGACATCCTGTCTTGCTGTCCGTTCTTTGTGTCTCTTGCCCCTTCATTCTCTCCTCCAGGTCGTTGACCCCCGTTGATAGTCCTGCGGGTCGGGACAGGTGCCTAGATATTTATGATGGTTATGTCCTCTTGTTGGACTGACCCCTTTATCATTATGTAATGTCCTTCTTTATCTCATTACTTTCTTTGCTTTGAAGTCTATTTTATCTGATACAAGTACTGCAATACCTGCTTTTTTCTCTCTTTTGTCTGTATGAAATATCTTTTTCCATCCCTTGACTGTTAGTCTGTGCATGTCTTTGGGTTTGAGGTGAGTCTCTTGTAAGCAGCATATAGATGGGTCTTGCTTTTTTATCCATTCTATTACTCTGTGTCTTTTATTGGTGCTTTTAGTCCATTTACATTTAAGGTGATTAGTGATAGATATGTACTTATTGCCATTGCAGGCTTTAGATTCATGGTTACCAAAGGTTCAAAGGTAGCTTCTTTACTACCTAACCATCTAACTTAACTCTCTTATTAAGCTACTATAAACACAGTCTGATGATTCTTTATTTCTCTCTCTTATACTTCTCCTCTTTTCCTTATACATTAGGTGCTTTATTCTGTACTCTTTTGTGTTTCCTTTGACTGCTTTTGTGGATAGTTGATTTTATTTTTTGCCTTTAGTTAGTATTTGGTTTGCTTACTTTCTTTGATGTGATTTTATTTTCTCTGGTGACATTTGTTTAGCCTTAGGAGTGCTTCCATCTAGAGCATCCCTTTAAAATATCCTGTAGAGGAGGTTTGTGGGAGGCAAATTCCCTCAACTTTTGTTTGTCTGGAAATTTTTTAATCCCCCCTTCAAATTTAAATGATAATCATGCTGGATACAGTATTCTTGGTTTGAGGCCCTTCTGTTTCATTGCATTAAATATATCATGTGATTCTCTTCTGGCGTGTGAGGTTTCTGCTGAGAAGTCTGATAGCCTGGGTTTTCCTTTGCAGGTGATCTTTTTTCTCTCTCTGGCTGCCTTTAATACTCTGTCCTCATCTTTGATCTTTGCCGTTCTAATCATTATATGTCTTGGTGTCGTCCTCCTTGGGTCCCTTGTGTTGGGAGATCTGTGGACTTCCATCGTCTGAGAGACTGTTTCCTTCCCCAGCTTGGGGAAGTTTTCAGCAATTATTTCTTCAAAGACACTTTCTATCCTTTTTTTTCTCTCTTCTTCTTCTGGTACCGCTATAATGCGGATATTTTTCCGTTTGGATTGGTCACATGGTTCTCTTAATATTCTTTCATTCCTAGAGATCCTTTTCTCTCTCTCTGCCTCAGCTTCTCAGGATTCCTGTTCTCTGATTTCTATTCCATTAACAGTCTCTTGCACCTCATCCAGTCTGCTCCTAATCCTTCTATTGTTTCATTTCTGTTATGTCCCTACAGACTTCATCCCTTAGCTCTTGCATATTTCTCTGCGGGTCCATCAGCATGATTATGACTTTTACTTTGAATTCTTTTTCAGGAAGATTGGTTATATCTATCTCACCAGGCCCTCTCTCTGGGGTTATTTGAGTGATTTTTGACTAGACCAGATTCTTCTGCCTTTTCATGGTGATAGAAGTGGTCACAAGCAGGTGGCACCTGTGTCAGCTGGGAGAACAAAGTCCCTTCCTGCTTCCTGGTCGCCTTGCCCTTCTCCGGCTGCCTGTGTCAATTACCGACACACAGGGAGCAGTCTCTGGGATAATCCACTGTGCTGCCTTGGGATAGCCTAGTGCACTGCAAGGGTGGCAGACGTGCTGGGTGTATTTTCCTGTGAGAATGGTGCCCCTTCGTGCCTTCTGGATCTTGCTCCAGCTTCCGCTGCCTGTGCCATTTATCTACACACCAGGAGCAGTCTCTGGGATAATCTCTTGAGCTGCCGTGGATGAGGTGGCCTTCGGGATAGCCTAGGACCCTGTGGGGTGTCATAGACGCACCGGGTGTATTCTCCTGTGAGAACGGCACCCCTTTGTACCTTCCAGACTTTTATCTGGCTTCCTCTGTCTGTACCGGGCAGTTGTGTGCCAGCAGCAGCCTCTGGGTCTGTCCCGGTTAGCTGCATGCTAGGAGATGACTGTGTGGTTGCTGTGGGCAGGGCTGCTCTCCGGCTGCTCCACCGCTGTGGCAGGGCAGTGCCGGCCAGGGGCAATGAATGGCAGGCCTCTTATTGTCATGAGGGGCTTTGGGGCTGGGTTACCCTCTAGGGTGTTGGGGCACCTGAAGTTCCTTAAGATTCCCAGCCTGCTGGGCTGAGTGTGCTGGGACTATTTTGTCCAGCTGTTAAGCCCTTGTCCCTTTAAGACTTTTAAAAAGTGCCCACTTTTCTTTTATCCTAAGGGAGCCAGCTGTCCAGACCTGCTCACAATCTCCATCTTGGATTTTACTTTTCCATTTCTCTAATATCCAGTACACCATGCAATGTGTGTCTGTGCTCCTGGTGCAGATTACTAGGGCTCATTAATTAGCAGTCCTCTGCTTCCACTCCCTCCCCACTCTGATTCTTTTCCTCCTGCCAGTGAGCTGGGGTGGGGGGAGTGCTCGGGTACTGCCGGGTCATGGCTTTGTATCTTACCCTTTTCATGAGATGCTGAGTTCTCGCAGATGTAGATATAGCCTGGTTGTTGTACTGTATCTTCTGGTCTCTTTTAGGAATAGTTGTATTTGTTGTATTTTCATAAATATATATGGTTTTGGGAAATGTCCGCTGCCCTACTCACGCCACCATCTTGAGCCCCTCTCTCTCAAAGAGACATCTGTATACCCATGTGCACAACAGCATTATTCACAATAGCCAAAGGCGGATGCAACTCAATTGTGTATCAACAGATGAATGGATTTTTAAAATGTGGTGTATACATACAATGTAATGTTATTTAGACTTAAAAAGACAATCCTGATACATGCTACACATTGGATGAACCTTGAAGGCAATGCTAAGTGAAGTGAGACAGCCACAAAAAAAAAAAAACAATGTTGTTGATGCCACTCACATGAGTTATCTAGAGTAGTCAAATTCATAAAAACAGGAAGAATGGTGGTTGCCAGGGGATGGAGGAAGGGGAAATGGGAAGTTTTTGTTTAATGGTGTGGGTAAAATTGCAACATTTACAGAATCTCTCAGCTGGCCTTACTGTATCTCCATATCAATAAGTGTTTCCAAGGGGTGGAGAGAAGTAGTCCATCTCCATATCAATAAGTAATTACAAGGTAGGTGGGCATATCTGGACCTGCGAGTTTGGTTGTGGCACTTTTTTACAGCCGGGTCAAGAGAGACACAGGCAAGCAGAAGTGGACAACTGCTTGTAGGCAATAAATGGATTTCTCCCACTTTATTTCTGCCTTTGACTGATTTCAGTTTCAAAGGTATTTTGCCCTGAAGGTGTATTTCTCCCGGAGTTATGATGGGTAGAGACTTTCACTTCTACAAGATGAAAAAGTTCTGGAGGTTGGGTGCCCAACAGTGTAAATACACTTAACACTACTGAACAATACACATAAAAAATGGTTAGGACGGTAAGTTTTAAATTTATTTTACTACAATTGAAAGTCACAATTGCATCTTCCCCACCCCTAAGTTAAATATGTGGTGTGAATCTCACAAAACACATATAGGACCTGTTTGCTCCCAGCAGGACTTCTATGTAGACAGACATTTTGATTCTTAAATATAGAAGAAAAGGCAAAGTAGCTAGAACAGACACAACAATACTGAAAAAGAATCAAGGTAGAGGAATAACATCACCCAATTTTATGATTTACTATATAAATATAAAGCCACAAGAGCCAAGAAAAGTGTAGCATTGGCAAAGGGATAGACATACAAACCAACAGAACTTCCGTTCCTGATCCACAATCTGTTTTAGAGTCCATATAGACCCACACGAATACGGCCAAACAATTAGTGACAAAGATGCAAAAGAAGAGTCTTTTCAACATACTGTGTTGATTTAACTAGACATCTATATACAAAAAGACAAGTCTCTGTCTAAGCCTGATGTGTTACACAAAAATTAAATAAAAATGCATGTAGGTCGAAATGTAAAACTGAAGACTATAAAACTTAAGAGAAAAGCTTCAACACCTGGATTTAGGGAAAGTTTTTAGACAAGACACTGTAAGTACTATCTGTAAAAGGGGGTGGAGCAGGTCTGTAAATAGGGTTCCATTAAGATTTAAAACTGTGTTCTGATAAAGATGATGGTGAGAAAACGGAAAGAAAGGCTGGGAGAAAATACCTGCAAATCACATCTTTTACTAAGGATTTTTATTCATAATAGATTAAGAACTCTCAAAACTCAATGAAAACAACCCTATTAAGTAGTAAAAAACTGGACATTTCAAAGAGGATATGCCAAGGTAAGTAGGTACATAAAAAAGATGCTCAACATCATTAACCACTAGAGAAATGTAAATAAAACAAAAATGAGGTCTCATTATACATCTATCAGAGCAATTAAAAATAAAAAATATCCCAATGCCAAATGCTGGTAAGGATGCTGACCAACTGGATCACTCATAAATTATTGGTGGGACCACAAAGATAGAGCCACTCTGGAGATCAACTATCAGTTTCCTATATAAAGTTAAACATATTTACCAGAAGACAGAAAAAATCCTTATTTGTAGGTGTGGGCGGGGAGCATATGACAACACAAAGGTATTATAAAGGTGATTTTGGTGTGACAGAACTATCTTATAACCATCCTATGATGGCGTTACACAAGTATATGCATGTTAAAACTGAAAGAACCATATGCCAGAAAAAGGTTGATTTTAATGTATGTTAATTTCAAACAAATTTCGTACCATACTTTATTATAACAAGTTAGTATGCAGGAAGACATCATGGACGAGATAGACTCATAAAAAAAGCCAATGAAACTAACATCTTCCCCCCAACCCCTGCCCAAGCCTCCATTCACATACTGTCTTGTCTGAGTCCTTAAGACTGCCTTTTCTAGGATGAACAATCCAGGAGCCCCCAATTTATCTGAATGGCATGCCACCTTCAATTTCAAAACTCATTTATTCTGAATTTGAATTTACTTAATTCAAATTCAATACTCGATTTCAATACTTACTTATTCTGAAGGATGTTAAAAGAGATTCCTGTCTAGTCATTTATTTGAATCCAACTGAGTATTGCATGCTTTCTTGACCACCAACCTTAAATGGTTAGTTTTTTTAAAATCAGGCCTATTTCCCTTCATCTTCCTGGACTCAGTAACTTATCTGTATTTTGGTTCCCTATCAAATAATCCCTATAATTACCCTTAAAATACATTCAATCTGAGCTTCTAATAAAACTATTAAAATCTCTTTGTAGATACTTAAGGTACTCTACAAGAAGATATGTCAAAGAAATAATCAATCCTCCCATGTTTTCTTCCATATGCTACCTCTATGGCTTTTCTTCTTCCTTCCTAATTACAACCCTTAAATAGAATTCGTGCCTCATATCGAATTTACCGAGTATCATAATTCCTCCAGGTGGTAAAGATACCTCGAGACAAGTGCTGGGCATAGAAGCCACAGGGCATAAATCTGCAAAGAAGTAAAAAGCTAACCTTTTCAAACAATATGGCTTCTCTCTCACTTACCAACTTTACATTTCCCTGTATGGCCCCGGAAGATGACTGGTTAGCCAGAGACGGGTAAGATTCCTCAAGGGAGGAACAACCTAAGACAGGCACAGTCGCAGGGGGGCCATCAGGTGAGAAATTGGGGATCAACAGAGGTAAGGCTCAGAACCTCACCCCCCCTGCTTTGAGAGAAATCTTCTGCATCCGTGGATGTTTGGCTGCCCTTGTCTAGCTTGGATTAATCCTTAGTCCATAGGCACACACCTGATCATCTACATTTGCCCTCTTACAGCACTAAACTATGTTTTCTACCTTTATCTTGCATCTACCTACCACTTAAGCATTTTTTTTTTTAAAAAATAATAATAATAAAGGGAGAAATGTGGGATCAACATATAAAGTATAAAAATCAAACGAATATTCATATTTGACCTGACTGTTTATAGTTCATAATGCGTGATCAAAACCGAAAGTTTCTGTGACGAATGCCCTTGTACTGTTCACCATGTAAGAATTTATTCACTATGTAAGAATTCGTTCACCATGTAAAAACTTGTTCGTTATGCTTCAGAAGATTGGAGACTGACGAGAATTAGGCTTGAGATGGATTAATGATTGTGCATTGAGCATTGACTCCCCTATACAGAATTTTATTGTTGTTAACAACCATTTGATCAATAAATATGAGAGATGCCCTCTCAAAAAAAAAGAAAAGAAAAAATTAATAAATCTGCATAAAAATTAAAAAAAATCTCTTTGTAGAGAAGGAAAAGGATATCAATGGTGAAAACATGAGACCCACTAAATAAGATACAAAAAAAATTACCCACAAGCCTACCATCACTTAGTATTTTGATTTTTGCTCTTCTGCTACTTGTCACTTTACATGTGTTCTTAAATGGTTTATGTAAGTTGAATGCTCTCTGAATTTTTTCAACATTTTAAAATAGTCAAATCATTTTCTCAAGTTTCAGTTTCACAGTGGTAATGCATTACTCACTGTACAAAAAAAAGTTTGATACACAAATGTCCCATGAATTACAGGCTAACCCTCCAACCTCATTTTGATATTTGAATTTGATCAAATATTGTTTGTTTGATTATTTACATCATTATGTTAAGAGAACCAAATTCACACTGAATTTAGTTCAACTACTCTCTGCTTACCTAGCTTTACAAGAAGTGAAAACTTAAATGTGGGATTAGGAATATTGTTTTATTTAAATATACTGTTTCCAAAATAGAAAGAAGCAGAGGGGAAGAACATGGGAGGGGGAGAAGCTCTGTGCCCTTTCCCACATGCATCTCTTCCATTTAGCTGTTCTGAGTTGTATCCTTCACAATAAATTGATAATAGTCAAGTGCTCCCCAGAGTTCTGTGATCCATTCTAGTGAATTATCAAATAGGGGGTATGGATGGACATGGGATGCACTGCATGGGACCCTCCAAGCTTTTGGTCTGTCAGGCACAAGGGTAAGTGGCCTGGGTTCACCACTGCACCTGGCACCTGAGGTGGGGGCAGTCCTGAGATGGAACCCTCAACCTCCGGAATCTGACACCAAACCAATCGTTAGTGCAGAACTGAACTGAGCTATAAGACACCTAGTTGGTCTTGGAGAGCTGGAGCAGCAATGTTGGAGAAGTTACCAAGTCAAGTGTTGTAATTAAAAATGACAGATGCCCACCCTCTCTCGATGTTCTTAATCAAGCTGACAAACCTCTTGTTTCACACTTAGAATACCACTTGGCACAGAAAACAGCAAGGATATATAAAGGTAAGTGTTCTGAGGGCTCCTGAGGGTTTAGAACATAAAGATCTATCCATCCCATGCAGGAAAAAGACTGCATTGTTTAAATAGGCTTTTTAAAAGCTACTTTACTTGTTTGGCTATTTAGCCATTGGGTAATTTTATTTTATTCCCACCCCCAAGTTGTTAACTTCTTATCCTCTCAGCCTTTATTCATGAGATCACCTTACTCCTAACTGCCAATCTTAACTTTGAGGCAGTATAAGAATCACAGAAAAGCTCTGCCTGAAACACAAATGAGAGAGTTATTTAGTAATTATTTCTTCTTGCATCTGCCATGAGCGCAAACAAATACTAGAAAAACCAAAAACCTCTCTTTTTACAGCCTTTCCTGTTTACAACCTTAATCTGTGGTTGGTGGTGATTTCATCTAATTCAAACAGAAAGGACCAACTGTTTTCACTTGAAGAGTTTATGGGACTCACTTACAGATTACGAAATGTAAAGAGCAATTTCACAAACTGGCACTAACACAGAATCCTAAAATTAGTGCTCAGCCACTTCTAAAGATAGTTTCAAAGCTTGAGAATACAAAGCAGGAGCCGTCCATGGACCCCCTCAGAGGGTGCTTGTGTCTACATGCCGTTTCCTCCATTTGCACACAGTAAGATGCATAAAACAGCTGACTTATGACTGAATCCTCTACAGAGTGAGGACCATGTGTACAGAAAAGAACATCAAAGGAAGCACGGGGTGGGCGTAGGCAAGGCCCTAAGGGCACTTGGTACTTGGTGTCTTGTGCCAAGAGGCAAAAGGGAGAAAGAGAAACAAGTATAACCTCAAGGTGAAGCCCACATAACTAAGCACTACTAAGATTCAGACAAAGCAAAGCAATGATTCAAGAGGGAAAGAAATTTGGTTTTAGATGCCTTATGATCAAAGGACAGTCAAATCAATGTTTGCATTAAGCAGGAAGCAAAAAACTAGTATAAACAAGTGGAATTTCCAACAGAGAAAAAACAAAAAGTAAATTAACAGAGAAATGTTCACATTTACAAATGAAGTCCATGTCAGAGAGTAACACAGAAGAGCAGCCATGACTAAAACCTGCAGTGAGGGCATCAACGTTGCCAAGCCAATGGACAACGAAGGGAAGGACGATAGATTCAGTACCAAGAGGAGCATGATCACACTGTGATCTCCAGGCAACACTCCTCAGAGACTGGGCTGATTCTACTTTGGGAACAGAAAATGTTGCTTGTTCCCAGATAAACCTTGACTTCCTAAACTAAAACTCAAGGAAGCTACCAACTAACGAGGCGGCATCAAAAACAGCACTGGCGCAGTCTTAAAGAAGTTTCCACAGGCCACTCAGGATAGAATTATTTGAGTATCAATATGAATGATTCCAGTAATTCTGAAACCCAATTATGTTTAAACCTATGAGCTTATAATTGTACACACAAAAACTCCCTGGTTTAAAAAAAAAATTGACTGGTCATCCTTTTAGGATGCCAAGGTGCCCATATTTATAAGGTAGAGAATAAATGAAAAGAATCAAGCACTTTTCCTGTCTCTCTCTTTTCAAACTTTATACCTCAGAGTGATGAAGTAATTGATGAGGACACGTCCCTCTTTACCAATGCATTCCAAGTAAGAAATGAAGCAACTGCAGAATTGGAATATCCTGAAGCCAAAGACCCGAATGTAAGTCATGAAACCATAAAACTCTTAGAAGAAAACATAGGCAAAACTCTCCTGAATATAAACATGAGCAACTTTTTCATGAACATATCTCCTCAGGCAAGGGAAACGTAAGCAAAAATAAACAAGTGGGACTACATCAAATTTAAAAGATTCTGTACAGCAAAGGACACCATCAGCAGAACAAAAAGGCATCCTACAGTACGGGAGAATATATTCATAAATGACATATCCAATAGGGGTTAACATCCAAAATATATAAAGACCTCACATGCTTCAAGACCCAAAAAAACAAATAACCCAATTAAAAAATGGGCAGAGGATCTGAACAGACACTTCTCCAAACAAGAAATTCAGATGGCCAACGGACACATGAAAAGACGCTCCACATCACTAATCATCAGAGAAATGCAAATTAAAACCACAATGAGATATCACCTCACACCAGTTAGGATGGTCAACACCCAAAAGACAAACAACAACAAATGTTGGCGAGGATGTGGAGAAAGGGGAACTCTCCTACACTACTGGTGAGAATGTAAATTAGTTCAACCATTGTGGAAAGCAGTATGGAGGTTCCTCAAAAAACTCAAAATAGAAATACCATTTGACCCAGGAATTTCACTCCTAGGAATATACCCTAAGAATTCAGGAGCACAGTTTGAATAAGACATATGCAGCCCTATGTTTACTGCAACACTATTTACAATAGCCAAGAAACGGAAACAACCTAAGTGTCCATCAGTAGATGAATGGATAAAGAAGATGTGGTACATAACACAATGGAATATTATTCAGCCTTAAGAAGAAAACATATCCTACCATTTGCAACAACACAGATGGAGCTAGAGGGTATTATGCTCAGGGAAATAAGCCAGGTGGAGAAAGATAAGTACCAAATGATTTCACGGATCCTACCATTTGCAACAACACAAGATGGAGCTAGAGGGTATTATGCTCAGTGAAATAAGCCAGGTGGAGAAAGATAAGGACCAAATGATTTCACTCATCTGTGGAGTATAAGAACAAAGAAAAAAACTGAAGGAACAAAACAGCAGCAGAAACACAGAACCCAAGAATGGACTAACAGGCACCAAAGAGAAAGGGACTGGTGAGGGGGCAGCAGATAAGGGGATTAAGGGGCATTACAATTAGCACACATAATGTAGGGGAGGGCATGGGGAAGTCAGTATATCACAGAGAAGACAAGTAGTGACTCTACAGCATCTTACTACGCTGATAGACACTGACTGCAACGGGGTATGTGGTGGGGACCTGATAATGGGAGGAATCTAGTAATCACAATATTGCTCATGTAATTCTTTATTAATGATACCAAAAGAAAAAAGAAAGCCAGGCAGAGAAAGACAAGTACCAAATGATTTTACTCATCTGTGATGTATAACAAAGCAAAAACTGAAGGAACAAAACAGCAGACACAGAGAACCCAAGAATGGACTAGCGGTTACCAAAAAGAAAGGGACTGGGGAGGATGGGTGGGAAGGGAGGGATAAAGGGAATAAGGGGTATTATTATTAGTGCAGATAATATGTGGGGGTAAAGGGGCGCAGGGAAGGCAGTATAGCACAGAGAAGACAAGTAGTGATTCTATAGCATCTTACTATGCTGATGGACAGTGTCTGTAATGGGGTATGTGGTGGGGGCTTATAATAGGGGGGAATGCAGTAACCACAATGTTGCTCATGTGAAACCTGAGCATAAAATTGTCTATCAATGATATCACCTCACACCAATAACGATGGCTACCATTCAAAAGACAAACAAAAACAAATGTTGGCGAGGTTGTGGAGAAAGGGGAACCCTCTTACACTGCTGGTGGGAATGTAAATTAGTTCAACCATTGTGGAAAGCAGTATGGAGGTTTCTCAAAATGCTCAAAATAGACTTACCATTTGACCCAGGAATTCCACTTCTAGGAATTTACCCTAAGAATGCAGCACTCCAGTTTGAAAAAGACAGATGCACCCCTATGTTTATTGCAGCACTATTTACAATAGCCAAGAAATGGAAACAACCTAGGTGTCCATCAGTAGATGAATGGATAAAGAAGATGTGGTACATATACACAATGAAATATTATTCAGCCATAAGAAGAAAACGAATCCTACCATTTGCAACAACATGGATGGATCAAGAGGGTATTATGTTCAGTGAAATAAGCCAAGTGGAGAAAGACAAATACCAAATGATTTCACTCATCTGTGGAGTATAAGAACAAAGGAAAAACTGAAGGAACAAAAACAGCAGCAGAATCACAGAACCCAAGAAGGAACTAACAGTTACCAAAAGGAAAGAGACTGGGGAGAATGGGAAGGTAGGGATGGATAAGGGCAGGGAAAAAGAAAGGGGGTATTATGATTAGCATGTATAATGTGGGGGTGGAGGAAAGGGGAGGGCTGTGCAACACAGAAAAGACAAGTAGTGATTCTACAACACTTTGCTATGCTGATGGACAGTGACTGTAATGGGGTTTGTGGGGGGGGGGGACTGGTGTAGGGGAGAGCCTAGTAAACATAATATTCTTCATGTAATTGTAGATTAATGATAACAAAAAAAGGGGGGATTACTCCCTGATAGGATAAAATTAACTGCAAATCAATGATTAATGCATGCTTTACATATCCTTAATTTTGATCTTTTAAAGGGTGTCGGATGATCAGCTATGGAAGTACATTTTTCTGATTATATTTCTTTCTCTTAAAAAAAGCAGTTCCTGTGTGGTGGTCTCCAATAGGTTCTTCACAATGGTATAAAGGTCATATCAAAGTGTGGGCAAAGGGTTTGTTTGTGTTTATACAGAGGATCAAAGCCTAATTTGGCTACCCAGAAAATGAACTAAGATACGATATGAAGAACTTCCAACATCAGCACTCTGTGGAAGAGTCATACCAGAAGATGATCATCAAAAAACCTCAACAAAGATCCAGGTGATGCTGCAGTTATAGCTGCATCCATCCCACCGGTTCCTGGACTTGCCATCGGAATGAAGAAGGAGATATCTAAAAGCTGGCCTGTGCATACAGTAAAACAACAAATTTGACTGGTTCTCTATTGTCAGAACTCAACCAAGAATTAGGAGAAGTGTGAGTTGCAGTGCACCAAAATCGTGCGACACTAGACTATCTACTGTTAAAAGAACATATGGGATGTAAACAGTTCCCAGGAATGTGTTGTTTTAATTTGTCTGATTTTTCTCAAACTATTCAAATTCAGTTAGACAATATCCATCATATTATTGATAAGTTTTCACAAATGCCTAGGGTACCTAACTGGTTTTCTTGGTTTCATTGGATATGGCTGGTAATTGTAGGTCTGCTTTTGTTATGTACCTGTATTCCTATTCTGTTAATGTGTGTACACAATTTAATTAGTAGTTTGTTAAAACCTATACATGCTTATAGATCAAAGAAATAATCTTCCCATGTTTTCTTCTGTCTGCTACTTCTATAGCTTTTCTCCTTCCTTCCTAATTACAACCCTTAAATAGAATTCGTGCCTCATATCGAATTTACTGAGTATCATAATTCCTCCAGGTGGTAAAGATACCTCGAGACAAGTGCTGGGCATAGAAGCCACAGGGCATAAATCTGCAAAGAAGTAAAAAGCTAACCTTTTCAAACAATATGGCTTCTCTCTCACTTACCAACTTTACATTTTCCTGTATGGCCCCGGAAGATGACTGGTTAGCCAGAGACGGGTAAGATTCCTCAAGGGAGGAACAACCTAAGACAGGCACAGTCGCAGGGGGGCCATCAGGTGAGAATTTGGGGATCAACAGAGGTGAGGCCTAGAACCTCACCCCCCCTGTTTTGAGAGAAATCTTCTGCTTCTGTGGATGTTTTGTTGCCCTTGTCTAGCTTGGATTAATACTTAGTCTATAGGCACAGACCTGATCATCTACATTTGCCCTCTTACAGCACTAAATTATGTTTTCTACCTTTATCTTGCATCTACCTACCACTTCAGCATTTTAAATAAAAAAAAAATAAGGGAGAAATGTGGGATTCACATATGAATCAAGTATAAAAATCAAATGAATAATCATATCTGACCTGATTGTTTATAGTTCATGATGCATGATCAAAACCGAAAGTTTCTGTGATATGACTGCCCTTGCACTGTTCACCACGTAAGAACTTATTCACTATGTAAGAACTTGTTTACCATGTAAGAACTTGTTCGTTATGCTTCTGAAGATTGGAGACTGTTGAGAATTAGGCTTGGGGTTGATTAATGATTGTGCATTGAGTCCCCTATACAAAATTTTGTTGTTAACTACCATTTGATCAATAAATATGAGATGCCCTCTCAACAACAACAACAAAAGATTGTCTATCAATCATACCTTAATAAAAATATATAATATATACCCTGCAACCACACAGTAATCAATCTAAGCAAAGATCAATGGTATTTCACACCACAGAGACAGACATATAGCTCCTGATGGAGGAATACGTAACCACCCACTACTTTTTCTTGTCCAAACAAACTAAAAGTGAACATGAATCTAATCCAAGTCCCACAAAAGTCAGAATAATATGTTAATATCACACATGGATGTAGCTCACCAAAATAAAAATGTGGAACATTCTATAGAACAAATAAACCAACTTCATAATATACTGTACCCAGAAAGGGGGGGAAGCATGGGACCTATTAATTAAATGTCTTGAAAAAGATCTTGTTTGAATTCTGACTCAACAAAGTCATTTTTTAAAGTTGACATAATCAAGGAAATATGTTCAGATTTTATATTTGAGAATTACTATTAATTTAACATGCATATTTTTAAGACTGTTATTGGCTGAACTGTATCCCCCCAAAACACATATGATGAAGTCTAAACTGCAGTACCTCAGATCATGACAATATTTGGAGAGAGGGTCTTTACACTGACTGGTAATCAAGTTAAAATTAGGGTGGGCCCTAATCCATAGCTGCTGCTCCTACAAAAAGGAGAAATTTGGACACACACACAGTGAGATTACCACAAGAAGACTGCAATCAAACTGCCAATAGCCAAGGAATTACCAGGAGAGGCTTGAGCAAATCCTCCCCTCCCAGTCCTTAGAAGGAGGCAAATGCACAGACATTTATTATCAGACTTCTAGCCTCCAGAACTGTGGGATAAAAAGTTTCTGTTGTTTAAGCCACCCACTTTGTGCAGCCCCAGAACACTAATGCAGAGATGTTATCTTTGAGAGATACAAACCGCAGTATTTACTAAATGAAGTGATAAGATTTGCTTCAAAATAATATGGGAAGGGTGAAGAGGGTAGAGTTATAAACAAACCAAGACGGACTGACCACATCTTGATAGTGGCTGAAACTGAGTGTCATTGTATTAGCCTCTCTGTTTTTGTTTATGTTTGATATTTTTTATTATAATAAAAGGTTTAAATCAAGGGCATGGAGACCTCTGAGACGACCATTTCAGAAGAACAATGGTGGCACAGGACTAAAGTCTAGACATCATAGTGCAAGGGCCTGGTCAGCACCTGGAGGCAGCAGCGTGGGACCGGAAATACCTGCTTCATTATGGGTCACAGGCACTGTGTTACTCGCCTGCACAACTTTCACCGTATTATTTCTAATGAGGCAAAGTCTGACCCATTTGACAATAAAGAACTCTGTTGTCCACAGTTCTCTAAAAGGAAGAGTTTACCAGTAACTTCCCCAAGTCCTCTATTCAACCCCATTCATCACTCATAACCATGTATTTCCTACACACCTGGGGAAGATCCAGTTTCTATTGGGTTCACAGTCAAACTTTCAGAGGCATGCTGAAAGCAAATAATGACAATTACAAGAAATAGAAACTTACCTTTCAGGGGAAGTTTTCTGTTTGGGTAACCTGATTAAGAAAAACTTTACCACTTTTCAGCCTCATTACACTGGGTGAGTTACTTCACCTTTCTGGACCTCAGTTGCCTCATCTATAAGGTGGGGGACACAGGACTGTTGTGAAGACGCAATAGGTTAATTCAGTGCGTGCACATAAATGCTCAGCAGGTGTCAGCTATTTTTGGCCCAGTGCTCAAGAATCAGACCGTAGTGAGGAAAGATCACCTATCTGTGTCAATGGTCTCCTCAAACTGCCTATTACAGTCCTTCGAAATTTGGTGAAGATAAATTACCTCAAACTACCATATACAAATTCACTGATGCAACAGAGAATTTTCAAACAGTCCTACAAAACCTCACCAGGGGCTTCCCTGGGGGCCAAGGAACCCAGCAGGGCTCTGTGCCACTTTTGAATAGCTCTGCGACTATCTATACTGACACACCAGGCTTCTGCCATAACATCTCCTTGGAAGAAAAATTCTGGAAATTCCTCCACACCCCAGAACACTGTTTATCTGCTACTATATTTACAACGCCAAGACGTCTGCTGCAAAAGGCAATCTTTACATGGTTATTTCTAATATTCAACATCAATGCCTCCTGTGACTTCTACTCAGTTCACAGTTAATGGCAACCCCACTGTTCCCTTTACATTGCTGATTATACTTAAATGCTTTGGTCTCACCCAGTTTCTGTTTGGCATTAACTCATGTAACCATCATGGACCAAACAGCATCTGACCTTAGTGTCAACAGGAATCAGCACTTGGAGAGGTGAAGATGAATGACAGTTCCTGCCTTTAAGACATCAGCACCCACTACACACTTCACCTGACAGAGTCCATGACCCCTGCCTAAATCTCTTCACACTTGAAAACCATCCCACCTCCCCCAAGTCTCCCAGTTCTCAGCACACATTCATCCTAGGAGGACTATGAGGGTTCTCTTTGAGCAATTTCGTATTAACTATGCCATCATTTTATTTCCCCATTAGACTAGATAACATGGCGTCACTGCTTTTTCATTTACTTCTTACTTCTTTCTAAAGAGACTTCTTTGGTTTCCCTTCTGCCAGAACCTAGCTTAACAATGTTGCTATTTCTCCTTAGCAGTGCAGCCACAGGGAGGTCTCCTGCAATCACCCTTTCTTACTATTATTCATAGTCCATATGAAAAGAAAAACAACAGACTTCACTGAGATGTTACCTGCTTTAAGAAGCTGTTACAAATCTTATGGCTATTTCTGACCTCTACAAATCACCCTCCATAAGCATTCTTCTAAGTATAATGTAGATGATACAATTTTAAGTACTTGCTTCATCTCACTAGAAAATGTCCATTTCCTGAAGTTTCTACCTTATATTTGTTGAGGTCTGAAGTGGGGTCATCTTTCTCAAGCTTTAGTCCTTCTACCAGAGAGATGACATGATTGACCTTAGTATAATTTAGAGGGAAGTTCTGCTGCCTCTCTCTCTACTACACCTTAATACTAATGCAACATTCCCCACTACCAGATTACAAAGGAATAAACTTCTTTTAATCATGAAGGAAGCTAAGGGCTTTCTAACATTCTCTATAACATCTGGAGAAGTCAACTTTCTCCAGACTAGTTACTAGGATCTGTGCTCAGAACTAACAAGCCAAGTGGCTAAACCCACCAGTCTGTCTAGGCGACCCTACGGTGAGCCTTCTAAGATGTTCCATGTGATCCACTTACTTCCAAAAATGGCTGCAAACTCAGAAAGAAACACCAAAAGAACTTTCAAAAAGAAATCAGGGAGATAACTTTCAAAAAAAGCAACAAATTTTTATGTTGCAATTTCCAACTTATAGTTTTGGTCTTTCATTTTTAATATACTGGTTACTTGCTTTCCATGTCAAGAACTAGTGACCAAGTCAAGAATGTCAGAGGCTTGGACTCAATCTGAGGATGCTTTATTTAGAAGAATCCCCCTTTACTCCCCTCTGTTTAGCCCAGGAGAGAGCTTCTGCTTCCTTTACTCAGTCACAAAAAACTATACACGTGGCAGAAACATGTCTTATACCGCAAAAACCTCTTCAGATTTTCCTCCTGAGACACTCATCTTCCCAGTTCAATTAAGTCCAGGTAAAATTGGGTATCTAGTCCTTGAGGTAAAGCAAACATACATTCTGGTTTCTCTACCAAGATTGTGATTTGAAAGTATGCATTTCTCATTAAGTATTTGTCAGACCACATTCAAATCTTTGCCTTGGAAAATACAGTGGCTCCAGCCAAGGGCAACGTCAGGGCCCCATCAGATGTGGATCCTTAGGATACACACAACTAACTGTAGCTCAGTTTGTTTTCCCAGACAGTAAACTCTGTGGAAACATCATTCTACTTTTATCACCTGACTCCAAAATGAGAACCTAGCTTACCCTTTACTCTAGGACACTTTATTTACATAATTAATGATCTCACATTTCCTTCAGGGAAAGTACTCAGGTTCAATATTTTGTGATTACTTATTAGGAATTTTGATTAATCTGACTGGAGGGCATTAGTAAGACAAGATTAGGAAAAACTCTCTTGGACAAATCCTTTCATAAGGCTTTGGCAATTTGTATTTTTTTAAATGCAGAAAGATACTCCTTAAATGTAGGAAGATCTGAGACACTGAGTAATGTGAAAGAAAAGTATTCACAAAGGTGTTTAAAGTCCGGTGTTCTGCGGGGACCCCATCACTACCCCACCTCTGTGTTGTTCATCCATTATGTTCCCTTAAATCCGTATCACACCTGTTCTCCTCCCTCTGGGCATCTGAAGATCCATATCTGCTGGCCATCAGGACTGTCCCCAGAGGAGCCCTTCTACAGTTCTGGTCACATCAAAAATCGACTCAAGTACATCTGGCAAGGGAGTGGGAGGTGAAAGAGAAACAGCTTCCTCTAGTTGCCTTCTATATAACGGGAGGAGATGCACTGACTATCTCTAGCAGCAGGTCCTTCAACCCCTATATCTTTATCTGCCAAACACACTTAAGCAGCAAAACATGCAGCCAATCCAATGCCCATAAGTGCTCTATGATCATCCAGAACTGGATGGTTAGACATCACGTAACCACTGCTTGACATACACAGCATGCAAGGTGTGCCACAGACAACCTGAGAGAAATCCCCTCCTAACCGTTACAAGTATTATAAAGATACTTGTAAGGAGTATCTTTCTGCATTTAAAAAAAAAATGAATTGCCAAAGCCTTATGAAAGGATTTCTCCAAGAGAATTTTTCCTGATCTTGTCTTAATAGAAATACAGCATCATTTAAGTTATGCCTCTGTCTTCCATTACTTCTTTTAAATTCAAAGTTGGATGGAAACTGAATCCTGTCAAATCCCTATTTTATAGACAATATGTCAGTTGGGTTGCTATATATTTCCTATTTCATCAAATCACGAGGGACATAATGTCTGGCCATTCCACTTTCAGTGAATCTAAGACTAACGGATGTACTCAAACTCTAATCCCTCTATTATAAAAAGAGTCTGGACATTAAAGTGCAAAATTATCACTGTCTATGATAAGGCTTCTGCACAAGACAGCCAGTTCACTAAGTGTATACAAATAAAAGTGATTCCTCTAAAAAAGGAAGTAACAGATGGTGTTCATTCAAGTATTCAAGGAAAAGAAACATCCCAATAGCTCATCCTGCTCCTGACAAACCCTCAGTGTTTCTGTTCTTCAGTATTTGAAATAATCATTAAACATTTTTAAAGGTGAAGAGTTTCAACATTTAGTTCTAAGCATTTTACAGTTCAGTATGTGTTCTTGCTTAATTCTTTGAATCCTGCATGCCTTATTTACCCATCTGAAGTGAACATAACCTCATTAACTTCATCTTACCTCAAAGGACTATGGGGACTAGGGGGGAAGGTAAACTGAGATATAAAAGTTAAGAAGTTAGACATGGCAGATAAAAATTTATTCTCGTGAGTTAAATTTTATCCAGAAAGAGGAAGAATGAAATACTCCAAAAGCTCAAGAAGTCACCCAAAATATAACAGACTAAATGCTTGAGAACCCACTATAATCTAAATTTGAAGAGATACTATAAATTAAATGAAACAGCCACTCACCTGCAGCTGATATGCTATATCCTATTAATTCACTTACTTAAAATTGGCTGTTATCATTTGACTTATTTCATTGGAAGCTACATTACACTAGCTACAGTTCCCAGACAGAAAATATTTAACACAGCCCATGTTAAAATAAGGGGATCAAACCAGTAATTTTGATACCATAACACCTGATTGAAGGACCCATCCTCCAAGCTACTGAATTCCCTAAACAAATGTCAATCTAAAACAGGGAAAATGCATTGAGTTTAATCTTGTAAGTCACTATTTCCATCTATGAAAGTATACTGTACATACATTATATAACTTAGAAAACACTCAGCACATACCAAAGAACCAACTCCTCCTGCAAAGATTAAACTAAATAATCTGAAAAGAAATACTATGTAAAATATTCTGAGATTAAATGATTTGTTATCAACTGGGACCTTGGAGAATCAGACCTCTGATCAACTTACCTCAACTCACCACCAAAGAAACATTTTAACCATACTTTGCATTTTGATGGAGGTTCTGGTGTCATTTTAGAAGACTAATGCAAAACACACAGAGCTGGTTACTCTTGATTTTTATATTAGAAATACATAAAAGCTGAGCAGTTATCCCTCACACCACCTCTCCAAAGCAGGTTTTAAGAACTTTCAGGTTCCATTATCTGAAGGTCAACATTGTCTTTTCTCTCTTCAACCAAATTCTCACCATGACATTGGTGTGCTTTGGAAATTGCTGATGTAGGCTATTCAACGGCGCTAGTTTGTGTTTTTAAAAAGTCACTACAGTGCCACCATCTGAGCAAAAGAAAGCAGAGTAACATTTTTAAATAAAGCATAAGTAGCCGGTATTTGTCATTTAAAACTTGCCAAGGAGGGAACTTCATATTTAAATACAACTGGCAAATTCAACCAGAGAAAGATCTCGGCAATGTTTTGTTGAGATGAGACCGAATGAGAAGATCACACAGTTATCTGAGACTCTATTTCAACTTTTTTTTTTTAAGTATCCAAAGAGCAGATTTTTAAAAGACATAGTGTGCTTTTACAAAGAAAAGCCTGCAGCAAGACACAGACCATAAAAGAGAGAAGGATTTTGTGTTCTAGCAAAACCAAGAGTTGGAGGAAGGAGAAAAACCTTGGGAAAAAACTTTTTTTAGGTTTAGATACTGAAATCTTAATTTTAAATATAGAAATTCTTACCTCCCACTGTAAGTGAGGCGGAATATTTCGTATCTGAAGTTTCCGAATCCTGCAGAAGAATTAAAATGTTTTTTTAAAAGAAAAAATATATAAAAGCAAAAGACATTAATAGTCAACATGTATGTTTAGAAACTACTCAGAATATCAATTTTACATTAACAAAAAACCAATAGCTAATAAGAAAATGCAACCCAAGAAGGAAAAAGGAGCCGAAGTTAACCCCAGGGTGCATTTTGAGATCATTTGGAGATCCAGCATCATTGGTTTGTTATGGCTTATTACAAAAGCCACTAAAATTGGCAGATATAATGTTTGAAAATCATTTCATCTGATGACTATATCCTAAGTTTAAAGGTTTTCGCTTTAAATTAAGCATGGGAGGACATAAAGCCCCCATGCAGATGTTTCTCATCTGTGATCACAGCCATGGGGTTTCCTGGGTAGCATTCAGGGACCTTGGATGGGGGATGGGGAAATCACCTGTTTACTTTCACTAACCACTAACCAAAATTTAGCACCCCATTCAATTATAAATGTCACCATTAAACCACAGAAGAATCACCCCATTTTTATTTTTGACATCAATATAAATCAGGTATTTTCAAATCACAGTAACTTGTTGCAGATCCTTAAACATTATCTACACTTATCACTGTGAAATTTAGATGTACTGCTAGAACTTGTTACTTATTAAGAAGTACACATTACTATGAGTTTTAACATTTTGCTGTCTTTCAAAATAATTGATTTCCTTTATAAGCCTATGTATTTTATGGATTTAAAAGCATCCTAAGAGAGCCATACATTTCAGGCTGCCAAAGAATACCAAAGTACAGAAAACATTAAAAATTCCTCACCTTAATTCAAATGCTCACAGATATAAACATAAACATATTATATATATAATATATCTATTATATATGATAATACCTATTACAATGTATACATTTCCCTCTTCTTCAACACTGTCAAAGGGAGGGAGGGCTAGTAGAGAAGGAGGGAGGAAGTAAGGAAGGGACATTTATTATGTGAGATTGTGCTATGGATGCCACACACCAATCACCTCCTTGGAAGGGAAAAGAATTTAGAGTTAACTAGCTACTGAAAAGGGGGAGTGAGGGAAGGACGGGAGGGAGGAAGGAAGACTAGCAGCTGGGCTGACATCTCAAGTGAGCTAATCAAATTACTTCACATCTAGAATTAGAACTATAGTTAATTTCCCTGTTTCCAGGTCAAATAATACTTATTTTGAAGTACCACAGAAAAACAGCAGCTTAGACTGGATTCATAGCCTAGACTTCTGTATTTTCCACTTTCCCGAAAACACAAGAACAAATGCCACAGATACTGCCTATCCCTTAGGGAACTCTAAAGAACATGTAGATTAACCAAACTCAGGTACATCCTGTTTGTAATAATAAAACACAGGAGGAAGAAAGAAGCATTTTTACATTATTTTTATGAGACAATAAAACACAAAGCACAATTTTCAGGGACAATATACCAAAGAAATGGTATAAGAATGTCAATTTAAGAAACAAAATTTTCAAACACTACCTAGTCTCAGAATTTACACATGAAACACTAGACTGGGATTTATTTCAAAATAATTCATGTGTTAATAATGGTTAAAGCTGCAGGATGCATACTATATGTCTGCTTTTGTAGCTTTACACTTTCTATAAAACCCTTAAAAAAAACCCTAATAAAAAGATTTCTAATATATAGATTTCAAAACTGTTATGTATATGTATTGCTCTAGCTAGCAGAAAAGTCACTCACATCATGTAATTATTTGCCCTGGGTAACCAAGGAAGTAAGGATTATTACTACACATATGCAAGTACTAATTTGTTGTAATCAAGCATTTGACACAGTAGGAATTAGCTACACAGTGTTAAGAAACTAAGAATTCATCCTAACTGTACTCATTTTTCCAGGCATATTACTGAAAATTTTTCCCAAAGTACACATGTAAAAGTACATATAGAGTTCAGGTCAACTAACAGGTGATAATTCATATTACAAAAACAAATACTACTACACAGGGCTCCCAAGAAATTCTTTAAATAGAACACCATCATTTCTACATTAGAAGTCATCTATTAGTCATGTTTGCCCAACACATCCAACACCCCCACGTACTAACCGGAAGTTATTCCACAATAAATTTTTTCCATAAATGGTTGGCTCGTTTTCATTATCTGATTCTCTCAAGTTTCATTTTAGATTAACTATCAGGATTATTTTCATACAGCTAGTGTTTTGACATCTACAATTGTTCTTCCCAGTGTAAACTGACCTCACACTGCAGCTTCCCGTCTGGCTCCTAACTCCGTGCTCCACTCTTACCAGTACAAGAGTCAAAAGGATCAACAATGAGACCCAGGGAAAGGCATGAATTCTAATCACCCAGCACATAAACACAAACTTTTGACTTGAAAAGTACTTGAGAAAAATCTATCCCACTCAGCTGTATTTATCATGTTGGTTGCACACAATTAAAACACTATCACCTGATTCACTGACCTAACTCCCATTCAAGCTTTTAGAATTAGGTCACAATTAGGTCTGATGCTAAATACTTAAAAGTCAAGAAAACAGATTGATATTTGTTTCTACCAAATGATTACAAAATCATTAAAGTTGGATTTAACTATGTGCAAAGTAAGGTGGTGTTTTGCCTCCTCCTGAAAAACACCAAAATAGGATACACACTCCATATGAGCAGGGAGTAATTATAATTAGACTGTCTCATTCACTTTTGCATTCAGAGCCTGGAACAGTGCTCAGCAACTTAGAAGCACTCAACTGACAATTAAATTAAAAGCTGCTTACAGAAACTACTACTAACATTTCCAATGACATCCTTTCAGTTTTTAAGGGATGTGAGAAAAACTGCTGCACTTAACTTTGGAAAAAACCAGAAAAATACTAATTTAAATCACTTGTGATATAGATTGTGTCAAAGTTGTTTAAAGTTCCTCACATAGAATTTAAGGGTTTCCCCACACACAGGGAAATACGGGGTAAAGTCTAACTTCACAGGCTAACAGATAAAAACCTTTAATGCTTACTATGCTTGGAATATTAGTTATGATTAAAATTCAATACCAGTCATTTTTTAAAACAAGTTTAAGTACAGGATAAAGAGCCAACAAAGAAGCTTATGCAGACTGCAAAGTACATCTTAAGGATCTTTAGTGATCAGTGGAACTCATTTAAGTTCATTTTATAGAAATTTTCAAATTGACACCAAACTAGAAAAACTAGTAAAACCAACCTCCATGTGCTCTTCCCAACTTCAGTTATCAACTATGACCATGCCATCTTGCTGGTACAGGTGTGAGCAAAAATAAACAGGACCACTTACATGGCCTGTCATGCTGAAGTACATCAACAGCTAAAAAAATTATGATATTTTACTTTAAAAACAACTACAAAACAATTATTGCTCCTAAGAGTGACTAACAAAAATTCCTTAATATCAATATGACTATTTATTTTCAATCGCCTAATAACAACATTTTACAGTTGGTTTGTTCACATCAAGATACCAACAAGATGCACACCTGTGCAGAGCTGATGTCTGTTAGGCCTACTGATACAAGATTCACCCTGTTTTCATACCACTTATTTGGTGGTCTAGGTCGTAAATCCTATACAATTACTCATTCTGGATTTTATCCATGATATCCCCACTATGTCATATTAAATAATTGTTTAAAATACTGAATTTGATGCACAATGATGTGTTTTTGTTATATAGCATAAAACATCTTTGAAACCACCTACCAAATAAATAGAACAAGACAATGGAAACTACCCATGCTCTGTCTCCACTCCAAATGCTTGCCACCCAGAATGTAACCAGCATCCCAAATTTGTCCTGCTCATGCCTTAGATTTATAAATATTAGTGTCTCTTTAAAAAGGGCTCTTGAAGTAGGCAAAAATACAATTATCACTCCTTAAAAATGAACAAAACTTCATACTATCTAGTCATAGTTCAAATTTCCTCAATTAAAAACACTTAAGTTGGCCAACAAATTGGATATCCTAGAAGACAGGGACAACTTTCTAGAAAAATACAACCTTCCAAAACTGACCAGGAAAAAACAGAAAATCTAAACAGACCAAAAATGAGCAATGAAATTCAACTGGTAATCAAAAAACTACCTAAGAACAAAACCCTGGCCCAGATGGCTTCATCGCTGAACTTTATCAAACATTTAATGAACACCTAATACCCATTCTCCTTAAAGTTTTCCAAAAAGTAGAAGAGGAGGGCATACTTCCAAACTCATTCTATCCATAATCACTCTAATACCAAAATCAGGCAAAGACACCACAAAAGAAGGAAAATTACAGACCAATAACCCTAATGAACACATATGCAAAAATACTCAACAAAATAATAGTTAACCGAATTCAGAAATACATCAAGAACATCATCCAAGTCAGATTTATTCCAGGGATGCAAGGATGGTACAACATTTTAAAATCAATCAACATCATACATCATCACATCAACAAAAAAAGACAAAAATCACATGATATTTCAATACATGCTGAAAAAGCATTAGACAAAGTCAACATCCATTCATTATAAAAAGTCTCAACAAAAAGGATATAGAGGACAAGTACCTCAACATAACAAAGGCCATATATGAAAAACTCAGAGCCAACATCACACTTAACAGCAAAAAGCTGAAAGCTTTTCTTCTAAGACTGGGAACTAGGCAAGAATGCCCACTCTCACCACTTCCATTCAACATAGTACTGCAGGTCCTAGCCAGGGTAAAGAAAATGTTAAACTGTCACTGTTTGCAGATGACATATTTGTATACAGAGAAAATGCTAAAAACTCCATAAAAAAGGCTATCAGAACTAATAACTGGATTCGGCAAAGATGCAAAATACAAAATTAGTATGCAGAAATCTGTTGCTTTCCTATATACTAAGAAGAAATTAGCAGAAAGAGAAATAAGGAAAACTACAATTACAACTCCATCAAAAGAATAAAATACACAGGAATAAACCTAACCAAGGAGATGAAAAACCTATACTCTGAAAATTACAAGACACTCATGAGAGAAACTAAACAAGACACTAATAAATGGAAAACATCCTGTGCTCACAGATAGGAAGAATTAACATTATCAAAATGGCCACCCTGACTAAAACAACCTACAGATTCAATGCAATTCCTATTGAATACCAACAGCACTCTTCCACTAACTAGTAACAAATACTTCTAAAAATTCATATGGAACCACAGAAGACCCCAAATACCCAAAGCAATCCTGAGGAAGAAGAACAAAGCTGGTGTGATTATGCTCCCTAACTTCAAGCTCTACTACAAAGCCACAGTAATCAAAACAATTTGGTACTGGCACAAGAACAGCACAGAGAGCCCAGATATAAACCCACACATATATGGACAATGAATATACAATACAGGAGCCATGGATATACAGTGGAGAAATGACAGCCCCTTCAACAACTGGTGCTGGAAAAACTGGACAGCTACATATAAGAGAATGAAACTGGACTATTATCTAACTCCATACACAAAAGTAAACTTGAGGGATTGGCTTAAAGATAGCAGAGAGATGAGACAGAAACCTCCACCCAAAACCACATATAATATGAAAATACAGCACACACAACTAAACCTGAGAGCAACGGAAAGAAAGCTGTGGCAGATTGCTTACACCAGGGGAACAGAGCGGACCTCATGGAAAATGGTAAAGTACCAAAGCCCTGATCTGGCAGGACCCAGACCCTTCCCCCACCTCAGTTCATCAATGGGAGGAAGAGAAACACAGCAGAGAGGGGGTAGAGGTATAGGACTGCAGAACACCCAGCCCTGGAGATCTGCTCTGGGAACATGAACCTACATTACATGGTGCTCTGGAGATCAGTGGGGTTGGAAAGCTAAGACAGGCAGAATAATTGGAGAAACTGACATTCCAGCGGCTTGTGGAGAACACATACCCACAACCAGCCATTATCGGACAAAAAAAAAGGTGAGCAATCTGAGACTTCCTAACAGCGAGAAGACTGCTAAAGGGGCAAGAACTGCACAGAGCTTGCCACTCAGGAGAAAGGACAGGTAAACAAAAAGGTCCTGGCACACTCAGCACAGCAGGTTAGGAATTTTCAGGAGCTTTAGGCACACCAACCCCTTGGCTGGCAATGCAGCTACAAGGCCACACACCATGATACACAGCTTGCTGCTCCTTCCTCCTGGCTGGAACCAGCTCACAAACTGGCTGCCCCCACCACTGCACCAAGCCAGCCAGAGGGTGGACCCGCTTACAGCAGCAACAAGTGCTTAACATAGAAGCACCTCACTGCGCCCTCAGCCCACAAGCCCTGGCAGTGGAGCCAGGCACTGGAGCTGGGAAGCAGGAAAGATCTCTTTCCTCCAAGAGGCACCAGGTCGCTCGCCTGCAACCACTGCCATCTCTCCAGGGACTGAGCAGCTCCAGAGAGTAGAGCTTCAAGGCACTACAGGATGCCATCTAAAAATATGAAACGTTAAAGGAATCTGGTTCAACCCAAAATTTCACAAACATCAAAAAGAGGGCCAAGTGAAACTGAACTCACCAATCTTCCTGAAACAGTTTTCAAAATAAAAATCATAAAAATGCTCATGGAGCTACAGCAAAATATTCAAGCACTCAGGGAGGAATTCAAGAACTAGATACAAACTTTGAATACAGTATCCAAAATGAAACACAAAATGGAGGGATTTAAAAGCAGATTAGATTAAGTAGAGAAGATGGTAAATGAAATAGAGAAATTAGAGGAAAGGAATACAAAGAAGCTGAGGCACAAAGAGAAAAAAGGATCTCTAGGAATGAAAGAATATTGAGAGAACTGTGTGACCAATACAAACAGAATATTTGCATTGTAGAGTCACCAGAAGAAGAAGAGACAAAAAGGAAGAGAAAGTGTCTTTGAAGAAATAGTTGCTGAAAACTTCCCCAAGCTGGGAAGGAGATAAGTCTCTCAAGCCTTGGAGGTGCATAGATGTCCCAACACAGAGACCCAAGGAAGACAACACCAAGACACATAATAATAAAAATGACAAAGATCAAGGATAAGGACAAACTATTAAAAGTAGCCAGAGAGAGAAAAAAGATCACATACAAAGGAAAACCCATCAGGCTATCACCAGATTTCTAAACAGAAAACTTACAGGCCAGAAGGGAGTGCATGATATATTTAACGCAATTAAACAGAAGGGCCTCGAACCAAGAATACTCTACCCCGTAAGATTATCATTTAAATTTGAAGGCGGATTAAACAATTTCCAGATAAGCAAAGGCTGAGAGAACTTACCTCCCACAAACCATCTCTACAGTATATTTTGGAGGGATTGCTATAGATGGAAGTGTTCCTATGGCTAAATAACTGTCACCAGAGGAAATAAAACCACAATAAAGAAAGTAGACCAATTATTCACTAAGCAAATGCAAAATTAAATCAACTACCCCAAAGTCAGTCAAAGAATGGACATAGAGTACAGAATATAATACCTAATGCATAAAGAATGGAGGAAAAAAGAGGAGAAAAAAAAAAGCCTTTAGATTGTGTTTGTAATAGCATACTAAATGAGTTAAGTTAGACTGTTAGATAGTAAAGAAGTCACCCTTGAAACTTTGGTAACCATGAATCTAAAGCCTGCAATGGCAATAAGTACATACCTATAGATAATCACTCTAAATGGTCTCAACACAACAATCAAAAGACATAGAGTCACTGAATGGACAAAAAAACAAGACCCGTCTGTATGCTGCCTACAAGAAACTCACATCAAACCCAATAACACACACAGACTAAAAGTGAGGGGATGGAAAAAGATATTTCATGCAAACAATAGGAAGAAAAAAGCAGGTACTTGTATCAGGCAAAATAAACTTCAAAACAAAGAAAGTCAGAAGAGGCAAAGGACATTACATAATGATAAAGGGGTCAGTCCAATAAGAGGATTTAACCATTATAAATATCTATACACCCAACACAGGACCACCTACATATGTGAAATAAATACTAACAGAATGAAAGGGGGAAACAGAAGGCAATGCATTCATTCCAGGAGATTTCAACACCACTCATTTCAAAGCACAGATCAACCAAACAGAAAATAAGAAAGGAGACAGAGGCACTGGACAACGTATTAGAACAGATGGACCAAACACACACACAGAATACTCCATCCAAAAGCAACAGGATACACATTCTTCTCAAGAGCACATGGAACATATTCAAGAATAGATCATAGACTAGGCCATAAAAGGAGCGTCAGTAAATTCAAAGATTGAAATTGTACCAAAAAGCTTCTCAGACCACAAAGGTTTGAAACTAGAAATAAATTATGCAAAGAAAACAAAAAAGACCACAAACACATGGAGGATTAACAACATGCTCCTAAATAATTAGTGGATCAATGAATAAGTAAAAACAGAGATCAAGCAACATATAGAGACAAATGAAAACAGTAAGGCAACACTGCAAAATCTGTGGGAGGCAGCGAAGGCTTTGTTAAGAGAAGTATACTGCAATACAGGCTTACCTCAGGAAAGAAGAACAACCCCATATGAACAGTGTAAACTCACAATTAATGAAACTAGATAAAGAAGAACAAATGAAGTCCTAACTAAGTAGGAGGGACATAATAAAGATAAGAATAGAAATAAATAAAATCAAGAAGAATAGAACAATAGAAAGAATCAATGACAGCAGAAGCTGGGTCTTTGAGAAAATTAAAACAGATAAACCCCTAGACAGACTTACCAAAAAAAAAGTCTACATGCATAAACAAAATCAGAAATTACAAAGGGAAAATTGCTATGGACATCAGTAACATACAAAGTATTAGAGAATACTATGAAAAATTAAATGCTAACAAACTGGATAGCCTAGAAGAAATGGACAACTTTCTAGAAAAATACAACCTTCCAAGACTGACCCAGGAAGAAACAGAAAATCTGAATAGAACAATTACCAGCAACAAAATTGAACTGGTAATCAAAAACCTACCTAAGAACAAAACACCTGGACCATATGGTTTCAATCCTGAATTTTGTCAAACATTTAATGAAGAGCTAATACCCATCCTCCTTAAAGATTTCCAAAAAGTAGAAGAGGAGGGAATACTTCAAAAACATTCTATGAGGCCAGAACCACTCTAATACCAAAACCAGGCAGACACCATAAAAGAAAAATACAGACGAATATTCCTGATGAACTTAGATTCAAAAATACTCAATATAAGCCATGAAACCATAAAACTCTTAGAAAAAAACATAGGCAAAAATCTCTTGGACATAAACATTAGCTACTTCTTCATGAACATATCCCCCGGGGCAAGGAAAACAAAAGCAAAAATGAACAAGTGGAACTATATCAAGCTGAAAAGCTTCTGTATAGCATAGGACACCATCATTAGAACAAAAAGTCATCATACAGTATGGGAAAATATATTCATAAATGACAGATCCAATAAAGGGTTGACATCCAAAACATACAAAGAGCTCACGCACCTCAACAAAAAAAAAAGCGAACAATCCAATTAAAAAATGGGAAGAGGAGCTGAACAGTTATCCAAAGAAGAAATTCAGATGGCCAACAAGCACATGAAAAGATGCTCCACATTGCTAGTCATCAGAGAAATGCTAATTAAAACCACAATGAGATATCACCACACACCAGTAAGATCGCCACCATCTAAAAAACAAACAACAACAAATGTTGGCAAGGTTGCAGAGAAAGGGCAACCCTCCTACACTGCTGGTGGGAATGTAAATTAGCTCAACCATTGTGGAAAGCAGTATGGAGGTGACTCAAAAAGCTCAAAATGGAAATACCATTTGACCCAGGAATCCCACTTTTAGGAATTTACCCTAAGACTGCAGCAGACCGATTTAAAAAACACAGATGCACCCCTATGTTTATCGCACCACTATTTACAATAGCCAAGAAGTGGAAGCAAACTAAGTGTCCATCAGTAGATGAATGTATAAAAAAGATGTGGTACATACACACAATGGAATATTATTCAGCCATGAGAAGAAAACAAATCCTACCATTTGCAACAACATGGATGGAGCTAGAGGGTATTATTATGCACAGTGAAATAACCCAGGCAGAGAAAGACAAGTATCAAATGATTTCACTCATCTGTGGAGTATAAGAACAAAGCAAGAAGGGGGAGCCAAGATGGCAGCGTGAGTAGAGCAGCGGAAATCTCCTCCCAAAACCACATATATCTATAAAAATATAACAAACACAACTCTTCCTAGAATAAAGACCAGAGGAAACAGGACAACATCCAGACCACATCCACACCTGCAAGAACCCAGCGCCTCACAAAGGGGGTAAGATACAAACCCCAGCCCAGTGGGACCCGAGCGCCCCTCCCCCAAACTCCTGGCGGCAGGAGAGGAGACAGAGCAGGAGGGAGAAGGAGCCCAGGACTGGACACCCACCCCCGCCATACGGACAGAGCGCAGACACAGTGCATGTGTGCGGCCCTGGATACTAGGGAAACAGGGCAGCAAGAATGATGAGCGGGTACCGGAGGCCAGTGCCAGAGGAAAAAAAAAAAGTGAGTGGCCATTTTTTTGTTGTTGTTGCTGTTTTGTTTTGGTGAGAGCTTTTCGGAAGTCTTAAAGGGATAGGGACCGCAATACTAGGGAAAAAGGGTAGCAAGACCAGCGAGCAGGTATCAGAGGCCGGCGCCGGAGAGCAAAAGAAAAGCGAGCGGACATTTGGTTGTTGTTGTTGTTGCTGTTTTGTTTTGGTGAGAGCTTTTCGTAAGTCTTAAAGGGATAGGGACCGCAATACTAGGGAAACAGGGCAGCAAGACCGGTGGGCAGGTGCCTGAGGCTGGCGCTGGAGAATAAAGGAAAACGAGAGGTCACTTTTTTTTTTTTGGTGGTCGTTGTTTTGTTTTGCTGGGTGCTTTTTGGAAGTCTTAAAGGGGCAGGGAGAGACATGTAGTCCAGAGGTAGGGAACCCGGGGATCTCTGGGCACTCTAATCCCCTTGGCTGCAAGGAACATGGAGGCCCTTACAGAGATAAATAGCCTCCAGGCCGCTCCCGCTCCACCAGAGCTCCGCCACATTGGAGCAGCGGCCGGAGCCAGGCCACGACCAGAGCAACAGCGGAGATGAAGTCCAAAGCAACTGGGCAGGAAGCAAAAGCCCTGTCTGCGCACAGCTACCCAGCACCAGCCAATAGAGGTCACTGTTCTCCCAGGAGAGGAAGGCCACAAACCAACAAGTGGGGAAGTTCTTCCAGCCGTCACTCGTTCCACCTCTGCAAACTATTCCTATCGCCTGGAAAAGACAAAATCACAGGCAAACCAAGATCACAGAGACACCAGAGAAGGAGACAGACCTAAACAGTCTTCCTGACAAAGAATTCAAAATAAAAATCATAAACATGCTAACAGAGATGCAGAGAAATATGCAAGAGAAATGGGATGAAGTCTGGAGGGAGATCACAGATGTCAGGAAGGAGATCACAGAAATGAAACAAACTCTGGAAGGATTTATAAGCAGAATGGGTAAGATGCAAGAGGCCATTGATGGAATTGAAACCAGAGAACAGGAACGCATAGAAGCTGACATAGAGAGAGATAAAAGGATCTCCAGGAATGAAACAATATTAAGAGAACTGTGTGACCAATTCAAAAGGAACAATATCCATATTATAGGGGTACCAGAAGAAGAAGAGAGAGGAAAAGGGATGGAAAGTATCTTAGAAGAAATAATTGCTGAAAACTTCCCCAAACTGGGGCAGGAAATAAACAGACCACGGAAATACAGAGAACCCCCAACAGAAAGGATCCAAGGTAGACAACACCAAGACACATAATAATTAAAATGGCAAAGATCAAGGACAAGGAAAGAGTTTTAAAGGCAGCTAGAGAGAAAAAGATCACCTATAAAGGAAAACCCATCAGGCTAACATCAGATTTCTGGACAGAAACCCTACAGGCCAGAAGAGAATGGCATGATATATTTAATGCAATGAAACAGAAGGGCCTTGAACCAAGGATACTGTATCCAGCACGAATATCATTTAAATATGATGGCGGGATTAAACAATTCCCAGACAAGCAAAAGCTCAGGGAACTTGCTTCCCAGAAACCACCTCTACAGGGCATCCTACAGGGACTGCTCTAGATGGGAGCACTCCTAGAAAGAGCACAGAACAAAACACCCAACATATGAAGAATGGAGGAGGAAGAATAAGAAGGGAGAGAAGAAAAGAATCTCCAGACAGTGTATGTAATGGCTCAATAAGGAAGCTAAGTTAGGCAGTAAGATACTAAAGAGGCTAACCTTGAACCTCTGGTAACCACGAATTTAAAGCCTACAATGGCAATAAGTATATATCTTTTAATAGTCACCCTAAATGTAAATGGACTTAATGCACCAATCAAAAGACATAGAGTAATAGAATGGATAAAAAAGCAAGACCCATCTATATGCTGCTTACAAGAAACTCACCTTAAACCCAAAGATAAGCATAGACTAAAAGTCAAGGGATGGAAAAACATATTTCAGGCAAACAACAGCGATAAGAAAGCAGGGGTTGCAGTACTAATATCAGACAAAAGACTTCAAAACAAAGAAAGTAACAAGAGATAAAGGAGGACACTACACAATGATAAAGGGCTTAGTCCAACAAGAGGATATAACCATTATAAATATATATACACCCAACACAGGAGCACCAGCATATGTGAAACAAACACTAACAGAACTAAAGGGGGAAATAGACTGCAATGCACTCATTTTAGGAGACTTCAACACACCACTCACCCCAAAGGATAGATCCACCAGGCAGAAAATAAGTAAGGACACTGAAGCACTGAACAACACAGTAGAGCAGATGGCCCTAATAGACATCTATAGAACTCTAAATCCAAAAGCAACAGGATATACATTGTTCTCAAGTGCACATGGAACATTCTCCAGAATAGACCACATACTAGCTCACAAAAAGAGCCTCAGCAAAATCCAAAATATTGAAATTCTACCAACCAATTTTTCAGACCACAAAGGTATAAAAGTAGAAATAAATTCTACAAAGAAAACAAAAAGGCTCACAAACACATGGAGGCTTAACAACATGCTCCTAAATAATCAATGGATCAACGAACAAATTAAAATAGAGATCAAGGAATATATAGAAACAAATGACAACAATAACAGAAAGCCCCAACTTCTGTGGGACACAGCGAAAGCAGTCTTAAGAGGAAAGTATATAGCGATCCAGGCAAACTTGAAGAAGCAAGAACAATCCCAAATGAATAGTCTAACATCACAATTATTGAAATTGGAAAAAGAAAAACAAATGAGGCCTAAAGTCAGCAGAAGGAGGGACATAATAAAGATCAGAAATGAAATAAACAAAATTGAGAAGAATAAAACAATAGCAAAAATCAATGAAACCAAGAGCTGGTTCTTTGAGAAAATAAACAAAATAGATAAACCTCTAGCCAAACTTATTAAGAGAAAAAGAGAATCAACACAAATCAACAGAATCAGAAATGAGAACAAAAAAACAATGACAGACTCCACAGAAATACAAAGAATTATTAAAGACTACTATGAAAACCTATATGCCAACAAACTGGAAAACCTAGAAGAAATGGACAACTTCCTAGAAAAATACAACCTTCCAAGACTGACCAAGGAAGAAACACAAAAGTTAAACAAACCAATTATGAGCAAAGAAATTGAAATGGTAATCAAAAAACTACCCAAGAACAAAACACCCGGGCCGGACGGATTTACCTCAGAATTTTGTCAGACACACAGAGAAGACACAATACCCATTCTCCTTAAAGTTTTCCAAAAAATAGAAGAGGGAATACTCCCAAACTCATTCTATGAAGCCAACATCACCCTAATACCAAAACCAGGCAAAGACCACACCAAAAAAGAAAATTTCAGACCAATATTCCTGATGAATGCAGATGCAAAAATACTCAATAAAATATTAGCAAACCGAATTCAAAAGTATACCAAAAGGATCATACACCATAACCAAGTGGGATTCATCCCAGGGATGCAAGGATGGTACAACATTCGAAAATCCATCAACATCATTCACCACCATCAACAAAAAGAAAAACAAAAACCACATGATCATCTCCATAGATGCTGAAAAAGCATTTGACAAAATTCAACATCCATTTATTATAAAAACTCTCAGCAAAATGGGAAAAGAGGGCAAGTAACTCAACATAATAAAGGCCATATATGATAAACCCACAGCCAACTTTATACTGAAAAGCGAGAAGCTGAAAGCTTTTCCTCTGAGATCGGGAACTAGACAAGGATGCCCACTCTCCCCACTGCTATTTAACATAGTACTGGAGGTCCTAGCCAAAGCAATCAGACAAAACAAAGAAATACAAGGAATCCAGACTGGTAAAGAAGAAGTTTAACTGTAACTATTTGCAGATGACATGATATTGTACATAAAAAACCCTAAAGACTCCACCCCAAAGCTACTAGAACTGATATCGGAAAACAGCAAAGTTGCAGGATACAAAATTAAAACACAGACATCTGTAGCTTTCCTATACACTAACAATGAACCAATAGAAAGAGAAATCAGGAAAACAATTCTACTCACAATTGCATCAAAAAGAATAAAATACCTAGGAATAAATCTAACCAAAGAAGTGAATGACCTATACTCAGAAAACTACAAGTCACTCTTAAGAGAAATTAAAGGGGACACTAACAAATGGAAACTCATCTCATGCTTGTGGCTAGGAAGAATTAATATCGTCAAAATGGCCATCCTGCCCAAAGCAATATACAGATTTGATGTAATCCCTATCAAATTACCAGCAACATTCTTCAATAAACTGGAACAAATAATTCAAAAATTCATACGGAAACACCAAAGACCTCCAATAGCCAAAGCAATCCTAAGAAAGAAGAATAAAGTAGGGGGGATCTCACTCCCCAACTTCAAGCTCTACTATAAAGCCATAGTAATCAAGACAATTTGGTACTGGCACAAGAACAGAGCCACAGACCAATGGAACAGACTAGAGAATCCAGACATTAACCCAGACATATATGGTCAATTAATATTTGATAAAGGAGCCATGGACATACAAAGGCGAAATGACAGTCTCTTCAACAGATGGTGCTGGCAAAACTGGACAGCTACATGTAGGAGAATGAAACTGGACCATTGTCTAACCCCATATACAAAAGTAAATTCAAAATGGATCAAAGACCTGAATGTAAGTCATGAAACCATTAAACTTGTGGAAAAAAACATAGGCAAACACCTTTTAGACATAAACATGAGTGACCTCTTCTTGAACATAACTCCCCGGGCAAGGAAAACAACAGCAAAAATGAACAAGTGGGACTATATTAAGCTGAAAAGCTTCTGTACAGCCAAAGACACCATCATTAGAACAAAAAGGAACCCTACAGTATGGGAGAATATATTTGAAAATGACAGATCCGAGAAAGGCTTGACGTCCAAAATATATAAAGAGCTCACATGCCTCAACAAACAAAAATCAAATAATCCAATTAAAAAATGGGCAGAGGAACTGAACAGACAGTTCTCCAAAAAAGAAATACAGATGGCCAACAGACACATGAAAAGATGCTCCACATCACTAATTATCAGAGAAATGCAAATTAAAACTACAATGAGGTATCACCTCACACCAGTAAGGATGGCTGCCATCCAAAAGACAAACAACAAATGTTGGCAAGGCTGTGGAGAAAGGGGAACCCTCCCCTACACTGCTGGTGGGAATGTAAATTAGTTCAACCATTGTGGAAAGCAGTATGGAGGTTCATCAAAATGCTCAAAACAGACTTACGATTTGACCCAGAATTCCACTCCTATGAATTTACCCTAAGAACGCAGAAATCAAGTTTGAGAAAGACAGATGCACCCCTATGTTTATCGCAGCACTATTTACAATAGCCAAGAATTGGAAGCAACCTAAATGTCCATCGGTAGATGAATGGATAAAGAAGATGTGGTACATATACACAATGGAATACTACTCAGCCATAAGAAGAGGGCAAATCCTACCATTTGCAGCAACATGGATGGAGCTGGAGGGTATTATGCTCAGTGAAATAAGCCAAGCAGAGAAAGAGAAACACCAAATGATTTCACTCATCTGTGGAGTATAAGAACAAAGGAAAAAATGAAGGAACAAAACAGCAGTGGAATCACAGAACCCAGGAATGGACTAACAGGTACCAAAGGGAAAGGGGAAAGGGACTGGGGAGGATGGGTGGGTAGGGTGGAATAAGGGGGGGTGGGGAGAAGAAGGCAGGGTATTAAGATTAGTATGCATGGGGTGGTAGGAGAAAGGGGAGGGCTGTAGAACACAGAGAAGACAAGTAGTGATTCTACAACATTTTGCTATGCTGATGGACAGTGACTGTAAAGGGGTTTATAGCGGGGACCTGGTATAGGGGAGAGCCTAGTAAACATAATATTCTTCATGTAAGTGTAGATTAAAGATAACAAAAAAAAAAAGAGAAAGAAAAGGGGGATTACTCCCTGATAGGATAAAACTAACTGTAAATCAATGATCAATGCATGCTTTAAATATCCTTAATTTTGATCACTTAAAGGGTGTCAGATGATCAGCTATGAAGGTACACTTTTCTGATAATATTCCTTTCTCTTAAATAAAAGCAGTTCCTGTGTGGTGACCTCCAGTGAGTTCTACACAATGGTATAAAGGGCATATCAAAGTGTGGGCAAAGGGTCTGCTTGTGTTTATACAGAGAATCAAAGCCTAATTTGGCTACCCAGAAAATGAACTAAGATACGATATGAAGAACTTCCAACATCAGCACTCTGTGGAAGAGTCATACCAGAAGATGATCATCAAAAAACCTCAACAAAGATCCAGGTGATGCTGCAGTTATAGCTGCATCCATCCCACCGGTTCCTGGACTTGCCATCGGAATGAAGAAGGAGATATCTAAGCTGGCCTGTGCTTTCAGTAAAACAACAAATTTGACTGGATCTATACTGTTGGAACTCAACCAAAAATTAGGAGAAGTGCAAGTTGTAGAGCTCCAAAATCTTACAACTACAGATTATCTACTGTTAAAAGAACATACGGGATGTGAACAGTTCCCAGGAATGGGTTGTTTTAATTTGTCTGATTTCTCTCAGACTGTTCAAGTACAGTTGGACAAGATCCATCATATCATAGACAAATTTTCACAAATGCCTAGGGTGCCTAACTGGTTTTCTTGGCTTCACTGGAGATGGCTGGCAATTATAGAACTGCTTTGGTTATGTAACTGTATTCCTATTATGTTAATGTGTGTGCACAATTTAATTAGTAGTTTAAAACCTATACATGCTTAAGTTACTCTACAAGAAGATATGTGAGAGAAAGAATCAATCCTCCCATGTTTTCTTCCATCTGCTACCTCTATAGCTTTTCTACTTCCTTCCTAATTACAACCCTTAAATAGAATTCATGCCTCATAACGAATTTACCGAGTATCATAATTCCTCCAAGTGGTAAAGATACTTCAAGACAAATGCTGGGCTTAGAAGCCACAGGGCATAAATCTGCAAAGAAGGAGAAAGCTAACCTTTTCAAACAATATGGCTTCTCTCTCACTTACCAACTTTACATCTCCCTGTATGGCCCCAGAAGATGACTGGTTAGCAAGAGACAGGTAAGATTCCTGAAGGGAGGAACAACCTAAGACAGGCACAGTCGCAGGGGGGCCATCAGGTGAGAAATTGGGGATCAACAGAGGTGAGGCCTAGAACCTCACCCCCCCCCATTTTGAGAGAAATCTTCTGCTTCCGTGGATGTTTTGTTGCCCTTGCCTAGCTTGGATTAACACTCAGTCTATAGGCACAGACCTGATCATCTACATTTGCCCTCTTACAGCACTAAATTATGTTTTCTATCTTTATCTTGCATCTACCTACCACTTCAGCATTTTATTAAAAATAATAATAATAGGGGAGGATGGGTGGGCAGGGAGGGATAAGGGGGGGGAAGAAGAAGGGGGGTATTAAGATTAGCATGCATGGGGGGGAGGGAGAAAGGGGAGGGTGGGCTGCACAACACAGAGAGGACAAGTAGTGACTCTACCACATTTTGCTAAGCTGATGGACAGTAACCGTAATGTGGTTGTTAGGGGGGACCTGATATAGGGGAGAGCATAGTAAACATAGTATTCTTCAGGTAAGTGTAGATTAAAAATTTAAAAAAAAAAAAGAAAGAAAGAAAGAAAAGGGGGATTACTCCTTAACAGGATAAAACTATTGGTAAATCAAAGATCAACGCATGCTTTAAATATCCTTAATGTTGATCACTTAAAGGGTGTCAGATGATCAGCTATGGAGGTACTCTTTTCTGATAATATTCCTTTCTCTTAATTAAAAAAAAAAAAAAAAGCAGTTACTGTGTGCTGACCTCCAATGAGTTCTGCACAGTGGTATAGAGGGCATGTCAAAGTGTGGGCAAAGGGTCTGTTTGTTTCTACGCAGAAGATCAAGGCCTAGCTTGGATACCCAGAAAATGAACTAAGATATGATATGAGGAGGAGCTTCCAGCATCAGCACTCTCTGGAGGACTCGTGCCGGGGGATGATCATCAAAAAGCCTCCACAGGGATCCGGACGATGCTGCGGTTGTGGCTGCATCCAGCCCACCGTCTCCTGGACTTGCCATAAGAAGGAGGAGGGAGATGTCTAGGCTGGCATGTGCATACAGTGAGACAACGAATTTGACTGGATCTGTACTGTTGGAACTCAACCAGGAGTTGGGAGGGGTGCAAGTTGTAGCACCCCAAAATCTCATGACTATAGACTATCTATGGTTAAAAGAACATATGGGATGTGAACAGATCCCAGAAATGGGCTGCTTTAATTTGTCTGATGGTTCAAGTACAGTTGGACAATATCCATCATATCATAGATAAATTTTCACAAATGCCTAGGGTGCCTAAATGGTTTTCTTGGCTTCACTGGAGATGGCTGGTAATTATAGATTTGCTTTGTTTATGTCACCGTATTCCTATTATGTTAATATGTGTGTGCAAATTAGTTAGTAGTTTAAAACCTATACATAATTAAGGTACTATACAAGAAGATATGTCAAAGAAATAATCAATCCTCCCAAGTTTCCTTCATATGCTACATCTATAGCTTTTCTTCTTCCTTCCTAATTACAAACCTTAAATAGAATTCGTGCCTCATATCGAATTTACCGAGTATCATAATTCCTCCAGGTGGTAAAGATACCTCGAGACAAGTGCTGGGCATAGAAGCCACAGGGCATAAATCTGCAAAGAAGTAAAAAGCTAACCTTTGCAAACAGTATGGCTTCTCTCTCACTTACCAACTTTACATTTCCCTGTATGGCCCCGGAAGATGACTGGTTAGCCAGAGACGGGTAAGATTCCTCAAGGGAGGAACAACCTAAGACAGGCACAGTCGCAGGGGGGCCATCAGGTGAGAATTTGGGGATCAACAGAGGTGAGGCTCAGAACCTCACCCCCCCTGCTTTGAGAGAAATCTTCTGCATCCGTGGATGTCTTGCTGCCCTTGTCTAGCCTGGATTAATACTTAGTCTATAGGCACACACCTGATCATCTGATCATCTATATTTGCCTTCTTACAGCACTAAACTATGTTTTCTACCTTTATCTTGCATCTACCTACCACTTCAGCATTTTATTAAAAATAAAAATAATAATAATAATAGGAGAAATGTGGGATCAACATATAAATCAAGTACAAAAATCAAATGAATATTCATATTTGACCTGATGGTTTATAGGTCATATTGCATGATCAAAACCGAAAGTTTCTGTGATGAATGCCCTTGTACTGTTCACCATGTAAGAATTTATTCACTCTGTAAGAATTCGTTCACCATGTAAGAACTTGTTCGTTATGCTTCAGAAGATTGGAGACTGATGAGAATTAGGCTTGAGATGGATTAATGATTGTACATTGAGCATTGACCCCCCTATACTGAATTTTATTGTTGTTAACAACCATTTGATCAATAAATATGAGAGATGCCCTCTCAAAAAAAAAAAAAAAAAAAGTTTTATGCAAATAAAAAAAAAATAATAATAATAATAATAATAATAATAATAAAGGGAGAAATGTGGGATCCACATATAAATCAAGTATAAAGATCAAACGAGAAAAAAAAAGAACAAAGCAAGCAAAACTGAAGGAACAAAACAGCAGCAGAATCACAGAACCGAAAAATGACTAACAGTTACCAAAGGGAAAGGGACTGGGGAGGATGGGTGGGAAGGGAGGGAGAAAGAGGGGGAGAAAAAGGGGGCCTTATGATTAGCATGTGTAATGTGGGAGGGGTGAATGCGGAGAGCTGTGCAACCAGAGAAGACAAGTAGTGATTTTACAGCATCTCACTATGCTGATGGATTCTGACTAATGGAGTATGTGGGGGGGAGTTGGTGAAAGGGGCAGTCTTGTAAACATAATGTTCGTCATGTAACTGTAGATTAATGATATCAAAATAAAAAATTAAATGAAATGAAAATTTTTTTAAAAACTCAACAAAATACTAACCAAACTGAATTCAAAAATACATCAAAGAGATCATCCATCATGATCAAGTAGGATTTATTACAGGGATGCAAGGATGGTACAGTATTAGAATATCCACCAACATCATCCACCACATCAACAAAAAGAAGGACGAAAACCACATGATCATCTCCATATATGCTGAAAGAGCATTCGACAAAATTCAACATCCATTCAGGATAAAAACTTTCAACCAAATGGGTATAGAGGACAAGTACCTCAACATAATAAAGGCCATATATGACAAACCCACAGCCATCATCATATTTAACAGCGAGAAGCTGAAAGCTTTTCACCTAGGATCGGGAACAAGACAAGGATGCCCACTCTCCCCACTATTATTCAAAATAATACTGGAGGTCCTTGCCACACTAATCAGAAAACACAAAGAAAGAAAAGGCATCCACATTGGTAAGGAAGAAATCAAACTGTAATTGTTTGCAGATAACAGGATATTGCATATAACAAAAAAAGAATCCACCCCAGAACTACTAGAACTATTATCTGAATTCAGCAAAGTTGCAGGGTACAAAATTAACACACAGAAATCTGTGGCATTCCTATATACTAATGATGAACTAGCAGATGGAGAAATCAGGAAAAGAATTGCATTTACAATTGCACCAAAAAATAAAAAAATACCTAGGAATAAACCTAACCAAGGTGGTGAAAGACCTATACCCTGATAACTACAAGACACTCATGACAAAAATTAAAGAAGACATCAAAAAATGGAAATACATCCCATGCTCATGGATAGGACAAGTACTGTCAAAATGGCCATACACCCTAAAGCAATCTACAGATTCAATGCAATCCGTATCAAAATACCAATGGCATTCTGCAATGAACTAGAGCTGAACAGTTCTAAAATTCATATGGAACCACAAAGACCCCAAATAGCCAAAGCAATCCTGAGAAGGAAGAATAAAGGTGGGGCGGGTGGCGGGTGGGGGGGGGGGTGGTATTAGGCTCACTGAGTTCAAGCTCTACTACAAAGCCACAATAATCAAGACAATTTGGTACTGGCACAAACACAGACCCATTCATCAATGGAACAGAATAGAGCACCCGGATATAAACCCAAGCATATATAGTCAATTAATATATGATAAAGCAGTCATGGATATACAACAGGGAAATGACAGCCTCTTCAACTGGTGTCGTCAAACCTGGACAGCCACATAGAAAAAAAGGAAACTGAATTATTGTCTAACTCCATACACAAAAGTAAACTCAAAATGGATCAAAGACCTTAATGTAAGTCATGAAACCATAAAACTCTTAGAAAACATAGGGAAAACTCTCTTGAATATAAACATGAGCAACTTTTTCCTGAACACATCTCCTCAGGGAAGGGAAAGAAAATAAAAAATGAATAGGACTACATCAAATAAAAACCTTCTGTACAGCAAAGGACACCATCAGCAAAAAGGCATCCTACAGTATGGGAGAATATATTCATAAATGATATGTCTGACAAGGGGTTAACATCCAAAATATATAAAGAACTCACATGCCTCTACACCCAAAAAGCAAATAACCCAATTAAAAAATGGACAGAGGATCTGAACAGACACTTCTCCAAACAAGAAATTCAGATGGCCAACAGGCACATGAAGATGTTCCACATCGCTAATCATCAGGGAAATTCAAATTAAAACCATAATGAGATGTCACATCACACCAGTTAGGATGGCCAACATGTAAAAAACAAGGAACAACAAATGCTGGCGAGGACATGGAGAAAGGGGAACCCTCCTACACTGTTCGTGGGAATGTAAATTGGTTTAACCATTGTGGAAAGCAATATGGAAGTTCCTCAACAAACTAAAAATGGAAATACCATTTGACCCAGGAATTCTACTCCTAGGAATTTACCTGAAGAAAACAAGGTGCCACGTTCAAAAAGCCATATGCACTCCTATGTTTATCACAGCAGTAGTTACAACAGCCAAGATATGGAAGCAACCTAAGTGTCCATCAGTAGACGACTGGATAAAGAAGATGTGGTACACATATACAATGGAATACTACTCAGCCATAAGAAGAGAACAAATTCTACCATTTGCAACAACATGAATGGAGACAGAGGGTATTATGTTCAGTGAAATAAGCCAGGCAGAGAAAGAAAAGTACCAAACAACTCATTGTGGAATACAAAAACAAAAGAAAACTGAAGGAACAAAATAGCAGCAGATCCACAAACTCAGAAAAGGGATTAGTGGTTACCAAACAGAAGGCATTAGGGAAGGTGGGTGGGAGGGAGAAGGGTATTAGGGGCATTATAATTAGCACACACAATATAGGTGTGTCGTGGGGAAGGCAGTACAGTATGGAGAAGACAAGTAGTGACTCTATAGCACCTTACTATGCTGATAAGACAGTGATTGCAATGGGGGTGGGGGTGAGGACTTGGTAATATGGGCAAATGCTGACACCACAATGTTGGTCATTTGAAACCTCCATTAAGATTGTGTATCAATAATATTTTAATAAAAAAAGAAAAATTAAGCCTGTTCTATCCTTGTCCAAAAAGGGCCATATATTACATTTGGTTAAGGCTCTAGTCCTATATATGTTTCCCTTTTTTCCTTGCAAGTTATTTGGGGAAAAAAAATCCAATCCTGTCATTTGTCCTGTAGTCTCTCACTGCCTGGAGTTTGCTAATTACACCCCCATGGTGGTGGTTAATATGTTATTCTGTCCCCTGTACAAGTGGTTAAGTAGACCTGAAAATTTCCTTTGGTTTTTGTTGTTGCTTGTTTGGGAAGAGACGATAATGCATCAACAGGAGGTGTTTTGCACTTCCAAATCAGTAATGATCATTGTCTAAATCCATATTTCATTCACAGTTGGCAACTGATTTTCTCATTCTATCATGCTTTCTTTAGTTTTTTATTTAGCTGGAGTTCTCCCGCAAAGAATGGTTTTTCCTTACCAGTATTAGGATACTCTGAAGCCCAGGAAATACAGTGGTCAGGACAAACACTTGATTCCCTTCTGCAGCAGATGGTTTTGCGGCCCTTATCACAGTCCCTTGCTCACCTGATTTCACCCACAGCTGTGGTAGATGGCCACATGCACACTGAAGCTTGCCTTGTCTCCCCCACCCCTAAGCATACACCTTGGTCATCTGTTTTACCTCACGGTTTCTCCAAAGCCTCAGAAGAATACAGGAGCAGCACAGAGCAGAGAGATGAGACCCTTGAAACAATCCACAGTTTACAGGGGAGAAGGTGGAAGCCAGTAGACAAATGCCCCAGTCTTCCAGCTGGGAGGCATTCTGTACATTTCTCTAGGGTCTCATTTCCTTATGGCAACCTCAGTAAAGTTCCCTGACATAAGCTTTTCCTAATTTCCTACACCCTAAATCCTGCTTTTAAAATCATCTTGAACATAAGTAAGTTTCATGCAAACTCTCATCTCAATCTCTTCTTTTGAGAACTTCAAAGACACCATTATTTCAAAATTTCTGGAATAATGAGCTGGTGCCCTGGCCGGGCATTGCCCCAAGACGACCAAATTTTTATTTTTTCCAAGATGGTTACAAATTCATGAATTCATATGTGTGTGTGTGTGGGGGGGGGGGGGGGGGGTGGTGGAATATATACATACAGAATGTTTCAATCCATTGCATTAATTCTTTTTGATACTCAAATTGCCCCCATCATTGGCAGGTCCGTGGAAGCCTCTCCACGTGGATTCCTCCATCTTTTGAAATGACTCCAGTTATCTTTGAGAGCTCTTTTGCTGTCTTTTATGACATGATAACGCAGGTTCAACTTACACACTTCCTGCCCCCACCTGCAATCAGTTTTATCTAGATGGAGTGCTCGTCCCTCTTATTAAAACACGGAGCTGCAATCTGTCACTAGGGGGGCTCATTGTTACTGGGCTGGTCATTGCTCCTAGACTACTAGAGCTAGAAAGTTTGTATTTTATTTGAAATAGAAATAAACCATATGTTCTTGGTGACTATTTCCAATTCAAATTTTGAATTACTAGGTTTCTGCTGAAAGTCTTTGATATTTGCATCTTTTCTTCCACTGAAAGTTTAATATAAATAAAAATATAAATAAGAAAATGCGTCCTGTTTGTTATGGATTGAATGCTTGTGCCCCCACCACCTACCCCCTGCAATTCGCATATTGCAGCCCCAACCACTGACGTTGTTATGGGGAGGTGGGGGTCTTCTGAGATTAGTTAGGCTTAGATGAGATCATGAGGGTGGAGCCGCCATAACAGGATCACTCTCTTTGTAAGAAGAGATACCAGTGCTTTCTCCTTTGACACATACTGAACAAAGACCATATGAGCCCAGCAAGAAGGCATCTATCTATCTATCTACAAGCCAGAACAGGGCTCTCACCAAGAACCAAGCAAATTCATCTGCATCTCTCCAAAACTATGAGAAATAAATATCTGCTGTGTGAGCCAGTCTATGGTATTTGTTAGAGGAGCCAGAATTGTCTAAGACAAAGTCTGTTATCTCATTTAACCCTCACATGCAGCATTTGATATTGAGATAAAAGCAGTTTAGCTTGTCCAAACACACAGTGCTGACACATGACAGATTCTGGGCATTCTGGCTCCACAGTCTGTCCTCTTGACTACATGATATTCAATATTACTGATTTCACTTATAATCCAACTAATAACATAACCTTAGCAAATAATAGGTCACACATTAAACCCAGAAGGTCAACAATATGCTAATCCTAAGCAAAAAAAAAAAAAATTCACTTTACCCCACAGCTTTAAACCACACATTAACTTACATACCAAGACTCCATGTTGACATTAAATGGGCAAGGTTACTTATTAATACCAAGAAAGGCAAGCAACAATGCTGAAAAGAGCTAATTCAGCTACCTCAAGATACTATAAGAACTATACACAGAGGCACCTAAGACACTTGTAAAGCACATCATCTCATGATAAGTCCTAATGCCAGAATCAAAAATGTATTAGACTTGCAACCTTCCATCCAAACCACCTGAAGGTCCTGAATGTGCATTTTCTTCATCTTACTTCTCCCAAAAAGTTCTCTCTCACCTCTTTCTTTCTACCAATCCTTACACAAATCAAAGGAATCACTGCTTTCCCACTTCATAAAGAGAGTTAGGCTCGGGTCATGATCTAACAGGGCTAACACCCGCTAAAGAGAGGTGGTACGTGTAAAACCAAGTCTATGTGTAATGAGTTCCTCTTTGCCTCTTTTCTTATACAAGGACCTGGGACACAGAGTCCACATCTGGACAGGTCACTTTCAAATAAAATAAATTATTCCAAACAAAAGCCAAGCCTGTGGGCTTACAGCAGTGTAGTGTGGCCTCTTGGACCTGCCACTTGGGGGCACTCTGTACTAGCTGCAGATTTTCATTCCAACTGTGTGCCAACCAACTCAATCTACACATACTTTGTTCAATCTGACCAAATACATATTGCCAATTACTTGTAATTACAATATTCAGTATTACATCTATCCTTTCTTGTTTTATACCCTTAATAATTGGCTCTTTAAAAGGTCAACCTCAATTTTTATAAAGTTTAATACACACTGCTAATGCAAGGGTCAAATGGCATAAGCTTGCCTCATCACTGACTTGGCAAATCTTGACTAGAGGTGGAGCCTCTAACTCAAGAATTCTCTTTCTTACATTATTTCCTTAGGTAGAGCTATAACATGCTCGAAGACTTAGCTTTAAGTTCATAAATAGGGAAAACTAGGAAGGAACCTGGGGGGTCCAGGTAAAATGGATTAACTAAATAAATTACAATATATGCAATAAAGTATCATGGAGACAGTATAAATGTGAAAAAATATTTAATGCTAATAAATATGTTCATGACATTTTCACTGAAAAAAGGACACTACAGAAGAAAAAAAAACATGGACTAAATTACAACCTTATTTAAAAATGTGTGTTTCACAACAGTAAGAATGTTCCCAGAGGGAAAAATGTATGTATGTATACACACACACACACACACACAAATAGCAAAGAGGTACTGCACCCAGATACTGACCGCGACGCACTCTGGCCAGCAGAATCATGGGCAGTTTTTAGTTCCTTTTTGCTTTTATGTTTCATAAAATAAACTTTACTACTCATAAACACTGAGAACTAACTGGTGGTTACGATGGCGGAGTGTTGGGATGGGTGGGTGGGTAGAGAGGGTGAGGGGAACAAAGGGGCATGAAAATTCTCAACCACAATATGTTGGTCACGGGGATGTTAGTGTAGCATGGAGAATACAGCCAGTGATTCTGTAACATCTTCCTATGTTGACAGATAGTAACTGCACTAGTGGGCGTGAGGATTTAATAATATGGGTAATTGTTGAACAACTGTGTTGTATACTTGAAACTAATATAAGATTATATATCAAGTATATCTCAATTTAAAAAATTAATAAATAAGACTTTTTCATTGTTAGGGGAGAAATAAGCTATTATTTCCAACCTGCAGTAAACCATAAGATGAGACCAGTTAGATTCCAACAGTTCTAACTAGATTTATAATATTAGTTCTCCCTCTCCTCCAAAGACTTTACAGTCTAGAAGAAGAAATCGAACATTTTAGGACAGTCTTAAAGAAGTGTCACTAAAAATAGGAAGTCGGGAGCCACATTGAGATTTAGGAGTAAATCAGGCAGACCTCAGGTTAAGAAAGACTGAATTTCATCTACTGGTTTGTCAGGAGGCCACTGCTACTGTAAAGAAAAGAGTATATACAGCAATAGTTAAATAGTTGAGAATTTTCCAAGCAAATTGAATACTGGATGGAGGGAAGGAAAAGATGACAAAGTATGCTATACCCTCAACTGTAAAGGTGAAGAGATGTCATTCCAAGTGTGGGCTAAAAACTATCTCCATTAGAACCAGAAGGAGGAAGGGCTTAAAATGAAGACTCCAGGGCCCCAGTGCAGACTTCCTAAATCAGTTTCTAGGGGTAAGGTAGCAAAATGTGGTTTCACACACACTGAAGTTTGGTGGCCACTGAGGTCTATTTAACAAGGCAAGTCATACAATGGCAAAATTATTTGTCTTATTCACTGTTGTGTATATATATATATATGTGTGTGTGTGTGTGTGTGTGTCACACACACACTTAAGTACTCAGCAGATTGCCTGGCTTCTAACTGGCAATTACTCAATATTGCCTAAACAAGGAAAAAGTCTCTTTATACATTACAGTTCTAAGTAAGAATTTCAGGTGTTTTTTTTGCCATCATTCCCCAGCTCTCAGATCTCTGTGGGAACAACATCACATTTAATTTCCCTTAACTAAAACAGAGGTTTATTTATCTTTTAAGGTTTTACACTTTATCATCTTCATCTATGTACAACAGCCTGACAGCCACAAGTGTATGGATGGAAACTTGACTGAAGCCTGGGTATAGGCTGGAGGAGTCTGTGAAAGACTGAATGTTCTGTGTGCTGCTCTTATTACAAATGCTTCAAAGTACACACTGCCATGTCTCTTTCTGGTAGGAAACTAAATGTCCTGTCAAAGCTCGAATATAGTCACAGTTGTTACAATTTCTTAGGATATGTGTAAGACAACAGAACACTATTCAAAAAATTACAGTTGAATTAATAGGACACAAACCAATTACTGAGTCCTTAATAACCAAAGATTTCTGTAGTCTTCAGAATCTGAAAATGCACCTTTAATCAAAAAAGTCAGCACCAGAATAGTATTTCAACCAACCACAGAAATACATGCAATTGAACATCATAGAAAGTTTCTATATAAATAAAAGCCTCATTGCCTAGACAACTCAAATGTGCAGCTCTTTCAGAAATATAATATTAACACAATATAGCAATTACACGTCTTCCTTGAAAATTAGGGTGGTCACAAGGAAATACAGTACTGGGATACAAAACCTCTAATCTGATTTAGTCACACTGAAAATTAATAATTCCCACATTTTCCAGTTAAACTAATTTTATAAATACCATTACATTTTTTTTTCCCATTAAGACTTTTCATATTTTAACAAGTGATTTTAAAAGCTATATATCTTTACACTGCTCTGTCTGTTCCATGGTCCAGAGACATGAAACATGGCTAGCCCCATCCAAATTGAATTGTTCTGTGAGTGTAAAATATAACAGATTTTGAAGACTTATTACAAAACACACATAAATTTCAACAATTTTAATACTGATGCTAAGAGATTGAACTTTTAGGTACACTGGGTTGCATAAAATACTAAAATTAACTTTGCCTGTTACATTTTACTTGTTCTCATTGTGCCTACTAGAAAAGTTACAACTATATATATAGTTGTGTCTTTCAGTTGGACAGAGTTGATACAAAACAGCACATTTAACAATCAAAGGCAAAACTAACTGATTAAATTTTGTTTGTCAAGGAAATTTCAGGCATAAAGAAACAGTTTCTTAGGGAATATATATTTTCCACATAAAAGTCACCATCACTAAGTGAATTGTACCTGTAAGGAAAGGTGCTTTTAAATGATTCAACTTTTTAAAATGCTGTATTTTGACTACAGAGTATCCCTATATTAACACGTCTTATTTCATATTACAGTTAACTGGATGTGTTCCTCATTCAAGGCAAATTCTTGAATGTTTTTTTAAACCAGAAAGTTGCAATTATCATCATCAAGGTAGATCACCTCCTCTACTTTAGAAACTACAGTAATCCCACTACCTGAGAGTCTGAAGAATGGAGAGTTTAGTTGCCTTCTGGTTTCCACAGAGTTGTGCAACCCCTATGGTTTATATTTCCAATTTGAATACATTTTATATAATCAAGCAAACAAAATAAGCAAACAATTTTTATTGCTCATGAGAGAATCAGTATGAAAATTCTCAGGTTCATGCAATTAAAAAATTCCTATGTAGTCACAACAAAAAAGTAGACAAGTTTGATCCAAATCTGACACTCCTCATCCTAGACATCTCTTCTTCAAGATGTCACTACTCTAGACCTTATAGATAACTCTTCTCCCAGCAGAATTCAATATATAAATGCAATGCTACTTCACCAGTATGATAGTAGAAAATTTCTCCTGTTCACTAAACTTATTTTACTTACTGGTGAGGCGAAAACAAAAACAGGTATGTTCACACTACTTAAGAAGAAGGCTAAAGAAACTATGTTTCACTTAAATGCAACATGCTTCATTATCTAAGATTTTTTTCCCAAACTTGAGCTTTAATATTCACATTAATACATTGTATGAATCTGTGGTATTTTTATTCCCCAACCTACCCCAACCCCCTCCACATGGTAACTAACACCCAGTCACTTCAAGTCTATTGCTGTTTTGTTTTGTTTTTAGATTCCATATGTAAGTGAAATCATAATGCATTTGTCTTTCTCCACCTGGCTTATTTCCCTTAGCATAATACCCTCTAGATCCACCCATGTTGTCAAAACGGCGGTATTTCTTTTTTCTGTTATGGCTGAATAATATTCCATTGTGTATATGTACCACATCTTCTTTATTCTTCAACTACTGATGGACACTTTGGTTGCCTCCATATATTGGCTCTGTAAACAATGTGGCAATAAACACAAAGGTACATATATCTTTTCAAATCAGAGGTGTTATTTTCTTTGTGTAAATTCTTAGAAGTGGAGTCCCTGGGTCAAATGGTATTTCTATTTTTAGTTTTTTGAGGAACCTCCGTACTGCTTTCCATAGTGGCTGCACCAATTGATATGCCCGCCAACAGTGGAGGAGGGTTCCCATTTCTCCACATCCTCACTAACACTTGTTATTTGTCTTTTAGATAGTGGCCATTCTGACTGGTGTGAGGTGATACCTCACTGAGGTTTTGATTTGCATTTCCCTGATGATTATTAGCAATGTAGAGCATCTTTTCACATGCCTGTTGGCCATCTGTATGTCTTCATGAATCAGTGTTCTTTTAAACACATAAAACCTTCACCAAGACATTAAAAATTTCCCACATCTTGCCCATGACATGTCTGCCAACATTAAAAAAAAAATCAAACCTGAAATGATCAATTTTCTAGACATATGTGGTCCTCTGGGACAAAGGTACACCTTAAAAGTATCTCTTGGATGATGTACCACCATCAGCAAAATCCAGACCCTGGGAAACTGTCCAGCACACATATCTAAGTTTTTTAACAAATAAATTTCAAAGAAAAAAGATGGAGAATGTAGACATTTATATATATTTAAAAAAAAGAAAAGAAACTAAGACATACCAACCAATCACAATGTATGGAACTTATTCAGATAAAAAAAATTAGACAAGGGGGGAAAACTGGAACACTGGAATATTTGTTATCAGTGAGTTAGTACCAATATGCTTTACATATATAGTGTCCATACTTTTCTTAAGTCCTTATCTTTTAGAAATACATTCTGAAGAATTAGGGATATAATATGCCTTCTGTCTTGAATTTGCTTCAGAAGTAATCAGAGGAGGTATGGCATTGGGGCACAGAGATCAACAAGTCTGGCATTCAGCTGGTGATTCTTGAAGCTAAGTGATGGGTATAGGATTTACTATACCACCATCTCTACTGCAGAACTTTTAAATTTCCACTTTTCCCTGCTCCCTAACCTCTAGAAGTCAACATCTTCACAAATGATAATTTCTATCAAAATCAAACGCCGGGCTCATTATTAGATATCATGAGGAAGGAAGTTTTTAAGAAAAATAATTTAAGTTTACATGACTGTTTGGTAGTAAAAAAAAGCCTTACATACTTCTCACTTACGTAACTTTCAATCACATTACCTTTTCCCATACTTCAGAAACACTGAAAGGTCCAGATTATTGTATTAGACTCCTCTTGCCAAAGGATGATAGTACAGTAGGATTCATCTTGCTACAGTAACTGTAGTGTAATTTCAAATACAGGATATTCACAAAAATCATTGCATAACAATATATATTAATGAAATTATCTATTCTGCTCATTTAAAAGGAGGCCTTTGTTGCATTAGGACAATTCTACACAATTCCCATTTATGCCAGTTCTAATACAAAAGAGATACTGTAGATGAAAAGTTGTATCCTCTAGCTAGCAACACTGAAGTCAGTAACATCCAAGGAAATTATTTCCAATTTATTTCTGCCACAACTACAATTTAACAATGATTTTAAAACTTCAATAATAAATTTTGGTCCAATAATACAATAATACCATTTATTGAGTGACTCTTAATGGATAAAGACCATGCCAGGCACTTGAAATACATTTTCATTGTATCCTTACACCAACCAAGCTAAGTAGGCATTAATATTCCCACTTTACAGATTAAGGCAACTATTTTAACCAAGGTCAGAAAGTGGATAAACGAAAAGCCAAATTCAAACTCCAATTCCCCTACTGTTTCTACCTTAATTTTAGGTGTCTACTGTCTTGCTTCTAGGAAGAAAACCACTTACACAGATCTTTAAGAACACTGCCCAATATAAACATAGCATATAAATCCCAGTCTCCTAAAGAAAACACTCTAATATCTAATTTATATCCATATTTTATACAGGTGGCCCACACGATTCTGGAATGGATCATTTCAAGGTAACCAAAGCATCCAGCCTCACTGGCTGCTAATGAACATGACACATACATAAGACAAGTTACTATACTGACAATAAAAGATCCAATGCATATGGTATTTTGAGAAGTTCCCTCTACTGAGAAGTCCTTTCAAGGGCATCATATGCTTGTAATGGTTATTAGATAAAGTAATCTTAAAAGCATTAGGCATTAGTCTTTTAGTTTATATAAGCTCTGTAACAGTTAGTTTTGTGTTTTTTCTTAGAACTCAGTAAATACATTTCACATTTCCAAATGACAATCACATTTCCAATTACATTCTGCAAAAAGTCAATTTACCAGAAGCAGTAACAGTAAAATCTGTTAAATAAACTTAAAAGATGTAGATGCAAGAAAATTCAATGTCTCTACTTTCCACCATCATATTCAAGAAAATGTTACATACGGCTCAAGGTCAATTTAAAAAGTGACATGTTAAAACTGTGCATATTATCACAATCTAGGATGTAGTATGATTATGATCACTGTGATTACACACAAAAATATATTACCTATGACTAATATCTCCAAGCCAGCTAAGGGCACAAGTCTCTCAAAGGAAGAAACTCTTGGTCTTCTTTATGATACTGACATAAATAAATGACCGAAAAGTTCAACACAAACCAAATGGAAAAGAGGGCACTGAGTACCAAAGGTGTAAAAGGTGCTCATGTTGGCGAAATACTCCCTCTAGTGTACCCACAGCACATCTACCTGCCCTCAGGCTTTCTCTGTAACATAGACACAAAGGTTTATATCGGCCTCTTCGTTCCCAACTCTTTAATGTTCTAATCCTTTTGAAAGCTTTACTATTAGAAAAACCATCACAAAATAAATCTGTCATTAACAATCTGTACAGGACATTAAATTTTCGTGGGCTGGACTTTTAGACTTTAACACCTTGTAAAAATGTTGAAATAAAAGCTTGTGCATTTTCAAAACACTTAAAAGAGTGTCAAATGACCAAGCACTTTAAATTAACTGCCTGAACACTGACTTGTAGAATGCAAATGTGAGCTATCAGGACAGAACACCAATCAGGGTGCAGCACACGAGGACTCCAAAGCACCCTCACCACCAGCCACCTATCTGTTCACGTACCAGGTTATTTTTATTTTTACAAAGCCTTCCAATGAGCCAGAGAAGAACCGAGGCCAAAGCTTTAACTTTTTTTTCTCTAAAAGGTCATACATCATACACACTTATATTTAGCATACTCTACTGACAATTAAAACCAAAACACATCTTATTTAAGAGTACAGTCTCAGTTAGAAATACCTGGGATTCTAAATCCCTTCTCAATAGATTTCAATAGATTTGTTAGACATCATTTAAATAATTACAAGTATGCCTCATTTTATTGAGCGTTGCTTTATTGCATTTTGCAGATAGTGGTTTTTTTTCTTAATGCTTCGAGCACATCTATCGATGCCATTTTTCCAATGGCATTTGCTTACTTCATATTTGCTCATGTCATATCTTGGCAATTCTTGCAATACTTCAAACTTTTTATTGTATTTGTTATGGTGATCTGTGATCTTGATGTTATTAATGTAACTTTTTGGGTGCCACAAATTGTTGCCATGTAAGACAGCAAACTTAATAAATGTTATGTGTTCTGACTGGTCCACTGACTGGCCACCCCCCTCTCTCTCCCTTTCCTCGGAACTCCCGATTCCCTAAGACACAAAACTGACATTAGGCCAATTAATAAGCCTACAATGCCTTCTAAGTGTTCACTGTCTCATGTCTCACCCTGAATCAAAAACCAGAAATGATTAAAGCTTAGTGAGGAAGGCATGCTGGAAGCAGAGATAAGCTAAAAACTAGGCTTCTTGCACGAAACAAGTCAGCTAAGTTGTGAATGGGAAAGAAAAGTTCTTGGAGGAAATTAAAAGTACTACTGCAGTGAACACATGAATGCTAAAATGAGACAACCTTATTGCTGATGCAGAGAAAGTTTTAGTGGTCAGGACCAAAAACCAAACCAGCCACAACATTCCCTTAGGCCAAAGCTTAATCCAGAGCAAGGTCCTTCCTCAATTTTATGAAGGCCATGAGATGAGGGAGCTGCAGAAAAAAAGTTTTGAAGCCAGCAGAGGTTGGTTTCATGAGGTTGACGAAACTCTCTCCAAAACATAAAAGTGCTAGGTGCATCAGGTGCTGATGGAGAAGCTGCAGCAAGTTATCCAGATGATCCAGCCAAGATAATTAATGAAGGTGGCTACACTAAACAACAGATTTTCAATATCTATCAAACAGTCATCTGTTGGAAGAAGGTGCCATCTACGACATTGACAGCCTGAGAGAAGTCAACCTCTGGCTTCACAGCTTCAAAGGACAGGCTGACTCAAGTTGGGTTAATGCAGCTGTTGACTTGACGTTGAAGGCAATGCTCATTTACCATTCTGAAAATTCTAGGGCCCTTCAGAATTATGCTGAGCCTACTCTGCCTGTGCTCTACCAATAGACCAACAAAGCACATCTGTTTACAATTTGATTTACTGAATACTTTAAGCCTACTGTTGAGACCGACTGCTCAGAAAAAAAAAGATTCCTTTCAAAATATTACTGCTCATGAGAGTGCACCTGGCCACCCAAGAGCTCTGATGGAGATGTAGAATGAAATGGATGCAGTTTTCACACCTGCAAACACAACATCCATTCTGCAGCCCATGGATTAATAGCAATTTTGACTTTCAAGTTTTATTACCTAAGAAATAAATACATTTTGTGAGATATAGCTGCTATAGTGATTCCTCTGATGGATTGGAGCGAAGTAAATTGAAAACCTTCTGGAAAGGACTCACCATTCTAGATGCTACTGAAAACATTTGTGATTCAGGGAAGAGGCCAAAATAACATTAGCGGAAGTTTGGAGGAAGTTGACTCCAACCATTAATGGATGACTTTGTTCAAGACTTCAGTGAAGGAGGTAACAGCAAATGTGGTGAGAATAACAAGAGAACTAAAATAAAAGTGGAGCCTGAATATGTGAATGAATTGCTGCAATCTCATGATAAAACTTTTAAACGTGAGAGAAGTTGTTTCTTACGGATGCTCACAGTGGTTTCTTGACATGGAATCTACTCCTGGTGAAGGTGCTATGAAGACTGCTGAAATGACAGCAGACATTTAGATTACTACATAAACTGAAGTTGACAAAACAGCAACAGGGGTTGAGAGGATTGAATCCAATTTTGAAAGAATTTCTACCTTGGATAAAATGCTATCAAATAGCATCACATGCTACACAGAAATCATTCATGTAAGGAAGAGTCAATCCATATGGCCAACGCCACTGTCTTATTTTAAGAAATGGCCACAGCCACCCCAACTTTCTGCAGCCACCACCCTGATCAGTCAGCAGCCACCAGTATCGCACCAAGACCTTTCAAAAGACCACGATTCACTGAAAGCTCCGATTATGTCAGCATTTCTCATAATTTTTTAATTAAAGTATATACATTGGTCTTTTTTAATACAAAATACTACCACAAACTACAGTATAGTGTAAACCTAACCTTTATATGCACTGAAAAACCAAAAAAAATTCATTTGATGCACTTGACTATGATATTTGCTTTACTGAGGAGGTCTGGAACCAAACCCTAAGTATCTCCAAGGTATGCCTATATTTACTCTTATGTTTAGAACTTCAGGTTTTTGGGCACTTGGGTAGGTTTTAAATATATAAAATGGGTAACTATTTTGCAGAATTCTATCTTCACTCTGATACAAGCAGGAAAAAAAAAACAGGAAAAACACTATATGCGCTAGGTCTATCTTCTCAAAAGCCTATAAATTAAGAGTGGTTATGAGACTAAAGCAGCAGGATCAAACCAGCCAACCAGAACCAAATCTCATTTACTTACAACAATGCACACATCTTAAAATTCTGTAAATAACAAAAGAGACTTCCGGAATCTTAACAGCTCCCCTTCTTTCAGAAACTGCAAATTACCTAATCAGACAGTCTGAACAACTCAATCCAGCTATGCATTTAGAATTAATGCCAATTATGACGATGGCTAAAAATGTGTCAATGCATGTTTCATACAAATTTTCTTTTTTAATTTAACAAAATCTTATAAAATGTTAATTTTCTCTTTCAAAATTATAAGTTAATGCTTTTCTGTCCCCCTAGCACCTGAGCACACTGGCTGTCACTGGCAGGCTCAATAGATAAGTTGAAGAAAACAAAACTGCAAATTAGCCACAGAAAAACTGCATGGATTGACAGCTTCAAGATGCCATCTCTTGTAGCTGATTCATTATCAAATGGCTATGGATTATACCCTGAAAATTAAGTTCTGTTCGAAGTCAGCAATACAGAACCCTATTTTCAAAAGTTTTTAGAGAACACAAATGCTAAGAATTACTGGAATAACAAGAAATAATACACATACATACTCAGACTTTGCTGAAGCAAATATCCAGATTTTAAGAAGTTTTAGTGTTGCAAATTTAATCAGAAAGTTTAAGCATTTAAGGGTTTTTTATGTTATTTTATTAGAATATCCATCAATAATACTGTGTATCAACTGTACTTCAATAAAAAAAATCCATCTCGGCCTCTGATAAATTCAGAATTAGAGCAACAGTATTTAAACCAAATTACAAATAACAATAAAACCAGCTAACTATAATTTTATATCTGACCAAGCCATTTGGAAGCAATTCTGTAAAATTTTAACATTTTAAAATTAATTAATCATAAAATTTAAGACTTGTTTTGAAAAGGATAAATACACTGATCATAAATCCAACAATGACAACTAAAATGTCAGATCCACATATTTAGTCAGAATAAACCATATTTTTAAACTTAATATAAGTGTTTTAAGTTCAAAACATTCTACTCTTAGATGTTATGCAATACTGAATTACTAGCTGTAATCCATTTGAGGTATTTAATCAGATTGTTTATTTAAGAGCTATTAGTTTAAACAAGTCTATAAATTGAGATCAACCAGACTGATATGCACCTGGAATTAAAACCAGTATTTGATTTGTTAAAAATTCATTAATGTACACCTCACTTTAAAATATTTTACAGTTTAAAACTAAAAATACCCTTCTTTAAAATCTTGCACTATTTCCTTTAAAGCTTACCAAATTTCAGTCTTTTCTAGAATACTTTAATAAATTTTTCTGTAAAAAAAAAGCAGTTTAAGAACACCATTAGAAAAAAATTTTTTAATTAACATATTTAAAGTGAAATAAAATATTTCAACTATTTTAAAAGAAAACTTTAAAAACACTAAGTTGGAGAAAAAAATAACACTATCAGAATTAAATTTAGAGCACTGAACTATTAAAACAGTACATTATGCACATGCTTTTTAAAAGGACTGCTCTGAGGTTGTCAAAGGTTTTAGAGTTTTTAGTGTGTGTGGTTTTATTTTTTTTTAATTGTTGGTTAAACCCATTTCTTCTTTACACAACTGATGATGGTGGTAAACCACATGATAGAGTTTTCAGAAATCTATACAAGCACCAATCATGAAACCTAGCATATTATCAATACCTATTAACAAGGACATTTAAACAAGTTTTAATGTATTATCAACCCAGATATGGGTAAATATACCTTACTCTAAATCAAGACTCCACTGTTTAATAGTGTTCAACATACTACATTACTACAATTTTCCCCTCCCAGCTTCCAAAGCACCTTTAAAACTGCTTTTTTAAACTTTAAAACAGTAAAAGGCAGAAAAGTAAACAGCATTTTTTCTACAAAGTATACTTTCATAAATGCTTGTATATGTATACAAATCTTTCCCCCCAAAAACCACAAGAAACTACACAATGATTGCATCATTTTAATTACTGTTATGGTTTAAATTTTATCATGTATATTTTTTAGATCTTCCAGCCTTTTTCATTATTACAGAAAAGTCTAGTTTTGCTTAACTCCTGTGGGCATTTTCTATACAGTATGTTATCTCAAGAAAATAGGTTATTGATTCCATTTGGTTTCAGTGTGCACACCATTCACCAAGTCTAAACACATTGTAATGTGCAAAATTAAACAAACTGTGTGACAATGCTCTACGAACTTCACACTTACTACAGCTAGTGCATCAAAATGCAGTAGCATGTGAAAATAGCATGACCAAGAGCTAAAATAAAGTTAGACTGCTAAGAAAAAAATAACCTGCATGTGATTTAACAATTATTGTAAGTGATGTACATACTAGACAAGTTATTACACATTTAGACTTAATGCAGCATATACATAAAAATGGCCTGATTTACATTAGTTATAAGGCATCCCCAGAAGACAGTCAAATAAACATTCATTGCATTGAGACAGGTAAAGTCTATTTTCAAGGTAAGTACGAGGTGCCTCACCTAAAATGAAGCATAACCATGCAGTTTTCATTTAGTCTTATGGACATTAGATTATCATAATCATTTCTCCATCAGTGCTAAATCATGCCTTCAGCAAACCACCATGCTAAAGTACCTCTTACCTTAAAAAACCTCACTTGACAAAGCAACAAAATAGTGACATAATCTGTAAAGTAAGAATCATAAAGTCCATATTAGCATAAACAAATCAAACAGAGAAGGGAAAGCTCTTCCTTAGAGTAAAATGCCACCTAAGAAATGTAGAAGAAATAGTGAACAAAGTAATCATTTGGCAGCCACTATTGCAGTAATGGTTTCAGATAAAAATCATCAATGAGGATTAAAGATGGCAGTGTAAGAGGTGACACAGAGATCTCCTCCTAAAATCACATGTAATATGAAAATATAATTTAATACAACTAATCCTGAAAGAGCAACAGGAAAGAAGGATGCACCAGACTGCATACACCTGGAGATAAAAGCAGACCTCAAGGAACAGGGTAACGTACCAAAGGTGTGACCCAGTGGGTCCCAAGCCCTTCCCCCACCCGAGCTCACCAGCAGGAGGAAGAGAAACAGAGCGGGGAAGGAGAGGAGTGCCTGGGACTGCTGAACACCTAGCCCTGGAGATCTGCTCTGGGAGCATGAACCTACATGGCATGGTGCTCTGGTAATTTAGTGCGGTTGGAAAGCTAAGACAGGCAAAAAGCATGGAGAGACGGAGATTCCAGCTGCTTCTGGAAAACACGGATTCATATCTGGCTGATCTGGGTAGGCAGTCTGAGACTTCCTAAAAGCGAGAGGGCTACTAAAGACAGGATTGCACAGAGCTTACTGCTCAGGAGAAAGGACAGGTAGACAAAATTGTTCAGGTGTACACTATCCAGCAGGTTGGGAGCTTAAACGATCTTCAGACACTCCATCCCCTTGACTGGCTACTCAACTACAAGGGCCCCCACCATGATATGCAGCCTGCTGTGCCTTCCTCCCAGCTAGCCTACACCTGGCTCAGGCTCGCAAACTGGCAACTCCTGCCCTGGCATCAGGTCAGCCAAAGGGAAGCCCCATCTACAGCACCTATAAACACAAAGCACAGAGGCTTACATCTGTGTGTTCAGCCCACTGATTCTGGCAATAGAGACAGGCATAGCAGCTGGGAAGAAGGAAACAGTCCTTTCATCCCCCCAAGCACCAACCAGCTCCCCTGCGACCCCCAACATTGGTCCAGGGGCTGAGAAGCTCCAGAGTAGAGCTTCTGGGCACTAGAGGGCACCACAGACAAATTATGAAACGTCAAAGGAACCTGGTTCAAAGAAAAATTATGAATACACCTGAGAAAAATTTAAATGAAATAGACCTCATGAATCTTCCTGAAAGGATTTCAAAATAAAAATCATTAACATGCTCCTGGAGGTACCGAGAAATACTCAAAAACTCAGGAACGAATTTAGGACAGAGATCCAATTGTTGAAGAACAAAATGGAGGGTACTAAAAGCAGATAAGACACAGTGGAGAAGATAAATGAAATAGAAACTAGTAAAGAGGAATACAAAGAAGCTGAGGCACAGAGAGAAAAAAGAATCCTTAAGAATGAAAGAATACTGAGAACTGTGTGACCAATCCCAATGGAACAATATTCGTATTATAGGGGTACCAGTAGAAGAAGAAGAGAGAGAAAAACAAAGTGTCTTTGAGAAAGAAATTGCTGAAAACTTCCCCACTCTGGGGAAGGAGACAGTCTCTCAGGCCATGGAGGTACACAGATCTCCCAACACAAGGGACCCAAGGAGGACAATACCAAGATATATAATAATTAAAGCAACAAAGATCAAGGATAATGACCAAAACTATTAAAAGCAGCCAGAGAGAGAAATAAGACCACATACAAAGGAAAACCCATCAGGCTATCATCAAACTTCTCAGCAGAGACCTTATAGGCTAAAAAGGAATGGCATGATATATTTAATGCAATGAAGCAGAAGGGCCTAGAACCAAGAATACTTTATCCAGCAAGATTATCATTTAAATTTGAAGAATGGATTAAACAATTACCAGACATGCAAAAGCTGAGAGAATTTACCTCCCACAAACCATCTCTAGAGTGTATTTTGGAGGGACTACTATAGATTGAAGTGTTCCCAAGGTTAAATAGCTGTCACCAGAGGTAATAAAAAAGGATAGACAAAGAGTACAAAATATGATACCTAAAATATAAAAAATGGAGAAGAAAAGGAGGAGGAATAAAAAAAGTGTTTGTAATAGCAGACTAAGTGAGTTAAGTTGGACTCTAAGATAGTAAGGAAGTTACCCTTGAATCTTTGGTAACCATGAATCTACAGCCTGCAATGGCAATAAGTACATACCTATCGATAACCACCCTACTGTAAATGGTATAAATGCACCAATCAAAAGACATAGAGTCACTGAATGGATAAAAAAAGACCCAACTATATCCTGCCTACAAGAGACTCACTTCAAACACAAAGACATACACAGACTAAAAGTCAAGGGATGGAAAAAGATATTTCATGAAACTAATAAGGAGAAAATAGCAGGGGCTGCAGTACTTGTATCAGACAAAATAGACTTCAGAACAAAGAAAGTCACAAGAGACAAAGAAGGACATTACATAATGATAAAGGGGTCAATCCAACAAGAGGATATAACCATTATAAATATCTATGTACCCAAACAGGAGCACCTACATATGTGAAACAAACACTAACAGAATTAAAAAGGGAAATAGACTGCAATGCATTCACTGTAGGAGACTTCATTGGACTCACTCCAAATGACAGATCAACCATACAGAAAACAACTAAGGAAACAGAGGCCTTGAACAACACATTAGAACAGATGGACCTAACAGACATCTACAGAACTCTACACGCAAAAGCAGTAGAGTAGTAAAAAATTAACACACATTCTTCTCAAGTGCATATGGAACATTTTCCAGAATAGACCACATACTAGGCCACAAAAAGAGCCTCAGTAAATTCAAAAAGATTGAAATTCTACCAACTTCTCAGATCACAAGGGTATAAAACTAGAAATAAATTGTACAAAGAAAACAAAAAGGCTCACAAACACATGGAAGCTTAACAACATGCTCCTAAATAATCAATGGATCAATGAACAAATTAAAACAGACATCAAGCAATATATGGAGACAAATGACAACAGAAGCACAATGCCCCAACTTCTGTGGGACACAGCAAAGGCAGTTATAAAAGGCAAATACACAGCAGTCCAGGCCTATTTAAAGAAGGAAGAACAATCAAAATAAACAGTCTAAAGTCACAGTTAGTGAAACTGGAAAAAGAACAAACGAGGCCCAAAGTCAGAAGGAAGGACATAATGAAGATCAGAGAAGAAATAAATAAAATTGAGAAGAATAAAACAATACAAAAAAAAAATCAATGAAATGAAGAGCTGGTTCTTTGAGAAAATAAACAAAATAGATAAACCCCTAGCCAGACTTATCAAGAAAAAAAGAGAATTTGAGAACATACATAGAATCAGAAATGAGAAAGGAGAAATCACAACAGACACCACAGAAATACAAAGAATTATTAGAGTACTATGAAAATCCATATGCTAACACACTGGATAACCTAGAAGAAATGAACAACTTGCTAGAAAAATACAACCTTCCAAGACTGACAGAGGTGGAAATAGAAAATCTAAACAGACAAATTACCAGCAATGAAATTTAATCAGTCATCAGAACAAATCTCCAGTCCAGATGGATTCACTGCTGAATTTCATCAGACATATAGATAAGACATAATACCCATTCTCCTTAAAGTTCTCCAAAAAATAGAAGAGGAAGGAATACTTCCAACCTATTCTATGAAGCCAGCATCACAAAACCACGCAGACACAACAAAAAAAGAAAATTATAGAGCAATATCAGTGATGAACATCAATGCAAAAATACTCAACAAAATATTAGCAAACCAAATTCAAAAACACATCAAGGGAATTTATATGTATTCATCCAAGGGATGCAAGGATGGTACAACATTTGAAAATCCATCAACATCATCCACCACATCAACGAGGAGACAAAAAGCACATGATCATCTCCATAGATGCTGATAAAGCATTCAACAAAATTCAACATCCTTCATGATAAAAACTCTCAACAAAATGGGTATAGAGGGCAAATAACCTTAACATAATAAAGGCCATATATGACAAACCCACAGAAAACATTATACTTAACAGCGAGAAGCTGAAAGCCTTTCCTCTAAGATCAGGAACAAGACAAGGATGCCCACTCTCCCCACTTTTATTCAACATAGTACTGGAGGTCCAAGCCTGGGCAATCAGATAACACAAAGAAATAAAAGGCATCCAGATTGGTAAGGAAGAAGTCAAAAACTGTCACTGTTTGCAGATGTCATGATACTGTACATAAAAAACCCTTAAAGAATCAACTCCAAAACTACTAGAACTAATATCTGAATTCACCAAAGTTGCAGGATACAAAATTAATACACAGAAATCTGGTACTTGCACAAGAGCAGACCATAGGTCAATGGAACAGAATAGATTCCAGATATTAACCCAAGCATACATGGTCAATTAATGTAAGATAAAGGAGCCACGGATATACAATGGGGAAATGACAGCCTCTTCAACAGCTGATGTTGGCAAAACTTGACAGATAAATGTAAAAGAATGAAACTGGATTACTGTTTAACTCCATATACAAAAGTAAACTCAAAATGGATCAAAGACCTGAATGTAAGTCATGAAACCATAAAACTCTTAGAAGAAAACATACAGGCAAAAATCTCTTGAACATTAAGTATGAGCAACTTTTTCCTCACACACATCTCTCCAAGTAAAGGAAACAATATCAAAAATGAACCAAGTAAGGGAAACAATATCAAAAATGAACAAGTGGGGGGCGGAGCCAAGATGGCGGCGTGAGTAGAGCAGTGGAAATCTCCTCCCAAAAACACATAGAGCTATGAAAATATAACAAAGAAAAATCTTCCTAAAATAGAGACCACAGGACACAGGACAACATCCAGACCACATCCACACCTGCAAGAACCCAGCGCCTTGTGAAGGGGGTAAGATACAAGCCCCAGCCCGGCGGGACCCGAGCGCCCCTCCCCCCGGCTCCCGGCGGGTGGAGAGAAACCGGAGCGGTTTTTTTTTTTTTTTTTTTTTTTTGGCGAGCGCTTTTTGGAAGCCTTAGAGGGACGGGCCCCCGTTGCTGGGGAGGCAGGGTGGCGGGACCGGTGAGGAGGTGCCTGGGAACGGCGCTGGAGGACGAAGAATATCCCGCGTTTCTCCCTGCGAGACCTGGGGGCGGGTGCCTGAGGACGGAGGAGGTCGCGCGTTTTTCCCCTTTTTTTTTTTTCTCTCTTTTTGGCGAGCGCTTTTTGGAAGCCTTGAAGGGACGGGGACCCCAGTGCTAGGGAGGCACGGTGGCGGGACTGGTGAGCGGGTGGCTGGGACCGGCGCCTGAGGACAAAGAATATCCCCCGTTTTTCCCTGCGTGACCGGTGGGCGGGTGCCTGAGACCGGCACTTGAGGACAGAGGAAATCGCGCGTTTTTGCCCTTTTTTTTTTCTCTTTTCTGCGAGTGCTTTTTGGAAGCCTAAAAGGGACAGGGACCCCGGTGCTACGGAGGCAGGGCGGCGGGACTGGTGAGCGGGTGCCTGGAACCGGCACCTGAGGACAAAGAATATCCCGCATTTTTCCCTGTGGGACCGGTGGGTGGGTGCATGAGACCAGCACCTGAGGACGGAAGAAATCGCGCGTTTTTCCCCTTTTTTTTCTCTCTTTTTGCCGAGTGCTTTTTGGAAGCCTTGAAGGGACAGGGACCCCGGTGCTAGGGAGGCAGGGCGGCGGGACTGGTGAGCGGGTGCGTGGGACCAGTGCCTGAGGACAAAAAATATTGAGCGTTCCTTCCCTGCGGGACCGGTGGGTGGGTGCTTTTTGGAAGCCTTGAAAGGACAGGGACCCTGGTGCTAGGGAGAAAGGGCAGCAGGACCAGTGAGCGGGTGCCTGGGACCGGCACCTGAGGACAAAAAAAAAAAAAAAAAAAAAAAATTGCTTGTTTTTTCCTTTTTTTTTCCTTTTTTTTTTCTCTTTCTTTCTGTTCCCTCTCTCATTGTTGCTGTTGTTGTTTTGGTTTGGAGAGTGCTTTTTGGAAATCTTAAAGGGGCAGGACAGGTCACTTAGACCAGAAGCAGGGAATCTGGGGATCTCTGGGCACTCTAACCCCCTGGGCAGCAGGGAGCACAGAGGCCTCTTACGGAGATAAATAGTCTCCTGGCTGCTCCCCCTCCAACGGGGCTCCACCATTTTGGAGGAACAGCCCCAGCCAGGCCAAGCCCACAGCAACAGCGGAGATAAACCCCAAAGCAACTGGGCAGGAAGCAGAAGCCCTGTCTGCGCACAGCTGCCCAGCACAAGCCACTAGAGGTCGCTATTCTCCCAGGAAAAGGCTACAAACCAACAAGAAGGGAAGCTCTTCCAGCGGTCACTTGTACCAGCTCTGCAAACTATCTCTATCACCATGAAAAGGCAAAACTACAGGCAGACAAAGATCACAGAGACAACACCTGAGAAGGAGACAGACCTAACTAGTCCTCCTGAAAAAGAATTCAAAATAAAAATCATGAACATGCTGACAGAGATGCAGAAAAAAATGCAAGAGCAATGGGATGAGATGCAGAGAAAAATGCAAGAGCACTGGGATGAAGTCCGGAAGGAGATCACAGATGTCAGGAAAGAGATCACAGAAGTGAAACAATCCCTGGAAGGATTTATAAGCAGAATGGATAAGATGCAAGAGGCCATTGAAGGAATAGAAGCCAGAGAACAGGAACGTATAGAAGCTGACATAGAGAGAGATAAAAGGATCTCCAGGAATGAAACAACACTAAGAGAAATATGTGACCAATACAAAAGGAAAAACATTCGTATTATAGGGATACCAGAAGAGGAAGAAAGAGGAAAAGGGATAGAAAGTGTCTTTGAAGAAATAATTGCTGAAAACTTCCCCAAACTGGGGGAGGAAATAATCGAACAGACCATGGAATTATACAGAACCCCCAACAGAAAGGATCCAAGGAGGACAACACCAAGACACATAATAATTAAAATGGCAAGGATCAAGGACAAGGAAAGAGTTTTAAAGGCAGCTAGAGAGAAAAAGGTCACCTATAAAGGAAAACCAATCAGGCTAACATCAGACTTCTCAACAGAAACCCTACAGGCCAGAAGAGAATGGCATGATATACTTAATGCAATGAAACAGAAGGGCCTTGAACCAAGGATACTGTATCCAGCACGACTATCATTTAAATATGATGGTGGGATCAAACAATTCCCAGACAAGCAAAAGCTGAGGGAATTTGCTTCCCACAAACCACCTCTACAGGGCATCCTACAGGGACTGCTCTAGATGGGAGCACCCCTAAAAAGAGCACAGAACAAAACACACAACATATGAAGAATGGAGGAGGAGGAATAAGAAGGGAGAGAAGAAAAGACTCTCCAGACAGTGTATATAACAGCTCAATAAGCGAGCTAAGTTAGGCAGTAAGATACTAAAGAAGCTAACCTTGAACCTTTGGTAACCACGAATCTAAAGCCTGCAATGGCAATAAGTACATATCTTTCAATAGTCACCCTAAATGTAAATGGACTTAATGCACCAATCAAAAGACACAGAGTAATAGAATGGATAAAAAAGCAAGACCCATCTATATGCTGCTTACAAGAAACTCACCTTAAACCCAAAGATAAGCATAGACTAAAAGTCAAGGGATGGAAAAACATATTTCAGGCAAACAACAGTGAGAAGAAAGCAGGGGTTGCAGTACTAATATCAGACAAAATAGACTTCAAAACAAAGAAAGTAACAAGAGATAAAGAAGGCCACTACATAATGATAAAGGGCTTAGTCCAACAAGAGGATATAACCATTCTAAATATATATGCACCCAATACAGGAGCACCAGCATATGTGAAGCAAATACTAACAGAACTAAAGAGGGAAATAGACTGCAATGCATTCATTGTAGGAGACTTCAACACACCACTCACCCCAAAGGATAGATCCACCGGGCAGAAAATAAGTAAAGACACACAGGCACTGAACAACACACTAGAACAGATGGACCTAATAGACATCTATAGAACTTTACATCCAAAAGCAACAGGATATACATTCTTCTCAAGTGCACATGGAACATTCTCCAGAATAGACCACATACTAGCTCACAAAAAGAGCCTCAGTAAATTCCACAATATTGAAATTCTACCAACCAATTTTTCAGACCACAAAGGTATGAAAGTAGAAATAAATTCTACAAAGAAAACAAAAAGGCTCACAAACACATGGAGGCTTAACAACATGCTACTAAATAATCAATGGATCAATGAACAAATCAAAATAGAGATCAAGGAATATATAGAAACAAATGACAACAACAACACTAAGCCCCAACTTCTGTGGGACGCAGCGAAAGCAGTCTTAAGAGGAAAGTATATAGCAATCCAGGCACACTTGAAGAAGGAAGAACAATCCCAAATGAATAGTCTAACATCACAATTATTAAAACTGGAAAAAGAAGAACAAATGAGGCCTAAAGTCAGCAGAAGGAGGGACATAATAAAGATCAGAGAAGAAATAAACAAAATTGAGAAGAATAAAACAATAGCAAAAATCAACGAAACCAAGAGCTGGTTCTTTGAGAAAATAAACAAAATAGATAAGCCTCTAGCCCAACTTATTAAGAGAAAAAGAGAGTCAACACAAATCAACATAATCAGAAATGAGAATGGAAAAATCACGACAGACTCCACAGAAATACAAAGAATTATTAAAGACTACTATGAAAACCTATATGCCAACAAGCTGGAAAACCTAGAAGAAATGGACAACTTCCTAGAAAAATACAACCTCCCAAGACTGACCAAGGAAGAAACACAAAAGTTAAACAAACCAATTACAAGCAAAGAAATTGAAACAGTAATCAAAAAACTACCCAAGAACAAAACCCCGGGGCCGGACGGATTTACCTCGGAATTTTATCAGACACACAGAGAAGACATAATACCCATTCTCCTTAAAGTGTTCCACAAAATAGAAGAAGAGGGAATACTCCCAAACTCATTCTATGAAGCCAACATCACCCTAATACCAAAACCAGGAAAAGACCCCACCAAAAAAGAAAATTACAGACCAATATCCCTGATGAATGTAGATGCAAAAATACTCAATAAAATATTAGCAAACAGAATTCAACAGTATATCAAAAGGATCATACACCATGACCAAGTGGGGTTCATCCCAGGGATGCAAGGATGGTACAACATTCGAAAATCCATCAACATCATCCACCACATCAACAAAAAGAAAGACAAAAACCACATGATCATCTCCATAGATGCTGAAAAAGCATTTGACAAAATTCAACATCCATTCATGATAAAAACTCTCAGCAAAATGGGAATAGAGGGCAAGTACCTCAACATAATAAAGGCCATATATGATAAACCCACAGCCAGCATTATACTGAACAGCGAGAAGCTGAAAGCATTTCCACTGAGATCGGGAACCAGACAGGGATGCCCACTCTCCCCACTGTTATTTAACATAGTACTGGAGGTCCTAGCCACGGCAATCAGACAAAACAAAGAAATACAAGGAATCCAGATTGGTAAAGAAGAAGTTAAACTGTCACTATTTGCAGATGATATGATACTGTACATAAAAAACCCTAAAGACTCCACTCCAAAACTACTAGAACTGATATCGGAATACAGCAAAGTTGCAGGATACAAAATCAACACACAGAAATCTGTAGCTTTCCTATACACTAACAACGAATCAATAGAAAGAGAAATCAGGAAAACAATTCCATTCACCATTGCATCAAAAAGAATAAAATACCTAGGAATAAACCTAACCAAGGAAGTGAAAGACTTATACTCTGAAAACTACAAGTCACTCTTAAGAGAAATTAAAGGGGACACTAATAAATGGAAACTCATCCCATGCTCATGGCTAGGAAGAATTAATATCGTCAAAATGGCCATCCTGCCGAAAGCAATATACAAATTTGATGCAATCCCTCTCAAATTACCAGCAACATTCTTCAATGAATTGGAACAAATAATTCAAAAATTCATATGGAAACAACAAAGACCCAGAATAGCCAAAGCAATCCTGAAAAAGAAGAATAAAGTAGGGGGGATCTCACTCCCCAACTTCAAGCTCTACTACAAAGCCATAGTAATCAAGACAATTTGGTACTGGCACAAGAACAGAGCCACAGACCAGTGGAATAGATTAGAGACCCCAGAAATTAACCCAAACATATATGGTCAATTAATATTTGATAAAGGAGCCATGGACATACAATGGCAAAATGACAGTCTCTTCAACAGATGGTGCTGGCAAAACTGGACAGCTACATGTAGGAGAATGAAACTGGACCATTGTCTAACCCCATATACAAAGGTAAACTCAAAATGGATCAAAGACCTGAATGTAAGTCACGAAACCATTAAACTCTTGGAAAAAAACATAGGCAAAAACCTCTTAGACATAAACATGAGTGATCTCTTCTTGAACATATCTCCCCGGGCAAGGAAAACAACAGCAAAAATGAGCAAGTGGGACTACATTAAGCTGAAAAGCTTCTGTACAGCGAAAGACACCATCAATAGAACAAAAAGGAACCCTACAGTATGGGAGAATATATTTGAAAATGACAGATCTGATAAAGGCTTGACGTCCAGAATATATAAAGAGCTCACACGCCTCAACAAACAAAAAACAAATAACCCAATTAAAAAATGGGCAGAGGAACTGAACAGACAGTTCTCCAAAAAAGAAATACAGATGGCCAAGAGACACATGAAAAGATGCTCCACATCGCTAATTATCAGAGAAATGCAAATTAAAACTACAATGAGGTATCACCTCACACCAGTAAGGATAGCTGCCATCCAAAAGACAAACAACAACAAATGTTGGTGAGGCTGTGGAGAAAGGGGAACCCTCCTACACTGCTGGTGGGAATGTAAATTAGTTCAACCATTGTGGAAAGCAGTATGGAGGTGCATCAAAATGCTCAAAACAGACCTACCATTTGACCCAGGAATTCCACTCCTAGGAATTTACCCTAAGAACGCAGCAATCAAGTTTGAGAAAGACAGATGCACTCCTATGTTTATCGCAGCACTATTTACAATAGCCAAGAATTGGAAGCAACCTAAATGTCCATCTGTAGATGAATGGATAAAGAAGATGTGGTACATATACACAATGGAATACTACTCAGCCATAAGAAGTGGAAAAATCCAACCATTTGCAGCAACATGGATGGAGCTGGAGAGTATTATGCTCAGTGAAATAAGCCAAGCGGAGAAAGAGAAATACCAAATGATTTCACTCATCTGAGGAGTATAGGAACAAAGGAAAAACTGAAGGAACAAAACAGCAGCAGAATTACAGAACCCAAAAATGAACTAACAGGTACCAAAGGGAAAGGAACTGGGGAGGATGGGTGGGCAGGGAGGGATAAGGGGGGGGAAGAAGAAGGGGGGTATTAAGATTAGCATGCATGGGGGGGAGGGAGAAAGGGGAGGGTGGGCTGCACAACACAGAGAGGACAAGTAGTGACTCTACCACATTTTGCTAAGCTGATGGACAGTAACCGTAATGTGGTTGTTAGGGGGGACCTGATATAGGGGAGAGCATAGTAAACATAGTATTCTTCAGGTAAGTGTAGATTAAAAATTTAAAAAAAAAAAAGAAAGAAAGAAAGAAAAGGGGGATTACTCCTTAACAGGATAAAACTATTGGTAAATCAAAGATCAACGCATGCTTTAAATATCCTTAATGTTGATCACTTAAAGGGTGTCAGATGATCAGCTATGGAGGTACTCTTTTCTGATAATATTCCTTTCTCTTAATTAAAAAAAAAAAGAAAAAAAGCAGTTACTGTGTGCTGACCTCCAATGAGTTCTGCACAGTGGTATAGAGGGCATGTCAAAGTGTGGGCAAAGGGTCTGTTTGTTTCTACGCAGAAGATCAAGGCCTAGCTTGGATACCCAGAAAATGAACTAAGATACGATATGAGGAGGAGCTTCCGGCATCAGCACTCTCTGGAGGACTCGTGCCGGGGGATGATCATCAAAAAGCCTCCACAGGGATCCGGACGATGCTGCGGTTGTGGCTGCATCCAGCCCACCGTCTCCTGGACTTGCCATAAGAAGGAGGAGGGAGATGTCTAGGCTGGCATGTGCATACAGTGAGACAACGAATTTGACTGGATCTGTACTGTTGGAACTCAACCAGGAGTTGGGAGGGGTGCAAGTTGTAGCACCCCAAAATCTCATGACTATAGACTATCTATGGTTAAAAGAACATATGGGATGTGAACAGATCCCAGAAATGGGCTGCTTTAATTTGTCTGATGGTTCAAGTACAGTTGGAAAATATCCATCATATCATAGATAAATTTTCACAAATGCCTAGGGTGCCTAAATGGTTTTCTTGGCTTCACTGGAGATGGCTGGTAATTATAGATTTGCTTTGTTTATGTCACCGTATTCCTATTATGTTAATATGTGTGTGCAAATTAGTTAGTAGTTTAAAACCTATACATACTTAAGGTACTATACAAGAAGATATGTCAAAGAAATAATCAATCCTCCCAAGTTTCCTTCATATGCTACATCTATAGCTTTTCTTCTTCCTTCCTAATTACAAACCTTAAATAGAATTCGTGCCTCATATCGAATTTACCGAGTATCATAATTCCTCCAGGTGGTAAAGATACCTCGAGACAAGTGCTGGGCATAGAAGCCACAGGGCATAAATCTGCAAAGAAGTAAAAAGCTAACCTTTGCAAACAATAAGGCTTCTCTCTCACTTACCAACTTTACATTTCCCTGTATGGCCCCGGAAGATGACTGGTTAGCCAGAGACGGGTAAGATTCCTCAAGGGAGGAACAACCTAAGACAGGCACAGTCGCAGGGGGGCCATCAGGTGAGAATTTGGGGATCAACAGAGGTGAGGCTCAGAACCTCAGCCCCCCTGCTTTGAGAGAAATCTTCTGCATCCGTGGATGTCTTGCTGCCCTTGTCTAGCCTGGATTAATACTTAGTCCATAGGCACACACCTGATGATCTGATCATCTACATTTGCCTTCTTACAGCACTAAACTATGTTTTCTACCTTTATCTTGCATCTACCTACCACTTCAGCATTTTATTAAAAATAAAAATAATAATAATAATAGGAGAAATGTGGGATCAACATATAAATCAAGTACAAAAATCAAATGAATATTCATATTTGACCTGATGGTTTATAGGTCATATTGCATGATCAAAACCGAAAGTTTCTGTGATGAATGCCCTTGTACTGTTCACCATGTAAGAATTTATTCACTCTGTAAGAATTCGTTCACCATGTAAGAACTTGTTCGTTATGCTTCAGAAGATTGGAGACTGACGAGAATTAGGCTTGAGATGGATTAATGATTGTACATTGAGCATTGACCCCCCTATACTGAATTTTATTGTTGTTAACAACCATTTGATCAATAAATATGAGAGATGCCCTCTCAAAAAAAAAAAAAAAAAAAAAATGAACAAGTGTGACTACATCCAACAAAAAGCTTCTGTACAGCAAAGGACACCATAAGCAAAGCAAAAAGGTAACCTATAGTATGGGAGAATATATTCATAAATTATGTACCTGAAAAAAAAGGGGTTAAAAGCCACAATATATAAAGAACTCATACCCCTCAACAACCAAAAAACAAATAACCCAATGAAAAACTGGGCAGAGGACCTGAACTGGCATTTCTCCAAAGAAGAAATACAGATGGCCAATAGGCACATGAGAAGATGCTCCACATCACTCATTATCAGGGAAATGCAAATCAAAAACACAATGAGGTATCACCTCACACTAGTGAGAATGGCCACTATCCACAAGACAAGAAATAACAAATGTTGGTAAGAAATAACATGTTGGTGAGGATGTGGAGAAATGGGAAACCTCCTACACTGTTGGTGGGAAGGTAAGTGGGTACAGCCACTGTGGAAAGTAGTAATAAGGTTGCTCAAAAAACTAAAAATAGAAATACCATTCAACCCAGGAATTCCACTTCTAGGAATTTACCCAAAGAAAACAAAATCCCTGATTTGGAAGGATATATGCACCCCTGTTTATTGCTGCATTTTCTACAACAACCAAGATATGGAAGCAACCTAAGTGTCCATCGAGAGATGAATGGATAAAGATGTGGTACATACACACAATGGAATGTTATCCCGCCATGAAAAAAGAAGAAATCCTGCCATCTGCAACAACATGGGTAGATGTAGAGGGTATTATGCGGAGTGAAATAAGCCAGGAGGAGAAAAACAAAAACCATATGATTTTACTTACTTGTGGAATATAAAAACAAAGCAAAACAGAATGAACAGAACAGCAGTGGACTTACAGACATTGAGAAGGGACTGGTGGTTACCATGAGGAAGGGGTTGGGGCAAGTTAGTACAGAGGGTGAAAGGGATAGAAAGGCACAAAAATTCTCAAGCATAATATAAGCTGGTCACAGGGATAGTCGTACAGCATGGAGAATATAGTCTATGATTCTGTAACATCTTCCTAGGTTGACAGATAGTCACCACACTAGTGAGGATATGGGTAATTTGAAACACTGTGTTGTACATCTGAAACCAATATAAGATTATATGTCAATGATACATCAATAAAAAATAAATTTAAAAATTTTTAAAAACCCAGTGTGTCATAATCAAGACAATTTGGTACTGGCACAAGAACAGACCCTAGACCAATGCAGCAGATTGCCCTGATATAAACCCAACCGTACATGGTCAATTAATAAATGACAAAGGAGCTATGGACATACAATGGGGAAATGATAGCCTCTTCAACAGCTGGTGTTGGCAAAACTGGGAGGCTACATGCAAGAGAATGAAACTTGATTATTGTTTAACCCCATACACAAAAGTAAACTCGAAATGGATTAAAGACCTGAATGTAAGTCATGAAACCATAAAACTCTTAGAAGACAACATAGGCAAACATCTCCTGAATATAAGCATGAGCAAGTTCTTCCTGACCCCATCTCCTCGAGAAAGGGAAACAAAAGCAAAAATGAACTCATGGGACTACATCAAACTAAAAAGTTTTTGTACAGTAAAGGACATCATCAACAAACCAAAAAGGCATCCTACAGTATGGGAGAATATATTTGTAAAGGACATATCTGACAAGGGGTTAACATCCAAAATAAATAAAGAACTTACACACCTCAACAACCAAAAAGCATATAACCCAATTAACAAATGGGCAGAGGATATGAAGAGACAGTTCTCCAAAGAAGAAATTCACATGGCCAACAGACACATGAAAAGACGCTCCACATCACTAATCATCAGGGAAATGCAAATTAAAACCACAATGAGATATCACCTCACACCAGTAAGGATGGCCAGCATCGAAAAGACTAAGAACAACAAATGCTGGCAAGGATGCAGAGAAAGGGGAACCCTCCTACACTGCTGCTAGGAATGTAAGCTAGTTCAACCATTGTGGAAAGCAATATGGAGGTTCCTCAAAAAACTAAAAATAGAAATACCATTTGACCCTGGAATCCCACTTCTTGGACTATACCCAAACAATACAACTTCTCAGATTCAAAAAGACATATGCACCCCTATGTTTATCGCAGCACTATTTACAATAGCCAAGATATGGAAGCAACCTAAGTGTCCATCTGTAGATGAATGGATAAAGAAGATGTGGTACATATATACAATGGAATACTATTCAGCCATAAGAAAGAAACAAATTCTACCATTTGCAACAACATGGATGGAGCTGGAGGACATTATGCTCAGTGAAATAAGCCAGGCGGAAAAGACAAATGTCAAATGATTTGCCTCATTTGTGGAGTATAATAATGAAGTAAAACTGAAGGAACAAAATGGCAGCAGACTCAGAGACTCCAAGAATGAACTACTGGTTACCAAAGGGGAGGGGTGTGGGAGGGCAGGTGGAGAGAGAGGGAGAAGGGGATTGAGGGGTATTATGTTTAGTACACATGGTGTGGGGATCATGGGTAGAACAGTGTAGCACAGAGAAGGGACATAGTAGATCTCTGGCAACTTGCTGCACTGATGGACAGTGACTGCATTGGTGTATGGATGGGGACTTGATAATATGGGTAAATGTAGTAACCACATTGTTTTATGTGAAACTATCAATCGTACCTTAATAAAAAATTTTTTAAAAAAACAGTATGTCTTATATACATATACCACATCTCAATTTCAACTAGCCACATTTCAATTGCTTGATAGCCACATGTGGCCAATGACTGCCCTGGTGGGCAGTGCAGTACTAGCCCCTAAGCTTCCTGACAGCAAATTCTTGTCTTCTCTTCACTTCTGTCTCCCAAAAAACCTACAGCAGTACCTGGAATGTAGGTAAACACTCAAAATTTTGTGGAATGAATAATTTTAAAATGGCTAAGATCCAGGATCAGCAAAACAACCATTTGAAAAACTACAAAAGAGCAAGCTACCAAGCTTTCTCAAACCAGAAAATATATGCAGAATGTTAAAATTTAGTGAAATACCACGAAAGGTTACTGTTGTATTATAATTCTTAAAGGAAAAAAAAAATCATTGTCTAATAAGACAAGAAAAGTGCCTCTTCTGTGATAGGAACAAAAGCAGTTATTTTCTAAATGTAGCCAACAGTTCTTAGAGCAAGGAAAGCTGTCTGCAATACAGCCCAGGCAGGCTCTTCACCTGGTCATCCTCACAAGGAGGACTTACCACAAGCTCCCAGCCTCAAAGCATCTAAATTGTCAAAAGAAACTTTGATGGCATCCAGAGATTCTAATTAGGTTCCTTTAATGTTTTAAGGATAACAAGAAGTAATGAATGAGGGCTGTTGTTCATTTCCTTAGGCAAGACCTGTGGTCAACATGCAAGGTTAACTTTCATTTCAGGAACTTAAAGCATGACTACAGATGTCCAAATGTCCAAACTCACTTCATTTTGCTAAAGTGCACTTGAGTGCTCAGTGACTATCCTAAATATTTTACCCTTCATATACCTAGGTTTTTCCTTTGTGTTGTTTAGCTTCTCACACTTTTTCTCTTTCTCCCCCCACACCTGCTTTTCACAAACTGACTTGTGTAAAATTCCCCATTGAGGCTAACATCCCAGGGAGTTGCATAAAAGCCTTACTTGTTCTTGCCATCTGTTGTGTTATGATGATGTAAATACATATTTCACAGAAATACCTAATCCAAATAATCTCACACATCATAGTGTAGAGCAGCAATTCTCAATGTCTAGTACATGGACTCCTGAGGGTCTCAACATAGTTTCAAGAAATCAAGAAGTCAAAACTACTTTTATAAGACTACTAAGATGTTATTTGACTTCTTCACTGTGTTGACATTTGTACTGATGGTGCAAAAAACAATGGTGGGTAAACTGCTGGCACCTTAGCACGAAGTAAAGGCAGTGGTGTTAAAGGTTAGCTAGCAGTAATCAGTAAGGATCGCTACCATCCAAAAGACAAACAACAACAAATGTTGGTGAGGTTGTGGAGAAAGGGGAACCCTCTTACACTGCTGGTGGGAATGTAAATTAGTTCAACCATTGTGGAAAGCAGCATGAGGGTTTCTCAAAAAACTAAAAATAGAAATACCATTTGACCCAGGAGTTCTACTCCTAGGAATTTACCCTAAGAATGCAGAAGCCCAGTTTGAAAAAGACATATGCAGCCCTGTTTATCACAGCACTATTTACAATAACCAAGAAATGGAAGCAACCTAAGTGTCCATCAATAGATGAATAAAGAAGAGGTGGTACATATATACAATGGAATATTATTCAGCCATAAGAAGAAAACAAATCCTACCATTTGCAACAACATGGATGGAGCTAGAGGGTATTATGCTCAGTGAAATAAGTCAGGCAGAGAAAGACAAGTAACAAATGATTTCGCTCATATGTGGAGTATAAGAACAAAGAAAAACTGAAGGAACAAAACAGCAGCAGACCCAGAACCCAAGAATAGACTAACAGTTACCAAAGGGAAAGGGACTGGGGGGTTGGGTGGGAAGGGAGGAACAAGGGGGAGAAAAGGGGCATTACAATTAGCAGGCATAATGTTGGGGCGGGGGGGCAAGGGGGGAGGCATGGGGAAGGCACTACAACACAGAGAAGACAAGTAGTGATTCTACAGCATCTTACTACGCTGATGGACAGTGACTGTAATGGGGTATGTGGGGGAGACTTGGTGATGGGGGGAGTCTAGTAAACATAATGTTCCTCATGTAATTATAGATTAATGATACCAAAATAAAAATTAAAAAAAACAACAACTGTGGTCAAAAACAAAAAGTCTAGCAGTAGTCATTGTACTCTTCACCAGCACCCACAGTATAATATCATCCAAACTTCTTTTTTAAATGTCTGATGAAGCAGTTAAATATCACTAATTTTCTTAACCCTTAAGTACACATCTTGTTAATATCTGTATGAAGAAAAGGGCAGTATGCACAAAGCACTTCTATGACCTACAGTGGCTGTCTGGAGAAAAAAGCACTGTGCAGTTGTCAGAATTGCAACAGTAAGCTAGCCACTTTTTACATGGAGCACCACTTAAACTTGAAAGAGCTATAGAGAAACTACAGTTATTTAAACTTGAGGATCTAGTGAACATTTTCTCAAAAGAGTATGAAGTTAGTCAGTCACCTCAGGAAAAACTAAACTTGAAATTACTACAATCACTTAAACTTGAAAGAGCTATAGAGAAACTACAGTTATTTAAGCTTGAGGATCTAGTGAACATTTTCTCAAAAGAGTATGAAGTCAGTCAGTCACCTCAGGAAAAATTAAAGGTTGCCAGTGACTAAATCTGCGCTTTTAAGTAAAAACGACAATTTTGGCTAACTTACCTACCATCATGAGCTTTGACAGCTTCCCAATACTTAGGTAAAAAAAACTATTCAAAGTGTGAGAAAGACCAATGGATTTTCATGTAACAGACTACAAAAAATTTGCTGATATGATTTCAGATTCCACATTTCAACTAGCCTTTAAAATAACAACCACTTGTCAAGTTTTAGTATAGTATAGGAACAAAGAATATCTCTAATTACTTTTAAAGACAACTAAAATATTCCTTTCCTTTTTTAACTATGTATCTTGCATAAGGCTGGATTTTCTTCATATACTTCAATCAAAACACTGTATTGCCACTGATTGAATGTAGAATTAGTTGTCAGTTTCCAGCTGTATATTAGGCCAAACATTAAAGAAATTTGCAAAAACATAAAACAATTCTACTTTTCTAATTTATATTTTTGGTTTTAGAAGAGTTTCGCTTTTTACAAAAATTTTAATACATAATGGGTTTAATATGTGTATTCATTTAAAATAATATTTAAACATTATTCAATCGATAGCTAGTAAGTATACATCAAACAAACAAAAGCTCTTTGAGGGTCCTCAGTTAAGTGTCAAAAGGTCAAAACCAAAAAGTTTGAGAATAATTGGAATATGGTATATAAAGCCAAAGATCTCCCATTAGCCTCTCCTCAATCAATTCCCTTTTACAGATGTAACTACTGTTTTTGATAGGTGACTTTCCTGACAGACATATGCATATGGAAAGGTTTATTTCCCCCCGCAAACACCTGTCTTTTAAAAGCTATCCCATAACTTGCTTTTCAGTTTGCTCTTCCCATGGCAATTAATATAAATGTTTGTCATTCTTTGTAACTGCTACAAAATAAACCACAATATAGTTTACTGGAATATGGTATATCTTCTTTGGACAGACATTTATTTCCTATTTCCTATTAAACAATACTGGAAAAAAAGGTTTTTTGGCAAAATATTTCTTTGTAATAGAACACTAAAAGTGAAATGCTAGCATGGAGAAAACACATGCCTAAAAGTTAGAACTTGTTTAATATTACACTTAAAAGTGCTTTTAAGAAAAAAAAAACCACTAAGAACAGCTTCCACATATTTTCCTCCTTTTCAAAAATCTACCTCCTAAAGCTCAAAATCAGTAACTGAAAAATGTCCCAAATAGTCTATTTAAGGCTAGAGATATGATTTGTTTGGGAAGTAGACAATGGTGAAAGTTCCAGATTATCTGTGTAATATGTTAAAATGTCACGAGTGATATAGGAATACCTAAAAGTTTATCTGTGTTTATTATGGACTCCTAACCAAAGGTCTTTTAACTGAGCTCTGCCTGGTGATTTGAAGCTCTATTACAACATCACAATAACTTACAATAAAACTGTGCTTACAGACTGCACAAAACCATGAAAACTGAGTTGTTTTCCCTGATACTTGGTAGAAGGGTATTACTCACATTTTAATTTCTCACAGATACTGCCAAATGGCATGCCAAGATGTCTTTGCCAGTTTACTCTCTAGGTATATGAGTGCCCATTTCTCCAACACTCTTGCAACATCAGATATTATCAATCTTGTTCATAGGGAAAAAAAAAAAATGCTGTTACAATTGGCATTTCTCTAACAACTGGTAGAACTGGGTATCTTTCCCTACATAGATCAGCTTTCCAGGTCTCTCCTTCTGAACTGCTGCTTCTTATCCTTTGCACACTTTTGCACTGTTTTCTGCCTCTGAAATTAAGTGGAGTTCTTTTATCTCAGTGTTTTTTAAATAATACGATCTCTTTCAAGATACACAACTAGATAACATTTTAGGAATCCTAATTCCTACACATTTAGATATCAAGTACAAATTCTTAGCTTACTCACAAAACAACTCGTATTCTACAAAAAAAAATGTTAAACATTTCTATGTATCTGTACATGAGACAAACCATGCGATTGCACAGGAATAGATAATACTCATGTTATTTTCAATTGCCACGTGTGAATACACAAGCTTATGAGATGATCTATGTGTCCTATTAATGACATAGGTGTCATATACTCCAAGAAGTCCTTTACAGACATTATCATTTAATTCCCAATTACCTTATGCAATACGTTTTATTGCCCCTATTTATAGATAAACTGAAAGTCTCAGTTTAATCAGTTTGCCCAGCTCACAGAGCTGAACAAGGATTCTAAGGTCTACGTGATTCCAAGCAAGATGCCACTGGCCCCCACCACCACCAGTGTCATACTGCTGCCCCTAATTTTGCTAAGTAAATAATGTGTGTGCATGGAAGTATCTATCTCACTTTTCCCCAAAAATGAGATGCCTTAATAAAAATCAAATATAACACCTGGTGCTTTAATCATCACTGATGATTGTCTCATCCTAAACGACCTTAAAAGAAATGGGGGAAAGGGGGATGCCTCAGTCAGCCTTACTATAGAGTTCCTATTGTTATCACAATTTACCCTAATTACCCTGTCAGAGAGTATCCTAAGAACAGCTCTAAATCGCATGGAGTATTTTGGAGGCACAGTTGTTCCATGAAGCACTTAGATGGTAAAAGCAGTTCAACATGGTCTCTGTTGAGCAGACCCCAAAACTAACCTGGATAGCAAGTCTTGCATGATAATCCCAAATAACCATCTGCTACATGGTATTAACTAAACTGACTGAGCCCCTTAAGTTAAACACATAAAGAATCAGAATAAGACAGTCACTCCTCAAGCACACAGGCTGCTCTCACCACCCCTCTAGGCAGGCTCAGCCTCAACCACCGTCCTGCTTCACACATGAGCCCCTCTAATCCCCAGCAGCATGTAGGTCCCCCAGGCACACACCACCGTTTTTCTCACTGACATGCCTTGGCTCCTGCTGCCCCAGCCTTTTCCATCCCCACTGCACACAGTTAGCCTAGGTTTTCCCTCACATCCCTCTCTGCACCTATCCCTGGCTAAGTACTAACACCCCACTGAGCCTAATCCCCTGTATTTCTGGGACACACCATATATACCCCATGACATATCTACAGCTTCTCTTTACCTGCACAGATATGACTCCATCTTTAGGATCACTGCCACAATGAGCCACTGCTGGTGTTAAAAGATAAAAATATCACCCAGGGATTGAGACTGAACGAAGTGAAAGCCACTGTACTCTGTGTGCTCTTTTTCAGAACAAGTACTGAATTCTTCCTAGCCGCTAAAACCCAGCATGGAACTGACTACAAGCACAAGTGTTCAATATATGCTTGTTAAACTAAAAATTTATGTAAGCCATTGGGAGTTAATTCATTTCTGAAACTCAAAAATACAGAAATAGGTAAACTAGTACACCAAGAAATGCAGAAATTAGTATTTTGAACCACACTTATCTCTTCCAAAGAAAAAGCAAGAGCTTCTCCATTTTTACAAGAACAGCTTTTCAAAAGTTGACATTTGGGGATCACTAAGCAGAAAAATCACTTCTCAAACAACTTTAACATCTCAGGTTCTCTTAATGAACTTCTCCAATCATTATCTGCCCCACTGGAGCAGCAAGCTGAGTAGCACTTTGTTCTGGAGACTCATTTTTAATCTTACTTCTTCTCAAAATACAGTTTTGTAAATTTCCCACTACAAGAAAATATTAGCTTCTGAATAAAACCCAAAATTCAAGGTGCTACATATGTGAGAACATAAGCCCTATGTATTCAAGCTATAAGTTATCAGAACGTAATCTTTATAACTTTTGGGGAACAAATGAATCAGGCCTAGATTTATTTGTCATAGTGCAACATCCACGGTAGAAAGAGTAAATAAGGCTGTTCCTAGAATGATATAGCCCTCCGTGCTTGAAAAGACAGTTTTAAACCAAACTGTCTCACTGCACACTTCACTGACAACAGCTCTCTTGGTTGTCAAATTATGACTAACTATGTCAATCTAAGTAAGCTTAGTGTTTTTGGCAGAGCACCTTCAAATTTAAATGTATATGGTCTTTTGCTATAGCAATTCCCAGTCTAAGAGTATACCTTATAAAAATAGCCGAGTCCTAAGACATACATATAATAAATACGCTCAACTGAAATTACTATGAACAGTAAAACTGTTGCACACATATGAATATACTGTTTAAAAAGAGTGAACTATTTGCACCTATGCTGAAGATTCCTCATTATTTAGTAAAAGTAGAAATTATAAACAGTATGGTTTGATTAAGTTACAAAGTGTTTATGGATACATGCATAGAAGAATTAATTTCTGGAATATACCAAGTTATCACCATAAGACCTTCAGATAGGGAATATTGAGAAACAAGTATTTTCATAATTTACTTCATATGTTTTTTAATTAATTTGGATGTAGGCATATGTAAAATTTCATTAAGCTGTTTACTTAATACACTCTACTGTATACAGTTATACCTTAATTTTTAAAAAGGTAATATATGCTCAATGAAAATAAGAAACCACCCACAGATTTCTACTTATGAGTTCACATCCCAAAACAGAACAGAGATTTTCCATATTTCTGTTTTGCCACCAAATATAATCTACATTCAGCCTTAGCATTTTAATCTCAAAGAGAAAAATACAACAGCTGCTGTACTACTGGATACCATGTTGATGCTTTACATTCATTGTCCCCAGGATCCTATGAGGCATAATTTCCATTCTACCCTCCCCAGGCCTTAATTTCCTTATTCTTACACATTATGCATTTAGAAAATGGAGTGGGACTCAAACCCAGATCTAAGACCTCATTTCCCACATTCTTCTGGCTATACCTTTCACGTCAGCAAGGACACACAGGCAGCTTCAGGGCTCCTAATCAAGAGATGTCAGCAAAATTTCTCCCTTCTCTCTCTTAATCCTTAATGATATTCCAAGTTTAAGAGACTTCCTTCCGCAAGCTAGGATACTACTACACTGGGGAACAAGCTGGAACAACCAGGCACTATGGACTCCACTCAGAAACTACCTCATTTGCAATCTGAACACCTCCCGTAAGTCACAACCACATGCCTGAGAAAGCCATGGCATCTACCTCGCCATGCCCTCTTTTCTACTCTTTTGTCTCCTTAGGCCCCCTCTGACTTCTCTGCAACTTATTTATATTAAGATGAAGCTACAAAAAAAAAATACCTTAAAGGGAAAAATGGTCTACATTACCTGTCTTAAAACAGGATGTCCAGATGAATATTTTTATTCTATAGCAAACCCCAGATTCCAGACAACCTGTACCCATCTTTTTCCTTTCTTTACAGGAAGACAATAAATCAACCATTCAAAGAAGCCAAACAAGATTTCTTTTTTCTTCAGAGAAAGCAGGAAATGGGACATCTCTGCTCTGACTTGCCACTGCAAACGTGATCAGGCTGCTGTGTAAGCAACTTTGAGGATTTGACAATGCAAGTGGGAGGAACGAAGGCAGGGCGGAGCCACAGGACCTGAGAGTGGCTTCCCCTAACTACGGCAGGGCCTTGGACAGGCAACTTCACCCAGGGCTCTGTGGAGAATTCTTTAGTAAACCCACTCATACCAAGGAAAAAAATCTATTGTGCTATCTCATTTGTACTAGTCTTCCTTTCTTAAAACAGTAAGTATTTAACACATTCTGAAAGTAGAACTTCACTGATCAAAGGACTTGCATAGACAGTCTTTAAGAATTATGCAGACCAAGTCATCTGTCTCAAAATCAATTGAACTAAACACATTACCTAGTTTTGGTGACTAATGTGGAGTTGTAATTTGAGAAGGCAGCTACTTTACCAAGGCCTAGATTTTAACATATGCAAAAATGAGAGAGTTTAGGGTACTTACAAAAGGTTTTTTGTATTTCTTATAGCTAAAAATATATGAATAAAATGGAAGAAATCCTTTATACTTATTCCAGCATGTTAAAATAACAAAGTGATCAAAGTATTTTAAACCAAGCCCATGATATCCATAAATGTTTTGGCCAAAACTTTCCTTTGCTTGTCAAATCACCAGGTATTTGGATAATCACATAGAAGGACTGGCTTGGTCTGTACTGTTTTAACACCTAAGAGAGCTTCCGAGGACTTTTCAAATGTTTATTAATAAAAAGCAGAAGGGTTGTCTGTGAAGAAAGTGAGCTCACAGTCACCATTTGTGCGGAAATGGATGCCAGAGTAGGTCAACTATCATAAACAAATCTTTTCCATTGAGCAAGATCTATTAAACTTAGGAGAGACTCTTTCATAAAAGGTAATAAACAGAACATGCTCAGGGATGTTTTTGGAAAGAAAGAAAATAAACTAAGATGCTAATGCATGAATTCTGGAAGAAAGGCTATATTCCAGGTTGTTCCAAAATTCGTAAATGGCTCTCCATCTATTTAAAGCAGAGCAAGAAGAGTAAGACTTAACCCAAACCCACTCACTTATTTATCCATCTAACTCACAAACTCCGTGGTATTCCACAAAGTTGATTGCACCTTCCTTCTCCACAAGCTTTCTTCACTTACCTCCTCGAAACAGTTTGCTCTGCCTGCTTCCCTTTACCTCACTGGCCTCTCTCACTCTTCCTTTGCTGGTCTCTCCTCCCTCTTAGAGCCAAGCTCAGCCCCTCAGTGAACTTGCCCAATTCCATGATTTCAAATACCAAAAGCTAATAAAGCCTCTAATTTTCACCTCCACTTCCCACCTTTCTGAGCTCCAGACTGACATATCCAACTATCTAGCCAACTTTTCATTTAAATTTCTAATAAGTATTTTAAATAAAATATGCCAAAAGTAAATCTGCTGATTTCCACCCAAGAATCTGTTTCTTCCCAAAACACTTTCCATGTTGGTCAATGGCACCACCTTCTACCCAGTTGTTCCGGCCAAAAAAATCTCATCATCATCCTTTACTCATCGCATACTCCTCATCTAATCCATCTAATCCTTAGAAGATTATACAGAGACTGACCTCTAGTCTTCACCTCCAAAGCTAATACCATCATCTCTTGACAGACTATTATAATGGGGATTAGTTCTCCATTTCTAGTGCTAACTGCAATTTTCAGGTATTTTATGTTCCAAGCATTATAAAGCCACTATTCCTCCAATTTATAAGATAATCGACAAAGATGACCACCATCAATTCCTTCCTCTCTGCACATGCATGCCGTTCTACCATCAAGAGACTCTAGTCTATTTCCATATCCCCCTTGAATCTGTGTTGGCCTTGGGACTTGCCTTGGTCAACAGAATGGGCTAGAAGTAATAATGCGCCAATTCTAGGCTTAGCCTTCCACTTGGAGCGGATGAGACACCATGTGAAGAAAGGTCACATGGATAAGCACTAAGAGGCCAGATATGTGAGTGAAGCGTTTTTGGACCTTTTAGCCCAGCTTAGTAAATGACCGAAAATGACACCTTGTAGAACATAACCAACCACCTAGCAGACCCAGAGAATCACAATGAAAAATAAATTGTTTTAAGCCACTAAATTTTGGGGTGGCTTGTTATGCAGCAATGTAACTAAAAAACACCATGATCACAGTAGTATCACCTTCCTAAATAACTTAAGTAACAATGACAGCTATCCTAAGGACTTTGGCCTCTTCAGCTTGTACTTCCACTGGATTCCTCAAAGAATACTTCTATAATGATTTCAAATTATTTCCTAACCAAGTAAAATGGTCTCAGGATAATTCTTTAAAATACATAATTTATGTACCATGTATTCCCTACAGGGCAACAAAACCCACATGCGATATTAATAAATATAGCTGTTTATTTACCAATACTGGACACCTACCAAACAGCAATTTCAGACCATAATAAATTACACCCTCCATTTTAATAGAGCACTGAAAATTTTGTTTCCCACCAGCTTTCAGGCAAAGCTCTAGCAGGCCAAGATAATTTGTAGAGAGCAGATTTATGGGGCCGAGGTCCTAACTAAAAATGCCAATCCTTTGGTCACTGCTACCACACTGCCACCTCCTGTCTCATGACTCTAGAAGCTTGAATCGGAGACAACAGTCGATAAAGGAAACTCAGCTAAGAATAGGCAAGCCTCTCCCCTTCCTCCCAGACCAAACCAACAACCAGAGCTACTGAATGGATAATTCATACCTTTCAAAAAGTAGTTACTGCTAGAAAAGTGGCTGTCTGAATGCGGTTAAAGACAATTAATTACAATGGAGTTGCTTCAAATTTATAGCAAGGAGGCTCACAGCTTCACTTTAATACAAAAATCTCAGACCTCTAATAACACATTAACTGCAGTGGTGTGTCCCACAGAAAGATTTCGAAGTATGGCAAAGATCATTTCCCTCTTGCTGACTGCTTGAGAGAAGTGTATGTGCAGGAGCAACTAAGTTAACACACTACAGAAAAGAAACACAAGTCAAGATCTTTACAGAGAAAACTCCACATCTCTGTAATTCCAAAAGATATTTTCAAGCCCTAGCTAGTAACTCATTTATTTTAAGCAGAATGGCAAACTCAGAACAAAATATGCCCCTTGTTAGTTTATTATAATGGTATTGGGCATGAACAGAGAATGTGAGTGATCACACAAATCAAAAGGAGAGGCAGAAACAGAAGCCAAGATTCTCAATTCCCACTGGCTCCAGGCACATGTCATGTTTCAGTAATGTCTTCCTCGTTACTGTGGAAAGCAACACAGAAGCTACTTATCAACATTTTTTTTTAATTCTGATCATGCCAAAGTAAGAAATCTTTTAAACTCTCTAAAACTGTATTGAGAAAATATAAAACCAAGAAAAATCTCACTGGCTACAATCACTTAAGCAGTCATGCATTACTGAGCTCTGCAAAGAAAACTGTGCTTATGATTCTTTACCAGCCATGAAAGTTCCCTAACATTCAGAACCTCAAGTCTATGCATGTGTGAAAATCTCCCTAATTCACAAGATCTACCTGTACCACACTGATAAGCACAGATAATCCTTCATACCTATGTTTAAATGTTCAACATTAAAAACAGCCTTTATTGTCCTAAGACAACAGGGTCATATGCCCTGGCTAATTGGTACACTGCTGGTCATGGCACCATCCTATTGTATACCCCACAGCTATTAAAATGCAGCACTAGCTTTTAAATAGCTATTAAAAGTAAAATACACTTAAAACCACAGTAACTTTTACACATGCTCTATCCGTACATGATAAACATATGATTCTAATATAGAAATACATTGTTCACTTTTCTTCTTTTCTCCTTTATTCAAAGTTTCAGTTTCATATAATCCTAATCAATGGGAACAGCTAAATCATGAGAAAGCTTAAGTGATAAAAAACTTCCATGATTTAAAAAAGTAATGAGAAATGAACTAAAACCACCATCCTCTCAGTTCCCCAGTGTCAGCAACTTTCCCATTCCCTCTCCCATGCCCAATAGCCCACAACAGAACAAAAAAGGAAATCAGTACTGTTTACACAATCACATAGAGGAATATACCAAGTCCCACAAGATACCAGTGGCTCTTCCATCCAAACTCAGCTACACATCTTCCAAAGTCAAAACAATTTCTACACCCACCCTTACCCCAAAAGGGGGGAAATTTTAAGCATATACCTGGGAGAGAAGCCAACTCTTCATATGCTGTATCTGTTACATTTGGAACAGAAAGTGCAACATGTCACAGATATTGGATGCAATCTCCTCTTCATTCTGGACACAGGGGACCTCAAGCTCTGTGAAGTACTGCTATTATAATCTTCCCCAACTCAGGGGTATCTGAATGCAGAAAAGCAACATTCCTTCCACATTCCCTTGAAAGTTCAGTAATCAGGAACTAAGCTTGATCTGAACCAAACTCTACAATGCCCCTTCCTGAAAGGGTCCCCAACCAGCTCTGCTACCAGACTCGGGCCAGCCTGCTCCTCTGCTTAGCTGCAGCAAGCCCATTCATCCATCTCAGAGTGCTGCCATAAGCAATCTTCAGCACCGGGCTCCCAACATGCCTTGCACAGCAGGTATAAAGGTCATTGCTGCACGTGTGGGTGAGCATACCACAGAGGCCCACATGGTGATGGAACGCAGTGACTGCTAAACACAAAGAACTCCACCCAGAAGTCCAGCAGTCTCACCTGGTAAGGACTAGACTGCAGAATTAAACTGTCACCAGTAACCACCTCCTGACCTTCCTGTACATGCCTAGGTATGTGGATCACCCAGGTGCCTTCTCTGCCCTCTCCCAAAACACATTAATGGAACAGTTCAGATGAGGAAAACTGAATCACAGCTCCAATGTTCAACTGAAACAAAATCATAATACAGCTTTCCAGAAAATTTCCCTGGGCAGCAAAAAAAAACTCTAGTTTTTAGCTACTTCAATACTAACAAAGGACTTATGTGACTGTTCTCTAAATCAGTGACAAGTTGTCTCCAAATGTACTCACTTGTTGTTGCTGGTAAGATATTCTCATTTAAAATGCCCAGAATTTTAATGCTAGCGAAAATCAGCTAGGGAATGTAATCTACATTATTAACAAACTGAAGCAGCTTCCACTGATAAATACTTGCTGCCACTCTTAACATTTTACCTTATGTACTGTCCTAAAGAGGAGCTCCTGTTTGTTACAAAGCAGCAAGTATGTTTTTAGGTTAGGCAAAAGCCTTAAAGAATGTAACAGGCAGTCAGTTGCCAGATGTTTTTAATTTAATTCTCTACACATGGGGAGAAATTCACACAGGTTGAAAAGGAAACGTCAGGAGAATAAGGCAAAAAAATCTGCATTTAACATGCTGGTCAATGAACTGTACCTGAAAACGGCAGGACATCTACTGTTTAAATTTAGAAACTTTCAAATGCTAAAATCTCCAGTCTTTAAATTTAGCAACTTTCAAATGCTAAGCAAATGGTTTTGTTGAGATTTTATTTTTTAACATTTGAAGAAAATTAAGATACACTGGCTAAACACGTAACCAATTATAAATCTGCAGAATAGGTTTAGATTTTTCCCCCTTTAGGTGAACATTTCAGATTATGCCTTTAAACTTCTTTTTAAGATACTGGCTCTCCCTTAAAAGTTTTCCTATTAAACAGAGATCAATTTATATACTTTCAGTACACATTCTATTACTTTAGAATCTTTTTTTAAAAAAAGAACTCCTCTATGGAATGAAATACCTTGACCCCTACACAAAAACTCCCACTAGAACTAGATTTATCTGATCATGGAAATCCCTAACTATCCTAATGAAAATTAAGTACATGAATGGGAAATTCACATAAACTCAACTCACTTAAACAAAAACAACATTGTGAAAATGCTCTACCTGGAGAAGAGTGCATCTAGAAACAGACACGATGACATGTGGGGTAGCCATCACTCTGCACAACACCAGAGAAATGCACAGTAAACCGCTCCTGCCCTCCAGCACTCTTCACGGTATCTAACCGCGCACACACCACAGCCCTAGTTTAAATCAATTTCCAACTTACTGCTAGGCCCAGGTTGGGAGAAGGGGGAGAGAAGGCAGAGAGGCAGAAACCCTAACCTCACCTTGCAAAAATCCAGAAAGGCATAGGCCAACCCCAGCAACCACTGGGAGGAAGCAATGCCTTTCCAGTTAGTTACAGACCAGGGTCTGGCCTGCTCTTGAAAAAGGAGCCATTTCTCCAAAACACTCCACAGGTTAAAACAGTCTCCAAATTCTGTCAAGTGGCACACTACACATACTCTCAGAAAAGTGCAATCCTCTTAAGCAGCACACAATTTCGGTCTTCACGATCTCTTGATGGTTACTTATAAGCAAAAATATTGGCTGGGAGGAGGGGAGAAGACAAAGGCTGGTTTGCAGAAACCTGTGTTACTTGGGAGTGACTGAAAGGCGCTTCTGGGCAGGAGAAGCTCGGCGTTCATTCACGTGGCCCAATCCCGGCTGGCGATCTAACAGGATAAAGGCAAATTCCTCTTCTCTCAGACATGCGGACTGTCTCCTAGACTCACCGCCGCCAACTCAGGACGGACGATAGGCACGCCACACCCGCGCGAGCCTGCAGCTGCTTTCGCCTATCCTGTGCTTGGAGATTTGGCGGGGTGGGGGCTGGGGGTCACCCTTGGCTTCCTAATTACTACATATTCCCAAAAGTGCCCTTTGAGACTGATTTCCTGTTGGAGCAACTTGACCTACTCTGCCGGAGAACACAGCTGTGACAGCTTCCTTAAGAGACTTTTATACCAAGAACAATAAATTCAGCGACGGGCCACAGACAAGCCCTTTTATTTCTTCGCAGCGTAACCCACCACACACTCACACCTGCCATAAACTTAAATGCAAGAGAAAAAAACGAAAAAACACCAGGCCATACAGCAACTCAATAAGCCTAAGAGGAAAATAAGTTGTTTTCAGCTGTGTTGAGTCCTTCCTCCAAATAATGGATGAGAACAGAATCGATAAGAACGTAATAAATAAGCTCACCTTTGCCTTTTGGGGACCGAGTGTTCAATTTCTACGAGTTTCCCGTGCAGTTCCACTTTACCTGCGGACACACAAGAGGTGAAAACAGTTGGTCGAGCTTAGCTGTTCTCCGGGACCAAAGGACCCGCACTGGCTAAGCGTAGACACAGTGATATCCTGAGACCCGGAATGGCACCCGGACGCGGCTAAAGGCGAAGAGAAGAGGGGCCCCGCGAGGTTGGGAAGCTGACCGGCTCCCGGCTGAGTGTAAATTTCAGACTGGTAGGGAGGTGGATCAATTGGCGGTCCCGCTACTCGGTAACACTTTACCCCAGGGCTCCCCCGTCCATCTCTGGAGGTCAGCGAACCCCACGACAGCCGCAGGAAGGACGGGGGCCCCTCCACCGAGGTCCGTGGACCCTCCCATACGACAAGCTCGGGAAGAGAGGGCTACGATGGCTTTCTTCCGGAGAGAGCCCCCAGGCCCTTCTCGCGTGTTCAAGCCCAGGCCCGCCGGGAACCAGGTGTGGCGGGAAAGGCTTGAGACGGCAGGTAGGCGCAGAAAGAGGGTACGCTCAGAGGTGATTCTCGGCACGGAATGAACCACGCGCGAAAGGCGGCGCGGCGCCTGCCACACGAAAGGCCCCGTGCCTTCCCTTGGGCGTCCCACCCCAGTCCCCAGCCCTCGCCGAGCGCGCCCAGACGCCCCCGGAGGCCGGGGCCCTAGCCCAGAAAGCGGGGACTCTTTTCCTGGCTACTCCCGGCAGCCCCGGGTCACCTGCACCTCTTGCTGGTGGGAAGCGGGGAAGGTTGAACGTGGAACCCAGGTTGCAGGAAGCAGAATTGAGAGGACGCGCGGAGCTGCCGGTGCTAGGCACCAAGCCCCGGGGCCTCACTCCGCACCAGGGTCGAGGCCACTTTGCGTTCTCCCACGGCTGAGATCTACAGCGGCACAGGAGGCAGCGAATCCAACGCCATAAATAACACGCAGACAGGGGAAAGGTGGAGCGAGAATCAGCGTTCGCGCCCGGCCCCCAAGGCCCGGCGTGCCCGAGCCTGGAGCACGCGCCTGGGCCCGGGCGGGCGCCCAGGGGCCGGCGCAGGCAGTCGCGCCTCCCCTACCCCGCTCCCGGCTTCTACAGGGTTCCCCGCTGCCCTCGGAGCCCAAGCCCAGGCTTTCTTGACAGCGCGTCCGCCCTCAACCCGCAGACGCCCGGCGAGGGTAGAGAGCAGTGGGGGACCGGGTCCCGGCCCAAGCTAAGAAAAGAAAACGGCCCCCACGCGTGTGCGCGCCCGGGCCTCAGCCTCTTTCCCCGCCCGCCCTAGGCCGGGCCTAGGGCCCAATGTGGGCACCCCGGCGGCAGCCGCGGGCCTGGCTCCAGGCCCCCGACCTCGGCAGGCCCAGGCGGGAGGCGCGGGGCTGGAGCAGGCGCCCTGGCAGGGCCTGGCCGGGGCCCACCTGAAAGCGCCTCGATGGCCTTGAGGGCCCAGCTCTCGTCCGGACAGTCCACGAACGCGTAGCCAGTCTTCACCAGAAAGGGTCCCGACACTGGGATCTTGGCGTCCTTGAAGATACTTTCCAGGTCCGAGGGGACAGCGTTCTCGCTGAGGTTTCCAATATACAGTTTGTTCATTGTGAAGAGTGGTTGTTTAAAAAAATTTTTTTGAGAGAAACTAAAAATTAAAACCACCCCAGTATCGGATGGATCCGGAGGGTTTAGTTCCCTCTTCTCGCCGTTAAAACACACAAACACAGTAAGAACCAAAGGCAAGAACGAGGAGCGAAAAATCAGATCCGAAGGGTTTTTTTTCCCTTTCCTATTAAAAAAAAAAAAAGAAAGAAAAAGCCCTGCTACAACCCAAACGCATCAACGAGTCTTCTTAACTCTGAGGAGGAGGCGGGATTAGCGAGAAAAAGGAAAGATGGGGGGGAGAACTACTTTTTGTCTCTTCCTCCCCAACCCCGCCGGCATCGGCCAGCGGACTGTGAAAATATCACACTACGTGAGGCCAGGCACCGCCTCCCCATAAAAACCCCAGAAGAGGGTGGGGAAAAGGGGTGGAGGGACGAAGGAGCAGGAGGCGGAAAAAATCTGCTCCGAGTGTCCGGCTTTTTGAATGAGCCACGTGTTCAAACTACAAATCAACGTCTCACGTGAGGAATCCCGGCTCCTCAATTAGGGTTTGGGGGGGAGAAGAAAAGAGCGAGCGAGAGGAGGAAGAGGGGGAGGGGCCCTGAGGTTGGGCTGGGGACCCTGAGAGGGGGAGGCGTGGAGTGGGGAATGCTGAAGACGCCGCAGCCGGGGCGCAGCTCGGGGAGCCGACTGTCACTAGAGTTTAGAAAGGGTTATCTGGTCGGGGCGGAACCTGAGCGGGAGGGAGGGAGAAGAGAGGAAATTATTTTTTTAAGGAGATGGGGTGGGGGTGCTAACTTGGCTTTTCTCAGCTCTAGTTACCGGAGTTTTAAATTTTCGATTTTTTAAAATAGATAATTAACAAAACCAAAGAGCCACAATTCCGAATTCTCCTAGTAGCTTAGATGACATTAGAAGTATCCTCAGCAAAGCCGCAAGCACGTTTCCAGGTTGGGCAGGGACGGAAACGCAGTGAGGGGAGGGGGGTAGAGTGGGTGGGGGCGGGAGCGGCGAGCAGTGCCCCACCCGGTGCGCCCTCCGCGGGACTGGGCACCGGGGAGGTGGGGCGGCCCGAGCCAGGCGGTGGGGGATGGGAGCCCGCGGCGTCCTGGGCGGGTGTCTGGGCGACACCTCCTCCGCCTGCGCTCGCGATGGCTCTCGGCTTCGCATTGCGATTGGTTGTGAGACTCAGAAAAGGCTCCGAGATAAATGAGGCCGGGGGCGGGCTTGGCTGTCGGTGGAGGAGGGGAGCCCGGGACCCGAGGGTTCTGGCTTGGGGCTGGGGGCGTCCTGGGCCTCGGAAGCCAGAGAAGGGAAGTCAGAGTGGGGAAAGTCGGTACTTAAGCGGAAACCATTTCTTCCTGTAGTTTCCAGAGGAGGAGTGGGGTAGGCTGGTACTTTTATTTAAAGAATTTTAGTTGGAGAACTTGGGACTCTTAAAACAGGAAGACCGCTGTGCATTACCCCTAGATGGTATTCGCACTGGAAAAACTGTTCGAGTCTTTTCTGCCTCTTTTCTGCCCGCGGTCGCCCATAAGAACCATTCATAATTCCCCCTGCATGTGAGGAGTACAATGGTGGTTGTGTGGGGGAGGGTCTGGGCCCGGTAGAGTCTTCCTGGGCCAACAAAAAGAGGACTGGAGACGGAGGAATACGGAAATGAACACAGGCTGGGGTTCTTCTGGATGTCTCCGAGTGTCGTTTAATTGTGTACTCCACTCAAAAGCTTCATTTTGCATCAGATACTTGTACATTTTTAACAAGAATCCTATAGGAAAGATAGAGTGCTTATTTTTTTAAGTGAATGAAATTCTGTAAAGCAGGTAAATATAAACAAGAATCGTTTATGACTTGGTACCCTTACTACGAGAAAAATGTGTAATAGAATATGATATACACTGAAACAGCTTCAGTAATTACAATTCAGTTCGTTTTCCTTTGTCAAGCCCGTTTGTAGCACTTCAAAGTGTGTATTTTCTAATTAAAAGATGAATGTTAGATTGTTTTTAAAACCTGTGGGAATTATTGCATAATATAAAGAGTATTTACATTTTTTTCTTTTAAAAGGGAACTTTTGTCATTTTGCGTTAAGGGGCCGGAAGGTGTCAGATCATCCATTTTAAATCCAACTTATTTCTAACAGGTTTTTCTTTTCTGCCAAGCAAAGCCAAATTTTTTGTGAACTCACTTTTACAATATTTTCATTCACACGTAATTTAGTGAAATGTTTTTACTTTATAAGGTAGAGGGGACAAACGTTCTTGTATAATGTTTAGAATTGTATTATGAGATCTCTCTTTGAAGGAACATTATTACAGTGTTGAAATTTTAAGTTTATGGGTAGGATTAACTTTTAAAAAGAGCTTATTTTTCCTTTTCATGTTTTTTGAAAGAGAACCTTGGTCCTAAAAAAGAAAATACGTACTCTTCCTTTATAACTCTGTGATATTCAAAATGTAAATATCAGCTATTCATGAAATTTGTTTTTCATGTACCTGTTGCATGTGATCAAAAGCTAGTTAGAATAATATGCTTTTCATTCATTTAGTAATATTTGATTTTCTAAATACCTCTTTAAATTTTATAAACTAGTCTTGATCATTTAACTTTTTTAGTAATTTTTCATAAAAACAAATTTTGTATGTGCAGCTTGCTTCCGAACTGAATTGAATGGTGCCTTTTGGCTCACTGACTGTATTTGCTGTTACTAAAACAGACCTAAGGAGATATGTACTTCAAAAACAACGGGACAAATTGTTTATTTTCCATAAATACTAGCCCTGCTTGTCTGTCACTATCAAACAAATCTAACAGTTGGAATTTAAAACAAGTGTGTGTTGTTTTGATGAAATATGTTCCTGGGACTCGTGAACTTAATCTGTGTATTATTGTAACAAACTGGATACTCTGTCTAGGACCTTAAAAACATGCACGATTTATATAAGCTGAGTTCAAAAGGGGAGGTGGATACACCACTCCATTTCGAATCTTACAAGTATTTGCGGTAAAAGTATATACTGGATGGCTGAGAAAAAAGAGCGTTGGTATTGTTTTTTACTGGCATTTCAAGTGCAAAAATACCTATGGTGGATTCTCAAGAATGAACATTAAGGTCAGTCTAACTTACAGTCTTTTGATGAGTCTCACACAAGAAATTAACCGGGTATATGGGCCAAGTTCTTCCTGAAGCAATTGGCAGCTCATAATATGAACTCCACGAAGGACTCCCACCCATTGTGTGTGCTCTGGTGCTGCTGAGTTCTTACCCACTGCAGCCAGTTTAGTCTTTGGACAGCTGAATATCCTTACCTGCTGACCTGAGGGCAATAAAAATGTTTCTTAAGGGTCAGTGTAATTATTAAAGGAGAAAAACTATGTTTAGACGGTCGGTTACCATTGCTGTGTCCACAGGTTATGAGCGAAGGCTTGGACAGGTAGAGGGGGAAGGGGCATTCTTGTTGCTACCCCTCCGAACTCCGGCTGCCTCTGAGACTCGCCGAGAGCCTTAAGTCCTTGACATGGGTGAGCACAAACGCCCGCCGCGTCGTCTGGGCCTCTTAGGAGGTATTTTTGACATACTCGTGTTCCTTCGAACAGCTCTTATGGACTCTAATCTGTTTAAACCAAAAGCGCGCTAAGTGGTAACCTGGCTCTTGCCCTCTCTTCGAAATCTACCTTCATTTATTTTTGTTTAAAATAAAAAATGGTGTCCCAGGCGTTGAGAAGAGGGGTTGTTTCCTTTTTTCCCCCAGGCTCTGCCGGGAGAAAGAGGGCGGGATCCTTGCAGCTCACACTAGGGAAGATCCGTCGGCCGCCTGCTCGCCTCGACCCCCTGACCGCCCCGGCTCCACCGCGGGACAGACCTGCCTTCCGGCTCCTCGGGTTGTCCCTCAGCGCGGAACTGCGTGGACGAGTTAGACTTGGGGGCCGGGGAGCCTCGATCGTTAACCTCGCAGCGCAACCCCACCTGAGGTTCTCCTCCTGGCCGGGCCGCGGGGGCGAACCAGGCAGCCTATCTGGCAACCCTCGTGCATTTCCGGCCTGTCTCAAACGTGCGAGGGGCTCCCTGGCGCTCGGGGATGCTTGGTACCCACGAAGAAAGGCCGCAAGGAGCCCTCGGCGAACGCTATGCCTCTGCCCAGGGCGGGGCAGCGAGACGGGAGCGCACGGCGCGCTAACGCTGCCCGGGGTGGGGTTTCGCGCTCCACGGGGCCGACTCGCCGAGACCAAGTTGAGCAACCGGCGTGGAGAAAGACCCCGCCCCTGGCTGGGAGGGGGCGGGGGGCTTCTTCTCTCACCGATTGGTGGACGGAGGGAGCCTATCACCGTCGACTGCCTTCGCCAGAGCAGTTTGCTGGTCTCCATTCATTGGTCCCTGGATTTACATCTTTTGTGGCGCGAAAATAACCCTTTGCTCTCTCTCATTGGTTTTGTCGTTGAGGTGTGGGGCTGGATTCCACTCTTCGTGTTCCTGTTTTCCCTGCCCTTTAACTGTGATCCCCCAGCCCCAATCCCCAAGGAGGATGAGGGGAGGTAATGGAGAGTAGAAAGTAATTCTGCGTGTGCGTGTGGAGCCCGCCCCTTGGGCTGACCGCGTGGTGCCCGCAGAGTCCCCTCCCTTCCCCCATCGTCCAGCACCCGGAGGTCCTGGGTTTGCGCCATGCTCAAGCAGCTGGACTCACATCGTTTCCCTGCCCGTTTTAACATCTAAGAGTCTATACGTCTTTTTTAGTTAAAACAACAAAATACGTTTCTAAATGCTTTGAGTTTTCCTGGGCTTCTAGAGAAATCTACTAATTCTACCCCATCCCTTTGTAACCCCTTTTGTGGTCCATACGGTTGTTTTAAACAAAACCAAACAACCCTTCTTAAAAAAGCAAACGAAAAATTCCGGGTAAAATCAACTATTCCGAGACCACGTTTTCGTTGAAGCTGCCCTAAGACAAGACCAAAGAAGCTGAGACCGATCTTAAAGGATTAGCGATTTCTATAGCTGAAATGCTCTAATTTTACTGACGTTTGGTGGAGACAGTGAGAAAAAATAAATATGAATTTGGCTTGGAAAAGCACAAAACAAACGAATAATCATATTTGATTTGATTAACTGAAAAAGCTAGCAGCTACAGTGGTATATTCTAGGCAGTAGTGTCTTTGATGCGTTTGAAATTATATACGTAAGTTTCTGTTGGTGTTCTCAAAAATAATTATCAGAACGCTGGCTATCACAGAAAAGAGGCAAGTACAAATTTGTTCGGTATACCTGATTTTTATAATAGACTTTCCAATTATTTAATTATGTGAAGAAAAAGAAATGCACCAGTTAGAAATAAAACTTACGAATTTGTTCACAATTTAATTGTTTATTTTTAAAGTCTTGACAAAATACTTGATTTGGTTTTTAAAAAAAAGAAAAATTATACTTCCAAAGTAACTATTAAAAACTTTGAGAGAACTGGCTTAAATCGAGTTCAATTTTTTTCTATATTGTTAACTGTTAGCTAGTAGAGATATTACATCATCCTCTGAAGTTTTTTGAAAAAACTATTCTTTAGTTCTGTACTCTGGTTTTTTGGTCTCTAAAAACTACCTAATTGAAGTAACATAAATTGCCATGTACTAGAATACTAAAAGTTATTTGAGCATCTCTTTAAAACAATTTTTAATAACTTAGTAAAGGAAAACTTTTAAAGTACATATTTTGTTTACAGTTTGTATAATTCAACTACATTTCACTAAAATAGCTAATATATAGTTTTCAAGTGTTCGTGTACAATTATTTCTTAGAAATATAAGCAAATTACAAACGATTTATTTTGAGTTGAACAAATTAATTAGGGCTTAGAGGCTAAATCTATAGTATAAAGGCTGAAGATTACAGAATCGATCATTCAGATAACCCTTAAACACCTAAGAAATTTAAAATGTGAGGACAGTATTTCTAAAATGATTCTAAGTTGGGACTTATATATTCTGTAATTTTTATATTTTGAAAATGATAGAGTAGAAAAACATTTAACAAAAATTTCAATTGTAAAAAAAAAATCCAAAATTAATCTTAGATAAAACAAAACTTTAAAACCTGAGATATTTTTTAATGTTTTCTCAAATTCAAAAATTTATATAGCCAATATTTTTCTTTAAGAAAACTTTGTTGGGAGTAATTGATTTTTTACATTTTCAACTAAGCTAGGATTGAGAATTCTATCTGGTAAACTTTATACCTAATTGTTAAGAGAGAAGATAAACATGATTCCTGTTATTGTTATATATTCTTTATTTAACTGTTTCACTTGCGTGAAAGTTTAAAATATTCGTTTATTATTACTATTCTTCTAGGAGGGTGGGATGAGACCTTTAGTGTAAAGGCTTTTTGGTAATTGGTGTGTACATAAGTATGTGCAAACCAGGCATAGACAATGGATTAAGATAGGTATTTTGTTGGGGGTGGGGAGCATAGGGAGGCTGAGAAGAGTTGGTATTAAACTTGTTTCTTGGTTGCAACTGATTTATCCTGTGGGATACTTTGCTAAAGGTGGAGGGAAGGTGGTAAAAAGAGACTATTAACTAATGGAGTAAAATGGGTCAGTAATCCAAACATGAATTCCCAACTCAAAGAACAAATAAAAACCTACTCTCCTCACTAAATAATCAGAAAGCAAAGCACATGCTGAGGTTATGGCTATTTTTTCAGCATTTTCTAACATGTCTATTTAAAAGACACATCTTAGGTTAGGTTACTATGTTCATTTCTGGATCCTTTATTTTCTTGACCATTTCTTTTCCAGAATCCTATTCTAGAAAACCTAGGAACAGAAGTGCCCTTAATGAAACAGCAGATTTCATATGTATATACAAATCAGTTCCTTCTAGGTGATTTTAGAGATAAACTGGTGAGTTCCTCATGCTGTCTATAAATGCAAAGTTAATTTTTATATTTAATAAGGTGGAGTATATTTGTAGATGCTTTACTTGAAGAATAATAGCAGATCATTACCATTTCCACTTCAACTCATTAAAATTCATTCCTTCTTGAGTTCAGTTTACTTTTTGGTCATGAGCTTTTCTAGCATGATGGTCCTAGCTTTAAAGATGGAAGCAACAAGCTAGGTGAGGATTTTTTTTATTATTTCAAAACATCTCAGCTTAAGTTCATAAGATTCTGAGAACATAAGATATAGAATGAAAAAACAAAACCTAATCTGAAATCTATCAGAATTGTCATTATAAAGACCTGTTTTAAAAACTCATGCCTAACTCACTTCTGTTGAAACATTTCTTTTTTTATAGATTACTTTAAATTATAAAAATTGGTAGTATGTTGCTTTTCTCAAGTGACTTAAATTTACTGATCAATGATCTTCAATTTGACAACACTAGTGCCTTCTCAAAGGCAAAATTTTGTTTGAAATTTAATATAAATAACTGTACATGTTTGATAATTTCTCCTTATTTAATTTTGGTTTTGGATTGGTGGTAGTATCCCATGCCAGTCATTGAAATAATTTTTCTATTTTTAAGTTATTTTTCTCTTAGGGTAAACTATTAATATCCTATTTGTAATCTAAAAATGTTTTTCTCAGCACTTTCCAAAACTTGGAGAATAATTTAAAAGTAAATCTTACTCTGTAAAATTTTAGTAAAGATTTTTAAATGTGTGTAATTTGATACAAACAAGTACAAAACCTATTACTACTTACTGATTATTTTCCACTAAGCTAACATAACTGTGGTCCCTCTTTGTAATTATATAATCCGTTCTAATTTGAATCCAGCTATTAAAAACCTAATTTGTAAAAAGGACAATAAATCTAATTTAAAAAAAGAAAAGCAAAATATACCAATTTGTTACATCAGAAATAGTTATGGTTTCTGTTATATTGTTAATATTTTGTTCTGGGACAATTAAATACAGAATGATGTTGCCATTTTTTGTTTTCATTAATTGAAAATTGCCTAAAATTTTGCTCCTTGATTCTATTACCATATCTCTTATGGTAAATTATGTGCTTTTGTATTTCATTACTACCAAAATTCAAATGACTTTCTGTTTTTTTTATTTAAATGAATGGCCATCTATAAAAAGCAGAATAGAAAATAAATTAAGAAAAAAATCTAAATGTTGGTGCAGTACCCAGTAAGTACTATAGTATTGTCTGGAAACCATAGGGTTAAATTCACATTTAATTTTAATCCAAAGCTAATTTTGTGACTTTTAAAAGCAGATTAAATTGAATTTTGTAAATATTTTTTTTAAATGTTAAGTAAATATGTCAATCCAGTGACATAGACAATGGAGTTAAAAGTAACATTACTCATTTCCTTCAACAACAACAAATCTTCCAGTTGAGGGCAGTTTTGTTGGGTATGGAATGCAGTCAGTGTGTGGAATTGGTAGGAGACTATATACACTATTTCTGCTGAGAAGCCTTTTGCGGATATTTGTGAAGAAGTTAAAGCAAGATAGAACTTGTGTTCAAATTGTGAGGTTGCAGGTTAAAACAAGCAAGGGAAGCACTACTTTTTTTTTCTTAACCACCAGAATACTTCAATATGATGTTTTTAAAGTTGGAGAAAGAGTAACAAGACAGACTGAACTAGAATTAAGATGCTATTAATATATCAACATTAGAATTTAAGTAACACAAATATGTTTTTAACTTTCTGTGCCTTGTTTCCGATTTTTCAAAAATAACTATTTGATTACACACATATAAAATATCCAATAATGTTATTAAAACATACATGTAATCAATAAAAAACTTATAGAATAATATGATCACATATTTTTTAAATGGTGTTAGATTTATTTACTAAATATGAAGTTATCACAAATACTTTCTGTTGGATTGTTCTACCACTTCTATTTGTGCACATGATCCATATGTGGATACTTTATTTTAATCACAGTAAATAGCATTGGAAAAAATGTCCCTATAACAAAGAGCCAAAGATACAGTCTCCTGCTATTGTGAAAACATGTTTTGAAACCTAAATATGGGGAGGAAACTCAGATTTTAGTGAAAGCTGGGTCCTGTTATTTACTGCCTTTCCCATATTTACTAAGGGATAGAGCAAGGGATTAAACTATAATGTGGCTTCAAGGCTGACCACCAATAAGGTTTTAATGGCTATAAATGAAGAATGTTGTTTCAATCAATGATGGCCCCTTCTTATTACTAATCTTTTAAGAAATTTTCTTTCCTGGATTATTAAATATCTCTAAATTATTTCATTATGAAATGGGGGGGAAAGTCGTGTTATATTGGGATAACCAAGTATTTAACACTTTGATCTTTAAACATGAAGAATATCCATTGCTTTTTAAATAAAGTTTATTTTTGTTAACAATTAGTGATGCATTTATTTTCTTTATACCACTTTTTGCTAATATTGTAATAAGCTGAATTACTCTTGGATGTGACAATTAATGGAAATAAATATAGCCAAGTTCAGAGAAGATATATAAGCAAGAAAAAAGATAAAAACCAACATGTTTGTGGAACTCTTGATTAAGCTAAAAATTCAAGTATTTTCCCACAACCAAATCCAGTGATCAAGCTTATAGTTTTTATTGTTTAAAGTCTATAACTGTTAAAACTTGAATGTACTGTTAGTATGCAGTTATTATTAATAATGGGAAGAATCTCTTTAATAGTTTATGGTTTCACTAAATATAACTTCATATATGATATAAAAACAATGACTTGGTTTTTGAAAGGCTTTTTCATATTTCTCTGCAGTAAATTTGAGAACATTAAAGTCAAGCTAAAGACTATTAGTTATTTTGTTGAAACCTATTAACTGTAGATTGAAATATGGTCCTTCTCTTTCTAGTTTTTCCAAGAAGCTTGAAATATAACCTGTAAAGAGCCAACAGATTTAATGGCATTTATAAGCTCATAAAACAGGTTTTATAAATAAAAAAAAATCTTACACGTTATTTAAGGATGTTGGAGAATTTGATTTCATGTATAAATATAACTGATTAGAGGTTGGATATTTAAACAAATTAATTACAGGAAAAACAATTCAACAGAAAAGCAATATAATTCAAGCAACTTGCCACAGAGCAGCATTACCAAAGGGATTATGCAATGTGATATGAAGTTATGGATGCTGATTTTGAATTCTGCTATGGATATACCAATATAAATGTGCAAATAAATTACTGAGCCAGATTAGAGTAAATGTAAAGTCAAGAAAGCAACCTCCATGGTGTAAAGGGAAGTTCAAGTGTTTAAAGCATTTGTAACAGGAAAAGGCTGTGTGAACTGGAAGGTATCTAGATTCACTATACTAAATAGTCACAATTTTTCTAAAATGTAATTTTGGTAGTTAAGATTTTGTGTCTTTGGAAATGTAAACTGTTAACACTATTTAGTGGAGAGAGAAAGGGATTGAGGCAATGTGTATTAGAGCCTAGCCCTAAAAGCCTCAAAGTGGGGAAATACCTATCTCTTTATCTTTATTCCAAATTCTTGGGTACTTTGTATGAAGTTTGGGTGTTTTGTTTATATGTTTAATTAGAAGTTGTACAGAGTATCTTCTCTTTTATATGACTTTTAGTTGAAACCGTTTCATAAGACAATTATATAATTTAAGGGTTGGAAGGATTATATGGGATCTGCCAGATTCCCATTTTACAGTTGAGGAAATTGAGGCCAAGGAAAGTCAATGAATATAGACAAACAGCTAGTTTTGTTGCAGGGCTGAGATGTATTTGACTTTGAATTAAACCATGTAACAATCCTGAGTGGGAGTTATTAATAAATACTTTTTCCTATTTTTGGTGATAAGAAAATAGACCCATTATCATTACTTTAAAAAAATAAAATACATTTAACCTGATCTCCATGTCACTGAAAACTAAAGGCAAAGCCTTTAAGATAAAGGAAACCTTGAAAAAAAAAAATTGCTGGTTCATCTCAGTAACTTTACTCATTTTCTCAGGTTCTCATTTAAACTATCCCAAACAGGTAAAATCAGTTCAATGTGAAATGCTTGTATGAAAGGTGGAGATTTCTTTAGCCCTGGTTGCTCTTGTGTACTCTCAAAAGCTTGATTCAAGGCCCAGCTACATCAGATCTTTTAGGGGCTAAGGATTCTGCATTAACAACCACCTCACACACTCTAAGCAATAAGCTAAGAAATAGCTCCTGATATCAAACTTTAAATTTATGTTTGAATTACAACAAATTAACAGTAGTTGATCAGTGGACACAGATTTTTTTTTTAAGTAAAATTTCAAAGTCAGGGAGGTTGTGTAGTACTTTATACTTTATATATACGTAGTATATAACATAAACATACACGTGCGTACATACACATATATATCTCCCAGTGGTGTAGTTTAAACTCTTCCCTCCTCTCCTATCTCCTGGAATGTTGAAGAACAGCTGGCAGAAGCTCACCCTGCCACCAGCTGTTGTCTTATTTGCTCACACCGGTGCAGAGCGGTGGACACTGGCCATAAATCCTCCTGGCTTTCCACCCCTGACTGGATAGATGAACCACAGCCTGCTCTAAGAACTCAAAGCCCTTGGATGTGTCTTTGAATTAAAAGCAGTACTTAAATAATTCTGTTTACCTATAAATCTGTTGATCTTCATACACTATGGATACCACAATGGTGCCTGTTCTCTCAGTATGTAGCTGACCCTGCTGTGACCCTGGGTCAGTTTTTTTCACCCCCTTGGCTTTTGTTTCCACAGCTGTAAAGAGAGTTCAACTATTTATACCATCCTTTACCTTCTTCACAACAACAGGGCACTCAGTAGGCTTTCTACAAATATTTGTGGAATTTAGTTTTCAGAAAAAGGACTAAGACTGGAGTATCAATGAAATTATTGAACCACCTCAGAAAGTTCTATAAAATACAAGCGACGAAGGGATTTTTGCTTGAAACTGGAAAATAAATGCAGGGAGGTATATTTTCTGTTCATATAACCAGTATCAGAGAGAAGAAAGCTTATTTAAATACCACAGCTAAGTAACAGTTGGAGGGGAAAGCAGAATAAAATTGAAAATCTATCCCCTGTAAAGGAATCCCATACTGATGTCAACTACCAACACAAACCAATGTACTGACCAAAAGTTATAAGAAATTTGTCTCTACTCTCCAAGTAAAACAATTTATTTTCATAAAAAAATTTCCTTCTGTTAGAATCAGATCCTCAGGCTTCATATGAATTTAGATAAGAAATTACCATGCTACAATTTATAGGTAAAGGAGAATAAAAAAGGAAAACAAAAATGTCAAATTTTAAAAACTGAGAAGTCAAATGTCAAATTACTAGATGATCGGTCAGTGTGAAAGTTTACTAGGAATTACATTTGGCCTTTAAATTAGATTTCTAACTTCTTCCTTTAGATCTCTGGAAAATATCAATTTAGATATTGTAATTTTATAGAAACAAATTCTAGATGTTCAGAACAAAAATAACCTCTTGAGATCAACTGGAAGATATTCTGGACCAAACTAAAGATAAACAAAACATCATTAGATTTAGACTATTTACTGGGTTTAAAGAATTTAAACTGCTCAGTTTAAATATCTGTTTATTTCTATTCCAAGTAGAGTATTTCTCAAAATACTCTGTAAGAATAAGTCAGAAATGACACAGATGACCTTTCCATTTGTGCTGTGATGACTGTCTTGGACTTGTCCTCTCTAGAAATTAAACGTTCATCTGAGCGACATTTCAGAGGAACTTTTCCATAGAATTAAAGAACTTCAGCATAGTTGCTCCTTCTTGCAAAATAGCTTTAGCAGGACATCTGACAAACTAGCAAAAATAATGAGAATAGCAGACCTCTAAGGAAAAAAAAATGATTCTGCAGATGAATCTTTATTTTAAATATTTAAAATAAGCACACTTGTATGACTCAGACTTTAATACTCTGTGATTACAAGTATCCCTGTGCATTTTACACTTTCCCCGTTTAATTCATTCCCATAAAATGAAGGAGAGACAAAATTGATGGAGCAAATTGAGTGATAGGAGCCATTTCTTATTTCTCAGTCATTTGAAATAATATAAGGAAAAAAAAGCAGCTCATTGGAATTTATTGAAAGAGATTTGCCTGCTGCCTTCATCTATGATATTTCAAATTTTTGCAGAGACTACAATTTTCAGACTCCAGGCAAATAGAAAGGAAATTTCGTTAACACAAATTTTATAATGTCAAAGTAAATGAAGATTCTCAATGATGACTTAGCAGATAAGATTATTTAGCTTATGCAGTTTATATTTCCAAGTGCTTATAAAAATAAAAGCCTTCTAATCCTGCGCTGCTACTTTGGAGTTATTAATAATGCAAGTATAGGGTAAGAAATTTTTCTTTTATAAAACTTTTATTCCACTGCAAAATTTTAAATATATTTTAAGTGAGAAAGGTCATTACAGTCTAAAATTGGAACTAATAATTGTTTCGAACAATGAAAAGCAATCAAATTTGGGGGTTTTTTCTTTTAATTCCTGAACTGTTATCTTTTTCATGTTGACAATCTTTCATGTCTATGACCCATTCAAAAGTAGATGCATTGTACACTTTATATTTTAAATTTACCTCATTTTTCTTTATTTTTATTTTGTAGTATGGTTAATTTAACTTAAAACAACTATGTATCAACTATTCACAACTAGCTTAGACTACACTTGTAGGTTGGTCCCAATGAGGCGTTATTGTCTATGAAGACTTTCCTGATATAGGAATAAACTAGAAATAATCTTTCTCTCCTCTGATACCATAATTTGGAAGTGTGATTTTGATGTAGTACTTGGTCTGTGTATTGTAAGACATTTATCATTAGAAAAAAATTTACACCCATCTCCCCTACTTGAGTGTGAAGTGATTAGCAAGTTCTGATTTATCTTTGTATGTAAGTAAACTCCATGAGTGCAGGCATTTTTCTTTTCTATGTTGCTTACTGCTAATTTCCCAAACACCTAAAATCATGCCTAGAATATTTTGCCTAGTTCAAATATTTCTTGAATGGATGCATAATGTCATCTAACATCCAGCCTTCTGGGAAGCAAGTCCTCAGTTTAAGTATGCTGGGGTTTTTTTTGTAAACACCTACTCCATCCCACCCTCTAAAAGGCACATGACCCCGTTTCAAAGAAAAAACTAGTTACTTTGGGATGGGGATACAGACTAATGCTTCTGAAACAAAATATATCAGAGCTACGTAGTTTTCAATTTTGTACGGGTAATGAAAAATCTCTGATCATATTCATTGTAACTACAATCATGTCAGATAGAACATCATGAACTTTTATCACTTCATACATAGACTAACTTCTAAAAAATAAGAATAGAAAGCAGAATTGAATTAGAAGGAAACACTTTTGAGGCTTACTGTGTTTTTTGTCACATTTGGCACTGAGTAAACATAAGGTTTTATGATGTAGTCCTGTGATATAGTTCTGTTTGAAGAGAAGAAATGGCAAAACTGTCCAGAAAAGGAGCCAGTGTGTGACCTAAAGTACTTAAACAACAATTTGCTGGTTAAAAAGGTAAAATTGCTGATGAGCTAGCAGAAAGAGAAATCAGGAAAACAATTCCATTCACAATTGCATCAAAAAGAATAAAATACTTAGGAATAAACCTAACCAAGGAAGTGAAAGACCTATACCCTGAAAACTATCAGACACTCTTAAGAGAAATTAAAGAAGACACTAATAAATGGAAATTCATCCCATGCTCTTGGCTAGGAAGAATTAATATTCTCAAAATGGTTATCCTGCCTAAAGCAATCTACAGATTCAGTGAAATCCCTATCAAAATACCTACAGCATTCTTCAATGAACTAGAGAAAATACTTCTAGAATTCATACGGAATGACAAAAGACCCCGAATAGCCAAAGCAATCCTGAGAAGGAAGAATAAAGCAGGCAGAATTAAGCTCCCTGACTTCAAGCTCTACTACAAAGCCACAGTAATCAAGACAATTTGGTACTAGCACAAGAATAGACCCACAGACCAGTGGAACAAAATAGAGAGTCCAGATATAAACTCAAGCATATATGGTCAATTAATATACAATAAAGGAGCCACAGATATACAATGGGGAAATGACAGCCTCTTCAACAGCTGGTGTTGGCAAAACTGGACAGCTACATGTAAGAGAATGAAACTGAGTTACTGTCTAACCCTGTACACAAAAGTAAACTCAAAATGGATCAAACACCTGAATGTAAGTCACGAAACCATAAAACTCTTAGAAAAAAATATAGGCAAATATCTCTTGGACATAAACATGAGCAACTTCTTCATGAACATATCTTCCCGGGCAAGCAAAACAAAAGCAAAAATAAACAAGTGGGACTATATCAAACTCAAAAGCTTCTGTACAGCAAAGGATACCATCAGCAGAACAAAAAGACATCCTACAGTATGGGAGAATATATTCATAAATGACATCTGATAAGGAGTTGACATCCAAATTATATAAAGAGCTCACACACCTCAACAAACTAAAAGCTAATAACCCAATTAAAAAATGGGCAGAGGATATGAAGAGACGGTTCTCCAAAGAATCAGATGGCCAACAGACACATGAAAAGATGCTCTGCATCGCTAATCATCAGAGAAATGCAAATTAAAACCACAATGAGACATTACCTCATACCAGTTAGGATGGCCAACATCCAAAAGACAAACAACAACAAATGTTGGTGAGGTTGTGGAGAAAGGGGAACCCTCCTACACTGCTGGTGGGAATGTAAACTAGTTCAACCATTGTGGAAAGCAGTATGGAGGTTCCTCAAAAAACTAAAAATAGAAATAGCATTTAACCCAGGAATTCCACTCCTAGGAATTTACCCTAAGAATGCAGCAGCCCAGTTTGAAAAAGACATATGCACCCCTATGTTTATGGCAGCACTATTTACAATAGCCAAGAAATGGAAGCAACCTAAGTGTCCACCAATAGATGAATGGATAAAGATGATGTACATATACACAATGGAATATTATTCAGGCATAAGAAGAAAACAAATCCTACCATTTGCAATAACATGGAAGGACTAGAGGGTATTATGCTCAGTGAAATAAGCCAGGTGGAGAAAGACAAGTATCAAATGATTTCACTTATCTGTGGAGTATAAGAACAAAGAAAAAACTGAAGGAACAAAACAGCAGCAGACTCACAGAACCCAAGAATGGACTAACAGTAACCAAGGGGAAAGGGACTGGGGAGGGTGGGTAGGAAGGGAGAGATCAGGACGAATATGGGGCACTATGATTAGCACACATAATGTAGGGGGGACACGGAAAGGGCAGTATATACAGAGAAGACAGGTAATGATTCTATAGCATCTTACTATGCTGATGGACAGTGACTGTAATGGGGTATGTGGGCGGGACTTAATAATACAGGGAGTCTAGTAACCATAATGTTGTTCATGTAATTGTACATTAATGATATCAAAATAAAAAAAAATTTTTTAGAAGGTAAAATTGCTGAGAACCCCATATAAATTATAAAACTGAATTTCTAGGAAGTTACAGTAAACTTAATTCACATTACACTTTAAGAAAGCAACAATGTCAGGTAGTGAAATACATGCTTTGGTTTTGATGGAATCCTTAACTTTAACATTTATTTTATTATGGGCAATATCAAATAGCATTATCCAAAATGTACTAGTATGTCATAACAAAAACAATTTATCATTAGATTCTGAAAATGATAAATATAGCAGATATACATTTTTCTGTTAAGACTTTCATGTATTGCATATACTTTGAACTGGATTTATTCAAGTCTATAATTCTCTAATAAGTGACATCAAAAAACATTTGGTGATGTAGTATTTACTTATTTATATTTGTGCCCCAGAGGGGTGTAGGACACTATGGAGGATAGAGATTGATGCATATGGTGTGGTCCTTGCCCACTGCCACTTAAGAAGCAGCCTATAAGTGCCATGCATAGAATCCTTAAAAATGTCAGTGATGTACCCCAAGTGCTCTTAACTCTCTTTCATGGCCCATTTCAAAGCTTTTATCTAGTAGTTTATCTAAACCTTCTTGAACATATCTAGTGATATGTAAATATTAAAATGAGTTCAGAAAAGTTTCTATAAAATAAAATATTAAATTTTTTTTGTCATCCAGAGGTTTCTTGGTTCATCACATCTGAACAGAGACCTACCTTCTGAAGAACTTTTTTTCCCTAAACATCTCTCCTGAAAGCATGCTCCTGATTTTAAACATTCAATAAACAATTCACATTCATCCCACCAGTTCCTTGCAGCAATTTTGAACTTCAATAATAAATCCTCTTTCTCTGACTTTCTAGATTACAGTGTCCTGGTTCTCTGTCTAGTCTCTTAAGGAACTCATTGATGGATGCCTTTGATCATTTGTTGCCTTTTTCTCAGACTTCTGTCTCCCCACTATATTTGAAGGAATATTCAATATCAGGCATGGATTTACCATAATTCCGTGAAAGTAAAAAGAAGTTCATTATTCACTATATAAGAACTTGTTTACCATGTAAGAACTTGTTTGTTGTGCTTCAGAAGATTGGAGACTGTTGAGAATAAGGCTTGGGGTTGATTAATGATTGTGCATTGAGTCCCCTATACAGAATTTTATTGTTGTTAACAACCATTTGATCAATAAATATGAGAGATGCCCTCTCAAAAAAAATAATAAAAAGAAGCTCAATTTTCTTAATTCATTAATTTGTGAGTATTACACAGGGTGGGTAGACTTCAGCTTTTTGGAGCTGCATTTCAGACTGATGTTTCAATGCAATGATACATAACTCCTCAGTCTCTTTCCAGGGTAATGATTCACACCCACATGCTGCAGAATATTTTTTGAGGTATTAGGCCATGTCTTCCTTTCATTCTTTTTTTGATATCATTAATCTACAATTACATGAAGAACATTATGTTTACTAGACTCCCCCCATCACCAAGTCACCCCCTCAAACCCCATTACAGTCACTGTTCATCAGTATAGTAAGATGCTGTAGAATCACTACTTGTCTTCTCTGTGTTGCACAGCCCTCCCCATGCCCCCACACATACATTATACATGCTAATCATAAGGACCCCTTTCTTTTTCCCCCTCCTTATCTCTCCCTTCCCACCCATCCTCCCTAGTTGCTTTCCCTTTGGTAACTGTTAGTCCATTCTTGGGTTCTGTGAGTCTGCTGCTGTTTTGTTCCTTCAGCTTTTTCTTTGTTCTTATACTCCACAGATGAGTGAAATCATTTGGTACTTGTCTTTCTCTGCCTAGCTTATTTCACTGAGCATAATACCCTCTAGCTCCATCCATGTTCATTCTATTTTTTTAAGGTCAGATTTTTCTCCCCAATTTTTTGCTTATTATACTTGAATATGCTTTAGCTACAGAGGTCTCTTTCAAGTAAGTCTGAAACATTTTTATTTAAATACATTTATACTTCCAGAAAATCTGGAAGAATTTTTACAGTGAATCCATAAACCTTTTTGGTTTTCTTTGTATCTGAATATATGCTGGGATTTTGTTTGTTTGAATTATTTGAATAAGGCTGCAGTCATCATCATGCTTCACCCCTTCAGCCTGAATTTTCTAAGAATAATGGCATTTTCCCTCTAATCACAGTGCCATTTTTCACAGCTAAGAAAATTAACATTCAATCATATTAGCTAATATATACAGTATACTCCAAATTCAATTTTCCCAATTAAACCAAATACTTTTTGTTGAGGTTAGCATGATCTATAGAAGTTGTATGTTTTTAGTGCCTTTCAATGTGGATCCCTTTATCCCTACCCCAGCCTTTCAGACTGGTTGTTTTGTAGAATTTCTCACATTCTGAATTTATTAAAAATATTTCTTCTGAATCAGATTCAGATTGAACACTTTTGGCAAGAATTACTCATAAGCAAAGTTGTAAACCTTATATTGTATTACACTACAGGTTCATGGAGGCACATGTGTTGCTCCATTATTGTTGATACTAAATTTGATTACTCTGTTAATGTGGTCACTGCCAGATTTCTCCACTGTCAAGGGATATTCCTTTATTTTATAATTAATAAGTAATCTGTGGCATGTTACTTTGAGTTCATGCAAATATCCTTTTCTCCAAGAACCATTGACCCAAAAGGTTTAGGAATTGATACTTTTTGTCTCTATCTGTTATTATATTGAGGGCTGTAGAATTATGATTTTCTCATTCTATTATTTGCACATTTGTTAACTGGCATTCATCTGTAAAGAACTTCCCATTGTGTGTGTGTGTGTGTGTGTGTGTGTGTGTATTTACCTTCATTTTTAAGAGTTGGTGGTATGTGTCACATATATATGGAGATTCACCCTTTGTGACAGGTTTACAAGTACTTTCTGCAGTTTATTACTCTTCTGGTTTTATGTTGTTTGTCACATAGTTTTTGTATCTATGGATTTATATTTTTACATTTATTTATATTGAATTTATCAATCTCTTCTATTATTAGATTTTGAGTCATAATTAGAAAGGATTTTCTCACATCCAGACTACAAAGAAATTCACTTATGTTTTCTTCTTATACTGGCATGGTTGCATCAGCATTATTTAAATCTTTATTTCATTCTGTTTCAGTGTATAGCCATAGGTGTCCCAGAACTATTTCTTAAAAAGTCCATTATCATCCCCAGTGATTTCCAAATACTACATTTTTTATGTATTAATTTTCCATATATACTGTCTTGCCAGTGGGTTTCAGCCCCAGACAAGTTCACTATCGATTCAGTAAGAGTGAAAAATGACAATGGTACGTTCTTTGGGTGAAGGGCTTTATTACCTGGCTTGTTCTCCAGGCAATAGGTCAAGCACTAGAATTACATCACATCCAACAGTCTGCAGGTCTGTAATCCTCCTTCGTCTTTGTCACCACCCAGACCACTGGGCAGAGCTCTTTATATAGTACCTCAGTCAATAATAGTGTATTGCCCACAGGTGTGGAAGCAGTCCGCTAGCAGCAGGCCAGTTGCATCATCAAATAGTTTAGGTTCAGGTGAGGATCCTGGCTGTTGGAACCTTCACTATATCCACACTCAACCTGTTCAGGATTCTCGCCTAACAATCTACATTCTCTCAATTATCTGCAATGGTCCCTCTGTGAGAAACCTTGAGCATTGTAACCAGATTCCACAAAAGCAACAGAGGATAACAACAATATAGGGGTAATAAGAAAAATTAAGATACTACAAGATTTTGATACAAGTAACAAAAATTATAATAATCCTCAAGCCTGAGGAGGTTTTTTCAGCTATATTCAAAACCAGTCTACTCAGATAAGGTCATGACCCACACTTAGTAGTGGTATGGATAGGGATCTCCATGCACCCCAGCAAGTAGCAGGTTTTTTGCTAGGGTGTGTGCTCAATCCACAAAGACCTTAGGGGTGATAAGATACATGTTTTAATGAAACCAACATAGGCAAATCTTGTGAATCAGGTAGGATGCATGCAAAAGAGTGGTCCTGTGATAGGACTGTAGCAGGAAGAGGGGCCTGTCCAGGTCTAGTATACAATACTTTTACTCCTCTCCCCATGGGGGTTACTGAAGGGTGTATTTATAGTGCTACTGGAGGTGCATGCACTGGCCATAATGATAAAACAAAACTCCCCAGTAAGATGCTCCTACCTTCTGGCCATTCAGGATACACTACTGTGATCTTTGGGGACCACTCTGCTATATACACAGGAGGCCAGATTCCAGGCCTTGTCCCCAAGGTGCCAGGAGAGCCAGCCATCGTTGGTCCATGTATCAAAATGTTCAAGGCCACATCCACTCAATGGAGTCTCCAGGGTTTAGTACAGTTCAAGCTGGCAGCAAGGTATTATTCTGGTAGCCAAACCTTGGCTTCAATGATTCTTCCTTGGTTTGTACTTGCAGTTGTATAGGGGAGGCAGCAATATGCATTAGCATGTCTATGGGGCTCTGGGCTCCCTTTCAGGGTTTCTCGTTCAAATGCTGTAGCACTGTCCATAAACAGAGTGATCATCCCCACAGACTATTGGTATCTGACTTCAGTCAAGATTTTAACAAACCATTGTACCTCTCTATCATGCCTGCCATGGTAGGATTGTATGGCACATGAAACTTTCATTCAATTCCAAACTGTTGCACTCATTCCTGTAGCACATGTCTAATAAATGGGTGCTCTGATCACTCTCAATTACCTGTGGTTGGCCATAGACAGCAAAGAGACACTCCAGGCCTCTTTTGGTCATCTGCTGGTCTGTACAGTGGGTAGGAAAAGCAATCAGAAGTCCAGCAGCTGTGTCCACACAAGTCATGGCATACCGATATCCTTCTGACACAGTTAGAGGCCCAATATAGTCTATCTGCCACCTGACAAGGGGTATCTGCCCCTTAGCTATTGTGCCATGTTGCTGTGGAACTTGGTGTAAGTCCCTTTTAGAGCATAGGATGCACTCCTGCTGGGCTCTGCTGACTTCTTCAAAGGTCAAAGGCAAGCCCCACCGATGGGCTACAGCCCACATTGTCTTTTGCCTCATGTGCAACAAATGCTGATGTAATCATTGAGCTACATCAGAGGCAGGCTTTCCTCCTAGCCAATGTACCTGGGCCAATTCATTTGCTTCATCATTTCCTGGGGATGCCTGTGGTAAATGACCTGTCACATGATACACTGTAACTGTTTTAGTCTGACCACAGGCACATAAGTCTTGCCATAATTCTTGCCCCCAAAGGGGTCGGTGACCAACCAACCAGTTGGCATGGTACCATGTTGGTAGCCACAGGGTTAAAACCTGATACACTGCCCAGCTGTCAGTGCAACAAGTCTTGGGGAGAACTCCTGGCTGACCACAGGCCACCCTCCCCGCAACTCTGCCCATTGAACTGCTCTTCCCCTCACCATCTTCCATCCATATTGTCTCAGTCTTAGGATGGAAAGCTATGGCCCTCCATTTTGGGGGCTTCCCATAGCTGGAGCCATCTGTGGGCCATGCATCTTTGGGCATAGGGCCTCTTCCTTCCCAATAAGGACCCTCTGGTACTAATGGTTCTAAAGTGAATTCTTCCTGCTTTTCAATAGTATACGTCACTGGTCCCAATAAGCATTGGAGTTCTTCACTCGAGGGACTACTACAGAGGGTGCTACACTGCTGAAGGTAAGCACCCCACTTGACCAGTATGGGTGTTTGTGTCACACCACTCCTTGGCTTTTGGGTCCAATCTCGTACTCGCCAAATGAAATGATGGGATGGGTGGTTATTACCTTTATTGGGGCCATTCCACGGATGGATTCTGTAGCCAGTAAGGCATGATACATGGCAGCCAATTGTTTTTTTCTATCAAGGTGTATTGTAACTCTGCCCCTTTCCAGAGTTGCACCAGAATCCAATAAGTTTGCGAGTTCATTCAAACCACTGCCAGAGACCCCAGCCATAACTGCCTTCAGTCACATGAACGTCTAGCTCACAGGGCCTCAAGGGGTCTATCACACTCAAGGCCTGCACGGCCTTGACTGCCCATCTTGCTGTAGTAAAGACAGATGCATAAGTCTCATCCCAGTTCCACCTGACACCCTTTCATACCAACTGGTATAAGGGCTTCAGAATTTGTGCCAGGTGCAGGATAAATATTCTCCAGTACCTAGAAGACCCAAAAACTCCTGTAACAATGCCACAGTTGTAGGAGCAGACTACCCCTAAGAATTTGACTGGCCAACCAGGTCCCTGAACCTTGGTGCTGTTCACAGCCCATCTGTTCACCTGTAGATGTTGCAGCAGTCTATGTGCTGCACCTTCTAGATCTGAAAGAGAATCAGATGTGAGCATGATATGATCAATCCAATGGTACAGCCACACCATTGGCAGTTTCTCCTGTGTTGCCAACTGGGCTACAAGTCCATGACAGATGGTGGTGCTGTGGAGGTATCTCTGTGGAAAGATGGTGAAAGTCCATTGCCGTCCTTCCCACAAGATCTACCACATAATGGTATGTTCTTAGTTTGTGGCTGACAGTATCCCTAAGGTCTGCAATAGAGGGGACAGCATCATGCATAGTGGGTTTGACTTCATTCAGTTTTCTGTAATCCATGGTCATATGCCAGGAGCCATTCGGCTTTTTTACTGGCCACACTGGGGGATTGAAAGGACTATGAGTGGGCTTTAAAATACCCATGTTTTCCAGTTCCTGGAGGGTTTCTCCAATTTCTTTACAGCCTCCAGGCAATTTGTACTGTTTGGTATTAGTCACATACCAAGGCACAGGCAAAGCTATGGGTGGGTGACTAGCATGTCCCCTCAGAACTGCCTTAACCACACATATTCTCAGTCTGAACTCACCTGCAGTGGTCTGCAACCACAGACCCTGTAGGATATCAATCCCAAAAATACATTTGGGAATGGGAGAGATATACACAGTATACTCTTTTGGGGGGTAGATGCCCTATTCCCAAAGGGATTTGAGCTTGTTTCACTGATAGCCTTACCCTGTATCTACCTATGATAGTGGGGGTCCTGGGGAACTGCTCAGGGTTACCAGGAATCATTGAACATTCAGCCTCTGTGTCCACCAGAGCCAGGACACATTGTATGTTCACTGGGGACCAATGGAATCTATTTCAACATGTGGACTCCAGTACCCCCCTGGACCCTCAGGGCAGATACCTCAACCTTCCCCTCAGTCAAACTGTGTTCCCAATCATCTTCCTGTGTGGTATCGAGTGAGTTTGGCTCACTCTCCAGCAGGAAGTCTTGCAAACAAACAGGTTGGACTTATGGCTCTGTCTCTGACCTCTGCCTCTTTGGTCTTAATGGCTGGGAATGCTGCTCTGGTTTCAGTTGTTGCCATAGCTCTAGTAAGATCCTATTTGACCTCCCATCTAATTTCCTTCCACCTGCTCTTGCCAGTATCAACCCACGTCTGGGTCCTCATAACTTTCATAGGGCCCTTTAAATTCTTCTTGTGAGTAGCAGACCTTATTTCTTTCCATGTTCTCATTGATTCAGCCTCTCCTAAGTCTGCTACTGTATATGTCACCTTGCTTATGGGCTGCCCCCAAGTGAGGTAAAAGAATGTCCACTAGAGACCCAAAGAGGGATGTAGGAGCCATTTGAAGTACAATGTTTCTCATCCCAGTAGTGAAAATCTCTTCATCTGAGCCATAATTCTCTGGACTATAGATGGCATTTCTTATGCCTAGCTCTCGTGACACCTGTTGAATTTCAGCATACATCTGCCATATAACAGGAGAGGATGGTATGTCCCCTGATTGGGAGACAAAGCATGAGTGCAGCCATAAGCCAATCAAGGATGGGGTGACTCCCTGCAGTCTGATGTGCATTTTGTAATAGCTGCCTCAAGGCGGGCTGCATTGTCAGGGAAGCCAGCTTTCCCATCTCTGATCCAGACAGAATAATTCCATCCATCCCTAAATCCCACAGACATAGGAGCCAAGCTGATATTGACTCTGAGGGCTTCTGCCTAAACCAGGAGCCCAAATCCACCAGCTTAGACTGAGTATAGGGGTGGACCATAGAGTGCTCCAAGACCTGGGGAGGGAGCTGCACCTCTCCTGGAGGAACTCTCAGTTGCTGTGTCTTTATTTTCCTTACAACCAGTGGGTGTGCTTTCAATAGAGGAGGGGTCAGTGCTTCCAACACCACCCTTACATTCTTCCCCAACCCCTCCATTTCCAGGGCTGATGGCACTTTTTCCTCCACTCCAGAGTGCCTTGTCTGCTTAATGGCACTGCACAGCCAGCATTCTTGTGCTGCCTCCTCTCACATCAATGCCATTTCATTCTTTAATGAATCCACAGCAGTTTGCAGTTCACGTTCTTATGCTGCCATTTCTTGTGTCTTTCAGGAACATGTTCTTCTCATCTGTGGACTCTTTTAATGCTGTGAGGAGCAGCCAACCCACAGTTACTGCTGCCTCATGGGCACTCTGTTTCTCAAAAGACCTACTTACTATACCAAGGGTGACCCTTACGGCCAAGGGTATCACCTCCACTTGCCTCCAGCCCTGGGCTGAGGCCCAGCCCTATTGGAGGCAAGCCACCTCAGACCACATACCCACTGGGGGACAATTGACTCTCTCTCTCTCTCCCCATTCATAGGGGCAGCCCACTGTAGCACCCATCCCATAAGGCCAACTTGTTCTTTTACTGGTCAACAACGAATCCTGCCAACGTGAGTTGTCTTCCTAATGGGTTTCAGCCATGGAGAAGTTCACTATGGATTCAATAAGACCAAAAAATGACAATGGAACCTTCTTGGGATGAAAAGGTTTATTACCCAGCTTGTTCTCCTAGTGATAGGTCAAACACTAGAATTATGTCACATCCAACAATCTGCAGGTCTGTAATCCTCCTTCATCTATGCCTCTGCCCAGACCAATGGGCAGAGCTCTTTATATAGTGACTTAGTCAATAATAGCTTATTGCCTATGGGTGTGAAAGCAGTAATCTAGCAGCAGGCCAGTTGCATTATCAAGTAGTTTGGTTTCAGGTGAGGATCCTGGCCATAGGAACCTTCACTTTAGCCACATGTACATTGGTCCATTTCTAGACTTTCTCCTTTGTTCCAGTCCACTCATCTGCTTCTCTGTTTATGGACTACCATGACACTGTTTTAGTTATGGGAATTTTATAGCATATTTTACTATCTAGTAAGGACAGTCTCTGCTTACACCCTCCCCTCCCCCTGTCCAGGGATTTCATAGTTATTTCAACAGATTTCACTTGCAAATAAACTTTAGGATTGTATTCCTCTCTCCAGTGGGGGAAAATATTTGGACAGAAGGTATATGAGAACTCTGTAGTTTCCACTCTATTTTGCCTGTGAACCCAAAACTATTCTAAAAAATAGTTAAAGAAACAACTTGTTAGAATGGATTGTGCTGAATTTATATATTAATTTGGGAAAAATTGTCATCTATATGATATTAATGTGCTCTCCAAGAGTAAAGTCTGTCTTTTCATACTTTGATGATTTTGGGGAGGATTGTAAAGTTATCCTTAGTATTCTCAGATATTCAGTCTTTAATGTTGCTATTGTAAATGAATTATCTCTTCCATTATATTTTCTAAGAGGATGTGCTTATACATTTCTTAGAGTAAGTAGCTCAAGGAAATGAATCATAACCTAGTTATGAATCATAGTTAGCGGGTAATGAATGAATGCTAGAAAAAACCACAAACCTTTGAATATACATGCAGAGCTAGAGGTGTTCATATTTGTGTGTACTTTCCTAAAGAGTTTCATATGACCTACAAAGAGGTAGTTTTAACTTCATCTTTCCAACCTTTTTGTCTCTTATTTTTGCTTGCCTAACTGCATTGACTACCTCCCTACAATGTTAAATAGTAGTGGATAAAATAGACATTTTGTCTTGTTTCTGATCTTAGTAGGAATCTCTCAAATGCTTCTCCAGTAAGTAACATGTTGGCTTTAAAACTTGTTTGTATAATCATCTCAATAAAGTATTTCATATGCATATTTTCTTTAAAAATCGGGAATAGGTATTGAATTTTGTCAAGAGCCTGTAGAAAACTGTGGAACTATGATTTTTCTACTTAGACTGTTAATATGATGAATTAGATTAAGAATCCTTTTATCTATGGGATAAGTCCCTCTTGGTGTTTTTTACTGTGCTGTTGGGCTCTACTTGCTATCTCATTCATAATTTTTGCAGTTATTCTTAAGTGAAAAGTTTTTTTGTGTGCTTTTATTAGGCTTAGGTATCAGTGCTAAACTTGCATCACAAAACAAGTTTTGTTTTTTTTTTATTCTATCCTCTGAAACAATTTGGACAACCTTGGGATAATTTGGTGTTTGAATTGTCAGAGTTGCCTTTTGAAAGCATCTGGTCCTGGAGGTTCTTCCTGGATTACTTCTTTAGTAAATGTAACTATTTCTTCTAGAAATTGGTCTGCTTAAGCTTTCCGCCCCTATGAAGGGCGACATTGCTATAAGGAAACACTTTAAAATGAATAAGCTCATGCATATCCTCCAATTCAAATCCAGCACAACAGAGACGTTCCTCACCTTTCATTATTCTGCATTTCAATTTTCCTTCTCTCACAATAAAAAATATGAGCTCCCAACATCAGTATTTTCACTCATGATTTTCAAACTAAAACACAGCTCCAATTCTCTTAACCTAACAGACCATGGATTTCTATTTGGGGAGGGTTAGAAACACCTTTTAGAATCTGATGTGAGTACTAAACTCTTTAGAAAAATATACACAAATATGAATACCTCTAGCTCTGTATATATATTCAAAGGTTTGTGTTTTCTCTAACGTTCATTATACCCTAGCAATGGACCCTAGGTTAAGATCATTTCCTTGAACTACTAACTCTAAGAAATATCTTGATCAAGAGAGGATTCAGTCATTAGATGGAGAGTTGTACTAGATAATTTTAAGATATTACTCAACCCAAGATTCTAATCTAGAACATTTAGCTAAATGGCTTTAAAAAATCAGCAAAAGAGATTGACTAAGCATTTATGGATTACTTATCCAAGTAACCAGTGCTAAAGGAATTCATGAATTAAAAAATGGCACCTAAGAGATTCTTCTAGGTAAGAGGTTTTTAAAATATAACTCTCCAAGAATTTCAGCTTTTTCTACACATCGAGAATTATTTTTCAGTGAATCAAATGAAATATACATATAACTCCTTGTTTTAAAATCTTGTATTTCATCTTTGAAAGTTAAAAAAAATCACATTTTGATTATTTAAATTATTTTCTTTATTGAAGTGTAGTTGACAAACAATATCACAATGGTTTCAAAAACACAATATAGTGATTTGTAAATTATTTTAAATAGATAATAAAAACATGAGTTTTGAGAAATTCCAAAAGTACTAAACAATGTACTGTGAAGGCCCAAAGTCAGTAGGAGGGACATAATTAAGATCAGAGCATAAATTTTAAAAATTGAGAAGAATAAAACAACAGAAAGAATCAATGAAAGCAAGAACTGGTTCTTTGAGAAAATAGACAAAACAGATAAACCCCTAGACAGACTTATCAAGAAAAAAAGAGTCCACACACATAAACAGAATCAGAAATGAGAAACAGATAAACCCCTAGACAGACTTATCAAGAAAAAAAGAGTCCACACACATAAACAGAATCAGAAATCCCTTTAAGATCAGGAACAAGACAAGGAAGCGCACTCTTCCCGCTGTTATTCAACATAATACTGGAGGTGCTAGCCATGGCAATCAGACAACACAAAGAAATAAAAGGCATCCAGACTGGCAAGGAAGAAAACTGTCCCTGTTTGCAGATGACATTTTCTCATTTCTGCAGACACCACAGATATACAAAGAATTATTAGAGAATACTATGAAAAATTATATGCTAACAAACTGGTAACTTAGAAGAAATGGACAACTTGCTAGAAAAATACAACTTTCCAAGGCTGACCCAGAAAGAAACAGAAAATCTGAACAGACCAATTACCAGCAACGAAATTGAATTGGTAATCAAAAATCTCCCTAAGAACAAAACCTCTAGAACAGACAGCTTCACTGCTGAATTTTATCAAACATTTAGTGAAGACCTAATACCATCCTCCTTAAGGTTTTCCAAAGAGTGGAAGAAGAGAGAATACTCCCAAACTCATTGCATGAGGCCAGCATCAGTCTAATACCAAAACCAAGCAAAGACTCCACAAAAAAAAAGGAAATTATAGACCAATATGCCTGAATGAACACAGATGAAAAAATATTCAACAAAATATTAGCAAACCGAATTAAAAAATACATCAAAAATATCATCCATGATGATCAAGTAGGTTCATCCCAGGGGTGCAAGCATGGTACAACACTCGAAAATCCATCAACATTACCCACCACATCAATGAAAAGAAGGACAGAAACCACATGAACATCTCCATAGATGCTGAAAAAGCATTTGACAAAATTTAACATCCATTCATGATAAAAACTCCCAACAAAATAGAGAGCAACTCTATTTTGTTTAGAGAGCAACTCTAACAACATATAGAGGTATAGAGAGCAACTACCTCAACATAATAAAGGCCACATATAAGAAACCCACAGCCAACATTATTAACAGTGAGAAACTGAAAACTTTTCCTTTAAGATTGAGAACAAGACAAGGATGCCCACTCTTCCCACTGTTATTCAAGATAGTACTGGAGGTGCTAGCCACGGTAATCAGACAACACAAAGAAATAAAAGGCATCCAGGCTGGCAAGGAAGAAGTTAAATTGTCCCTGTTTGCAGATGACATGATATTTTGTTCATAAAAAACCCTAAAGAATTCACACCAAAACTACTAGATCTAATATCTGAATTCAGTAAAGTTGCGGGATACAAAATTAATACACAGAAATCTGTGACATTCCTATATACTAACGATGAACTAGCATAAAGGGAACTCAGGAAAACAATTCCATTCACAGTTGCATCAAAAAGAATATCTAGGAATAAACCTAACCAAGGAAGTGAAAAACCTATTCTCTGAAAACTACAAGAAACTCATGAGAGAAATAAAAGAAGACACCAATAAATGGAAATACATCCCTTGCTCATAGATAGGAAGAATTAATATTGTCAAAATGGCCATCCCGCCTAAGTAATCTACAGATTCAATGCAATTCCTATCAAAATACCAACAGCATTCTTCAATGAACTAGAGCAAATCATTCTAAAATTCATATGGAATCACAAAAGATCCCGAATAGCCACAGCAATCCTGAGAAAGAAGAATAAAGCTGGGAGGGTTATGCTCCCCAACTTCAAGCTCTACTACAAAGCCACAGTAATCAAGACAATTTGTACTGGCACAAGAACAGACCCATAGACCAATGGAACAGACTAGAGAACCCAGATATAAACCCAAGCATATATGGTCAATTAATATATGATAAAAGATCCACAGACATACAATGAGGAAATGACAGCATCTTCAACAGTAGGTGTTGGCAAAACTGGACACCTATGTGCAAGAGAATGAGACTGGGTTATTGTTTAACCCTATACACAAAAGTAAACTCAAAATGGATCAAAGACCTGAATGTAAGTCATGAAACCTTAAAACTCTTAGAAGACAACATAGGCAAAAATCTCCTGAATATAAGCATGAGCAATTTCTTTCTGAACACATCTCCTCAAGCAAGGGAAACAAAAGCAAAAATGAACACATGGGACTACATCAAACTAAAAAGTTTCTGTATGGCAAAGAACACCATCAACACAACAAAAAGGCATCCTACAGTATAGGAGAATATATTTGTAAATGACATATATGACAAGCGGTTAACATCCAAAATATATAAAGAACTCACACCACTCAACATCCAAAAAGCAAATAACCCAATTAAAAAATGGGCAGAGGATATGAAGAGACAATTCTCCAAAGAAGAAATTCAGATGGCTAACAGACACATGAAAAGCTGCTCCACATTACTAATCATCAGGGAAATGCAAATTAAAACCACAGTGAGATATCAACTCACACCAGTAAGGATGGCCAGCATCAAAAAGACTAAGAACAACAAATGCTGGCGAGGATGTAGAGAAAGGGGAACCTTCCTACACTACTGCTGGGAATGTAAGCTAGTTCAACCATGGTGGAAAGCAATATGGAGGTTCCTCAAAAAACTAAAAATAGAAATGCCATTTGACCCGGGAATCCCACTCCTTGGAATATACCCAAAGAACACAAGTTCTCAGATTCACAAAGACATATGCACCCCTATGTTTATCGCAGCACTATTTACAATAGCCAAGATATGGAAGCAACCTAAGTGTCCATCTGTAGATGAATGGATAAAGAAGAGGTGGTAGATATACACAATGGAATATTATTCAGCCATAAGGAAGGAACAAATCCTACCATTTGCAACAATATGGATGGAGCTGGAGGACATTATGTTCAGTGAAATAAGCCAGGTGGAGAAATACAAGTGCCAAATGATTTCCCTCATTTGTGGAGTATAAAACAATGAAGCAAAACTGACAGAACAAAACAGCAGCGGTCTCACAGACTCCAAAAAAGGGACTAGTGGTTACTAAAGGAGAGGGGTGTGGAGGGAAGATGGGGAGGAAGGGAGTAGGGGATTGAGGGGTATTATGTTTAGTACACATGGTGTGGGGGTCATGGGGAAAATAGTGTAGCACAGAGAAGGAAAACAGTGAATCTGCGGCATCTTACTACACTGATGGACAGTGACTGCATTGGGGTATGGGTGAGAACTTGATGATATGGGTAAATGTAGTAACCACATTGTTTTTTCATGTGAAACCTTCGTAAGAGTATATATCAATAACAACTTAAAAAACATAATAATGTACTGTGAAAATTGCCTCCCTTCAATATGTCACTTGCAGCCAGATTCTGTCTCCAGCCCCAGAGGAAACTACCATGGCCATTTCATACATTTTTCTGAAGTATTTCCAACAAATATGTACATATCTTCATTTCATGAACATACACTCCACACACATACAAATACACAAATGGAAGCATAGCATACTGTTTTATACCTTGATGTTTTTCACTTACCAATGTATCTTGGAAATAGTTTTATATTAATACACAGTGTTATTTCTAAAGAGGTCCTTCAGTTTTTAATGACTGAACAGTATTCCTCTGAATAGATTACCATAATATAATATTACACAAAAAATTGCCACAATAAAATAATTCTCCTGTTGATGGATATTTAAGTTGCATCCATCAGGAATGCAACCTAAGGAATTTTACACATGAATATCTGTGCCTAAGTTCATATATACCTAAGGTATGTATATTCCTAAAGTGGGTCATTTAATTTAAAAGCAAACTTTTCATACTCATTTGGCAATTAAATACATTAAGTATATTTCAAATCCTGAGATATGAAGAATTGAAACTTTCAGGTTTTTAAATGTATTAATGTTCTGTTGCTCAAGCGATGACTTGCAATTCTATACCTAAATTTTTAATTCAGATTTGGAACACTATATACTATCAACACAAATCTAACTCAGATTTAGGCCCATTCCTATGAAGATAAATGTTAAGATTTAGTAAATACCAGTGGGCGTGCTATGGTTTATTGAATTTTCTCATCAATTGACCTTTTTAGTCAGAAAGCCCTGTATTTCAACTATTGAAGTTTTTAAAATGTGTTAGCTTCCTACTTTTAATCCAATTAACAACTTTTAAGAATCTTCACACACCTTAAAATTAAGTCTAACTGTATTTTACTGTGTAAATTATAGGACCTTTACTAAATCTCTACAGACTAAAAGGTCATAGAATGAAAATTGTTTCACTAAATATTTTGTTAGCATTTTGTTTTCTCATGATACACCTCTGCCACCTAAAAGTAGAATAACCCATAGTTTACTGAGGACTTAGGAAGTTAGTTAACTTTCACTTACACATTTAAAATTCTTTTCACACCCATTCAGTCTGTCTGAAAAGTCAGTTCACAGAATTAACTCTCTGAAAATACTAAAGAAGTACTAAGAATGATGCTATGAAAAGATTTCTACTCTCTGTAACTGTCAAAGTAGATAAAAAACTAATATAAGATGGATTAGAGATGGGGGCGTGAGAGGAGAGATAGAAGCTTCCTCCTAAAACTGGATACAATTAGAAAATATAGTTGGCGTACCTAATCCTGAGAGAGCAACAGAAAGAGGACGGCGTCAGACTGCACACACCTGGAGAAAAGAGCAGACCTTACTGAACGGGGTAACGTACCAGAGCTGTGGCTCTGCGGAACCTGAGCCCTTCCCCAACCCCAGCTCATCGGCAGGAGGAAGAGAAATGGAGCAGGGAGGGAGTGGAGGGCTTGGGACTGATGAATACCTAGCTCCGGAGATCTGCTCTGGGAGCACACACCTACATTTCATGGTGCTTTCATGAGACTCGCATGACTACCGGGTTAGAAAGTTAATACAGGCAGAGTTCCAGGGGAGACTGGGATTCTGGCCACTGTGGAAAGCAGGGATCCATATCCAGTTGCTCTGGGACAAAAACTTATACCTGTGTGCCCGGACGACTGGCTCAGGCAGTAGAGACAGGTACAGCAGCCGGGAGGCAGGGAACAGCTCTTTCCTCCACCCAGGCACCAATACCGCTCCCCTGTGACCCCAACATTGCTTCAGGGGCTCAGCAGTTCCAGAATAGAGCTTCTAGACACTAGAGGGCACCATACACAAACATGAAACACCAAAGGAATCTTGTCCAGAGTAAAATTATTAATACAACTCCTGAGAAAGATTTAAATGATATGGACCTTGTGACTCTTCCTGAAAGGGAGTTCAAAATAAAAATCATCAACATTCTAATGGAGGTACGGAAAGACATCCAAGAACTCAGGAATGAATTCAGGTCAGAGATCCAGTCATTGAAGAACACAATGGAGGGTATTAAAAGCAGGTTGGATACGGTGGAGGAGACAATAAATGAAATAGAAACTAGAGAAGAGGAATAAAAGGAGCTGAGGCACAAAGAGAATAAAGGATCTCTAAGAATGAAAGAATACTGAGAGGACTGTGTGACCAATCCAAGCAGAACAATATTTGCATTATAGGGATACCACAAGAAGAAGAGAGAGAAAAAGGGATAGAGTCTTTGAGGAAGTAGTAGCTGAAAACTTTCCCAATGTGGGGAAGGAGATAGTCTCTCAGGCCATGGAGAGCCACAGATCTCCCAAAATAAGGGACCCAAGAAAGATGACACCAAGACACATAGTAATTAAAATGTGTTAATTTTAATTAAGGACAGACTGTTAAAAGCAGCCAGAGACAGAAATAAGATCACATACAAAGGAAAGCCCATCAGGCTAACATCAGACTTCCCAGCAGAAACATTACAGGCCAGAAGGGAGTGGCATGATGTGTTTAATGCCATGAAGCAGAAGGGCCTGGAACCAAGATTACTTTATCTGGCAAGATTATCATTTAAATTTGAAGGAGGGATTAAACAATTACCAGATAAGCAATAGCTGAGAGAATTTACCTCCCAAAAACAATCTCTACAGTCTATTTTGGAAGGACTGCTATAGATGGAAGTGTTCCTAAGGTTGAAAAGCTGTCACCAGAGGTAATAAAACCACAGTAAAAAAACTAGAACAGCTAATTATGAAGCAAATGCAAAATTAAATTAACTATTCCTAAAGACAATCAAGGGATAGACAAAAAGTACAGAATTTGATACCTAATATATAAAAAATGAAGGAGGAAGAAAAAGGAGAAATAGAAAAGAACCTTTAGATTCTGTTTGTAACAGGATACTAAGAGAGTTAAGTTAGACTCTTAGATAGTAAGGAAAGTAACCTGGAACCTTAGGTAACCACGAATCTAAAGCCTGAAATGGCAATAAGTACATACCTATCGATAATCACCCTAAATGTAAATGGACTGAATGCACCAATCAAAAGACACAGAGTAACAGAATGGATAAAAAAAACAAGACCCATCTATATTCTGCTTACAAGAGACTCACTTCAAACCCAAAGACATGCACAGACTAACAGTCAAGGGATGGAAAAAGATATTTCATGCAAACAATAGGGAGAAAAAAGCAGGTGTTGCAGTACTAGTAGCAGCCAAAATAGACTTCAAAACAAAGAATGTAACAAGAGATAAAGAAGGACATTACATAATGATAAAGGGCTCAGTCCAACAAGAGGATATAACCATTATAAATATATATGCACCCAACACAGGAGCACCAGCATATGTGAAACAAATACTAACAGAACTAAAGGAGGAAATAGAATGCAATGCATTCATTTTAGGAGACTTCAACACACCATTTACTCCAAAGGACAGATCCACCAGACAGAAAATAAGTAAGGACACAGGCACTGAACAACACACTAGAACAGATGGACCTAATAGACATCTATAGAACTCGACACCAAAAAGCAACAGGATACACATTCTTCTCAAGTGCACATGGAACATTCTCCAGAATAGACCACATACTAGGCCACAAAAAGAGCCTCAGTAAATTCAAAAACATTGAAATTCTACCAATCAACTTTTCAGATGACAAAGGTATAAAACTAGAAATAAATTGTACAAAGAAAGCAAAAAGGCTCACAAACACATGGAGGATTAACAACACGCTCCTAAATAGTCAATGGATCAACGACCAAATTAAAATGAAGATCCAGCAATATATGGAAACAAATGACAACAACAACACAAAGCCCCAACTTCTGTGGGATGCAGTGAAAGCAGTCTTAAGAGGAAAGTATATAGCAATCCAGGCATATTTAAAGAAGGAAGAACAAACCCAAGTGAATACTCTAATGTCACAATTATCAAAATTGGAAAAAGAAAAACAAATGAGGCCTAAAGTCAGCAGAAGGAGGGACATAATAAAGATCAAAGAAGAAATAAATAAAATTGAGAAGAATAAAACAACAGAAAAAAATCAATTAAACCAAGAGCTGGCTCTTTGAGAAAATAAACAAAATAGATAAGCCTCTAGCCAGACTTATTAAGAGAAAAAGAGAATCAACACACATCAACAGAATCAGAAACAAGAAAGGAAACATCATGATGGACCCCACAGAAATACAACGAATTACTAGAGACTACTATGAAAACCTATATGCTAAGAAGCTGGAAAACATAGAAGAAATGGACAACTTCTTAGAAAAATACAACCTTCCAAGACTGACCAAGGAAGAAACACAAAATCTAAACAAACCAATTACCAGCAAAGAAACTGAAGTGGTAATCAAAAAACTACCCAAGAACAAAACCCCCAGGCCAGATGGATTTACCTCGGAATTTTATCAGACATACAGAGAAGATATAATACCCATTCTCCTTAAAGTTTTCCAAAAAATAGGAGAGGAGGGAATACCCCTAAACTCATTCTATGAAGCCAACATCACCCTAATACCAAAACCAGGTAAAGACCCTACCAAAAAAGAAAATTACAGAGCAATATCCCTGATGAACGTACATGCAAAAATACTCAAAATATTAGCAAACCGAATTCAAAAATACATCAAAAGGATCATACACCATGACCAAGTGGGATTCATCCCAAGGATGTAAGGATGGTACAACATCCAAAAGTCCATCAACATCATCCACCACATAAACAAAAAGAAGGACAAAAACCACACGATCATCTCCATAGATGCTGAAAAAGCATTCAACAAAATTCAGCATCCATTCATGATAAAAACTCTCAACAAAATGGGTATAAAGGGCAAGTACATCAACATAATTAAGGCCATAGATGACAAACCCACAGCCAACATCATACTGAACAGTGAAAAGCTGAAAGCTTTTCCTTTGAGATCGGGAACAAGACAGGGATGCCCACTCTCCCCACTGTTATTCAACATAGTACTGAGGTCCTAGCCACAGCAATCAGACAAAACAAAGAAATGGAAGGAATCTAAATTGGTAAAGAAGAAATTAAACTGTCACTATTTGCAGATGACACAATATTGTACATAAAAAACCCTAAAGACTCCACTCTAAAACTACTAGAACTGATAATGGAATACAGCAAAGTTGCAGGATACAAAATTAACACACAGAAATCTGTGGCTTTCCTATACACTAATAATGAACTAATAGAAAGAGAAATCAGGAAAACAATTCCATTCACAATTGCATCAAAAAGAATAAAATACTTAGGAATAAACCTTACCAAGGAAGTGAAAGACTTATACCCTGAAAACTGTAAGACACTCTTAAGAGAAATTAAAGAGGACACTAACAAATGGAAACTCATCCCATGCTCATGGCTAGGAAGAATTAATATCGTCAAAATGGCAATTCTGCCCAAAGAAATATACAGATTTGATGTAATCCCTATCAAATTACCAACAACATTCTTCAATGAACTAGAACACATCGTTCAAAAATCCATATGGAAACACCAAAGACCCCGAATAGCCAAAGCAATCCTGAGAAGGAAGAATAAAGTGGGGGGGATCTCACTCCCCAACTTCGAGCTCTACTACAAAGCCACAGTAATCAAGACAGTTTGGTACTGGCACAAGAACAGAGCCACAGACCAGTGGAACAGAACAGAGACCCCAGATATTAACCCAAACATGTATGGTCAATTAATATCTGATAAAGGAGCCATGGACATACAGTGGGGAAATGACAGTCTCTTCAACAGAAGGTGCTGGCAAAACTGGGCTACATGTAAGAGAATGAAACTGGATCACTGTCTAACCCCATACACAAAAGTAAATTTGAAATGGATCAAAGACTTGAACATAAGTCATGAAACCATAAAACTCTTAGAAAAAACATAGGCCATAATCTCTTGGACATAAACATGAGTGACTTCTTCATGAACATATCTCCCTGAGCAAGGGAAACAAAAGCAAAAATGAACAAGTGGAACTATATCAAGCTGAAAAGCTTCTGTACAGCAAAGGACACCATCAATAGAACAAAAAGGTACCCTACAGTATAGGAGAATATATTCATAAATGACAGAACCGATAAAGCGTTGACATCCAAAATATATAAAGAGATCATGCACCTAAAGAAACAAAAAGCAAATAATCCAATTAAAAAATGAGCAGAGGAGCTGAACAGGCAGTTCTCCAAAGAAGAAATTCAGATGGCCAACAGATACATGAAAAGATGCTCCACATCACTTGTCATCAGAGAAATGCAAATTAAAACCGCAATGAGATATCACCTCACACCAGTAAGGATCGCCACCATCCAAAAGACAAATGTTGGTGAGGTTGTGGAGAAAGGGGAAACGTCCTACACTGCTGGTGGGAATGCAAATTAGTTCCACCATTGTGGAAATCAGTATGGAGGTTCCTCAAAAAGCTCAAAATAAATACCATTTGACCCAGGAATTCCACTTCTAGGAATTTACCCTAAAAAGGCAGCACTCCAGTTTGAAAAAGACAGATGCACCTCTATGTTTATCGCAGAACTGTTTACAATAGCCGAGAAATGGAAGCAACCTAAGTGTCCATCAATAGATGAATGGATAAAGAAGATGTACATATACACAATGGAATTTTATTCAGCCATAAGAAGGAAACAAATCCTACCATTTGCAACAACATGGATGGAGCTAGAGGGTATTATGCTCAGTGAAATAAGCCAGGCAGAGAAAGACAAGTACCAAATGATTTCACTTATCTGTGGAGTATAAGAACAAAGAAAAACTGAAGGAATAAAACAGCAGCAGAATCACAGAACCTAAGAATGGACTAATGGTTACCAAAGGGAAAGGGACTGGGCAGGAGTGGTAAGAAGAGAGAGATAAGGGCAGGGAAAAAGAAAGGGGGCCTTACGATTAACATGTATAATCTGGTGGGGGAGCATAGGGAGGGATGTGCCACACAGAGAAGACAAGTAGTGAGACTACAGCATCTTACTACGCTGATGGACTGTGACTGTAATGGGGTTTGTGGTGGTGGGGACTTGGTGAAGTGGGGAGTCTAGTAACCATAATGTTCTTCATGTAATTGTAGATTAATGATAATAAAATGAATATAAATAAATAAATAAATAAATAAATAAAAACTAATATATACCCCAACACTATACATTTAGTAAAAAATCATTTTGTACACTTAAAAATGGTGCATTTAATTTTATGTAAAGTATACCTCAATAAAGCTGATTTTAGTAAGAGTTACAGGAATGATTAATAGTAAGAATCTTTATGGCTGAATGCAATGAAACCATTTAAAATTTTTTTAAAAGAATAAAAGACAATCCCAGATCATGACTTGCACTTCATTACCCTAAGTTTTCAGTGTCCTTTAATATGGAATGTCCTTCTTTAATTTTCATGACACTGGAACTTGTGAAGCAAACAGATCAGTAACTTTGTAGAATACCTTTCATTTGGGGGTTATGTGTTTTCCCCACAATTAAAGTCAAATTATATATATTGTGTGGAATGCCACAAAAGTGGTATTGTCCTTAATGCATCATTGTCAGGGAGCCCATGATGTCTTTTAGTACTATAGCTGGTGACTTTAACTGCTCACATGTTTGAGGGGTGACTACCAGGTTTTTTCAGTGTGAAACTACAACACCTCTCCCTTTTTTGATTAGCTAGTGTCTGGCAGGGGCAGACTCTGTTGTTCTTTTTTTTTAAATCGAAGCATTGTTGATATACAATCTTATATTGGTTTCATGTATACAACAGTTATTCCTCAAACTTTTATCCACTAGTTTTAGCACTTGAGTCTTACTACTCTCATGGTTGCCACATGGCAACTTACAGGTTTATTTACATTTAGATATTTAATCCACCTGTAATTTATATTAATGAAGTATGAAGCAAGGGTCTACATTTTTTCTCCCAAGAGGTTAACTGTGCCATCTTTTGTCCTTTTCTACCAAAATATGATTTTTCCCATATAAATTCTCATACTTTGATCTGTCGCAGACACTATTCTTATGTATGTACACTCCATGTGATCTTAGAAACAATTTCATCCAGTCCCTCCAACCCCCCATCTTGCAGTCATCATAAGCAGTTTACAAAACCCTCTTTTCTCTGCATGAGAATTCGAACTTTCATCAAATTTCTAGCTGCTCCTCTGGCACCCTGACGATACGTCAACTCTGTTGTTATACTTGCCCTTAAATGATTGTTAAAAGTGATTGATAAATTGCACTGACTGGAAGAAACTATATGATGGGGACACCCTATTTTGAAGTTTCTGAGGGCAGTGTTGTAAGTAGGCACGTCTTACAGTAACTTTGGAAGCTATGCCTATGGAGTTGTTACAAGTGACATTGGGTACTAATGTATAAACTTTTAAAGCCAGGCAGCTTCTGCACTTGCACACTGTGAAGCTCAACACCTTGCACCTACATCATACTGTTGTGTGGATTGCTACACCCTCTGTGGAATGTCTAGCACTGCAAGTTCCTTCTGAGTATGATGCTAAATGTGGACTAATCTTTTTTTTTTTTTTTGAGAGGGCATCTCTCTTATTTATTGATCAAATGGTTGTTAACAACAATAAAATTCAGTATAGGGGGGTCAATGCTCAATGTACAATCATTAATCCATCTCAAGCCTAATTCTCATCAGTCTCCAATCTTCTGAAGCATAACGAACAAGTTCTTACATGGTGAACGAATTCTTACATAGTGAATAAATTCTTACATGGTGAACAGTACAAGGGCATTCATCACAGAAACTTTCGGTTTTGATCACGCATTATGACCTATAACCAATCAGGTCAAATATGAATATTCGTTTGATTTTCGTACTTGATTTATATGTTGATCCCACATTTCTCCCTCTATTATTATTATTATTATTATTATTATTATTATTATTTTTAATAAAATGCTGAAGTGGTAGGTAGATGCAAGATAAAGGTAGAAAACATAGTTTACTGCTGTAAGAGGGCAAATGTAGATGATCAGATGATGAGGTGTGTGCCTATGGACTAAGTATTAATCCAGGCTAGACAAGGGCAGCAAGACATCCACAGATGCAGAAGATTTCTCTCAAAGCAGGGGGGGTGAGGTTCTGAGCCTCACCTCTGTTGATCCCCAAATTCTCACCTGATGGCCCCCCTGCGACTGTGTGGACTAATCTTTTAAGTTTGAATGTTGACTGGAAATTTTTAAAATAATATTTTTATTAAGGTATTATAGACTCTCTTATGAAGGTTTCACATGAAAAAACAATATGGTTACTACATTTACCCATATTATCAAGTCTCCACCCATACCCCATTGCAGTCACTGCTCATCAGTGTAGTAAGATGCCGCAGATTCACTATCTGCCTTCTCTGTGCTACACTGTTTTCCCCGCATCCCCTCACACCATGTGTACCAAACATAACACTCCTCAATCCTCTTCTCCCTCCCTCCCAACCCTCCTTCCTACACCACACACCTTCGGTAACCACTAGTCCCTTCTTGGAGTCTGTGAGTCCGCTGATGTTTTGCTCCATCGGTTTTGCTTCATTGTTATACTCCACAAATGAGGGAAATCATTTGGTACTTGTCTTTCTCCACCTGGCTTATTTCACTGAACATATTGTCCTCCAGCTCCATCCATATTGTTGCAAATGGTAGGATTTGTTTTCTTCTTATGGCTGAATAATATTCCGTTGTGTATATGTACTACATCTTCTTTATCCATTCATCTACTGATGGACACTTAGGTTGCTTCCATATCTTGGCTATTGTAAATAGTGCTGTGATATACATAGGGGTGCATATGTCTTTTTTAATTTGAGAACTTGTATTCTTCGGGTAAATTCCAAGGAGTGGGATTTCTGGGTCAAATGATATTTCTATTTTTAGTTTCTTGAGGAACCTCTATATTGCTTTCCCCAATGGTTGAACTAGCTTACATTCCTAGCAGCAGTGTAGGAGGGTTCTCCTTTCTCCCTATCTTCGCCAGCATTTGTTGTTCTTAGTCTTTTTGATGCTGGCCATACTTACTGGTGTGAGGTGGTATCTCACTGTAATTTTAATTTCCCTGATGATTAGTGATGTGGAGCACCTTTTCATGTGTCTGTTGGCCATGTGAATTTCTTCTTTGGAGAACTGTCTCTTCATATCCTCCTCTGCCCCTTTTTTAATTGGGTTATTTGCTTTTTGGGTGTTGAGGGGTGTGAGTTCTTTATATATTTTGGATGTTAAGCCCTGAAACTTTTTAGTTTGATGTAGTCCATGTGTTCATTTTTGCTTTTGTTTCCCTTGCTAGAGGAGTTGTATTCAGGAAGAAGTTGCTCATGTTTATATTCAGGAGATTTTTGCCTATGTTGTCTTCCAAGAGTTTTATGGTTACATGACTTACATTCAGGTCTTTGATCCATTTTGAGTTTACTTCTGTGTATGGGGTTAAACAATAATCCAGTTTCATTCTCTTGCATCATTTCCCCACTGTATGTCCACAGATCCTTTATTATATATTAATTGACCACATATGATTTTTATCTTGGCTCTCTAGTCTGTTCCTTTGGTCTATTTGTACTTGTGCCAGTACAAATTGTCTTGATTACTGTGGCTTTGTAGTAGAGCTTGAAGTTGGGGAGCATACTCCTCCCAGCTTTATTCTTCTTTCTCAGGATTGCTTTGGCTATTCGGGGTCTTTTGTGATTCCATATGAATTTTAGAATGATTTGCTCTAGTTCATTGAAGAATGTTGTTGGTATTTTGATAGGAATTGCATTGAATCTGTAGATTGCTTTAGGCAGGATGGCCATTTTGACAATATTAATTCTTCCTAGCCATAAGCACAGTATATTTCCATTTATTGGTATCTTCTTTAATTTTTCATGAGTTTCTTGTAGTTTTCAGAGTATAGGTCTTTCACTTCCATGGTTAGGTTCATTCTTAGGTATTTTATTCTTTTTGATGCAATTGTGGGTGGAATTGTTCTCCTAATTTCTCTTTCTGCTAGTTAATTAGTGTATAAGAATGCAGCAGATTTCTGTGTGTTAATTTGGTATCCCGCAACTTTGCTGAATTCAGATATTAGATCTAGTAGTTTTGGAGTTGATTCTTTAGGGTTTTTTATGTGCAATATCATGTCATCTGCAGACAGTAACAGTTTTAAGTTCTTCCTTCCAATTTGGATGCCTTTTCTTTGTTTTGTCTGCTTGCTGTGACTAGGACCTCCAGAACGATGTTGCATAAGTAGGGAGAGTGGGCATCCTTGTCTTGTTCCCCATCTTAAAGGAAAAGCTTCCAACTTCTCGCAGTTAAGTATAATGTTGGCTGTGGGTTTGTTATATATGGCCTTTATTATGTTGATGTACTTGTCCTCTATACCCATTTTGCTGAGAGTTTTCATCATCAATGGATGTTGAATTTTGTCGAATGCTTTTTCAGCATCTATGGAGATGATCATGTGGGTTTTGTCCTTTTTGTTGATGTGGTGGATGATGATGGATTTTCGAGTGTTGTACCATCCTTGCATCCCTGGAATAAATCCTATTTGATCATGATGGATGATCTTTTTGGTGTATTTTTGAATTCAGTTTGCTAATATTTTATTGAGTATTTTTGCATCTATGAGGGATATTGGTCTGTAATTTTCTTTTTGTGTGGTGTCTTTGCCTGGTTTTGGTATTAGAGTGATGCTGGCCTTGTAGAATGAGTTTGGAAGTATTCCCTCTTCTACTTTTTGGAAAACTTTAAGGAGGATGCATATTAGGTCTTCACTAAATGTTTCATAGAATTCAGGGTGAACCCATCTATTCCAGGTGTTTTGTTCTTAGGTAGTTTTTTGATTACCAATTCAATTTCATTGCTGGTAATTGGTCTGTTTAGATTTTCTGTTTCTTCCTGGGTCAGTCTTGGAAGGTTGTATTTTTCTGGAAAGCTGTCCATTTCTTCTAGGTTATCCAGTTTGTTAGCATATAATTTTTCATAGTATTCTCTAATAATTCTTTGTATTTCTGTGGTGTCTGTAGTGATTTTTCCTTTCTCATTACTGATTCTGTTCATGTGTGTAGACTCTTTTCTTCTTGATAAGTCTGGCTAGGGGTTTATCTATTTTGTTAATTTTCTCAGTGAACCAGCTCCTGCTTTTGTTGTTTCTATTGTTTTATTCTTGATTTTATTTATTTCTACTCTAGCCTTTATTATGTCCATTCTCCTACTGACTTTGGGACTCATTTGTTTTTCTAGTTCCATTAATTGTGAGTTTAGACTGTTCATATGGGATTGTTCTTCTTTCCTGAGGTAGGCCTGTGTTGCAATATACTTTCCTCTTAGCACAACCTTCGCTGTGTCCCACAGATTTTGCAGTGTTGAATTATTTGTTGTCATTTGTCTCCATATATTGCTTGATCTGTCTTTATTTGGTCATTAATCCATTGGTTATTTAGGAGCATGTTGTGAGGCCTTTGTGTTTGTGGGCTTTCTCATTTTCTTTGCACAATTTATTTCTAGTTTCATACCTTTGTAGTCTGAGAAACTACTTGGTACCATTTCAATCTTTTGAATTTACCAAGGCTTTTTTTTTTTTTTTGTGGCCTACTATATAATCTCTTCTTGAAAATGTTTCATGTGACTTGAGAAGAATGTGTATTCTGCTGTTTTTGGGTGTAGAGTTCTGTGGATGTCTGTTAGGTCCATCTGTTCTAATGTGTTGTTCAGTGCCTCTGTTTCCTTACTTATTTTCTTTGTCTGGTTGATCTGCCCTTTGGAATGAGTGGAGTGTTGAAGTGTCCTAGAATGAATGCACTGCAGCCTATTTCCCCTTTTAATTCTGTTAGTATTTGTTTCACATATGTAGGTGGTCCTCTGTTGGGCCATAGATATTTATAATGGTTATATCTTCTTGTTGATTTTACCCCTTTATCATTATGTAATGTCCTTGTCTCTTGTGACTTTGTTTTGAAGTCTATTTTGTCTGATACAAGTACTGTAACTCCTGCTTTTATATATTAGTTGCATTAAGTATCTTTTTCCATCCCTTCACTTTTAGTCTGTGTATGTTTTGGGTTTAAAGTGAGTCTCTTGTAGGCAGCATAAAGATGGGTCACGGTTTTTTATCCATTCAGTGACTCTATCTTTTGATTGGTGCATTCAGATCATTTACATTTAGGATGATTATCGATAGGTATGTACCTATTACCATTGTAGGCTTTAGATTCATGATTACCAAAGGTTCAAGGTTAACTTCTTTGGTATCTAAGAGTCTAACTCAACTCACTTAGTGTCATATTACAAACACAACCTAAAGGTTCTTTCTACTCCTTTTTCTTCTTCCTCCATTCTTTATATATTAGGTATCGTAGTCTGTATTCTGTCTGTCCCTTGATTGACTTTGAGGGTAGTTGATTTAATTCATTTGCTTAGTAATTAACTGTTCCAGTTTCTTTACTGTGGTTTTATTACCTCTGGTGACAGCTATTAAACCTTAGGAACACTTTCATCTTTAGCTGTCCGTCCAAAATGCACTGTAGGGAGTTTGTGGGAGGTAAATTCTCTCAGCATTTGCTTATCTATAAATTGCTTAATCCCTCCAAATTTAAATGATAATCTTGCTGTATAAAGTATTCTTGGTTTGAGGCCCTTATGCTTCATTGCATTAAATACATCATGCCACTCCCTTCTCGCCTGTAAGGTTTCTGCTGAGAAGTCTAATGATAGCCTGATGGGCTTTCCTTTGTGTGTGATCTTTCTCTGGCTGCTCTTAATACTGTCCCTATCCTTGATCTTTGCCATTTTAATAACTGTATGTCTTGGAGTTGTCTTCCTTGGGTCCCTTGTGTTGAGAGATCTGTGTACCTCCATGGCCTGAGAGACTATCTCCTTTCCCAGCTTGGGGAAGTTTTCAGCAATTACTTCCTCAAAGACACTTTCTTCCCTTTCTCTCTCTCTTCTTCTTGTGGTACCCCTATAATGCAAATATTGCCCCATTTGGATTGGTCACACAGTTCTCTCAATATTCTTTTATTTTTAGAGATCCTTTTTTCTCTCTGTGCCTCAGCTTCTTTGTATTCCTTTTCTCTAGATTATATTTCATTTATCATCTCCTCCACCATATCTAATCTGCTTTTTAAAACCTTCCATTTTACGTTTCATTTCTGATACTGTGTTCTGTAATGATTGGATCTCCGACCAGAATTCATTCCTGAGTTCTTGAATATTTTTGTATACCTCCATGAGCATGTTAACCTTTTTTCTAAGTACTTAAAAATGTTCAATTGTAAATGACACACAGTATTAGTTTCAGGCATACAATTATATACATTACAAAATATTCATTGTCATGTGTGGCAGCATGTGTCATCACATTAGTTTATCCCCCCATTATTTTCTGAAACATTACCTTAGTTCCACTTTGAAATAATTTTGTGTTGTAAATAATTCAGAGTTTAGAAGCTTATTTTCCTTTAGTAAAATGTCAACACCTTTTGTTTCAAGAAAAGACCTCCTTCTCATACCCTGTTGGTGGGAGCTTAAATTGGCAAAGCCTGTTATTTGAGTAGAGTATTTTTCTTGGAAGTTACTTAGATCTTTCTTTTTTTTTATGTTCACTACTCCCCATGGATGGTTTATTTCTCACCTTACCTTTTAATGTGTATTACACAAAATTTTGAAATTGACCATTTGATTCACTTAATTCGAAATTAGTTGAGTGGAAAAAGAAAATTCATCCACCCAAAATATTGAGTTTGACTTCAGGGTGGGCATATTTTGAATAAACCTTTGTTTTATGTTATATATAATAGACTTTTAATTACTATAATGAAGCAATACCTATTTGTGCTTCATAGTTCTCAAGATTCTATGAAACTCAAATATTCTAAAGAATCATATCCAAAACAAGGAGCAACGAAAGATATTCTTCTTCAATTCATGGGCAATGTCTATATATAATGGGAACTTTAATCATAAGTATGCATAATGCACCAGAATTTATAGAAATTTTCCATTGGTTTCCTGCAAATTCCTCCCAAATTTTCTCTCCAGACTACTAGGTCACAGAATAACTAACTACTATTAGGAAGCCAGTATATATTCTTATACATCTTACTCTCTGCAAAAAATAACTTAAACGTAGTGTATACAAAATTGTTTTATATGTGAACTTTTCCTAGGAAAACAGATGGTAGGGTTTATTTTCCCCCCAGATTTTTATGGGTTTCATTATCCAAATATGATTAAGTAGTTACCACTGTTTTAAGGAGTCTGAATCAAAAGGAACAAGGTTTTTTTACCCTTCAGTTAGTTGAAAAAAATTAAGATTCACTCTAACACTATAGGAAACAGAAGTGAAGAGACCCAGAAGTACCTAAGCATTTATTTCTATGTTGCTGATTTGTTTAATCTAACACAGCTAGTCTTTAAGCGGTATCTACCCATGCATTACACCCATGCTCCCACTACTTTTGACAGCCATATCCTATAAAACAATCTGCCTCTTGATTATGTTTATTGTCTCTTCATATGGGTATTCTCTTCCAGAGTGTGGCTGTTTTCACTTTTGTTGATATACTGCTTAGATCTTTAGGGTACTCCTACTGTCAACAGATTGTTCTCTTTAGCGCAATGATTCATCTCTTAACAACTTGGGTTATAGAACAAAATCCCTCTGGGACCAACAAGAGATTGCTTTGTTCGCTGTATATCTTTAATTGGCAAAAAAAAAAAACACAAAAAAAATTTTAAAGGCAGGCATTTTGAAAAGTTAGCTTTTAAATAAAGATGTCTGAGTCACCTCCAACCCATAATAATCTAATAGATAACCCAATCTAATAATCTAATCACAACAACCTAATTTTATTTCCACTATTTGGAGAGAGACAACAAAGAATTTATGCTTCTATATACCTTTCTATAGAAGTTACCTGAAATATCTATCACCCACCTCTTCGCTACAAGGCCCCTACCTCTTAACATTTTATAAAGTCATTTAAGTATGTTTCCTACTAGAACCTGGGCTTCTTGAAGACATGAATCATATTATTCATGTTTCCTTCAGCACAGTACACCAAGGCACCACTTTTGATGGTTTACTCTCAATATTTACAAACTGGTCAACAAAAAAGAGAAGGGAAGAAAAATAAGGATTTTTAAGAGAGAAGAGAGAAAGACCATACATTTAGGTATAAGCAAAAAATCTTTTATATTTAGGAAAAAGAATTGATTCCCACATCAAGCCGGTTATATTTTCCCACTGTACCACAATAAAGAGACAATCTTATTTTCAGAGAAATTAACTTTTATTTGGAAGGATACTACTTGCCCCACACTTATCTTCCAAGGACTCTATACAATAGCCTGCTTAACCATTGTCCCAATGCCAAAATGTCTAACAGCGAACTATACAACTGCTTAAGTAATAAATAATAAGGGTTGTCTTTCACTGATTAAGGGAATACTTAAACTTCAATAAATTCAACACAAAAATCACACTTTTAAGTTTGAAAGTTTTAACAGATGTATTTTAAATACAACATGTTCTGTAGAAATCTACAAGGTTTCATCTCTTAAAAAAAGATGTAATTTTTAGAGTTCAAAAATTCCATTCAAAAGAAACAACCAAGTGTTTTCTTCTCTAGCTTCAAACTTTCTACACCCAACTATTTGACTGCTCCATGCCACCCCAGACAAACTTGACACAACTGCACTACTTTGTGTTCCTTTCTTTCCCAAAAGCTTAGAAAGTTCATAATAAATGCAGATCTCTAATATAATGCCTAATACAATATCTAACATAAAAGAAGCTTCAATAAGATCATTTCTTTCCTTTGATTAGCCAGGAATTAATTTTCTGTAAAAGCAAAGAAAAATCATTTACAAAGCATAACACTGGGGGTTCCTTTTTTACTCAAGATGTTTATCCACTCAAAATGACAATTACATCTTCAAGAGTATAATAAAAGGGGTGGAAACCAGCAACACAACTGTCAAAGTGTAGATGTTAAATAAACCAAAGATATTTTTAAGGGGTAGGAAGGATTAGAAACTTCAGGAAATTCAGAATTAAAAAAAAAAAAAAAAGAAAAAGAAAAGAAAAAGATGTCCTCAACTGCAACCATTCTGTTTATCAATAGCGCCCTGAAAGAAAAAGAGCAAAAAAAGTTATACTTTGACTTGCTAAAACTAAAAAGACATTGTTTTTCCATCTATGAACAATCACCATATACCCTAATTATCTTAAATAAATCAACAAGAAACAAGGTTGTTAATGCTACAAAAGGAAAAGTGTACATACTTGGACTGTAGGATCGAGATCTTGATCTTGATCTGTATCGACTATAGTAAGGAGAAGGCGATCTTCTTCTATGGGAAATAAAAGATTACTTATAGCATACCACAAAAACACTTCACCAAGGCAGATGAAAATAAATATTCCACGTCATTCAAAATAACAATGGACCCAAAATAATAACCAAGTTCCCTGTGTGCCAATGATACAAGAAGAGTAAGCATATGGCACAAAATACAGATAATTAATGCCTGTCCTTCATCTTGAGAAAAATATTTTTCCTACTTCTTCAAGAATATAAAATCTACTTTAAATATTTTTACTAATACTTACCAACATAAATTTAAAGTGCAAAATACTACTACCACCATCAAATTTAGAACAGAAATCACAAATTAAAACACTACCTGTATCGGTAATCATAGTCTTCATATCTGTCATATCCACGATCATATCCTCTATCATAGTAAGAATCTCGACGTCTGCCACCTCCACCACCACCACCGCCGCCTCCACCACCGCCACCGCCACTACTACAGAAAAATGTAAAGATTTCACATCACTGTGTGATTATTTTTCAGTATTAATACAACTTTGTACTTAAATAAAAAGGAGGAAGGAAGAGAGATAAAGGAGAAAGAATAACCCATTCATGCCAATCACCTCTGTCTCACTCTGCTGAATCCCATGGTATTCTGCTTTGCTTTCCTGTTATATAAATAATCAGGCCATAGAACTCCACACTGTAACTGCTATTCTATTAATGCACTGCCCAAACCAGTAGGACCTTTTCAACAAGGTGAAATGAAGCACTATGATGGGATACAGTACCAAAACGCAAAGATTTGTATCCTTAGGACTGATTCAGAAGTAACTATTAATCATCAAGAATTAAAAAATAAACTGAACACCAGAGAGAATTAACTACTTCACACTGAGGTCCAGCACTCAATTTCAAGGTCTCCTGTTTAAACCTTTGGCAGTGAATTTAAAGCCCTTTTTACTGCTGTCTTCCCAACCTCATCATCACAGGGATACTATTCACTTTAGTTTTCTACAGGCTGTCCTGAGCAAATTCTACCATTTTCCCCCAGTAAGGTTTCAAATTAAATCAAAGTCTACATTTCTTCTTCCACATTTAAGAAATATAATGTCTTTGTGGTTGTGTTATATTAAAAAACATTTTAAGAGCCTCATTTATGTTCTACATATATAGAAAGTGACTTAAACTCTTCCTTATACACAGAGGCTTCCAAGTTCATACCAGAGAGTATTTAGAAGCATTTGGAAATTTTCTACTATTTAATAATTTTTCTATTTGTACAGTATCAAAATATCCAGGAATGTATTTCAATAGTTTTAATTTGTCCCCCTGCTCAAATATAAATAAAAAAATAGAGACTAAATGATTCAAAGAACACATACAAATTAAATAACTTTCAATTCTAATTACAGGAAAAATAATTTTATCTCTTGGTTAATCAAAGTTTTGCACACATTTCTGATGGATTTCTGGCTCTTGCAGTTTTGCTTAGGAAATCTGAAATCTTACTGAGTCGGTCTGCCCATGTAGATGCCCGGTGTAGGTGTATGTGCTCTCTTGGTGATAGAATAATCCACACGAATTCTTCTACCATCTAGCTCCATTCCATTTGCCCTTTCCATAGCCTTTAAAGAAGAACAGACACACAGTCATGCGTAATTCACTAAAGAGAAACTACCAAAACTGAAAAGTTTAACACATTTTCTATTTCATATTTCAAAAATTAATATTCTCTAAATACTTCCTTCTCAGACTAGGATTTTACATATTAATCCCTGCTACATGCATGTCAATAGCATTGATTTATACAGAGACACTTAGGCAGGCCTGTGCTGAAAGACTACAGACAGGTACAGCCATAGTAAAGGAAACACACAACTCAGGAAAGCCTGCAAAACTGAGCCTGTAGTAACTAGATTCAATCTGGGCAGAAACTGCAATTCAGCTAACACATCAAGACATTCTTAGGTGACACACCGCCACCTAGTGAACTCCAAATATAAAGGAACTTCCAAACCTAGCAGAAGTACTTGGCATCTTTCATTCCTAAACTCAACATTCCCCATCACTTTGCCCTTAAGTGCTAACACCAATAAATGAAAACAGTAAGTCAACTACTTTAACAAACTTACGAAGTTCTTTGGAACTAAGTAAGGTTGCTTTTTCATTTTATTTTATCTAGAGATAAACTGGGGGGTGGAGAGGGTGACTCAAAAGATAGTACAAATAAAAAATTTTAATTGTGACATTGTTTGCACTTTGCAATTTTTACTTCACATCAAATATCCTAGTATAGGTATACTTCATTTTATTGTGCTTCATTATCGCTGTGTTTTTAATCAAGTGAAGGTTTGTGGTGGCAATCCTGTGTTGAGCAAGTCTACCAGTGCCATTTTTTCAACAGTTTTGCTTACTTTGTGTCTCTGTCACATTTTGGTAATTCTTGCAGTATTTTAAACTTTTTCATTATCATTATATTTGTTACAGTGATCTATGACCACTGATCATGACTCACTGAAAGCTCAGACGATAGCATTTTTTAGCAAAAGTATTTTTAAGGTATATACGCTGATTTTTTTTTTTTTTAGATACAATGGTATTGCAAATGTAATAGACTACAGTATAGAATAAACTCTGCATGCACTGGGAAACCAAAAAATTCATTTGACTCACTATTGTGGTGTTCTAGAACCAAATCTGCAGTATCTGAGTTATGCCAGTATTTCTAAATTTATACCTTTATCCATTGAGAACAGGAATAAACAAATCACAAATGTTTGTTAAAAAAATTCACAATGACAACAAATGAAAACATTAAGAATGCCAATTAGAATGTCTATTAAGTAAATGACTTACAACCTAGAATGTTTTTTTGTGAGAATTATCCAGGGATTTTTACCTCAGCATTATTGAGATTTTAGGACTGCTAGTTCTATACTGTGGATGGCTATCCTGTGCTTTGCAGGATTTCAGTATCTTCCCTGGACTCTCCATAAACTGGATGTCAATAGCATCTATTTTTTTTTTTTTTAAGATATATCAACTTTTATTATGATTACTTATGTTACAAACACTATTGATACATGGAACAATAATGATGTAGATCTAACTATAATCACATGTAAAATGGCACTAAAAGAAAATGCTAGCACTTGCCATTTATTAAGGTTTGGTAAAACCTCAATGAGCTTCAATGACTTCACTCATTTGTGGAGTATAAATACAAAGCAAAACTGAAGGAATAAAACAGCAGCAGACTCACAGACTCTGAGAAGGGACTAGTGGTTACCAAAGTGGAGGGGTTGGGGAGGGCGGGTGGGGAAGGAGAGGGCAATTAAGGTGCATTATAATTCACACTCACAATATAGATAGGTCACAGGGAAGGCAGTACAGCACGGAGAAGACAAGTAATGACTCTATAGCATCTTACTATGCTGATAGTGACTGCAATGGGGGTGGTGGTGAGGACTTGATAATATGGGTGAATGTTGAAACCACAATGTTGTTCATGTGAAACCTTCATAAGACTGTACCAGTGACACTTTAAATAAAAAAACAAACACCTCAATGAGCTTCAAATTCCTTAAAATTGAATTTTCTAACTCAATCATTATTAACTTTTAGTATACAGAAAGCAAGCCTACTACTTTCTTTGTAATCCAATACCTAATACATTTCAATAGCACTACTTCAAATCATCCATGTTGGTCAGGACATTCTCTTATGCAAATTAAGAATGGCACTAAACAAAAATGAAAGAGTAGAAATTCCTTCCATGTATTATTGCTCAAGAATATAACTGAAGGCTAGATAAATATTAAGGGAATAGAAAACCAAAGTTCTCTATCTACACATAGGGGAGCTGATTAGACACAAAATTAAAACAGATTAAACTTAATAAACATGCTGTAATTTTTTAATTTTGCTATCATTAATCTACAATTACATGAAGAACATTATGTTTACTAGGCTCCCCTCTTCAACAAGTCCCCCCCACATACCCCTTCACAGTCACTGTCCATCTGCGTAGCAAGATGCTGTAAAATCACTACTTGTCTTCTCTGTGTTGCACAGCCCTCACCGTGCTCCCCACGCACTATACATGCTAATTGTAATGCCCTCTTTCTTTTTCCCCGCCCTTATCTCTCCCTTCCCACCCATCCTCCCCAGTCCCTTTCCCTTTGGTAACTGTTAGTCCATTCTTGGGTTCTGTGATTCTGCTGCTGTTTAAACATGCAGTAATTCTAAAATATCAATTTAATCATCTGCTTGGTGCATAAGCATTATTCAAAAGCAAACACACACTTTACTTTTTCCATTAGGTCAAATATATTTTTCTCATTTTATAAGACCAGATCACTTTTAACAGTAGTAACTCAACAGTATAATCACACACAAAATTCTCAAATTGATAATCATGAAAACAAAACTACCTCTTTTGAGTCATCTATTCTCTCAAAATAAACAAAAGCAAATCCTCGGGATCGTCCAGTTCGCTGATCATAAACCACATTGACACCACTCAATGGTCCATATCGAGAAAATACTTCACGAAGATCCCTCTCTGTTGTGTACAAACTGAGGCCAAACACTCCAAGACAAGTGTTGGGATCTGGATTCGCCTGTTGAATAAAGATGTTATTTAATTTTAAGCTCCAAACTAAAATCAAAATTAAAACACCTAGGAATAGTTTGTTTAGAATACCTCACCCAATACACAACAACCATATTTTTCAAGTCACTTGGAAATTTAAGAGGAAAAAAAACCCAGATGAGCCATATTTTACAGTACACAGTATACTCAGGCCTTCTCTGAAATATACTTCAGGTTGTTGCCTGAATAAAAATGTCCATACTAGAGAGATCTCTAGCCCAGTTATTTTCAGAATGTATCCTGAGTTCATCCTTAGTTTAATGCCACAGTTCTAGTTAATGTTTTATGCCCCTTACAGAACTGTACTTAATGACTTACTCTGTAATCGTTGATTAGACTCACCTCCATTTTCATTCTTTAACAAGTATATTCTTTCAATGTTCCCACAATCCAAAAAGATTTGAAACAGAAATGTACAGATTTGAAAAAATAAATAATAATAGACTCCACTGATGTTAAATGATTCAGTATCATAAAGAAGCACAACATAGCAGTTAAACACAGGAGTGTTAAGTCAAGCAGTCTGGTTGAAACCTGGAGCCTGACAGTCAAGAAACCAACCAACCAACCAACCAACCTCAATGTTGCCTGTCCAAGACTCAGTTTTCTTATCCATAACATGGTCACTTGCCTCACAGAGGTGTTAAAGAATATTAAATGTATTGAAGAACTTTATAGCTATTATTGTTACTACAGAGGTTTTGGTATTTCCTTGCTGCCACTCCCTCAAAAAAAAACTTTCTTTGAATATTTTCAACTCAGTTTATGTTTTTAATTTAAATTCTTGGAACATATCATTTATTTCTAAACTTCACCTCTTTTAACTATGCAAAAGTGGAGCAAAGAAAACATACAACTTACATGTATATAAACAATATATATTCAATGATGTTTCTGGAATACTTTAAAACAATGGTCTAGCTCTCATAAGAGCACGATATTATGCTATAACTAAACACATAGAAAAGACAACTTTTCATTAACTTTAAAAAACCACATACATACCCTGCTGCCTGTATGTCTCCTCCGGTTAGACATTGGAGAATGACTTCGGCTCCTTCGACGCCGGTATTCTGGTGTATATGACCTACTTCGAGATCGTCTCCTATGTGAGTGAGAATGGGATCTGGATCGAGTGTAACGTCTGTGAGAATGCCTCCTTGACCTTGACCTGTGAGAGAAATAAATTTAGGTAAAAATACTGAAACAAAATGGTTAACAACAAAGATCTATACTCATATCCCTTATTGTCAGCTCTCTCTCCTTTGTGTGGAAAGGGCGTTCTTCCTCTTATTCATTTAATCACTACAATCTCCTTGTTCTCGGTCCATCCCCTTCTATGTTCACTCTTTTCATCTTACCATGTAACAAGCATGTTAGATCCTACTTTTTTTAAAAAGAAAAAACAACTATTATTGGAAAAGAAACTCCAATATTCCACAACATGGATGAACCTTGAAGACATTATGCTAAGTGAAATAAGCCAGTCTGCTTTTAGTCAAAATCAAACAAAGAAAAATGATGGCTGCCAGGGGTGGGAGGAGGGAAGAATGGGGAACTATCATTTGATGGGTAGAGTTTCAGTTTTATAAGGTAAGTGAGTTATGGATGGTGAAGGTTACACAATAGGAATATATTCAACATCTTTGAATTGTAAACTTTTAAAATGGTTAAAATTGTAAATTTTGTTATGTGTGTTTTACCATGATAAAACAAAGCACCAACTACCACTACAACAAAAAAAATCCTTTGATTCTTATCACCTTCTCAGTGTAGTTCTATGCTCTCTTCACTTTCTGATCTTTCCTTAGTCCGCTGCAATCTAGCAACTGCTAAATTCATCAACAATATAAAATCAAACTATAATCCTCAATATAAATGCCCACCTAACTTCACAGTCTTCAATTCTTCAAGCTTTCTACAGAATCTCACCCATCTCTCCACTGCTGATTCTACTTGATCTCTTATCTCTGATTATTTCCATTTGCTCTAAGATAGTCCTTTTTCTTTGCCTATTAATGCAACAATCTCTTATTTACTGTTCAATTAACCCATCCTTAACTAAACACCCAGACCAGTAGTGAGCACAGTTATACAAAACAACTTCTATATGGCATTCAATAAATGTTACTCATGCAAAGGGCCACAAAGTTTAAAAAGAGCATGCAGCTAAAGGGATAAAACCAGTGAGGGAAAACTGAAATAAAGGCTAACAATAAAACTGAGGGACTTAACAGATTTTACCAGGTAGGCCAGGGCAATGTTCTAGGAATACGAAGAGCAAAGGTTCCTTGTCAAGAAACCACGGAAATGTCATTAGAGAACTACAGAGTGGAATCTGCTAGGAATTAGGATACTTAGAGAGCAATGAGAATGAATAGGAAAGGGTCGAAGACAACACTGTGTGAAATCTAAACTATCAAGCTGAAAGTATACATATATTGAAAGGAGGCAAACAAAGGCTTCCAAGTGAGAATGAAAACAATAAAATAAAAGGCTACTACCTAAGAGAAACCAATCATTTGGGGGATAGGACAGCCTATGTATAAAGAAAACTTGTACTTTTTGCATGAATACTACACAGGGTATTTCCTGTTTTCCTTAACACTCATAGCCTCAACTTAAAAAATAAACAAACATTACAAGAAAGCCTCTCATTTAAAATATCAATTGTTACTTTTAAATAGTAATGATAAGTGAGTGCATGGAGAAGACAAGTAATGACTCCACAGCATCTTACTATGCTGACAGTGACTGCAATGGTGGGGTGAGGACTTGATAATATAGGTGAATGCTGAAACCACAATGTTGTTCATGTGAAACCTTCTTAAGATTGTGTATCAATGACACTTTAATAATAATGATAATAATAATAATAATAATGTATATGAAAAGAAAAGTGAGTGTAAAGTCTGAGAATTAAAAACCCTTCAGGAGTGCTTATCTTCTTAAATCAGAGAGTGAAAAGTATATGAAAAAATTAAGGGAATAAAGCACGTGTGCATGCCATTTAATGTTCTCAGGTGACATATGAACAGAGAACTGAATCAAGTGATATGAGAATATCTGAGGGAAGAGAATTCTAGGCTGAGGATCCTAAATGAAAATACGCTCTTTTCTGTTTCTATACCCAAATTCTATCCAGTGCTATTCTGTACATTGGACTTAGAATGGTTAGTACACACTGGTCTGAATCCTAGATACAATAGAGAAAAAGACAGCTGTGGTCCACAAGAAAAGTACAGCACTTAAACTTATTCTTCTGTTTCATGCCCCTTTGCAAGCAGACTCTATTCAAAGACATAAATTAGTCTTTTACCAAAAAATTACCATGACATATTAAATTAACTGTACAGGTTGTTTTTACTTCCCCACCACCACCCCAGTACACCTGTGACATCTGGTAACAATGAATCCTGTAGTGGTTCACTGGAGTGTTTTTGTTACCAGTAGAGGTAAAGAGTGGGAAGGGCTTTGAATCACCCAATGATCGCCACCCTCCCCTCCAAATTGCATTTGACCAGAGGTAAAGGATATAGCTGCAATGTGAACCCTGAAAAAGTTTCTCAAATCACTGTGATCATCAGTACAATATGTAACACATCAACCTTCCCTGAATTAAATTAAATGCCAAGTCTCCAAGGGAGAAAATTACTTTTGTTGTGTAAATACTGTTGAAATTAAATCAAACTATAATCCTCAAATGTTAAGCATATTTAAATCAATCAGTGTATGTTTAATTTGAATTAATAGCTAGTATCTGATTAAGTGGGATAGGATATGATTGTACCTTACCTGAGTCCATTCACTTCTAAACCCCACAATTTGAGAAAAACTATTTCATGATTTTGAGTCTGTTGACATTTCTATACAAAATGCAGCAGAAATAAGGGATTTGGTAAAAATCACTTGGTATTGAAAAATGCAAGGAAAACATTTTTAAAGTATTATTTTAAACACACTTACCTGGATTTTGATCTTGATCGAGAATGGGATTCAGAGTGTTTGGAAACCCTTGATGGACTACGAGATCCTGACCTGCTCTCCGATTTTACATGAGCAGGAGTTCCCGTTGGAGATTTTGACTGAGAGCGAGACTCCTAACAAAGAAGACAGTATTACAAATGGCACTGGTCACGTAGATGCCTAACACCTAACATTTAAGTACCGTAATTATTTATATTGATTGCTCCTGAAAAACAAATGGTTAGGCAATTCCCTCCAGAAAAAAATTTCAGCTCATTAATAACCCATTGTTAATACTGCTAACTGTCCTCAATAATTCCCTACTTGAACCAGATCACCAATTCTCTTTTAACTAAGTAATCATGCAAATTCATCTACAACTTGATCATACAGACACTGGAACATAAACCATACATTTACTTAACCTAGGACCCATTCATTCTTCCAGATTCTTTTAATTCTACTTCACTCTTGCTTTCTACTTCTCTTCATTCTTCATTGAGTTTTTCATTTTTCATACTTCGTGTATTCTTCCCCAATTCAAACAATTCAAAATAGCCTTAAAAAAATATTCAAGTGCTTCTATCTGACCAATCTTCTGTTCAATTTTTTCCCCCATTCAATTTTAATTTTCTGATCTTTAATACTTTTCATTAGCCTTCTTTTATCTTGATTTATCTTCCACATTCTTGGAAAAAACTCTTCAATTTCTTCACGAACATTAACCTTAATGGAAAAAGAACATTTAGTATATTTAAGCACGTGGGGATTATAAAACTCTGCTGGAGTTCAGAATGTTATCTACCAAATGGAAAAGCCAGCAGGTAAAGTGCAAATAACTAGTTTATTTAAAAAAACAATTTTATATCTTTAAAATCGTTCAAAAGTCTACTTTCTAATAAAGATAAGTTACTGAATTTCTCTAAATTTTTACCATACTCTTCACCCTCCCTCCCCTTTATGTTTCCTCCTAGCTCCTAAAATGTGAACAATTTTAATATACTTAATTCAAGCATAAATCTAAAATTAACTTGTAACCCCTCCTTAAAAGTTTTCACTGATTTATGACCTGAAGATTCTTAATGATCTTAAAATAAGCTTTCACTAAGCCATACGAAGATATCAAGATATAGTTAAAGCAAAGCATCCTAGGCTGAAATATTTGTACACACCTACCTAAACGTGCACATTACAGGACACATACTGAGGTTCAAAGAAGTAGAAAAATTAGTACGATTACTAATACGTCCCAATTTTTTTGACCACTATCTTTGCTCACTCTGAGTTAACCAAAAAGATATGCTCTGAAGTAAAACAAGCCTAATGAAAAAACTAAGGGGAAAAGAAAGTATGAAATTCTTAAAATTTCCCCTTTGTCTTATAAATTCCTAATGTGGTTTTCCAACTGCCATTTAAAACATCTGTATCACCCAAGAAATAAGTATGAGAATGTACAAGTCATAAAATTAGTATCATGGTCTTTCCTTTTGATCCCACCTCTTTTGTTCACAGCTTCGGAGTATTTTATGCAGTTGTGCATGCTGGTAACTCCCTTCAGTCACTATATCCTATACCAGAAAACTGACTGGTTTCTGAAGAAGTTGGATATAAATCAAAACTTTCCAAATCAAATCAACTAAATAACTATAAAAGCCTGTTTTTTAATCTGAAAAGTATATGAGGCAATTATGACCAAAGTAGGGTTGAGTCTGGTTTCCATTTAAGCCTTCATGATTAGTGTGAATATCCCAATTTCACACAATTTTCATTTATGTCATGACTATCATGCAACTTTCTTAAAACTTTCCCTTCACTTTAATGTCAAAAGACTTTACCAAGAACTGTACTACTGCTGCCAGGTGTTTTTTTTTTCAGATGAAAGCAAATCTGAAATATATAGCTACCTTTCTGTTCAGTATCAGCCTTTCCCATTTAGCTACCTATAGAAGTCACCACATCTCAGATATTTTCTAAATTCCTGGACAGATGCCGGTAGCAGGCAGAGCCATTCAGGTGTTTTCATTCACTGAAACTGTAAAAGTAGCATATATACTAAACGACAAAAAAAAGTATGGCTAATTTGCTTGTGGTTCAAGTCTCACAGGCTGGTTCACTAACTAAGCCGGTAAGAATATCTTCCCCACTTTCTTTTGGTTTTGCCTTCGGTAAAACAAATCCTCTGGTATAACATTTATTTATGCTACTGTTAGACAGCAGTATATGGAATAGTATCTATGAACATCACCACAGCTCTTGTTGTACCAGAAAGCTTTGCACTCATTGACACTGTAAAACCTTTAATTTTACTAGGATAGAAATAAAGATCTTTTAAAACCCAAAATTTACTCTTAAATGTTTGTGTTAAGCACACAGTAACAATTTTATGGTCCAAATAAATGTATGTGTATATTTGATTCTCAAATCTTCCCTTATCAACATATTTGAATATTATTCAGCAGGGCTGAAAATTACCACTTTTTAGAATTAATGTAAATACAGTAACTGAGTAACATGTCTTACAAGTTAAATTTAAAATCCAAAGTTCTGGCATAGCAGCTCACTGGAAAAAAATGAAATTTTCCTTTTAGTCTGTTAACAAAGCATTAAGATATGACAATGTCTTTTCAAAAGACATCCACATATTTTTAAAGAAGGCTTGCTTTTTATTACCCAAGATGTCACAAGCACCTAACCACCTTTGTTGCCTACCCTTCAATTTCTGTATCAGGGAAACCTAAATCTGTATAAATTTCTTCATAGAATCATTCTATAGAATACATAGAAACAGTATTCCAAAAAACAATTTAGGGACTTACTAAAGAGGTAAATTAATGTCAGTAAACTTAACCTAAAGAATAAACTACAAAGAATAAAATTTTTAATTCTTCAGAAAATTTTTTTCTGTAATATCAAAAAATGGCCTGTTATTTTAGGAACTGGCAGTTGATAAAAGGTCTTTACACACAAAAAAGTAAAAGTAATATTTACCATTTTCAAGTACGTTATTTCTCAAAAACTGGTATCAAATAAATGCCATTTTCACTAACCTATACATTAGAAGCTAGGCTACAATAAACCCTTTATGGATAAATGCTAGATTATCCTTTTCTACCTTTGACTTGTAGTCATATGAAATAATTTCAACTTTTTTCAAAGAAATTCGAAAAACTATTCAGACATTGGAAAATGAATTGAAATTGCAAACAGAAAAACTGATACTGAGGAGAGGTGGTATCTGTTCTGTTTGACTAGGCTATACTTAATCTGCTCTTAAAGCTGTCAAGAAATTCCACAAATTCCTTAGTGACTTGCATCTGGATCCAACAACCATTAAAAAACTATGCTGCCTAGTTGAAGTGGGCAGATTGATGACTCAACCAAATCCCATCACGAATAGGCTTCCAGTCTGCCTCACCTGAAGGAGAAGCAAGAAGCCACAGAAAGTTCTCAAAGTATAACCTGCTTAAACGATGTCGTTCTTTTAACTATTCTTTTCAAGGTAGCTCTGGTGGTAGCTGACGGACACAGCCAAATGCAAAAAGGAGGGAGCTAACTATAAATACTAAGAAAGCACTATAGCATAACCATCTCTCTTTTCTGTGTTAAAACAGCTGTACATTACACACTGTCAATAACCACAGCAACCATGCACTGTTCTTCTAATCAGGAAAAAGGGTTATTAATTACATGTACACATTGTTGCCAAACATGAACAATTCCTACAGTAAGCAATAACTGCACTCTTTTAATACAGCTAGTATCGTATTATACGTGGAAGAAAAAAAATTCCAACTATACATATGTTTAGTACTTAAACACATAAACCAATATAAATGGCTATGCTGTAACTACTCTAGTATTATGATAAGGTAAATTCTATGCCAAATTTACACAAATTCAGGTCTGTATGAATATAGTATAAACTTTAAAAAAAACCTCTCAAAATATACTCTCCTACCAAGCTTATGTAACTGAAGATCTATTTCCACAGAAAAACACTAGTACATTTAGGTTACATGTCCAAAAAAAATGGGCGAGTCCTTAAATTACCCAAATAACTTATATTCATTGTATTATGAGCTTCATTTCTTAAGTACTTGTGGGAGACCTGTGTTTACTCAATTCTTTAATTTCAGTCTACAGAAATTTCTGCTTCCTTTCTCTTGAGTATAATAGGCTGCTGCTTCTATAGATTCTTAGGCTTATAAAAGAAATCTTCCTGTCTCAACCCGTAACTGTTATTACGCAATTCCTTAAAGGAAAATAACAATTGCTACAAACACTAGCTATTTTTAAATAATTTCCCTTCTTTTGAGGTCATGCTGCATTCTGATAAGGTTGAAGTGGTCTTTTTATCTGCAAAGTTCACAGGCACACACTGTGTCTGTATAGTCTCTAAAGTTTGGAATAATTTTGGTAATGTTTAACAAATAAATTTCTTAGGAATTGGCACTTAATACATATATAATCAAATTTAAACTCATGGCACAGCTGTGAAACTACTTGCTATAATCTTCTATATAAATTTTAAACATGGCTCATAAACCAGCCAACTTACACAATATAATCAGTTGGAATGTCCAAAAAGCCAGTGTCTAAGTGGCAATTTCAAAGGTATAGAAAACAAGCTTATAAAGACTAAAGTGGTTTAGCTGTATCAAAAACAAGGTACGAACAACATATTACAGAATTCTCAATTTCTATTCATTTTCTGATGTCATGGAATATTTATGAATCTTGAATATAAGACCACACAGCCTTAATTTAAAGGAAAAACCATAACTTTTCTCCTGACTCAGCATGGGTCAGGCCTAGTCACTCAAACCCTGGTGAAAACCATGACGACAAGGATTATACATAGCTATATATGGCAATAACTTAAAGAAGGGAGGTGAAGCCACGTTTCCTTTCCTTATTCCCCTCAACATTTTTTTTTTTAACAGTGTTTACTGATCCCCCCCACTCCTGCCCATCTGATCGGTTACCATTTTCTCATTTCCACTTCTGTCCTGCTAAATCTATTAGGACATGTGAACAAATAACAATCTGTATTAATTAACTTAGCATGTAAATATATACCTTTTATAAAAGTCCCAGGGTTAGTTATTCGATGCCTGAGCATTCACTGATAGAATCAAAGGTTTTTCCACACCGTCAGGCAAGTTCTAGGAAACTATTATGCTGATTACTCATGGTCATGCCACACTTTTATGTGTTATGTACCACAGATAATTTCATTTACAAAATTAAGTCCATTAATAAAGTTTATTTTTATTTTTAAAATGACTCTCATTCTTATATATTTAAATCCCATATATTCTGTTGGATCCCATTACTCCTTATTTTCTTATTAGGAATGGTAAAAATCGAAGCATTTAAGACAAATTACAGTTATGCACTGTGGGTGCAATCAGTTGCACTGCTCCTTTTTAAAATTCCACTTTCTACTTACATTGAGCCAACAGCATTCGTCAGTGAGAGAAATCTCAAATATAAAAATCTGAGCATTAAGATATTTCCTTAAGTTTACAAATTCTTTGATGGATGAATTAAATAAGCACTAAAATTGGATGAATGATATACTTTAGGAAAATAAGCCCAATACCATCCCTACTATAAGAAAGAAAGCCGTTTGCAACAAGTTTATGAGGTGAGATTTATGAAATTAAACTGCTAAAACCAAACTAAGTTTTTTAAAAAACTAAAGTGATGACTTTCTAATCCGTAAAATAGAGATTCAAGTTTATTATTGAATAAATTTGCATTCTTAAAAAAAAGAAGAGGGGAGAGGGCAAACCTTGCCAGTACTGTCACATTCACTACTTTAAAATTTCATCAATTGAAAAATTTAAAGCCCAGTTTAAGGATTTCTTTTATTTTTTAAAGAAGCCTGTCACCAAGCTGTCTTTTGAAAGGCATAGTTACCACCCCATCATTACAAATCAGGTTTCAAAGAGAAAAAACCTTCCCATTTCTACACTTCTTTAACAAAATAAAATAACATACACAAATTTTATCAGCTTGGTATAGATGAATTTGTGTTTTATTCTTCATTTTTATCATTCAATCATCTCATATATTTAGAAAGGGGACTAGGAGTACCTCAAAAATATTCCAGCTACTTAAGAAGCTAGAACAAGCTCTGAAAACAAGGCAAGAGTAAGTAGCATTTTTCCTTTTTACCTGTGCCACAAAGCACAGACCATTGTGGAATTATAAAATGGAACCCTACTAAAGAATCATTAACCTCTATTTAAAGACATTGGGCCATTTTATGAGGAAAAAACTGGACTCTAAGTTTTGCTTAAAATAGAAAAGGGGGAAGAGGAGGAATAAGTAAAATGGTAAAAGCTTAATTTCCATTCTGAATTTCTATAAAGAACACTAAAATTTTTGAGATCAAAACCCCCGTTTTAGTTCAAGTGATATAAGCAAATAGTTCATTCTTTTTGTGAAGATGCCATGTAGTCACAGATCAAATGCCAACCTCACTCCCAAGTCCTGAAGACATTTCCACTTAAAAAAACATTTGTTAACTTGATACACATGTATGTCCCAAGCAACCTGCTATAATGGAACTTACTTACTTTAATGGCACCAGTATTCTACCAGATCCCTTGAAAATGTTTCACTCATTCTTTACATCGCACTGCTGTCCTGTTAATACACCAGATTTTTCATAATTTCCTTCCTTAAATATTTCAAGTGTGCTCTGCTGCTCTTCCTGTACCAGTCTATTTTCTTTCATTATGCACATTCAGAATTAAGAATCCATAGTGGCTTCTTACTGCATATTGGATTAAGTCCAAATTCCTAAATCGAGAATTCAAAACTCTGCATCATCTGATTGCATTATTTAATGAAATCTATCATCTCCCTAGTCCAGCAACCTTCTCACTGCCATACCCATATAATCAATATTCACTTCCCTAGTGAGACCCACTATAAATTTTACACACTAGGTAAAGCTTTCCCTTTCCTAGCAAACACAACTGTTCAGCTCCATTTTCTGAATTCCTTGCTAATTCTACCACACAGAACTTGATTATATACTTACTTTTACCCAGATCTGAGCTGTCGGTCATCTCAAATTAGACTCCAAGTTCTTTTCCCTCAAGAACACCTGGCCTTTACTAAAAGGGCAGCAGATGCTCAACAGTTTCACCTCAGGCAGAAGGGAACTTTGGTTGGTTAACTATTAGGATTACTGGTAACAAAACTCAGCCAATTATATTTTCTTTCCACAAGTTCTTTTACTCCAGATCCTTTAAAATGGAAGAGACAGGAGTCTATAATGGAAACTTGGCTCCTGTTTCTAGCAAACTCCATTAATGGCTCTGAGACACTGAAGTACAGTGTGCTCTTTTTAAAAAATGAAAAAAAAAACGGCCACAAACAAACCAAACACACACACATAGTGTGTGTGTATAGATACATGTATATGTATATGTGTGTGTGTGTGTGTGTGTATCTATCTATCTATATATATATAGATATAGCATAGTGCATGTAATGCAATGAGCAATGGACTGGGACTTGTAAACCTTAGATTCCTGGCTGCATTGTCACAGTTTTTAATTTCTGAAATGGTAAGAGTACTCTCGGTCTCACAAAATTATTGCGAGCAGTAAATCAGAAAATATGTCAAAGATTTGGGTAAAGTTTTTATAGATGCTAAGATACTATGAAAGTAGAAACTCTTAGTATTGGTTTCATTCCTTCAATGTATTCAGGGTCTCTAGAAAGTTACCCTCTAATTCTATCTGTTCAGTAAGGTGGGTTAATATGTGCTCTGTTTATTTCATAGATAAAGCAAATGAAATATGACTTTGGACCTGTCCATGTTTTCTCTAACTTGTTTTAGTCAAGTTTGAATTCCTTAAAACAAAAACACCATTAGAAAATACTTTTTTGGGCCAAACTGGTTATTACATTTAGATACAAAGATAATAATTTTATATCTATAAAATGTTTAAACTGCTGGTTTGCGGTTAGCAGACAAAAGATTACTGTAGTTTAAAAACTTAAAGCAGTAGTAAATATTAAATTGCTTTAAGAACAATTAAAAAAAGAAAAAGTACATCTTCAGAAATGCTTCTGGCATTCTAATTTTTTAACCAATTATGAATAAAGACAATTACTTCAATAAAAAAAAAACTAACAGGTGAGTGTGGATGTACCTCATCATTAGATCTACAGAGTTCATTCACACTACAGTATACTTGGGTATCACATGTGAAAAAGTATGATCTATGATCACTTAATTATCTATTATGTGGAAAAAGGTAAAATAAAACTTTTTGCTATTAAAATAAATCGTAATGCCTACATTTATTTCAGCTTAAATTAACAGTGCGGGAGTTACATATGTATTACTTTTTTAGGTGGGTAAGATGACATTAGAATTTGCTCCATTCCTCGACTTGATCACTAATCAAAATAATAACTTAAAAGAAAAAAGGTCCCAAATAACAGCCCTATTCACTTCCCCATAAACTAAATCAAAAAAAATTTTTTTTGTATTAGCATTAATCAAAGGAAAGATTAATGGACAGCAAATTCCTTTCCAGAGTACCTAACATTTTCAAAACAAGCAGCTTACAACTAACATCAAATATTTTTATTACATGACTTAAAAGAGTTGTTGAAGCAATCAATACTCCATCCTAAAAAACAAGCAGGTTCAACTATGCATCTCTGTTCCAGGTCTTATTTAAAAACCCAACCTTAAAGGGATAAGTATAGTTTTTTCTAGCCTATTTAAATCTATTTCCTGAAAAAGAACGAAAGCCTAACTCGACCTTCTGATTTACCTGTCAGGCTCTAGGTGTTACTTTATGAGCTTCTAAAATGACAAAATTAATTTCATCCAGCACACACCTTAAGTGTTGTTTCCCCTAGTGACAGAGAATACCAACACAAACAGTGGAAACATGCTGTCTGGGGATTTTTTCTTCTCATGGGTTCACACTAACTCACTTCCACAAATTTTCACTACGAGGGTAACTTCGGAAATATAACTCCAACACTGCTAAACGTTCTATCATATTTAAGCTGATGGTAACGTATCTTTGTGAAGTTTATATTCACCGAGTCAAAATAACGAAAACCTCTGAGTCCTCTTTGCAAGGGGATGGGTTGGGAAGAAAAAATGGGAGAGGGCTTCTGGTTTTCCAGTGACGTTTTGAATCAGAGAATAGTATAAACTGACTAGCTATTAAAATAGTGAGCCATGAAATTTGTTCAGTTATGTAAGATTAAGACAGAAGATTCCCTGTTTGTTTTTACCGTAAAAACCTGTAAAGGAGCTGTCAAATTTTAGATCAAAGGTCATCGGAAGAAAAGCATTATAAGGTGATATATAAAGAGAAAAAAATCCCCAACATCAAGGAATTAGAAAAATAAGGCGTTATAGCATTTCCACATCATTTTGAAGTGAAAGGAAAGCAGAAGGGACATTAAGGGAAAAGGGCTCCTTGCGTAGTTTTCCCCTCACAGCTCCCGTCTTAAGAACGCTTAAGGGTCGGTGCGGTCGTTGACTAACCACTTCATTAGGCTCGTCCCACCTTCAACCTCAAGGCTTTCGCCTTTATAGACGCAACGCCGCCGGTTCCAACAGAGACGCGGCCGCTCACTGCAACAGAGAGCCAAGGAGACACAGGCCCCAGCTAGTCCCACGCCAGCTTCTCCCCGCCCGGACAGCAGCCCCGCGCAGTTTCGACCCCGAGACCCTCTACGATGCTCGGGGTCGCCTGAAATGCCACCGCAGGAAGCACCGACCACTATCGGGCCGGAGGGGAACTCCCGGCCGTATCCTCCCGCCCCACCGCGACAGGGACCCACACCTCGGAACAGAGAAAAGGAAGCCTCGGGGGCGGGGGAAGGAGGGCGCACTGCGCGGGGAAAACGGACCCAGGAGTCCAGGTATCAGTCAGTCTCCAAAAAAAGGGGGAGGGAGGTTATCCGTGGTGTTTGGGGAAGGAGTGGAACCCAGAGGCCATCTTGGGATGTGAGGAAGCAACCGCGATGGCTCCAGTAGCTGCTCCGCGCGGGACCCCACAACCCCACGCAACCGCGCTGGCCCCGTGAAATCCCGAGCATCCGGCGGCCGCCGAAGACGGCTCCCGCGGCTTTGTACTCACTCTGCCCTCGAAGTTGTTCTCCTCTATATCACTCATGTCGGCCAGGCGCTCCCCAGAACTAAGTAAGAGACAAGTATCGGCTTGAGAGCCGATGGCCTAATCAACCCGCTGACTGGACCGTGGGGAGGAGGAAAGAGTCGGCAACAAGGGCCGCTCCAAACCACTCCCACTCGGTCGCAGGCTCCGGCAAAATGGCGCCAGCGCCCCCAGAAACCCTCTGGCTTCCCTAGCGCCCGACGTAAGGGGCGGGCGTCGCTGTGTCGCCGCGAGGCCCCGCCTCCGCGAGGCGTTGCGGCCGTCAGGGCCTCGCCGCGCAGGTGGCCTGTGACCAGCTATCAGGCGAAGGAACTGAATCCTTATCCCCGACCTCTAATCTGCGGACTCCTTCCTAATGTGTCCGCCCTTTTGAAGATTTTAAGTCACCAGATGAGCTTTTATTGACTTTGTCCCCTTAAGTATTTTCCAGTTGGATTCTGATGGAACAGAAAAAATTGGAAGCACCTGTATGATTAATAGGCTGTTATTTTTGCATGGTGTTAGCAGTCTATTGCTTTTTAATATTTTCCCTTTGTAATGCTATCGAAGTAATACATGCACAAAGGGGTTGTAATGAAAAGTCACAGCCCCTTACCTCACTCCTCCCTACCTCCTTTCCGTCCTCCCAGAGACAATTGTGTCAATTTAATTTTTTTATAATACTTAGCTCCATACTACTCTTTTGACTTAGATACTTACAGCTTCGTAGCCAAGACCTCTTAATGTATCCATTTGATTCCCAATCATGGTAATAACTTCTGAGGTGACTTTGACCTTTATTTGTACTTTGCAGTTTCTAAAATTAGTTTCCTCATAATTATTTTTCCTGTAATACTTAATGATAAGAGGGTTGACATGGACCTTCAACCACAGCTCTGTGTTAGGGAAGTTAATTGAACAGTTTTTTGAAGATTGCTACCCTTGGGCAAGATTTCAAGATTTGACTGTGACTTCTATTGACAGAGGTAAACCTATATAGTATCTACCTTTGAAAGAAGATGTAGAACTTTATAATGAGGGATTTAGGTTGATACTATTTGAACCTCCCAGTCAATCTCAGCACCATTTAAAAGTGAGATAGACATTATATATCTCTAGATGTGATGGTGATGCAATACTAACTACACAGTGCCTTATATGATGTATTGGTGATCACCCCAAATTCAACTCAAATCTAATTAAGCCTTAGATGTAACCAATGGTTACAGGAAATACAGGGAATAGAAAAACATGCTTAAAAATGTTTTTAAACCTCAAAGAGGAGGTAATCAGCTTCCATAGGACAAAGAACCCAATTATCCCAACAGATTATGTAAATTTAAAAACAGGGGTAGGGAGGGTGGACTATTACTGACTAAAAAAGTTTTAAAAAGCATAAGTATATACCTCATAATCTTGATTTCAAATAACCGTTTTGAGACAGCAAAATTTAAATAAGGACTTGGAATTTGACAAAATTTAAGAATTAATTTTATTAGGTGTGATAATGATGTGGTGGATATGTTTCAAGAAAAAAATGAAATGGCATTCTGGGATTTGCTTTCAATTATTTCAGAAAAAAAAAACCCTAAATAAATAGATGGAAACGTGGGGAGAATACTGATTGTTAAAATTGGGTAATGGGTACAAATGAGAACATAAGGGTTATTTTAATTTTGTGTGTTTGAAATTTCCCATAAATTAATTTTTAAAAATATTGCAAGAAATTCTTTTTCTTGCTAATATTGAAAACATTTTCAAAATAAAATATCAGAAACTGTCACAACTTTACAATAAATACCATTTCAAGGACAGTACTTTGAAAGACAGTAATTATTTGAATGCACAAGTTCTATTTTTTCTCTTCATTTTGAAATCATTTAGGGCTTATTTTAAAAATGTTGTAAAAATAGTACAAAGAATTAATTCTCTTTACCCAGTTTCTCCAAGTGTTAAGGTCTTATATAATTACAGTATAATCATCAAAATCAGGAAATTGACACACTGTTAACTCTGCAGACTTTGTTCAGATTTCATCAATTGTCCCACTAATATCCCTTCTCTGGGCTAGGATCCAATCCATTGCATTTAATTGTCTCCCTTTAATCTGGATAGTTCCTCAGACTGTCTTTCTTCTTCAATCTTTGTCTTTTATGACCTTGAAACTTTTGAATAGTACTGGCCACTGTTTTGTAGATATACCTCAATTTGGGTTTGTCTGATATTTCTACTGATTAAAATCAGGTTATGTATTTGGGCGAGAACATCATAGAAGTGATGTATTCTTCTCAATTTATCGTATACAAAGGTACATGATGTCAATATGTCTCATTACTCTCAATATTAACCTCAATCACTGTTTATAAAGTGGTATTTGCTAGATTGTTCAACTGTAAAATTACTTTCTCTTTGTAATGAAAAAAGTATCTTGTGGGGGAGATTCTCTGAGACTACCTAAATATGCTGCTTCTCAAAATACTTTTGCCTGTAACAGTTATTACCAAGTATTTGCCACATAGTGGTTTTCTATTTCCATCATTCCTTCTACATTTATTAATTGGAATTCTACTCTAAGGAAAAGCTTTGCCTCTTCTCCCATTATTCATTCATTCAATTTATTTATTTTATCAGTATGGGCTCATGGATGCTTGTTTTATTCTATGGGTTATAATCCATTCCTATCATTATTTTATTACTCAATTGTTCTAGATTTGGCTGTAAAGAGTTTCTTTAAGTGATCTTTCTATTTATGAGTTAGTTTGAATTTTAAACAGATATTTTTGTCTTTCTTGTATTCTTTCCATTTTTCAGTTGAGTTTGTCCCTCAATTTTTTTTATTAAGGTATCATTGATATACACTCTTATGAAGGTTACACAAGGAAAACAAGGTGGTTGCTACATTCCCCCATAATTATCGAGTCCCCCCACCCCATGCTCCATTGCAGTCACTGTCCATCAGTGTAGTAAGATGCCACAGAGTCACTACTTGTCTTCTCTGTGCTATACTGTCTTCTCCATGACCACCCACCCACACCATGTGAACTAATCATAATACCCCTCAATTTCCTTCTCACTCCCTCCCCACCCTCCCTCCCCAACACCTTCCCTTTGGTAACCCCTAGTCCCTTCTTGGAGTCTGAGTCTGCTGCTATTTTGTTCCTTCAGTTTTGCTTCATTGTTATACTCCACAAATGAATTGTCCCTCAATTTTTAAGAGTTCTTTATGTATTAGGAATATTAGGCTTTTATCTGTGATGTATATTGCAAATATTTTCTCCTAGTTTGTCAATTGTCGTTTGATTTTGTTTATGGTATTTTTGCATACGGTTTTCTTATGTAATCAAATTTATTCTCTTACTGACCTTAGATTTCGAGTCATAGTTAGAAAACCTTTCCCTACACTGAGGTTTAAAGAGTTCACTCATGTTTTCTTCCAATAGCTGTATAGTTTCATATTATACATTTAGATTCTTGATCCATTTAGAGTTTCTACTTATGTATAATGTGAAGTATAGATCTAATTTTACCTTTTTCTAAATGGCTACCTAGTTGGTCCAGAACAGTTTTTTAAAAAATCCCATCCTTGCCCCAATGACAAAAGATGTCCCCTTTATTATATACTAAATTTTCTTATGCTGTTGAATCTATTTATGGGTTGTCTGTTCTGCTCCCCTGGTCTCTTTCTCTATTCATGCACCAGTCCCACACTGTTTTCTTTTTTTTAATTAAAGTATCATTGATATACAATCTTATGTTGGTTTCAAATATACAACACAGTGGTTCAACAGTTACCCATATTATTAGATCTTCACCCCCTCTAGTGAGGTCACTATTGATTAACGCAGTAAGATGTTAAAGAATCACTGATGTTCTCCATGCTGTACTAGTTACCACGTGGGAACTTATATTGTGATTGCAAATTATTGTGCTCTTTACCCACACTGTTTTAATTGTAAGTCTTTTAAGTTTATTGTCTGATAGGGCAGTCCTCTTCCTATATATTTTAATATATTTTTAAGTGAGCCTCATTACTTAATAGCCACAATCCATTTTATGGAAGAAATAATACTTTTTATTTTGAACGTCCTGACAAAGGAAAAGGGCAACCCTCCTCACCTCTTTATCGTAATGGTAATATCTCTACTATCATCATGATGTCATTTGTACCACATATACCATCTATGTACTAACCATTTTATGTGCATTTTCTCATTTAATAAAGCATCAGTAGGTAGGTAGGTCTTGGGAGAAGTTAAAAATATGAATAAGTAAATAATCTTTCCTTTCCTCAAGCTCAACTTTTCATTCTTGGCACATGAGGAGGTTTTGGTTATTCAAGGCTAACTCCCCTGTGCAGACCTGTGTTAGCAGGAGTTTAGAAGAGGATCCTTCATGATCAGAGGTATTAGAAGCAGATGGTATCCCCAGACTCCTCATTTTTTTTTTGAGAGGGCCTCTCATATTTATTGATCAAATGGTTGTTAACAACAATAAAATTCTGTATAGGGGACTCAATGCACAATCATTAATCAACCCCAAGCCTAATTCTCAACAGTCTCCAATCTTCTGAAGCATAACGAACAAGTTCTTACATAATGAATAAGTTCTTACATGGTGAACAGTGCAAGGGCAGTCATATCACAGAAACTTTCGGTTTTGATCACGCATCATGAACTATAAACAATCAAGTCAGGTATGATTATTTGTTTGATTTTTATACTTGATTTATATGTGAATCCCGCATTTCTCCCTTATTATTATTATTATTATTATTTTTAATAAAATGCTGAAGTGGTAAGTAGATGCAAGATAAAGGTAGAAAACATAATTTAGTGCTGTAAGAGGGCAAATGTAGATGATCAGGTCTGTGCCTATAAACTAAGTATTAATCCAAGCTAGACAAGGGCAACATCCACGGATGCAGAAGATTTCTCTCAAAACAGGGGGGTGAGGTTCTAAGCCTCACCCCTGTTGATCCCTAATTTCTCACCTGATGGCCCCCCTGCGACTGTGCCTGTCTTAGGTTGTTCCTCCCTTGAGGAATCTTACCAGCCCCCAGACTCCTCATTTTAAATGCAGAAATGGAGGCTGAGGGAGCAGAAGTCACTCATACCAATAGAAAGAGAGATGCAAGCAAATTTATAAATACGCTAATCTATATTCGTGGTTTCACAGAGGCAGAAGTTGAGTGACACAACCAAGGTCATGCAGCAATAATAATACCTTTGGGTCCTTATGATATGTCAGACACTGTGCTAAGTATTCCATGTATTTTATCTCACTTATTACTCATAAAAACCTAAAGAATTACTAATCTTATTGCCTCAGTTTTTATAGATAAGAAAACTGAGGCTGAAACTGGTAACTTGTCCAAAGTGAGTCAGTTGGTAGAAGGCAGAGTTGGAATTTAAACTTGGGCAGATTAACTCTTGTAACCAGTAGGCTCTAGTGCCTCCAGCAAGCCTCTGGCATTGCAAATACATACAGAGCTCAAGTGAGCAGACCCCAGAATAATGTCCAATCACTCAAAACTTGTTTGTTTTAACTAAGACCTGAAGTGTTAAGACTGTACAAACTCTTTAATAAAGCAAAGTAAAAGCAAAGCACAGAATAGTTTATATATTAATACTTGACAGTGTAGCACGAGTGTCCAAAAAGGTTATCTTACAGTGATAGTTTTACATTAAACACACGAAGTTTGAGTATTTGCTTTAAACATGCACACAAAAAAGAGAGACAACTATAATGAGGAAATATTTTAAATAGATTGAAATATCCTGATATTGCATGAATATTTCAACATGTATCTCTTAAAAAATGACTTTCTTACATAACAATAATATTTCCTATAATACCATTATGACACCTAAACTTAAACAGTAACTCCCTGTTACTGATACTCAGTTCATATTCAAATTTCACTATTGTCTCAAAACTGTCTTCAAAATTTTTTGTTGAAATCTGAATCTAATCAAGCACTTATGATTGCTTTTGCTTATTTTGTCTCTTAAATCTCTTTTAATCTAGAATGCTCCCAGTTTTCTCTTTCCTTCCCATCCTCTCACCTCCCCTCTTTCTACCTTTCTTCTCCTTTCCTTGCTTTCTTTGCTTCCTCCCTCCATTTCTTTCTCTCTCTAACTCTTTCTCTCTTTCCTTTTTTTCTTTCTTCATTTTTAACTGACATTCACTTGTTAAAGAGGCCTGATCAGCAGACCTGTATGTAGTATGTCTCTCTTTCTTGACTGATCTGATTATTTCCTCATAATGTCATTTCACTTGCTCCTTTATTCTCTATATTTCCTGTATTTTAAAGGCTTGATTAGATTCAGGTTAAACATTTTTGACAAGAATACTTAATGCGAGGAGAGGTGCTCAAGATGGTGGCATGAGTAGGGCAGCAGAAATCTCCTCCCAAAACCATATATATTTTTGAAAATACAGCAAATACAAGTATTCATAAAAGAGACACCAGAAGATACAGTACAACAGCCAGGCTACATCTACATGTGAAAGAACTCAGCATCTCATGAAAAGGGTAAGATACAGAGCCACAACCCGGTGGGACCTGAGCACTCCCCCTACCCCAGCTCACCGGTGGGAGGAAAAGAATCAGAGTGGGGAGGGAGTGGAAGCACAGGACTGCTAAATAACCAGCCCTAGTAATCTGCACCAGGAGCACAGACACACATTGCATGGTATACTGGATATTAGAGAACTGGAAAAGTAAAATCCGAAATGGAGACTGTGAGCTGGTCCCCACAGCCAGATCCCCTGGGACAAAAGAAAAGCCAGCGCTTTAAAAGTCTTAAAGGGACAAGGGTTTAACAGGTGGACAAAATCGTCCCAGCACACTCAGCCCAGCAGGCTGGGAATCTTAAGGAACTTGAGGCACCCTAACCACCTGGGTGGCAATGCAGCTCCAAAGCCCCTCATGGTGATGAGCAGCCTGCCATTCATTACCCCCTGCCAGAGCTGCAAGCAAACTGGCTGACCTGCCACTGCTGCACACCAGCCAGGGAGAAGCCCCACCCTTAGCAACCACACAGAGTCTTCTTCCAGTGCACAGCTAACCAGGACAGACCCAGAGGCTGCTGCCAGCATGCAGCTGCCAGTCACAGGCAGAGGAAGCCAGTGCAAGGACCGGAAGACACAAAGGGGCACCGTTCTTGCAGGAGAACACACCCAGCATGTCTGCAACCCCCTGCAGTGTCCTAGGCTATCCCGAGGGCTGCCCAGCCCACAGCAGCTCAGGGGATTAACCTAGAGAGTTGTCCCAGTGTGGGGGTAACTGGCACAGGCAGTGGAGAAGGGCAAGGCAACCAGCAAGCAGGAAGGGACTTTGTTCTCCCAGGGGACACATGTGCCACCTCCTAGCGGTCACTTCTATCACCATGAAAAGGCAGAAGAACCTGGTCCAGTCAAAAATCACTCAAATAACCCCAGAGAGATTGCCTGGTGAGGTAGATATAACCAATCTTACTGAAAAATAATTCAAAATGAAAGTCATAACCATGCTGATGGAACTGCAGAGTAATATGCAAGAGCTAAGGGATGAAGTCTGGAGGTAGATAACAGAAATGAAATAATAGAAGGACTTAAGAGCAGACTGGATGAGGTGCAAGAGACTGTTAATGGAATAGAAATCAGAGAACAGGAATCCAGAGAAGCTGAGGCAGAGAGAGATAAAAGGATCTCCAGGAATGAAAGAATATTAAGAGAATTGTGTGACCAATCCAAATGGAACAATATTTGCATTATAAGGGCGCCAAAAGAAGAAGAGAGAGAAAAAGGGATAGACAGTGTCTTTGAAGAAGTAACTGCTGAAAAATTCCCCAAGCTGCAGTTGGAAATAGTCTTTCAGACCATGAAAGTCTACAGGTCTCCCAATACAAGGGACCCAAGGAGGACAACACCAAGACATATAATAATTAAGATGGCAAAGATCAAAGACAAGGACAGGGTATTCAAGGCAGCCAGAGAGAGAAAAAGATCACCTACAAAGGAAACCCATCAGACTATCACCAGATTTCCCAACAGAAACCCTACAGGCCAGAAGAGAATGGCATGATATATTTAATGCAATGAAACAGAAGGGCCTCAAGCCAAGAATACTATATCCAGCAATATTAGCATTTAAATTTGGTAGGGATTAAATAATTTCCAGATAAGCAAAAGTGAAGGGAATTTGCCTCCCACAAACCACCTCTACAGAGTATTTTAAATGGACTGCTCCTAAGGCTAAATAGACATCACCAGAGAAAATAAAATCACAGCAAAGAAAGCAGACCAACCAAATACTAACTAAAGGCAGAAAATAAAATCAACTATCCACAGAAGCAGTCAAAGGAAACACAAAAGAGTACAGAATAAAACATCTAACATATAAAGAGTGGAGGAGGAAGAAGAAGAAGGGAGAGAAAGAATCATCAGACTGTGTTTACAATAGCATAATAAATTAGTTAAATTAGACAGTTAGGTAGTAAAGAAGCTACCCTTGAACCTTTGGTAACCACAAATCCAAAGTCTGCAATGGCAATAAATATATATTTACTGATAATCACCCTAAATGTAAATGGACTGAATGCACTGATCAAAAAACAAAAGACACAGAGTAATAGAATGGACAAAAAAGCAAGACCCATCTATATGCTGCCTACAAGAGACTCACCTCAAACCCAAAGACATACACAGACTAAAAGTGAAGGGATGGAAAAAGATATTTCATGCAAACAATAGGGAGAAAAAAGCAGGTGTTACAGTACTTGTATCAGAGAAAATAGACTTTAAAAAAAAGAAAGTAACAAGAGATAAAGAAGGACATTACCTAATGATAAAGGGCTCAGCCCAACAAGAGGATATAACCATTTAAAATATCTATGCACCCAACACAGGAGCATCTACATATGTGAAATAAATACTAACAGAATTAAAGGAGGAACACAATGCAATGCATTCATTTTAGGAGACTTCAACATACCACTCACTCCAAAGGACAGATCAATGAGACAGAAAATAAGTTAGGACACAGAGGCACTGAACAACACACTAGAACAGGTGGACCTAACCGACATCTATAGAACTCTACACCCAAAAGCACCAGGATACACACTCTTCTCAAGTGCATATAGAACATTTTCCAGAATAGACCACATACTAGGCCACAAAAAGAACCTCAGTAAATTAAAAAACATTGAAATTGTACCAACCAACTTCTCAGATCACAAAGGTATAAAACTAGAAATAAATTGTACAAAGGAAACAAAAAGGCTCACAAACACATGGAGGCTTAACAACATGCTCCTAAATAATCAATAGATCAGTGACCAAATTAAAACAGAGATAAAGCAATATATGGAAACAGAAGACAACAACCACACAATGTCCCAATTTCTGTGGAATGCAGTAAAGGCAGTTCTAAGAGGAAAGTATATAGCAATCCAGGACTATTTAAAGAAGGAAGAACAATCACAAATTAATAGTCTAAAGTCATAATTAGTGAAACTGGAAAAAGAAGACCAAATGAGGCCCAAAGTCAGCAGAAGGAGGGACACAATAAAGATCAGAGAAGAAATAAATAAAATTGAGAAGAATAAAACAATAGAAAAAATCAATGAAACCAAGAGCCAGTTCTTTGAGAAAATAAAAAAATAGATAAACCCCTAGCCAGACTAATTAAGAGAAAAAGAGAATCTACACACAGAAACAGAATCAGAAATGATAAAGGAAAAATCACTATGGATACCACAGAAATACAAAGAATTATTAGAGAATACTATGAAAATCTATATGCTAACCAGCTGGATAACCTAGAAGAAATGGACAACTTTTAAGAAAAATACAAGCTTCCAAGACTGACCAAGCAAGAAACAGAAAATCTAAACAGACCAACTACCAGCAATGAAATTGAATCAGTAATCAAAAAATTACCAAAGAACGAAACCCCTGGGCCAGATGGATTCACTCCTGAATTTCATCAGATATTTAGAGAAGACATCATACCCATTCTCCTTAAAGTTTTCCAAAAAATAGAAGAGGAAGGAATACTTCCAAACTCATTCTATGAGGCCAGCATCACTCTAATACCAAAATCAGGCAAAGAGCCCACAAAAAAAGAAAATATCCCAGACCAATATCCCTGATGAACATAGATGCAAAAATACTCAACAAAATATTAGCAAACCGAATTCAAAAATACATCAAGAGGATCATACACGAGGATCAAGTGGGATTCATCTCAGGGATGCAAGGATGGTACAACATTTGAAAATCCATCAACATCAGCCAACATATCAACAAAAAGAAGGACAAAAACCACATGATCATCTCCATAGATGCTGAAAAAGCATTCGACAAAATTCAGCATCCATTCATGATAAGAACTCTCAACAAAATGGGTATAAAGGGCAAGTACATCAACATAATTAAGGCTGTATAGGACAAACTCACAGCCAACATCATACTTAACAGAAGAAGATGAAAGCTTTTCCTTAAAGATTGGGAACAAGACAAGGATGCCCACTCTCCTCACTTTTATTCAACATAGTACTGGACATCCTAGCCACGATAGTGAGACAAAACAAGGAAGTACAAGGCATCCAAATTCATAAAGAATTAAAACTATCACTATTTGCAGATGACATTATATTGTTCATAAAAATCCATAAAGACTCCACTCCAGAACTATTAGAACTAAAATCTGAATTCAGCAAAGTTGCAGGATACAAAATTAATACACAGAAATCTGTTGCTTTCCTATACACTAATGATGAACTAGCAGAAAGAGAAATCAGAAAAACAATTCCATTCACAATTGCATCAAAAAGAATAAAATACCTAGGAATAAACCTAACCAAGGAAGTGAAAGACCTACCCTGAAAACTACAAGATACTCAAGAGCAATTAAAGAGAACAATAACAAATGGAAACTCATCTCATGCTCTTGGCTAGGAAGAATTAATATTGTCAAAATGGCCATTCTGCCTAAAGCAATCTACAGATTCAATGCAATTCCTATCAAAATACCAACAGCATTATTCAACTAAGTGGAGCAAATAGTTTTAAAATTGATATGGAACCACAAAAGACCCCGAATAGCCAAAGCAATCCTGAGAAGGAAGAATAAAGCAGGGGGGATCTTGCTTCCCAACTTCAAGCTCTACTAGAAAGCCACAGTAATTAAGACAATTTGGTACTGGCACAAGAACAGACCCACAGACAAGTGGAACAGAATAGAGAGCCCAGATTTTAACCCAAACATATATGGTCAATTAATATATGATAAAGGAGCCATGGACATACAATGGGGAAATGACAGCCCCTTCAACAGCTGGTGTTGGCAAAACTGCAGAACTACAAGCAAGACAATGAAACTGGATCATTGTCTAACCCCATACACAAAAGTAAATTTGAAATGGATCAAAGACCTGAAGGTAAGTCATGAAACCATAAAACTATTAGAAAAAAACATAGACAAAAATCTCTTGAACATAAACATGAGCAACTTCTTCATGAACATATATCCCCGGGCAAGGGAAACAAAAGCAAAAATGAACAAGTGGGACTATATCAAGCTGAAAAGCTTCTCTACAGCAAAGGACACCACCAACAGAAAAAAAAGGCATCCTACAGTATGGGAGAATATATTCATAAATAACAGATCCAATAAAGGGTTGACATCCAAAGAATATAAAGAGCTCATGCACCTCAACAAACAAAAAGCAAATAACCCAATTAAAAAATGGTCAGAAGATCTGAACAGACAGTCTCCAAAGAAGAAATTCAGATGGCCAACAGACACATGAAAAGATGCTCCACATTGCTAATCATCAGAGAAATGCAAATTAAAACCACAATGAGATATCACCTCACACCAGTTAGGATGGCCAACATCCAAAAGACAAACAACAAATGTTGGTGAGGATGAGGAGAAAGGGGAACCCTCCTACACTGTTGATGGGAATGTAAATTAGTTCAACCATTGTGGATAGCAGTGTGGAGGTTCCTCAAGAAACTCAAAATAGAAGTACCATTTGACCCAGGAATTCCACTCCTAGGAATTTACCCTAAGAATGCAGCAGCCCAGTTTGAAAAAGACATATGAACCCTTATGTTTATCACAGCACTATTCACAATAGCCAAGAAATGGAAGCAACCTAAGTGTTCATCAGTAGGTGAATGGAAAAAGAAGAGGTGGTACATATACCCAGTGGAATATTATTCAGCCATAAGAAGAAAACAAATCCTACCATTTGCAACAACATGGATGGAGTTAGAGGATATTTTGCTCGGTGAAATAAGCCAGGCAGAGAAAGACAAGTATCAACTGATTTCACTCATCTGTGGAGTATAAGAACAAAGAAAAAACTGAAGGAACAAAGCAGCAGCAGACTCACAGAACCCAAGAATGGACTAACAATTACTGAAGGGAAAGGTACTGGGGAGGATGGGTGGGAAGGGAGGGATAAAGGGGAAAAAGAGGCATTACGATTAGCATACATAATGTGTGTGGGGGCACAGGGAAGGCTGTACAACACAGAGAAGACAAGTAGTGATTCTATAGCATCTTACTAAGCTGATGGACAGTGACTGTAATGGGGTATGTAGTGGGGACTTGATAATGGGGGGAGTCTAATAACCATAGTGTTGCTCATGTAATTGTATATTAAAGATACCAAAATTTAAAAAAAGAATATGTCATAGTCTATTCTGTGCCCCTATGGTGTTAGGTCATCCCACCCGCAGTGATGTCATGATAAATCACTGGGTTATGATATACAGATCTCTTGCCTGTAAAGCCACATTCACCCTTTTGACTAGCAAGCAGTCAGGGGTTGTTACCTCCACACCATCTGCATATGCAATTTTCCATCAATCCTTCATTCAGTGGGTTCAGTATCCACTGAAAATCCTTTCCTAAATTAACTATTCTATTCAAAATGATGACTTTCCAATTCTGTATTATCTGTATTTACCAGCTGGCACTCTTCTTTTTTTAAAATTGAAGTATTGATATACAGTCTTATAAAGGTTTCAAGTATACAACACAGTAGTTCAACAGTTGCCCATATTATTAAATTCTCACCCCAACTAGTGCAGTTACTATCTATCAACATAGGAAGATGTTACAGAATCATGGCACTCTTCAGTTAAATTAATAGATTTTTGAAAGCTCTTTCTTAATCAACTAGAGGTGTACTACTCTGAAATATAGTTCCCACTAGAAAGGATAAATGCTTAATTATTTCCCTTTAATTGTCCATTTCAAAGTAAGGTATTGGTGTTATAGTCACCTTCAAAGGTAGCATATGAAAGTTTTCATTGGTAGAACTGAAAGGGATTCCCACTTAGAGTGCTTTTCCACTAAGATATATTTTCTCATATAGAACACTCATAGCAGGTCACTGCCAGACTAACCAACAATAGGTAGCCAATTCTGAGCTTGATCTTGACATTGACAAGTAAAAGAAAGATACATTATTTTTCAAGAAAGAAAAAGTAAATAAATTAGACTTCATCAAAATTTAAAAGTCTTGTGCATCAGAGTACACAATCAACCGTGGAAAAACAAACCACAGAATTTGATAAAATATTTGTGGCAATATATCTGGTAAGAGTCTATTACCTAGAACATATAAGTAACTCTTACAACTCAACAACAAAACTTCTGAAAAACTCAATTTAAAAATGGGCAGAGGATTTGAATAGACATTTTTCCAAGGAAAATGTACAAATGGCCAATAAGCACAAGAAAAAATGCTCAAAATAATGAGTCATTCTCGATTTATAAGATATCACTTCACACTTACTGGGATGGCTATAATAATAATTTTTTAAAAACAGACAATAAGAAGTGTTGGCAAGGATGCTGATAAATTAGACATTAGAAGTTTCATCCATTGCTAGTGGGAATGTAATATGGTGCCCCTGATGTGGAAAAGAGTTCGGCTATTCTTCAAATAGTTAAACAGAGAATTACTATATAATTCAGCAATTCCATTCCTACATATATATCCAAGAAAACTGAAAACATGTTCACACAAAAACTTGTACATGAACATTTATAGCAGCATTGTTCATGATAGCCAAAAGGTGGAAATAACCCAAATGTCCATCAGCTAATGAAAGGATAAACAAAAGGTCGTATATCCCTACAGTAGAATATTATAAAAAATGAAGTACTGTTACATGTTACAGTGCAGATGAACCTTGAAAACATTACCTTAAGTGAAAGAAGCCAGACACAAAACGCTATGTACTGTATGATTCTATTTATATGAAATGTTAGGTTTAGGTAAATCCATGGAGATAGAAAGTAGATTAATGATTGCCAGGAATGAAAAGAGGGGGATTGGGACTAACTGCTAATGGGTACTGGACTTCTTTTTTGGGTGATGAAAATATTCTGAAATTAGATAGTAATGGTTGTTGCACAACTTAGTGAATACACAGAAACTCAATGAATTGTACACTTTAAAATATTAAATTTTATGTAATATGAAGTATATCTCAAATTTTTAAATGTTTTAAGTAAAAAAGAAGAAAGAATGATGAAAGAGAAAGAAAGCATCTATACAATCTTCCTGGAATTATTTTGACCTTTAATTGCTTTAAATGATATCTGTCATAATTCCAAAATTATGTCAGACAAAATTACCCCAAAACAATAGTGAATCTTTGACGGTGATGTTTTTTCCTTTATAATTTAGTGCTGCAGTAAAAATGCATAAGGTGTGAAAACAATTAATAAAAGGACTGCTATATAAAAATTATGATGCTGTGTGATGTATTAAATGATACATAATTGATTATACAAACTGATAATGCAGATAAAGTATAAGGGTTTTAAACGGTATATCATTTCTGAAAATGATATAAAAAACACTGGCATATTTTTTACCTGGGGGCAGGGACCTGAAAGGCTTAGGTGAAAGGAGTCTTTTTACTATAAAGCTTCCAGTACCATGTAAATCTTGAACCACTTGGACTTCCTTCCTTGTCTCTGCTTCTAAACAATTCTCTCTCCCTAAATCCATAAAAATAAGTTTAGGGTTCAATTTCACATCAGACTGTGTTACTCACTACCTCTCCTATCTGCAAGCATCTACTGATTTTAGCTCCTTCTTTACTGTTGTTCTCTGCAATACAACTATCTTAAAAATCTTGGTGATTTCACTGTCCATGAAGGGGATCCTTGTAACAATCTAGACTCTCAGTTCCTTGTATTCCTCTCCTGCAAGAATCTTAACTCTCCACCCTCTATCAGTCACTTGCTCATTTATCATGGAGCTTGTTGTTGACTTTAATTGAACGCCTCCATCATCTCAATTCAAGTAGTTCATTTTCTCACCACTACCTCCTATCACTTTAGCCTATTCCCTCTAATAGTCTGATTTCAACAAACCAATTATCTGATTAGGACAATCAATCCATTGATCCTCCAACTTTTCTCTGTCTCTGGTAAAATTCGACTATCCATCTATGCAGAGCCTACATCCATGCAGCAGAATGTGGCTGAAGAAAACTTATTCACTCATGCTACTGTTTTCTCTTCAAATTTATGACCTCAAGTGTACCTTCAATGCTGCCCAATATATATAATATATTTTTATAATTAATTACTCACCTCTTCATGCAACTATTTAAAAATAGATAATTTATTTCTTTCCTCTTTCTTGAACCACTTGGACTTCCTTCCTTGTCACTGCTTCCAAACAATTCTCTCTCCCTAAATCCATAAAAATAAGTTTAGTATTCAATTTCACATCTTTCCTTTTTTTCAGCTTGAGGCATAATAGCCAAATGAAATTGTAATGTATCCAAAGTGTACAATGTGATGATTTAATATATGTATTCATTGTGAAAGGATTCCCACCAGCAAATTAAATAACATGTCCATCAACTCATATAGTTATCTCTCTCTCTCTCTTATTTTTTTTTTTTTTTGTGGTGAGAACACTTAAGTTCTGCTCTTTTAGCAAATTTGAGTTATACAGTTCAGTGTTATCTACTATAGTCAACCAGTTATACATTAGGTCTTCAGAACTTATTCATCTTAGAACTAAAAGTTTGTTCCCTTTTACCAGTCTCTTCCTGTTTCCCCCACCCCAGCCCCTGGCAACCACCATTCTACTCTCTATGAGTTTGACTTTTTCTTTTTTTTTTTAGATTTCATATATAAGTGATACTGTGCAGTATTTGTCTTTCTCTACCTGGCTTATTTCATTTAGCACAATGCCCTCAAGTTTCACACACATTGTTACAAATGACAGGATTTCCTTCTTTTAAAGGCTGAGTATAATATTCCATTGTATATATTTTCTTTATCCACTCATCTACCAGTGGATACTTAGGCTATTTCTATGCCTTGGCTATTGTAAATAATACTGTAATGAACATGGAATATGTACCCAGAGGTGGGCTTGCCAGATCATATGGTAGTTCCATTTTTAATTTTTTGAGGAAGTTCCATACTGTTTTCCACAGTGGCTGCACCAGTTAGCATTCCTGCCAACAGTATTCAAGGATGCCCTTTTCTCCACATTCTCACCAGCACTTGTTATCTCTTGTCTTTTTGATAATACACATCCTAACAGGTATGAGGTGATAGTTTGTGGTTTTGATTTACATTCCCCTGATGATTAGTGGTGTTTAGTATGTTCTTATGTTTCAATTGGCCATTCATATGCCTTCTTTGAAAAAATGTCTGTTCAGGTTCTTTGCCCACTTTTGAAATTGGATAGTTTTTTTTTTGCAATGAGTTCCTTAGGTATTTTGGGTATTAACCCTTTATCAGATACATGCTTTATAAATATTTTCTCCTATTCCATTGGGTGACTTTTCATTTTACTGATGGTTTCTTTTGCTGTACAGAAGCTTTGTTATCATTTTGTTAAATCAACACTTGTTAAGTAGAGCCCTGGGGTGCCATGTGATTCAATAAAAGACCACAAGAAAAATTGAGATAGAGAAATGTATTACTCACAGATTTGAAGAAAGTATATAACATTACTCCTCATAGTCACACAGGGAGGTCAAAGCAGGTTGCTGGCAGAGAGAATGACAGGACCTGGGGTCATAGGCCTTTATTGGAGTACTTTGGGATTCCCAGGCTAAGGCTGGATTGGTCAATTCAAACAAAAGAGTGGAGTTTTAGTAAACTCTATAGGGGGCTCTTATTTAAGGTGTGCATAACAGGAAGTCTTTGGGGGGTAGGGGAGTCTTTATCACAAGGGCTTTTGGAGTAGTCATATCAGGAATTTACATTTACTTGTGACTCTGTGGGCTGTGATCTAGGGCATGCTCCTTTGTGAGGGACTAGTGTCAGTTAAAGCCCTTGCAGGTCACTTGGCCAAAGAAAATAGATGCTGAAACAGCAATGCCATGAGGTAAGCTCTCAAAAGTCCATCCTATGATGTCTCAATATCAGGAACAGCAATAACTTCTGTAGCAAATATATTAAAGGGCATAGGTATTGTTTTCTGAAGCCATTGGAAAACACATTTAACCAAAGCAATAGTGATGAAGCATCTGATGAATAGACTTGCTATTGTCTGAAATCCACTTCTTAGTCATTGCCCCAAGGTGGATGGTGAGAACCATGAGAACAAATCAGGGACCTAGAGGAGTATGGAAATTCGATGAAATATTTTAGTTATATCATGCATGACCTGTAAATCTTGACACATCTTCTGGAGGTTGGCTTGCACCTGTCCCAAGTTGTTCATGTACATGAAGCAAGAATTGCTCTGTGTAGAACAGATTACACTCTTTCATCCAATAGGAAATCTAATGCCAGTCAGTTATCCATCACCATTTGTGCTAGTGAGTCACACTGTTGCTTCATCAGACTCAGAATATGGTGTAGTGTCTGCATGTGGTTGGTTAGAGGCTGATGATTGCTGGGTGGTTTTTAATATTTGATCTTGTTGAGCTAGGGTGGAAGCACTGTTCCTGTGCCTGGCAGTCCAGTGGTGATGGCCAGTCCCAAAAGGATAGGGATAAGAATGGCTCTCTTGGTACTCAAGTGGGACATCTCTATTGGAAAGTGCCAGGAGAGTAAAGGGTGGTTGGACTATTAGAGGGAATAATGTTGCAGTAATAAGAGTCATCTCCATGGATTGCTTGAAGACTAGGCAGGATTAGGTGGCCTTTTCCCTGGCTCCTTGAGTTAAGTCCACAATAGAGTTTGAATGAGGCATAATTTGTCATAAAGGGGCAGTGAGTTTACAGGGAAAGGTCCAGCCTTTTGTGTTCCAGTATAGTTGGTAGCCTTTAGAAAGTACTACTGTAGAGGGTTTATTATTTTGATGCTTGCCTGCAGTGTGCCCCTTTTTGGGTCTAGATTAAGGGTTTAGTTTAGCCTAAATGAGACTCATGATGTTTGGAGGGAATTAGCACAAGGGGTGATCACTAGGAAGAATTGTGGGATAGACACTGACATGGGGCTGTAGGTCTGACCTTGCATGGTGAGAGAAACAACATCATCTTATTTGCAAGGCCAGGGCTTCTGTCTTGGAGGTTTGAATGAATATAATTGTGTCAGATCTAGCTTGTTTGTGGTGTAGGTTAGGGTCTTGGCATACAACAGGGAGGGGCTTATAGAATAAGATGTGGAAAAGAGTGGAATTAGGAATTTCAGGTGTGGAAGAGGTGCTAGTGGTTGTGGTGGGAATGACAAGCAGAGTAGGGTCTATTATGGATGTGTCAGGTGGAACAAGAGCTGTGATCGAGTATATTGAGCAGTGAGCACAGCAGCAAGAGATCCTTAACTGTGGGACCTAAACAGGTCAAGCTGAGGGTATTGTCACAAAGTGCCTAGTGTGATTAGAGTATGTTGTTTGGCTTGCCATACAGATGGAATGATGTCTCGTGCTGCCAGGGCGACTTACTCATAGTTTTGCAAGCATTTTGACAGAGGTAAATTTTATGAGGCAGGCAGTTAGCTATTTCAGAAAAATAATACTCTGTGGGATCCTCAGGGTCAATCAATGAGGTGTTTTTGCTCCTCAGCCCAGAGGTTAACAGTCATCATAGATATTTCCCTCCCGGGGTGGAGGCGATCAGGGAGGAGAAAGTCCCAATGTCCAGAAAGGTTGGGGTGTGTTGTCTTCTGCATCTTTCTCTTGGGTTGTGGTGTCACCATCTGACATGCAGTTGTCTCCCACGGTGACCTTGTGGACTAGGGCCATGTCATCTGAGGCATTGGTGTGCCTGGGGATGGTGGGGGCCAGCCCAGGGAAGGGTGGCCTTCCCAGGTGGGGATCATGAAGGGTAGGAGTGGCTGCTGGTGTTAAATTCTGAGTGTTTATGCGAGGGACCTGGCTCAGGATAGAATCACAAGTATGGGCTCTACTGCTAATTGAACAGATCTTGGTGAGCTCTGTTGGATCATGAAGGGTGCATGTTACAGAGGGGCATGCAATATCTCTGACCAAGTGTCTTGCCAATAGGTTTCAGCCCCAGGCAAATTCGCTATGGATTCAGTGTGACCAAAGAAATTGACAGCAAAGCATTCTTTGGGGTGAAAGGGTTTATTACCTGGCTTGTTCTCCTGGCAGTAGGTCATGCACTAGTGTCTCTGCCTCCACCCAGAGCACTGGGCTGAGCTCTCTATACAGCACAATAATAGCTTATTGCCTAAAGGTGTGGAAGCAGTAGCCTAGCAACAGGCCAGTTACATCATCAGGTGGTTTAACTTCAGTGAGGATCCTGGCCATAGGAACCCCAACTTCTCCATACTCCACCCCTCCAGGATTCTCACCTTACAATCTACATGCTTTCCATCTTCCACAATGGTCCCTGTGTGAGAAAGCTGGGGCACTCTAACCATATTCCACAGTAGCAACAGAGGATAGCAACAACTTAGAGATAATAGAAATTAAGATATGGCAAGATTTTGATATAGGTAACAAAAATTATAATAATCCTCAAGCCAGAGGAGGTTCCTAATAACAAAAAATATATAATAATTCTCAAGCCAGAGGAAGTTTGCAATCCTCAAAGACTTTGATAAGATGCATGTTTTAATGACACCAACATAGGCAAATCTTGTCCATCAGGTAGGATGCATACAAGAGAGTGGTCCTGTAGCAGGAAGGGGGTCCCTTCCAGGTCTAGTATACCATACTTTTACTCCTTCCCTGTGGGGGTTACTGAAGGGTCTATGATAGTGCTACTGGAGGTGCATGCACTGGACATAATGATAAAACAAAACTCCCCAGTAAGATGCTCCTACCTTCTGGCTGTTCAGGATATACTACTGTGATCTTTGGAGGCCACTCTGCTGTTATTCCAAGAATACACAGGAGGCCAGGTTCCAGGCCTTGTCCCCAAGGTGCCAGGAGAGCCAGCCATTGTTGATCCATGTGTCGAAAGGTCCAAGACCACATCCACTCAATGGAGTCTCTGGGGTTCAGTGCAGTTGGTGCGGGCAGCAAGATGTTATTCTGGTGGCCAAATCTTGGCTTCAGTGATTCTTCCTTGGTTTGTACTTGCAGTTGTATAGGGGAGGCAGCCATATGTGTTAACATGTCTACGGGGCTCACGGCTCCCTTTTGGGGTCTCTCATTCAAACCCTGTACCACGGTCCATAAGTGGACTGACCATTCCCACACACTATTGGTATCTGACTTTAGTCTGGATTTTAACAAGCCATTGTGTGTTCCTATCATGCCTGCTGTGGTAGGATTGTTTGGCACATGAAACTTCTGTTTGATTCCCAGCTATTGCACCCATTCTTGCAGTTATGTCCAGTAAGATGGGTGCCCTGATCACTGTCAATTACCTGTGGTCAGCCATAGGCAGCAAAGAGATACTCCAGGCCTCTTTCGGTCGTCTGCTGGTCTGCACAATGGTTAGGAAAAGCAAGCAACCAGAAGTCCAGTAGCTGTGTCCATACAAGTCATAGCATACCAATATCCTTCTGGCACAGGTAGAGGCCCAATATCGTCTATTTGCCACCTGATGAGGGGTATAGGCCCCTTAGCTATTGTCCCATGTTGCTGTGGAACTTGGTGTAAGTCCCTTTTGGAGCACATGACACACTCCTGCCGGGCTCTACTAACTTCTTCAAAGGTCAAAGGCAAGCCCCACCAATGGGCTACAGCCCATATTGTCTTTTGCCCCACATGCAACAAACGCTGATGTAACCATTGGGGTACATCAGAGCTAGGCTTTCCTTCTAACCAATGTATCTTGGCCAATTTATCTGCCTCATCATTTCCTGAGGATACCAGTGGCAAATGACCTATCACATGGTATACTGTAATTATTTTAGTCTGACCACAGTCTTGCCACAATTCTTACCCCCAAAAGGGTTGGTGACCAACCAGCCAGTTGGCATGGTACCAGGTTGGTAGCCACAGGGTCAAGCCCCGATAGACAGCCCAGCTGTCAGTGCAGATAACTATAGGGGAGGGCTCCTGGCTGATCACAAGCCACACAGCCTGCAACTCTGCCCATTGGCTGCTCTTCCCCTCACCATCTTCCATCCATATTGTCTCAGTCTTAGGATGGAAAGCTATGGCCCCCCATTTTTGGGGCCTCCCATGGCTTGAGCTGTCTGTGTACCATTCATCTTTGGGTACACGGGCTCTTCCCTCCTGGTAGGGACTCTGTGCTACTAATGGTTCAAAGGAAAGTTCTTCCTGCTTTTCACTAGTATATGTCACCGGCCTCAATAAGAATTGGAGTTCTCACTCAAGGGGCTACTATAGAGGGCACTATGCTGCTATAGGTAAGCACCCCACTTGGCTAGGGTGGGTGTTTGTGCCACACCACTCCTTGGCTTTTGGGTCCAGTCTTGTACCCACCCCAAGATGGGATAGGTGGTTATTACCTGTATTGGGACCATTCCAGTGATGAGTTCTGTAGCCAGCAAGGTGTGATACATGGCAGCCAGTTGTTTTTCTATCAAAGTATATTGTACCTCTGCCCCTTTCCAGAGTTGTGACCAGAATTCAATGGGTTAGCGAGTTCGTTCAAGCTGCTGCCAGAGACCCCAGCCATAACCATCTTCAGTCACATGTACATCCAGCTCACAGAGCCTTGATGGGTCTATCACACTCAAGGCCTGTACGGCCCTGATTGCCCGTTTTGCTGTAGTAAAGGCAGATGCACATGTCTCATCCCAGTCCTACCTGACACCCTTTGGTACGAACTGGTATAAGGGCTTCAGAATTTGTGCCAAGTGCGGGATAAACACTCTCCAGTAGCCTAGAATACCAGAAACTCCTGTAGCAATGCTACAATTGTAGGGGTAGGAAAGGCCTGGACTTTATCTGTAACTGCTTCTGGTATAACTTTGGTCTTACCCAACCAGATGACCCCCAAGAATTTGATAGACAAACCAGGTCCCTGAACCTTGGTACTCTTCACAGTCCATCCTTTCTCCTGTAGATGTTGGAGCAGTCTAGGTGCTGTACCTTCTAGATCTGAAAGAGAATCGGACATGAGCATGACATCATCAATATAATGGTACAGCTGCACTGTTGGCAGTTTCTCCCATGTAGCCAAGTCCTGGGCTACAAGTCTATGACAGGTGGTGGGGCTGTGGAGGTATCCCTGTGGAAGGATGGTGAAAGTCCATTGCCATCCTTCCCATGTGAAGGCAAACTGTTGCTGACTTTCCTGCTCAATGCCAATGGAAAAGAAGGCATTAGCAAGATCTACCACAGAATGGTATGTTCCTAGTTCATGGCTGAGGTTATCCATCAAGCCTACAACAGAGGGGACAGGAGCATGCATAGGGGGTATGACTTTATTCAGTTCTCTGTAACCCACAGTCATACACCAAGAGCCACCTGGCTTTTTACTGGCCACACTGGGGAATTGAAAGGACTATGGGTGGGCTTCATAATACCCACCTTTTCCAGCTCCTGGAGAGTTTCTCCAATCTCTTTATGCCCTCCAGGAAGTTTGTACTGTTTGGTATTAGTCATCTGCCAAGGCACAGGCAAAGCTATGGGTGGGTGCCTAGCATGTCCTCTCAGAACTGCCTTCACCACACATACTCTCAGTCTGAACTCACCTGCAGTGGTCTGCAACTGTAGACCCTGCAGGATTTCTATCCCCCAAATATACTCAGGGATAGGAGACATATACATGGTATACTCTTTTGGGGGTAAATGCCCTATTCCCAAAGGGATTTGGGTTTTTTTTCACTCTGATAGCCTTACCCCTTATTCATCTATGATAGTGGAGGTCCCGGGGAACCGCTCAGGGTTACCATGAGTTAGTGAACATTCAGCCCCTGTGTCCACCAGAGCCAGGACACATTGTATGTTCACTGGGGACCAATGGATAGCTATTTCAACATGTGGCCTTCGGTCCCCTTCTGGTCCCTCAGGGCAGATACCTTGACCTTCCCCTCAGTCAAACCATGTTCCCCATTCACCTTCCTGTGTGGACTCAAGTGAGGTTGGCTCGTTCTCCAGTAGGAAGTCTTGCAAACACACAGGCTGGACTCATGGCTCTGTCTCTGACCTCTGCCTCTTTGGTCTCAATGGCTGAACTGCTGCTCTGGTTTAAGCTGTTGCCATAGCTCTAGTAAGATTCTATTTGACTTCCCATATAATTTCCTTCCATCTGCTCCTGCCTGTATTAAATCAACCCACATTTGGGTCTTCATAACCTTCATGGGGCCCTGTAAATTCTTCTTGTGAGTAACAGGTCTTATTTCTTTCTGGATTCTCACTGCTTCAGCCTCTCCTAAGTCTGCTACTGCACGAGTCACTTTGCTTATGGGCTGCCCTAAGTGAGGGCAACTTTACCTTTACCTTTCCTACTGTGCCTCGCAGCAATGCTACCTTAGTCTTCAGAAGGTCTCTTACCTTCACCTCAATGCTTGATGTTCTCGTGCCACCTGTGCTTCCCTCAGGAGTTCTTCTTTTTCCTTGATGGTCTCTACCTCCTTCAGAACACCTGACAGCACTGCTGTCTCATCTGGTAATGAATTGTTTGCCTCTCCAATGGCACCTTGCTGCTGGTGCTCTCGTGCCTCCTCCTCTCGCATCAAGGTCATTTCCTTCTTCAGGGAATCCTCAGAAGTTTGCAGCTCGTGTTCTCGTGCTGCCATTTCTTGGGTCTCTTCTGTGACCTTTTTAATACTGTGAGAAGCAGCCAACCCACAGTCCCCACTGCCTCATGGGCACTCTGTTTCTCAAAGGATCTACTTATTATACCAAGGGCCACCCCTATAGCCTCAGGTGTCACCTCCACTTGCCTCCAGTCCTCAGGTGGGGCCCAGTCCTCTAGGAGGCAAGCCACCTCAGACCACATACCCACTGAGGGACAATCCACTGTCTCCCCATTCACAGGGGCAGCCCACTGAAGCACCCCTCCCATAAGGGCAGCCTGTCTTTTTCCTTGGTCAACAATGAACCCTGCCGACTTTCACCAATGGTCTTGCCAATAGATTTCAGCCCCAGGCAAGTTCGCTATGGATTCAATGTGACCAAAGAAATTGACAGCAAAACATTCTTTGGGTGAAAGGGTTTATTACCCAGCTTGTTCTCCCGGTGGTAGGTTGAGCACTAGCATCTCTGCCTCCACCCAGAGCACTGGGCCAAGCTCTCTATATAGTGCAATAATAACTTATTGCCTAAAAGTGTGGAAGTGGAGGCGCAGCAACAGACCAGTTACATCATCAGGTGGTTTAAGTTCAGTGAGGACCCTGGCCGTAGGAACCCCAACTTCCCCACACCAAGCTTTGTGTGGACCTCATCCACAACTTACATAGATTCTGGGCACATTGATAAGCCAATTTAGGGACATTTTGTGGATAGCAGCTTTACAGTCCAGAGATCACTCCATTAAAACTATAGTAATATCATTAGGGCACAAACCTGCCAGCCAGATGAGTCTGATTTGGTTACATTGGGAGGAGCATTCTGCCTGGGCTATAATTTGAATCATGGTATAAGGAAAAGGGCCTAACAGCATCTGGTACTCAGCTATCCTGTGGTTCAGTTGTACACCTGAATGATTTTGCTCCAGCATATCTTCTGACACAGAGTAAGGCTTGAGGGGTCTACTAATAACCCTATCATCCATTCTGTTCATAATAAGAGTAAAAGCCACAACAAAGGAGAGCATTTGAATTTGAGCAGCTTGCTCTAGTAGGCCTGCTTCCAGGAAGACTGAGGCTGAGTGTACTTGTTTTGAAACAAGAGTTTTGTTTGGGAGCATAGGGGTAGGATAAGAATGAGGAGTCTACAGTGTTACTAAATGTGCTCCTGGTTGGTGTGTGTGCACAGGTCGTGAGTGACCACAATCAGCATATGTGCATTGACTATCTCTTTCCAAAGAGGGGCACCCCAGGTGGGCTTTCCCTGAATCATGAAAGTATCCCTTGGCCATCTTCCAGACCAGAATGTGAGCCTATTGGTTACTACCCAGGAGTCAGTAAAAATGTATGCCCTCATGTGGATGAAATGAGAGTTCCTGTGGCCAGGATTCTCACCAGGCCCTGGTTGACTAGCTCACTGCTCACCTGTGGGCAATACATGGCTGTTGACTCTATAAAAAGAGCTCCGCCCAGTGCTCCGGGTGCTACATGGTGGCAGGGCTGCAAGGCTGCAGGAGAGCAGAGGCTGGAGTGGTGGCAGTGCCGAGGACAGAGGCACAGAGGCTGGCTGTGTGGAACGACTGTGCAGAGAGGCCCAGAGGACAGCTATGTGGGACAGCTGTGCAAATAGAGGGGCCCAGAGGCAGAGACCGGCTTGTTGCACGCAGACTTGCTCTGAGTGAACGGGATTCTAGTGACTGACCTGCCACCTGGAAATAAAGTTGAGAATAACCCTTTCACCTCAAAGAGTATTCTGCTGTCAATTTTCTTTGGTCACACTGAATCCATAGTGAACTTGCCTGGGGCTGAAACCCACTGGCAAGACACCTTGAGAGTCTCATTTTTCTGGCTTATGGTAGAGTCAGTTCACCAGCTCTGTCAGCTGGGCTGAGCCAGGAGAGCCCTCCTGGACTAGGGATATGCCGAGGATGGGACGATACACTGTGGCCTCTAGAAGTCTGCATTGTGTACAGTGGTGTTGCTGTTGTTGGTGAAGAGTTCCACGCCCTTGCCATGCCAGACAATTGATACCCAAGGGCTCCCCGAGCTGTTAAAGGGGCTGGCAGTGGGCTGCCACTGGCTACATCTCAATGTCAGTGGGCAAGGGGCTGAGCATGGGGTAAGTTACATCCTCCTGTAATTTAGGAGGGCCCTTGACATCAGGTTTAGCCTTTTCCTGAGGGCAAAAATGTCCATTTTTAATAGTGAGGTCTCAGTGGCTATGCTGAGCCTCTTTTGCATTTAATCCCTGACCCAAGGCAGGATGGAGATTTGTTTGTGAAGCTGTGAACCCATTAACATCTTTGTCTCTAAAAAGTCCCATTAGGCTGCTAAAAGTTGCTGCTCAAGTGTCATACTGTACTTGGTTGTTGTTTGGGGTAGATGTTTGGTCCAGAACCCAGTGGGCAGCCAGGTAGAGCTGTGTTTAGTGTAGCAACTTCATGAGATGTAATCAGGTGTCACCGGTGATTCAACTTGGAAGTCTGAGTTTGGAGGGCTAAGGGCAGGGCCTGCTGCAGGGCTTAGTGGGCCAGACATAAGGTAGTGTGTTGAGGTTCTCCCCTGTAGCAAAAAGCTGATTTGCATGTAACAGTATATATAGGCCTAGGTAGAATAGATAAGAGGGATAAGTGTGGAATGTGTTTGTGGATAAAATGAAAGTTCCTGTGGCCAGGATTCTCACCTGGCCCTGGTTGGCTAGCTCACTACACAGGTGTGGGCAATATGTCATTACTGACTCTATATAGAGATCTGCCCGGTGCTCTGGGCGACATGGTGGCACGGCTGCAAGACTGCAGGAGAGCAGAGCAGAGGTGGAGTGGTGGCAGTGCCAGGGACAGAGCCAGAGGACAGCTGTGTGGGCAGAGGGGCCCAGAGGCAGAGACCGGCTTACTACATGCAGACTTGCTTTGAGTGAATGGGATTTTAGTGATTGACCTGCCACTGTGGAAATAAAGTGGGTATAATAACCCTTACCCCCCAAGAATGTTCTACTGTCAGTTCTTTGGTCACATTGACACCATAGTGAACGTGTTTCATTGACAAGACAGTGTTGATTCTCAAAGGTGAAGAGACCTAGTATGTGCTGTGCCTGTCATATTGTGGTGGGAGGCTTGATTGTGAGAAGTTGATGTTTTACAGCAATAAGAATTTTGCGGCTCTTTACTGACCACACTATGTTAAGAAAGTTGACAGAAGTGGCCAGTCCTTGGATCTTCTCTGGGCAATGGCCTGTCCTCCCTGCTGTAAGTGTGTTACTAGAGATAATTTCTCTGGATGGTATTTTCCAAAGGCCCCCACAGTAGACTGCCATCTATATGATGCCAAAGGGAGCAGTGGGTTAGTTTGAGTAAATTTAGATCTTGTTTGCATAGATTGTGTGTTATGGCAAGGTTATTTAGGTAATCCGTGGGCAACTGAGTCAAGGTAACTGGGTGCCCTCAAAAGCAAAAGCAAATTGAGGTTGTGAATCTTCATTTATTTGTAGCCTGTAAAACATGTGGTCTAATCACAAAGCGCAAACTAGGGGCCCTGAGCCTTTTGGATGTCATCTATCATCTGTGTAATGTTGGGAATGAATGCCTTATGGCAGGAACCTATGCAATTAAGTTTCGATAGTCAGTTGTGAATCTCCTTTCATTAGTGGCCAGTTGTAAAACTAGCCAGATAGAGTTATTAAAGGGTAGGTTTATACCACCAGGTGTGTCACTGAATGAGGGTATCCAGACCTGTAATAGGACAAGAGAGAGCCAGGAGGACTACCACCACTGGCAGCTGTTTCAGAAATATGGTGCCAAAGACACATCTGCCTCAATTTGTGCTCTTTACAGTTTTACCTGCTGTGATTTGTAGGCTGTATGCAGTTCCCTTGGGGAATTTGGAAAGGTTATCTGGAATTACCATGACTAGTCCTCCTGTGTCTAATAGACCCAGGAATGTTTGCATTAGGCTATTAGATCTTGTGCTACCACCCGCCAGGGATTAGACTCACAGCATCCCACGGGGTCAGGGCAGAGGGACCATGGTCCGGATCACACTTGCCTTTGCAAGGAGCCATGATTTCCAGTGTGAGGGTACCCTTGTACTGGTTAGGACTCAGCATCCTGGTATTGGCTACAAACACATGGGTCAGGGAAGCAGAGCTCCTCCTTCTTCTAAAGGTACTGCCCAGCATCTTGGGTGCCCACACTTGGGTGGGAGTTGCCAAAGCAATGGGACCTTGTGAAAATCTTAGCCAATTTTCCTAACAGTCAATAGCTGGGCCTCTGCTTAGAGTCAGGAAATATACCTTAAGTAAAACACCCACTGGGGGAGTTTACCTACTCTGGAGCATTAACTGGTGGAAAACACATCTGGAGCACCTCAAACTAGTGACTCAAACTGCTCAAAATGAGCAGTGCTCTGAGGTTCAGGAAGAATCTGGTTGTTTCTTTTGGCGCTTACGCTCTGGGGTGGGAAGCTGGCTGAGCTCTCTACATAGGTGTATGCTACAGCCCAAAGTAGCAGAAAACATGGCCCCTCAAGGTGTATTGTGTATTTTCCCCAGGACCTCTGAGTAATAAACTTCTTTATCTCAATTTTGCTTATGGTCTTTTGTTGAACCATAGCTCACAGGGCTCTATTTAGCAGATGTTGATTTGACAAAATCTTAACAATTGGCATCACAAACAGGATGGTAGAGTTGTGCTTGCAACCAACCTCAGAGAATGTCTCAACAGCAATGACTGAGTGACTGGCTCTCCCAGGTGGCTATTCTATCCAGGAGAGTCCACTGTCTGCTGGTGTTCCTTTTCTTAAACATATAGTTTAAGTCCAGTGTTTTGTTACTGGTTTTCTGTCTGAATGATCTATCCCTCCTTGAACACAGAGTACTGAAGTACCCTGCTATTGTATTGATGTCTACTTTCTCTTAAGGTCTGTTAATATTCGCTTTATATGTTTAGGTGCTCTAATGTTGGGTGCATAAATATTTTCCATTGTTAATATCCTTTTGAAGAATTCACCCCTTTATTATATAATGACCTTCTTTGCTGCTTGTTACAGTTTTTGGCTTAATGTCTATTTTTATCTGATGTAAGTATAACTACCCCTGTTTTCTTTAGGTTTCCATTTGCATGGAATATCTTTTTCCCATCCCTTCGCTTTCAATCTATGTGTTGTCCTTAAAGCCGAAGTGAGTCTCTTGTAGGCAGCATATAGTTGGGCCTTGCTTTTGTATCAATTCAGCCACTTTATATTTTTTGATTGGATAACTCACATTTACATTTAAAGTAATTCTTGATGGGTATGGACTTATTGCCATTTTGTTATTGGTTTTTGTCTGTTTTGTAGTTCCTTTGTTGCTGTCTTCCACTCTTGTTCTCTTTCTTTGTGAATTGATGATTTTCTATTGAATTTTTCAGTTTGGTTATTGTATTCTTCAGCTCTATGGTTTCTCTTTGGTACTTTTTTATATTTTCTATCTCTGCTGAAATTCTCACTTTGTTCATGCGTTGTTCTGACCTCACTGTTACTGTTATTTTTTACTCTCTATGGGGTAAATTCATCTCCATTTCATTACAATTGATTTATGAACATTTATCTTGTTCTTTTGTTCAGAACATTTTCCCATTTCTTCATTTTCCTGGGTTTTCTGGGTTGGTTTCTGTGCCCTGTATAAGACAGACACCTCTCTCATCTGACAGACTGATCTTGTGTAGGCAATAACTTCGCCAGTCTTGTCTGGCCTGAGCTCCTGGTTGCCTTTCAAAATCTGGTGATTATCCAAGCTGCCACTTTTGTTCTTAGTGGCTCCCAGTAGTTGCGGGCATTCCAAGACCTGGCAAAGTGTTCCAAAGGAAAGGATCATGGGTAGCACCTAGTGCAGGCTGATGAGAAGCTGGACCCCCTGGCAGCAGCTGTGAAATGAAGGAGTTAAGCTCCTTCCAGAGAGAGACTGGGAGGTGGACATTGTGCCTGTCCCCTCTGTGCAGAGCCTGGGTGTACGGCCCCAGGGGGTTGGGTAGAGTCGTGCCTATTTGAGACCTGCCTCTTTGTTTGCTGCAGCCTGTGGGGCTTGTGAATGCAGGTAGTGTTGCCATCAGAGCTAGGTGATTGGGGGCCCGGCCCTCCAAGGAAGCCTTAAAAATTGGGACACCAAATGTGTGCTCCAAACCCTTTGCTTCTCAGGGAGAACCAATCTTAATGAAATGGAGTTCCGTGCTACCCTCTCTAGTGAGTGGCGCTGTGCCAGAGGCACGATTATGGAGAGTGTACGTAAGCCTTTCCTGCCCATCTTGGTGGGGGTGCTTCTTAATTGATGTGTAGGAGTTGCTCAGCTCTTCTCTAGGTTTCTCTCAGAGGCAATGCTCCATGTGTAGCTCTGTATCCGACACATCCACGGGAGGAGGGAAGTTCAGAAGCCAGTTATGTCACCATCTTGGTCCCTCCCTCCTCTTTCTCTTTGATTTTGAAACTTTTCCCACTTAAACTCACTTGCTTCCTATATCACTAGGAAAACAAGAGAATTTCCACAAGCTCCCACAACCCCATCTACTCACCCACCAGCCGCTTTACCAACTACTGATTCTTCTCTCCCATTACCATGAATGAATCATCCATAATCCTAGACAGGGCCGACTCATCCAGCAGTGGTGTGCTGGAGCCTACTCATATAGGCTCACAAAGGGTGACTGTCAATATTTCAGGAATGTTGCTAACTGGTTATTAAACTATGGGTAGCTTGAATCAGTCACAATAGGAGTATTTATATTATGGAAATCAGTAAATACTACAAATTGGCCCTCTTCTTTCTCTTCCTAGAGAAGTTAACATGTACTCCCTACCTATTCATGCAATATACCTTAAGCAATATATATAATGCTGTTTTGCACATTATAAAATTTTATATAACTGGTTTAATATAGTATGTTTTCTGATGTAACTCACCTCCCCCAACATTATGTTTATGAGATGCATTCAGGTTGATAAGTATAACTCTAGTTCATTCATTTTTACTGTCCTGCCCTACTCCACAAGAATATGAGCTCTATAAAGGCAGATTTTCATCAGCTTTATTCTCTGCTGTATTCCTAGGGCTTAGAACAGTGCCTGTCATAAAGCTGATTCAATACATATTTATTTGGTAAATGTTAACGTATGGGGTGTGCCTGAAATTCTACCTCTGCCACCTTTCTGAGTTTACACGTTGCTTAGTTATTTGGGAGCTTAGTAGATCTTAATACTCTGACCCATTTGGGTCCAAACTTTCATCTACGAATTATTTGCATATCCTTTACAACCAGAAGAGGGCAAGCTTGGAGGGAAGAGTAGGTCAAAGGTAAGTGTGGAACCATACCTGGTTTGGAGATTCACAGCCACCAGATGGCAGTATGAATATGCTGGAAACCCAAGGTCGGGGATCTGGACTATAGCTCTCTGAATGCGGGGATGGGGGTGGGGTGCCCTAAACATATACATTTCCCTTTTTTCTTTTTCTTTTGATCAACTCATCTTTTATTAATATTAGTCTTCTGCAGCTTTATAGAAGTCATTGCTTTTATTTCTCTTTACATTTGTCAATACTAAATTTAAAATACTGAAGCAGAACAAAGCAGGTTCTTGACCTAAAACTGGCTGCAAGTGGTCCTTGACGAGTTTTTCCCAGAGCCCACAGCGTGGACGCCTATAGTAACAGCAAAGTTGAGGGAAGCAGGGGAAGAGGTTTGTCTTATAACTTTCCCAAGGGTGTAAATTGTGAGTTCATGGCAACACTTAATTACCACTCTCTTAATCTTACATGGAAGACACAGAAAATAGATTCTCTCAAGTTATATTTATAGGCAACTATATCAAGAACAAAAACAAACTATTTCTAATCCAAGGGAACATAAGCAGGGGATTTAAAGATGCTTCAAATTCTCTCCCAATATGGACCAGCAGTTTCTTAGTCTGGGAAAGGCGCAAGTCTTTCCTCAAAGCATTTGTCACTGGCTGTTAGTCCTTCTGCTGATATTAAAAAAGAAAATCATTACATGTAGGTGTGAGGGGTGCCAGGTCCAAGAGGGTTTTTCTGAGCAGCCCCATAGCACTGAGTCAACATCTTTACTAATTACACGCACACAAAGATGCATGTGATTTAAAAGTTGGCATTAACTGAAGTAAAGTGACAATAACATAGGGAGAAAGTGACTCTACCTAGGTTATACATTTTTATAATAATAGGAATATCCAACCATATCTTGAAAATTACAATAAAGTCAGATTTATACAAAGTTAGAAGAGAGGACAAATACAGAATTAGATTTTCATTCATTTATTATCAGTCATTAAATATTTGCCTTGTACTATGCTAAGTGGATGGTGATCAAGAGGATTGTGTTGCTTCAAATATTAAATTCTGATTACATGATTTTAAATGACCTCAGTGAAGAAGAAAAGAGAGAGAGGCTGTTTGAAGAAACCAGTGGATTAGTATGAAGTATTTTCTGATTGGCTCAGATTTAAAAATTTTTTATTAAGATAAAATTGATATACAATCTTAAGCTCAGGTTTCACATGAGCAACCCTGTAGTTACTACATTCCCCCTATTACCAAGTCCCCACCACATACCCCATTGCAGTCACTGTCCATCAGCATAGTAAGATTGATTAGCTCAGATTTTAATAGAATATGTACAAATAATGGAAATAAGGAATTATGTCTAAGGATGAATAAGGAGAGTGTTATAGGTCAATAAAAAATGGCATCATGAACACAAAAGCCAAAAATAAGTTGAGACTTGGAAATCTGTTAAGGACAAATAAAACAGCTTTTTAAATCATATTTAGGACAAAAGACAAAGGAAGAGATAGGAGTGATGTTTGGCTCTGACTATGCAATGTGAACAAATGACACAGTAAGCAGAGCTCTTTTACTCTGTCTGCTATGTCAAGAATAGTTTTTGGACTGAGAAAGGTCAAACAAAGTGGGTTAGAAGAAGCTGGAGCCTAAGATGGGTCAGAAATCTAAGTATCTAAGTTGTGCAGATATCTAAATAATTTTCAATCAACTAGACTATATATGAATTATGTACAGCATATTCAGAGAGCTTGGACTGAGTAGCTGAACAGATGTTATTTTTAAAATCAAGGAGGATGGAATCAAGATAGGATACTGGCAAATACAGTGGCAAATTTTCCAAAAGGAGAAAGGAGAAAGTGGAGTATCCAGACCTGATTCTGATGCTGAGCAAGACTCAAGAAAGGGTGATTCACGATATCATTTATGTGCTCTTACAAAGTAAACACATTATTAGGAGTGAGAGTTTTGCTATGGACATGTATTTTCAGGTTAACTTTCTCTCTCTTGACAGAATTAATGAATTTGTAAAGAAGAAATGAAAACAACAGTAAATCTTGACTTTTGCAAGGCTTTGGAATAGGTTTCTCATGATATCTTCCAGACACCAAGGTTCTTGAGTGTAGGGGATTATGTCTCATTATCTTTGGGTCCCTCAATGCCAGGGACAGTTCTTAATAGTTTGCCAAAGTCTGTGATCTGGATAAATATAAAAAACAAATGTATTCATTGAATGAAGGATGCAGAACTATGGTTCAGATGCTGGTGTAATTGTGTGGTTAGTGGTTAGACAGTTTTGCTTAAAGGATCCAGCGAATGGATCAGTATCAAACTAGACAAATGAAATGTTCAAATTGTGAAACAATAGGTATAGGACAATGCCAATTTGGTTTTCTATATGTTTGTATAGAAAAATAGAGAAAATCTTTATGTACTACAGGTGTGAGTATAAACTAGTATAGCTGTTACAAAAAGCAATCAATATTCAATGAATTAAGAATGGGTTATATTTTATAACCCAACAACTTGACTCCTGAGAATGTGTCCCAGAGAAACTCCTCACAGATCCTTAAGGAGACAGAAATGAGAATGTTTATAATGGCTTTGCTTGTAGCAAAGTACAGGAAGCAACATAGGAGAAGTACCTTAGACCTCAGCAAGAGGGGCCTCTGCTCTGGACCCTGCACTTCAGAAGACTTCACATATCACAAAGGTACGGAAGGTATATTTGTTGAAATACACATGGGCACCTTGGTCACTAGCTTGGTACTTAGGACAGGCATGGCCTAACCTATAACCCTGTATGTCCTCTGTTGTACTGAATGCTATTCAGGCTCCAGGGAAATTAATCCATGTCCCTTGTCCTATTCCTTCAGGAAGGGTCACTGAATTGACTGCTGTGAAGATTTGTGTGTTGAACTGCTCGCCTTGGAGACGGACATGGCTTTGGAAGGCAGGAAGCACTTGAGTGGCAAAAATGAGCAGGTAAGGGATAAAACAAATTAATTACTTGACAAATCTGTCCTCTCAGATGTTGAAAATGCATTAGATTCTTTCATAATGAAGTGCCTGCTTCCAGTAGTGCTGAGCACCCATTTCTTTGTTTTTTCTCTTATTCCAATTTGTGATACTCATAACACTAGCACTGTATTTGGAATAGATAAATGTAGGAACTGAAGAACATCTGTAATAATGAGCAATTCATGTTACTAAATGCATACATATGTGGTTTAGATGTAACATGCTTAAAATGGAAAACTGATTCTTTACATTGGCAACTAAATGGACACTGAATCCAAAATTATGATAGTTTTATTTTTATAAAAATATGTTAAAAGGTGTAGTTAAATGTTCAGAAAACTAAATTTAAAATTCAACTTTATTTAAACAATTTGGAATGAGTACTCTGATATCCAGTAATTATAATTCATGTATTACATTTTAATGCAATCAATAATTTTGAATATTTTTGGAAGAAAAAGACTTTTATGAAAGTTGTATATGAAATTTCATTCTAATTTTTACTTTTTCATGTATTTTAGTTTACTTTTAAAAAGAAGATATATTTAAATTTTATGAACTCAGAATAAATTGTAGATTGTTTTTGAACTTGGATCATTGAGAATGAATACAAGTCAAGGTCATTATAGTTATAGAAAATACAAAAGTGGAACTCAAAAAGAAAACAGCTGAAAAGTAATGAAATAGAAAGTCTTCAAAAGAGGTAGTCTGATTTTTCCAAAGGAGACATAAAGATGGCCAACACACGCATGAGGAGATGCTCCACATCACTAATCATCAGGGAAATTAAAATCAAAACCAGAATGAGATTTCACTCATACCAGTCAGAATGGCTAGTATCAATAAGAAAAGAAATAACAGCTATTGGTGAGGATGTGGAGAAAAGGGAACCCTTGTACTTGTGGTGGGTTTGAAAACTGGTGCAGCCACTATGGAAAGCATTATGAAGATGTCTCATAAAAGTAAAAAGAGAAATACCATATGACCCAGTAATTCCACTTCTGGGAACTTACCCGAAGAAAACAAAATCACTAATGCAAAAATATATATGCCCTCTTATTTTAATGCAGCATTATTTACAATTGCCAAGATATGGAAGTAACTTAAGTGTCCATTGATAGATGAATGAATAAAGAAGATGTGGTACATTACATATATGTAATGGAATATTACTCATTCATAAAAAAAGAATTAAATCTTGTCATTTGAGGAAACCTGGATGGACATAGAGGATATTATACTGAGTGAAATAAGTCAGAAAGAGGAGAACAAATACTATATGGTTTCACTTATATCTGGAGTCTAAAATCCAAACCAAACAAAACAGAAATAGACTTATAAACACAAACAACAGACTGTTGGTTACCACAGGGGAGGGAAGTGGGGGAGGATGGGTGAAATACGTGAAGGGAGTAAAGAGGCACAAAGTTCAAATTGTACAAAAAAATTAGTCACAGAAATAGAAGTACAGCATAGAGAATATAACCAATAATATTGTTTCATCCTGTTATGGTGACAGATGGTAGCTACACTTACCATGATGAGCATTTAGTAATGTATGTAATTGCTGAACCACCATGTTGTATATTTGAGACCAATAAAGCATTTTATATCAGCTACATTGTAATTTTAAAAATTTAAGCAAATAATGATTTAAAAAAACAAGAGAGGCAGTCTGCTTAATTTTCTAAAAATTGGAAACAATGAAAGCAAACAGACTTCTCTTGAGAATGATCCACCTAAAATTCTTGAGTAGGAGGTTATAAATTGTTTATTTAATGGAGACTTAAAAACTGATACAAATGAAACCAGGAAGAAAATGATTCTCCAAATCTACAACTTGAACAGGTCAAATGAGATCTCTGCAGTTTCAAGTTCTTTACTAAGAAGATTTAATAACTGATTAAAGCAGTTAGAATTCATAGAGAATTACACATAAAATCAGCAGGTTGAATGAGCAAACAAAACCTTGAAGCTGTTCAATATTTGTTGAACCATGATCCTGGACAATGACCATCATATTCTTCTGCTTTGAATGAATGACTATAATTTTTCATTTCTATTTTCACTCAGCAGAAAATTTAATAAATCATTTTATACCAAAATGCTTTCAAGGGGAGTAAAAAACTATGGAAATTGTATTTTATATTTTAAGTTTAAAGGCTATATATTTTGTTATATTGTTACACTTCTTACAACAGATCTTCAAGGTCAGCTTGGCCAACAAAGGTATTTGTGACTGGAAATATTATAGGTTCTTCATTAAAAGAACAGAAATGTCACTGGCATACCCAAAACGCACTTGCTATTACTGGAACTGGGGGGAAAAAAAGGCTAAATAAACAGTAAACACTGGTAACATTCATCAAACCAAGTAAAACTGATGTAGGACATTATTATAATACTCAAAGTAATAATTTAACAGCACAACTTTGATAGAAAACAGTAGAACATTTCTAGATTTAGAATAAATGATTTTTCAAGTTGAAGCTAAAATGGCTAAACATTTAAGACTGATAAATAATGATCACTATCTGGGAAGGAAAATTCAATACAAGATTATTAATTTAATGGTTAGTAAAGTGAGAGAAAAAATCATACATAAATAAAAACTTAAATATTTATCAACTTAACTAGATTACACAAAGCTATGCTGAATAATTACACACACACACACACACACACACACACACACACACACACACACACACACACACTTTTGAACTACCAGAAGAAAACAAAGTGGAAAATTAAGGAATGTTTCATTGGTATTACTCCTGTTGTAAAAAAAGGACATGCTTTTGGCTTTAGAAATGAGCTGAGAAAACATTTTTCAGTTTTAAGCATTGATTCAAAAGATTGCCAAAGGCAAATCTGCTAAGAAACAAGTTTGGATGGCCCTGGAATCACATATCTTTCCCTCACAAAGTTTAGCTGAGAGCTGGCTGAGACTGTCTGCAGAGGGATACCCAGGCTGCTGGCTGATGCCAGTGTTCCTGGCAGGTAGAAATTCCTCAAGGCTGTTCCCAAGGCCCTGGGTGTAAGACTTCAGCCATGGGATTACACATTCCTTAGTGTTCTTCCTGGGCCTGAGATTGCTTGCTATATTCTTGTTTCTTAGAGAAACTAGATCTCCCTACACTTTCAGTGCAGTTGATAAATATGTAACACAGGGAGGGGCAGAGTCCTTTCTCCTTGAGGGCTGTTTGTGGCATGTTTAGTCCATTGCCTCAGACAGGCCCCAGGGACTTTGACTAAGGTGCATTGAGAACTTCTATGCTCTGCTGCTTGTTAACTATAGGATAAAGTTACTTGACTGACTTCTTTGTTTGAATTTTCTCATCAGTAAAGTGGAAATAGTAATAGTCTTTATGTCCTAGGGTTATTGTGAAGATCAGTTGATTTGATACATGCAGAGTGCTAAGGACAGTACTAGGGTAGTAACTGGTCACTTATTCTTTGCTTATGATGTAGCAATCCAGCCTCTGAGCCAATCTTTTGAGCAAATCCAAAGCTTATTTATGGCCCGCATCTGGAGAGAAATACAAGTTAGTGTAAAGGATGGGACTCAGGCTAGGTAATGGATGACACGGGAAGTAAGATTTTTTTTTGATATACAGAACTTTAAACAGAGTTTCCCTAAGATGAAATAAACTTCCTTTGAAAGTTGTGAGTTTACTCTCACTAGAGGAATTTTTTTAAAAAGCTGGATGGCCTTTAGATGTCAGGGATGATGTAGAATGGAGGTATTCAAATCTTGTGTGATTTCCTTCCACTCTTACAGCTTTTGTATTCTTAAAAACTTCTTTGCACATCAGTTTGGCCTGGCAGTTCTGAAATACTTTCCTTTTAGTATTCACTATAGTAACAATTTTAACAGTTTTCTACAAGTTTACAGCAACAAGGATGATTCATTGCAAACATCTGTCAAAGCTATTGCTTTTTGTCCTTTCAGTTTATAAAATTGCAGAGTTTGAGCTCCTGAACAAACTCCTGTCTTCTTCTGAGTCCCTTAGAATTTTATAAATTCCAGGACATGTTTTTTCACATGTTAACTGTAGAGGAATGCAGGGAACAGGGCTGAGCCATCCAGTTTTCGTAGAAACTACGTGAGGCTAACATTCCTGGACCCTGCCCTAAGTTAGATAACTAGAAGCCAGAAACTACGTGAGGCTAACATTCCTGGACCCTACCCTAAGTTAGATAACTAGAAGTAAATGACCCCCCTGGGGTCAAAACTCGTGATAAGTCACATAGGAATGCTTGCGCAAAGGTCAGGCACCTGGTGTATCCCTGTTCCAATTTTATTGGCCAAAGTATAGAATGTGTTTCAAATTCATGGGTTGGGGTAATGTGCAGGCTCCGGTGCAATGACTGTAGAAATCCCATATAAACCATACCTAAAGTTGCTTGGGGGTCGGCAGCTCGGACTTGGCCTGCGTGTGAGGGGAGGTGCTGTCGACCCCAGCTTGCTGGCTGAATAAAGACTGCTTGGATTTTCATCTCCGTGTCCATGTGTCTTGTTCTCTGGGAAACCCCGGAGTCCTGGACCCTAACATTTGGGGCTTGTCCGGGATCCGTGCGGCTTCCCTGAGAACAAAGGACGGCTGGAGGCAAGGTCTAATTGTCCAGACAGGGCGGTGTAATTCGAGGGTCGCCCCATCGTGTCTGCATAAATCCATTATAAAGCGGGAGTCGCCATCCCGTGTATGGTCTTGGGTTAGTGACCCCGAGTGAGAAAGTGCGGTTTGGTAGTCCTGGCCCCCGGGTTAGTGACCCTGGGTGAAGTCCAGGTGACTAATCCTGGCCCTAGGATCCGAGTGACTTGGCCTTAGGAAAGCAAGTCCGATCGGCAGGAACCTGGCGCCTGAGGAGGAAGGGATCGAGCTCGTCACCCTGCGGCAGTCTGAGTGGACGCCTTTCGGGAGAATCACGAGAGTTTTTGAGGATCCTGAAAGTGGTGAGTGTGGTGTGCACCAGAGTGAAAGAAGGACCAGTCCAAACGAGTGTGATCAGATGTGGTGTGTGTGCTTAGTGTTATCATTGATTGTTTTATTGTGTTTTGGTTTCGGTTTATATTTCTTTCTGCGCTTTTTATTTTAAGTCTCCCTGTTCTAAGGTTCCCTGTTCTTTCAGTTCCTCTTCTCTGTACTAAATCATTCCCCGCAGGCATGGGTCAGGCAATTAAGAGCCATTAGGGCGCCCACCGCTAGAAGACTCCCATGACAGGATAAGGGGGTCACAGCCACGAATCCCAGATAAATTCGCGTCCCCTGAAGAAGAAAAACTGTGCAACAACAGGCACCCGTTCACAAGCACATACACCAGTCATCTTGTTAGAGTGGCATCTCTACCTTTTACCCTTGTCTTCCTCGTATTTTTCACTATGGGCCAGACTCAGACTACTCCTAAAGGTCTGATCCTTTCCCACTTTCCGAAGGTTAGAAAACAGGCCCTGAATATGGGTTTTAACATCGAGAAAGGCAGGCTTGATGCTTTCTGCTCGGCCGAGTGACCTTCCTTTGGAGTAGGCTGGCCGACCCAGGGGTCTCTTTCCATGGACCTTATTGACAAGGTCAGAGCTGTTATCTCCCAGCCAAACCCTGAGGGCCACCCTGACCAACTTCCCTATATCCTTGTTTGGGAAAATTAGACTAAGAATCCCCCTTCCTGGCTGAGGCCCTTTTTGGTGGAGAAACCTCACACCGACCCACCAAGAGCCTCCATCCTAGTTACCCAGGAAGATTTAAAGTCCCCTAATAGCAGGGCCAAAAACCTGAGTGCGCCGCCTGTCCTCCCTGACAGTTCTCCTCTTTACCCCCTTCTGCCAATTGAGCAGCCACCCTCGTATGCGGAGGAGAGGGGTGAAGCTGCTGGGAGGATAGAAAACGAGGCTGGGGAACCCAGCGGGAACCAGGCGGCCGCAGCTTCCCCAGACTCTTCAGCAGAGGGAGGCAGGAGGCCGGAAAGAGCTTCCCCACACCGCCCCGCCCTGGCCCCACACTGGGCACCAGGTAGAGCAGGAGGAATGAAGTTAAGGCCTCAGGAGGCCAGGGAACAAGAAGGGGAGGCTCCCTCCTCCACCTCAGAAGGAGCAGTGCCGGTTCTGCCTGTGCGTGCCATCGGTACAGGCATCGCTCAACAATATCAATACTGGCCCTTTTCATCTAGTGACCTCTATAATTGGAGGACTCAGAACCCTCCCTTCTCAGAGGACCCCAAGTGTCTTATAGATCTGGTGGAGTCCATTATGTTTACCCATCGTCCCACATGGGACGACTGCCAGCAATTGCTCCGCACTCTCTTCACGACGGAGGAATGAGAGTGTATCCTCAATGAGGCCAGGAGAAATGTCCTCAGAGAGAATGGAAGACCCACTACCCTCCAGCCCATCATCGACGAGGCGTTCCCACTTATGCGCGCAGATTGGGACTTCGGGACTGCAGAAGGTAGGGAGCGTCTCCGGGTCTACCACCAGACTCTGATGACCAGTCTCCGGGCGGCCGCCAGACGGCCCACTAACCTGGCTAAGGTAAAAACTATTGTTCAGGGGGAAATGGAAAGCCCAGCCGTGTATCTGGAAAGGCTGTTTGGCGCTTACAGGCAGTATACCCCCATAAACCCAGAAGCAGAGGAACATAGATCAGCTGTAGTCCTCTCATTCATCAACCAGGCAGCCCCCAATATCCGGAGAAAACTCCACAAGTGGGAGGACCTGGGGGAGATCTCTATTAGGGAACTGCTGCAGCAGGCGGAGAAGGTCTTCAATGCTAGGGAAACTCCGGAGGATAGAGAGGAAAGGCTGAGGAAAGAGAAATGGGTAATGCAGGAAAAAAATAGGAAGGAAGACAGAGAATTTCAGAAGAGGGAGAACAAGAAGCAGAGGGAGGAGATGGCCAGGATATTCCTGGCCGGGGTGAAGGAGGGCCCTAGGCCACCTCGAGGAACAGGACCCCGTCAATCCCGACTAGGATGAGATCAATGCACCCTGTGCAAGAGATATGGACATTGGAAGAGGGAGTGCCCCCAAAGGGGGGAACAAGGAGGAGGGAACCCTGTTAAAACCCTGCATCTAGGAGAGGAGGATTGACGGGGATGGGGCTCGCCACCCCTCCCTGAGTCCTGGGTAACCCTGTGCGTGGAGGGAACTCCCATTGGGTTCATGGTAGATACTGGGGCACAATATTCAGTTCTTAACCAGGCCCAGGGTCCCCTGAACCCAGGACGCACAAGTATAGTCCAGGGAGCGACAGGGTCCAAGAAATGTGCCTGGACCACTAGCAGAAAAGTGGACCTAGGAAGGCATCAGGTCTCTCACTCATTTCTGGTAGTACCTGAGAGCCCCGCACCGTTGTTAGGTAGAGACTTACTAACCAAGGTTGGGACGCGCATTCATTTTGAACCAGAAGGAATAAAAATCATGGACAAAGAAGGGCAGCCCCTACAACCGGTGCATGTGTTAACTCTGTCCCTGGCCGACGAACATCATCTGTTTCAGGTGGATCAAGAAAAGGGGGGCCAGGGAGAAATGGACTCTTGGTTGCAGAGGTTCCCTTCCACATGGGCTGAGACTGGAGGAATTGGTCTCGCTAAACATCTATCCCCGGTCATTGTTCAACTCAAAGCCGCGGCTCTACCCATCTGGGTGCAGCAATATCCAATGCCGGAAGAGGCTAGGAAAGGGATAGCACCCCATATCCATAGACTGTTGGAGACAGGAATCCTTAAAACCTGCCAATCTGCATGGAATACGCCCCTGCTTCCAGTGAGGAAGCCTGGCAGTAGAGATTACAGACCGGTGCAGGACTTGCGAAAGGTCAATGAGAGGGTAGAAGACATCCATCCTACAGTGCCCAACCCTTACACCCTACTCAGCCACCTGCCACCTACGCATGTGTGGTATACTACTCTGGGCCTGAAAGACGCCTTCTTTAGTATCCCACTCTCTGAAGTTAGTCAGCCTTTGTTTGCCTTTGAGTGGCAAGAGCCAGGGGGGAGAAGAAAAGGGCAGCTTACCTGGACTAGACTACCACAGGGCTTCAAGAACTCTCCCACCTTATTCAATGAAGCCCTAAGCCAGGACCTGGAGCCCTTTCGCAGGAGCCACCCCTGTGTGACACTGCTACAGTATGTGGATGACCTGTTGCTGGCCACGGAAACCCGTGAGGAGTGCGAAGAAGCCACGGGGAACTTGCTGGCTCAACTGGGCGAACTGGGATATCGAGCCAGCGCCAAGAAAGCCCACATCTGTCAGAGGTCAGTGGTCTACTTGGGGTACAAAATATCTAATGGGGCCAGGTGGCTAACGCAGGCCATGAAACAAACTATCCTGACTATCCCCGTCCCTTCCTCACCCCGGGGAGTGAGGGAATTTCTTGTCTCAGCTAGGTTTTGCAGGCTCTGGATTCCAGGGTATGCAGAAATAGCCCGACCGCTATATGAAGCGACCAAAGAAGGGCCGGGCTGGCAATGGACTCAGGAACAACAAGAGGCTTTTGACAGACTAAAAGAAGCTCTCCTCCGGGCCCCCGCCTTATCTCTGCCAGACCCAGAAAAACCCTTTATCCTGTTTATAGATGAAAAGAAGGGAGTGGCTAAAGGAGTCCTGGCTCAGCAGCTGGGCCTGTGGAAAAGACCTGTGGCCTATTTGTCCAAGCGGCTAGACCCAGTGGCCTCTGGGTGGCCACCTTGTCTGCGTATCCTAGCAGCTATCGCTCTACTGGTAAAGGAGGCAGACAAGCTGACTTTTGGCCAGAACCTGAGAGTAACAGCCCCACATACCGTGGAGGGGATCCTCAGGCATCCTCCAGGAAAATGGATGACGAACGCAAGACTCACCCACTACAAGGGCTCCTACTAGATTCTCCACGAATCGCCTTTTCTGACCCGATAACCCTAAATCCTGCCACCCTTCTGCTGGACCCAGATCTGTTGACCCCCAACCACGACTGTAGAGACATCCTTTCCGAAATTATCCAGGTGCGAGCAGACCTGAAAGACACACTGTTACCAAACTGTGAGCTAAATTGGTATATGGATGGGAGCAGCTTTGTGCAGGAGGGGGTCAGGAGAGCAGGGGCAGCAGTAGTGACCCATGAAGGGGAAGTTGTCTGGAGCGCAGCTCTGCCCCCTGGCACCTCAGCACAGAAGGTGGAACTTATTGCTCTCGCTGAGGCCCTGGAAAGAGCAGAAGGCAAACGGGCCAACATTTACACAGATAGCAGATATGCCTTTGGCACTGTTCATGTCCATGGTGCCATCTACCGAGAAAGAGGATTCCGTTCCACGGAAGGGAAGGGACTGAGGAATCTGCAAAAAGTCCAAAGACTACTAGCTGCTGTCGAAAAACCCAAAGCGGTAGCAGTTATACATGTACCGGGCCACCAATCAAGGAAGACACCTGAGGCCATCGGCAACAGCCATACTGATGCAGAAACTAATAGGGCAGCCCTCTCAGACTCCCTTGTACTTGCAGCCCTCGAAATACCCATACCTGAACTGCCCGCCTTGCCACCCAAACCTGAGTATTCCCCCCAGGATCTTGAGTGGATTAGGAAACAAGTATTGGGAGAAGTGTCTGGGGAGGGAAACTGGAGTAGAGACCAAGGAGGTAGGTTGATCCTGCCAGAAGCATTAGGACAGTACATGCTTGCTAATTTGCATAAGTCCACCCATCTAGGCTGGAAAAAGCTGCTCAGCCTTTTTCAGTCTGCGCAGTTGGTGTTTCCCCACCAAAATGAGGCAGCTCGTCAGATCACAAAAGAATGCAGTAGCTGTGCAATGCTAAGACCAGCCCTAAGAGGGCTCCACCCGGCAGGTACCCGGGAAAGGGGGAGGGCTCCAGGGAGGAACTGGGAAATAGACTTCACCGAAGTAAAACCAGGAAAGTATGGATATAAGTATTTGCTGGTTATGGTAGATACCTTCTCTGGGTGGGTGGAGGCTTTTCCAACCAAGCATGAGACTAGCCAGGTAGTAGCAAAAAGATTAATTGAGGAAATCATCCCCAGGTATGGGGTCCCTGAAACTATAGGTTCCGATAACAGCCCGGCTTTCATAAGCAAAATCCTGCAAGGATTAGCCCGAGCTTTGGGAATAGATTGGAAGTTACACTGTGCTTATAACCCACAAAGCTCTGGGCAGGTAGAAAGAATGAATCGGACCCTAAAGGAGACCCTTTCTAAATTGGTATTGGAGACTGGCGGGGACTGGGTGACCCTCCTTCCCTTAGCCATCTTCCGTGCTCGGAACTCCCCCTATGTACATGGTTTAACTCCATTTGAGATAATGTACGGGGCTCCTCCACCCATAATTCGGCGAGTGCAGCTTCCCGGTGCAGAGAACCCGGCCCCTGAGTATCTGAATGTGTTGCAGGCTCTTGCCAAAGTGCAGCAGGAAATCTGGCCCCTGATCAGAGCATATTACGAGGGCGGGAAAATTCCGAGCCCGGAACATGGCATAGTCCCAGGGGATACGGTATGGGTCAAAAGACACCAAGTAAGGACTCTTGAACCCAGATGGAAGGGACCTTACGTTGTATTGTTTACCACCCCCACTGCTCTCAAGGTTGACGGTATCGCTCCTTGGGTGCATCACACCCACGTTTGGAAAATCCTGCCTCACAAAAACCCGGGGATCACGAGGAAGAGTGGAAAGTGCAGCATCATCCTGCGAATCCCCTGAAAATACACCTAAGCCAAAGATGAAGGGGATCCTGCTGATAAGTGCCTTTGTATGGACTCTCGAGGAAGCTACATTGGTGAAGCTGATTCCAGGGCCTGCAAGAAAACCGGGTTCGGGTCTCTCCGGGTTAGGTAACCCCTTATGGGAAATGGTGCAGGCATTCGCAGAGACTCTGAACCGCACCACTCCCTCCCTCACCGATCCCTGTTGGTTATGCTGTCCAGGTTCACCCCCCTTCTATGAGGCAATCGGGATAAATGGCTCCTACACCATTAACGACTCCTATCCCACTTATTGGGACAGGGGGCCAAGGGGACTTACAATCGCTCAGGTCTCAGTCACGGCAACGTGTGTAAGCTCAGTTCCGATAGTCCGGAGCCAGTTATGCTCGTCCTACACGTACAATACATGGAAGCAGGACAAGTGGATTATACCCTCCTCGGGTTGGTGGCTCTGTTTAAAGACAGGCCTCACCCCGGCCATATCCACCTCTGTGTTTAATGCTAACAGTGAGTTTTGTGTACTTGTGGCCATTCTACCATGCCTAGTATATCGTTCTCACGAGACCCTCCTTTCTTATTGGAAAGAATGGCCAAACCCCCACAGGGAAAAAAGGGAAGTTATTACCGCCTTGACCACTGGGGCCCTTTTTTGCCCTAGGGATGGCAGGGGCTGGCACAGGGGTCGCAGCCCTTGTAACTTGAGAACAGGGGCTCACAGCTCTGAGGCGGGCTGTCAACAGGGACCTAGAACAACTTCGACAGACAATATCAGACTTGGAACAATCTCTTACCTCCTTAGCTGAGGTGGTCCTACAAAACAGAAGGGGCCTGGACCTCCTGTTCTTAAAAGAAGGTGGACTGTGTGCAGCCTTAAAGGAAGAGTGTTGCTTCTATGTAGACAAAACAGGTGCAGTCAGAGATTCCCTGGCCAAACTAAAGAAAGATCTAAAGAAGAGGCATAAAGTATATGACAGTAGCGAAAGCTGGTTTGACTCTTAGTTCAAATACAAACCTTGGTTCGCTACCCTACTCTTGGCTGTTACAGGGCCACTGGTCATCCTGGTGTTATTGCTTATGATTGGTCCGTGCATAGTAAATAGGCTGCTTAGGTTTGTGCAGGAAAGGGTTAACGCCGTCCAACTTCTGGTCCTTTGACAGAGATATCAGGCCCTGGATGCCACAGAGATATCAGGCCCTGGATGCCGCTGTGGAAGATTCCTCAGTTTAATCAAGAAAAGGGGGGAATGTAGAGGAATGCAGGGAACAGGGCTGAGCCATCCAGTTTTCATAGAAACTATGTGAGGCTAACATTCCTGGACCCTACCCTAAGTTAGATAACTAGAAACCAGAAACTACGTGAGGCTAACATTCCTGGACCCTACCCTAAGTTAGATAACTAGAAGTAAATGACCCCCCTGGGGTCGAAACTCGTGATAAGTCACATAGGAATGCTTGTGCAAAGGTCAGGCACTTGGTGTATCCCTGTTCCAATTTTATTGGCCAAAGTATAGAATGTGTTTCAAATTCATGGGTTGGGGTAATGTGCAGGCTCCGGTGCAATGACTGTAGAAATCCCATATAAACCATACCTAAAGTTGCTTGGGGGTCGGCAGCTCGGACTTGGCCTGCGTGTGAGGGGAGGTGCTGTCGACCCCAGCTTGCTGGCTGAATAAAGACTTTGCTTGGATTTTCATCTCCGTGTCCGTGTGTCTTGTTCTCTGGGAAACCCCGGAGTCCTGGACCCTAACATTAACATCTCTGAAATTAGCATATGTCTGTAGTCACCAAAGGTCAGGTAGCAGTTACGACATAGATGTAATTATTTGTACATATGATCATAGTTGTTCAAGTTGTCATCACTTCAGCTGAGTTTGATGCTGTTATTGGTACCACATGTGTTGAATGTAATGGATGGTCATAATGACTTACAGAATGGATGTCAGTAGCTTGAAAGAAACCCAGAAATAATTAGAAGCATCCTTTTAAGCAATGTTGTATCAATGACTTTCCTGATAGCATGGAGGGTGAGACTGTGAAGAAAAACTCCAAGTTATAGAAAAGCATTGTATCAGAGTTCAATTAGAAGTGGTTTTCCTTCATTGTAATTCATGAAATAATGATGTGTTTTACAACTGCTGGCATCAGTTAACACTGATGACATACAGCAGCTATTACCTTAGCTGACTCGTTTGGTGCTTACTGTGTGTTGGCCGGGAATAGTATGAAGGGTTTAATATGGATTTTCTCAGTTTAATATTCACCAGAACTCTACAAGGTAGGTAAGTTTGTTATTCACACTTTTATAAATAAGGAAATTGAGCCCCAGAGAAACTAGTGTTCCCAGGGTTTTGCCCTTAGTAAGGGATGGAGGCAGGATACAAACTCTGGCAGCCTAGTTCTAGAACAGGGATTTTGAAGCATTGAACTGTTTCCCATTAGCAGTAACACTTTTTTTTGGCCCATGGTATATCACACTTATTTTGAAATTTTTTTCATATGTTTTGTCTCCCTTTCTAGACCTTAAGGATCATCAAGTCAAGAATCTTTTTTTTTTCTTTGCCTCACATTTGAGTCTTCAACATCCTGGCATTGTGCCTAGTTAGTGATTATTAAATAAATGTCCTGAGACAGAACAGAATTTTACACTCTGTGTTCAGACTTGGTCTTAGGCTACAGCCTTCCTCTGGGGGCTATGTCAGGGCTCATTCAGTTGTAAGAAACAGGAACTATAGTAGAATTTTGTCCTTTTTTGGTAGTCCGGTATCCAAGGCATTCCTAGTAAGAATCTTTCATTGGGTGGCTGCTTCTGGGGAGACTATGCTGTACTTCTCTTGTTGGTTCCTTCCTCCCCTCCCCTTTGCAGCTGGAGCACTGACTGGTAGCCTTAGGCCTGACCCTTTAGCCTCTCTCCCCTGGGGCTTTAAGTCTGGAGCAAACAATACAAAGATGAAAAGTGTTAAGACTCATTAAATGTACCTGCAGGGGCTAGCAGCATCACAGAGCAGTGGTGGAGGTGTTCTGCCAAACTGTCCTTGTTAAAAGACAGTTGTTGGACCACTGGACACTCTGATGGTGCCTCAATTCCTATCCATCTCCTCAGTATGGTTGGATAGATTCTTATTGATTCACTGAACACCTGACATATTTTTTTTCTTAAAATAATTGGACTCAGTTCCTATTTGCCTGCAATCAAGAAACCCTACTGATACTTTCAGTCAAGATGTTCTCAGGAAAGGCAAATTTATTATAGGAATGCTGAGGTGTTTCCTGGAACTGATTTTAGATAGGCCTTGCTCGGGGACCTTGCCCGAGCACCTTGTATAAAATAGTTCCCATCCCCCTTCCCACTCTCCACTCTTACCTGCTTTACTTTTCCTCACAGCATTTATCATATCCTGACATAGCACGCATTTGTTTATTGCCTTCATGGGACTGTCACTCCATGAGACTTTGATGGTTTACTGCTATTTCCCTAGCACCTGGCACATTGCTGAATCAATACTTAAAATAAATGAATCCAAAGACAGAAACAGAACTGAGGCTCACAGAGACAGGTATTGGAAACTGGAAAACCATCAGGACCTGGAGCAGGTTCTCTCCCAAGTGTTAATCTCTAGGGCTACATGTTTGTTCATCTTTACGTTTTTCTTCCTATCTGCTTTTTTGCTTCTCTCTATTGACTAAGATGGAGCAGGGGGAAGAATAAAGAGAAACAAGATGCTTTAAACCAGAGGTGTCCAAATTTGGTGGCTCATCAGGATCATTGCAGGACCATTTTAACAACATTGATTCCCGGGCCTCACTCAAGACCCCCTGAATCAAAATTTCCAAAGATAGGGTTATGGAATCTGTAGTTCTAAAATCCATATTTAGCCAGCCTAGCACCAAACTGCAGATGGGTCTCGGAGAACCTCTACTTTAAGCAAATCAAATGTTCCCTAAAACATTATATAGAGCTGACTTCTTCAACAAATATTTATTGAGAACACGTAAAATGAGCCAGGCATTGGTGTAGATGCTAGAAGATAGTAAGAAAACTAAAGTCCCTGACAGTCTTGTGGTTGGTCCCATACACGGGGAAAGGGAGAAAAAGGCCTTCTTTTTCTTTTTTTCTCATTTCATTTCACATGTATCCAGAAAACAGACTGGTACTGTTATGGGAAGAGTAGAGTCCTAGATGAGATGTCAAAAGATCTAATTTCTAATCTTGCCTCTGACACCTATATGCTATGTGTTCTTGGGCAAGTCATGTCACTACTCTGAGCCTCAGTTAGTATCCTCAACAAAATACTTAGATAATACCTTCCCTGTGTACTTCTGAGAGTGTTACAAGAAGTAGATGAAATAATGCAAAAGTGCCTTGAAATTTATACAAATGTCAGCCACTATTATTTTATACATGATATCAGCCACAGGTCCTATAATTTTTATACATTGTACAGAACATTTTGGTTATGAGTTCTCAACATACAGTCACAGAAGAAAAAGGTTCCGAAGTTAACAATGTCCTTTTATAATTTAACTTGACTTATCCACCACCTGGTCTGAGTTAAGCACATTAGAGATACTGTATCACCTTGAATTTCTATAATATCATGGTGAGACAGGGACCATAGGTGTAGTCAGAGTAGGGTGAGGGCCTCTGGAAAAAGACCCCTACCAAAACTCCATATTAAACAATTAAACAAAGACAGAGTCACATTAATTCTCTAAAGTAAAATATCAAACTAGGAATATAAGCATTCTTTAGTGAAGATTAGTTAAAACTAAAAAGCCAGAAATAACCTGGCCTGGAATGTTTGAACATCCCCCAGATAAGAAAATACCTCAGCATAGCCCATGTCTTGTTTGTGTCAATTAAATGAAGCTTTTGTAAAATTTAGTTTAGCCTTCCAAGAGGCCCAATTTATTTTTCACTTTACCCAGATGCTGCTTTTCCTCCTCCAGCCCTAATCAAGTCAGTAACTCAGTTCACCTTGAAAGCAAAACAAGCAGCCTTGACTGATATGCTCCCAAACCAAGAAACTGCTATTCTGAGAAAGGATCAAAGCAGTAAACTTCTTGTGTTAACTCCGCAAAATAGTCTGGAAAACTGATAAGAAACTTAGTGTCTCTTAAAAAATAAAAAATAAATAAACACTTAGAGACCATCTGGTGGATCCACATCCCTAGCTCTTGATCTCTCAACTGCCTATAAATCCCCTAGACAACGCACCACCACAGACTCTCTTGTCCCCTCCTGGCATAAGCCGGGAGCTCTGTTCTTTCACTTTATCTCTAAATAAAAGCCTGTACCTTGCTCTCCTACTTTGACTGTTTGTGAAGCTCATTCTTCAGCTTTGTGAACAAGAACCCCGCCATCAATGGGTACCGTATCATTCAGTAATATCCATATTGCTCTTTAATTACTTTCCTTGTTGGACTTGTTTTCCCAATCTCCTCATACAATATCAAGTGTGAGCTTGTTTTCTGCTTACCATGTGTTCTCCAGGACCCTAGGCATAAAGCTGGACAGTTGGTGCTCCATTAAAACTTGATGGTGGAGTGACTGAAAAGCTGAAGTCATTTGTATGATAGTATGTGCCTGGTTTGGTATCATCAGCCATAGAAGGAGGGAGGCAGGAAATGAGGAGAGAATGCAGTGAATGCCTGCAGGCTTTCTATCCTTTCCCTCCCTCTCGCTTTCTGTGGAATGAGGGAGATAGCTGACAGGATGTGGGTGGGAATAGATGCATCTGACAGCGACTAGAGTTTCAAGTCTGCATCTATCTGTTCTGTTAAAGAGTGATCTGAGTAGTGTACAATGGGGAATGTATTGGATTGTGTGAATTTTACAAAAGATGTTAAAGTGGAACATAGGACAAAGCTCTTGGGATGGTGTGTTGCCAGTGAGTTTCAGCCCTGGGCAAGTTCACTATGGAGTCAATATGACCAAAGAAATGACAGTAGAACATTCTTGGGTGAAAGGGTTGTACCCAACTTTATTTCCACGGTGGCAGGTCAATCACTAAAATCCCATTCACTCAGAGTGAGTCTGCGTGCAGCAAGCCGGTCTCTGCCTCTGGGCCTCTCTGTTCACATAGCCATCTCAGTCTCTGTCCTCGGCGCTGCCACCACTCCAGCCTCTGCTCTGCTCTTCTGCAGCCTTGCAGCTGTGCCACTGTGTTGCCCAGAGCACTGGGCAGGGCTCGTTATATAGAGTCAATAACAACGTATTGCCCACACTTGTTAGTGAGCTAGCCAACCAGGGTCAGGTGAGAATCCTGGCCACAAGAACCTTCATTTTATCCACATACAGTAAGAATTAAATATCATAAAGTTGGGTAATGCTTAGACCAAAATATTAATACAACTGTGCACTATGTAACATCATTTCTCTAAATTCTCAGTGTCATACATGTTGATTGACTAGATCTCATAATCTATTTGAGGTTGAGTAAGTAGAGAGATAACTATACATTTTTTAATGAATGTGTAAGCTAAGACATAGCAAGGAAAGTGGATGAATCCTTGGGATCAGTTATTAAAAATTGAATCCATTTAATCTAATTTAGAGTATTTGGAGGCTTTAATTTCTGAATCTAGCTTCTTACATAGAAAAAATACATGGTAATGAATTATGAATGCATTATGATTTATGAATAGCTTTCATATTTCATTTAAATGGGGTGATTTTTCTGAATTACATAATAATGAACAAATATAAACAATTTTTGTGGTTAGGCAAGTTAGCAAAATATTTTTACCTTCGTTTTGTTAAATCCATCTCACTGAGTGTGTGTGAGCATGACCTTCCATCTGCTAGGAAATAAGATGGTCATTATGATCATGATAATCTGAATCTTCATCTTTGCCTTTTTGCAGCCTAAGTCTGAGAGTTTAAGTGATGATCTGCTTTCTGTAACAGAGACCTAAATTTGAAATGGAAAAGATCTGATGAGTTCCCAGCATATGGAGCAGAGGACTAAAATACTGGTCTTGGTCCAAACTCTTTATTACACTTTTGATTAGGAGCTTTTTCTATATTTAGCAGGCTCCTCTCACATTTCTAACCCCCAAAGAAGTGGGACAGGTTAGGACCCTCCCACCCCTGGCCTGTCAGACTCCCCCAGACCAAACCCTTTGGAACACTATTTGGAAAAATGGAACCATCCATGAAGGGTGAGGCAAATCATGAAATATATCATGATGTAGGAGGAACAAAGATTCTGTTAACGTGAATGTGTCTTTCAGAGACGAGTAGAAGGTGCTTCCAGTTTTAGGTGTCCCCAACAACCGCGTCCTTCAGGGGGGCCCCTTCATTTCTGATCTGTCTCTCCCTCCTCTTGTTCTTCTCCCCATTTCAGTCTTTCAGGAAAGAGCCCCTTCTCCCCACAGGTTTAAGCCAGAGTTCTTTTCATGGTCTCAGCAAATCTTAGCACTACTTTAGGCCTCAGCTGTGTCAAGCTTCGTCTCATAAATCAGAGTAGAGGTAGGTACTCCAAGTCTAATTTATTTATTTTTCTTTAAATATACATCGTGATTTTATACACATACATATTGTGAAATGATTATCACAACAAAATTAGTTACATCCATCCCCTCACAGAATGTTTTTTTGTTGTTGCAGTTGCTTAAAAATCAGCCTTTTCTCGGATAGAATTATTCATGTGGTAATAGAGTGGGAGACATCAGTGCAAACCAATGTTTAACTTAATATGGACACATATGGTTACATACAGAAATATTTATAGGTATGTATATATACATGGGTTAATATACATATGTGTTTCCTGTTCTGTCACCTGAGAGAGCCTAGAAGGAAGAGACACCCCAGTAGCAATGAGCACACCTAGGCCCTGAATCTTGATTTTTTTTTTTTTGAGAGGGCATCTCTCATATTTATTGATCAAATGGTTGTTAACAACAATAAATTCTGTATAGGGGAGTCAATGCTCAATGTACAATCATTAATCCATCTCAAGCCTAATTCTCGTCAGTCTTCCAAGTCTAATTTCTTCTTCCAGTTCAGCTTCTCTTTTCCTTAGAGACTATTAACCTGTGGAAAGGCTATTTTTCTTATTAGAATTGTATTACTAGCCTTGTCTTTTAGGTTAGACTACCTTCTCCCCTACTACATTGCTGGCAAGGCACTTTCCTATCTGGGGCCTGGGACTAGCTGGCTATGGTTTCTATCTTTGATTCCAAGAAGGAATGACTTCAATTCTAATTAAATTTATTTGAGCAGCTGATTATATTCTTTTGATTCTAGGTCTCTCTTTGACAGATGTGTGGGAGGAGTTTGGCAATACATCGCACTATACCTAAGAAAATGGTTTCTAAATTGTAAAGTGATATAAAAGATAATAATTAATTTATAATCTCTAACTTTCCAAATTAATTTGCTCTTTGTCTGCCAAGGTGTTGAATAGTATGGTGGTGATAAGAAATCTTGAAAATAGCATTAGGTGAATCTTATGGTCAGGAAAAACTGTACCAGAGTCAAACAGCATTTATTAAATATATATATGGTGTCCAGAGGTTTGTATATGAGGTCAGTAGGAAGATTCATTCATTCATCATGTATTTACTGAGTGTCTTCTACCAACATGTGGCAATGTGGATAGTAAGGTATTTACGATCTAATATAGGAGATTGGTTTAACACACATATTATTAGAAAACAGAGTCTCATAGACAAATACATAGCCATCTCCCCATTATCAACTTTGTGTGATTCCTCTAAGTAAGAGTTTCTTAGTGTGGTATTTAAGGCCCTCTAAATTCTTGCTCTATCCTAACTTTATGGGTTTTTTTTCATATATCTCTTTAGCAGAATTGTCCAGTAGAAGTGTAATCAAGCCACATATATAATTTTATTTTTTATTATAGTCATATTTGAAAAAAAGTGAATTAATTTTAATAATGTATTTTATTTAACTGAATATACAAAATATCAACTTATAGTCAATATTTTTAAATAATTAGAGATATTTTTACTCTTTTTATACTAAATCTTCAAAATTTGTAATGTATTGGGCTACATTCCAAGTTCTTAAAAGCCACATGTGACTATTGGCTATTGTATTGACAGTTTGGTAATCTGTACCCAGATTATTCCATGTTTTGTGCACATGACCTGTGTTGTCTCTTTTCCTTTGGGCCTGGCTACCGGGCAGACTTTTCCCATTTAGATAGAAGTATTTTTTTCTCTCCATATAGCACATATTACATGCTGCTTGTATGGGACCATCTGATGATTTCACTTGCCTCAGTTTCTTTAATTCTTTAATGTCCTCACAATGATAATAACCAACATTTCCTGAGGGACTTCTAAGTGCTAAGTACTATACAATCTGCTTTACACAAAATAACTCATTTTTATTTTAATCCTTACAACATCCCTATGATGCAATAACTTGTATCACTGCCATTCTACAGATGAAGAAACTGAAGTTTAGAGAGGTTATCAAGCTTTCCCAAGGCTATAAGCTGTGGGGTCTAGAATTGAAAGAATGCAATCTGACTCCAACTTATGCTCTTTTGTTTTTAAATTGGGAAACACAACAGAAACATTTATAAACAGCAAATATATAGTCCAACAAATTATTGTAAAGCCTACAACATGTTTTTGAACTTCATAAAAATGGAATAATACAGTATATATTCTTTTGTGAGTGGTTTCTTTTTCTTTACCTATTTTTAAGATTCACCTATACTGATACATATAGTTTATTCATACTTCTGTTATAGTACATTCCATTATAGAACTGTACCACAATTTACTTGACCATTTTGTTGTTGATAGAGGACATTGGATTATTTACAATTTTTAGCTGTAACAATTGTACTGCTGTTAACATTCTTGCACATGCATCCTAGTGCACATGAACATAACTTTTTTAGGGTATATATTTGGATCTGACCTGCTGGGTCATTTTTGGATCTGTGATCAAACTTTGGTAGATAAGGCCAAGCAATTTTTCCAAACTGCTCTGTTAATTTACTTTATAGTAAAGTGAAAACTCTCATTGCTCCATTCCTAGTCAACACTTGTAATTGTCAGTCTTTTTCATTTTAGCCATTCTGATGGGTGGTATAGTATGTTCTCACTGTGTTTTGAATTTCCCTGTTTTAATACGAGGTTGTTAACTTTTTCACAGGTTTTCTGGTTATTTGGATTTCTTCCTTAGTGACATGCCTGTTCAAATCTTTTTCTTATGATTATAGTTCTTTATATATTTAAAAAATATATACAAGATTTTTCTTGGTTATACATTTTTTCATATTTATTGAGACATAATTGACATACATCTCTGTATAAGTTTAAGGTATATAGCATAATACTATAAATTTCATACTTGACTCTGAGGCTTGCTTAACTCTTTTAATGGTATCATTTGATGAAATCAAGTTTTAAATATTAATGCAGTCAAATTTATCAGTTTTTCTATTATAGTTAGTGCTTTCTGGACTAGTTTAAAAAGTTAGTCCCCTATCCCTGAGGTTATGGATATATGCTCCTATTTTATCTCCTAAAAGCTTTATTATTTTGCCTTATAAATTTATGTCTATTATCCATCTCAAATTGATTTCTGTGTGTAATGTGAAAAGCCTAATTTCATTTTTTTTCTTCCATATGTAAGTCTATTATTTCCAGCAGCAGTCATTGAAAACCATTCTTCAGGTATTGCTTTTCATTGCCACCATGACAACATAAATTGAATTACCATGTATGTGTGAGACTGACTGGGGTCTTTTTTCTGTTCCATTGGTGTATTTGTCCTTGATCCACTATATCAAGGTATAGTCTTGATCAATACCACACTGCCTTAATTACTATGGCTTTATAATAAGGCTTGAAATCTGATAGCACAAATCCTCCTCTTCCTTTTTTACTTCCTTCTCTTCATCATGAATGCTTTTCTTTGCCCTTCTATAAAATTAAAATTGGCTTGCTAATTTGTTTCTCTTTCTCTTCACACACACACACACACACACACACACACACACACACACAAACACGCTTATTGAGATTTTATCTGGAATTGCATTGGATCTACAGACAAATCTGGGGAGATGACATCTTTTAGTATTGAATCTTCCAGTCCATGAACATACAATCATCTCTTATTTGTTTAGGTCTTCAATGTTTTTTAAGGTTTTTCTTCATAGAAGTCTTGTACTTTTTGATTGGTATAGTCTGAGGAATTTGATATTTGTTTAAAGATATTGTAAATGCTATTTTTTAAAATTTTTAATTTTTTAAAGATTTAATTTTTTACAGAAAATCTTGATTTAAAAATATTTTTTATCTTGTTAAATTTTTATTAATTGTAACAATTTATCTGTAGATTCTTTTCGATTTGCCGCATACATGATAAGTATGTCTGTGAAAAATCACTTCGTTTCCTCCTATTCAATCTTTAGTCCTTTTATTTTTCTTGCTTTAGTCCACTGGCTAAGAACATACAATGGGGCAACAACAGGCATTCTTGTCTGTAGCACACTTCTATTGTTTATTAAGCCCATCTGCCTTAAGCCAACAGCGTTGAAATTGTCCGTTCCATGCTAGAGGGTCAGGAATAAGAACCCACACTCTCCTTTCAGAGCCTGCATCGAGTTAAGGCAGAGCGTTTGCCTCCCGTACACTTTTCAATCCAGAAGACAGAGAGGGCCGCCCACTGCGGTTGCCACGCAACAGCGTCGCCTTGACCCGGAGTAGGTGCGTTGGGGCTAGAAGCACGTGCAGCCTCTTCCGCAATCCGGAACTACATCCCCCACAATGCCGCGCGCTGCGGGCGGTATCTCCTAGGAGGGGAAAGGGTCGGGACGGGGCAGGAGGCGGAGCGGAAGCGGAGCGCGAGGGACAGGGAGAGTAGAAGCTCCCCAAGCTGGGAGTCCTTCGTCACTGATTCCCAGCCACGGCCTTTCCCCATCCCGATCTGGAGGCTGCTTCGCAAGCGCGGGACCCAGCGGACGCCTGCTAATCGACTTTCGCTGCGCAGTCCCGGCTCGGGAGCGCCTTGGCCACGGCGACAGTGAGGAGAAACCCACAGGCAAGGTAATGGGGAGGGGGCGAGAGGGCAGCGGGGGCGCCTCCGCCTGCCTGGCCCGAGCTTCTCGCGGAGCCCTGCGGGCTCGACGGCCGGCCCTCTTCCGCCGCGCCCCGCCTTCGCCCTCGCCCCCAGCCCCGTCCGGGCCGCTGCAGCGGGGCGTCCGCGGAGACCAGGCTCGGGGACGGGCCGGCAGCCCCCGGCCGCGGCTAGGGAGCCTCTTTGTCGCTGCTCCTCTGGGTCTGACAGCCGCGGCTCCCGTGGGCCCCGGGCGGGGAACCGAGCGGGGCTCGGGCAGCGTGATCGGAGCCGGACGGGCTTGGTCCCGTGGCCGCTGGCGCGGGGAAGCCACGGACCTGAGCTGCCGGGATGGAGCGCCCGCGCGGCAGCCGCACTCACTTCTTTTTCTGTTTTTGACAGCTCAGCTGTGTTCTACTTTGAGAGAAAGTCAAATGCCCTTTTTAAACTCCCTCTTAAACTCAGCTCCTAGGCGACTGGTAAGGATGAACTCAAACTGCTATGTCGACTGTGGCGTACATTTTCGCAGGAGGTATTCATGGTAGTTCAGACAGCCTGGGTTCCAATCCTGATTGAGTCATTCACTGCCAGGCTTTGTGACCTTGGCTAGTTAAAGGCTCTAAGCCTGAATTTTTTCATCGAGCAAGTGGTGGTAACAATATACACCTTTAAATTGTTAGAGTAAGAAATAAAATGCCGGCAACTCCATTAATTCATTTGACGAAACAATTCTGTGAATATGTTACTCTTCTGAGTTGTACCGAAGTGGTCTCTGGATTTTGAGTTTTGTGGTTTTCTTTGTTTAATTACTAGCACCCTAGGTTGTGTGTTCTTCACTTTATACCTTGTTCAACCTAAGCAAATCCTTAAAATATGCTGTCTTCTTAATTTCCACTGTTTTAAAATGGCTGAGAATGTGCTTAGGAAATTGATGACTCTGCTTTTCTGTGAATCAGCTTTAGAGATACAAGACTTATTCACCACCCCTCCCCCCAGCGGTGCGCTTTGGGGGTTATTAGAGGAGCTTAAGTGTTTGTTTTGGCAGAGTAAGCATCTGGGTGTTCAGCGGTCCTGATCTGGGGCTTCACCATCTTTACCCTATGTCAACTTTTTTGTACTTCTTTCTACACTTTCCCACTGGTTAGTAAATTTACCCTTTTGAGATTTGTGTTTCCAAGTTGTAGTTTTTGTTCTCAAAGCAGGATGAGTTAATGCAATACTTTTACAGGGAATGACTTGAAACATTTCACATTAGTTCCTCTTTAGTTTCGGTTGTGTTGTAACGCTTTCTCATAATATGTACTGACCTTGGTGATGAGGTTTTCTTCAAGAAAATCTTTATGGTTCTTAGTTGAAATTTTTTTTTCATTTAAAATATCTGTTTTGTACTACTTTGGGTTCAACCACTATTGTGCAATATGTAAAATAACATGTTCTGAGTAATACTATTTTTGCATGTTCAGTTATAGTGGTGCAGAAGCCATTGGGGTCTGGTGAATGTGCTATGTCATGTCTTTAATGACAAATGCATCGAAAAAACAGTTAAGGAGAAATCTAATGAATATATAGCATAAGGATAACAGGCAAAGAACAAATAAGTGGAAAACTGAGTTAAACTGTGGGAGATGGTATATACACATAAAGATCTCTGATTCATTTAAAAACGTGTGGCAAAAGTACTTGTTCTGAAAAAAAAAAAAATGTTTCTATGTTGGCGTATAGGACAGAGAGTAATGAACTAAGAATATAGGAGACCGTGGTTCTTGTCCTAGCTCTGTCATTGTATGTGTAACGTTAAGTTCTTTTGTGGTCCTCAATTTCTTCATCTCTGAAATAGTGAATTGGTCTGATTCCAAGGACTCTAGCTCAGACTTTCAGTGATAAAGGTTTTAGACATTCTTTTTAAAGTGGAAAGAAATTGATGTAAGCCTTTTTAGTCATTTACTGGTGTCTTAGGTTTTTTTTTTCCTGTCTTGCGGAAAGGGATGCACATGGAAGAACTAGAAAGCTGCCACAAATAAGAATCTCTACCAACCAGTTCATCCCTCTCTTTCATGAGCTGCATGTTTTCTCTGCATTTTTGACATGATTGGTTTTCTTTCTCCCTGCTCTGGATCAGTTTACTCATAGCCTCTGTTTACCTGGTATGCTTTCTGCTTTATAAGTTTAGTTTGTCAATCCCCTAATCCAAAATAATTGTTTCTTTTTGTGAATTCCTTCCTTCTTGTTCCTTCTCCTGAAATTCTAGTTTTCTTAGGGGCCTCTTTTTCTGAGGCCTCAGGCAAAGGTGCCAGGGCAAGCCTAGTTAGTGTGGAAGGGGAGGTGAAGTCCGGTGGCACAAAACATGATTGGCTAGGGCTGTGGGCAGGTCAAACTCTGTAACTGAAAAATCTAGTACTGCATAATATATTTCAGATTACACTTTTACTGTGGCATACTGACTGAGTAGTTTCCCTTTTGCCCTAACACTTTCTATTCTTAATGTTAACTTACTTTAACCATTTTCTTTTTATCTTTGTACTCTGTAGTGCTATTGTCTTCTCTCCTCTCTCCCAAATATGCCATCTAAAATTGATCTGATATCTTGAGATATGATATTGCTGTATCTTAGCTGGCATTTCAGTGTAGCTTTCTCTCAAGGCAGTTCACATTTTAAATCTTAGACCTAATCAGGAGTGGATGATTGTGTCCTTTGTTAAATTTTTACCCCAGATATTAGCCTCAGGCAAATAGGATGTAGAGAAAATATTTTCGGAGTGGGCCTTTTCCCTTGAAATTACATTCCAAGGTCAAGTGTGTGGAGGACTTATTTCCAGTCTTTTTTAAAGAGAACTATCTGATCCTCTGAGCCCTGGTGAACATTCTGTGTTCTTTTTGTAATAAATACCTGCCTCTCTAACTGTCAGTTCCTTAGAAGACTAATAGGCTGTGATTCTTACAGCACCTTTGGCTGAGTGAGAGCTTCTCTGCTTGCTAGGTGCTGCTATTGCTGTTGATAGTTACTTTAGCTATAGTTATAAACAAAAAGCAGAACACTGAATAAATGCAAAAATGGGATTTGAAGGTTAGCTTTTAAGATAGGATTAGCTGTGCACTAACATTTTTAGTGTTGCTTTTGCAATGTTTGCATAAAAATACAAGGAAGTATTTCAGAACAGGCAGTGTGAAATGCAGTGTTCTGAAATTTTTTATTGCATCCTATAGCAAGAGATCTTCCTATACCAAGACTCCATAGATGTATAACTGTGTGTGCATATGTGTCTGTGTATGAAAGATATATACATATAAAACTGAAAAGTTATACAAAACAAAATTTGTAGTGTACAGTCTTCTCAGATGGTTTTATCTGTCTTTTTTAAAGTGCCAGTTGCAAACTATTAAATTAGTTTTTGTTCCTTGCTTTTCTAAAACCCTGGTGTCCTGGACCATTTGTTTGGCGTGGGGTAGTTTAAAGTGGAGTGCTCTTTGTCCTTCATTTTCCTTATCTTTAAAATTGAGGGAATTCTACTTTAAATAGTCACTGATTCTCTGTCTTTACTTTTCCCTATTAATAATGTTGAATTAATGTATTTATCTTTAGGTCTGTGGCTAGAGAGAAACGACTGAAAAATTGCTTAAATAACTAGTTGTTGGTATGTTTACTGTTTAAGTGGCATAGTAGAGCTTTGAAGAGATCCTTGGAGATTTACAGATTGGAGTGGAAACGTTAAGCCCTGCAGTAAATATAAAAAGAAAAAATTTCCCTAAATTTTTTTTTCTACTTTTGTATTTTTTTCACAAGGAATATTTTAGAGTTTGAAAAGGATTATTTAAAATACTCATGGTTACATTAGTGTATACATGTCAGAATTCATCAAACTGTATGCTAAGATTTGTGCATTTTATTGTATGTACCTCAACATAAAAATGAAAGAAAAATAGTAATAAAAATACTTAACAATTATAATAACAATTGTAAGTAAACTCGCCAGCAGCTTGCTGCCTAGAGTTTATTCCATACCACATCTTGCCAGTGCCCTGTTCATATAAGAAAATGCCAGTAAGAATATGTTTATCTGTGTAAAGATCACCATATCAGACATTACTGTTCCTGTATGACAGCAGAACTGCCATTTGCATAAGAAAGGGTAACATAAGCTTTCCTTTGATTATGGGTTTGTTTCCTTCTGTTCACTTTGGACAATTTCTCTATACTAGGCCTTTCCCTGCTGGGCATTGGGATCCTTCTCATTCTCATTCATTTGCACTGAGGAATTTACTGCCCACTCCGAAGATTCTGGTCAGAAAAGAATTCTAAAGGTTTTAGTTGGAAAGATATTGGAACCAGGCTTTGTATCTCTTCCCTTCTCTGCTCGGACCTCCTTAGCGGGTCTTCCTTGACCTCACACCTCACAGAGGCTCCTCATATCACCATGTTAATTTTCTCCATAGCAATTTAGGACAAGCTGAAATTAGCTTGTTTTTGTGTTTGCTTGTTTATTGTCTCACTCCTACTGAAGCATAATGTCTAGAACAAGAGTCCTGTCTTACCTTGTTTCACCTTTCACATGTCCAGTTTGTGGCTTGTATAAGTGCTTTAATGAATACTGTGAATAAATAAGTGAACGAATGAATGAACAAACTAAGTTCATTTATGCTTTAAATGAAACTGCATGTAATGAAGGTTGTGTTTGAGCTGGCAGGTTATGCATCCCCCTAACCCCTACCAACTCTTTTTTCTGGAAATGAGTTTTTCTAATCAGTGTGTTTGCTGATCATGGTGAAGGTGTCTACAGCAGAAGACCTTGTATTTATCTTTGTTTTACTTCATATTTTTTTCTGTTACAGTTTTTTGCCTGTGTAAAAAAAAGCTAAGATAAAATATTTCTTAAATCCTTCAAGTAGCAATTTTGCAATGCTTTGATTTATGTGAATAAAATGTATTTGAAACTTTAATGTGCTAACTTGATAAAATAGTCCAAGTTCTTCAGAATTTTAGGATCATTGCCTTAAACTGCCATTACTTTCTACTGGTTCATTCTTTTAAAGCAAAAGAGAACAAGCTTCTTTTAAACTTCATTCAGTTTTTACAAACACAGCCTTTCAGGTGGAGGTAATGTAGTATAGAGAAAAGCCTAAATAGTCAGAACCTGTGTTCTGGACCAATGTAGCTTCTGCCACTAACTGATTGTCTCACTGTAGGTGAAAGACACTTTACATCTCTGGGCTTTAGTTTTTTTATCTGAAATGTGAGAGGATTGGATTTGATTTCTTCTCTGGTTCTTCCAGGCAAGAAATGGGTAATTTAAGATATTTCAGTATTATCTCAAAATTCCCATCTCCTCTGCCCCAAAAAGCATTGCAGGGAGGTCACATTTTGCTTTGTAAAAAGATGGGGTAAGCTCAGGGATGTGGTTAGAGTAGATCTACAAGGTGTCTCTGCTGAGTGCTCACCCAGTACTGCGGGAATTGTGACATCAGTGTAGGCATGTTGTTCTTGACCCTAAGGGATCTGGGACCAAGAGGACAAGACTTATGATTGGCTCAGATGACGTGATGTGTAAAATCAGTTGAAATAAAGTAATGTGCTGTGAGAGTTAGAAGATAATTGTGAGCTAAAGTAAGGTAAAGAAGTTTTGAAACCCTCTGGCTAAGGTAGCATTTCAAATGTACTGTAATCTCATTTTAGGCTGTTTGGATGATGAACTGTTGTCCATCAACAACCTGCTATTAGGTCATCTTTAGGGATAATTTTTCAGTGACTAATACCAGTGAAATATTTCTTGTCCACAATTCTGGACAGAAACTCTTTAAAATCTGTGGTGTTTCTCATAGCTGTTATTAGCTGAATGAAAGGATGTAAGGAAACATGCTGGGTAAAGAAACATATATCAGTGTAAGGTATTATTACTATTATAATAGACAGTGAGAAGACTGGCTTATTGGGGGGTGATATTTTTGTGGCTAATGGGAAATAAATTTGGTGTTTGGGGACTAGATTCTGAAGGGCCATGAGAGCCAATTAGAGGGGTTCTACTGGGTTCAGTAAAACATCCCTGTATTAACTCAAATTATTAAGAATGACTGGCATCAATTAAATAAGTGCCTGATGCTACTAACAAGGGTTAATATTTGAGTGGTATGAGGTGTCATCCTCACCAGTATTAGGTCCGTACTGTTGTCCCCCCATTCTATAAGAGAGAAAACATCAGGGTCTAGGGAGATAAAATAACTTGCTCAAGGTTTTATTGATAGAATATGTAACTTAATGTGGAGAATGACAGTACCTTGAAGTAGGAGTGGCAATGTTACTTTTTGAAGAGGTGACAAGGAAGAAGCCATGGGGAAGAACATGCCAGGCAGGTGAATTGCAGTTGTATAGACGCTGAGGTCAGAAAGAATTTAGTATGTTTTGCCTAGTGTGGCTGGCTATAGCACAAAGAGTAAGGAGGAAGTTGTGTGAGGTAAGGACTGAGAGATAAGGGTAAAAAGATTAGCAGGGCCTTGTGGACTGTGCTAAAAGTTTTACTTTTATTCTGAGGGTAGTGGGAAACTGGTGAAGGGTTTTAAGCAAAGGAGGGATGTGGTATGACTGTGTGTGTGTGTGTGTGTGTGTGTGTGTATGGTAAAAAATACATAACATAAAATGTAACATTTTAAGTATACAGTTTTTTAAGTATTCAGTGGCATTAAGTGCATTCATATTGTTGTGCAACCATCACCACTACATCTCCAGACTTTTTCAAATTCCCAAGGTAAAACTACCCTCAACTCTAAAGCGCAACTCTCCATTCTCCTACCCCCCCAGCCCCTGATAACTACCATTCTGTTTTCTGTCTCTATGTCTCTGACTGTTCTAGGTACCTGTATAAGTAGAATTATACAATATTTGTCTTTTCTTGTTTGGCTTATTTAACTTGGTATAATATCCTAAAGGTTCATCCATGTTCTAGCTTGTATAAGAATTTTATTTCTTTTTAAGGTTAAATAGTGTTCCACTGTATGTATAGGCCCCACTTTGTTTATATGTTCATCTGCTGATGGACACTTGGGTTGTTTCACCTTTTGGCTACTGTGAATAATGCTGCAGTGAACATGGTGCACAAGTATTTCTCTGAGTCTCTGCTTTCAGTTCTTCTGTGATTGCTCAAGGTTTTATTGATAGAATGTATAACTTCATGTGGAGAATGAGAGTGGAATTGCTGGATCAGATGGTAATTCAGTTTAATTTTTTGAGGAACTGCCATACCGTTTTCTGTAGCAGTTATGTCATCTTAAATGCCCACCAACAGAGTGTGAGAGTTTCAGTTTATCCACGTCTGTACTGATGATACCATTTTTTTTCGTTGGTGGTTGTTGTTTTGTTTTGTTTTTTGATAATAGCTTTAGGGGAAGAAACTTTTTCCTCTACCTTTTTAGCTTCAATGCCCAGGACTGCAAATTAAACTGATAAAAGACTGGTTAATAGGAGAAAAAGGTTTATTTTTTATGCAAATGGAGGGGAGCATCAAAGAAATGATATGAAAGCTCCAAAGAAGCAGTTAGTCTTGAGAGCTTACATACCATTCAAACAGAGAGCCATAAATTGTGGAGATGAGACAAGACAAAGGAAAAGGAGTTTGTGCTTTTATAGGCAATAAATTGTGGGAAGGTAAATATATTGGGGAAACTAATGGAAGATAAGGGTTGTTTTAATAAGGTGTGTTTGTACAGATTTGTCTCAGCATCAATAACTTGTCTCCCATGTTAAGAATGTTCTCACCTTTCTCACAGGAAATTCATATCTTGCTTTTAAGTAGAAAGGGGGAGGGCGCAGAGCCCTTCCTGCATCTGCTTTTCAGTTATTTTTAACACAAAATAATCTTTATACAAAGTGGCATATTTTGGGGTGGCATACTCTGATGCCCTTCATAGCCATCCTAGTGGGTGTTAAGTGGTATTTCATTGTGGTTTTAATTTGCATTTCCCTAATGATTAGTGGTTCGAGCATCTTTTCAATGTGTTTATTGGCCATTTGCATATCTCCTTGGAAAAATGTTCAAACTGTGACTATTGAAATCATGACTTTTGTTTCTGAAAGAACATTTTGGCTGCTCTGAGGACAGTGATTTGAAGTGGGATTGAAGAGCAATCTGGGAAACCACTAGAGAAGCTGCTGCAGGAATCTAGTTGGAGGTGATGGTACTTGGGCCACACTCTGGCCCCCTTCTTCAGATACAGTATTCTACAGATACTTCATTTTAAGTGTGTCTCCTCTCCTTGAGAAGTGTGTGTTCTACATTTGGGCCATAGGGACTGTAATTCCTTTTGTAATTTCTGCAAAAAAGTTGGGTGAGAACTTTTCCCTAGGAATCCTAAAAATATTCAGAAGTCTATCTTAGGTCAAAATAATAATGGTAATGAAGATGATGATTTTATTTTTGCCTTTAAAAACTCTTCACTTGTTGTTTGGGAAAGATTTGAGGTTTTATTTATTTTTTTAAGTAATAGTAGAAGATAAACATAGTGGCTTAGAATTTAGGATTAAAAGGTTTTTAGATTGTAGACTATTTTGGTTGAGGAAGGACTCTAATAAATACTATGCTAGATGGTAGCCACAGGTCCTCATTGACACTGTAAGCCTTTTAGGTTTCCAGTTATTGTCTTCTTCCTGACCTAGATGGCGTCCTGGAAGCTGGACCAGTTCTTAAAACATAAGGAAAAATTCGGGGGTTGGGGAGGAGTTCAAAGTGCAAGTTCCTCTTATTTGTAGCTTTGAACATTGCACAGAGAAGAGACATTGAACCCTCCCTTTTCTCTCCTAAAGATTTTAAGATTTATTGTATGAGTCTAAGAATTGTTATTATATGAGTCTAAGAATTATTCTCTTTAAAAGTGCTAAATTATCTTTAGTTGCTAAAGAATTCAAAATTTTTTTCTATATGAAATCAAAGAAATACCTCTCAGAGAACAGAACAGTGTATTTATATTGATCCTAGGAAGTAAAGTGATTCCAGTAGAAATTACTCTCTCTTCACCTCTACTTCTGCCTTGTACATACTGGGCGCAGCCTCACTCTGGCAGGAATGACCTGGGTTGCAATAAAAGTCACTTGTTTTCTTTCCCCCTCCCCACTTCCCCTTCAAGGTCATTATAGGTAGGTCCAAGTAGGAATTCTATGTCACACCTAATAAACTGACTCATAACTTTGAATTTAGTGGCCCTACCTGTAGCTGTCATTGGTTCTTGATGAAGAAATTTGAGATTTGGACAGGGGTTCTCAAACTTTGTGCACATTGAAATAACCTAGCGCTCTTTAAAACACTGATGCCTGGCTTCCATCCCTAGACCTTCCGATTTGATTGATATGGGGTGTGACCTGGCTTCGGGATTTAAAAATAATTCTCAAGGTGATTTTTATGTGAAATGTTCCCTTAGAAGAGACCAAGGGCAGAATTGTATCCTCTTAGGAATCTTAGTTACCTCTGCTGGGCTTGCTTGGAATTGCTTGTGGAAATGAACCCACAGAACAGCTTTCAGGCCTTCTTGGGTTGCTTCAGAAAATCCTCATGGGCCTTTGAACTCCTTAGCCCTTCCTTAGGTATAAGCTGACTCCAGGCCATCTTTTTGACTTGGAGAAGCCTCCAGGGTGTCTTTTTCTTCTGTTAGCCTCCACACCTGCTTTATTTATTCCTTGGTGTTCTTTTGTAGTTTCCTAGGATAGAATGAGATTAACTGCTCCCAAATTCTCACCTCTTTGCTTTCCCAAAGACAAACCCTCTTCATATTTAATATTTTACTTCTTATCACTACAGAAAAACAAGTAACAAACACAAGCAAGTTGCAAAGCATATAGATTTTTTACTGCTGTAGTCCCTAAAAAATCCTGACTTTCCTCTGAACTGGGCTGCTTTAGTTGTGTTGAGGGCAGTGGTGAGCAGACACATTCCATATAGAGTCGAGGCTATAAAAACCTTTCATAAGGCTTGTTTTCTGAATCTAATGATTAATAGTACATTCAAGTAACCATACACAGTCAATATAGAGCAGTAGGGGCTCTTTAGTTTATCTTTGCCGCTTAGGTCTTTGGGCCCCTCATACTGAGAAACACTAGGGTTAAGCTAGGTCTCCTTGTTCCCTTATTACTTTGGGGACATAATACTCCTCAGTTATGTTTCTACTTTATCCACTACCAGTATGATTTTCTCTCTGTGTCTGGTGTTGATACTGCCACTCATTCTTTAAACAGAGTTCACTGTGGTGAGCAGCTTTTCATTTTTACCTCTTACAGAGAGATTAGCCTCCTCCCTGTGCTTGACAACCCCCTCCGCAGCCTCTAACCTGTGTACCTCCTGTTCTCTGCCTAACACCATTGCAGTCTTGGGATTTGTCACTTTCATGGAGTTTTGTAAAACCTATGAGTTCTAATAGGCCTGGGTTTAAAGACTTCTTTTAAAGGAAAGGACAGATCCTGAATGATCTGAACTTGGGGGCTTGTAGCCCTTGCCAAATGTTAAGGAGTAGAGTCAGTTGGCCTGGATAAAAATCATAGGCAGGTTAACTTCTCTAAGCCTTACTTTGATGTTAATAATAGTAGTAGTAGTAGTAGTATGGGATGTTGTGAAGATTAAATGAGTTATTTCATATAAGAATCTTAGAGCAGAATCTGGTTGTGAAGTGATTGTAGTAATGGTTGTTGCTGTCATTTAACTGAAACACCCTCTTTGCCTCTTCCTTCTTGACATTGGATATGTTTAGTGACCTAGAACTTTCAAGGCTGTCATTTTAACCTTCATTTGCCACAATACCTAGGAGTCTGTGTTCTCAGTTCTCCAGCGCTGTCACTTCTCTGGCTTTGTTGCCATGCCAGCTTTAGAATCCTGTTGTGACTGCTTCTGGAAAGATTCCCAGTTGATCCTTCCACTGGTTGGTAGGTCAGGTAACGTAGCACACAGGTCAGACTTGAAAAGACATAGGAGCTAGTAAAGATTTTTAAGGAGGAATACATTTAATATGCATGGGTAGAAAAGTTTCTTTTAATTTGCTTGGGATTCTGGAATTTCCACTTTGTGAACTCAAATCAAATGTAAAATCTCTATAGAAACACCATTATGGTATATTTACCTGACTTTGCTAAATAAGCAAAGCTTAGTAATCCACTGTTGATATTAATGGTATTGTTTCAATAAGATCCAAAGGGATTTACTCTGTGTATGGTAAGTAAATAAACAGAAGTAGAAGAAAATCTAAAAAGAGGTTAATTCCTAATTTTTAATATAGTCATTATTTTACTGTAGGAATTCATATACCCAGTTAGTGGTTCTTTGGCAGGCTGGGTATGCTTCCACAAGAGAAGGCGGCTGTCCTTCAAACCTTGGAGCCCCAGAATATATTACAGGTGTATCAGGGACTAGGTGGCAGGTGGGAAAAAGGGAAAATGGGAGTTTTCTGAACAGGATGGGTAAATCGGCAGGGCAGAAGATCCTCCACTTACAAATACGAGCACATACACACCTACTAGAGAAACTTTGTATTTTGATATTGTGCTTAAAATTAAAAATGCTTTCTTACTTTTATTATTATTTTTTTAAAAAAAGGTAGAAAAGTACCTGGCCTAGAAAGCAGATTTCCAGGGCAGAGCCATACTTTCCCTGGTGCCTAGCATATATGCCAGCTCAGTAAATATGAGTTGAAAGTGAATGAATGCTTGGCAGAGTTTACTTTTTTGATACTGTGTTCATTTCTGGTCTTTTCCTCAAACTAGATTTTATTGGTTCAGTTATATGATTATTACTCTATTAAATGGATTAAAATTGGTATGTTTTATTTGCCATACAGGAAGTTAAGAAGTTCTTAAGGATTATTTTCATTAACCTGTGAAAAACACTTTTTTGGCTCCAGAAATATTTCTACCTAAAGAATTTTACTCCATTAGACATAATTGAAGAGTATTCTTTATTGGACACTTTGCTGATTCATACAGGTCTTTCTAGAATCCATGATTGTCATCACCTTTCTCTTTTTAAAAAAATTGAAGTATAACTGTTCAGTTTTCTCTTAAATTATAAATAAGCATACCTGTATTATTTAAAATTTAGAATTGTAAATTTGGAAATATAAAAAAATATCCTTTTAACACTATGGCAGTCATTATGTGCCATAAATTTAGAAGTATATATTTAGAAATAATGCCTTACTTTTCATCTTAGGTTGGATACTTCTTAAAATTAGGTCATTCCCATTAGTAATATTTTCTAGTGACATTTTCAGATATTGGCACACTTACATTGTGGGATTTTTTTAGTCAGGCAAGCATTTTGATTTTCCAGTCTGTTTCACCTTTCCTTATTTCTAACTTTAACTTTGCAATCTCCCCTTTTTTTTAAGCAATGAGGAGGACTAACTTTTAGACATTTAGGTTGGGGGCCTGTATTTGAATAGACTGAGATCTCCTGTAAATTATGTGTCCATATAGCTTATATATCCATAGTTTTAGTTACAGATGGCAAGAAGTCTTTCAAAGAATTTCGTGACCATGGTGACATTTTTTCAGATTATTTTCAGTGAATTGACACTTATTTCTAATTAATTTCTTTAATTTTTGAGCTACATAAATAAAACTGATACAAGATTTGGAAGCTTACTTTTAGTAGTGGAGAAAGTTGTCAAAGAATTTGATATGGTTCTAAATCAAAGCTATTTATAGAATCTCTTAAATCTATCATTGTCTCTTCTGTTACTGATTTAGGTTAAAACTAATTGCCTTTTTTCTTCTCACTTTTACAGAGTTAATTGAGAGTTGGAGGCAGCCTTGCTGAAGATGAAGAATATACAGTATTAGAGATTTTTTTTTTCTTTCAAAAGTCTTGATTGTTCCGTGGCTTGCCTCTAGTTGCCACTTCTCAGTTGAGTCTGTTTGCTTCATCAGAAATGATTTTTACAATTTCAAGAAAAAATATGTCCCAGAAATTAAGTTTACTGTTGCTTGTATTTGGACTCATTTGGGGGCTGATGTTACTGCACTATACTTTTCAACAACCAAGACATCAAAGCAGTGTGAAGTTACGGGAACAAATACTAGATTTAAGCAAAAGATATGTTAAAGCCCTAGCAGAGGAAAATAAGAACACAGTGGATGTCGAGAATGGTGCTTCTATGGCAGGATATGGTAAGATAACCATGGAATATTCCTACTTTTCCTCCTCTTCAACCTAACCCCATTTAAAAGATATTCATGGAAATCTAACTCATTACTTCTTGTATAGATCTTTACAAAAGTACATTTTCCTTGACTTTTTATTATGAAAAATTTCAAATGTATTGAAAATAGAAATAATATGATAGTTATCTATCCGTCTCCTAGATTTAACAATTCTTAACATTTTACAACATGTGTTTTGTTTACTTTTTGGAGAATATTAAAAGTGAATTACAGAAATTGTGTCACTTCATTGCTAGATATTTCCACATGTATCTAAAAAAATGACCTTTTTCTACATAATTATAATACTGTTATTATGTCTAGTTTGCATCTAGATTTTCGTTTAGATTTTCCCATTTGTCCCAATGTAGGCCATCAATTGTAAAACATCTGTGAATTCCTGAGAAGCAGCATTCGCCTAGTCTAGTATTGTTTACTGCCATTCTCCTTTCCACATCCTGGGTTCCTACTGTGTTTCAAGTTCCCTGTGCATGCCATATTTTCTCTTGCCTTTAAGACTTAAAGGAAAAGATAAGAGAAGAGGTAGAACATTGTGTGTAAGCATTTTCAATGTTTCAGTGTTTTTTTTTATGTATACATATATGTATTTAAAGTGAATATGTTAGGACTTTGTATTAAAAAAGGGTAGTTCTTCCCACCCAGGACAGTCCTCAAATTTCCCATTCCTCAGAGCCAGCTATTTAAAATTATTTAGTCTGATTTACTTGGTTATTATCTCCATACCTGTAAATAACATGCTCTATGAACTACTTGTTGATTTCTCAATTACAAGATTTATCTGCCAACTTCCCGCTTTCCAATGTGAGGCGTAAGCTTGCTTTCTTACCCAGAATTGCATCCCACTACCCCAGGCTGCTTTCACTTACATTTGTCCTTCTTGTCCTGCCATTTTTCCGTCATAATTTTGGTTAGAACAATATTCAGTGTGTATTATTATGACTGTGTTAATGGTATTCATTCCTGAGCCATGTAGTACATTATGATTACTTTCCCTTTCCTGTACACCTTTATTTTCCCCTCTAGAATTAATATGTATCGATTTTGTTCCTAGCTTTCTACCCCAACTCCCTCACAGTTGTTTAAATCTCCTCCCAGTATATTCAGGCACATTAAGTATTGCGTTGCTTTATATATCTTGGAGGAATTTTTCCTGGAGTTTCTTACCTGCTCTGTACTGTTTTCTCTCTAGGCCTGTAGCAGTGAATTATTTTAGGACCCCACTCCACATCACCCTGGGGATTCCCTTTATCTCTCTCTCGTGTTGGATCTTGTTTCTAGAATCCTGAGACTTCTTTTCATTGTTGACTCATTTTAGGGAAATAGATCTTCATAGCTTCCTCAGAAAGGTACAGGGTGGTCTGAAGTCCTTGCTTATCTGAAAAGGTCTTCTTTCCCACCCACGAACTCTCATGCTTAATTGAAAGTTTGACTGAGTATAGAATCCCTCATTTGGAAATACTTTTTTCTTGCATTTTAAAGGCTTTGTTCTTTTTTTTTCTTCTTAGCTTCTAAGTATTCTTTCTGAGAATCTAGTGCCCTTCTGATTCTTCATCCTTTATATGTGACTTATTTTTTTGAGACTCATGAGATCTTTGTCCCATACTGTTCTGAAATTTCTTGATTATGTACCTGGGTATGGCTTTCTTTCATATGTGGCTGGACCTCAGTGGGCACTTTAAATCCAAACTTAGGTCCTTCAGTCCTGAGATATTTTCCCTAAATTATTTACTTTATTTCTTCTTCCCCTTTGTTTTTGTTTTTTCTTTCTGGCATTCTGTTATGCAATATTTGGGACCTCTAATTTTCCTTTATTTACTCTCCTAGCTTCCATCTCATTGCCTTTTTGCTTTATTTTTTGAGCTATTTCCTCAGCTTTATTTTAAACTCCTTATGGAGTTTTTAATTTTGTCTTTTCTGTTTTTAATTTCTAAAAGCACATTTTTGTTATTCCTCAAAGGTTATCAGTGATAGCTTTTCTGAAGTATTATGTTTCTTCCAGATGTGTCTGGTGATCCTTAGCCTTCTGAGGCTTTAAGAGTGAGACACTAAACGCTAGATAGGAGCTGTTGATAGGATGTATTTACTATATGATGATGTGGCTGGGACATTGACTTGGGAGTATCGTTAATATTTGCATTGACTTCCAATACCAGCTACCTGGAGTTGGGCCAGATTTCAAAGGGCATAATCTACCACAATACTGCCCTCACTTCAGACACTAGCCACCAGTTTGGGAGTCTCCAGGCCACCCTCACATCTGACCAGTTGGTTATAAATTTGAGGGTTCTCACTAATCCCTGAGGTTTGATAATTCACTAGATTGGCTCACAGAACTCACTGAAAGCACTCTGCTATTATACTTGTTATAGTAAAAAGAAAATCAGAACCAGCCAAAGGAAGAGATACACACGGCAAGGTCTGAAAGGGTTCCAAGTTTCCATTGTCTCCTCCTCATGGAGTTGGTGTGTGACGCATCCTGACCTATCAATTAAAAGTATTGCCAACTAGGGAAGCCCCTCTGAACTTTGGTGTCATAGTTTTCCTTGGGGTTTCCTTGTGTGGGTATGACTGATTGAATCATTAGCTACACGATTGAACTCAGTTTCTAGCCCTTTTCTCCTCCCCTACATGAACTGAAAAACCTTAACATATGGTTGGTCTTTCTGGCATGGCATCTATCCTGAGTCATCTTAGCACAAACTCTCTAGGGGACCACTCCGAATCAACTTGCTTATATAAAATATCAGGTGTAGTGTGAGGGGCTTAACATGAATAACAAAGACAGTCTTATCACTCAGGTAGTTCCACACACTTAGAGGATACCTCCCAGAAATTGGGATAAAGGCCAGTCCAATTCTTTATCATACTACTGTTTGGGACACTAATAGGTCTTGGCACAACTTCAAACACCAGGGTCCACTAAAAATAAAGCATGCTCCTTGGGAAAAAAAAAATTTCTTTATTATACACTCTCAGTGCCTATTTCTTTTGGGTGTCCAAATATCCATGTATTTAGGTCTTTCCTGTTGAGCTGGTCAGATCCCCTAAGAAAGGACTTCCAGTCTTTTACTAGAGAGTATAAAACTCTTAAGTATTTTGGGATCTGAGAGGAAAAGGCTAGGGGAAGGAGGGGCAACCTCAGACCTCACCGTGTAAGCTTTCACTTTCTCCCCCATGTTTCAGTGTGGCACCCAGGCCCTCCACTGCTTTACTGGCATCTGAAAATACAGCTCATATTTTCTGCAATGGGGGAGGGGCTGTTGCTTATTTTTGGAATGGTTTACAGAATTTAGGAATTGATTGTATCATAGATAAATTTTCACCCAATCCTCCTGTTTTCAGTCTCTTCTTTTCCCTCTTTTCAATGGTACCTGGTATAACAATTCCTGGACTTTTTAAGGGTAGGGTTCTGTGGAGAAAATTGAATTCCTTGGTTTTTCTTCTCTTTTAAGGTGCAACTTTTAAAAATCTGCTAAGTCAGTTAACACTTATCCATCTGTTTTCCATTTCTGAAATTTTGTTGTTCTTGTCTCCTCTCTTGTTATCTTTGGCCTGATGGATTTATGCAAAAAAGAAAAGAGAAAACAGTAACTTTTCTGTTTTGGTTGGATATCCAGTCAGCAGAAGTTAAATGCATTTGTTTAGTTTACCGTCTTTATCTGGGAATGCCCTGAACACTTTATATTGTTTCTTCTCCTCCTTACAGTTCTTATGAAGTGATGAGGGTTAGTTTACATTTGCTCTTGAGGGTCATGTTTAGATGACTTAGAGATGGAGTTGGTATAAACTGAGATGCAAGTACTTGTGGCCGATACAGATGTAGAAATTAAATTGTTTTGCATTCTGCCTAGTCCAAGGACACAAATAGAAACGATAAAGAAGTGATTTTTTTGGAACAAGAGAAATAATAAAAAATGAGGCCTTCTACTTGAACAAAATAATATTTAAAAGGTAGCCTTCTGTGCTTTGCTGCCCAGCTGTGTGTAACAACTCAATTTTAAAAGCAAAAATGAAACCCATCTATGCATGGTATTTTATAAACTGTTTTAAAATTTAGTATATGGTGGAGATATTTCTATGTAAATGAATTTATATCTGCATGATTTAATGACTACACATATTTAACCAATTCCCTGAAATGCTATTTATTTATTTCTAATTATAAAAATAGTATGTTTATTGTAGTATTCAAATATTACAAAAATATACAACATAGATAAGTGAAAGAGCAGGGAGAACATAATTTAATTTGGCATGTCAGGGGGAGCATACTTTTTCTTAAAGGGCTTAATAGTAAGTATTTTCAACTTCTGGGTTCTGTGGTGTCCATTGCAATAACTGAGTATGGCTATGCTCCAGTAAAACTTTTAATTACAAAGACAGGCAGCCAACCACCTACAGTCTGCCCATACATGGTTTTAGCATATCCTTTTATTTTGAGAAAAATGGGATTGTACCATGGACACTAATTTACAACTTACTTGTGTTCACTTAATTACTGTGTACATATTTCCATGTCATTGCATATAGGTTTATTTCATCCCTTTTAAGGACTTGATATTGTTTCCTTTTATAAATACTCCTTTTTTTGCTTATTCTCTAATGGATAAATTTTGCTGACCATTTTTGTATATTTGATGCAGTGCTGCAATATGTGTGTGTGTCTGTATATAAAAGATATGTGTGAATATATGGCTATTTCATGTTTATGTGAATGTTTCAGAAGGATGGATTTCCTAGAAGTGGTATTTTTTGGTTAAGGATATGCATATTAGATTTAATAGACATTTGTCAGATTACCCTCCAGAATGGCTCTATAAGTACACGTTTCTACCACTTTCCAACCAATGTGAAAGTGCCAGTTTCTCCACACTGTACCAATTCTATTTAATTTTAAATGTCCTCTAATTGTTTGCTTTTGCATTTCTTTGTTTACAGGAGAGGTAAAAAAGTTTTCTTGTTTATTGGCTATTTTGTATGAGAGTGAACTTTTTGTGTCCTTTGCCAGTTTTTCTACTGGGAAATTTTTAAATTGACTGATTCTTTATAAAGACATCAATGTAGTCATATGCTGCCAAATGTTTCTCTTTTGGCTTTGCAGTTGTGTAATAACTTTGTATATTGTTTTAAAAATTTGTGTAGTAAAATGTGTCCATCATTTTTTATTCTTTAGTTATAAGCTTAAGTTTTTTTCTCCAAAACTCAGATTCTAATATACTGTGGTTTGGGTTTTTTTGTTTGTTTGCTTGCTTGTTTTACATTTATGTGTATAATACAGTTGGGATTTGTGGTGTAAGCAATAAGAAATGCAGGTTCTTTTTTTCCAAATTAGGTAGCCAGTTATTCCAGTTTTATTATTTGAATTCTGTCCTTTGCTCCATTAATTTGAAATGACAGTATAAATTAAAAGAAGATGAGAATTTTACAGGTTTTGCAGAACTTTAAACTTTTGCCATTTGTAGAAACCATTTAGTCTCTCTTACTATATAAAAGCTAGTCATTTGAAAACATTTATTGAATGGCCTTCCCTTGAGGTGTTGAACCTGTTTTTCTCAGAAAAATAAGGATAAGATAATTTTTAAAAATGCTAGCCTACAATGAATTGTTACTATTACAAAGGCCATCAACAGATCAATTAACTTCATAGATTGCTGTCTGTAGATTTGGAGCAGTAACTTGTGCTTTCTCTTTGACATATAATCATTTCCAAATGCCTTATGTCTTTTTCGCAACATTCTTAGTCTTTTCTGATGTAATTTTATTTCTTTCCATGTGACTTTTGGATTCCCATGTGACTCTTGGATCCTGGGGTTTGCCTAGAATAATGAATTGGGAATACTTGCTCTGACTGTCACAGTGACTCTTGTGATCACCTTGCAGTTAATGTATGTGCAGTTTCCTTTACCTGTTTCTGAATCTATGGCAACAGTAGTCTCTTACTACCTCAGGCTTTTCAATCCAAGACTGACTCTGCCTTTCTTTTACCAATGTGGTTGAACATTTAAAAAAAATGGACTCCAAAAATATTTTAGGAGAATTGGAGAACAGTTTAATGTTAATATTTTAAATACTCTTCTGAAAATTAAGTTAATAAATAGTTGTTCTTTTACATAAATCTACCAAAAATTCCCTTTAGAAACAGGTTAAAATTTCTTACTTTCATCAAATTTTCAAATATATAAACTATTATATAAATGATGAATGAAAACAGTGTTATAAACATTTTCAGAAAACAGACTGCTAGATAATATCTTTTATAATTGAAGAAAATAATTTTTTATAAAATTTCCCTTAATCAGGGGGGACTTCGGGAGGATGGAGATTCATCTTTTCCGTCTTCCTATGCTATCCATCTTTTCCTGTTCTTTTCCTCTAAGTACCACTGAAAACCCTTGGCATTTTATATAATACAAATGTAAGAATTTGGAAGAAAAGAAGTCTGATTGGCTAGGTACCTCAGGACCCAAAGAACAGCACAGTGGTACATATCCTGGGTTTTCTTTTTATTTCATATATTCTAGATGTGGAACTGAAGAAGTCAACAACTTAGAAATGCCATCAGGCATAGATAAAGCCCCAACAGAAACCTGTTCTCTGTAGCCGAAAAAGGGGCAGTTTAGCAAGACAGAAAACTTTGATGGACAATAGCCATTCTCTTCCAGTCAAACACCACAGAAAAAATTGTGGCTGTGCTTCCACCCTTGTGAGGCTATAATACGGCACCCAATACTCCTCCCCCTCCATGGTACCAGTGGAGACCACATGGGGAACTGGGACTAATACCTACCCATGGCAGTAATTTAGTGTGCCTATCTCCCTCCCTCTTGGGGTGATGTCAGAAGAATCTTAGTATAGAGTCTGGACTTATATCAATGCCCAGTGGTAAGGAGGGCACCCCCACCACATCAGTGAAGAGAACGCAGGGACCTGGAACTGCCACCTCCCAGTGATGAGCTTACCACCCTCAGATGACATTGGAGGCTAAGTTGGGAGAGAACCTTCACTTTTTCCCATACCTGGTAATAACAAGGTGGCACCCCTCTGCACTGCCACAGTGGTACCAGAGAAAACGATCTAAAACAGGAAGTAAATGATATCTGGAATCTCATAAACTACTATGTAAATGCCCAGGTTTCAAATATAAATCACTTCTCATACCAAGAACTGGGAAAATCTCTAACTGAATAAAAAGACAACCAATGTCAGATGTTGAATAATCTGAAAAATATTTTAAAGCAATCATGATTAAAGATGCTTCAATGAGGGATTAATAAACACAAAGCAAATGAAAAATCTCAACGAAGAAATAGAAAGTCTCAGCAGGTAAATAGAACTTATAAAGAAAAGCCAAAGGGAAATTTTTGAACTGAAAATACAGTAAATGAAATAAAAAGCTGAACAGATTGACTTAGCAGCAGAAAGGAGAGAAGAGATGAAAGAAGCAGTGACTTTGAATATAGAACAGTGTAATTACCCAATCTGAACAAGAGGGAAAAGTAGATGGGAAACAAAAATTGAACAGCATCTTAGGGACCTGTAGGACTAGAACAAAAGATGAAATATTTGTGATCAGTTTGGAAGGAGAGGAGAAAGAGGGCAGCAAACTTCCCAAATTTGTCAAGAGACAGACCTCAGGTTCAAGAAGCTGAGTGAACCCCAAGCAAGCTAAACACCACCATATTCATGCCAAAATATAATTAAGCTTCTGAAAACTTAAAGAGCAAGTGGAAAAAAATCTTAAAAGTGAGTAGAGAAAAATGACATCTTGCAGTGGAAAAAAATTTAGATGATAGCAGATTTCTCATGAGAAACCATTAAAGCCTAAAGTAAGTGGAAAAATATTTTTTAAGAGCTGCAAGAGAAGACCTATTGACCCCAAATTCTATACCCAGTGAAAATGTCCTTTAGAGTGAAGGGGGAGATCAAAGACATTCTCATCTCAGATGAAGGAAAAGAATTCATCACTGGTAATCCTACCCTAAGAGATGGCTAAAGAAAATTCTCTAAACAAAAGAAACAATAAAAGTAGGAACCTTGGAATTACCAGGAAGGGAGGAAGAACACAGGAAATAAAAATCTAGGTAATTCAATTAGTTTCTTTTTCTTCTTGAGTTTTCTAAACTGATGGTTGAAGCAAAAATTTTAACACTGATGTGATTCTAAGTATATGTAGAGGATATCTTTAAGGCAATATATTATAAACACTATGGTAGAAGGATGGTGTATTATGTTTTTTTTCAGAGAAAAAGCAGAGATTGATTGATGGACTTAAAAAAATTGGCTAATGCATTTATGGGAGCTGGACAGTCCAAAATCTACAGAGTGGGCTGCCAGGCTAAAATTTAGGCAAGAGTTGATTTTATAATCCTAACTCCAAAGGCAGTTAGTCTGGAGGCAGAATTCCTTCCTATTCCAGGAATCTCAGTCTTTTTTCTTAAGGTCTTCAGCTGATTGGATGAGGTCCATCCACATTATAGTGAATAATCTGCCTTACTGAAAGCCTACTGATTTAGATGGCCAATCACATTTGAAAACTAGCTTCACATTACAGTCTAGACTGGTGGATTTATATAGGCACCATAACCTGGCCAAACTGACGCATAAAATGAACCATCACAGATGATAAAGCTTATATATTTCACTCAAATGGTAAAATGGCTATGGTAAGTTATGTATATGGTGTAATACCTAGAGCAACCATTAAAACTATACAAAGTGACATATTCAAAAACACTACAGAGAAATAAAAAATTTGAAGTGTTTATGTAGCCCATAGGAAGGCAGGAAAGAAAAAATGGAAGTGAAAAACAAAAAACAAAATGGCACACTTAAGTCCTAATATGTCACAAGATAAGAAGTCTGATTGGCTAGGTACCTCAGGACCTCAGGAATTAAATGTAAATTCTAAATATACAAGTTAAAGGACATTAGCAGACTAGACTAAACAAACATGACCTATGTATGTGCTGTTTACAAGAAATTCACTTCAAATGTAATGATATTGACTGGCTGAAAGTAAAAGGATGGAGAAAGATAGTATCACGCAAACATTAATCAAAGGAAAGCGGGAGTGGCTTTGTCAGTATTAGACAAAGTAGATTTTTGAGCAAAGAAGACTGCAAAAATTAGAAAAGGACATTATATAATCAAAAGGGTCAGTCCACCTAGAAGAAATAGCAATCCTAAATGTCTATCTTAAATTGATAGAATTAAAAGGAGAAATAGAAAAGCCCACAATTACAGTGAGAACTGAAACACCTCCTAATGAACTGAGAACTACAAGACAGAATATCTGCAAGATTATAGAAGCTCTGAAGAACACAATCTAATCAATGGAGTCTTACTTACATATATAGAAACTCCATCACTGTCAGTTAATATACAATAAAGGAACCATGAATATACATGGTGGGGAAAAGATGATCTCTTTAACAACTAGTGTTGGGAAAACCGGACAAGTACATGTAAGAGAATGAAACTGGATTATTGTCTAACTCCAAACACAAGAGTAAACTTGAAATGGATCAAAGACCTGAATGAATGTAAGACATGAAACCATAAAACTCTTAGAAGAAAACATAGGCAAAAATCTATTGACTATAAATATGAGCAACTTTTTCCTGAACACATCTTGGGAAAGGGAAACAAATAAAAAATGAACAAGTGAAACTACATCAAACTAAAAAGCTTCTGTACAGCAAAGGACACCATCATTTTGTACAGCAGAACAAAAAGGCAATGTACATTATGAGAGAATATATTCATAAATGATTTATTTGAAAAGGGGTTAACATCTAAAATATATAAAGAGCTCACATGCCTCAACATCCAAAAAAACGAATAACCCGATTAAAAAATGGGCAGATGATCTGAACAGACACTTCTCCAAAGAAGAAATTTGGATGGCCAACAGGCATATGAAAAGATGCTCCACATCACAAATCATCAGGGAAATTAAAATCAAAACCACAATGAGATGATAACCTCATACCAGTTAAGACGGCCAACATCCAAAAGACAAGAAACAACAAATGCTGGTGAGGATGAGGAGAAAGAGGAACCCTCCTACACTGTTTTTGGGCATGTGAATTGGTTCAACTGTTTGTGGAAAGCAGTATGGAGGTTTCTCAGAAAACTAAGAATAGAAATATCATTCAACCCAGTAATTCCACTTCTAGGAATTTTCCCAAAGAAAACAAGATCCCTGATTTGAAAAGACATATGCACCCCTGTGTTTATCACAGCACTCTTTGCAATAGCCAAGACATGGAAGCAACTTAAGTGTCCATCAGTAGATGACTGGATAAAGAAGATGTGGTACATATACACAGTGGAATATTATTCAGCCATAAAAAGAAAATAAATCCTGCCATTTACAACAACATGGATGGAGCTAGAGGGTATTATGCTCACTGAAATAAGCCAGGCAGAGAAAGACAAATACCAAATGATTTCACTTATCTGTGGAGTATAAAAACAAAGCAAAACAAAAGAAACAAATAGCAGTAGACTCATAGACACTGAGAAGGGACTTGTGGTTACCAAAGGGGAGGATTTTGGTGAGGATGGGTGGAGAGGAAGAAAGGGATTAAGGGACACTACAATTCACAATCACAGTACAGGTAGGTCATGGAGATGGGTAGCACAACACAGAGAATACAAATAACAAGTTTGTTAACATCTTACTGCTTTGATAGACAGTGACTGCAATGGGGGGTGGTGAGGATTTGATAGTATGGGAAAATGTTGAACCACTGTGTTGTGTATGTGAAACCATCATAATATTGTATATCAATGAGTCTTTAATAAATAACCCCCCCCACAAAAAATAGAAACTCCATCAACAACAAAAGAATACATGTTTTTTAAGAGTCCATGGAATAGTCACCAAAATAAATCATATTTGGGGCCATGAAACAACCCTCAACAAATTTAAAAGAATTGAAATCATAAGAGTGTTCTCTGACTACAGAGAACTGTAACTAGAAATCAGTAATGGAGAGAGAATAGGAATATCTCCAAGCAGTCGGAAACAGTACAGTTTTGAATAGTCTATGGGTCAAAAAGGAAGTCTCAAGAAATTTTTTAAATACATTAAACTGGATGAAAATGAAAATACAACAGAAGAATTGTGGGACATAGCTAAAGCAATGCTGAGAGGTAAATTTAGAGCATTAAGTGCATACACTGAAGAGGAAAAGACTTAAATCTATAATCTAAGCTTCCACCTCAAGAACCTAGAAAAAGAAGAGCAAAAGAAACCCAGAAAAAGAAGGAAGGAAATGGTCAAGATAAGAAAATAAGGAAACTGAAAGAAGAACAATTGAGAAAGTCACTGAAACTAAGAGCTTGTTCTTTAAAAGCATCAAAACAATTGACAGAATTCTAACAAGACTGGCAAAAAGAACATACAAATTTAAAAAGGAACGAAAAAGTGAGTTATCACTACAGGTCCTGTAGACATCAGAAGGATCGTGAGGGACTACTATTAACAACTCTACACATAAATTTGATAACTTAGATGAAATGGATAAGTTCCTTGAAACCATAAACTGCCATATTCACTCAGTATGAAAAAGTTGTATAGCCCTATAATTAATAGGTAAATTGAGCTTATAATTTAAAACCTCCCCCAAAAAGAAATCTCCAGGTCCATATGGCTTCACTGGGTAATTCTACAAGAAGTTCAAGTAAGAATTAATATAAATTCTTCAAAGTCTTTTCCAGAAAATAGGAGAGGGAACACTTACTTCTCAGTTGATTTATTTTTTGTATCATTAATCTACAATTTTATGAGGAACATTATGTTTACTAGATCCCCCTATCACTAAGAACCCCCACATACCCCATTACAATCACTATCCATCAGCATAGTAAGATGCTGTAGAATCACTACTTGTCTTCTCTGTGTGGTAAAACCCTCCCTGTGCCCCCTCCCCCACATTATATATGCTAATCATAATGCACCCTTACCTGCACCCCCTGCTTATCCCTCCCTTCCAACCCATCATCCACAGTCCCTTTCCCTTTGGTAACCATTAGTCCATTCTTGGGTTCTGTGAGTCTGCTGCTGTTTTGCACCTTCAGTTTTTTCTTTGTTCTTATACTCCACATATGAGTGAAGTCATTTGATACTTGTCTTTCTCTGCCTGGCTTATTTCACTGAGCATAATACCCTCTAGCTCCATCCATATTGTTGCAAATGGTAGGATTTGTTTTCTTATGGCTGCATAATATTCCATTGTGTATATGTACCACATCTTCTTTATCCATTCATCTGCTGATGGACACTTAGGTTGCTTCCATTTCTTGGCTATTGTAAATAGCGCTGTGATAAATATACAAGTGCATATATCTATTTCAAACTGGGCTGCTGCATTCTTAGGGTAAATTCCTAGGAGTGGAATTCCTGGGTCAAATGGTATTATTATTTTTAGTTTTTTGAGGAACCTCCATACTGCTTTCCACAATGGTTGAACTAATCTACATTCCCACCGGCAGAGTAGGAGGGTTCCCGTTTCTCCACAACCTTGCCAACATTTGTTGTTGTTTGTCTTTTGGATAGTGGTGATCCTTACTGGTGTGGGGTGATATCTCAATTGTGGTTTTAATTTGTACTTCTCTGATGACTAGCGATATGGAGCATCTTTTCATGTGTCTGTTGACCATCTGAATTTCTTCTTTGGAGAACTGTCTATTCAGCTCCTCTGACAATTTTTTAATTGGATTACTTGCTTTTTGTTTGTTGAGGTGTGAGCGCTCTTTATATATTTTGGATGTCTACTGTTTATCGAATCTGTCATTTATGAATATATTCTCCCATACTGTAGGATGCCTTTTTATTCTATTGGTGGTCTCCTTTGCTGTAGAGAAGCTTTTCAGCTTGATATAGTCCCACTTGTTCATTTTTGCTTTTGTTTCCCTTGCCGAGGGAGATATATTCATGAAGAAGTTGCTCATGTTTATGTCCAAGAGATTTTTGCCTATGTTTTTTACTAAGAGTTTTATGGTTTCATGACTTACCTTCAGGTCTTTGATCCATTTCAAATTTACTTTTGTGTATGGGGTTATGATCCAGTTTCATTCTCTTACATGTAGCTGTCCAGTTTTGCCAACATCAGCTGTTGAGAGGTTGTCATTTCCCCATTGTATGTCCATGGCTCCTTTATCATATATTAATTGACCATGTATGTTTGGGTTAATATCTGGACTCTATTCTGTTCCACTGGTCTGTGGCTCTGTTCTTGTCCCAGTACCAAATTGTCTTAATTACCATGGCTTTGTAGTAGAACTTAAAGTTGGAAAGTGAGATGCCCCCTGCTTTATTCTTCCTTCTCAGGATTGCTTTGGCTATTCGGGGTCTTTTGTGGTTCCATATGAATTTTAAAACTATTTTTTCCAGTTCATTGAAAAATGCTATTGGTATTTTGATAGAGATTGCATTGAATCTGTAGATTGCTTTAGGCAGGATGGCCATTTTGACAATATTAATTCTTCCTAGCCAAGAGCATGTGATGAGTTTCCTTTTGTTAGTGTCCTCTTTAATTTCAAGAGTGTCTTGTAGTTTTCAGGGGATAGGTCTTTCACTTCCTTGGTTAGGTTTATTCCTAGGTATTTTATTCTTTTTGACGCAATTGTGAATGGAATTGTTTTCCTGATTTCTCTTTCTGATAGTTCATCATTAGTGTATAGGAAAGCAACAGATTTCTGTGTATTAATTTTGTATCCTGCAACTTTGCTGAATTCAGGTATTAGTTCTAGTAGTTTGGAATGGAGTCTGTAGGGTTTTTTTATGTACAATATCATGTCATCTGCAAATAGTGACAGTTTGACTTCTTTGTTACCAATGTGGATGCCTTGTATTTCTTTGTTTTGTCTGATTGCTGTGGCTAGGTCCTCCAGTACTACGTTGAATAACAGTGGGGAGAGTTGGCATCCCTGTCTTGTTCCTGTTCTCAGAGGAAAAGCTTTCAGGCTTCTTGCTGTTAAGTATGATGTTGGTTGTGGGTTTGTCATATATGGCCTTTATTATGTTGAGGTGCTTGCCCTCTATACCCATTTTGTTGAGAGTTTTTATCATGAATGGATGTTGAATTTTGTCGAATGCTTTTTCAGCATCAATGGAGATGATCATGTGGGTTTTGTCCTCCTTTTTATTGGTGTGGTGGATGATGTTGATGGATGTTCGAATGTTGTACCATCCTTGCATCCCTGAGATCAATCCCGCTTGATCATGCTGTATGATCCTCTTGTGTATTTTTAAATTTGGTTTGCTAATATTTTATGGAGTATTTTTGCATCTACATTCATCAGGGATATCGTTCTGTAATTTTCTTTTTTTGTGGTGTGTTTACCTGGTTTTGGTATTAGAGTGATGCTGGCTTCATAGAATGAGTTCGGAAGTATTCCCTCCTCCTCTATTTTTTGGAAAACTTTAAGGAGGATGAGTATTATGTTTTCTCTCTATGTCTGATAAAATTCGGTGGTGAATTAATCTGGACCGGGTGTTTTGTTTTTATGTAGTTTTTGATTACTGATTCAATTTCATTGCTGGTAATTTGTCTCTTTAGATTTTCTGTTTCTTTCTTGATCAGTCTTGGAAGGTTGTATTTTTCTAGGAAGTTGTCCATTTGTTCCAGGTTTTCCAGCTTGCTAGTATATAGATTCTCATAGTATTTTCTAATAATTCTTTATAGATCTCTGGCATCCATCGTGATTTTTCCTTTCTCATTTCTGATTCTGTTGATGTGTGTAGATTCTCTTTTTCTCTTAATAAGTCTGGTTAGGGGCTTATCTATTTTGTTTATTTTCTCAAAGAACCAGCTCTTGGTTTCATTGATTTTTTTCTATTGTTTTATTCTTCTCAATTTGATTTATTTCTTCTCTGATCTTTATTATGTCTCTCCTTCTGCTGACTTTGGGCTTCATTTGTTCTTCTTTTTCCAGTTTCAATAATTGTGACTTTACACTATTCATTTAGGATTGTTCTTCCTTCTCTAAGTAGGCCTGGATTGCTATATACTTTCCTCTTAGAACTGCCTTCACTGCATCCCACAGAAATTGGGGCTTTGTGCTGTTGTTGTCATTTGTCTCCATATATTGCTTGATCTGTATTTTAATTTGGTCATTGATCCATTGATTATTTAGGAGCATGTTGTTAAGCCTCCATGTGTTTGTGAGCCTTTTTGTTTTCTTTGTACAATTTATTTCTAGTTTTATACTTTTGTCGTCTGAGAAGTTGGTTGGTAGGATTTCAATCTTTTTGAATTTACTGAGGCTCTTTTTGTGGCCTTGTATGTGGTTTATTCTGGAAGATGTTCCTTGTGCACTTGAGAAGAATGTGTATCCTGCTGCTTTTGAGTATAGAGTTCTGTAGATGTCTGTTAGGTCCATCTTTTCTAGTGTGGTGTTCATTGCCTCTGTGTCCTTAGTTATTTTCTGTCTGGTGGATCTCTCCTTTGGAGTGAGTGGTGTGTTGAAGTCTCCTAAAATGAATGCATTGCATTGTGCTCCTCCTTTAATTCTGTTAGTATTTGTTTCATATATGTTGGTGCTCCTATATTGGGGGTACATAGGTATTTATAATGGTTATATCCTCTTGTTGAACTCACTTTTTTATTATTTGATGTCCTTCTTTATCTCTTGTTGCTTTCTTTGTTTTGAAGTCTATTTTGTCTGCTGCAAGTGCTGGAACACCTACTTTTTTCCTATTGTTTGCATGAAATACCTTTTTCCATCCATTGACTTTTAGTCTGTGTATGTCTTTGGGTTTGAGGTGAGTCTCTTGTAAGCAGCATATAGATGGGTCTTGCTTTTTTTTATCCATTCTGTTACTCTGTGTCTTTTGATTGGTGCATTCAGTCCATTTACATTTAGGGTGATTATTGAAAGATGTGTACTTATTGCCATTGCAGGCTTTAGATTCGTGGTTAACAAAAGTTCAAGGATAGCTTCTTTATTATCTAACCATCTAACTTAACTCACTTATTAAGTTATTATAAACACAGTCTGATGATTCTTTATTTGTCTCCCTTCTTATTTCTCCTCCTCCATTCTTTATATGTTAGGTGTTTTATTCTGTAGCCTTTTGTGTTTCCTTTGCCTGGTTTTGTAAGTAGTTGATTTTATTTTTTGCCTTTAGTTAGTTTTTGGTTGGTCTGCTTTCTTTGCTGTGATTTTCTTTTCTCTGGTGACAACTATTTATCCTTCGGAGTGCTTCCATCTAGAGAAGTCCCTTTAAAGCATCCTGTAGAAGTGGTTTGTGGGAGGCAAATTCCCTCAACTTTTGCTTGTCTGGGAATTATTTAATCCCTCCTTCATATTTAAATGATAATCGTGCTAGATGCAGTATTCTTGGTTCAAGACCCTTCTGTTTCATTGCATTAAATATATCATGCTATTCTCTTCTGGCCTGTAACGTTCCTGTTGCGAAGTCTGATGATAGCCTGATGGGTTTTCCTTCGTAGGTGACATTTTTTTCTCTCTGGCTGCCTTTAATACTCTGTCCTTGTCTTTGATCTTTGCCATTTTAATTATTATATGTCATGGTCTTGTCCTCCTTGTGTCCCTTGTATTGGGAGATGTGTGAGCTTCCATTGTGTGACAGACTATTTCCTCCCCCAGTTTGGAGAAGTTTTCAGCAATTATTTCTTTAAAGACACTTTCTACCCCTTTCTCTCTCTCTTCTTCTTCTGGTGCCCCTATAATGTGAATATTGTCCTGTTTGGATTGGTCACACAGTTCTCTTAATATTCTTTCATTCCTGGAGATTCTTTTATCTCTCTTACTCAGCTTCTCTGTATTCCTCTTCTCTGATTTGTATTCCATAAACGGTCTCCTGCAGCTCATGCAGTCTGCTCTTAAATCCCTCCAGAGATTGTTTTATTTCTGTATTCTCCCTCCTGAGTTCATCCCTTAGCTCTTGCATATTTCTCTGCAGGTCCATCAGCATGGTTATGACCTTTATTTTAAATTCTTTTTCAGGATGATTGGTTATATCTATCTCCCCAGGCCCTCTCTCGGGGATTGTCTGGGTAATTCTGGACTGGACCAAATTCTTCTGCCTTTTCATGGTGATAAAGGTAGCTGTAGACAGGTAGTGCGTGTGTCATCTGGGAGAACAAAATCCCTTCCTGCCTGCTGGTTGCCTTACCCTTCACCGTGCCTGTGTCGGTTACCTGCACACAGGGAGCTTCCTCCTGTTTAATCCTGAGCTGGTGTGGGTGGATCAGCCGTTGGGGTAGCCCAGAGCCCTGCAGGGAGAGGCAGGCTCCCCTGGTGTGCTCTCTTGTGAGAATGGCACCCCTTCTCACCTTTCCCCTGCTTCCTCTGCCTGCGCCGGGCAGCTGCACACTGGCAGCAGCCTCTGGGTCTGGCCAAGGCAGCTGTGCACCAGGAGGAGACTCTGGGCGGCTGCTGTCCGGCTGCTCCGCCACTGTGGCTGGGCAGAGCTGGATGGGGGGAACAAATGGCAGGCTGCTTATCGCTCTGAGGTGCTTCAGAGTTGCATTACCACCCAGGGGACTGGGGCACCTGAAGTTCCTCAGGATTATCAGCCTGCTGGGCTGAGTGTGCTGGGATGACTCCGTCCAGCCGTGAAGCCCCTGTCCCTTTAAGACTTTCAAAAAACACTTGCTTTTCTTTTGTCCCAGGGGAGCTGGCTGCGGGGACCTGCTCGCAGATTTTACTTTTCCATTTCCCTAATATCCAGCACACCATGCAATGTGTGTCTGTGCTCCCTGTGCAGATTACTAGGGCTGGTTCTTTAGTAGTCCTGGGCTTCCACTCCCTTCCTGCTGCGACTCCTCTCCTCCCGCCGGTGGGCTGGGGTTGGGGTTGTGCTCGGGTCCCACCTGGCCGTGGCTTGTATCTTACCCCCTTCAGTGAGATGCTGAGTTTTCACAGATGTAGATGTAGCCTGGCTGTTGTGCTGTGTCCTCTGGTCTCTATTTTAGGAATAGTTGTATTTGTTGTATTTTCAAAAATATATATGATTTTGGGAGGAGATTTCCACTGCCCTACTCATGCTGCCATCTTGGGTCCTCCACTTCTCAGTTGATTTTATGAAGCTAATATCATGTACACCAAGACCAAAGATAGTATAGGAAATAAAAACTAAGGACCAATATCTCTCATTATAGATATGAAAATCTGTATGAAAAGATTGGCAAACAGAATTAAGCAACATATACAAAAATTTAGACACCATGACCATGTTTATTCCAGAGATGCAAGGCTGGTTCAGTTTTTAAAAATCAATGTAATCCATATATTAACAGGCTAATGGGAGAGTAATAGGTGTTACATTAAAAGGGCAACATGTTGATCCTTGTGGTGATGGCAATATTCTGCATTTTGAATGTATCAATGTGAGTATTCTGGTTCTGATGTTTTATATAGTTTTGGAAGATGTTACTATTGGAGGAAACTGGGTAAAGGGTATAGAAATTTCTGTACTTATTACTTAAAGTTATATGCAAATCTACAATTATCTCAAAAAAGTTATTTACCAGTTAAAAAAAACCAAACTTATAAAATGAGTAGTTGTTGTATTCTAAATATGTTAATCTCAGAATTCCTATTAGAAATGGTTTTGGTGTGGCTATTTAAAATGTAGCTTGTTTATGATTTATATCATTTAGTCAAACCCATTTCCTAGTCTTGTCTTTTTCCAGTTATGAAAAATTAGGCTTATTTTATGTTCCTAGGCATTTCATTTGTATTTAAAGTTTGATGGGAACATACCATAGTCCATTCATGAGAACCGTGCAATCTTTTTTTCAGAGAACCGTGCCATCTTAAGTAGAGAAGTAATATTTGTTGAATGACATAATTTTTCAGCATTTAATGGGAGAAGGTAGCAGTATTAAAATTATAAAAGTTTAAAAAATGTATACTTAATTATAGAGTTCTGAGGTTTTTGAAACCACGTTTACCTAACAGTGGTCTCTTTGCTTTTATATTTAAACTGGTTCATATTTCTTAGGAAGCATTCTTTTTCTATTGCTAGCTCCATAATGAAACTTTACAATGGCTAATTCACTTTGATAATTAAGAAGTGATTTCTAAGTTTTCTTCCTTGTGCCATTAACCTCGTGTTAGTGGTTGCAAATATTAATTTGAATTTGAAAAATATAAATAAGGAAACATTTTCAACGTATGTACCTTAAACGTTTCTGCATTATTTTCATTAGCCATTTTGCCATTTGATTCCTTTTTTGTGTACACAATGGTTATTTTTATATCTGCCTCTTCTATACAACAGACTTAAGGCAGCTCACATTAAGAATATAAACAACGAAAGCTATTGAGGTATAAATAAGAGCTAAATCAAAACCACATGTAAGTATGGGGTCCACAAAAGTGTGTGTGCTTGGTGTTTGTGTTGGTGTAATGCCTGGTGGCCTTAGGTTTATTCTTTATCCTTTCTCTGTTCGTTTTGTATCGCAAGGGAGTATGACTCGAGTAGGTGGCATTTTCCAAGATCCCAAATCAATCAGTTTTTGCTGGGTTCAGCGAATGGGAAGCACTTGGCAGGAGTTTGGAAAGGACGAGGAAGGGAAAGGCTCAGGAATTGTTCTTGCTTCCTCTCTGTCTCAGGTGGTGTCTCCTTTGTAATGCCAGCTTCTGCCAGACTACCTGCTTTCTCTCTGTTTTCCACTAGGTGTCCTTGGACTTGGGCTTCAATGACATCACTGCTCTGTTCCTCTGTTCCATGGGCCTTGTCATAATAATGGCTTCTTGCTGTGCCTCATAATCCCTGATTATGTTTAGTATAGTTGGAATATTTTTATATCCAATATCTTTAGTATATTTAATAGCATTATATCTCCTTTTTGTTTTTTGTGTACTGTGAAATAATTGGGCTGGATACTATTTTGATAGTATCTATATTCTTATGTGCATTTGTAGTAATCCATTCTTCTTCCTTTGTTTTCTCAAACTATTGGATTTTTTTTTCTTCTCCCAGAATAGAGAAGCTTAAAGCAGAAACAGAGCAACCTTAAGGGGTTTTATTTCTTAAATCTTATCCTTCCTATCAATCTCAACAATGATACTACCTACCAAACACATGAATCAGACGTTCAGCAAATGTTCATTTCAAATATTTGCCTATTGTCTACTGTGTGATGAACCGTCAAGCCAGTGAGCTCAGAGTAAAAGGATGGATATGATGAAGTCTCCATTTTTTCACGTTGTTTTTAAGGGTTCTGAATCCCTAGGTGCCCATGGTAGGGAAAGAGTTTTTTTCCTTGTCCTACTTCAGTGATAGGATTTCATGGAGAAGTATGGACTCCTATATATTATAAACATAAAATTCCTATAAATATGCAGTCTCATGAAATATAAACATAAAATGGTATTGCAAATCTAGAGAATTCAGTGGTGGATGTATTCAAAAGAATCCCAAATTCAGGAAACATTCATTTTTTTCTGCATTTCAGCTAACTCATTTTATCACATGGAACAAGGTAGTTAAAATCTCTCAGTGTTTTGTAGTATTTTATTAAACAGTTGATTTTAGAAAATGTGAAGGGGATATTTAAATGATAATTTAGGATATTGTTAAATTATCACATAGTTCACATAGTTCTTATCCATCCCAACTTACTCTTTAATTGGTTTTCCTAATCCTAACTCTAATCATTGATTAGACTGTACCTTTATCATTCATATCACACCTCAGCTTGGTGTCAACCTTCCTAGAGCTTTAGCTTCATTTTATGTTAACATGTTGGTAAACCTCCCTACCCCAATCTGTTTTATCTAGCTTTTTCTGGCCTACATTGCTGTCTTCAAATATTATATAGGAGGTAACTGCCATGGAAAAACATATCCAGTAGTTTATCTTTTAGTTTTGTTGCTAAAGGGCTTAAAAAAAATATTTAATTCTCTATTTACCAAATAGCATTATGTCTCTTGATTGAAAGGTCTTAATAAAAAAAATGATGTCTCCTCCTCCCCCCCCCCTCGGTCTTTTATTTTGAAAATTTTTAGTCTACAGAGGATTAGGGAAAATTGTATGGTAAACAACATATATCTAGGCCCACTATTTCTACATTTGTTTTATTTTTCCTTCTCTTTACATATATGTATGCTTTGGGGGATACCATTTAAAAGAAGTATATATCATGACAGTTCATCCCTAACTAGTTCTTGTGGAAGGATTTTTCCTGTACTTTTCTTCTTGTGTTGTCCCACTAAACTGGAATATATTATAAGGGCTCATGATGAGTGATGCAGAAGATACACTGCTTGGAGTGTCTCATTCTTTCATGGCTAGACTTCCACCAAATAAAGTTTTCCCCTCACTTTATATTACATTTAAAAATTTTGTTTTTTTAATAAGCATTTTCTAATCACCCTCTACCACCACCCACCACCACTACCGTCATTACTTCTGATATCACTTTTTTTGTTTTTTCACTTTTTCTTCTTTTTTTAGTTTATTAATGTATCATTAATATACACTCTTCTGAAGGTTTCACATGAAAAATATTGTGGTTACTACATTCACCCATATTATCAAGTTTCCCCCATACTCCATTGAAATCACTGCCCATCAGTGTAGTAAGATACCACAGAGTCACTACTTGTCTTCTTTGTGCTTCACTGTCTTCCCTGTGACTCCCCCACACCATGTGTGCTAATAATATCCCTCAATCCCCATCTCCCTCCCTCCCCAGCCGCCCTCTCCCACCCCTCCCCTTCAGTAACTGCTAGTCCCTTCTTGGAGTCTGAGTTTGCTGCTGTTTTGTTCCTTCCGTTTTGCTTCATTGTTATATTCCACAAATGAGGGAAATCTTTTGGTAGTTGTCTTTCTCTGCCTGGCTTATTTCACTGAGCATAATACCCTCCAGCTCCATCCATGTTGTTGGAAATGGTAGGATATGTTTCTTTCTTATGGATGAATAGGAATTCCATTGTGTTTATGTACCACATCTTCTTTATCCATTCATCTACTGATGGACGCTTAGGTTGCTTCCATATCTTGGCTATTGTAAATAGTGCTGCGATAAACATAGGGGTGCATATGTCTTTGTGAAATTGCAATCTTGTTTTCTTTGGGTAAATTCTACGGAGTGGAATTCCCGGGTCAAATGGTATTTCTGTTTTTAGGTTTTTGAGGAACCTCCATATTGCTTTCCACAGTTGTTGAACTAATTTACATTCCCACCAAGTAGGAAGGTTCCCCTTTTTCTGCATCCTTGCCAGCATTTTTTGTTCCTTGTCTTTTTGATGTTGGCCATCCTAACTAGTGTGGGATGATACCTTATCATGGTTTTAATTTTCATTTCTCTGATAATTAGTGATATGGAGCATCTTTTCATGTGCCTGTTGTCCATCTGAATTTCTTCTTTGGAGAAATGTCTGTTCATATTCCCTGCCCATTTTTTAATAGGGTTATTTGCTTTTTGGTTGTTGAGGTGTGTGAGTTCTTTATATATTTTGGATGTTAACCCCTTGTCGGATATGTTTTTTCACTTTTAAAAATTGTAGTAAGATGTATATAACCTAAAATTTTCCATTTTAACCATTTTTTAAGTGTACAGCTTAGTGGTATTAATTACATTCATAGTGTTCTACAACCTTTAAGTAATAACTTGCCATTCCCCCTTCCCCTGGCTCTTGGTAAGCACTAATCTGCTTTCTGTCTCTAAATATTTGTTTTATACAGGTAGAATCATACAATATCTGACCTTTTCTGGTGGTTTATTTCACTTTGCATAATGTCTTTTAAGCTTCACCAATGTTGTAGCATGTACCAGAACATCATTCTTTTTGTAGCTAAATAATACTCCATTGCATTTATATACCACATTTTGTTGATCTGTTTATCAATTGATGGACACTTGGGTTGTTTCCACCTTTTGGCTATTGTGAATATTGGTGTATAAGTATTTCTTGGAGTCTCTGTTTTCAATTTTTTTGGTGTAATTGCTGGGTCATATGGTAATTTTATGTTTAGTTTTTTGAGGAACTGCCAAACTTTTCTACTGTGACTGTACCATTTTATATTCCCACTAGCAACATATGAGGGTTCTGATTTCTCCACATCCTTGACCATACTTAATTTCCCTTTCTTTGATTGTGGCCATCCTAGTAGGTGTGAAGTATTATCTCATTGTCATGTTATGATGGGCATCTTTTCATGTCCTTATTGTCCATTTGCACATCCTCTGAAAAATGTCTTTTGCTCATTACAAAAATTTGGTTATCTTTTTGTTGTTGAGTTTAGGAGTCCTTTATATGTTTTTGGTATTAAGTTGTTGTCAGATATATGATTTGCATGTATTTTCTTCCATTCTATGTGTTGTCTTTTCACTTTCTAGATAATGCCCTTTGATGCCCAGAAGTTTTAAATTTTGATTTAAATTTATCTGTTTTACTTTTGCTCATGCTTTTTATGATATTTTAGTAACAGAGCCATTAGCAGATTTATTACTTGTTAGGTGGTTTTTCCCCCTGATCGCAGATTGGGGCTTGAGCTCTTTTTTTGGGTTTGGGGTCAACAAAAATAACAATATCAGTTGCCATTGATTGAGTACCTAATATGTGAAAGGTGCCTTTGGGAAACCTGAGGGAAGAGATTTCCAAGGAAGAAAAGGGTCATAATTTCTTTCTTGTCTGGTAAATTCTATTGAAACCCCTTAACCTCCCAAAGAGGTTAGAAGACACAGTCTTCCCCATCACTTTTGGAAGAAAATTAGGTCAGAACTATTGCTAGTATCTCTGCTGTTCTAGTTCTCTGGCATTTACCCTGGACCCTGGGCTGCCCCCGCACTTTGGCTTCTGGCGATCACAGGTTTTATTGAGTTTCCTGTTTAGCTGCTTACCTTACCTGCCTTAGCCACAGCCATCTTTATAAACTGCTTAAGAAACTCAAGGTAAATGGGGTCGTCACACAAGGAATAAATTTGAACCAGACTTTAAATGTTTTATTTAATTTAAAAAATGAGAGTTTCTCCTCATTTATAACTCTGAAATTCCCTTAAGAAACTCTGTATGTGATGGTATTGATTAAAAGATTAAAAGAATTTGGCTTTTCCCATTTATGATCTGAGTGCTTTCTCTCTAGTATATTTTCTCTCAGATGACTCAGTAATTGTTCACTTTTTCTGTTCAATTATGAAAACACAAATAGTAAGTGCTCTATCAGTGTTTAATATGGTTTATTCTGTTTTTTTCCCCTAGCGGACCTCAAAAGAACAATTGCTGTCCTTTTGGATGACATTTTACAACGCTTGGTAAAGCTGGAGAACAAAGTTGACTATATTGTTGTAAATGGCTCATCAACCAACACCACCAATGGGCCTAGTGGGAATCTGATGCCAGTAACCACAAATAAAAGAATAAATGTATCAGGCAGCATTAGATAGCAGTTGAAGATCACCTAGTGCTGCTACATTCACCGTGGATTATATCCTATGGCAGAGAAGTTTTTAAATCACTGGAGGATAGAGTAATACTTTACAATAAAAGCTCTGTGCATTTTCAAGGAGTATGCTGGATTCATGGAGTTATAATTCTGTATATAAAATTTTAAAGTTATTAATGTGCTTTCAGGCAAGTCTCTTCAATGCTGTACTGTGTCCTTAAAGGGAGTTTGGTAACATGGTTGATGTAGTAAGCAGGTAGGTGATCTTTGTATAACACTTGTGTATGAAATCAAGGTGAAACAAAAACACTGAAAGATAGGGATTCATTTCTATAAAATATTTATTTAACTATATAACATGTTTTCAGATAAATGGGAAATATTGTTATTGAATCATTTTGTCATTTGTTTTTAGTAGATGTAACTGTTAGACTAATATTGTTAGAAAATGTGCTTACTTCCAGTACTATATTTTATTACTCAGATTATGAGCAGAGAAAGGAAGTATAATGTTGAAAATCATGTTTTCAAATCATGACCCAAAGAATGTCTTCATTTGCACTATCCTTCAGAATCACTGGAGGTTAATTATTGTATATTTTTAAAAATTACATATGTAAGAATATAATGTTGAAATGGGTAGTAGTCACTGTCCATAATCTATTCTAAACATTGAGACAATTAAATAACATTACAGTAGTAATCTCTAATCTCATACATAACGTTTTCTTACATACATTCTGAAGAGTAAAAGATATTTTTATGATGAGATTAGAAATAAGTATTAATCATGTTTTTCACATATTTGAATGTTAATTTAAAAGTTTTAGCCCTTTGATTGTCTATACCATGAGGAAAGCACATTATTTCTGTATTTGGGTAACTTTTGCTTTTATGTTGGCAGGGAGGGGAGACTGAGATACTTGTGAGAAATACTTTTAAGGACTTTAGCCAGATAAAGGTATTTGTGCTGCATTAAACTGCCTAGAAAATGTTAACATTATATTATATAAGAGTATCCTGCTTTCTGAAATTTTGGATTGGTATAACATGTATTAGATATTCATTTTATATTATGACCTCTTAAAAATAATTAACATTTAAAATATTATTTAAATTATGAAGATTGACCGTCTTTTCAGGAAAATAGCTACTGTGTATAGCACAAGTGATCCTAACCTTGGGTAATTCTAGTACAGAGCAAAGTACAGTTTTATTTAAATTTCCCTTAGAGCAAATTTAATTGCCATATAGTGCCCTATATTTCATAGTATTTATTCTCTGTAATAACTGCTAAGTGCCGCTAGTGTCTAGATTTAGACTTTATTGAATTTAGTTTTGGATATTTTTCAAAATTACAATATGCTACTACATGTAGTAGCAATAATTATAATGTTTTGTTAAAGTAAGTATGAGAAAATACTGTTTGATGAAAGGTAGCTTTCCAAACTGTTTCCTCCTGTGTTCTACCTTTCTGTGAAGGAATTATATACCATTGTCAGGTGAAGTTTGGTATAATTGTTCAGTCTCTTATTACATGTGAACATTTTTGTTTTTTGTTTTTGTTTTCAGGGATGAAATAAAATATGTTATTTGTATTTACAAAGTGTTATAAATTTTTTCTTTAATGGTGGTTGTATATTTAATAAATAATAAATGATTAAAAGGAATCTTAGATAATTTTGGGTTTTGTTTCAGCAGCTCCAGGAAACATCTTCAAAAGAGGAGGATGGAAGGATGCCTTGTTTAGGATAGGAAAATCTGAGTCCAGTGATTGATGGGAATAAGTCTGGGGCTTGTGATTGGAGGTGATTCCTAGTTTTGTACCCTCAAGTTGAAGTTTACTGTTGAGTTTTTAAAACTCATACATTAGTACTTATGTCTTCAGTTAATCTTAGTTAATCAGAACATTAGCACAGAGGGCTTCACTAAAGATACTAAAAGCCTTCAAGTTTGTTTCAGAACATCTTGGGTTATTTCAGAATATCTTTAAGCCCAATGATGGTAAATAAGTAATTTAAACATTATTTCATGTGTTTAATGATAACTTGGGTCTCATTTGTCTTCAAGGAACGCTTAGAACCTTGACTCTGGAGTTAGGTAGACTATAGAGGATCAAGCCTGCCTTTTTGTGACATTATATTCTTCCTTACTTTAAAGGTATAGAATCTGCTTTATCTAATTATATATCAGAAGCCTAAAGTGTTAACAACTTACATAGGAATCTCTGACTTGTACGTTTGGCTTAATTGCAAACAATGTTAAATTTTTAACCAAACACTTTGAGCTGAATAGTTTTCAATGTAGTTACATTGTTCTCCTTTTTTTTTTAGAGAAATGTTTTTCGAGAAAAGGGGACATGATGTAGTGAAAGACTAAAATAAATAAGTTGCCTGAAACAATTTTTTTAGTAATTCAAAGCCCTGAATCTTACCTTTTGGTTGGGGAAATGGTAAGGTTCATCTTTTGAGAGAGTTCAAGAGCTAGAGAGGGAGAGGAGAAAAAGAAATGAATATGAAAATGAGAAAAATAATACAGAAAAGCAAAATAGGAAAATCTGAAATTTTTCTACCTAGAGATAACTGCTGTTGACATTTTAGTATATAAATATGAATCTGATCTCCCCTGTCCACACTCTGTATTGACTATTTCCACTTTAAGTAAAGCCCTTCCTTCTTACTGATTGGGCCTCAAAAGCCCTAATTTGTCCCTGGCTGCCTCCTAATCTCTTCTCAGACCACCCTCTTCCTTCCTAATGCCTCTTAAGCCATATTGACTTTCTCTTCCTAGGATAAACAAACATGCTTTTGCTTTAGCAACTTCAAGCCTGTAGTCCTCTGTTTGCACGCTCATTCCCAGATACCTTTGTGGTTCCTGTCCTCAAATCATTCAGGTGGTTTTGCTCAGATGTTACTTCAGCGGAGTGGTCTCTGACCACCTGCCTAAAATAGCACACCCTGACACTCTTCTTACCCTTTTTACTTTTGTTCATAGTTACGATATACCTAACATTACATTGTATGTTATTGTTTTCTCTGATGCTTCTTAGATTCTAAGCTCCATGAAGGCAAGGACTTTTTTGTTCACTGATAAAACCTGGGCATATGCAACTGTGTCTGACACATAATAGGCACCTAATAAATATTTGTTAAAATGGCCTTTTGCTTTGTGCATCTACACCTTTATTTATGTTATGAAGAATAATACCATACATCCTTTTTGTACAACATAGGAACCTGTTTCCGAGTCAGTAGGTATATAACTTTCATGGTTATTCCATTGTGTGACTGTATCACAGTTGAAATATCTTTCACCCAATTCATAGACATTTTGGTTCAGGTAAAAAGTTTAGACCTAGGTATGGGACAAGCCTAAAGTCTGTCCTCTTTCCATTATTCCATGCTGTCATTATTATTTTAGATGCTAGAGAGTAACCTAATATAGGGTAACTTTATTAGATTAATTAATACTCGGGGGAGACAAAGCTGTGAAATAACCTCTGCTTGGGTAGAACTGTAAGGACAGTTCTAAAATAGGCAATCATCCTCAGACCTTGTTTTATATTATGAGCAGCAGGCTAGAAGCCTTTTGCAGAAGAGAGAAAAGATTAGGAATAAAATACAGTGGGTAATCCATAATTGGGTTAGAGAGCTGGGAGAGGATTTGCTATCAGTCAGACTTGTGCTTAGGCACATCGAGTTTGTCATTTTAAGCCTATAAGTAGGATTGAGTCAATCAGTACTACTAGTGTGTATTCAAATAAGGAAGTTGGCCATAAAGATTTTTTTTTAATTATTGATTTTTAGACTACCCATGTCACTCTCTTTCAAACTCCTCCCAGAATGAATTTAGGACCTCCAGTAAGTCTTAGTAGGTTAAGTGCCACTTCACATCATTTCTATGTGTTGATAAACAGTATCATTCATTTGAATAAGTCATTATTTTTTATTTAACTTTCTCAGGTGCTTAATTTATCTACCCACCCACCTTTTCTTAGTGTCTACCAGTTTTCCAAGCAAAGAAATCAACTGTGGTTCTGAGGAGTCTTTTTAGGTGGGAGGATGATAAGGTAGATATGATATCAAGGCTTGAGGAAACATTTTAAACCACTGATGTTTGGGAATTTTCATATGACATTAGGTTATGTTCAATTTTGAGGCAAATGTGGGGCTTTTTTGTTTGCTTGTTTTTCATCATCATGAGTTTGAAAAGGAGGAAAAAATTACCCTTCTACTCTTCTTCAAGTCTGAACTGGGAGTTTCTTCTGAAGGCCTTGAATGAATCGCTGAAGCAGGAGGGCACAGAAGGGGATGACCTTTGCTGGATAAGAAGAGCCACTGGCCAGAGTCTATCAATAGATATATAGATAAAGAAAATGTGGTACATATGTACAATGGAATATTATTCTGCTATAAAATGAAAAATCCTACCTTTTGTAACAACATAAATGCATCTAGAGGGTATTATGCTCAGTGATATAAGCCAGGCAGAGAAAGACAACTACCAAATGACTTCACTCATTTGTTGAGTATAACAACAAAGCAAAACTGAAGGAACAAAATAGCAGCAGACTCAGACACCGAGAAGGGACTAATGGTTACCAAAGGGGAGGGGTTGGAGAGAGTGGGTGGGAAGGAGGGAGAAAGGGATTAAGGGGCACTGTAATTCTCAGCCACAAAATAGGTCACAGGGAAAGCAGTATGGCATGGAGGAGACAAGTAATGAGACTATAGCATCTTACTACACTGATAGACAGTGACCGCACTGGAGGGGTTGAGGACTTGATAATACAGGTGAATGTGGAAACCACTGTGTTGTGTATGTGAAACCATAGTAAGACTGTATATCAATGATACTTTTTTTTAAAGGAATTATTAATCTTACATTTTTAAAATTAAGGTATTATTGATATACACTCTTAGGAAGGTTTCACATGAAAAAATAATGTTGTTACTATCTTTACCCATATTATCAAGTCCCACCCCATTGCAGTCACTGTCCATCAGTGTAGTCAGATGCCGCAGATTTGCTATTTGCCTCCTCTGTGCTACACTGTCTTCCCCGTGACCCCTCACACCATGTATACTAAACATAATACCCATCAATCCCCTTCTCCCTTCCTCCCTCCCCACCCACTGTCCCACACCCCTCCACTTTGGTAACCACTAGTCCCTTCTTGGAGTCTGTGAGTCTGCTGCTGTTTTGTTCCGTCAGTTTTGCTTCGTTGTTATACTCCACAAATGAGGGAAATCATTTGGTACTTGTCTTTCTCCACTTGGCTTATTTCACTGAGCATAATATCCTCCAGCTCCATCCAAGTTGTTGCAAATGGTAGGATTTGTTTCTTTCTTATGGCTGAACAATATTCCATTGTGTATATGTACCACCTCTTCTTTATCCATTCATCTACTGATGGACACTTAGGTTGCTTCCATATCTTGGCTATTGTAAATAGTGCTGCGATAAACATAGGGGTGCATATGTCTTTTTGAATCTGAGAACTTGTATTCTTTGGGTAGATTCCTAGGAGTGGGATTCCCAGGTCAAATGGTCTTTCTAATTTTAGTTTTTTGAGAAATCTCCATATTGCTTTCCATAATGGTTGAACTAGTTTACATTCCCACCAGTAGTGTAGGAGGGGAGGGTTTCCCTTTCTCCGCATCCTTGCCAGCATTTGTTGTTCTTAGTCTTTTCGATGCTGGCCATCCTTAGGGTGTGAGGTGATATCTCATTGTGGTTTTAATTTGCATTTCCCTGATGATTAGTATCAATGATACTTTAATAAAAAAGAAAACTGGGAAGATTTAAATCATAAAAAAAAAAGCCACTAGGCTTCTGCCTCCTGGAGGAGGCTCTGCACCTTCTATATTAAAATTGTGCAAAACCAGGACGTGCTTTAAGAGGGAGGATTTACAGCAGGAAGGGTTTGGACAATTTGTTTTTAATAATGTCCCTCGTGTAATTGGATTGTTATAGTAATAACAATTACTGACATCTACTAAGGGTTATTATGCCCTGTGCTGTTCTCTTCACGTACAATATCTCGTTTTCCAAATAACTTTGTGAGATTGGTTCTATTACCCCCATTTTGTGAATGAGGTGCTACAGTACAGAGAAGCTAGATATGGGGTCTCTGGTCACATATCTTATAGACTGCATAGCAGAGATTCAAACCCAGAAGGGTCTTTCTCCAGAGTCTGTACTCTCGACTACCATGTCTTAACAACTATTCTGCCAATCTTGGTTTAAGTACCTCAAGCATTCCCTTTTCCTCCCCTCATCTTGCCCCCAGTACCTAGGAACTCCTCTCTGCTGATCCATGAGATCTTGCTTTTCTGTTCATTTCTCGTCAAAGGCCTGGGTCAGCAGCATGCATGGCATTTGCAAAGGCATCCCACAATAGGTACTGGCTCCCAGGCATTGAGAGTAGCCTGCTCACCCAGACCAATGGCCCAGGATGGCTGGGGCTTGGGGCTGATGGGAGATGAATCAATTTCTGGGGAGTTAGTTGGCAACATCAGGCTATGGTGTTTGGGAGCTTATGAATGAGCCTGCCACAGTAGTATCTCTCACATTCGATCTTGGGATAAAGGGAAGGGAGTGAATGCCTTAGTGTGTCTTCTTCAGAGTGACCTTAATTTTCTCAGTCTACACTCAAGGCCATTTTTTGTGCCCACCATAGGATTCAGGGCACTATCAGCTCACCTATGCTAGTTCTCTGTCACCATAAAATCCAGTCCTAGGTTTTTTTGGCAAGGCTTAATTTAGGGACTTACTGGGGCCAAAATATTTCTATCATTTTCTACTGCCTAGAGGTTAGATGTTGTAGGATTCAAGACCACACTCTTGGTTTATTATTTTGCCCTTTGTAGTCTCTTTGGGTTTTACTGAGAGATCCCTTTATGGCTTTTAAGGAATCCTGAGATTGTTTTGATAATGACTTGTAGTGGTCTGATTTAAGAGTTTCATTTTGTGTCTCGAAGTTTTCTAAAATACTGTCAGGTTAAAAGCCTCTAGCCATTTCTCCAAACCTGGCCTGTTGATTTGAGAGCATTTTAAATTTCAGCGGCACTGGATCCACTTTTTTTCATATTTTGGGATGAGTTCTACCCACTCTGTGTAGCCCATGCATTGGTCATCAGACTGGAATTGACCTCTCCATGGAGAAGAGAGGGGAAAAAATGAAATGAAAATTCTTTTTGTTTTTAGCCTTTTCCATTATTACCATATAATAAAGTGGTGGCTCATTCTTTGGTCTTTCCATTGAACCAGATGTATTTAAAATGTAAAGAATGTTTATTGCAAACTATAAGAGTGCCTATTAGCTCCAAATGTCCTTCTCTTAGCTTCCAGGCAAAGACCCGCTTGTAATTGGGAAGGCAGGCAGAAGTGGGGAGAAGGAGATGATACACTAATATGGTCTCTTCTTTTTTTCTTCTCAGCTGGAGAAATTTTCTGCCTTGGAAAATAACCATTGGCACTTGGAATTAAATTCTCCCAGGGAAAGTGATATGAATATGAGCATTTTAAGTAAAAAAAATCACTGTGTCTGCATGACAATTCTTTTTATCTTCTCTCCTAGATAGCATGTGTTAAAAAACAGCAGTGGGTTTAAATACAGTACTAACTAAACCTGGTTAGCAGCAGAAGAAAGGTAGGTCTTTTTCTGATTACAACAGTGGACATTTCTAACACTGAGCCTCAGGTGAGTAGCTGAGAGACTGCAGAAGTGGCTGCTCTGTATTTCTACAATGATAAACCTCTCCTGAGGCTAAAAAGGAAGGCAAGGTCACAGTTTTGAAAAGGGGAAATTTTTTTATTGTTGAGTAGGGCTCAGTTAACTTTACCAGAGAAATAAGGTGTCGCTTTTTTACCCTCAGGAAGACTTAAGCTATACCTCCCACCTCTTTCTTCTTTAGGGAGTCTACACTTCACATACACTGATGCTAAAGTGGAGAGAATTGGTTTCTTCACAGCCCACAAGGCCAGATAGACAGTATTACCCTTTGCCTCTGCAAAACCAAAATAACTAGTATTTCTTGCATCTGATGAAGCATGATTACTGGCCACATAGAAACAGTTTTCCAACTGTAATCACGACTGGAACCCTTTGTGTCTTAAAATGTCCTGCTGGAATTCCAAACAGATAAAGCTGAGCCCAGAGCTGGTCACAACTATGAAACAATCCTATTGTTTCCTATCATCAGGCTTTGCCTGTCCTATGTCATATAGTCCAGATTTGTTCTTTTTCATTTTCTTGACTGGAATACCTTCCCTTCCACTTTGAGTCTGGTCCTTTTTTCTAATGTGCTTCTCAAGTTTTACCTGCTTAATATCCCAAGCTTCCAAGTCCCAGCCTTAAGGGAGATTAATCCTTCTTCTCTGGAATCCTGTGTCACTTGTGGTCTCTATTTCATGCATTCATATATGTTGTTCCCTCTGTCTGGATTGCTCTCCCAGCTCTTTGCATGAGTAGTCATTCATTCATTCCCTCATTCCTTCCTTCATTCCTTCATTCATTCATTCATGTTGTTCCCTCTGTCTGAATTGCTCTCCCAGCTCTTTGCGTGAATAGCTTCTTGTTCTTCAAGTCTTAACTGAAATGCTACTTCTTCAAAGATACCTTCCTTCACTGCCCATCCTAAAGCAGGAGCCTTTTCTGTTTATTCAGACTCTATCAGGTCTCCAGCGCCTGGCACAGTACCTGGCACATAGTAAATATTTGTTGAATGAATTAACAAATTCATTTATTATTTCAATTTAATGTGTAATGGTTTTCAGTTTAGGAACAAAAAGCTTGATAACCCCCAGAATGGAGACATATCTAAAGGAGAGATTAGACCTATTCTGTTTGTATAAGGAACTGAGAAATTTTCTGGAAAATAACTCATTCCAGTGGATGAACTATGTAGACAGCAGTGTGTTTCAAGGATAATGCTTTCATGTGAATAAACAGGAATGATTCTGCAGGTTTTGCTCATTTTCTCTGCACTCTTTCCCTCAGTTGTTCTCTGGGGATTTTGAGAAAAACGCTTTTATCTTCAAATGATATTTTGTGCACATCTGAGTATGTTGCAATAGATGGATATGATTTAAATAGGAGGTTATCAAACTTTATCCTAGTTATTTCTATGCAAAAAAGTCATTATGTATTTAATAGAGAAAGAAGATAGTATTTTGAAGTTGATTGCTTTAAAACACTTTACATTTTTAAAGTTGAAGTTGAGAAAATTTGATTCTTAACCTCATTGCTTTAATAGAGTGACTTTTGGCAAATATGTGATTTCTGATTCAGTGCCTCTAACTCCAAAGCATTAGTAATGCCTACTCTGTGGGACCCTGTAGGTTTTTTTTTTTCAATTATTTTTTATTGAAGGGTAGTTGACACACAGTATTACATTAGTTTCAGGTGTACAACACAGTGATTCAACATTTATATACATGATAATTCTAGCTACCAGCTATCACCATACAAAGTTGTTACAATATTTTGACTATATTCCTTATGCTATACGTTACATCCCGGTTACTTATTTATTTTACAATTGGAAGTGTGTAATTTTTTTTTTTTTGAGAGGGCATCTCTCATATTTATTGATCAAATGGTTGTTAACAACAATAAAATTCTGTATAGGGGAGTCAATGCTCAATGCACAATCATTAATCCACCCCAAGCCTAATTTTCGTCAGTCTCCAATCTTCTAAAGCATAGCGAACAAGTTCTTACATGGAGAACAAATTCGTACATAGTGAATAAGTTACATGGTGAACAGTACAAGGGCAGTCATCACAGAAACTTTTGGTTTTGCTCATGCATTATGACACAGTTCATATTTTTTTTTGAGAGGGCATCTCTCATATTTATTGATCAAATGGTTGTTAACAACAATAAAATTCTGTATAGGGGGGTCAATGCTCAATGCACAATCATTAATCCATCTCAAGCCTAATTCTCGTCAGTCTCCAATCTTCTGAAGCATAACAAACAAGTTCTTACATGGTGAACGAATTCTTACATAGTGAATAAATTCTTACATGGTGAACAGTACAAGGGCAGTCATCACAGAAACTTTCGGTTTTGATCACGCATTATGAACTATAAACAATCAGGTCAAATATGAATATTTGTTTGATTTTTATACTTGATTTATATGTTGATCCCACATTTCTCCCTTTATAATTATTATTATTTTTATTTTTAATAAAATGCTGAAGTGGTAGGTAGATGCAAGATAAAGGTACAAAACATAGTTTAGTGCTGTAAGAGGGCAAATGTAGATGATCAGGTGTCCCTGTAGGGTTTTGATACAATAAGCAGAGTATATCTAAAGCCCTTTGAGTTCTTAAGTGAAATATATAAAAGATGAACGTCTTCTAGTACTAAAATACTATCTCAAAATACTAGTGTAATCTCTTTTGATTAATTATAAAATTAGGAGTCAGTCCAGAGGCTGCAGCTACACTAGACCCACCCAAGAAGAGCTGCATACATTCTGTCTGTGCATGTGGCCTTGGGCTGTGGCCCTTAGCAGGCCAGGCTGGCCTCCAAAAATGCTTTGGGATCATCCTTTATTGCTGCGAGGAACATCCATGCCTCTAACACTTTTCTTCAGAAAACTGGCCCTGCTGATGTGCCCTCAGTTCTTGAAGCGCATATTCTTGGATCTAATACATCTGTTAAACTTAAATGTAGTGGCTGTCTCAAGTATTGGTGATAGTATTGCTTAAGTACCTGGGCTGAGGAATGTTCTAGCAGAAGAAATGGTAGAGTTTTCTTCAGGCTTAAAGGAAGAAAGGGTATGTCTCTGAACTTGGAACCTGACAATGTTGGTGTTGTTATGCTTGGAAATGATAAACTAATCAAGAAAAGAGATGCTGTGAAAAGAACAGGAGCCATTGTGGGCATTCTAGTTGGTGAGAAGCTGTTGGGTCATGTAGTAGATACCCTTGCTAATGTCATTGCTGGAAAGGGTCTAGTTCGTTCCAAGACATGTAGGTGAGCTGGCCTGAAAGGCCCTGGGGTCATTCCTCCAATGTGCAGGAGCCAACCAGAGTGGTATTAAGGCTGTTAATAGTTTCATGCTGATTGGTTACAGTCAGCCTGAGCTGATTATTGGTGACTGATGGACTGGCAACATGTCAGTTATGACATCATTAATATGACAGAAACATGACGGATCTGATGAAAAGGAGAAGCTATGCTGTATCTGTATTGATATTGTTCAAAAGAAATCCACTGTTGCCCAGTTGGTGAAGAAACCTACAGATGCAGATGCCATGAAGTACACCATTGTGGTTTCAGCTGCTGCTCTGATGTGCCTGACTCCTTATTCTGGTTGTTCTATTGCAGAATTTAGGGATAATGCCAAACATTCTTTGATGATTATGATCGATTATCAAAAGAGATTATGGCTTATTGTCAGATGTCTCTGTTGCTTCCAAGACCCCTCTGCTGCTAATGAGGTCTATCCTGGTGATGTGCTCTACCTACACTCCTACCTGCTTGAGAAAGAAGCCAAATGAGTGATTCTGTTGGAGGTGGCTCCTCAACTGCTTTTCCAGTCATAGAAATACAAGCCAGTGATGTGTCTGCTTACATTATGACCAGTGTCATTTCATCACTGATAGACATATCTTCTTGGAAACAGAATTGTGCTACAGAAGTTTCTGCCCTGCCATTAACATGGATTGTGTATTTCCTGTGTCAGATCTGCTGTGATCTGACAAACCGTGGCCATGAAGCAGGTGGCAGGTATCATGAAGCTGGAATTAGCTCCTCACCATGAGGCTGCTGCTTTTGTTCAGTTCGGTTTTGATCTCCATGCTGCCACTCAGTAACACTTGGGCTGTAGTGTGCATCTGAGTTTCTGAAGCAAGGACAGTGTTCTCCTATGGCTATTGAAGAACAAGTGGTCTTACCTATTCTAGTTTAAGGGGCATCTTGATAAACTGGGGCTGTTTCTATTTAATTTTTTGCTGGCATATTTAGAAACAAATATTACATGGTATGGTATTGTATCCTAACTACTTCATTATACTTTAAAAGACAAAAAAAATTCCTACATAGCTACAAGTCATGTTTGCATCTACAAAAATGAACATTTATTAAATTTTAATTCTAACTACTGAAATTTCCCTGTTTGTCTCAAAAATTTATTTTATATATAACTGTTCTTTCAAATCAGATTCCAAACAATGTCTGCATCTTGAAATTGGTTCTTACAGTCTCTGAGGTCTCTTTTCATCTGGAGGAGTGCTCCATTAACGCTCCCTTATTCCATTTACTTCTTGAAGAAAGCAGATGAGTAGTCCTGTAGAATGTCTCACTTGCATCCTTGCATGTCTAATTTGCTTCTCCATCCTCTGTATTTCTCGTATTCTAAAAGTTAGACTTTAAGACTTAATTAAATTCTATCAAATTTTTGAAAGAATGTGCTACAGGTAATGTTACAGACTTCATAGTATTTCATCACCTCAAAGAGCCACATAGTATCAGATTGTTTCACTTCTAATAATGCTTTAATTGTTCAGGTGGTGACAGCCTGATTTTCATTGTAAATTTTCCTAACAATCTTTTACCTAATGATTTTAGTATCTGTTGATGATCATTGTTCCATCAAGTTTGAAATATTTAGGAGTTGTAAGATGGTGATTTTAAAATTCAATCATTCCTTCTATGTTTATTAGCTAGAGTTCTATGCAGAGGAACTTTCCTATATCCGTTTTGGTTATTTGGTTATCCTGAAATACTTTTCATACAAGAAAGGCAGGAAAGATCTTTATTTCTTTTTAATATCCAGTTTTAGAGTATTGTGTTTGTTACCTAGCAACCTCAGTGATGTCCATAGAATCTCTTAATCCCTGCCTTCTTTTTTTGAATATTTCTATGAACACATGGCTTTACACTGCAATGTGTTTCTATCATTTACAGTAATTTGATTGACTCAAATTATTCTATTTTGGGCACAAGGGGGAACCTTTCAAGATTTCTATATTCATTTGTTATGTCAATATTAGCTTTTGATAGCTTCCTTGCTTTCTGGCACAATAAGATGTCCCAACTTAACTAGTACCTTTCCTGGAATTGGCTGTCCAAAAAAACAAGTCCTATTAGTGTGAAACGGTGTTTTGAGATTATAATATGGGTTCTTGTTGCTACTGGGTTATCATTGTTTCTTGACCTTTTCAGTGAACAAAGGTAGAAAGTAAGTAACTTTAAGAAAACTTTAAAATTACAAGTTTATATTGACATTTGCAACCACAATTTAAAGTTACAAGGTTTTTAAACTGACATGATGAACATGTCCTTAACAGCTTTGACGTAGTTTATTAGTTGTACTGTGTTAAAATATGCATGTTGGTTTTAAAATAATAATACAATATTACTGTTAACGAGACTACTAAATGGAACTAGATAATTTAAGATTTGTTTGCTTTTTAAAATTTTTGTCCTAAGAATGTATCCCACTGAGAACTGTATAGTCAAAATATTTTGTTCTAAGTTCAGTTGAAACAATTCTTTTCTCTGTGTGACTCTGTCACCAGAGCTTATATACCATTAGGTTCATTTATTTCAGCTTGTTTTCAAATCCTAGGCATTTGTTTTTGTTTTCTTTTTAAATTTAATTTTTTGTTTTGCTTACCACCTCCTTCTTGAAATACTTCTTTCACTTTTCTTCTGGGACACTACTTTTTCTTGTGTTTTAATTTTTTTCTGGCTTGCTTGGGGCTTCTATTCAGTCTCCTTTCCTGGTTCCTCCACCTCTTCCTACTCTATAAACTTTGGAGTGAGTATACAAGGACCTCTCCTCTATTTATAGTCACTTCCTAGATGTGTATCTTGTCCCAAGATTTGAAATGCCACCTATTTTCTGATTACTCTCAATTTATATCTCCTGCCTGGACTTTTTCCTTGAGTTGAGATCTACATATGCAACTTTTTGTTCACTATCAGCACTTGGATTTCTAATAGTAGTTTAAACTTAACATGTCCAAATATTAACTCTTGATTTCCACCCAGTAGTTCCTATGACATTCTTCCCTATTTCAGGACATGGCAGCTCTATCATGTTGCTCGGGCCAAATACCTTAAAAGTCATTCCTGATTCTTTTACATCCTATAACCAATCCAGCATATATCCTCTCAGCTTCTCCCTTTGAAATACATGAAAGTTCCAATAAATCTTCCATTTCTCACTATCTCCACTGCCATCACTTCCAACTCAGGCATTCCCCTGGATTATTGTAATAGCCTCATAACAGGTCATCCTGTTTCCATCCATGCTTCTTCTTATGAACCACTCTCCACTTGGCAGTCAGAGTGAGCTGTTAAAACCATTCCTTTGTTCAAAACTTTCAAATATGTTCCTTCAAAGTAATCTGGGTATGGGGACAGTGGCTGGAGGTATAGGCAAAACAAGACTGGCTATGTACTGCTCAATGTTCAAACTGGGTGATGATAACATTAAATTCATTTTATTGTTACTTTTATTTTTATGTATGTTTGGAAAATAAAAATAAAATTTTACCTCATTAATACATTGTTATGTTGATTACATGTTGTAATGATATTTTAGATATAATGGGGCAAATAAAATATTAATTTCACTTGTTTATTTTTATGTTTTAAAATATGGCTACTAGAAAATTTAAAATTACATATGTGGCTCTCATCATCTTTCCACTAAACCTAAAAGACTCCATATGATCTGGGCAGTCTTCCTCTCTGACTTTATCTCCTACTTTTTTCCTCTCCCTTGCTCATACCAATCCATCCACACTGATCTCTTTGCTTAGAACAAGCAAAATACACCTCTGCCTCAGGACCTTTGCACTTGCTAATGTGTCTGGAGCTCTCTCCCTCAGTGTCTGTGTGGCTCACTCTCTTGTTTCCTTCAGGATTCTGCTCAAGTCACCTCTGTTTTCAGAGATAATTTACCTGATCTATATAATACCTCATCCCCTCCATTCTCTAGTCCCCTTAATATACTTTCTTTTCCTTAATAATACTTATCACTACTACCTTTTTTTTTTTTTTGGTCATTTATCTTCCTGTATCCTGAGCACTTAGCTAATACTTATTATGCAGCATAGGCATTTGGTAACAGTATGTGGAATGAATGTCTGTAGATTGCATGAGTAATTATGTCAATTCAGTACTGACTTCTTTGGCAATAAGGTTCAGGCTTTCTAAATATATCAAAAGTAAAAATTATTAGAATGAAGTAATATTAAATTATAACTGTGTAAAACAGATGCTTTATAAAGTGATAAAAGAACAGCTACATGCAAAAGAATGAAACTGGGTTACTGCCTAAGTCCATACATAAAAAACTCGAAATGAATCAAAGAGCTGAATGTAACACATGAAACCATAAAACTCTTGGAAGAAAACAGAGGTAAAATCCCTTGAACATAAGCATGAGCAATTTTTTCCTGGACACATTCCTCAGGCAAGGGAAACAAAATAAAATTCAACCCAGTAGTTCTACTTCTATGAATTTATCCCAAGAAAAAAAATCCCTGATTTGAAAAGATATGTTTACCCCTATGTTTATTGCTGCATTGTTTACAGTAGCCCAAGATATGGAAGCAACCTAAGTGTCCATCAATAGATGAATGGATAAAGAAGATGTACATATACACAACAGAATATTATTCAGCCATAAATAAATAAATAAATCCTGCCATTTGAAACAACATGGATGGATCTACAGAGTATTATGCTCGGTGAAATAATCCCGGTGGAGAAAGACAAATACCACATGATTTGACTTATTTGTGGAATATAAAAACAAAGTAAAATAGATTGAAAAAAAACAACAGTAGACTCATAGACACTAGTGACTAGTAGTTGCCATGCGGCAGGGGTTGGCATGGGTGAGTGGAGGAATTAAGGAGCACAAAATTCTCAATCATGATATAAATTGGTCATGGGGATAGTAGTAAAGCATGGAGAATATAGTTAGATGCTGTAACATCTTGCTATGTTGACAGATAATGACCACACTAGTGGGGGTGAAGATTTCATAATATGGGTAACTGCTGAACTACTGTGTTGTATATTTGAAACCAACATAAAATTGTACATCAATGATACTTCACTTAAAAAATGGTATAAGATGGCTGTTTTATTTATTTCAAAGAAATTAAGGTGAAATAACCTTATATTAATCAATTTTATATATTTGTATATTTATGTATTTGTATATATTTGCATAAGATAGAGAATTTAGAGATACTTATGAGGAACTCAAGAAAGTAAGTAAAATACAGACAAAGACTTAAGGGTCAGAAATGATTTTTATCCAATAGACAATATCCCATTTCTCAAAAGAATTTTCTAAATTCTTTAGTTTGGAACTTTTACTGTATTAATGATAATCCCAGTAAAGTGGGTCATGACAGGGAGCTTAGAAATTTTTTGAATACAGTAAAATTTTTGTTGTGCTACTAATTATAACAAAACCATTTATAAAATTACTTGCAGGCAGTCATTGTTCTTCATTGAAAGCTAAAACCATGAAGTAGAAAAAGGAACCAAAAAAGGAAAAATGAAAAAGGACTATTTTTAACTTATTGTCTTAATTTTACTTTTTTATTCATTAATTTTTTCTTATATTAAAGGTTACTTGATTTTTATTAATTTTTAAATTAAGCTATCATTGATATACACTCTTATGAAGGTTTCACAAGAAAAACAAGAGTCCCTACTTCTCTTCTCTGAGCTACACTGTCTTCCCCATGACCCCCCACACACATTATGCACACCAATCATGATACCCCACAATCCCCTTCTCCCTCCCTCCCCACTCGCCCTCCCCACCCCTCCCCTTTGGTAACCACTAGTCCCTACTTGGAGTCTGTGAGTCTGCTGCTGTTTTGTTCCTTCAGTTTTGCTTCATTGTTATACTCCACATTTGGTATTTGTCTTTCTCTGCCTGACTTATTTCACTGAGCATAATACCCTGTAACTCCATATTGTCTTAATTTTAAAATACAAGATGACTAAATGTACTACTGAAATAATTTAAAAGCAAGAGGATCTTTCCCTTATCTGAACATGGAACATAATAAGGAGTCCATAACAAGATCCATGAATGTTTGGACACTTGATATATCAGTAGAAAAAGGAAAGTTCAATAAATGGTGTTTGAACAGTTGGGTATTAATATTGAAAATAATGAAGTTGTTTTGTACCTTAACTTTACTATACACAAAAGTCAGTTCTAGGTGGATTAACATTCAAAATATAAATCTTTCAGACAATATAGAAGACTGACTATATTTAGTTAGGGAATTGATTTCTGAAAGAGGACATGAAAAGCACAAACCTTAAACAAAAAGATGGATAAATTTGACAACATTAAATAATTTTTGTTTATTTATGCTATTACCTGGAGAAGATATTTATAACATATACAACCAACAAAAGATTATTTTATTAATATGTAAAGAACTCCTATAAATTAATGAAAACAATCAAAATGGGAGAAATTTGAACAGACATTTCACAGAAAGGGGAATAGGAATGCTTAATAAAAATGAAGAGGTGTTCCAAAGAGGGGACTAGTGGTTACCAATGGGGAGAGTTTGGGGAAGGTTGAGAGGGGAGGAGGAAGGGATAAAGGGGCACAATAATTTGCAATCACAATATAGGTTGGTCACAGGGATAGTAGTACATCATGGAGAATACAGTTAATGAATCTGTAACATCTTACTACATTGATAGTGACCACACTAAAGGGGGTGAGGATTTAATAATATGGGTAAACTGTTGAACCACTGTGTTGTATATTTTGAAATCAACGTAAGGTTGTGTATCAATGATACTTTAATAAAAACAAAAAAACAAGACAAAACAAAAAGAGGAAGAAAAGAAAAAAAATGAAAAGGTGTTCAATGTCCTTAATTATCAGGAAGATACAAATTAAAACAACAATGTTGGCTAGCATGAGAAAAAGCTTGACAATTTCAAATGTTGGTTAGGTATGTAGCAATCTGAATGTTTTCATGCTTCTGTTAGAAACATAATCACTGTGGAAAATAATTTGACATTATACAGAAAGGACAGTTATGCACCTATCATAATGAGCAATTCTATACCTATGTACTTATCCTAGAAGAGTCTCCAATTTAACACAATATGTACTAGAAATAAAAACTCTCAGTCCCACCCCAGACCTTCTAAGTCAGAAATTCTGAGGATGGGGCCAACAAGTTGTTTTGGTAAGCCCTCCAGGTGACTTAATGTACGCTGAAGTTCAAGATGATTCTCCTTGCCCTAGAGAAATGTTTTTTAAGTCATATCTTTTTTTTTACAGCTTTATTGAGGTATAATTTATATATCACAAAATTGTTTTAAGTGTGCCCTAAAGAAACATTTGCACCAGAGAAATATACATTGAACATTCATAATAACAATTTTTATAACTAAACCCAACCCAAATGTCCATTACATTTTAATAGATAAGTAAATTTTATATAAAATTGATTGCTATTCAGAAATGAATACAATAATCTAAAGCAGACATAAACATTGATGAATCTCAAAAACAACGATTTCAACAGCAATGTTCAGAAGAACAAATCCTATGAAGTTCAAAAGCATGCAAAATTAAACATGATTTAGGGATAAATTTTCTATAAAAGATCAGCAAAAATAAATACTGATGTTGGTCTTTTAATCTGGAGGATGACTACTTGGATGTTCATATTATTATTAAAGAAACTAAACTGTACATAAGTGTTACATATTATATGTATAATAGAGTTCAAATAAAAATAAGAAAAACTGAGTTAGTCTAAACAGGCTTTTGGCTGTGGTCACTCAGTTGATCGAAAGAGAGAAAAACACTTTAAGCCTGCTAAATTTTTGAGGATACTATATTACCCCAAACATATCAAGTTTGCCTGAAAAACTCATGATTCTTCAACCCTTACTGTGCCCTGGATCCTGCATTTTTCACCAAGAGCGAGTGGATTGTGAACTTTTGCTTTCTCCCCAGGAAATTCATTTTCCCCGATGTCCATATCAGGTAGTTTTGAAGTAAGAACATCTTCCAAAGAGGTACATCAGGAGCTGGAAGGGGATGGATAATGGAGATCCTTTTAGAGAACAGAATCAGAGGCTGCCTGATCTGATTGGTAGTGCAAAGAACTTTCTCCATAGTTGGAACTTGGATATGGTAATATTCCTCCCTGGTGTGATTTGGTATGTGTCATGAACTAGTGTCTTGTGTGTTTCCCATTCTCCTCTTTTCTGAATGAGAGTTTTTATTGGAATTATCCTATTCTACCCTCATCATTATAATATTGGGTATTTTTTGGGGGGCAGGGAGCAGACAACTTTCTTCTTTTAGCTACTAACTGCCAAACTGTTAAGAGTGAATGACAGAGACTGCACAGATTCCAGACTTCAAGCTGGATGCAAGAGCTAACGGAGACATTGGGGGTTGCCTTCCTTAGGGGACTGATGAATGCATTCAATATAAAATGCTTGCATGGGAAGAAGGGTATGCATGGGTATTAAACAGTTTAAGGCATGAGCTGTGGCCGACCCTATGGATTAACTAACCAAACAGGCATTTCTAATCCTCTCCTTGATCACCTCCATCATAGAACCTGGGAAACCTGAGTACTGTACTTGCTCTCCAAGCCTCCTCTATACAACCAGGGGTGGCCATGTGACATAGTCTGGTCTGGTCAGTGACACATGAATGGAAATCTTTTGGAGGTGGTTCTAGGAAAATGCTTTCTTACTTAATAAAAAGAGTAGCTGATGTTGCTCCCCACCCCCATTCTTTCTGCCTTGAATTTGCATATAATCAGGAGCTCTAGCAACCCTGGGGAAAATACCCTGAACCTACCCTAACACTTCTTTAGAGTAATATGACCCCCCACCATGTTTAATCAAACCACTGTTAACTGTATTATTCTGTCATTTTCAGAAGAAAGCCTTCCTGATTTACACATCACTGAAAAATGCTGATACTTCCTATCTCATTTTATGAGGACTGAATATGTAAAATGTCTTAACACTTGCCAAGGTAAGTGTCTCTCTTTCATGTCCCTCTGTCCATCTTATTTACTACATCAATTTAGATATGCTTTGTGGGTCAATTACAGTACCATTATACCTTTTAAAAATTAGAGCAGAGGTCAGAATTATATAATTATTCTAATTAGCAAAGGTGTCAGTTTTATACAAGATTAGGATATTTTCAATTATGTTCCATAGTCTTGTTACACATAGTATGTTTTGTTGACTTTGGTTGGAAGAGTTCACTGCTCCAGCATCTTCCTGGAAGAGTCTAAAATTGCACTGAGTCTATTATTTCCCTTTAGATTCATTAAATTGTGATGCTGGGGTTCTTGTTCACGGAGCTGAAGAATGAACTTCGCAAACACTCAAGATAGGAGAGCAAGGTAGAGTCTTTTATTTAGAGAGAAAGTGAGAGGACAGAGCTCCTGGCTCATGCCAGGAGGGGACAAGAGAGTCTGGGTGGTGCGTTGTCTAGGAGATTTATAGTTGGTTGAGGATTTTCAGGAATGGGTGCAAAGGGCTAGGGGTGCAGGCTTATAGATTGCTCATTTTTGATGAGTAGAAGAAATTTGCTGTTCTGATTTTTCTCAGGATAGCAGCTTCCCTCTGGGAACAGATCAGTTAAGACCGCCTGCCCTGCCCTCAGGGTGGGCTGGGTTGCTGCCTGTTTACTAGAGTAAGTTAAGAATCTGACTTCCTAACTTTCTGGGATGTTTATAGCTGGGCTTGCTTACTAAATTAATCTTTTGCCTAGGTTGCAGATTACTAGATTAAAATTAGAGAAGGAAACACAGCATATAGGTACAGTTAAAAATAAGCTGGGCCTTTTAGCAGGCTAAGGTAAATTTTACAGTGTCTTGATCTAATTGATACAATAAAGTCACGGGTTATGTTGAGATACTCTTCTTTATCTGTAGACCGCTCAAACATTCCAGGCCAAGTTGTTCCTGGCTTTTGAGCTTTAACTGATTTCACTGAAGAATGCCTATATTCCTAGTTTGGTATCTTTACCCTAGAGAATTAGTGTGACCCTAAATTTGCATATGCTTAACACAGAGTGTCCATAGGGACTTCTTTGCACATTGTTACATTGTTCTGTCTGTAATTATCTTGCGTTGCCTTATTTTTCCAGAGGCCCTCACCCTACTCTGCCTAAACCCACGGTCCCTGTCTCATTATTGCACTAAGTCTATTATTTCCCTCTAGATTCATTAAATTGTATTTACCCACAGAGACACTCCCCTGCCACTTTAGCTGATATAGCTTGGCACTTTCTATTTGCCTTTGTTAGTTTAGCGCTGCCTAAAATCAGGGCGAGGTGCTCACGTAGAGATAAAACTGGCCATAGCAGCCCACAAGCTGATTGGAGAGCCCATAAGGTGTGACTGGAAATACTGAGGAGGGTTCCTTCCCCTAAAATAACTCCATTTCAGGATCACTCTTTTATCTATCTGACTTTTGAAAGCTTTTCACCCTTAAATCTCTATAAAATGCAAACGTGTTTGGGAGGTTTCAAGTCTATTGGCTAAGGCTGAGTTGACGGTAATACATTGGCGGAGAGTAATTAACAAAAAGTAGTGAGGATGTTAAGGTGGGAATGGGACCTGCCTGAGCAGGGAGGACCGACGTCAGAAAAGGGGGCACCGAAAAGGAAGGGGGGCTAGGAGGGGGCTAAATAATCCGTCTACATAATATCTTGCCTTTCGGACCCGAAATATTCAGGAAGGTACTTTGAAATAAAGTATTGTGGCTTAATGAATTATTTTTCTTATTGTTTGCTGATTCTCCCTCCCAGATAATTATATAGAGGACGCTCAAGCTAATCTCCAGGGAGCCTCAGAGTTGAACGACTGTGGAATATTGGTGGATTTTCAACACCTTTTCCAGGTTGCTCTGCCCGATTATGGTCAAATTACCATTGGTATGGTACTTCCACTTTAAAAAAATTTTGTGGAGGATATTTGCAAAGGTTTAAGAAAGTCTGAACTGAATTGTTTCTATTTGTTTCCCCTTAAACCTGCCATTCACTTCTTTTGACGATCATGTTGCTTTAGTGACACTTATATTGGACTCGGACAACCAGGACTACTGATTTTACATCAATGTAATTTTTATTTATTTTATTTTTAAAGAATTTTATGTCGGTTTTCTTAAACTTCAAAATTGAAACCACTGCTGACAACTATGGGGAGGCGGGCCTCAATACCAAACTTTCTTAAAATAGGCGAAAAGAGCTGTACAAGGAAATAAACCATGTTCTATGCGTCCATTATATGCAGGGCATTGCACTCCCTCGTTACTTTGCAGGAAGACCTGCCAGACCAGGCGGAGGGAAAGCGACAGGACCAAGCTTTGAGCAGGGCGGGAAGCCATACCCCTTGCTGGGGGGCGCGTTGCTTGGAGACCCGGGTTTCAGAGCCGCGCGTGGGCCGCCAGGTGGAAGCGCGCGCGCCCTGTGTCGTCTCCTCTGCTGTGGGCTCGGCCAATCGGGAGGCGGGCGGGAGGTGGCGCGGCCGGCCGGGGCGGGGCCGGCTTGGCTGCTCAGGGCTTGGCTCGCGCGGGAGGTCGGCTCCTGGAGCGCGGCCCCGGCACCGCTCGCTTTTACCCGTCCGGCCATGGAGCGGCTGACGTTGCCTCCCGGCGGCGCGGCGGCCGTGGACGACTACCTGGAATACCGGAGGTGAGACGGTGGCTCCGCGGGTCAAGGAGACCCGAGCCGGCCCAGTTCCTCTCGCGCTCGCCCGCCGCAACTCCCGGAATTCCCGGGCTGTTGGGAAAGCTTCTGCTGACTTCAAGTTCCGTCTTTCTGTAATTAAATACTGTAACGACACGCAGTTTTTATGCTAATAAGACTTTCGAGGCTATGCGAGAGGTCTCCCGCCTCGACCCCTTCCAAGAAGGATTATCAAGTTGCGATTTATGGGCATTCAAGAATTACACATTGAGTTCTAGGAGCCTATAAAAGCAGATACCGGTTTGCGTGCGTTTAGCAATATGATAAGCCGTGAACTTCCAAACCAACCCGGAGGTGTTGGTTTTAAGACAAAGACCAGCTGGTATAGTTAAGTGGTTCTGGAGAAACTTGCCTCCCGAAACGAAAAGCAGCCACCCCTTTGTCTTCAGGACGACACTTACTGCTTTGGGCTCTGACAAGGGCTGAGGCACCTGTGGCGACGTGTTCTTTTTTCAGTTTCCCAAGAAAGGTTTTTGATAGTTGGGCAACTGGGTGAGTGGGAATTCCTGGAGAAGAACAGCCAGGAGGATGTGTTGTTGAAGCGGTGGAGGGGGCAGTGTGTGTATAAACGGAAAGTGAGACAATCACAGCCCAGCTTGGGAAACCTGAGCAAGAGGACTTGGGTGCTTTAAGTGGTCCTCCCAGATCCCCCAGGGTTGTTTGGGCAAATGGGTTCCCAGCTGACTGCACTCCCTCTGACTGTCTCGGTGGTATAGTTTGGGAAACGCCGAGAAATGGTTGGTAATTCTGAGCCAGAAAAGTCTGACGGGCCATGCCTCATCTACTGGACAGGTAGGTCCAGGTAAAGCCAGGAGTCCTGTGCCCAGAACAGTTCCCACCCAGCCTTCACTCAGGGCAGAGCCGATTCCTTTAGCCTCCAAGTCGCCCCAGTTCTTCTCTCAGAGCAAGTTGCTGGGCCCTGATGCTGATAATTTGATATTTAGATGTTTGGATATGTGGATTGTGGGCTTCCACTTTTAGTCTCTTGCCTGTTCCAGAAAATGTCAAGGCCTGGTGGGAAGTTATTTTTGCAAACAAACTGAAACAATTCACTATAAAAATGAGAGCTACTCAAACTGTAGCAATCGTGGGCCAGTGGTGTGGGAATCACCTGAGAGCTTGTTAGGAATGCAGAATCTTAGGCCCACTACAGATCTATTTATCTGAATCAGCATTTGAACTATATCTTTAAAACTCTGCATTGATTTTAAGGTCTTTACAGTACCTGTTGGTATACTTTGTGGTAGCCATAATAGAAAGTGAAATGGCTAAAAGCTTATTTCAGAATAAATTGCCTTTTTAAAAATTAACCGTTGTGTATCTAAATTATTTAAGGCAGAGGTGGTTTCATAACTTATGAATTGCTTTTATTTATCTACCTTGGCTAGAGGCTTGAAAGTATGGAAAAAGGTATGGATTGCACAAAAAATTATGTAGTATTCTATAATCAACACTTTTCATGACTTTCAGAGGTGGGTATTTTCTTTTTTTTTCAGAAACATGGCAATAGGCCAGTTTAATTGGCTTCCACGGTAACACAATTCTCTGCATTTCCATCTGCAGCTCAACTTTGTGGCATGCACACCAATTTTAGCATCTTCCCTGACAAAGATTGGTAGGAACATCTTTACAGATGAATACTTGTCCTCTTTATATATTTATTAAGGTATTACATTTTTATATATTTATTAAGGAAAGTGAGAAATATATAGAAATGTAGAAAGAAGACTCACCACCCATACACTTGTATGAAGTTTTCACATGAAAAACCAATGTGGTCACTACATTCACCCATGTTATTGTGTCCCCCCATACCCCATTGCATTCACTGTCCAACAGTATAGTAAGATGCCACAGAGTCACTATTTGCCTTCTCTGTGCTACACTGTCTTCCCCATGATCCCCCTCTACACCATATGTGCCAATTGTAATGCCCAGAGGGGGATATTTTCAAGGAGATATTTCTTCAATTTTTACAAAATCTTTTGTGTTTCCTTTTCCTTTGAAGAGGACAACTCTTAATTTCTTAAGAAGTTAAGAAATAGCAGCTTATTTTTTTCCCATGAAAGTTTGAGGTCTTACCTCTGGAATTAAACAGTGCACCTGGTTTCTCAGCACAGATATGGGCCTCAGCAGATCTGAGGGTGTGTATTGCCCAAGGCTTAAGGTCTGGTATGGATATTTATTATGTTGTCTTCTGCATTCATGTTTTCTGTACTGTGTTTTTTCAGGGAGTACAATTTTTTAAGGAGGAAATTGTTAGAATTTTTAGCAGTCTAGGCTCCAGCTTTGAATGAGAAGAATGAACATTTTTGCTTCACAATCAAGGAAAAATTGAGATGAATATGTGGTAATTCTCCAGTGGGAACCTCAGTCTGTAAGGGCAGAAGTTATAAATTCATTGACTTATTTATAATCATCTTTTATATTATTTTATTATTCTTGTGTGTGATTTTGCTGTTAGCATGGACCTAAAGTAAGAAAAATAAATAAAATAAAAGCTGAAGCAGTCTTTCGTTTGACTCTCCAAATATAGTTTAATTTTGGAGTTTAGTATTTTTAGGGAAATAAATACTCAAGGCTTAGGGGAAGTATTTCTTTGTTATAGAATTGTTGGTGAGGACGATGGAGGGAAACTTTTTACTCCTGAAGAATATGAAGAATACAAAAGAAAAGTTCTACCTATGCGCTTACAGAACAGATTATTTGTGAGCTGGCGATCACCAGCTGGAATGGATTGTAAACTTGTGGGTCCAGAGACTCTGTGTTTTTGTACACATAGGTAAGATATTTTATTGCCAAGTTTTCTGATTGATTAGGAAATATGAAACTGTAGCAGAGCATATCTTCCTTCTATAATTAGTATTATTTATGATATAGGAACGCTTAAAAATAGGCCTTATCTAAAGTTTTTACAATTTTGGGGGGCAATAATTAAAACATTTCTATTATGTACTATTAGAATTCATTATAGAGTCCCTCAGCATAAGCATCAGCCATTGGCAACAAAGATATTAGTACTCCTATGGCTTTGGCTGGGGGCCTTCAGCTGGGCTCAGGAGCAGAGCCTACCTCTCCCACCACTGGACAAGGTGGTCAGGCTGTACAACTGCTTTAAGAGTTGCTTGTGTTGACCCACGCAGGACAGGTTATCATGTACAGATAGAAGCATTTCTACTCAGATTTACTCATTTACCTTTATACTTTAAGAATGTGTTGTGTTGATACCTTTCTTTAAACAAACAAAAATACAAGTACACAGCTTTTTATTACAAATGGTCCTTTTTCAAGAAAAGGAAGTACATGAGGCGCCAGTCACTGACACGGATTGCCTGTACCTGAGGTTTGCATTTGGCTGTGTTTGTTGTGTTCTACTTTAAATCTTCCTACTGTCACAGGTCACAACTGTCAGGCTCCCAAGGACAAAGCTGCTTCATTGAAAAAAGAATCACTGAACATACTGTGTGTTTTTAGGTAACAACTACAACTTTCTCTTCCAAAGGAACCATGGAGGGAGAACTGCCCTGTTCTGATAGTTTCTGGGGCTCTTTCATGAGAGGCTCTTTGTATAATTGCTGTTTACAGACTTGCAGTTTGCCAAAGGTTGTTAGGCACTTGCTAGGATGAGTAATGTTGTATATAGACTGATTTGAAACTATAGTAACCCCAACTAAAAACACGGGGGAGGAATGCAGGATTAGGGTAATGTTGGCATCTTTCAGAATTGAAGAGGAGTTTGGTTATCATTTATTCTTGTGTAAATTTAGTGCCAGTCTCTTATCTATAATTATATAGCATGAAACTATCCTTTAAAATTAACCCAACCTAACATTGATGAAAAGAATTCTTTAGTACCCGCCACTCAGTGAGATCTCTGTCTAAACCATTTTTTTCCCTATTATAAAAGTGAAACATGGTTATTAAGGAAAGTGAGAAATATATAGAAATGTAGAAAGAAGACTCACCACCCAAAGTCAACTGCTGTTAATACATTTTACCATACGCATGTATTTTTTTCTTTACATAGTTCATTTAGTTCTTGTTAATTATGTATGCAGATAAATAAATATATTGAAGAAGTTTTTCATGACAGAACCACAGAAATATGTTTCCACATTGTTATGCAGCAATCGCAAACAAGCTTTTTTGCATCCCTCAATATTCCAGCTAGTTCAGTGGTGTTCATTGTTTCCCAGAGCTGTGAGGAAGTCTCAGGGATGTACCAGGTGGAAGGGCAGGTTAGAGGAAGGACAGACTCCTATTCTGTCTCTTTCCCTTTCTTTAACCAATTCTGCATTTATCATTTTTTTTTGTATATTATGGTCTGTAAAAGATTGTTTTTTGAAGAAAGAGTTTCACTGCTGAAAAGTTTAAAAATGTTGTCTACTAAGTTATCCATTTCTTTATTTTTAGTATATTGTTTGTGTGTATGCCTGTGTGTATATTTATATATTTTTGCTATTTTAAATACTGTTGCTAATGCAGCTTTATGTATAAAGCTCTTTCTATATATGTAATTATTTTCTTAGGGCTTATTTACTAAAAATGAACTGGGTTAGAGAATGGATCTTTTTAAAAGCTTTTTGAAACATTATTAAATGGGATTGTTTCTTTTAACATTTTTGACAGCATCATGAATTAGGTATGTTTAAAGAATCTTTACCTCTCTTTGTAAGTGAAAAATGGTATTTCATTGTTATCTTAACTTCTATTACCTAGATTAATATTGAGAATAAATGTAATATTATTTTACTGAGTATCACCTTATGGAAAAATGAGTAGCCTATTTAAGATAATGATATACAGTGTATTGACAGAGAACTTTGGCTTTTAAAAATGTTGATAAATCATTTTGAAGTTTAAAGTTAAAAATTAAATTATAATAACTTTTATTTCAATTTTAAATAAAACCTTTGCAAATAAGTTTAAGCAATGTACTCTGATAAATAAATTTTTATAAAGAACTTTTTTCATACTCAGGTTATGCTTTCATACTAAAGAATTGTTAAGTATTTTAAGGGAATTACATGTCATTCTTTATATATTGTTGAGAAAACTCCTTTTAAAAGACTAAAAATAAAAAAACCTAAAAGAGTAAAGATTTTCTCTGACCAGAGCAATATAGCAGACAGAAATAATGCATATAGGGGAGTTTATTTTCCCCTTACTAATAAGAACAACAAAATAAAATAAAAAAGGACTATTTTGCATTTAACAGAATAGACATTCTCATTTCTGGCAATACCTGCATTGTCTTTTTATTTCTTCTCTTTTTTTTCTTAGGTATAAACAACATAAAACTGACTTTGAAACAATTCCGCAGCAGCGCCCCATTGGTCTGCCTTGCCGAGTGCCTGGCTGCCCCTGCAGGGCTTACCTGTACATCCCTTTGAATGGTGCGCAGCCCATTCGCTGCAGGTGCAAACACTTTGCCGATCAGCACAGTGCTGCGCCTGGCCTCCTATGCAATGCCTGTGAGTTACGTTATCATAAACACACAAACAGTATGTTTTTATTTCTTTATTGAATATTTAATGTGTCTTTGTGCCAGTTTTATTCAGCTAGAGAGTCAGTATTAACCAAGAAGAATTGATGGATAGTTATTCTAAAATTTTATTTTTGTGGAAATACTCAGTTGTTTATATGCTTTGCAATCATAAACCCTAATATCATATAATTCAGATAAGTGTAGTAGTGGATTTTGAAGACTCACTAGACATGATCTGATTCAAATTTTTGAATAGTGGGAGTTTTATCAACTAAATTCTACTTACAGGATTTTAAAAAGAATTTGATGAGTGGGAAAACATTTTATAATTCTTGGTAGATTATTATGTTATTTCTTAGAACATAGGCTGATGGGAAAAGCAGAAAGTAGCAGGATGATCATAACTTTTTATATGCAATAGCACCCTTACCTCATAACTATACCCAAATCCAAATCTCCGTCCCATAGGACCTTTTAGTTGATAATACTTTTAAAAACCCTTTAGTATAGGTAGGATATTGGTTCAGTATATTTACTTCAAGACATAGTTAATCCAGTTGTTTGTGCAGTAGTTTCAATTGAAATCCTATGATAAAATATGACATTTTTAATGACATTGGCAAGAATAAATGTGTTTTATTGGCTAAGCATGGAAGTAGTTTGATAAACTTTATTACATGCCTTGTTTCCTATGCACATTTGTCAGAAGTGTGAGTGTGTAAAAATTTTGTTCCTGGGGTATTCTAGCCTCCATTTCAGTATGGCTTGCTTTTTTGTGTGTGTATGTAACAATTTTATTAAGATATCATTCACATACTGTACAACTCATCCATTTCAAGAGTGCAGTTTAATGGTTTTTAATATATTCACAGAGTTGGGCAATCATCACCAATAAATTCCAGAATATTTTCATCACCCCAAAAAGAAACCCTTCAGCCATTAACAGTCATTCCTTATTCTTCTGTCTCTCCAGCCATAGGCAACCAGTGATCTACTTTCTGTCTCTGTGGAATTGCCTATTCTAGGTATTTTGTATAAATGGAATCATAGAATGTGTGGTCTTTTTGACTGGCTTCTTTCACTTGGCATAAAATTTTTATGATATTCCATTGTGTCCTTTTTGTATCTGTGGGTTGGCTTTCCAGTATGGTTTTTATGGGGAATTGATCTATAGGGAGGTTGCCACATTATCTTTTTACCTGGTCCTGGCCACTGGGCTGTTCCCGCTACACCTGTTTGGTTTTTTTTTTTTAATTTTTTAATTGAAGTATCATTGATATACAATCTTGTATTAGTTTCAAATGTACAGAAATGTACAACACAGTGGTTCAACAGTTACCCATATTATTAAATACTCACCCCCACTAGTGTGGTTACTATCTGTCAACATAGAAAGATGGTACAGAATCATTGACTATATTCTCCATGCTGTACTACCATCACATGACCAACTTATATTTTGATTGAAATTTTTGCTGCCACACCTTTTTCAAAATTAAAATATCATTAATATACAATCTTAGGAAGGTTTCACATGAACAACATTGTGGTTTCAACATTCACCTACATTATCAAGTCCCCCCAGTCCCCAACTCCATAGCAGTCACTGTCCATCAGCGTAGTAAGATTCTATAGAGTCACTACTTGCCTTCCATGTGCCCCCCTACCTTGTGTGTGCTAATCGAAATTCCCCTTATTCCCCTTATCCCTCTCTTCCCATCCATCCTCCCCAGTCTCTTTCCCTTTGGTAACTGTTAGTCCATTATTGGGTTCTGTGAGTCTGCTGCCATTTTGTTCTTTCAGTTTTGTTTTGTTTTTATACTCCACAAATGATTTAAGTCATTTGGTACTTGTCTTTCTCCACCTGGCTTATTTCACTGAGCCTAATACCCTCTAGATCCATCCATGTTGTTATAAACGGTAGGACTGTTTTCTTTTTATGGCTGAATAATATGGCTGAAAAATATTCCTTTGAATCAGGGATCTTGTTTTCTCTGGGTAAATTCCTGGGTTGAATGGTATTTCTATTTTTAGTTTTTTGAGGAACTTCCATATGGCTTTCCACAAATGGTTGAACCGATTTGCATTCCCACAAACAGTGTAGGAGTATTACCCTTTCTCCACATCCTCATCAGCATTTGTTTTTTCTTGCCTTTTGGGTAGTGGCCATCCTAACTTGGTGTAAGGTGATATCTCATTGTGGTTTTAATTTGCATTTCCCTGATGATTAGCGATGTGGAGCATCTTTTCATGTGCCTGTTGGCCATTTGAATTTCTTCTTTGGAGAAGTGTCTGTTCAGGTCGTCTGCCCATTTTTTAATCAGATCATTTGTTTTTTGGGTGTTAAGGCAGCCACATCTGCTTTTAACTGTAGTATCTGAGGAGAGGGCCTGTGTTTCCAGGATTTCCAGTATTTAGCTCAATTTCTTTTAGTTCTAGTTGGTTTTTTTCAATTTTTTTCCCCTGCCACATACTTCCTTACCATTTTAGCAGCTTTTGGAAGTAAAAGCAGTGAATGGGAGGGTTTTGGGGCTGGAGGTAGGAGTTAAAGGGGCCAAAGGCCAGCGTATGAGGAATACAGATTCAGGGGCTTTTGGCCAAGTCAAGTATTTTTAGTGTAGACAGCAGTACCTATATTTTAAAATATTTAACTCCCTTTACCTTTGATTCAGGTTCCCAATGTTCAGGATTCCACAGTTGCTTCACTTGTGTTTGTGGTCAGCCTGCATATGCACATGACACAGTAGTGGAAACTAAGCAAGAAAGACTTGCCCTGGGAAAACCAGTGGGACGGGATGCTCCTTATGCAGCAATGGGAGGATTAACTGGCTTCAGCTCACTGGCAGAAGGCTACATGCGATTAGATGACAGTGGAATTGGTAAGTGATGATATATGAAATGTGAGTTTGACATACTGTTTTTATGTGTGTTAACAGTAGTGAAGCTTTTAGAGGGATTACAGATGGAAGCCTGAGAGGTGAGAAAGAGACTTCCTTGTAAAACCACATATAATACAAAAATATAATTAATACAACTAATCCTGAAAGAGCAACAACAAAGAAGGCTATGACAACTGCATACACCTGGAGAAAAGAACAGACCTCATGGAACAGGGTAATGTACCAAAGCCGTGACCTGGTGGACCCAAGACCTTTCCCCACCCCAGCTCATGGGCAGGAGCAAGAGAAACAGAGTGGGGAAGGAGTGGAGGCCTGGGACTGCTGAACACCTAGCTCTGGAGATCTGCTCTGGGACGACAAACCTACATTGCATGGTGCTCTGGTGATTAGTGGGGGTAGAAAGCAAAGATAGGTGGAATACCTGGAGAGATGGAGATTCCAGCTGCTTGTGGAAAACAGGGATCCATATCTGGCTGATCTGGGCTGGCAGTCTGAGAGACTTCCTAAAAGCAAGAGGGCTGCTAAAGGGGCAAGGATTACACAGAGCTTACTGCTCAGGAGAAAGGACAGGTAGACAAAATTGTCCTGGTGCACTCTGCCCAGCAGGTTGGGAACTTTCATGATCTTCAGGCACTCTAGTCCCTGGCTCTCTACACAGCTCCAAGGCCCCCCCATCATGATACGCAGCCTGCTGCGCCTTCCTCCTGGCCAGCCTGCACCTGGCTCGCAAACTACCAAACCCTGCCCTGGCATCAGATCAGCCAGGGGGAAGCCCCACCTACAGCAGCTACAAATGCAAAGCATAGAGGCTTAAACCTGTGTGTTTGGCCCACCAGTTCTGGCAGTGGAGACAGGCACAGCAGTTGGGAAGCAGGAAACAGCTTTTTCCTCCCCGCAATCACCAGTACCACTCCCCTGGGACCCCTGACATTGCTCCAGGGGCTGAGAAGCTCCAGAGAGTAGAAATATGAAACATCAAAGGAACCTGACTCAAAGCAAAATCTCAACACCAGCAGAAAAAGGGTTGAGTGAGACTGAACTAATCAATCTTCCTGTAAGAGATTTCAAGATAAAAAGCATAAATATGCTTCTGGAGATACAGAAAAATATTCAAGGACTCAGGAATGAATTTAGGATGGAGATCCAATCATTGAAGTACACAATGGAGGGTATTAAAAGCAGATTAGATATGGTGGATGAGGCGATAAATGAAATAGAAATTAGAGAAGAGGAATACAAAGAAGCTGAGGCACAGAGAGAAAAAAGGATCTCTAGGAATGAAAGAATACTGGGAGAACTGTGTGACCAATCCAAATGGAACAGTATTTGTATTCTAGGGGCATCAGAAGAAGAAGAGAGAGAGAAAGGGATAGAAAGTTTTTGAAGAAGGACAACACCAAGACATATAATAATTAAAATGGCAAAGATCAAGGATAAGGACAAACTATTAAAAGCAGCCAGAGAGAGAAAAAAAGACCACATACAAAGGAAAACCCATCAGGCTGTCATCAGACTTCTCAGCAAAAACCTTACAGGTAAGAAGGGAGTGACATATATATAATGCAATGAAATGAAGGGCCTTGAACAAAGAATACTTCATATGGCAAGATTATCATTTAAATTTGAAGGAGGAATTAAACAATTTCCAGATAAGCAAAAGCTGAGAGAATTTACCTCCCACAAACTGTCTTTACAGTGTATTTTGGAGGGACTGCTATAGATGGAAGTGTTTCTAAGGTTAAATAGCTGTCACCAGAGGTAACAATAATGGATAGACAAAGAGTATGATACCTAATATATAAAGAATGGAGGAGGAAGAAAAGGAGGGAAAAAAAAACCTTTAGATTGTGTTTGTAATAGCATACTAAGTGAGTTAAGTTAGAGTCTTAGATAGTAAGGAAGTTACCCTTGAACCTTTGGTAAGCCTGCAGTGGCAATAAGTACATGCCAATTGATAATCACCCTGAATGTAAATGGTCTGAATGCACCAATGAAAGATATAGAGTCATTGTATGCATAAAAAACAAGACTCAACTATATGCTGCTTACAAGAGACTTACTTCAAACCTCAAGACATACACAGACTAAAAATGAAGGGATGAAAAAAGATATTTCATGCAGTTAATACGGAGAAAAAAGCAGGTGTTGCAGTACTTTTATCAGACAAAATAGACTTTATTTATATTTTCGTATCATTAATATACAATCACATGAGCAACATTGTGGTTACTAGATTCCCCCCGTTATCAAGTTCCCACCATGTACTCCATTATAGTCTCTGTCCATCAGCGTAGTAAGATGCTATAGAGTCACTACCTGTCATCTCTGTGCTATAATGCCTTCCCCGTGCCACCCGCCCCCATGTTATGTGCGAACAAAATAGACTTTCAAACAAAGAAAGTGACAAGACACAAAGAAGGACATTACATAATGATAAAGGGGTCAATCCACCAAGAAGATATAATCATTATAAATATCTATGCTCCCAACACAAGAGCACCTACATATGTGAAACAAATACTAACAATTAAAAGGGTAAATGGAATGCAATCCATGCATTCTAGGAGACTTCAACACTCCACTCACTCCAAAGGACAGATCAACCAGACAGGAAATAAGTAAGGAGACAGAGGCCCTGAACAACACATTAGAACAGATGGACCTAACAGACATCTACAGAACTCTACATCCAAAAGTAGCAGAATACACATTCTTCTCAAGTGCACATGGAACATTTTCAAGAATAGATTATATACTAGGCCACAAAAAAAGCCATGGTAAATTCAAAAACATTGAAATTGTACCAACCAGTTTCTCAGACCACAAAGGTCTGAAACGAGAAATAAATTATGCAAAGAAAGTGAAAAATCCACAAACACAAGGAGGTTTCACAACATGCTCCTAAATAACCAATGGATCAATGACCAAATAAAAACAGAGATCAAGCAATATATGGAGACAAATGACAACAATAATTCAACACCGGAAAATCTGGGATGCAGTGAAGGCCATACTAAGAAGTGTATTGCAATACAGGCCTACCTCAGGAAAGAAGAACAATCCCATATGAACAGTCTAAACTCACAATTAACAAAACTAGAAAAAGGACAAATGAGACCCAAAATCAGTAGAAGGAGGGACATAATAAAGATTAGAGCATAAATAAATAAAATCAAGAAGAATAAAACAAAAGAAAGAATCAATGAAAGCAAGAGCTGGTTCTTTGAGAAAATAAACAAAATAGATAAACCCTAGCCAGACTTATCAAGAAAAAAAGAGAGTCTACACACATAAACAGAATAAAAAATGAGAATGGAGAAATCACTACGGACACCACAGAATTAGAATTATTAGAGAATACCATGAAAAATTATATGCTAACAAACTGGATAACCTAGAATAAATGGGCAACTTTCTAGAAAAAATACAACCTTTCAAGGCTTACCCATCAAGAAACAGAAAATCTGAACAGGCCAGTTACCAGCAAGGAAATTGAATTGGTAATCAAAAACCTACCTAAGAGCACAACTCCTGGACCAGATGGCTTCACTGCTGAATTTTATCAAACATTTAGTGAAGACCTAATTCCCATTCTCCTTAAAGGTTTCCAAAAAGTAGAAGAGGAGGGAATACTTCCAAACCCATTCTTTGAGGACAGCATCACCCTAATACTAAAACCAGGCAAAGACACCCCCAAGAAAGAAAATTATAGACCAATATCCCTGGTGAACATAGATGCAAAAACACTCAACAAAATATTAGCAAACTGAATCCCAAAATACATCAAAAAGATCATCCATCATGATCAAGTAGGATTTATTCCAGGGATGCAAAGATGGTACAGTGTTAGAAAATCCATCAATATCATCCACCACATCAACAAAAAGGGCAAAAACCACACCATCATCTCCATAGATGCTGAGAAAGCATTCGACAAAATTCAACATCCATTCTTGATAAAAACTCTCAACAAAATGAGTATAGAGGGCAAGTACCTCCACATAATAAAGGCCATATATGACAAACCCACAGCCAACATCATATTTAAAAGCAAGAAGCTGAAAGCTTTTCCTTTAAGATCGGGAAAAGACAAGGATGCCCAGTCTCTCCACTTTTATTCAACATAGTTCTGGAGGTCCTTGCCATGGCAATCAGACAACAAAACGAGATGAAAGGCATCCAGATAGGCATGGAAGGAGTCAAACTGTCTCTGTTGGCAGATGACATGATATTGTACAGAAAAATCCCTGAAGAATCCACTCCAAAACTACTAGATCTAATATCTGAATTCAGCAAAGTTGCAGGATACAAAATTAGTACACAGAAATCTGTTGCATTCCTTTACACTAATGATGAACTAGCAAAAAGAGAACTCAGGAAAACAATTCCATTCACAATTGCATCAAAAAGAATAAAATACCTTGGAATAAACCTAACGCAGCAAGTGAAAGACCAATACTCTGAAAAGTACAAGACCTATAAATGGAAACATCCTGTGCTCATGGATAGGAATAATTAATATTGTCAAAATGGCCATCCTGCCTAAAGCAATCTACAGATTCAATGCAATTCCTGTCAAAATACCAATAGCATTCTTCAACAATCTAGAGAAAGTAGCTCTAAAATTCATATGGAACCACAAAGACCCTGAATAGCCTGAGCAATCCTGAGAAGGAAGAATAAAGCTGGGGGGATTACACTCCCTAACTTCAAGCTTCACTACAAAGCCACAGAAATCAAGACAATTTGGTACTGGTACAAGAACAGATCCATAAACCAATGGAACAGAATAGAGAGATATAAACTCAAACATATATGGTCAATTAACATGTGATAAAGGAGCCATGGACATACAGTGGGGAAATGACAGCCTCTTTAACAACTGGTGTTCGCAAAACTGGACAGCTACATGTAAGAGAATGAAACTGGCTTATTGTTTAACCACATACACAAAAGTAAACTCGAAATCAAAGAACTGAATGTAAGTCATGAAACCATAAAACTCTTAGAAGAAAACTTAGGCAAAAATCTGAATATATACATGAGCAACTTTTTTCTGAATGCATCTCCTCAACCAAGGGAAACAAAAGCAAAAATGAACACATGGGACTTCATCAAATTAAAATGGTTCTGTGCAGAAAAGGATGTCATCAACAGAACTAAAAGACATCCTACAGTATGGGAGAATGTATTTTTAAATGGCATATCTGGCAAGGGGTTAACATCCAAAATATATAAGGAACTCATATGCCTCAATACCTAAAAAGCAAATAACATGATTGAAAAATGGGCAGAGGGTATCAACAGACAATCCCCAAAGAAGAAATTCAGATGGCCAACAAGCACATGAAAAGGTGCTCCACATCACTAATTATCAGGGAAATGCAAATAAAAACCGCAGTGAGATATCACCTTACAGCAGTTAGGATGGCCTTTATCGAAAAGACTAAGAACAAGAAATGTTGGTGAGGATGTGGAGAAAGGGGAACCCTCCTACACTGCTGGTGGGAATGGAAGCTAATTCAACCATTGTGGAAAACAATATGGAGGTTCCTCAAAAAACTTAAAATAGAAATACCTTTTGACCTGGGAATTCCACTCCTTGGAATTTACCCAAAGAATATAATTTCTCAGATTCAAAAAGACATATGCACCCCTGTGTTTATTGCAGCACTATTTACAATAGCCAAGATTTGGAAACAACCTAAGTGTCCATCAGTAAATGAATGGATCAGGAAGAGGTGGTACATATACACAATGGAATACTATTCAGCCATAAGAAAGAAACAAATCCTACCATTTGCAACAACATGGATGGAACTGGAGGATATTATGCTCAATGAAATAAGCCAGGTGGAGAAAGACAACTACCAAATGATTTCCCTCGTTTGTGGAGTATAATATCGAAGCAAAACTGAAGGAACAAAACAGCAACAGACTCAGTCTCCAAGGGGGATTCAGCGGTTACCAAAGGGGAGGGATTGGGGAGAGAAGGTGAAGGGGACTGAGGGGTATTATGATTGGCATACATGGTTTTGCGGGGGATCATGGGGAAGACAGTGTAGCACAGAGAAGGCAAATAGTGACTCTTTGGCATCTTACTATACTGTTGGGCAGTGTCTGCAATGGGGTATGGGGGGAACATGATAACATGGGTGAATGTAACAACCAAATTGTTTTTTCATGTGAAACCTTCATAGGAATGTATATCAATATCTTAAATACCTTAATAAAAAAAACCATAGTGAAGCTTTTCTTTGTTTAGCACCTTATATTCATTTTTTATTTCCAGAAAACATTCTCTTATTTTATTTTTACTTTTTTGAAAATGTTTTATTGCCACTATGCAATTTTTGGTCATTATGGAAAATTTAGAGAACACAAGAGAAAATCATTCCTACCTTAATATTTATACCCTAATCCCAACCCACTCCCCAATGCTTGTAATAGGTGTATAATACTTCTTTTATTTGACTTGATACAGTTTACCTGTTATCCTATTGTATGCAATTTTTGTCATAATCACCTCATTTTGGAAGCACAGGCTTATGTATGCATATGCACATGCATGTATATATACCTATGAACATATCTGTAATGTATGCACACATGCATGTCTGTACTTGTATGTATGCATAGTTGCTTGTATATATAAATGTTTTAGGTAATAGAAGGAAAAGTTTAATTGGATGTATCTCAAACTATTGAAGGTATATGAATTCTTCTGAATTGAATGGAATTAGGGAGAAAAATATGATTCTTATCTAATTTAAATAGTACTGTGTATGTGGATTTTTTTTACAATAAGCGTATATTTTAATTACAAAAAATCATGTGAATATAAATGATTATTTTCTTTTTATAAAATAGTCATACAATATAAGTGAAATTCAGTATCCCCTTGGATACTTTTCTTTATCCCAAATTCTTTCCCAGAGGGTAATTTGCTGCTATCAGTTTTTCTTTTTAACACATTTTTATAGTTTACTTTCCTTTTTTAACTTAGAAAAATTTTGAAAGCATATTATGTCAGGACACACAAATCTATTTAATTCTTTTCAACTGCTGCATAGTGTCCCACACTATTGATACTATCAGTTTATCAAAACCATTACTTTGTTCATGGCTTTTAGATTGTTTTGTCTTTTTGCCTCAACAAACTGTCCTGTCAAAAAATTCCTTGAACTTGCTACCTCGTACACTGTGTGAATTTGACTCTATGGTAGATACAGAGTAGAATTGTTGGGTTGAAGTATGCACACATACTTCAAATTTTAGTAAATTCTGTCAAACTGCCCTCCAAAAACACTGTACTTGTTTATACTTCTAATGGGTATTTAACTTACCTATTTCCTCACATTTGTGCTTATCATGGATATCATTAAACTTAATATTTTGCCAGTCTGACATGTAAAAATGTTAGTGTTTCAGTTTGATTTCCTTTATTATTAATGAGGTGAGTCTTCTCATACATATTGGCCATTTTACTTTCTGAATTGTCTTCATATACTTTGTTCATTTTTGTGTTTTTATCTTTTCTCATTGAGTCATATGAAGTCTTCATATGTATTCTGTATGCTGATGCTTTATGATTTTGCAGATATTTAGGTATTTTCTTCCAATCTGTCATTTATCTCTATCTTTTTTTTTTTTACAGTTTTTATTTTGGAAGCAGACCTTCCCTACTCCAACTTTGTAAAATGTGTTTTCCCTTATTTTACTTTAATACTTAATTATTTTGTTTTTATGTTTAGCTTTCTTATATATCTGGAATTTATTTCTTGAAAGTGTAATGTGTGTAAAACTTCAGTTTTTGTCCAAATTCATGGCAAGTTGTTTAAACACCATTCTTTCCCAAATAATTAGAAACTTTGCCTTTGTCATATGCATTCATACTCTCTGTTTTGGGCCATTGGCCTGTCTATTGTGTGCCAATTTTTAAATTATTATTTTCATAGTATGTTTTGATATTTGGTATGGTAAATTCCTCCTGTTTTTTTTTTCAAGATTGCCTTGATATATCTGTGCATTTTCTCTTCTAGGTAATTTTAAAACTAGCTTTTAAATTACATAAATAAATCCCTTTTTCATTTTCACTGGTGCATGATTGAATTAGGCTCATGCAACAGTTATAGAAAACCCAATTATCAGTGGCAAAAAATAATGATGTTATTGATGTTTGCAGCTTTGACTGCCAGGGGTTGTTCCAACCTCTTTACATCTATTACCTCATTTAATTCTCACATTAACTTTGAGTTAGGGGCTATTATTAATCCTAATATACAGATGAGAGAATTCAGCACAGAGAAGTAAAACTTCTTTTTCTGTGTTATTCAGCCAGTAAGTGGTAAGGTTGAATTCAACCCAGGAAATGTTCTGCACTCATTAACCTACCTCATTATCTATTTCTGTGCAACTACCAAATTTTAAGTATGATAGCTTTATAATAAGTTAACACTGATGGCTTTATTTTATTACTTAAGAATTTTCCTGACCTGTTCCTACCTTTCACTTTTTTTAGAATTTTGAAAACATAATTTTTGAAAACATTCTATTGTTACAAAAACATTCTATTATTTCAGTGATATCACATTGAATGTATAGATTAATGTAAGAATTGATATTTCAAAATATTGAGTCTCTTCATTTATTTGTCTTCTGTAGCTAATGGAGTTCTGAAGTTATCTTCATAAAAGTCCTGTACAGTTCTCAATTTTATTTCTAGGTATTTCATCTTTTTTTTATAGCCATCATACATGGATATTTTTATTCCTTTATATTTTCTAGTTGATTATTGTTTGTTCATGAAAAAGGAAATGTTTTTTAAACTGTTTTGTCACCAGTCACTGTTACTTAGAGTTTTAAATAAGTGTTTAGTTAATTTGGCACCTTCCTTTCTAATATTGTTACTCTTCTTACTCTTGTCTTTAAAAATGACTGGCATTTTAAAACAGTGCTAAGTAATAGTGGTAGTAATTGGCATCTTTGCCTTTTTGTGACTTCTAGTATTTCATTACTTAAGTATTTTTAAAAAATTAAAGTATCATTGATATACAATCTTATGATGGTTTCACAAAAACAACACCTTGGTTTCAACATTCAACCACATTATCAAGTCCTTACCCCCTCTATTACGGTCACTGTCTATCAGCATAGTAAGATGCTATAGAGTCATTGTCTTCTCCGTGCTTTACTGCCTTCTCCATGACCTACCTATATTGTGATAGCGAATTATAGTGCCCCTTAATGCCCTTCTCCTTCCCTCTCCCCCCACCACCCTCTCCAGCCCCTCCCTTTTGATAATTGTAGCTTCTTGGTGTCTGTGAGTCTGCTGCTTTTTTATTCCTTCAGTTTTGCTTTTTTTTTAATACTCCACAAATGAGTGAAATCATTTGATATTTATCTTTCTCCTCCTGGCTGCTTTTAGTGAGCATAATACCCTCTAGATCCATCCATGTTGTTACAAATGGTAGGATTTGTTTTCCTGTTATGGCTGAATAATATTCCATTGTGTATATGTACCACATCTTCTTTGTCCATTCATCTACTGATGGACATTTGGGTTGCTTCTGTATCTTAGCTATTGTAAATAGTCCAGAGCTTTTTGGGGTGCCTATGTCCTTTTGAATGAGGGATCTTGTTTTCTTCCAGTAAATTCCTAGGAGTGGAATTTCTGGGCCAAATGGTATTTCTATTTTTAGTTTTTTGAGGACCTTCATATTGCTTTCCACAATGGTTGAACTAATTGACATTTGCACCAACAGTGTAGGAGGGTTCCCCTTTCTCTGCATCCTCACCAGCATTTGTTCTTTCTTGTCTTTTGAATGTTGGCCATCCTAACTGGTGTGAGGTGATATCTCATTGTGGTTTTAATTAACATTTCCCTGATGATTAGTGATGTGGAGCATTTAAATATCTTTATAATAAAAGAAATAAACCCTCCCCCTTCTGGATCCTGGGAGAAGATGGAGTGAAGAAAGGTGAAAGTGAGGAGAGGAAACATATTTTTGTCTTTACTTCCAATGTAGGGGATCCTGGGGCAGAGCAGGTCTGCTCTATTAGCCACTTAAAATCCTGGACAGAGATGATCCCTTGCTGGAATGTGGTTCCTTTGTGATGCAGAAGAAGTCTGTAGTTTTTAGCTCTTAGGTGTGCTTGAAAGGCAGCTGAGCTGTGAGGCAGTGGCCTGACATGGCATCTTGTCATAGCAAGGGGCAAGGGTAACCTCAGTGCAGAGCTAGAGGGGATCTGTAGAGCTCTGGGGATTCAGTAAAGGAAGTGGCAGACAATGAGGGGTGCTTATGTCTAGTGAGAGCAGGTGTGAGGCTACCAGGTCCCATCAAGTTGAGAGATTAAATTACAACTAAACCCCATCCTTGAGCATTTGAGATCTGTAGTACATGTACAACCAAGGACCTGACTGGGCCTGAGCTCCTTCTCTTATATTCCCACAGCCACATGATAGATGAGGTGGGAAAGGGGGCAGCCCGAGTCTGAAAGGCAGCAGTTGTCCCACACTATGTTGTTAAAAGGACTAACGGTTAAAACCAAATAGGACTAAAAGTTTATTTCCTTTCCTCTACCCAGGGTATGGGGATAGGGATGTGGGGGAGGTGGGAGTTTGTGTAGAAGACAGAGCACCTGTACATTGTCTCTGCAGCTTCCTTCCTTTTGGTCCAGAGGTCAATGAATTTAGCATTTGGTCTTTGTAGTTTGTGGTTTGTGGTTGTGGATGTTTCTTCATTTCATTAAATTAGTTTTCTTTATTTTTCCAACTTTGTTTTAAGATGGTTTCCCAGAGAGGAATAAAGAAAAAATACACTTACTCTGCTCTCTTCAACTAGTGGTTCTTCATCGTAAATGTCTTCCTTTTGATAGTGTTTCGTAACCATGTTAAGATTTTGTACTTCTCTGCTGACATACAATTACATTTGTGTATAATATTGTTTGTGTGTGTATGAAAAAGATCTCTGAGAAATACAAAAATACTTTTTACCCATTTGCCGTAATATAGCAGATAAAAATCTAAATAAAATTTTCCTTTTTACAGAAAATACTTTTTTTCTGATAATTCGGCTGAGGTTCCAATTTACTTCACATTTGAAAGAACTTCTTTGTATCTTAAGAAATAGAGATTCAATTTTTATTCTTCATATATTTTGTTCTCAGGTGTCCCATCAGTTGAGTTTTTAGACTCTCCAGTTATGGCTGTGGACCACCCATTTCTAAAAGCATTTCAAGCATCATCGAGTTCTTCTCCAGAAACACTAACAGATGGTAATGAAATAAAATTGAGAAATATTTTAGGTGTAGTAAGTAAAAGTATAGACTGATTAATTTTCTAGATCTTTCTTTTTTCCAGTGTTACCATAATTTGATTATCACTTTCTTTTTTATGGGCCAGGCATTGAGAAAAGCAAGAAAATTCATTTTTTATTGGGAAAAATGACTAATTCTGAGAATTAGGAAGATTCTGATAACACAGTGATACCATTTTAAAACCTCATTCTAGTACATGATATTGCCTTGAGGTCTGAATAAGAGAGCCCCCTAGTGGGCTAATTGCTTTCATCCTTCAGGCTCTCCCAAGTGATCCAGTCATAGCTACAGGTTTGCAAGGTTTTATCGTTTGTAAGTTACACATGAAGATGAATAGGATTCATTTCTAAGCACTACTATTCTAGTTTCTTTATTGAAAACAAGAATAAAAATATTAAAGAAGGAATTTTTATGATTTATTTGATATTTAATGTTTAAAAATATTTTAAAATGACAATTTTCTCTGATTTATTTGTATTTTCATATGACCATTCCATGTACTCTTTCTCTGCAAGCTATTTTAAAACAGTTTGTATAGGCAACCATAAATGTTGTGTTGTGCTTACAAAAACAATATACAATAAAATGATGATAAAATGTAGATTGAAGTAAGACATTGGAACCAAGAAAAAGGACACAACTGTGTCAACTTTCAAGACTGAAATAATAGCTGCATTAAGCTTCAGTTTTAACTGAGTATAGTGACAGTCAAGGCACAAAGGAAGGTGGGATTAAATACTAGGAGGAATGTATACTCAGGGCTAATGAAAGTTACACCAATGCTGGATTTTAAAGATGTCTGACTAGGTAGTGACTGTCAGTGATGCAGTGGCCCAAAGTCCTTAAAACCATGTTTTCAGCAAATGCAGCATATGTGGTTGTTTATTTCTGATAGCTACCTTTGATGAAAGTGTAATATACCAGTTTACCAGACAAATGGTAACATACCATTAAAATGCAGCTCAGTGAAGGTGATTCTTTTTATTTTTTTTATAATTTTTTTTATTTTTTATTTTTGAGAGGGCATCTCTCATATTTATTGATCAAATGGTTGTTAACAACAATAAAATTCTGTATAGGGGACTCAATGCACAATCATTAATCAACCCCAAGCCTAATTCTCAACAGTCTCCAATCTTCTGAAGCATAATGAACAAGTTCTTACATGGTGAACAAATTCTTACATAGTGAATAAGTTCTTACATGGTGAATAGTGCAAGGGCAGTCATCACAGAAACTTTTGGTTTTGAACACGCATTATGAACTATAAACAATCAGGTCAAATTTGAATATTCATTTGATTTTTATACTTGATTTATATGTGAATCCCACATTTCTCCATTATTATTATTATTATTATTATTTTTAATAAAATGCTGAAGTGGTAGGTAGATGCAAGATAAAGGTAGAAAACATAGTTTAGTGCTGTAAGAGGGGAAATGTAGATGATCAGGTGTGTGCCTCTAGACTAAGTATTAATCCAAGCTAGACAAGGGCAACAAAATATCCATGGATGCAGAAGATTTCTCTCAAAACAGTGGGGGTGTTGATCCCCAATTTCTCACCTGATGAACCCCCTGCGACTTTGCCTGTCTTAGGTTGTTCCTCCCTTGAGGAATCTTACCCGTCTCTGGCTAACCAGTCATCTTCCGGGGCCATACAGGGAAATGTAAAGTTGGTAAGTGAGAGAGAAGCAATATTGTTTGAAATGGTTAGCTTTTTACTTCTTTGCAGATTTATGCCCTGTGGCTTCTATGCCCTGCATTTGTCTTGAGGTATCTTTACCACTTGGAAGAATTATGATATTCGGTAATTTCAATATGAGGCACAAATTCTACTTAAGGGTTGTAATTGGGAAGGAAGAAGAAAAGCTATAGAAGTAGCAGACGGAAGAAAACATGGGAAGATTGATTATTTCTTTGACATATCTTCTTGTAGTGTAACATAAGCATGTATAGGTTTTAAACTACTAATTAAATTGCGTGCACACATTAACATAATAGGAATACAGCTACATAAAAAAAGCAGACCTACAATTACCAGCCATATCCAGTGAAACCAAAAAAGTCAGTTAGGCACCCTAGGCATTTGTGAAAACTTATCAATGATATGATGGATATTGTCTAACTGAATTTGAATAGTTTGATAAAAATCAGACAAATTAAAACAACACATTCCTGGGAACTGTTCACATCCCATATGTTCTTTTAATAGTAGACAGTCTATAGTCGCAAGATTTTGGAGTGCTGCAACTTGCACTTCTCCTAATTCTTGGTTGAGTTCCAACAGTATAGATCCAGTCAAATTTGTTGTTTTACTGTATGCACAGGCCAGCTTAGATATCTCCTTCTTCATTCCAATGGCAAGTCCAGGAACTGGTGGGATGAATGCAGCTGCAACTGCAACAGCGCCAGGATCTTTGTTGAAGTTTTTTGATGATCATCTTCTGGAATGACTCTTCCAGAGAATGTTGATGTTGGAAATTCTTCTTCATATTGTATCTTAAATCTTTTTCTTGGTAGCCAAATTAGGCTTTGATCCTCTGTATAAACACAAACAAACCCTTTGCCCACTCAGTGAAGGTGATTTTACAAGAGCTCAGTCAGCAAAATCCAAGGAGAAACCCAGAGTTTTCAGACAAATGGATAGATAGCGCATATTCTAAGCAACTTTTCTTAGCAAGGCTTTTGTTAGTTAGTTGCAGTGTGGCTGTACTCTGTGGTGACTGTGTGGAGTAATATGACTTTTTTGTTGCTGATTGAGGATGAATTCATATGCTTTAAAAACTAGAACAGGTGTTCAGGTTGATAATTCTATTTTGGATGTGAAGGGACCCAAGCAAGGCATTCACCTGAAATGAAGGTGGACTTGCCCATGAGACTAGGCTCTCTGTGTACCTACAAAAAAAAACAGACTTTCCTTCTTGAGGCAATTTTAAATTCCTTTAATCACAGACTAGTACTTGATTAGTTTAAAAAAGTAAACATCATGGAAAATGGTTAGAATTATTTTAGTTTTGACAAATTTCAAGGCAGGTAGTATCAGCACTTGTGGTTGCCTACACAAACTGTCATAGCCTGCTTGGGTGGTTATAACAAAACACCATAGACTGCATAGACTGGGTAGCTTATAAGCAACAGAAAGTTCTCACAATTAATGGAGCTGGAAGTCCAAGATCAGGTGCCAGCATAGTTGTATTTTGATGAAGGCCTTCTTCCTGATTCATTAGCTGTTGCCTTCTCATTGTGCTCTCACATGGTGGAAGGGCTGAGGAATCTCTGTGAAGTCTCTTTTGTAAGAACACTAATCACATTCACGAGGGCTCCTCTTTCTCAAAGGTCCCACCTCCTAAGATCATCACATTGGACATTAGGATTTCAACATATTAATTTTGGGGGGATACAAATACTCAGATTATATGCCGAATAGTTCTGTTCAGGCATTTCTAGTGTAGCTATAAGATGTAAAATGTAGCTGAACAAAGGTAAGTGTGCTTTTATATGAAATAGCCATATGGCATTATTTAATATGAATATTTGGAGAATGTTTGCCAGTGAAAACTACTTTTGTCTTACACTCTTTGCTTTCTAAAAGAGACTTAGGTAGTAGGATCAATTATCCATTTAGATAATTTCTGGTTTGAAAAATAAATTATCACTGGGTTTATTTAAATCACTGGGTAGGAGTAAAGTTTTCTTTATTTCAGGAGAATTTATAATTACATACATATATTACTTAGAATTTTTTTTCCTTATTAGTAGGTACAAGTAGTCAAGTTTCTTCCTTAAGGAGACCTGAAGAGGATGATATGGCTTTCTTTGAAAGACGATACCAGGAAAGGGTAAGTGTGTGGGGAAAATCTGTGTACAATAAGCATTTGCTTATAACAAAGACACTGGAACATTAATATTATTGATTTGGATCATCATTAAAGATAATTTATAAAGTCTTATATAGCCGGAGGCTTATTTAGAACAATTCAGAGAAATAGGACTAATAAATAATATATATAATACATTGGTTAATATGCGGAGATCACAAAGATCAACTGTACAAATAAAACTGTCTAATAAATATGAATCATCAGCAGATCTGTAAATTGTATCTTGAATTCTTAATATGTAGTATTTCTTCTTAGTGGCTTCTAGATATATCCAGACTCAAGTTAAAATTACTCAGTATCCTTTAAGAAACAGAAAACTAAACATAAAGGCATTGCTACAATATCCATGACTCAACAACTACAGCATTACTGTGTTCCCAGTTTTCAGTAATGATAATTTTCATCAGTTCTCCACCACACTGTAAACTTCTTTGGAGATAAGCATAGAATTTTCTTCTTTGTATTTTTCCCAGAACTAAATACAGTGCCTTGTATGTAGTTAAGTTTTCAATAAATATTTATGGAAAATTGGAAAAAAAAAGCACAGATATAAGTGATATTTGCTTTCATACACCATCTACTTACACATTTGATATGTCTCATGACAGTGTTCATATTTGAAAGTTTAGCTTTGCTTTTGTTTATCACCAGATAAAAGGATGTTGACTTGTTATGAGGAATGGGATCCAGCCATTTGGTATATTCCCCAAAATACTTTCCTTAGGGCTTATTTTAGAGTTACTTTGTGGCCATTTATTATTTCTCCAAGTAGGTAACAAGTGCCATGAAAATAAAGACATTCTTGTCACATTTTGTATGTCCTCTGCAACTCTTAGACAAGAACTTATGGAGTAACTGAAAATGTGGAAAAGAAGACCATTAAATAAATTCCCTATCAATAGCAGATGAAGTGAATAGGGGACAAAGAGATTAGTTTAGTTTTCCTGATGAAGAATTTCAAAGTAGAAGGGGAGAGTCCTGGGTATGATTTAAGGCAGAATTAGAAAGTAGAATCTTCTGCAGTGATAAAAATATTTTATATCTGTATTGTAGCCATTCATTATATGTGTCTCTGTAAGTCTAAATTTAAATAAATTAAATTTTAAAATTTGTTTCTTCAGTCACAGTAGCCACGTTTCAAATGTTCAGTAGCCACATGTGGCTAATGGCTACCTTACTGGACAGCACAGAAATCTCTAGTCTAAGGGAGAGAGATGATGGTGGTAGAATATCAGGGAAGGAGACAAAATGGTCAGAGTGAGGAAAAAAAGGCTATTTTTGCAACAGCATCAACAAGGATAGATTTATAATCAAGTTGATCTCTGTTCTTGGAACATACACGTTCACAGCTGAACTTCAGGTTCTCCTCATAGGCTTTGTGATCTTATTTATACTTTTAGGATTCCTTCCTTACTTCCTCCAGAAGCCTGGGTAGTGTTGATTACCTTGAAAACATGCCAATGATATTTACTTCTGGAAAGATAATGGAGAAGTTCTTCTCCATGAATGTTTTAAAGGATATAGCTGACCCATCCAGACTGTTTCTTATAAATAGATGGAGAATTTATGGATTTATGAGATGTAGTTTATAACACTCCAGACTGTGAGATTTATGGATTTATGCGATAAGGTTTATAAAGTCTCTAGCCTGTGTGATTATTGGAGCATAAAGCTAAGAAGCTCAAACCTAAACAACTTCCTCTGAGCTGACATGTACCATACCCGTTGTTAGCCTTTTACTCCAAAAAACCAAGACACACATCACTGAGGGAAAAGGGATGATCAGCACCTGAATCCGATGGGTTTAGGCCCCCATCAGAAAGCAACACTAAATCTGTGTCTTGTTTTGCTTGTATCCTTTGCTAATTGTTGATACCATTTGATGTGAGCAAGAATCTGATTAGTATGAGTCACCTTTGATAAGAGAAGCCTTTGTGGTGACATAGTTTACCAACTACTTACACATACTATTAGAGAGTTGCCTTTTTGCTTCTTTTATATATCAGGTCAAATTATTTCCTTCCACTGTGGAGGACCTTTGGTTTCTTTTCCCCAAGAAAGGAGAATTTTATTAAGAAAACAATTACCAAAGGTCAGCTAGGTGCAAGGCACTGTGTTAGTGCCAGGAAATTAAAAAAAAAAATAAGAGGAGTATCTTTGCTCTTTAGACACTAGACTAAGTGGAAGTATTTGCTAAGTGCTATTTCAAATGAGCAAGCACTGCTTTGGCTTTGTTTGTTTAGCATCTTTGCTCTCTTTTGATGTTACAAATCTAACACTTGGCTCTAAGTGAGAGGGGAAAAGTGACTAACATTTGTTGAATGCTTGTTAAGTACCTAGGTCTTTCTATATATGATCTTATTTACACCTTTAGAACCCTGAGGAGTACCTATTACTATGACCTTTTTTGACAAATGAGAAAACTGTTGGTTAAATAACTTGCCTCAAATGTTTGACAAATGATAGAAGGAGGATTCAGATACTTCCCTGACTCCAAAGCCTGTAATCTTTGCCTTAACATAATGTGTTCGTGGGGGTCCTTCAGATGACCTATTGACTGGTATAGTGTGTAAGAGTAGTATGAGTGGATGATCTCTGGATGAGATTCTTAGCAGACTCTAAATGGAGGTAGAGAGAAAAAAAGGGGAAGAGAAGGGTGAGATTCATTAAATTTTATTATTGGGAAGTTATTTTCAGTTTGATGAGATTACGTAGATTGGTTTTACTGGGTCCCTTTTGATTTCTTGATACTATTCCTGTCACCTTAAAAGGTAGGAGGCCCTACCTCCATCTCCCATGCCCTGTATTTTCTCTCCCCTTCTCTTGCAGGGTAAGGCAGTGGTGCTGTCTCAGGGAATCAGTGCGTATGAGTGTGAGTGGTAGTAAGTAAGAGGCTAGAGGGCTTTGTGTTCTCTGGGTTCTTTTTTTCCCCACAGAAATGGTTTATACGTTTCTAAAAGGTCATAAGGCCACTCTTTAGGGTATGCAAGCTTCTTCTTTGCTTTAGATACAATGAAGGACAGACATCAGGAAGGTAACCGTAGAAATGTAGAAACTAAAAGTAAGAAAACGAATCCTTAAAGCAGTCCATGTTCTGGAGATAATCCAGTGTATTTTCTAACCCTATAGGGAATGTGCATAAGCTGAATGTAAGTTTAGGCATTTAAGCTTTAAAAAAAAAAGTTTTTTAGTGGCAATTAAAATTACTTATTCATTTTCTCCAAAGCAATATTCATTGTACAATTTTAATGAAAATGCTTTGGTAAAGTTGAAATCAAACCATATTTAAAAAATGCAATTAGGTCCCTTCAACCATCAGATTTTGGCTTTAACATTTAGCAACTTAAAAACTGCTAAGTAACTGAAATGGCTGTGATAAATAAGATATGAATCCAAATGAGGTATGTATAACCTTTTTTTCTTTAGAATGTTTTACAAATTATTATATCAACAAATATTTTAAATTTACAGACAAAAATTGAAAAGGCTGCTAAGCAGAAAGGAAAAGCACTATTGCCATCAAGTACAAAACCTTCATAAAGACTGTCAGGGAAATTAAAGCCATCATCCAAATATCATTTTTGTGTTTATTTAAATATAATAATAAAGTTTATTTTTCTCCCAAATTATTTACTTCTTTTACTGTGTAAGTTTCTTTTTATGTTTATTTACATAAGTGAAAATACCTTATATTACTTTTATCAAAATTCATGATTTTCTACTTTGCATGTACTTTTTATCTCCTAACAAATGAAATTTTTTTCATATTAGTCAAAACCTGAAAGTGGAGTAAATATACTATTAGTCTATCATATTTAACTTTCTCAGGCTACTTATTGAGGGTTTTGAACAAATATATAAGGGCTACTGTTTCATTCAAAATAGTAGGTTAAAATCCATTGGTTTTTATTTTCAAACTTTGTAACGTTGATTTATATTTGTAAGTAAAAAGCTGTATTTCAAAATTATTTAATTTTCTACTGGTGTCCACTGATTTTTAAGTTGTTGTGTTAACTATGCATTATGTATAACTGTATTGACACATCTGGTATGCTACTTCAAATTCTCTTGGCCCTCTTTCTCCAATATGAGATTGATAGGAGAGAGTGGCATGGTAACACTTCCTCATGATCAGACTTAATGCCCTGGCAAGGATTTCTGGAGTTGGTCCTAACACACTGCTAGGATTGCATATGAAAGATGTGGAAATTCTGGAAGTTATTTGGCATAGTATGGAGGAAGGGGTCAGAAAGCTCAGAGAAGTGGCAGTGTTAGAAGAGATTTATTGTTTGAGACTGGAAAAGCTACCATTTGACTGTTTTTCCTTGGAAGACTCAGATGATACTTGTCAATAACTAGGCAATAAGAAATGTAACGGTGAAGGGTGTACTGGCAACTTTTTTGAGAAGCTTGGCATTGGCTGGCCTCTACAGGCTATAATTGATGGTAGAAGATGCTGCCATGAAATTGGGCTCTTGATATTAGTTTAGATGATAGGATGCAGAAATGTTGAAGGTCAAGTTTTGGAACTTGTCAGAAACCCAAAGGACATAATTAATGGGTACCAAGGCATGAATCTGGGAAGAATGTTAAGATCATGATGTTCCAAGGGGTAAAACAGAAGGATAACTGATTAGGGTGTTATTTGACTCGTATAACCACTTGTATAAACACTGGGTTCCTCACCCAATTTCCAGATCTAAGGCAGTTCATATCTAGAGCCCACTGATGGAAGGGAAAGCCCATATCCCCTTGAGTAAGAATCCTCAAGTGTATATGATAAACATCCCCTTAATCCTTCCCCAAAGGGGGCAGTCATTTAACATCATTTACCAGGGTAACTATGCAGGGAGATAGGCATACTCAGATTTTTCAACCAAAGACAGTTTGATATAAAGTCTGAGCTGATACGGATCCTAACAGATCCAGAACACTGTGGTCTCTGGTTTTATAGAAGCCTAGTGATAAATGGAGTCCTTGCCAAACTCCATCTTAATGGGTTCAATGGGTCTGGCCCCACTCTGTTTATTTCTATAGTCCCTAAATGTATATAATTGGGGTAGGTATACTTAGAAGCTGATAGAATCCTTGGGCCTACACTGATAGCTCTTACTTCTTGCCCCAGATACTTCTCAGGTGCTGTAGACTTGGGTCAGAATTAATGACCTATGGGCCTCCCTTGACCAATGAGTTATGCAGACAAAAAGTCAGTAAGAATATAGGAGACTTGAGCATCTATTAACCAGCTTGGCCCAAGTTACATTTATAGAACACTCAATCTAATAAGAGCAGAATGCACATTCTTTTTTTTTTTTAATGCACATGAAACATTTACTAAGATTGATCATATTCTAGGCCATAAAACAAGTCTCAATACTTAAAGATCATTCAGATCATAAAGCATGTCCTCTGACCACAATAGTATTGAAAAAGAAATCAGTAACAAAGATATCTGGGAAATCTCCAACTACTTTATAGTTATATAACAGGTTTCTAAATAATCCATGGGTCAAAAAAAAAAATCAAAAGAGGAATCAAAGTGTTTTTAGTGGAATGAAAATGAAAATATAATATTTGTTGGATTCAGCTAAAATAATACATAGGGGAAATTTATAGCAGCAAATGCCTGTATCAGAAGAGAACAAAGATCTCAAATCACCTTAAAGAACTAGTGAAAGAAAAGCAAATGAAAACTAAAATAGGAAAAAGAAAATAATGAAGATAAGAACAGAAATAGAAATAGAAAATAGAAAAGCAATAGAGAAAATGAATAAAACTTTTTTTTGGAAGACCAGTAAAAGTGCTAAACCTCTAGCTAGACTGATCAGCAAAAGACAGAAAAAGATAGAACATACAAATCACCAATAATAGGAATGAGAGTGGTGACATAAATTCTATAGATATTAAAAGGAAAATTATGGAATGTTATAAAAAACCTTATGCCAATTAATTCAACAACTTAGGTGAAATGGATACATGCCTTGAAAGATAAAAACTAAGAGACACATTCAATAAAAGATAATCTGATTAGTCATATATCTGTTATATGCTACTTAGCTCATATATCAAAGAAATTGAGTCTGTAGTTTAAAAGCTTCCTACAAAGAGAAATTCCAGGCCCAGATGGCTGTACTATGAATTTTACCAAATATTTAAGGAAAGAAGATTACCAATTTTATACAGATTTTTCAGAAAATTGAAGTTGGGAGTTTTTTTTAATAACTCATTCTATGTGACCAGCATTACTATTACTCTGATTTGAAAACCAGAGAAAGACATTACAAGAAAAGAGAATTTCAGACCAATATTCACTTAAACACAGATGCCAACATTCTTAACAATTTCAGCAAATTGAATAAAAGGATAATACATCATTATTATGATAATCATGATCAAGTGGGTTTTAGACAAGGAATGCAAGGTTGGTTTAATATTTGAAAATCAATGTAATGCACATAATAAGCTAAAAAAGAACCATATAACCATCTCAATATATGCAGAAGTATTTGACAAAATTCAACAGGCATTCATGATAAAACTCTCAGCAAACTAAAAATAGAAGCTAATTTCTTCCATCTGACAAAGGATATCCTCTAAAAGCCCATAGGAACATCATACTTAATGCCAAAAGGCAAATACTTTCCTCCTAAGATTAGCAACATGGCAAGAATGACTGCTCTTATCACTTTTATTCAACATACTAGAGGTTTTAGCCATTGTAATAGGCAAGATAAAAGAAAGAAAAACATTCAGATTGGAAAGGAAAAAGTAAGTTTATTTGCATATGACATGACCATCTATGTAGATAATTCTATTAAATCTTAAAAAAACTACCACTAAAAATAACAAATGAGTTTAGCAATGATGCAGAAAATAAGATCAATATACAAAAATTATATACTAGCAACAAAATAACCAGAAATTGAAAGTAAGAAAATAATACTGTTTACAGTAACAAAAATAAGTCTTTAGGGATAAATTAGACAAAAGATGTACAAAACATTTACAATGAAAAATACAAAACTCTGCTCAGAGAAGCAAGATCTAAGTAAGTGGAGACATATACTGTGTTCATGCATCATAAGATTCAAGATTATTAAAATATGAATTCTCAAATTGATCTATAGATTCAATGTAATTCCAATAAAAATATCAGCAGACTGTGTAGACTGATAAATTAATTCTAAAATTCACACAGAACTGTAAAACTGAAACAACTGAAAAAGAACAAGATTGAGAGACTAACAGTATTTGTAAGTTTCAAGACTTAAAAAACTACAATAATCAAGATGGTGAGATTTTAATCTAAAGGAAGTGAATCAGTGTAACAGAAAAGAGCATCCAGCAATACACCTGTATATATAAGGTCAGTTGATTTTTGACAATGGTGTAAAGGCAATTCAATGGAGAAATGATAACATTTCAACAAATGGTGCTGGAAAACTTGGATATCCATATACAAAAAAACAAAACAAACTTATTCATACTTTGCATCTTATATAAAAATTAACTCAAAAAAGAATTATAGATCTAAATGTAAAGCTTAAACATGTAAATGTCTAGAAGAAAATACAGAAAACTTTTGTGACCTAGGTTTGACAAGAGATTTCTTAAGATACAGCACAAAAGCATGATCCATAGAAGACAAAACTGATACACTGGACTTCATCAAAATTAAGAGTGACTGCTCTTTGAAATACCCTTTTTAGAGAATGAAAAGACAAGCCACAAACTGGGAGAAAACATTTGCAAATCTTAAGTTGTATACACAGAATATAAAGAACTGCAAAACTCAATAAGAAGACAAGTTAAAATATGGGAAAACATTTGGAAACTTCACCTTAGAAGGAATATGGATGGAAAATAAACACTAAAAGATGCTCAACATTTTTATTCAATAAAGAAATACAAATTGAAACTACAAGAGGTATCATTATATATAAATATCTAAACTTAAAAACACTGACCATATAAAATGGTGAGGATATGCAGCAACTAGAACTCTTAAACACTGCTGGTGGGAATATGAAATAGTAAAACTACTTCATAAAACTGTTCAGCAGTTTCTTTAAAAAAAAACCACACAGCCATATGACCCAACCATTCTACTCCCAGGTATTAACCCAAGAGAAATAAAAACATATGCCATACAAAGATTTGCACATGATTGTTCATAGCAGCTTTTATTAGGATCAAGCCCAGACTTGTTTATCAAACAATCCAAATGTTTATTAAAAAGTAGGTAAGTTGTATAACCATGCAATGGAATAGTGCTCTCAGCATTAAAGAGCAAGAAACTGTTGATATATATAAAATGGATGAATCTCAATTATGTTGAGTGAAAGAGAGCAGACAAAATACATACTGTATTTCATTAACATCAAATTCTAGAAAATGCAAACTAATGTATGGTGACAGCATAGTCTGTCACTTGGAGGAGCCAAGTATGCAGAAGTATGAGGTAACTTATGGGGGTGAAGGAAATGATTATCTTAATCTGTAAAGATGACTTCAACAGTGTATATATATGTTCATTTTTACCAAATTATGCACGTTTAGGTTGTGCAGTTTACTGTATGTTGATTATACTTCAATCTCCAAAAAATGGGGAGAATTTTCAACTGTTGTGCAAGATTTGCCACATGTGTAACATCTGCATATAACCAGAGAGCTGAGATATATTATTGTTTTCTTCATGTGAAAAAAAAAGGCTGCAACATCAGAGAGATCTGATGCTAAGTTTGGGCTGAGAAATTCTTGCAAAGCTACTAATCTGAAAATCACAGTCATTTACCAAACTCAATTTCTCCTTTCCATCTTGTAAAAAGAAACTTGGGTTTCTTCTAATTTGGTTTAAATCAACATGAACAGATTAGGAAGTTCACGAAACCCACTACCAGGCGTCATTATTTGAAGCGTTGAAATGACCTGCCATTACTCCGCAGGTGCAGGGTATAAACCCCCTGAGTGCGCAGCCTCCGCGCTGTGCTTCCTGTGTGCGTGGCCCCTCGTGCGTCGCCCCGCCCATCGTGCCCCACAGACCTCGGCCACAGCGGCCAAACGAACGAGGCGGTGCTCCCAAACCGGACGATGGCGCAGAGCCGCGCGCGCAAGCGCAGGGTGGAGCTCAAGTGCTCGAGGCCCCCACGGTATGTTTCTGCACGTGCGCGGAGTGGGCAGAGGGACCCGTGGTGGCGGCGGCGGAATCCGGAGGCCCTGTCATGTGGGGGCCAGGGCACTTTTCTACCGTTTCTGTAGCAGAAAGTGTGAGGTCAGTAAGTCCTCTTGTAGTTGGCAGGTCAGATGGTGGCCTCGTCAGGGACCTGTTTTCACCCCTGGTTGCCATTAGGCCTCCAGGTATGGGGTGAGGCCAATTTCCTGGCCTGCCTTAGTGTTTGAGCGTCTGCCTAGTTGTGAGGGTGACAGGGATCCCAGCCGCTGAGTGCCCTGCCCAGAGGCGAAACCGGCTGGGGCCTGGGCGTTCTCGGTGAAAACGGTGTTGCAGTTTGTAATTCTGCCTTCCTGCAAATTCTGTGCCATTTTAATGTCCAAATCCCTCATAAAATAGTTGTCAAGGAGGGGCCTGGACTCGCTTATCCAAAACTCTCACCGTGAACTGTAGATTTGTAAGTGCCATTTAGTAATCCAGGTCTGTAGCAGGTGTGTTCAGTATTAGTTCCTTCATAATAGTCACGGACAAATCTTTTGACCCCGTTTAAAATAAGATTTTAAAACTATTATAGAAATAGCTTCTTAGACTGTGGTGGGATTTCCAAAATGAACATTTTCATTTTTACTAAAGCCAGTGTCTTTCAGTAAAATATAGCCCCCCCAAACGGTTCAGATTACAACTTGGTTTTACAACTTTTGCTCAATTAAATTCCCTTTGATCAGTCTTGGGAGAAGAATCCTTTGTTTTGAAGATGTTTTGATGCTACTTTATGTGAAAACAAATTTTAAGCGTTAGCAAAAATTAGAAGAATAAAGTTTAAAAAGTTTTTATGACCCTCTTCCCCCGTGACAACAGAGTTAACATTTCTCTTTCTGTAGTGGAGAGAGCATTTGGTACTTTGGTATAGTGATGCTCTTAGGTAACTTTTAAAGTTCTTAAAAAAATGTATTTTCAGTTTCACTTAAAGAACTAACATTTATGGATGTAAAATGCAATATTCTAATGTGTAAGGATAAAATTATAAACTACTAGACGTTTATTTTGAAATATTTTGTAGGTGGCGTAGTATAATATGTAATGAAATTACTTTTGCTAGTGGGCAAAATTTGATTCATTTTATAGTCTTGTCATTTTAAGACAGTCTAATTGCAGGCTGTCTTCTAAAGCAGAAACCATGGTACCTTTTAAAACTACCAGTCTGAAGCATTTGTTCTCTATATATTTGTAGCATTTCTTTTTGTTTAAATTGTGAAAATCCTGCTGTTGTTTTGGGAAGGCATTAATTTTGAAAGAATGTGCACATTGTTCTGAAGTATTTATGTAACTGATCAAAATGTGCTTCAACTATCTGCTTCGGTGTAAATTTGTACAAGTTTAGTTTAAGAGGTAATTTCAAATAAGGATTATCTATGATGAAATTGTAAAATACAGTACACTCAAAACAGAAGAATAATTGAAGAAAATATCTTTAAGATCTTAGAGTTTGGATTTTAATAATTTTATTTAGGTCAAAACATACTTGTGAGAATTTGAACGTCATATGGTTTCATCTTTCTTTATTCACTGTTAATGGACAGATTATTAGAACCTAATACAAGGTATTGAATTGTTTTAGTTTTTCAAGAAATGTCCAGATGGATGAAGATACACATTACAATAAAGGTACTGACACTAAAAAAAATTTTTTAATATAAGAGCTAGATATATTGATTAATTTCTAATTTCCTTGCATTGTGATTTGGTTTTAGTTGAAGATGTGGTTGGAAGTCATGTGGAAGATGCAGTAACATTTTGGGCCCAGGTAAATAGCAACTTGGTTGATTTCCTCTCCTACCCCTTCCTCCACTCACCCAGGTCCTCTCCAACAAGAACAAAAATAAAAACCTGGTAATGGATATATATCATCATTTTCAGTGCCTAATTTTTATCGACACTATTTAACACAAGGCATTATTAGAAGACAAATGACTTACAGCTGAGTTTAATACCTGAATTGTGAGTAGTATGCTTATAGTACACGGAGTTAAATAATAAAACAGCAAGATTGTAGTTGCAGTTTCAAAATTTCACACAATGTAACATCAACAATCTAAACTGCCTAATTACTGGAGATTCTGAGAAACTTGTATTTATGAAGTTTCAGTCCCATCTAGAGGCCTTTTATAAGCTTGTGTCTTGAAACATACTGAGTTTTTAAATCTGTCATTTTTTTTCTGGTGGCTTAATTCTCTTTTTTATTGAAACATAGTTGATATACAGTATTGGATTCAGATGTACAACACAGTGATTCAACAGTTATATACATTGCTTAATGCTCACCACAGTAAATATGTAGTTAACATCTGTCAACATAAAAATAAATTACAGTATTATTGTGTATATTCCCTGTGCTGTACATCCATCCCCGTGACTAAGTTACTTTAAAATTGGAAGTTTGTACCTCTTTATCCTCTTTACCTATTTTACCCATCTCCGTGCCCCCTCTCCTTCTAATGGCTTAATTTTGAATTTGAGATACATTATCTTTGTCATAAAATTGTAAGCACCAGTAGAATAGTCCCAATTTTCTATTGGCAGGTTTCAAGTCAGATAAGTTTACTGAGTTTTAAATAGAGAGCAAAGCACAAAGTGCTGCAATGGGGTGCATATGTCTTTTTCAAACTGGGTTCCTGCATTCTTAGGGTAAATTCCTAGGAGTGGAATTCCTGGGTCAAATGGTATTCCTATTTTTAGTTTTTTGAGGAATTTCCATACTGCTTTCCACAATGGTTGAACTAGTTTACATTCCCACCAGCAGTGTAGGAGGGTTCCCCTTTCTCTGCATCCTCGCCAGCATTTGTTGTTTCTATTCATTTCTATGTTGGCCATCCTAACTGGTGTGAGGTGATATCTTATTGTGGTTTTTATTTGCATTTCTCTGATGATTAGCGATGTGGAGCATCTTTTCATGTGCCTGTTGGCCATCGAATTTCTTCTTTGGAGAATTGTCTGTTCATATCCTCCGTCCATTTTTTAATAGGGTTATTTGCTTTTTGGGTGTTGAGGCATGTGCGTTCTTTATATATTTTTGATGTTAACACCTTGTCAGTTATGTCATTTACAAATATATTCTCCTATACTGTAGGATGCTTTTTTGTTCTGCTGATGGTGTCCTTTGTTGTACAGAAGCTTTTTAGCATGATGTAGTCCCATTTGTTCATTTTTGATTTTGTTTCCCTTGCCCGGGAAGATATGTTCATAAAGAAGTTGCTCATGTTTATGTCTAAGAGATTTTTGCCTATATTTTTTTCTAAGAGTTTTATGGTTTCATCACTTACATTCAGGTCTTTGATCCATTTTGGGTTTACTTTTATGTATGGGGTTAGATAATAATCCAGTTTCATTCTCTTGGATGTAGCTGTCCAGTTTTGCCAACACCAGCTGTTGAAGAGGCTGTCATTTCCCTATTGTATATCTATGGATCCTTCATCATATATTACTTGACCATATATTCTTAGGTTTATATCTGGGCTCTCTAGTCTGTTCCATTGGTCTGTGGGTCTGTTCTTGTGCAGTACTAAATTGTCTTGATTACTGTGGCTTTGTAGTAGAGCTTAAAGTCAGGGAGCATAATCCCCCCCTGCTTTATTCTTCCTTCTCAGGATTGCTTTGGCTATTCGGGGTCTTTTGTGGTTCCATATCAATTTTAGGACTATTTGCTGTAGTTTGTTGAAGAATGCTGTTGGTATTTTGCTAGGGATTGCATTGAATCTGTAGGGCATTTTTATAAAGAACTCATTTGAATTATGGAGAAATACTGACATAAGAATTTGATTTAATTTCTAATGTTCTAGAATCTTTTAAGTACTGTGGGAGGTAGAACTCCCAATTGTATAACACTGTCAAAGAATATTTTACTGACTTTTATGCTATTCTTCCTTCTAGAGTATCAGTAGAAATAAGGATATTATGAAGATCAGTGGTTCACTGTCTGAAGCTTGTCCCCATGCCAATTCAGTTTTTGGGAATCTTGATCCAAGGAAGGTGAGCCATATTCTTGGGTATAATTATTCCATGACTTGTGTTAACTTTACTATGTCTTTACATATTGTTTTTGGAATTTTTGATGTATTTCATAGGAAAAGGCAGATTCTCAGAATTTGTATAAACTATAGTCATAAACTTATTCTTTCAAAAATACATACAGACTATCTGCTTTGTACCAGGAACTGTGTTAAGCTTTGAATATACGTGGTGAGCAAAATGGGGAACCCTTGCCTTTGACACTGATTCACAAAAAATCTGTAAAAGATGTCTATATAGAATAATTTGACAATCTTTTTTTTCCTTTTTAATTGAAAGTATAACTTATATACACTAAAGTATGTATCTCTTAAATATACAGCTTGCTGAATTTTTACATATGTATGCATCTGTATGATCACCACCCAGATCAATATACTAGTAGTTCCATCATCCCAGAAAATTCCCTCAGGCCCCTTCTCCACCAATTCTTGGTCAGTAGTCTCCCTAACAGAGGTAATCATCATCAGACTTCCATCAGCATAGATTCATTTGTCTCTTCTTAAATCTTATAATATGTACTCTTTTGTATATGTCTGGCTTCTTTTGTTCAGTATACTTCCTGAGGTTCATCCATATTATTGTGTGTAGTGTATTGGTAGTTTGTTCTCAAGCTATGCAGTATTTCGTTGTATAAATATACCACAATTTATCTGTTTTTCTTTGTTGGGAATTTGGATTGTTTGCAGTTTTTGACTATTCTGAATTAAACTGCTATAAAATCCTTATACAGCTTTCTATTGGATGTATTGACTCATTTCTTTTTAGTTACCTAGGAGTAGAAATGCTAAGTTAGAGGATAGGCATATTTCATTTTAGTAGGTTCTGGCCAAACAGTTTGACAAAAGTACTGAACGAATTTTCATCCTTACCCACCAAATATGAAACTCCCAGTTCCTCCATGTCCTCACCAACCTTTTGCATTATCAGTCTTTTTAATTTTAGCTTGTCTGATAGTGTGGAGTGTTATTTTGTGATTTTAATTTTATTTTCCTAATGAGTGCTGAGCCTTAGGCATGTCTTCATAGTTTTATTAGCCATTTGGATATCCTCTTTTGTGAAGTGCTTATTCACATCTTTTCCCCGTGTTCAAGATTGTCTTGATTTTGTAGGAAGTTCTAAATATATTCTTTGTATAGTCTGGATATGAGTCCTTTGTCTTATATATATATTGCTAGTGTCTTCTCCTAATCTTTGGCTTCCCTACTCACTTTCTTAGTATTTGCTTTCTGTTTCCCATTTAAGACCACTTTACTTATCCTAAGGTCATGAATATATTCTATGTTTTGTTTTTCCCCTAGAAGCTTTTACCTTTTGCATTTAGGGCTGTGGTTTACCTCCAGTAAAATCTGGTTATGTGAAGTAGAGGTCAAATTTAATTTTTCTTTCATATGGACATCCGATTATGTCAGCACTATTTATTGAAATGACCATCTTTTCTTTATTGAATTTTATTGGAATCTTTGTTCCAATAAAACCAGGTGACTGTATACGTGTTAATCATCCTTTTTAAGGAAAAAATGCCTATAATCTTGGATGCATCAATTTCTCTGCCAAGAGTTTACCCTTTGTACATTTTTATAAGTACACAAATATGTTTTGCAGAGATTTCATTGCAGCATTAATTGTAATAGGCAAATTACGTGTCCTTTAACTCATTACATGATAACTAAATATCCTTTATTTAATATCTTTCAATATAATACTATAGTAGTAATAATAATAGTAGTAGTAATGGCATTTATTGAGTCTTACCCTGTGTGAGGCAGTATTCTAAGCAGTTTGCATGTATTAACTCATTTACTTCTCACAGAAACCCTGTGAGGCACATGTTAATGTTTTATATAGTTTTTTGAAATTGAGGCACAGTTAGGATAACTTTATGGTAACCACCAGCTAGTTAATAGTGGATCAAGTATTCAAACTCACAGAGATCACCTTCTTAACTGTTACCTTATATTGGAATAGGTAATGAATTATCTTAGATCCTATGTGGAATACTAATTAATCATTTTGGGGGCTGATAAGAGGGTAGTGTAAATGTAACATTTAAGGTGGCTCTTATGTAATTGTAGGTACCTCAGAACCTCTTTAAATTTTGTACCATGAGTACCTGTCTTGCCTCACCCGGCTCCAAGCCCTGGTTATTTAAAGGAGAGAAGTAGATCTCTCTATTTTGATATGAATTGAGGTACAAAATGGTGTATGTAAAATGAGCCCATTTGTATAAATACAAAAGCATAAACATATATCCTAGTGTAGAGTAAAATTAGTGTAATCATTAAATTATTTTCAGGAGGTGCAGGTTGAAGAACATTTGGAAAAAGTCTTATTTTTGACACCTGAAATACTTTGATTTTCTTTTAATAAAATGTCTTTATTAGTTTTATTTTAAAATACTTAAAACCCTAATGGCATATATAAAAATGTGTAAAAAGAAGAAATTTAGAAGAAAGGAAGAAATGTAGCTTGGAGCTGAGCATCCAAATGGATAAGGTAATGCAATTAGTAAAGTTTTTAGTTTTTAGTTTTAGCATCCTTGTTGTCTATGCCTTTTTAATAGTGTTATAAGTTAAGACATACCTACTTTTCCTCTGTTGAATGCAAAATAAATTATTTGCTTTGTGAAATATCTAGTTTCAATAATAGGTTTCTCATTTTTAATGATTACTCAGCCAGGAGTGGATGTACTTTGTAAATTTTCCATAGTGATTGAGTTGTTGGTTCTCTTTTTTTCATCATGTAGGCAAGTCATGGGTTATGAATAGTGGAATTGTGGAAGGAGACTGAGACCAGGCACAGAGTGAATATATAGTTCTGACTGTGTTTTAAAGACAGATCTTTTTGGGATAAACACATATATGAGGGTTGTTGTGATTATTCACACTGTCAGATCCAAGAACTTCAGATCCTCATTTTGACTGGGTACCATCTCTATTCCTGGATATAAGTAGTCCCACCCCCTACCTAGACTGAATTGCAGTGATACACCATTTCTGTCACTTGCCTTATATTGAATTGTTATTGTATTGGTATATTATTACAAAGTCTTTTTTTAAAATTAAAGTATCATTGATATACAATCTTATGATGGTTTCAAATATACAACACAGTGGTTCAAAATTCACCCATATTTTCAGGTCCTCACCCCCTCCAGTGTGGTCACTGTCCATCAATGTAATAAGATGTTATAGTCATTAACCATATTCTCCATGCTGTACTACTGTCCTCATGACCAACCTGTATTGTGATTGCAAATTATTGTGCTCCTAAATCCCCTTCTCCCACCCTACTCTCCCCAAACTCTTCCCTTTTGTAACCACTAGTTCGTTCTTGGTGTCTGTGTTCTGTTTTGCTTTATTACAAAGTCTTAAATGAAGGTAATGTGTGACCTTTTTCAGAGTTTGAAATTCAATAGGGCTTTTGATTATCAGCTATTTTTGCTGTTAAATCTTTTTGCTTACAAAAAATGAAGATGGTTGGGAGAGGGTACCATGCCACTGTGCTCTTTCTTGCCTTCCAGTTGTTGAATGTTACCTGAGGGAACCAGATTTAAGTGCTAATTGACCATACCTGTCCTTTGTAGTGTTTGCTTTGTTAGGTATCTATTTGTGTGTCTGAACTGATTTGTACTTTGTTGCTTTGGGGAGTTAAAGAATTTTACGTTTCACACTGTGTATTCCTTTTGCTTTAAAATCTGTGAATTTGTCCTAGTTCAGAGGGATACACTTAAAGTCAATTTCAAATTCATCACTTAAAGCAGTGTTCCTTAACCTCTTTCATTATGCTCTTCTAAGGTATTTTTCCCTAATGGTCTCCACTCCTCTGTTAAACTTTGGAGGGCTACAAACCATTGTAATACCTAAGATTCTGCCCCACCCCTGAAAGAGCAGTTTTCACTTTCTTGTTCCCCCCATTGAGAATGTATGATTTCAAGTGGTGATCAACCTGGGGTCATTTTTTATCCCCTACTCCCACCCCCAGGAGACATTTGGTAATGTCTGATGACATTTTTGGTTGTCACAGCTAAGAGGGAACGCTACTGGCATTGTATACGTAGAGCCATGGGGATGCTCCTAAGCATCCTACAGTGTACAGGACAGAGGATAGCAACCGCCGCCCTGAAAGAATTACCATTCTCAAATGTCAGTAGAGCTCAGATTGGGAAATTGACTTAAAGTATGTAAATTTTGTTGTTCTTTTATTAAATAATTAAAATATAACTTTAAAATAATTGAAGGCTCAGTATTAAGGATATGACCTCATTTAATTTTATCTACTTAATAGCACTAAAGTCCTTATGAAGTAAAAAGTGTAAAAATTTTTCATGACTGGCAGAATATATGGATCCCACATTGAGAATTAGACTTAGTGGCATGTACTTGGAATGTTTATGTTTTAAGAACAATTAATTGTACTGGTTATATTTTCAGACATTAAAACAGTATGATTTTAAGCCTTTGATGCTTGTGCCCTTTTTTTTTTTTTGAATTTTCTGTTTTTTATGTCTTTCCTTACCCTAGCCCCATTTTTTTGAAGAAGCCAAATAGCATAAGGGATTCTGCAGTTAGAATACCTGATTTTGAATACTGGTTCTACTGCTTATTAGCTCATGACTTAGGGCACATAATAGTGAAAACAAAGTACCTGCCTCATAGGGTGTTATGAGAATAAAATAGGTTATTACATATAAAGTGCTTATTGACATATAGTAAGTGCTTAATAAACATAAACCATTATTCTGATCTAATCATGCTTTGCCTCACTAAAATGCCAAATAATTTTTCTTTCTTTTTTTCTTTGTAGATTTATGGTGGATTATTTTCTGAAGATAAATGTTGGTACAGGTGCAAAGTACTGAAAATCATCAGTGATGAAAAGGCAGGAACAAGTGTTCAGTTTTTTTGCTCTAAGGAATATTTATTCTGGTTCCAAAATTTGATGATTATTTAGCCCTTCATTGGTTATTCATACTGGTAATAAGAATCTGGTTCAATTGAACTTATAAATTGATCAAAACATGTTTTTTTTTTTAGTAAGCACAAAAAAAAAATAAATGGCTTAAAAAAATCCGGGATAGATTCAGGAATATGTGTCTGAATTTAAATTATCATATAATTATCTTGGATTGTCCAAGAATAGATTACATAATTCGTGGATTATTTTTGGCAACTAGTTGGATTTTTGTACCTCAGTTCTTAAAAATTATGTTTGGTTTTTGCTGAGTAACTTAAAATTCATTCTATTAAGGTTGAGTAGGAAAAGCACATTTGATTGATTCTGAAGTTATGTTTCTTTTACTTAGTCGATGTGCATATTGTTAATGGTGAAGACTGACTTGCTGCTTTTTTCATGCCTTGCTTAAATGGGGTGAATTGATGATTGTTTAGTTTTCTTTGTGTTTAGCTTTTTGAGATGAGATTCTGATTAGTCCTTGGTGGCAGTTGCACATCACATTTGTGTAAAAGCGTCGCTGTAGGCTTTTTTAAAGTTTTTTTTTCTTTGCCTGCTTCCCTGGACTTAAAATGTTTTATAACATATATATGTTTTATATATATATATATGAAACATATAGATGTAGTAAAGGAGATGATGAGATGATACAGTTTGAGTAATGCTCCCAATAACTTCTTTACAAATTTATTGCTGTCACAGATAAAGGTTTATTTTAGTGAAATTGACTTTTCTAATAGAACTTTTCCCCACAATTTGACAACTGATGATATTTTGTGCTTGCTTTTGGTTTCACTTTAACTTTTTAAATTGAGGGGCAAGATAACTTTTTACTTTGTGATAAACTGTTTTTCTTTTTTTACTTTTTAAACATATGGAGCTGGAGGTGAGGGTGAATTTGAATTTGATTCATCTCCAAGGTCTAATATGTGGAGTGGGTTTAGTTTTTATCAAAGAAAGTTTGATAAGTTTGCTTTTCTTTTCAGAGGTTTCCATTTTGAATTTAAGAAAATATTGGAATTTTTAACATTCAATATAGAAGAGGGCTATCAGAATCAAAGATTTATATTTACTTAAATACCAATTGTTAAAAAAAAGCCAAAATGAGAAAGGTACTGTTGGAAATGGTACTATTTGGTAATAGTTAACTAGTACAAACTATAGAAATCACTGGAATCTCAGGGACTATGGGTTTTCTTTAGTTTGAGGATAATGCTGGGGCTTTCATTTCTGAATGCATTTTGTCAATTTGAAGTAAAATGCTGTTTTTCATTTACAGGTAATTAACAGAAAGCATCAAAATGGTGGTTTCTTTATATATATTTAATCTAACTTCCATTTATTATTTGTCTCATTTTTTTCCCCAGTGTTTGGTGAGATACATTGACTATGGAAATGCTGAAATTCTAAATCGGTCTGATATAGTTGAGATTCCTTTGGATCTGCAATTTTCTAGTGTTGCCAAAAAGTATAGACTTTGGGGATTACAGATTCCTTCTGGCCAAGAACTTACCCAGTTTGATCAGGCAAGTCACTGATTTTAATATTTTTGTTATTGGAAGTAGAACTGTGCTTGAAAAGTATAGTTGAATTCCACTTATTTTCTTTAACATAAAACCTTGTATAAATTAGTAAAAAACATGAATTTTAGAATAATTCAAAAGCAATTATATAATAATATATGTGTGATCATGTTTTCTAGGTAAACTGATTCTTGATCAGATAAGAGTGATATATATGTCTATGTAATAAATATAAATAGTTTCTTCTGATGTGAAAGTGTAAGAAGATAGTCTCTTATGTGATGGAGAAGATGAATATAATCTGTTATCTTTTGTTTTTGAGAAAGTATTTTTGAAATAAAAGTGATCTTTACGTACCTCTGGCCATAAATATCACAAATTTGAAATTAATTAGTGGAGCTGTAAATTATTCAGATTTTAACATCTTGGCAGAGGCTCATACTGTTTGATGTATTGGTGTTGTACTATCTAGGTTCTAGTTTGTATTCATTTCCATTAACCTAATTCTGGAAGACATCTGATTATTTCAGGGGTAGTCTTACAGGAATCCTATGTCCTTCTAAATCTTCTGTGCTTTTGAGAGTATCATTACATTGCAGAGTAATCAGAATTGTATGCTTATTTAGCAGCTCAAATGACTTATATGAAAAATGATTTAATCAATACTATAAAGAACAGTAAAATTTGGAAACCTCTATTTGCCTCTTTTTTTTGTTTTTAAATCTTACTGGTTTTTGAGTATAATTTTGTCTGCGTGATAGTTGCTTACAAGAGACATTTCTCATACTTAGAACTCAGACTTTCATGTAGGGTAAAGCATAGATACTATTGTAAAATTATGTCCTAAATTTTTGGTTTAAACTCTGAAGTTTATTACTTTTTTCTTTAATATAAATGTTTTGACCAAGGTATAGGCTTGTTTTAAACTTCTTGCATGCCTAGAACCCTAGAATCTTAAACTTACAGACCCTAGAATTCATCTGCTCTCACCTTATTATTTTACAAATAAATAAATTGGGTATAAATAAATAAATGACTTATTTGAAGTCATAAAACTAATTAAGTCTGAGGTGGGACTAGAATTTAAGTCTGTTGCTGTTCTCATAGAAAGGTGATGTAAAATTTATGTTCATTGAAATATGAATCAAAGGAGAATGGTAGTTTTTGAAAGTTAAATTTTGGAACTGAAGGAGTAAACTTCGCTTATTGAGAATGTTTTCTATGCTTCATAGACTCTTAAAAGGTGTTACTATTTGTATTTGCATTCCTGAGTTCAGTAGAAAGACTATTTCTTGGAGTTGAGCTAATAGCAAACTAAATGTTTTCTGGAAAAAATTATTATTGAATGTTTGCTTAGGAAGCCCATGTTTAGCCATTAATTCTCAGCTTAAATATAATTTCCTATATAAAGTCTTTGCTGATACCCATCATCCATTGTTCCCTTACATCTGTTTTAGTTACTAAACAGTGTAAGTAATGTACAGTTGTAGTTTCTCCCTCCCGACAAGATAGCTTGGTAGAGACAAGACTCTCTTAGTAGAGAAAAGTATTGTGTTCATTTTTCAATGTCTAATCTCCCTGTTCCTGCCTGTTAGGTGTTGTTAGATGAGCATCCAGTTTATCTAGCATTTGAAAGGATGAATTAATAATAAGGATTCAGTTAAAAAAAAAAGTCACTTCCAGAGGGTGTCCTAGGTACTGAAATACTTTAAGTACATTTTTTTCTTTTTCTTTTTTTAATTGAAGTATCGTTGATACACAATCTTATATTGGTTTCAGGTATATAACACAGTGGTTCAACAGTTACCCATATTATTAAATCCTCCCTTCAGTGCATTATCAAACCAATAATTCCACACCTATCCTATAGCACAGTTGAAATTGATACTCACAATGGTGGTTACAAATTGCTGAAGATTAAGTGAAGATTAAATTACGTGCTAAATGCCTTTTTTACTTTAAAAATTTTATATAGAATCAGGAAGTAGAACTAGAGATTGGAATTAGGGTTTAAAGGCCTTTTGCCTGTATTTTAGTATACCCAGACAACTTTAGGGAAAAGTAGAAAGCAGGTGATGCTTTGTTATTGTTTACGAAAGCTTAGCATTTTGGGAAACAGAATGATATAGCTTAGAAAAATGACACTATCTTTTTTTAATGATTGAAAGCAGTGTGTTCTAAACCAATGATCAGGTTAATTTAAAACGTTTGTTCTGAACTTTTTAAATCCCTAAATATGTTTAAGAAATACATAAATATATCTCTTTGCAGCACACAGGATTTAATGAGAAATGTAACATACTTTTCACTATAAAAATTAAATATTTGACATTTAAAAAAGAATATATAGAACATATATTTATGATAAAGTATAATATTAAAATTCCTATCTGCTCTGTCATTCTTTTCGTTAGAATTTAGGAGAACTCAGGTATTTTTTTTTAGGGTCTGTCCTTTTGGGTATGTATGATTCAGGGAGAATGGTTGAAAAATTTTGTATTGTGGTTGGTGATCATAAATAACTAAAAGGAATTTGACTTCAGAGAAAATTCTAAAAATCAGATTTCTGCATAAATAGTTCTAAGTGAGAAATAGTATGCCTTTGGAACATTCAGCTTAAAGTAATTGGAACTTTTAAAGAAAGTAGATTATTTACATTTAAATTTGTATGTTGCTCTCAATGACAGTGTCTCAAAATATTAAGAATTCCTCATATTCTACCAATAATTTTCAGACACTGTTACTTTTGTTAACACTGGTTAGATGTGTAAATTGTAATTCAATTTTAGATAAACTTTCAACATTAAGGGTTGAAACTGAGGGTTTTTGTATGAATGAGTTAACTAAAAACTATATTCTTATTGATCAAAAATCTTAATCTGATCTCTATCAGTGAAATATATTTTTTAATTTGTAAGCTTTGCCTGCCTGCTTGATCTCATTTGTTGGTGATGCTTTTTATATTGGTATCCTTGGTGAATTCAAGCCTCTCAAAAGGTATATACTTAAAAACTTTATGATTTGAAAAATTTATAAAACCTGTGTTTTTTTTTAACTTTTTAATTTTGATATCATTAATATACAATTACTTGAACAACATTATGGTTACTAGACTCCCCCCATTATCAAGTCCCCCCACATACCCCATTACAATCACTGTCCATCAGCATAGTAAGATACTATATAATCATTACTTGTCTTTGTATATACTGCCTTCCCATGTCCCCCCACCTACATTATGTGTGCTTATCATAATGCCCCATTTTCCCCCTTATCCCTCTCTTCCCACCCCACCTCCCCAGTCCCTTTCCCCTTCGTAACTGTTAGTCGATTCTTGGGTTCTGCGAGTCTGCTGCTGTTTAGTTCCTTTGGTTTTTCTTTGTTCTTATACTCCACAGATAAGTGAAATCATTTGATACTTGTCTTTCTCTGCCTGGCTTATTTCACTGAGCATAATACCCTCTAGCCCCATTCATGTTGTTGCAAATGGTAGGATTTGTTTTCTTCTTATGGCTGAATAATATTCCATTGTGTATATATACCACATCTTCTTTATCCATTCATCTACTGATGGACACTTAGGTTGTTTCCATTCTTGCCTATTGTAAATAGTGCTGTGATAAACATAGGAGTGCATATGTCTTTTTCAAACTGGGCTGCTGCATTCTTAGGGTAAATTCCTAGGAGTGGGTAGAATTCCTGGGTCAAATGGTATTTAAAACCTGTGTTTTTGTTAACTTAAAATACTTTGTCATGTGGATTAAAATTATTTTTTCTTTTTTTTTTTTTGGTTGGGGGGTAATAGGCAGTGATGGTTGGTGATCCTTCAGGACAAATAATTTGATCTTCTGCCCTTTTAGATGCATCTTTCTAGGTCTATGAGTTCTTAACCTGGGATTAAAATGTATACAGTGAAATAATTTTCTTTGTAATTCTATGTATTTTATGTATTTAAAAACATTTTCTGAGAAGGAGTCAAAAGGGTTCACCAGACTGATAAAGGAGGAGTCCATGGCACAAAAAAAGGTTAAGAACTTCTCCAACATAGGTCATATTTCTGCCCTCTGTATTACTAAGTAGTTGAACAAGAGAAAATAGTTATTCCCTACCTATAGGATTTAGTTTCTTGAACCTTGAAAAACATTTTTCTTTTTCTTTTTCTTCCTTTCCTCCTCTTCCATTCTTCACCCCACCCAACTTATGTTTTTAGTTTGATCTTTATGCTCTTGTTACCTGGATTATTATTGGTATGATTTCCTTTTTTTAGTTTGCTTTCTTTTCATAAGTGTATTGTTTTTCACATATATCTATTAGGAATATAGCTAAAAATAAAGCTCCACCCTGTAAGAGAGATATGGCCCATAAATTTAATTATACTGGGTCTCTATTCAAGGAAGATATTAACCATTAAATTTGAGAAGTTCCTATTTTTGTTTCACATTTGTACTTTATATATTCTGAGAAATGATTTATAGTACAGGGTGAAAATTAGGGAACTTAAGAGACATTTGGGAAGATAATAATAATTGAAATTTGATAATATCAAAGTAATTTTGGGAATTCAAATTTTCTGCACATGTAAGCAAGTTCTTATTAAAATTAAATTTCACGGTATCTTCCAAGTATTTGTGCTCAGTGCTATGAATGGATAATCAACAGTTAAAAGTTAGCAAGTACGTAGTTATTCATATGGCTTTTCATATGACAGTTGTGTAAGTGCTACTCCCTTAAACACAATTACATTTTAAAAGGGTTTTGAATTTAGGAATTTCTAATATCTCATAGTCCATAATTTCAGTTTGTTGATTTTTAAAAAATTTGTTGATGTGTGTATTCTGAGTTTCTTGAGTTTCTGTTTTTTGCTCTTGCCCTTGTCTTACTTTAAAACCAGAGTATCTGATTCTGCCCGTAAAACTATTTTTAAAGTTCTGTTGAGTTTGAGTACTTTTTTCTAGATAACAAAATTCATTTTTATTTGCTGTAGCTCCTTGGGATAACATTTCATTTAGTTGGGGCAAAAATGGTCAACACAATATGCCTGGTTAAAAAAATTATTCTAGAGTATTTTATTGGTACACATTTAACAATTTATAAACATGGCTGCCTATATAGGTATTAGCTCTGCTTCTGGAAAGGAAGATTTTAGTATGTAATTAGAATATATTCATACACATAAAGCAGTATATTTGCATATAGCCAACAAGATGGTAAGACCATTTCTGTAGAGATTTCAGATTGAAGAAATTGTTAGAAAAATTGGGTAGAAAGAAAGTAAGTGAAAAACATGTTGGTGTAGCTGGTTTATGTCTTTTTTTTCCCCTGTCTTTCTTAGGGCAGAACCTTTTTGGGGAGCTTAATTTTTGAAAAGGAAATAAAAATGAGAATTAAAGCAACCTATCAAGATGGAACAGTTATTGCTCAGGCTGAGTATGGCAGTGTGGATATAGGGGAAGAGGTGGCTAAGAAAGGATTTGCAGAAAAATGCAAACTCACTTCCATCACTAACACCTGTGAGGAAAAAAAATCAAATACTGGTCAGCTTGTTCTCAGGAACCTCAAAAACCCCATTCCTTTGTGGGGGCATAGATCAAACCAGTCAAACTTCAGTGGGCCAAAGGAGCACTTAAATGGGAGGCTGGCTCTTAACCTGAAGAATGAAAATGATGCAGGAAATCATGTGACATTTCCAAAGTAAGTCTGTGGTTTTTAATCTTACCTAATTTGTAACTTGTGGTAGAAGCCCTTGTCACAGTAGAAGTCAAGGCTTATGTTTTTGGAGTCCTTAACTATGTCAGTGATTTCAAGTAATGCTACTGATTATTTCTGTTTTTCTCAAACATGCATTCCTCTCTGCTGTAGCAGGAATATTTTCATTAAAAGCCATTTTGAAAGAAAAATATTCCTGAATTGTTTAAAATTCACATACCAAGTCTTCATGCCAACTCTTTTTTATTCAAGTATTCTTGATACACAATCTTATATTGGTTTCAAATATACAACACAGTGGTTTGTTACCCATATTATTAAATCCTCACCCCCACCAGTGAGATTGCTATCTGCCACATAGAAATATGTTAGAGCATCACTATTATGCCATCTCTTTTGAATACATTTATCAAAAATAAAAATTTACTCCTAAATCTGAGTTACCCAGGCAGAGTCAGAATTTCAAATAAACTTTGAGGTTTTTCTGTGGCCTTAATACTTAAAGGAGTTTCAGGGAATTGTCTTTCCTTTTTAACAAAAGTGAGGTTCTTTATTCTTCCTGTGAAAACTTACTGTGATGGAAATTCATTATTGCAAAAGGAGTTCACTTTTTAGATAATTTTGAATTATAAAGTTAAAGCAGAAAGGCAGATTTGATGTTTGTAAGTACCAAATCATTCATATACTTCTGTATCATGATCCAAGGCATGATGTCATGTCTTGGGTGATTAAGCTGTTGGGATCTTATTAGTGCTTTAGGAACTAAACTGTCATGTGGAATGGGAGTGATGAGGGAGGAGGAATTGGAACTGATATAGAAATGGTTTTTACTATATTTCCTGGGGTTGATAATACAAAGAGGAAGTTGAAATATATTTTCTTTGAGAGTTGGAGGCATTGTTTTGGAGTATGACTTCAGTTATAAATCTAGTTTGCATTAAAGTATTTTTAAGTATTGAACTAGGCAAAGGTTTTAGATTAGTTTCCAAAATCAACTTCAAGATATATTATGGTATAAAAAGCCCAAGATAACTTAATTTAGATTTTTGATCTCTACCAGCCTCATTCAGTTTGGTTTTTAAAATGAGTTAATTTGTTTTTAACAGGGAAAGTTTGGCTGTTGGTGACTTTAACTTAGGGTCTAATGTCAGCCTGGCAAAAATTAAGCAGGACCAGAAACTGATTGAAGAAAATGAAAAGCTTAAAACGGAGAAGGAGGTTCTCCTTGAAAATTATAAAGCATTAGAATCCAAAGTAGAACAGACTGCTCAGGAGCTGCAGGTATGGTATGTTCAATGGCTTAAGGTAAAGAATAACTAACTGGGAAATCTGTATATTTCAGCTGCTCTTAGTTGTTTAGTTTTCTGACACTTTTCCTTCACTTCCCTTGCTTTCCTTACTCTCTCATTCTCTCCTTCTTTCTTCATACTTGTTGATAGTTAATTTTTTGTCTTACACTCCAAACTATCTATCTTTGGCTTTTATTGGCTGTTTGAAAGATGAATAATTTCCTTTTACATTCTTTCTAAAACTTAACTACAGAAGTTTTGAAACATTCCAAAAGGAGATAGAATTGAATAATTAATCCTTATGTATCCGTCATCCAGTTTTTACAACTACTAAACACATGGGCAATCTTTTTTGAAAATCTGTTAACTCCTGAGTTGTTTTAAAAAGAATCCCATTCATAATATTTTGCTGTATGTTTTAGTATGTCTCTGTAGTAAAAAGCTCTCCAAAAAAGACAGAAGTATATAGTATTCATTAAAATTAGCAATAATTCCTTAAAATTCAGTCAGTGTTCAGATTTTCCATATTGTTCCATGAATGCCCTTCTCTGGTTGATTTCTTCAAACCAGGATCCCAATTAGGCCCATACATTGCAGTTTGGTTGATAAATGTTTTAATTGCTTAATCTGCATCCTTATATTGCTTATCAGGTTCCTTTATCTCCATGTATTTCCTTCCATGGTAGTTAGGTTTCAAAGTTTGCTCACATTCAGGGCACTATCTACCTTCCCCACCCTGCAATAGCACTGTATTACTTTAAAGTGTGTAGCTTTTTGACACCAGATGCATCATTCTAACCAGTTCACCAACATCAACTGAATGTCCTAAAATCAATTTTTTGACATTAAATACAAGGAATTAACTCAGACCCCACAAGTTAAGGACTCAGTCCCATTAGACTTCCCCCATTTCAGACACCAGCCACAAATCAGGTTCCCACGTTATCCACACTTCTGTCTGACTGACTATAAACTCAAGGTCCTTATAATTCTCCCCCTTCCCTGTTCAGTAATTCACTAAAACAACTCACAGAACTTAGAAAATGCTATTATTATTATTGCTGTTTTAGTATTAAAGATAAAACTCAGGAAAAGACAAATAAACAGAAGTGATGCCAGGGGAAGTTATGGGGGTGGAGGTGAGGTTAGGGGATCTCTTGGCCTACCACTCTCCCACCACAGGGATTTATTTGTTCACCAATCTGGAAGCTTCCTAAAACCTCATTCTGAGTTTTTTTTTTAGTCAAGGTTTAATTGCATTGACCTGATTGATTAAATCATTGATTATTGGTAACTGAATTCAATGTCCAGCTCTTAAATGCATGAGACATTCTCCAGTGTACCTTATAAATCTATAAATCTTGGTTTCTATGAACTAAAACTAATCCTTTGTCCATGGTCATCCTGCTAAGGGCACTTTAGAGATAATGTCTCTTACTCTTAGAAAATGTTGTGTTTTCTTTAGCATCTAGTTGACAAGGAGATTAGACTACTCACCTCTCTTTTATTCTCTTCTCTGGGGGTATGCCCCTGTGCCCTTCCATGGATAGAGTAAATGGATTACAGGCCATCTGCTTTACCTACTGAAGGAAGATACGAAAAATTTTCTTCAACCACAGAAAGTTCCTTGGGGCCTCTTTCCAGCCTATCCTCTCTTCCTCCTTGCCAGCGCAACCACTATTCTGATTTGTATCACCTGGTCCCATATTTCATATAGATAAAATCCTCTGATATATACTCTGTTGTGTCTGGCTTCATTAAAGTCTGTGAGATTTATCTATGTTGTGTATATCTGTTTGTTTGTTTTTATTGCTGAGTAGTATTCTACTGTATCAGTATACCAGTTTGTTTGCCAATTTTCCTGTTGATGGGCATTTGGCTCCTTTCCAGTTATTGACCATTAAGAGTAAAGCCACTTAATATCCTTATGAAAGTCTTTCTGTGGACATATGAATTCATATGTCTTGGATTATAGAGATTTTTTTCCATCTATGTTGAATCTACTGATAAACCCATCAAAAGCATTGTCCATTTCTGCTACAGTGTTTTTGATCTCTAGTATTTCTTTTTTGTTTCTTAGAATTTCCATGTCCTTGCTTATGTTGCCCATCTGTTTTTCATGTTGTCTACTTTATTTATTATAGCCCCTGGCCTATTAATCTTCAAGTTTAAATTGCGGGTCTGATAATTCCAGCACCCTTGCTGTACCTGAGTCTGATTCTGATGCTTGCTTTATCTCTTCTGTGTTTTTGACTTTATATGTCTTGTAATTTTTTTCTTGATAGATGGGCACGCTGTAGTGAGTTAAAAGTACTGCTATAAATAGGCCTTTAGTAATGCGGTTGATAAAGTTTGTGGGGAGAGAAGCATTTTACAGTGCAAGAAGACAGAGAAGTCTCTTAGTGAGCCTATGACCATAGACTGTGAACTTCACACATGCTTCTTATTCTCCCCAACCTCCTTAGGTAGGACAGGATGGCTAGAATGGGCTGGAGTTGGGTATTTCCCTTTCTCTAGGTTAGGTTCTGATAAGACCCAGCAGGTTAGTCTCAGTTTAAAGTTTCCTCTGAGGGAAGATGTTAAGAGAAAGAGTGAGTGCTGTGGCCTGTTTCACAATTGTTCTTTTCCCATCCCTCTGCTGGAAGCTTGAGATTTTTCTCTTATATTAACTGTGAGAACCTGGTAGAGATCCAGGAGGTAAAACAAGAAATGTGGGAGCATCTTGATGACTGGGTCCCCCTGGAGTTTTTAAGACAGAGTTGTTCACTCTGAACCTTCAGCAATTTGTCATTTACAGTTGAGGTGTCCCTACTTGAGACTGGTTCCCTGGGAGGTTGCTGCTTCAGAAAATTGTTATTCATCTTTTTGCCAGTCTCCCAGTTTTGGGGGCAGCAGTTAGCTCTCTTAAAATCTAAGAATTGTTTATTTTTCAGTTTGCTCAGGTTTTTACTTTTTAGAATGGATGTTTACTTGCTGTTAGCTTCTTACATGCTGGATGAGAAACTAAAAGCCCTTAATGTTTTCAGAGAACTAAGTTTTGGCTCTGTTGATTTTTTTCTTTATTTGTCCATTTTCTATTTTATTGATTTCTTTATGATTTCCTTTTTTCTACTTTAATTTGCTTTTCTAGTTCCTTTAGATGGAAATTCATATCCATTTTTAATCCCCTGTTTGTTTGTTTTTTTTAAAGTTTAAAATCTATTTATTACTTACAAACTTCAGTCCAAGGCCATCTCTTTCCTGCTCTGGTAGAAGCAAAACCTGCCCTTCCCCCTCACCTCTCAGGTACAGATAAGCCCTCAGTTGCCCAGGTAATCACCCATTGATATGGAGATGAACTTCTCTCCATCCCTGAGGAATGGTGCAAATGCACTGAAGTCATACTTCTCTCCACCCTTGAGCACTTGTTGATATGCAGATATACTAAAGCCAGGTGAGGTATTCTGGAAACATTACAATTTTACCCACAATGCTGAACTAACGTGGTTTATTGTACTGCAAGCAGAAATGCAAGTACTTTGAAATTAAAGTAAACCACATAGCTTCTTCCCACTGAGCCTGCCAGAGGTGAACTGTGAAGACAGGAACTCTTGAGGTGGTGTTCCCGTGGCCATGTCCTACAGCAGATGCTCAGGGAGGGGCTGCAGGCAGAGTGAGACAAGAGTGTCCTGCATGACATTTTACTGTAGCACCAAATCCCATCTTGCCTTTCAGTGTAACGTTGTGATGGTCAAAACACTACCAATGCAACTTCTACTGACAGAAAGTTCTAGAAATATTGGCAAAACTTAAATTCAAAAACAAACAAAAGAAGGAAGGAAGGGAGCAGAGCCGAGAGAAGAGGAAGAAAGGAAAGCTCCCTGAATTGAACATGACCAAACAAGGACTGGATTAAATGTCACATCTTCATAAACCCTTCATGTTAATTTTTTAAAGCCATTGTCTATGTTGGGATTATGAAAATTTTTTTCATAAATTGGCACAAAATAACACACATGTAAATCTACATCCAATCAAGCATTTGACAATTACAGTTAACCTTATGGTTTAGACCCTTGAGATCAAAGTACAATTTTACACACTTAAAAAAAGAAACAGCTGGCCCGGAATGGAGTCTTGCTCCAGCAAATCAAGACTTACTATCTAACCTAGTTGCAGGAGTGGAATTTTTTATTTTTTATTTTTTATTAAGGTGTGATTGATATACACTCTTATGAACGTTTCACATGAAAAAACAATGGTTACTACATTTACCCATATTATCAAGTCTGCACCCATACCCCAATGCAGTCACTGTCCATTAGTGTAGAAAGATGTCACAGATCCATTATGTGCCTTCTCTGTGCTACACTGTTCTCCCCGTGATCCCCCACACCATGTGTACTAAACATAATACCGCTCAATTCCCTTCTCCCTCCCTCCCCACCCGCCCTCCCACACCCCTCCCCTTTGGTAACCACTAGTTCATTCTTGGAGTCTCTGAGTCTGAAGCTATTATGTTCCTTCAGTTTTGCTTCATTTTTATACTCCACAAATGAGGGAAATAATTTGGCATTTGTCTTTCTCCGCCTGGCTTATTTCACTGAGCTTAATGTCCTCCAGCTCCATCCATGTTGTTGCAAATGGTAGGATGTGTTTCTTTCTTATGGCCAAATAGTATTCCACTGTGTATATGTACCACCTCTTCTTTACCCATTCATCTACTGATGGGCACTTAGGTTGCTTCCATATCTTGGCTGTTGTAAAAAGTGCTGTGATAAACATAAGGGTGCATATGTTTTTTTGAATCTGAGAACTTGTATTCTTTGGGTAAATTCCAAGGAGTGGTATTCCCAGGTCAAATGGTATTTCTATTTTTAGTTTTTTGAGGAACCTCCATATTGCTTTCCACAATGGTTGAACTAGCTTACATTCCCACTAACAGTGGAGGAGGGTTCCCGTTTCTCTGCATCCTCACCAGCATTTGTTATTCTTAGCCTTTTCGATGCTGGCCATCCTTACTGGTATAAGGTGATATCTCATTGTGGTTTTAATTTGCATTTCCCTGATGATTAGTGATGTGGAGCATCTTTTCATGTGTCTGTTAGCCATCTGAATATCTTCTTTGGAAAACTGTCTCTTCATATCCTCTGCCCATTTGTTAATTGGGTTATTTGCTTTTTGGGTGTTGAGGCATATAAGTTCTTCATATATTTTGGATGTTAACTGCTTGTCGGATATGTCATTTACAAATATATTCTCCCATACTGTAGGATGCCTTTTTGTTCTGTTGATGGTGTACTTTGCCATACAGAAACTTTTTAGTTTGATGTAGTCCTGTGAGTTCAATTTTGCTTTTGTTTCCCTTGCTCAAGGAGATGCGTTCAGGAAGAAGTTGCTCATGCTTATATTCACGAGATGTTTGCTTATATTGTCTTCGAAGAGTTTTATGGTTTCAAGACTTACATTCAAGTCTTTAATCTATTTCGAGTTTACTTTTGTGCATGGGGTTATACATTAATCCAGTTTCATTCTCTTGCATGTAGCTATCCAGTATTGCCAACACCAGCTGTTGAAGAGGCTGTCATTTCCCCATTGTATATCCATGGCTCCTTTATCGTATATTAATTGGCCATATATTCTTGGGTTAATATCTGGACTCTTTATTCTGTTTCAATGGTCTATGGGGGTCTGTTCTTGTGCCAGTACCAAATTGTCTTGATTACTGTGGCTTTGTAGTAGATAGAGCTTGAAGTTGGTAAGCAAGATCCCCCATGCTTTATTCTTCTTTCTCAGGATTGCTTTGGCTATTTGGGGTCTTTTGTGGTTCCATATGAATTTTAGAACTATTTGTTCCAGTTTGTTGAAGAATGCTATTGGTATTTTGATAAGGATTGCATTGAATCTATAGATTGCTTTAGGCAGGATGGCCATGTTAACAATATTAATTTTTCCTACCCCAGGAGCATGAGATGAATTTCTATTTATTAGTGTCCTCTTTAATTTCTCTTAAGAGTGTCTTGTAGTTTTCAGGGTATAGGTCTTTCCTTTCCTTGGTTAGGTTTATTCCTAGGTATTTTATTCTTTTTGATGCAATGTGAATGGAATTGTTTTCCTGATTTCTCTTTCTGCTAGTTCATTGTTAGTGTATAGGAATGCAACAGATTTCTGTGTATTAATTTTGTATCCTGCAACTTTGCTGAATTCAGATATCAGATTTAGTAGTTATGGAGTGGATTCTTTAGGGTTTTCCATGTATTATATCATGTCATCTGCAAAAAGGGATAGTTTAACTTCTTTCTTGCCAATCTGGATGTCTTTTATTTCTTTGTGTTGTCTGATTGCCATGGCTAGGACCTCCAGTACTATGTTGAATAGAAGTGGGGAAAGTGGGCTTCCTTGTCTTGTTCCCAATCTTACAGGAAAAGCTTTCAGCTTCTCACTGTTAAGTATGATGTTGGCTGTGAGTTTGTCATATCTGGCCTTTAGTATGTTGAGGTACTCGCCCTCTATACCCATTTGTTGAGAGTTTCTATCATGAATGGGTATTGAATTTTGTCAAATGGTCTTTCAGCATCTTTGGAGAAGATTGTGTGGTTTTTGTCCTTTTTGTTGATGTGGTGGATGATGTTGATGGATTTTTGAATGTTGTACCATCCTTGAATCCCTGGAATAAATACTACTTGATTATGATGGATGATCTTTTTGTTGTATTTTTGAATTCGATTTGCTAATATTTTGTTGAGTATTTTTGCATCTATGTTCATCAGGGATATTGGTCTGTAATTTTCTTTTTTTGTGGTTTCTTTGACTGGTTTTGTTATTAGAGTGATCCTGGCCTCAGAATGAGTTTGGAAGTATTCCCTCTTCTTATACTCTTAGGAAAACTTTAAGGAGGCTGGGTATTAGATCTTCACTAAATGTTAGTAAAATTCAGCGGTGAAGCCATCTGGTTCAGGGATTTTGTTCTTAGGTAGTTTTCTGATTACCAGTTCAATTTCGTTGCTGGTAAGTGGTCTTTTCAGATTTTCTGTTTCTTCCTTGGCCAGCCTTGGAAAGTTGAATTTTTCTTGAAAGTTGTGTATTTCTTCTAAGTTATCCAGTTTGTTAGCATATAATTTTTCATAGTATTCTCTAATAATTCTTTGTATTTCCTTGGTGTCCGTCGTGATTTTTCCTTTCTTATTTCTGATTCTGTTTATGTGTGTAGACTCTCTTTCTTTCTTGATATGTCTGGCTAGGGGTTTATCTGTTTTGTTTATTTTCTTGAAGAACCAGCTCTTGCTTTCACTGAGTCATTTTATTTTATTCTTGATTTTATTTATTTCTGCTTTAATCTTTATTATGTCCCTCCTTCTACTGACTTTGAGCTTCATTTGTTCTTATTTTTCTAGTTTCATTAATTGTGAGTTTAGACTGCTTATATGGGACAGTTCCTCTTTCCTAAAGTAGGCCTGTATTGCAATATACTTTCCTCTTAGCACAGCCTTGGCTGCATCCCACAGATTTTGCAGTGTTGAATTATTTTTGTCATTTGTCTCATATATTGCTTGATCTCTGTTTTTATTTGGTCATTGATCCATTGGTTATGTAAGAGCATGTTGTGAAGCCTCCATGTGTTTGTGGGATTTTTCATTTTCTTTGCATAATTTATTTCTAGTTTCATACCTTTGTGGTCTGAGAAACTGGTTGGTACAATTTCAATCTTTTTGAATTTACTGAGGCTCTTTTTGTGTCCTAGTATATGATCTATCCTTGAAAATGTTCCATGTGCACTTGAGAAGAATGTGTATTCTGTTGCTTTTGGGCGTAGAGTTCTGTAGATGTCTGTTAGTTCCATCTGTTCTAATGTGTTGTTCAGTGCCTCTGTGTCCTTACTGATTTTCTGTCTGTTGATCTGTCCTTCAGAGTGACTGGAGTGTTGAAGTGTCCTAGAATGAATGCATTGCACTCTATTTCCCCTTTTAATTCAGTTAGTATTTGTTTCACATATGTAGGTACTCCTGTGTTGGGTGCATAGATATTTATAATGGTTATATCTTCTTGTTGGATTGACCCCTTTATCATTATGTAATGTCCTTCTTTGTCTCTTGTGACTGTCTTTGTTTTGACGTCTATTTTGTCTGATGCAAGTACTGCAACTCCTGCTTTTTTTATTAGTTGGTTGCAGTATCTTTTACCATCCCTTCACGTTTAGTCTGTGTATGTCTTTGGTTTTAAGTGAGTCTCTTGTAGACAGCATATAGATTTGTCTTGTTTTTTATCCATTCGGTGACTTTATGTCTTTCGATTGGTGCATTCAGTCCATTCACATTTAAGGTGATTATTGATAGGTATGTACTTTTTGCCATTGGAGACTTTAGATTCATGGTTACCAAAGGTTCAAAGTTAACTTCCTTACTATGTAAGAGTCTAACCTAACTCACTTAGTATGCTATTACAAACACACTCTAAGGGTTCTTTTCTTTTTCTCTTTCTTTTTCTTCCTCCTTCATTCTTTATATATTAGGTATCATATTCTATACTCTTTGTCTATCCCTTGATTGACTTTGGGATAGTTAATTTAATTTTGCATTTGCTTAGTAATTAGCTGTTCTACTTTCTTTACTGTGGTTTTATTACCACTGGTGACAGCTATTAAACCTTAGGAACACTTCCATCTATAGCAGTCCCTCCAAAATAGACTGCAGAGATGGTTTGTGGGAGGTAAATTCTCTCAGTTTTTGCTTATCTGGAAATTGTTTAATCCCTCCTTCAAATTTAAATGATAATCTCGCCAGATAAAATAATCTTGGTTCCAGGCCCTTCTGCTTTTTGCATTAAATACATCATGCCACTCTCTTCTGGCCTGTAAGGTTTCTGCTGGGAAGTCTGATGTTAGCCTGCTGGGCTTTCCTTTGTCTGTGACTTTATTTCTGTCTCTGGCTGCTTTTAACAGTCTGTCCTTATGCTTGATCTTTGCCACCTAATTGTCTATCTACTTGTTAAATAGTCACTGAGAGGGAAGTATTGAAATCTCCACATGTTGTTGTGTTTTTTTGTCTGTATCTTCCTTTTGTTTTGTCAGATTTTACTTGTGTTTTGATCTGTTATTAGGTACATGCACATTTAGAATTATTGTGTCTTCCTGATGAATAGACTCACTTGTTTTTATGAAACATCTCTGTTTATTGTTGGAAGTGCTCCCTGTACTGAAATCCTCATTGCCTGGTATTAATATAGCCATATTTACATGTTATATCTTTTCTATCCTTTGATTTTCATCTGTCTTTTTATATTTGATAAGTGATTTCTATAAGGAGCCTGTAGTTGAGTCTAAGCTTTTTCATTCAGATTGATAATGTCATATCTTGTAATTGGAGTTCTTAGCTAATTTTCATTTAATATAATTACTGATATGGTTGGGTTTAAGTTTGCCATCTTTTCTATTTGTCTTAAAAACCTAACTCATTATTTGTCATCTGATTTCCAGTTTTGTTTACAAGTGGATTAATAAGTTCATGGCATTTGAGAAACAATCTAAGTTCACAGTTCTTTTAGACTTTAATGATTCTTTTCCTCATATATTCTTTTATAGTTCTCAACCACATGTAATACATTAGCAATTTGTATTAAAAGTTGCTTTTATGAAGTCTTTGCAATGTATTAAAATGACATTTTCAAAGATTCAACAACTTTTCATTTACCCACATTTATTTCTTAGATTTATATAATTTATTTCTTAGTATTTATCATAACAGTTACAGTGGGTATAAACAGATTAAAAACAAACATAACTGTTTTCTTCCTGGTCATTCTAGCTCAACAAATGGGAGCAGAAGGCATATGCATACTTGAATGTAGCCTGCTGTTAATAAGAATTCGGTGTATGGTGGTTCTCTCTTTTTATTTAACTGAAGAGAGAATGTGAGGATTGGAGAGCATGTTTAAATACTGTGTAAAAGTTCTTTTACCTATGTAATAATCTGATTTGTAGTATAATTGGAATAAAATGGTCAGGTCTTTAACCACATTTCTGCTGCATACATAATTTTGGATAATCATTAGTAGACATATATTTGACATACCACTCAGAATCAGGGAGTTTAGCTTGGATTAAGGAAATTATGTTTTTTGATTCTTTTGTAATGCAGAATGTTGTAAGTCTTCATCAGAAAACATTGTCATTGATGATCATTTGATTTCTATGGGGATTTTTTTTTTCCTGAGGCCTGCAGGCTTTTATTTCTCGACTGGTCTGCAGAGTGGTGGACAGGCCCTCTACAGGGATTTTTTATCTTTTTAGAAATGAAGTGTTAAGACATACACTATGTGAAAGTTTCTATTTGGCTTCTAATTAGGATGAAATACAAGAGTCTTTAATTTGGGTGAAGGCAGAAGGCTGAAATAGATTAGATTATCTTTCTCAGATCCCAGTTAGTAGGGGAATTACTGTTTATCCTGTGGCCTACCATTTTTTAACCTTTAACATTTAAATAACAGTAGAAATATAATTTCCTATTTGGGTCTCACTGCTTGTTGTTTGTTTCAGCAAGAGAAAGCAACTACCATGGACTTGACTAAACATTTAGAAAGTACTCTGAAGACTTGTGTAGGTACCAGAATGAAAAATCTGGCCGCTAAGGTTGAAATACTAAAAGAAACTAGGTAAGTAGAAGCATAGTTTTGAGAACAATAATTTAAAATTAATGCTAATTAGTTGGTGATGGTTTAAATTGCCCACTATTTTTGCTTTCAAACGTCGTCATTTAATTTTTATAATTTTAAAGAGAGCAAGTAAAAATAATTACTCCTGAGACAAATTTTATAGCATGTTTGTCAGTGTTTTGTTGATACTATGTGGAATTATAGTGTCCTAAAGTCTTCCACAAGAGTGAAATTAAAAAATGAACACAACTTGTTAAGTGGTAGTTTGATGAGAAACTACTATGTCTGGTTGTTTTGCTTGGGGTTATTTTCAGGCCTATACTGAAACTAAAGATTTCAGTAATCTAAATTATACCCTGTATGAAAAAAGAAATATGTGGTCTTCATGGTGTTAGAAGAAAAGAGAAGAAATTGGTTAATAAGTCTTGTGCAGAGTTTATTAAGCATTTCTTAGACTCTGTATATGAATTATGTAGGTATTTTTATCTTGATAGAGGGTGCTTTATTGTTGGCTAGGGATAATTTTCAGCCTTTTCTGAAATGTGGAAAAAATAGTTCTTAAAACAACTTAGTTCCCTTTTTATGCTACACACAGTATTTAAACAGTAATTCATTTTCTCATGTACTTTGAAATGCTAAGAAGATTGCCATGAGTTAACACTGCATGTTCTTTTGTCCAATGGAAATTTATGTTCTTCAGTATAACCCGGTCAATTGGCATCTAGTTTATAAGTGTCCAAATACTTTGAGTAATTTGGTCTCTCCAGAGGTTAATAAGCTTCTGATGCAGTACTGAAAGTCAAGTGTCTACACTGGCAAAGCTGTGAGGCAGAAATTAAAATATATTTAATCCATATTTGATGAAATGATGTGCTGTTAGAATGGGGCAGTCCAGTTGGAAGCCAGATAAAAGCATATGGACAGGCCTTGTTTGTTTTGCTAGTTGGTCTGCTTCTCTAATTGCTTTTTTATTTTTTAATTAATTAATTAATTATTTATTTTTTGGTATCATTAATATACACTTATATGAACAACATTGTGGTTACTAGATGCCCCCCATTAATGAGTACCCACCACATACTCCATTACAGTCACTGTCCATCAGCATAGTAAGATGCTATAGAATTACTACTTGTCTTTGTGTTGCACTGCCTTCTCCATGCCCCCCGCCTACATTATGTGTGCTAATCACAATGCCCCTTTTTCCCCTTATCCCTCCCTTCCTACCCATCCTCCCCAGTCCCTTTCCCTTTGGTAACTGTTAGTCCATTCTTGGGTTCTGTGAGTCTGCTGCTGTTTTGTTCCTACAGTTTTTGCTTTGTGTTTAGACTCCACAGATGAGTGAAATCATTTGATACTTGTCTTTCTCTGCCTGGCTAATTTCACTGAGCATAATACCCTCTAGCTCCATTCATGTGGTTGCAAATGGTAGGATTTGTTTTCTTCTTACGGCTGAATAATATTCCATTGTGTATATGTACCACATCTTCTTTATCCATTCATCTACTGATGGACACTTAGGTTGCTTCCATTTCTTGGCTTTTGTAACTAGTGCTGCAATAAACATAGGGGTGCATATGTCTCTTTGAGTCTGGGATCCTGTATTCTTTGGGCAAATTCCTAGGAGTGGAATTCCTGGGTCAAATGGTATTTCTGTTTTGAGTTTTTTGAGTAATCTCCATACTGCTTTCCACAATGGTTGAACTAATTTACATTCCCACTGGCAGCATAGGAGGATTCCCGTTTCTCCACATCCTCATCAGCATTTGTTGTTGTTTGTCTTTTGGATAGTGGTTATCCTAACTGGTGTTTTTAATTTGCATTTCTCTGATGATTAGCGATGTGGAGCATCTCTTCAAGTGCCTGCTAGCCATCTGAATTTCTTCATTGGAGAAGTTTCTGTTCATGTCCTCTGCCCATTTTTTAATTGGGTCATTTGTTTTTTGCTTATTGAGGTTTGTGAGGTCTTTATATATTTTGATGTCAATCCTTTATTGGATATGTCATTTTTTAATATATTCTTCCATACTATAGGATGCCTTTTTGTTCTACTGATGGTATCTTTGCTGTGCAGAAGCTTTTTAGTATGATGTAGTCCCACTTGTTCATTTTTGCTTTTGTTTCCCTTGCTTGGGGAGACATGTTCATGAAGAAGTTGCTCATGTTTATATTCAAGAGAGTTTTGCTTATATTTTCTTCTAAGAGTTTAATGGTTTTATGACTTACATTCAGGTTTGTGATCCATTTCGAGTTTACTTTTGTGTATGGAGTTAGACAGTAATCCAGTTTCATTCTCTTACATGTAGCTATCCAGTATTACCAACACCAGCTGTTGAAGAGGCTGTCATTTCCCCATTGTATATCCATGGCTCCTTTATTGTATATTAATTGGCCATATATTCTTGGGTTAATATCTGGACTCTTTATTCTGTTTCAATGGTCTATGGGGGTCTGTTCTTGTGCCAGTACCAAATTGTCTTGATTACTGTGGCTTTGTAGTAGATAGAGCTTGAAGTTGGTAAGCAAGATCCCCCATGCTTTATTCTTCTTTCTCAGGATTGCTTTGGCTATTTGGGGTCTTTTGTGGTTCCATATGAATTTTAGAACTATTTGTTCCAGTTCGTTGAAGAATGCTATTGGTATTTTGATAAGGATTGCATTGAATCTGTAGATTGCTTTAGGCAGGATGGCCATGTTAACAATATTAATTTTTCCTACCCCAGGAGTATGAGATGAATTTCTATTTATTAGTGTCCTCTTTAATTTCTCTTAAGAGTGTCTTGTAGTTTTCAGGGTATAGGTCTTTCCTTTCCTTGGTTAGGTTTATTCCTAGGTATTTTATTCTTTTTGATGCAATGTGAATGGAATTGTTTTCCTGATTTCTCTTTCTGCTAGTTCATTGTTAGTATATAGGAATGCAACAGATTTCTGTGTATTAATTTTGTATCTTGCAACTTTGCTGAATTCAGATATCAGATTTAGTAGTTATGGAATGGATTCTTTAGGGTTTTCCATTTACAATATCATGTCATCTGCAAACAGGGACAATTTGAATTCTTCTTTACCAATCTGGATGTCTTTTATTTCTTTGTGTTGTCTGATTGCCATGGCTAGGACCTCCAGCACTATGTTGACTAAAAGCAGGAAGAGTGGGCATCCTTGTCTTGTTCCTGATCTTAGAGGAAACCTTTCAGCTTCTCACTGTTATGTATGATGTTGGCTGTGGGTTTGTCATATCTGGCCTTTAGTATTTTGAGGTACTTGCCCTCTATGCCCATTTTGTTGAGAGTTTTTATCATGAATGGGTGTTGAATTTTGTCAAATGCTTTTTCAGCATCTATGAAAATGATTATGTGGTTTTTGTCCTTTTGTAGATGTGGTGGATGATGTTGATGGATTTCTGAGTGTTGTACCATCCTTGCATCCCTGGGATGAGTCCCACTTGGTCATGGTGTATGATCCTCTTGATATATTTTTGAATTTGGTTTGCTTAAATTTTGTTTAGTATTTTTGCATCTATGTTCACCAGGGATATTGGTCTATAGTTTTCTTTTTTGTGGTGTCTTTTCCTGGGGCTTTTTTTGGGGCCTAGTATGTGGTCAATTCTGGAAAAGGTTTCCCTCTTTTTGGTATTAGAGTGATGCTGGATTCACAGAATGAGTTTGGAAGTATTCCCTCCTCTTTTATTTTTTGTTAAACTTTAAGGAGAATGGGTATTTTGTGTGATAAAATTCAGTGGTGAATCTATCTCATCCAGGCATTTTGTTCTTGTGTAGCTTTTTGATTACCAATTCAATTTCATTGCTGGTAATTGGTCTCTGGATTTTCTGTTTTTTCCTGGGTCATTCTTGGAAGGTTGTATTTTTCTAGAATGTTGTCCATTTCTTCTAGGTTATCCAGTTTATTAACATATAGATTTTCATAGTATTCTCTAATAATTCTTTGTATTTCTGTGGTGTCTGATGTGATTTTTCCTTTCTCATTTCTGATTCTGTTCACGTGTGTAGATTCTCTTTTTTTCTTAGTAAGTCTGGCTCGGGGTTTATCTACTTTGTTTATTTTCTCAAAGAACCAGCTCTTGGTTTCATTAATTTTTTCTATTGTTTTATTCTTCTCAGCTTTATTTATTTCTTCTCAGATATTTATTATGTCCCTCCTCCTGCTGACTTTGGGCTTCATTCATTCTTCTTTTTCCAGTTTCAATAATTGTGTATTTAGAGTATTCATTTCAGATTTTCTTCCTTCTTAAATAGGCCTGGATTGCTATATATTTCCCTCTTAAAACTGCCTTCACTGCATCTCACAGAAGTTGGGGCATTGTGCTGTTGTTTTCATATATTGCTTGATCTCTGTATTAATTTGGTCATTGATCCATTGATTATTTAGGAGCGTGTTGTTAGGCCTCCATGTGTTTGTGAGCCTTATTGTTTTCTTTGTACAATTTATTTCTAGTTTTATACCCTTGTGATCTGAGAAGTTGGTTGGTACAATTTCAATTTTCTTGAATTTAATGAGGCTCTTTTTGTGGCCTAGTATGTGGTCTATTCTGGAAAATGTTCTGTGTGCACTTGAAAAGAACGTGTATCCTGCTGCTTTTCAGTGGAGAGTTCTGTAGATGTCTATTCGGTCCATCTTTTCTAATCTGTTGTTCAATGCCTCTGTCTCCTTAGTTATTTTCTGTCTGATCTGTCCTTTGGAATGAGTGCAATGAAGTCTCCTAGAATGAATGCATTACATTCTATTTTCCCTTTTAATTCAGTTAGTATTTTTTTCACATATGTAGGTGCTCCTGTGTTGGGTACATAGATATTTATAATGGTTATATCCTCTTGTTGAATTGACCCCTTTATCATTATCTAATGTCCTTCTTTGTCTCTTGTGACTTTCTTTGTTTTGAAGTCTATTTTGTCTGATACAAGTACTGCAACTCCTGCTTTTTTCTCCCTATTAGTTGCATGTAATATCTTCTTCTATCCCTTGACTTTTAGTCTGTGTATGTCTTTGTGTTTGAAGTGAGTCTCTTGTAGGCAGCATATAGTTCAGTCTTGTTTTTCTTATCCATTCAGTGACTCTATGTCTTTTGAGTGGTGCATTCAGACCATTTACATTTAGCGTGATTATTGATAGGTATGTACTTATTACCATAGCAGGCTTTAGATTTGTGGTTACCACAGGTTCAAGGTTAACTTCCTTACTGTCTAAGAGTCTAACTTAACTCACTTACTATGCTTTTACAAACACAATCTGAAGGTTCTTTTTTTCCCCCCTCCTTTTCTTCCTCCTCCATTCTTTATTTATTATGTACTATATTCTGTATGCTTTATTGGTCCCTTTTTATTACCTCTGGTGACAGTTATTTAACCTTAGGAACACTTCCATCTATAGCAGTCCCTCCAAAATGCACTGTAGAGATGGTTTGTGGGAGCTAAATTTTCTCGGGTTTTGCTTATCTGGAAATTGTTTAATCCCTCCTTCAAATTTAAATGATAATCTTGTCAGATAAAGTATTCATGGTTCAAGGCCCTTCTGTTTTATTGCATTAAATATATCATGCCACTCCCTTCTTGCATGTCGGGTTTCTGTTGAGAAGTCTGATGATAGTCTGATGGGTTTTCCTTTGTATGTGATCTTATTTCTCTCTTTTGCTGCTTTTAATAGTCTGTCCTTATCCTTGATCTTTGCCATTTTAATTATTATATGTCTTGGTATTGTCCTCCTTGGGTCCCTTGTGTTGGGAGATCTGTGTACGTCCATGGCCTGAGAGACTATCTCCTTCCCCCATTGGGGAAGTTTTCAGCAATTGCTTCCTCAAAGACACTTTCTATTTCTCTCTTCTTCTCTTCTCTATTTTGTGTATTGTCTCCTCCACCAAATCTAGTCTTCTTTTAATACCCTCCATTGTGTTCTTCAATGATTGGATCTCCATCGTAAATTTGTTCCTGAGTTCTTGAATGTTTTTCTGTACCTCCATGAGCATGTTAATGATTTTTATATTGAAATATCTTTCAGGAAGATTCATGAGGTCAGTTTCATTTCAGTCTTTCCCAGGTGTGTTCATAATTTTGCTTTGAACCAGGTTCCTTTGATGTTTTGTAATTTGTTTGTGGTGCCCTCTAGTGACTAGAAGCTGTACTCTGGAGGTGCTCCACCCCTGGAGAGATGTTGGGGGTCGCAGAGGAGTCTTGCTGGTGCTTGGGGGGAGGAAAGAGCTGTTTCCTGCTTCCCAGCTGCTATGCCTGTCTCCACTGCCTGAACCAGTGGGCGGAACACACAGGTGTAAGCCTCTGTGCTTATGTTTGTAGCTGCCATAGGTGGGGCTTCCCTCTAGCTGCCCTGATGCCAGGGCAGGAGTTGCGGGTTTGCGAGCCTGAGCCAGGTGCAGGCTAGCTGGGAGGAAGACACAGCAGGCTGCATATCATGGTGGTGGGCCTTGGACCTGCATAGCCAGCGAGGGGGATGGAGTGCCTGAAGGTCTTTTAAGCTCTCAACCTGCTGGGAAGAATGCATCTGGACAATTTTGTCTATTTGTCCTTTCTTTTGAGCCATAAGCTCTGTGCAATCCTTGCCTCTTTAGCCGCCCTCCTGCTTTTAGGAAGTCTCTCAGCCTGCCCACCCAGATCAGCCAGATATAAATCCCTGTTTTCCACAAGCAGCTGGAATCTCTGTCTCTCCAGGTATTCCACCTGTCTTAGCTTTCCAACCACACTAATCACCAGAGCACCATGCAATGTAAGTTCCTGCTCCCAGAGCAGATGTCCAGAGCTAGGTGTTCAGCAGTCCCAGGCCTCCACTCCCTCCCTGCTCTGTTTCTCTTCCTTCTGCCGGTGAGCTGTGGTGGGGGAAGGGCTTGGGACCCATCTGGTCATAGCTCTGGTATGTTACCCTGTTCCGTGAGATCTGCTCTTTTCTCCAGGTGTATGCAGTCTGGTGCCGCCTTCTTTCCTGTTGCTCTTTCAGGATTAGTTGTATTAATTATATTTTTGTATTAAATGTGGTTTTAGGAGGAGGTCTCTGTCTCACCTCTCACACCACCATCTTTAATCCAATCCCTCTAATTCCTTTTTTAAAAAACATTCTTTTTTAAACTTCATGAATACTAGCCTGTTTTTTAGTATACAAAGACTATGTTCCTGTGGTGTTGATAAACCAGGTTGGCTAAGTCTAAAGTTTTTATTTTTTAAAAGTTTAAAATTATTTTTTATTGAAGTGTATACAATAAAATTCATAAATCTTAGTATATAGCTCAATGAATTTTGACATGTGTATACAGTCATGTAACCATCACCCAAATCAAGATCTCAACCATTTTCATTAATTTCTTCTCCCTTTCATCTATTTTATCCATCATCCTTCCTCCTGCTTCCCCCCACTTTGACAATCACTAGTTTATTCTCTGTGTCTATGAGTTTATTTCTGTTTTGCTTGTTTGTTTTTTAGAATTAGCATATCAGTGAAATGATGGTATTTGTCTTTCTTTCCCCTACTTATTTCAGCTAAGTCTAAGGTTTTAAAGAAGTATTTACCAATCTAATGGTAGGCTAGAATTGAAAGTCCATTGATATCATTTAAAATTCTGCAGACTTGAAGCTTTACTTTCATTATATAAAGGTTTAAAGAAAATACTTAATTTTTTCTCATTTTTAATTAAAAATTTATCAAAGTTATTTGTGATTTTGTAAAGTTGTAAAAGTATCTCTTCAAAGCCAGTGTTGTAAGTAGTGACTTTAGACTTATTATTTTAGTGTAACTTTTGCTCACACCAATTTACAAATTTCTTGATCTTTTCTTTTTGCTATTTTTTAATATACAGATGTGTCAGCATCAATCTTCATTTTGGAAATGACCTTTCAGATGCTATACAAGTGTTGGATGAAGAGTGCTTTACAACCCCAGCTTCTTTGAATGAATTAGAGAGAATTTGGACAGAATACAATCTGGCTCAGGAAAAGATTCAAACTTGTCAGAATGTGGTGGGTCAAGAATTTTTTTCTTTTATGGTTTTTATCTGTTGAACATAAGAAAATGCTGTTTTGAGAAGGCAGAAGGACTGAGATATTGTAAGGATACTTTGCATGAAACCTTTAACACAGTATCTTCATATTAATAATTTTATTCCCTTTATTGCCTTGTAAAAAAAAGGTAGGATAGATACATAGAATTGTGGATAAAGGTTAACAAAATCTTTTCCCCTTTTGAATGAGAATTTGACCTTTGGTTAATTTCCTCTCTATGTTCCCTTGATAATTGATAAAATGATATTTTAGTCATGTTAGGCAACATTGTTTAGGTCAATAAAATTGCTGATTGGTTAATTTTAAATAAACTGGGAAGGATTATAAAATGTTGTTACCAAATACTTGGTAAGGACTCTTGCAACTGGGCATACCCCTGAGGGACCTGAAATCTATGCCTGTAAAATATTGTGAGGCATGAGCCTTTTAAATCAGGTTGGCTCCCACTAATGTGTTCTTGTCTTCTGGACTGCAATATTGGATTCCACCTTATTATTAAATGCTATCTAAGGTACCCATTGTTAAGAGGTAGTTATTCATGGGCTAGGTAGGGGTATGAAGAATGGAATATTTTATATGAATTCTTTTAAAGTACATTTATTTCGTCTTGCAGTTTTCTTTAGTTTTATTATATTGAGCTGAGCACAATTCCTTATTTTTCATTTAAAGGTATTTGGTACAGAAATCATAGCTTTCCATAGTATCTGTGAGCTCTGTACTTCTGTTTGGTGTTGTCCCATCTTAAGTATGTTGGTTTCTGTCTCTGGAAGATTGTTCCCTGAATGTCTTATTCCCTATTCATCCTTAAGTTGGTCAGTTGGCAGCATAACTAGCTTTGAATGAGAAAAATGAGTAGAATAACTAGGCTTTTGGAAATTCCAGGAATGTGTAATTTGGAGAAGGGATTATATTTGGGTTATTTTACATATTAGACTATAACTGGTCACTTCTGATTATGGAGGAAAAAAAGTGACAGAAGTAATAGTTTTTGAATCTGAATGAAACACAGGTAATGATATAGTTACTTCATAAACTTTTTCTTACAGTGATTTTAAAATGGGCATTTTTACTCCCATTTTATTAATGAGAAAGCTGAGGCCCACAGTATTTAAGGAAATTGCTCAAAATGTTAATATGGAATTCGAACCCAGGTGTGTCTGGCTGCAAAGTGTGTTCTCTTAACATTTAAACCATACTGCCAACACTAAAATACTTCATAATGCATTTTCATATAATAAGATGGAAAAGAACTGCTCTTCTATTTTTTGCTTTGTTTTTTGTGGTTTGAGCATAGGAAAGTGATTCAGGACAGAGGGAGAGAGTTTAATATAACTCTAGGATTAGGTATTCTAGTAGAACAAATTTCTTTTTTTAAAGCAGATACTTGTTTCTGCTACTGTTAGTGTTTCAGGACTTCCTTTAAGGCTTCATTGCTCTAAAGTTCATTTTAGAGACTGAAGAGTAGATTGGATAAATACAGAGTAATAATTTTCACTCATATAAAGTTGCCATTTTATTTCCCTTTATTTAATTTGGGTCTTAGTATTGTTGTTTGCTCAATTTGGGCCTTAGTATTGTTATTTTCATTTTTGTATTTTGCACAGCTCCTTAACTTGATTGCCATGTATATTTTTGGTGAAAAAATTTTGTTCTTTTGTCTTTATGGTTAAAATAGTCTGGTTGAGCTTACACAAGAAGAGTATCATAAAATTCAGGCTTTAAAGTGTATGTACTAGACACTGTTACAGGTAGCAGAGACACAAATTTGTTTATGATCCTCTCTTTCTGTCTTTCTTATGTATGGGATAGATGTATAAATAGTTTCAATATAGTTTGTTAACTACTATAACAGACAAAATGCAGAGGATTCTTGGATATCTCTCATACCTATTTACAAAATAATCTTTTGGGCAAGTGGGGGTTTTATCTTGGTGCAGATGAATGAACCTTAAAGATCAGTTGATGAAGGAATTGAGGGTAGGGTGGGAGTAGGAGGGAGGCAGTGTGTAGATAATAATAGGAACTTGTATAATTTTCTTAAGAAAAGCAAAAATTTTACTTTTGCAGAAATAATGGGAAAAATAAAGATTAGAGCAAGATTGTTGAACTTGAATGTCATTTCTAGTTACAGGAAAAAAGCTCTTTGTCAGTTTGTTGATCTAAAGAGCAAGGTGTTTTAAGGATTAGTATGTTTGGGGGATATAATGTTAAATTTTACAAGGTCAGTTTTTTTCACATAGGTCAATGTGTGAAAAAACACCTAATGAATTAACAATGGTTATTCTTTTTCCTTCCTCCAGAATGAAGGGACTATTTTGATTGCTAAAAGAAATGAGCTGCAACAAGAGCTGAAATTAGCAGTTGAAGTTTTTATTCTGGAAGTAGATGAGTTACCTCTTAATAAACGCTTGAAAACGTTGCAGGTTGGAATTTAAAAATTATTAAATATACATTAAAATATGTTTATCATTTGAGGTGAAATTAACATTTACCTTGAGACTTCAGATAGTACTGATGGTTGCAGAAGTTTTTCTTTGGTGAATTTTAATTTATTTTCAGTGGAATTAAAATTTTATATTAACACATTGAATTTGTTTATGTATATATGTATATCTATCCTACAAACAAGGTAAAATGGTCACACATGTTAGGCTTGCTAGAGCAGTATTCATGGTGAAAACCCATAGAGTTGGGAGCAGTAGAAGGCATCTGAGTCCCTGTTGCCCACTGCTTTCGAGGAGAAAATCTAGTAGGGCCACATGTCAGAGTTAGGAGATGGATCCTGGCACTTAAGTTATAGGGTGTTAAGATCCATGATCAGGGATTAGAGTACAACAGCTGTGTGATGTTGTGGAGCCTTGTCTTTTTAGCTCTGTCCTGCCATTTCAGCAGTGAGTTTAATTTGGAGTGAATTAGCAGGACAGTATAATCATTCTACTTAGGAACATATTTCTTTCTACTTACTCAGATCTTTTCTAAATGTCCTTTAGTGATGTTTAAAATTTTTCTCTGAAGGACTCATGCATTTTCTTCATTTAACTTTAAGATATTTGTAGTTTTGGTTGTTTTTGTGAATATTATCTTACTTTCCATTTCCTAACTATTTTTGTTGGTGTAGAGGAATGCTATTGCTTTTTCTATATTGATGTTTCTCTGGCAACTCTTTTTTAGTTCTCATTTGTCTGTTGATACCCTTTGAGCTTTCTGTGTGGTCATGTCATTTGAAAACAATATCCCTTTTCTACTTCTGTCTTGTATGTATCTGACTTTTTTTTATTAAGGTGTCATTGATACACACTCTTATGAAGGTTTCACGAGAAAAACAATGTGTTTACTACATTCAGTCTTATTATCGAGCACCCCCCCTCCCCGCCATACCCCATTGTAGTCACTGTCCATCAGTGTAGTAAGATGCCACAGAGTCCCTATTAGTCTTCTCTGAGCTACACTGTCTTCCCCGTGACCTCACACTGACTTTTTACTGCTTCGGTCGGTATTTTTAATACCAAATTGAAGAGTAGCTTGTTAGCTGGTGTCCTTGTCTTATTTTGCTAGAGAGTTGGAGAAAAAGATATTCAGGGACATTTGGGGTCTGTCTCTTTTTGTCCACCTAGATGAAAATGTAGTTTTGATGATACTTTGTATGGTTCAGAAGCCATCAGAGTCCTGGTTTGAAACATTTTCTTAAATGGAATTGCATCAATAGTGTTAAGTTCTTCCAGAATGGTAAAGTATGCTTTGCATGTAAAAAGGCAGTGGCATAGTAAGAATTTACCTGTCTACAGTGCAAATTCTACTTTATCCTGTAAGGTCTGTTTTTCTTCTCATTAGCTGTTAGGAAACACAGGTCTGCAACCAAGATCATTTCTAAAGTTCTTTTTAAAATTTATTCTTAACAAGAAAAATCTTTTTGCCATATCAGGTTTGTCTCCCTTTTTACTGTTCCCCTAGGTCACCAGAATCTTTAAATTAGGTCTTTAATCTTCCCTTTATTTTGGTGATTAAGTTTGATTCTTTTTATATTCTTCAAGTACTTAAGAGATACAACTTACACTTCAATGAGGAAGGCCAAAGAGATTAAAATTCATGATTTCTGATTTCCAGTATCTATTAAAACTTTTTTTGTGGTGATTTTTCAGGAATGTCCCTTACAAGTCAAAAAGGAAGTATATTGTAGATTTTCTTGGTATGCAGTTCCTGTTGTTTTAAGCTTTTATCTTAATGTATTTTTGCTTACTTTTTGGTCTTGTTTTGGACTGCATGGACTGAGTTATGCAGTTTATCAGTTTTGAGATATTTTTGTTGTATGTTCTACTTGGTATATTTTGTTATATATACTAGTTAAAATTGTTCAAAATATTTCAATGCTGTATTGTTGGATATTAATTATTCACAGTTGTTATGTATTTTAAACTGTTTTCTTTTTAACCACTGTGTATCTTTGTGTTCCGCCTTAAGTTGTTTGGGGATAAAATTTTGTTCCCTTTTAAAATTCTTATACTGCCTGTCTTTTTGGTTACTATTTGCTTTGTATCTCCCCCCCTTTTATTTTAAATCTCTCTCTTACATGACACACTAATGGATCATTTTTAAAAAGAATCTAACCTATAAATCTTATCTTTTTATGAGTAACTTTATTTATTTATGATCAGTACTTTCTTTTTTTTTTTCTTAAAAAAGTTGATATACATTCTTATGTTAGTTTCAAATATACAATACAGTGGCTTGACGGTTATCCATATTATTAAATCTTACCCCCATAAGTATAGCTAGTATCTGTCAACATAGGAAAATGTTACAGAATCATTGGCTGTATTCTCCATGCTGTACTACTATCCCCATGACTAACCTACATTATGACTGAGAATTTTTGTGCCCCTTAAACCCCCTCCCCATCCTCACCCACCCACCGTAAACTCTCCCTCCTGGTAACCACCAGTTCCTTTTCAGTGTCTGTGAGCCTACCGCTGTTTTGTTCAGTCTGTTTTGCTCTGTATTTATTATCCACAAATAAGTGAAATCATATTATCTGTGTTTGTCCTCCTGGCTTATTTCACTTAGAATAATGCCCTCAAGTACATTCAGTTGTTGAAAATCACAGGATTTCTTTTTGTTTTATGGCGGAATAATGTTCCATTGTATATATATATACCACATCTTTATCCATTCATCTGTTGATGGACACTTAGGTTGCTTCCATATCTTGGCTGTTGTAAGCAGTGCAGCAGTAAACATGGGGGTTCATGTATCTTTTTGGATCAGGGATTTTGTTTCTTTGGATAAATTCCTAGAAGTGGAATTACATGGTTGAATAGTATTTCTATTTTTCGTTTATTGAGGGACTGCATACTGTTTTCCACAGTGGCTGTATCAGTTTACATTCCCACCAACAGTGTAGGAGGGTCTCCTTTTCTCCACATCCTTGCCAAAACTTGTTATTTCTTGTCTTTTGGATGGCCATTCTGACTGGTGTGAGGTGATACTGTGGTTTTGATTTTCATTTACCTGATGATTATCCATGTGGAGCATCTTTTCATGGGCCTGTTGGCCATCTGTATTTCTTCTTTGAAAAATGTCTGTTTTTTTTCCCCAACATTTTTTAATTGGATAATTTGTTTTTTTTTTTTTGTGTGTGTGTGTGTGTTAAGGTGTATGATCTCTTTATATATTTGGGATGTTAACCCCTTATTGGATAAATCATTTACAAATATATTCTCCTATACTGTAGGTTATCTTTTTGTTCTGGTGATGGTCTCCTTTGATGTACAGAAGCTTTTTAGTTTGATGTAGTCCCATTTGTTCATTTTTTATTTTGTTTTCCTTGCCGGAGGAGATGTGTCCAGGAAAAAACTGCCCATATTTATGTTCAGCAGATTTTGCCTGTTTTCTTCTAAGAGTTTTATAGTTTCATGTCTTTTATTCATAGGTCTTTGATCCATTTTGAGTTTACTTATAATCAATACTTTTATATAACTTACTTCTGTAAATTTTTTTCCTCCTATTTTGCCCTCTACCCTTAATATCTTAAAATGGTCACTTGCCTTTGATATATCTTCCTCTCTGTTTATATCTCCTTCCCAAAAACAAACTAACCAACCAACCACAGTTGATATTTTAGATTTTAGTCATAGACTATTGTGGATATTGTAAATGATAGCTCAATTAAATAACAAACTTTGGAGTTATTTTCTAATTCTTATTTCAGAAGTTGGATATCTTTTTGTTTTTTTTCTATGTGTTGGAGTGTTTCTCTAGGAGTGCTTTCCAAGAGGTCCTTCGGTGGTATTAAATGACTTGAGATATTTAAACAATTCAAACATTTAAACAATCACTTACATTTAAAACAATTGCTTAGCTTGCTATAAAATATTGGGTCCAATAAAGGCCTTTATTTCTTTAGAAGTTTAACAGTAATAATTCATTTTTTTATAATTTCCATAGCCGTTGATATCAATCTTATTTTTGTCCTGTGATACTTTTTCTCCTGGAAGCTTAACATTTTCTCTTGACTTTATTACAAAATTACACTAAAGCATATATATTTAGATTTAATCTGAGTCAGTTCAGTCTGAGGTTTTTTTTATCTTTCTTTAACTGTAAGAAATATTTGATAATTATTTCTTAAAGATACTGTTCTCCACCCCTGCATATCCCATTTATTCCCACTTATTTTTCTCTCATTTTTGGACTTCTGTTAGATGGGTATTTCTATATATTTTAATTGTTCATCCATTGTTTTTTCTTTTTATCCCTTTCTGTGTCTTTTTGGAGGGATCCTTGACTTAGCTCACTGATTCTCTAGCTATATTCTTTCTGCCATTTAGCCAATCCATTTTGTTCTTTTATTTCAGAGATTATTTGTTTCATACCTAATAACTTCAGTTGGTTATTATTTATATCTGCTTGGTTTTGCTTTGTATTTGCAGTATTCTTTCTTTTTGTTGAGAATATTTGTTATGCTTATTTTGAGTTCTTACCAATATATGGGCCACTGATCTTGCTTCCTTTTTAATGTGGTGGCTAAGTTTATCTTTCTTTCAGAGTACCTGTATTATTCACATATTTCATCCTTCCTAACGTCCCCTCAAGATCTCATACTCTGTTGGAGAACTATAAGCTATCTTAGTTTTGTGCTGTTATGTAGCTTTGGGATAGTACAGTAGAGGTCCCTAAGGAGATGTGAAAGCTTGGACTATGACTTCAAAGACTTCAGGTGGGTTTAGGGAACAGGATTGGGTTGTTTCTTTGAGCTTCTAGGGTTGCAGTCTGGGTTCAGCTACTTTCTGTTGGCTTCTGTTCTGGATGATCTTACTCTTCAGTGTACCTCCCAGTCTCTGTACCTTGGCTACTGCTCTTTTCCAGTGGCTACCACCTTGGATGGAACTGTTACCAGGTATTCAGGGGAAAAGGGAAGAAAACAGAATGCCCGAGGGCTGGCCAACCCTTCTGTACTGGCTATCAATTCTTGCTTCATCTAAGTTCTATGATATACTGTATAAACCCATTGCCTCTTGCTTGGGCTGCCGCTTTCTGAGAGCTCTCTGTCTCTTCCAGTCCTTTAAAAAATGCTTTTAAGTGTGTGTGTGTGTGTTTATATAGTAAGTCTTTACTTAATTGGAATTATTTGTATATTTTGGTCTGTAGTTTATTTTTATTTAGCAAAAGTTATTGGAAACTTCCATGTCAGGATAAAACAGTAGTGATTCTTATATAAAGTCAGAGAAAAGAGGGTAATTTCTACTTAATTAAAAATCTAAGAATATAAAGCTATTTGTAATCTTAATTCACTTGATAAACTTTTGCTATTATAAACCAAATAAATCATTTTCTAGGTAGTTTTATGTTTTCATGACTGCCTATTTATTCTGTTTTATTTATAAAATTGTCAATGATAGGGATTCCACATACTGCTTTTCTGTCTCTTAGATTCTGATACAGAGCTTGAATTGTAATATGAAGTTAAAAAACTTTATTAAAACAGAAATAAATATTTGCAGGATTTGTCAGCCTCTTTAAAAGCAGTATATGGACAGGCCAAAGAAGGGACAAACTCTGAGGAAATACTTAAGAAATTTTATGACTGGAAGTGTGGTAAAAGAGAGGAGTTCACCAGTGTTAGAAGTGAAACAGACGTTTCTCTACAACATCTTGTAGCATGGTTCCAGAACACCTTAAAGGTAATAAGAGTTCTTGCCCAGTGGTATAGTATAAACCAAAGAATATTAAAAAAACTTTCAAATGTAATTTACTTCTTTTCTCAGAAGGTGGGGAGAAGGGGGAGAAGCAGATAGAGAGAGAAGGCTGGGATGGAGGAATAAGGCATTCACATATGTATATTCTCTATTTAGGACATATATGAAAACTGCAGTTAAAATGTAGGTGTAAGATAGCATTGTAATTTATTTCAAGTGTAATGTGTATTTTATAGCTACAGTGTTGAGATAAGAGTATGTATATATACATGTGCTTTAGAGGGTAGTAAGTAGGTTTTGTTCTTTTTTTTTGTTTTCTTTTTTAGCAAGATACAATGTGTGTTTTTTTTTAATTTGACCAGAGTATTTTATTTTCTTCACTAAATTACCCTATGTAAAATCTTAAATTATTACAACACTATATTTAACCATCAGTTGTTAGGCATATTCTTTTTTTTTTGACATAATGTGTTTTTTTTTTTTTTTTGACATAATGTGTTTTAACATTAGTTGGCTAACTAGTCATGCTTAAAATGTTATGCCAGTTGTTTGACAGTATTTAAGTCTTAAGTTTTAGGTATATTAAATATCTTAAAGAGATCTTAAATAAATGTGGAGTATTAGTTGATATTATATATTAGAAAAGATGTTTTATTGTAAAAACACCATGTAATTTTCCAAAAGGCTTGGGAGCATGTGGTCTTATGTAATGTACTCAGAATCCTAATTAAATTTTGGCCTAATTTTGTTAATGATTCTCTGTTCTTTTGACTGCTTAAAACTTCCTCAGCAAGGGCAAGGACTCTGATGGTGTCATTTACCCTATTTGTGTGAATGATTTCTAAATATGCATTTCTAGCTTTGTTTTGGGAAAAAATCTTTAATTTCTAGCTACTTCCAGAACTCTTCATTTTTGGTACTTATGGATATACTAACATCCAAGTTATTTCTTTGTTTTCTTTTGTTATTGACCATAACTATCTTTCTGTTTAGGTTAATATCAGTTACCCTTTTCTTTTCATTTCCCTAGCTATTTTCCAAATCCAGATCTCCATAATCACAAATCTGAATCTCTGAAATCATAGTGATTGCTTGTGACCTTTATGTTTCATTTTATAGTTTAGGCCCCTAATTTTATTCTATTTAATACCTTATTAAGTCTATTTCCTAGTAGAAAATACCTTGGTTGTCCTAATGAGATAGAAACTAGATAGTTTTAATCTCTAGACTCCTAAATACTACTAAGTCATCAGTAAGTACCAGGTATAAACATACCTCTTCTTTGTTCAAGAGTTGACATTGCCTGCCTGCTACCTGTTAGATTTAAACTTGCTACCTGAGCATTCAAGGCTTTTTATCATCATCTTTTAGTCAGGCTGCCTCTTTTACTATTTACCAAAAAGTCATGGTCATGTGCCTGTTTTCCCCCATACTTTTCATCTGTGTTTGTCCTCTCACCTCTCTTAACTACTAATTATGTTAAAAATCTGTGTTTACCTTTTTGTTGCATAAGTTTTATGAAGCTAGTCCTTTATCTTATGTATCCTTATTTCTGCCACATGACCCAATACATAGTCTAATGTTCCAGGTATAAGGGCACAATACTAATTGAAATAATTAATGAAATAGTTTATATTTTTATTTTTTCAAATGAGGCTTTTGACTTGTCTGTGGGAGAATCACTGACTTCTGAAGACACAATTGGTAATATTGATGAAATCCTTGAGAAGACTGAGTCAAATGTCTGCAAAGAGCTGGAGATATCTCTGGTTGTGAGTATTGATGTTCTTACTGCTTTCTTTGAATCAGTATGGTTTCTGTTGTTGGTTAGAAAGTAGTAAGATTGGTATTAAGTGGTCTTCTTATAGGCAGCCTGTTTGAAATAGTAACACTGTCAAATTCTAATCCAAACACAATGCAAAGTCTTATTCTTCCACAGGGTGGTATTTTCATTTTAATAGGGCATTTTACATTAAAAAAATAATGTTTAATTGTAGAAAGATTCCTCTTAATCTGAGTGTATCAGTTTTCTGTATCATTTGATTCTTGAGTCCATCATACCCAATGACTATAAGAAAAGACTCTTCAGAGTTTGTGAAAACTTGAAATAAAATCTGGGAGAGCCCTGTAAATGGATACACAAAATGGATTAGTAGCTCCCTTTCTCTGTTGTGTATATTCGCTATTGCTGTGTCAGGCTAAAAATTAGTGTAGCTCCTCAAAAGAGCATTTTATAGTTAATATAGTTAATATTGCTCACTGGGACTCTTTCCCAGTTTTCCTAGGATGCTTACCAATGTCTCAGTGGTTATGTTCTTCATTTTACTTGCTTCTTTTCACTTTTGGGATTTTATTCAGATTAGCATTAAAAAATACATATGCATTACTGTATTTCCCTATTGTCAAATAGTTCTTACCTGAATGGTTTCATCAGAGTTGATTTTAGAAGTGGTTGTTAATAGATGATTTCTAAAAATAAAGTGTTGAAGTTCTATATATTTTTAGTTCTTAAATTTAACAGATTAATATCACTTATTTCCCTTCACTCCAGACAGCTTTAGGAATAATAATGTAATGAAAATAAAATTTCCGTATGAACATCTTTGACATCTATCTCTCTTTCTAGAAAAATATTTGTGTTTAAGAAGTATTTTAAAATGGATACAGAAATTTGTTACAGCCATTATTTTTAATTTTACCCATTGTTATTGAAAATTTTAACTATTTTGGATACTCCTTTGTGTACATTTCCGTGTGTGATTTCATTCAGGAGCAAGGTGATGCAGACAAGGAGATCGTTTTAAATACATACAACCAAGTGCTACAAAAAATCCATTCAGAGGAAAAGCTTATTGCCATGGTACAATCCAAGTATAAGGACAGTATCGAGGTTAGAATATGCTTTATTTTATTGGTTTTATATATCTATACTTTGAGGTTTTAATACTTAATCTCAAGTAGTTTTAATGTTCAATATGTAGGTAAACTGTTTTTCATTACTAGAAAAACAGTATAGCTATCATTAGCCACTATATGATTAAGTTCACCCCACAGAGGAAATGGCAACTTCACTGATACAAATATATTGAGTTTTTTCATTGTCTTAAATCTTTTATTTCCTTATTTCCTTAAAAAAACATAACCTATATCATTATTCTTTCTGCTTATACAACTTTACAGTAGAATGTGCTATATAATGAAAGATAAGAAGAAATAAAAACATTGATTATAATCCCCTTAGCCTAAAAGACACTGACAGTTTCAGAGTATTTCCTTTTTGGATGGTGACACATGTATGCATATATATATCATGTGCATTGCATTATTTTCTAGGTTATTTTGAAAATGTTTTCTTCATTTAATGGCGTATTAATGAACATTTTCCCATATGATTAATAGTTACTCTATACTGTCATTTTGAGCTACTAAAACATCATCCCAGAATATATATACATTATTTAACCTTTCATGTTAGACATTAAGTTTACTTCCATTTTTTTTACTATAAGTAACACTGTACATAATCTTCATGCATAATTTTCTGTGGGTACATAATTTTGTATACATAATTTTCTCATATCAATCCCTAAAAATTGTTAATTACTAAGTCAGAAGGAATGAACATTTTAAAAAGTTGATACATATTGTCAAAGTACTTTTGGGAAAGGTAATTTCAATTTACAGTCAAAAATTCCAATTTACAACCTTTCTGCAAAGTGTGTCTCACTCTGTTTCAGCCTGAAATACTTCTTTTGCCTTTACTACCTTGATTGCTGAAACTGATATTCTTCTCAATAGAAATGTGGATAATTAAGAAATCAGTTGGTAGAATTGTGTATTGAAAAATGTAGAGTTTCTTATTTCAGTCTGAACTCAATAAATACTAGTTAAATCTTTTTTTGTATTAATGTTTTATCATGACTATTTTCCATGTTGTTTCATATTGTTTCTTCTTTTTTTTAAAATTTTGATATCATTAATGTACAATTACTTGAACAACATTATGGTTACTAGGCTTCCCCCATTATCAAGTCCCCCCCACATACCCCATTACAGTCACTTGTCCATCAGCATAGTAAGATGCTATAGAATCATTACTTGTCTTCTCTGTGCTATACTGCCTTCCCCATGACCCCCACCCTCCACATTATGTGTGCTAATCGTAGTGCCCCATTTACTCCCTAATCCCTCCATTCCAACCTACCCTCCCCAGTCCCTTTTCCCTTGGTAGCTGTTAGTCCATTCTTGGGTTCTGTGAGTGCTGCTGTTTTGCTCCTTCAGTTTTTTCTTTGTTCTTATACTCTACATATGAGTGAAATCATTTGATACTTGTCTTTCTCCACCTGGCTTATTTCACTGAGCATAATACCCTTTAGCTCCATCTGTGTTGTTGCAAATGGTAGGATTTGTTTTCTTCTTATGGCTGGATAATATTCCATTGTGTATATGTACCACATCTTCTTTATTCATTCATCTACAGATGGACACTTAGGTTGCTTCCATTTCTTGGCTATTGTAAATAGTGCTGTGATGAACATAGGGGTGCATACGTCTTTTTCAAACTGGGCTGCTGCATTCTTAGGGTAAATTCCTAGAAGTGGAATTCCTGGGTCAAATGATACTTCTATTTTGAGTTTATTGAGGAACCTCCATACTGCTTTCCACACTGGTTGAACTAGTTTGCATTCCCACCAGCAGTGTAGGAGAGTTCCCCTTTCTCCACATTCTTGCCAGCATTTGTTGTTGTTTGTCTTTTGGATGGAGGCAATCCTTACTGGTGTGAGGTGATATCTCATTGTGGTTTTAATTGGTTTTAATTTGCATTTCTCTGATGACTGGCAATGTGGAGCATCTTTTCATGTGTCTGTTGGCCATCTGAATTTCTTCTTTGGAGAATTGTCTGTTCAGCTCTACTGCCCATTTTTCAATTGGCTTGTTTGCTTTTTGTTTGTTGAAATGAGTGAGCTCTTTGTATAATTTAGATGTCAATACCTTATCAGATGTCATTTATGAATATATTCTCTCATACTGTTGGATGTCTTCTTGTTCTACTGATGGTATCCTTTGCTGTACAGAAGCTTTTTAGTTTGATATAGTCCCACCTGTACATTTTTGCCTTTGTTTCCCTTGCCTGGGAGATACGTTCATGAAGAAGTTGCTCATGTTTATGTCCAAGAGATTTTTGCCTATGTTTTTTCTTAAGAGTTTTATGGTTTCATGACTTATATTCAGGTGTTTGATCAATTTTGAGTTTACTTTTTTGTATGGGGTTAGACAATAATCCAGTTTCATTCTCTTACATGTAGCTGTCCAGTTTTGTCAACACCAGCTGTTGAAGAGGCTGTCATTTCCCCATTGTATATCCATGGCTCCTTTATCGTATATTAATTGACCATATATGCCTGAGTTTATATCTGGACTCTCTATTCTGTTCCACTGGTCTATAGGTCTATTCTTGTGCCAGTACCAAATTGTCTTGATTACTTTGACTTTGTAGTAGAGCTTGAAGTCAGGGAGCGTAATTCCACCTGCTTTATTCTTCCTTCTCAGGATTGCTTTGGCTATTTGGGGTCTTTTGTCATTCCATATGAATTTTAGAACTATTTGCTCTAGTTCATTGAAGAATGCTGTAGGTATTTTGGTAGGGATTGCATTTAATGTGTAGATTGCTTTAGGCAGCATGGCCATTTTGACAATATTAATTCTTCCTAGCCAAGAGCATGAGATGAATTTCCATTTATTAGCATCCTCTTTAATTTCTCTTAAGAGTGTCCCATAGTTTTCAGGGTATAGGTCTTTCACTTCCTTGGTTAGGTTTATTCCTAAGAATTTTATTCTTTTTGATGCAATTGTGAATGGAATTTTTCCCCTGATTTCTCTTTCTGCTAGTTCATCATTAGTGTATAGAAATGCAACAGATTTCTGTGTATTAATTTTGTATCCTGCAACTTTGCTGAATTCATTTATCAGATATATTAATTTTGGAGTGGATTCTTTAGGGTTTTTTATGTATAATATCATGTCATCTGCAAACAGTGACAGTTTGATTTCTTCCTTGCCAGTCTGGATGCCTTTTATTTCTTTCTGTTGTCTGATTGCTGTGGCTAGGACCTCCAGAACTATGTTGAATAAAAGCAGGAAGAGTGGGCATCCTTGTCTTGTTCCTGATGTTAAAGGAATGGCTTTCAGCTTCTCACTGTTAAGTGTAATGTTGGCTGTGTGTTTGTCATATATGGCCTTTATTATGTTGAGGTACTTGCCCTCTATACCCATTTTGTTGAGAGTTTTTATCATGAGTGGATGTTGAATTTTGTTGAATGCTTTTTCAGCATCGTTTGAGATGATCATGTGGTTTTTATCCTTCTTTTTGTTGATGTAGTGTATGACGTTGATGGATTTTTGAATGTTGTACCATCCTTGCATCCCTGGGATGAATCCCACTTTATCATGACTGATGATCTTTTTGAAGTAATTTTGAATTCAGTTTGCTAATATTTTGTAGAGTATTTTTGCATCTATATTCATCAGGGGTATTGGTCTGTTTTATTTTTTTGTGGTGTCTTTCCTGGTTTTGGTATTGGAGTGATGTTGGCCTTGTAGGATGAGTTTGGGAGTATTCCCTCCTCTTCTACTTTTTGGAAAACTCTAAGGAGGATGGGTATTAGGTCTTCACTAAATGTTTGATGGAATTAAGCAGTGAAACATTCTGGTCCAGGTGTTTTGTTATTAGTTGTTTTTGATTACCAATTCAATTTCTTTGCTGGTAATTGGTCTATTCAGATTTTCTTTTCTTTCTGGGTCAGCCTTGGAAAGTTGTCCATTTTTTCTAGGTTATCAGTTTGTTACCATATAATTTTTCATAGTATTCTCTCATAATTCTTTGTATTTCTATGGTGTCTGTAGTGATTTTTCCTTTCTCATTTCTGATTCTGTTTATGTGTGTAGACTCTTTTTTTCTTATTAAGTCTGGCTAGGAGTTTATCTATTTTGTTTATTTTCTCTAAGAACCAGCTTCTGCTCTCATTAATTGTTTCTATTATTTTATTCTTCTCAATTTTATTTAATTCTGCTTTAATCTTTATTATGTTCCTCCTTCTACTGACTTTGTGCCTCACTTGTTCTTCCTTTTCTAGTTTCATTAATTGTGAGTTTAGACTGCTCATTTTGGATTGTTCTTCTTTCCTGAGGTAACCCTGTATTGCAATATATTTCCCTCTTAGCAGAGCTGTTGCTGTGTCCCACAGATTTTGTGTTGTTGAATCATTGTTGTCATTTGTCTCCATATATTGCTTGATCTCTGTTTTTATTTGGTCATTGATCCATTGATTATTTAGGAGCATGTTATTAAGCCTTCATGTGTTTGTGGGCTTTTTTGTTTTCTTTGTGTAGTTTATTTCTAGTTTCATACCTTTGTGATCTGAGAAGCTGGTTGGTACAATTTCAATCTTTTTGAATTTACTGTGGTTCTTTTTTTGTAGCCTAGTATATGATCTATTCTTGAAAATGTTCCATGTGCACTTTATCCTTTTGCTTTTGGATGGAGTGTTCTGTAGATGTCCGTTAGGTCCATCTGTTCTAATACGTTGTTCAGTGTCTCTGTCTCTTTACTTATTTTCTGTCTGGTTGATCTGTCCTTTGGAGTGAGTGCTGTGTTGAAGTCTCCTAAAGTGAATGCATTGCATTCTATTTCCCGTTTTAATTCTGTTAGTATTTTTTTCACATATGTAGGTGATCCTGTGTTGGGTGTGTAGATATTTATAACAGTTACATCCTCTTGTTGGACTGACCTCTTTATCATCATGTAATGTCCTTCTTTGTCTCTTGTTACTTTCTTTGTTTTGAAGTCGATTTGTCTGATACAAGTACTGTAACTCCTGCTTTTTTCTCCCTGTTAGTTGCATGAAATATCTTTTTTCATCCCTTTACTTTCAGTCTGTGTATGTCTTTGGGTTTGGAGTCTCTTGTAAGCAGCATATAGACGGTCTTGTTTTTTAATCCATTCAGTGACTCTATGTCTTTTGATTGGTGCATTCAGACCATTTACATTTAGGGTGATTATCGGTAGGTATGTACTTATTGCCATTGCAGGCTTTAGATTTGTGGTTACCAAAGGTTCAAGGGTAATTCCCTTACTATCTAACAGTCTAATTTAACTCACTTTGTGTGCTATTACAAACACAACCTAAAGGTTGTCTTTTTTTTTCCTCCTTTTTCTTCCTCCTCCATTCTTTGTATGTTATGAATCATATTCTGTACTCTTTGTCTATCCCTTGGGTGCCATCTGTTTAGCTTTAGGAACACTTCCATCTATAGGAGTCCCTCCAAAATGCACTGTAGCAGTGGTTTGTGGGAGGTAAATTCTCTCAACGTTTTCTAAAATTTTTAAATCCCTCCTTCAAATTTAAATGATAACCTTGCCATGTATAGTATTCTTGGTTCATGGCCCTTCTGCTTCATTGCATTAAAATGTGTATCTTGCCATTCCCTTCTGGCCTGTAAGGTTTCTGTTGAGAAGTATGATGGTAGCCTGATGGGTTTTCCTTTGTATGTGATCTTTTTTCTCTCACTCTATCTGCTTTTAAAAGTCTGTCTTTATCCTTGATCTTTCCTATTTTAATTGTTATATGTCTTGATGTTGGCATACTTGGGTCTCTTGTGTTGGGAGATCTGTGCACCTCCATGGCCTGAGCTCAGCTTGGTGAAGTTTTCAGTAATTACATCCTCAATGGCACTTTCTGTCCCTTTCTCTCTTCTTCTGGTACCCCTGTAATACGAATATTGGTCCATTTGGATTGATCACACAGTTTTCTCAATATTCTTTCATTCTTTGAGATTCTTTTTTCTCTTTGTGCCTCAGCTTCTTTGTATTCCTCTTCTCTAATTTCTGTTCCACTTACCATCTCTTCTACTACATCTAATCTGCTTTTAAATCCCTCCATTGTATGTTTCATTTCAAATATGGAATTTCTTAATGATTGAATCTCTGACTTAAATTCATTCCTGAGTTCTTGAAAATTTTTATGTACCTCCATAATCATGTTTATGGTTTTTATTATGAACTCTCTTTCAGGCAGATTGGTGAGTTCAGTTTCATTAGGCCCTTTTTCTGAGGTTTGTGAGATTTTGGTCTGAACCATGTTGTTTTGACATTTCATATTTCTCTGTGGTGCCCACTAGTGCCCAGAAGCTCCAGTCTCTGGAGCTGTTCAGCCCTTAGAGTGAGGCTGGGGATCATAGGGGAGTGGAGCTGGTGCCTGGGGTTAGGAAAGATCTGTTTCCTATTTCCTGTCTGCAGTGCCTGTCTCCAGTGTCAGAGCCAGTGGACCAAGCACACAGGTGTAAGCCTGTGTGTTTTGCATCTCTAGCTGTTGTAGGCAGGGCCTCCCTCTGGCTGGCCTGATGCCAGCACAGTGACTGGAGTTTTGTGAACCGGTGTTGGCAGGCTAGGAGGAAGGCGCAGCAGGCTGTGTGTCACAGTGGGGGGCCTTGGAGCTGAGTAGGCAGCCAGGGCGATGGGGCACCCGAAGCTCCTCAAAGTTGCCAACCAGCTGGGCAGAGCGCACCCAAACAACCTTGTCCAGTTCTCCCCTCCCCCACACAGCAAGCTCCATGCAAACCCCGCTCCTTCAGCAGCACTCTTGCTGCTAGGAAGCCTCTCAGACTGTCTGTCTTTCCTCTGACACAGAGCGGCTGGTGTGGATCCCCTCCTCCACAAATGGCCGGAATCTGTCTCTCAAGCACTCCACCTGTCTGAGCTCCCCAATGTCCAGAGCACCACACAGTGTAGGTTTCTGCTCCCAAAGCAGACCTCCAGGGCTGGGTGTTCAGCAGTCCCAAGATTCCACCTCCTCCCCTACTCCATTTCTCTTCCTCCCACTGGTGAGCTGAGGTGTGGGAAGGGCTTGGGTCCTGCCTGAGTAAGGCTTTCGTACATTACCCTGTTCTGTGAGGTCTGCTCTGTTCGCGAGGTCTGCATGCAGTCTGGTTCAGCCTTCTTTCTTGTTGTTTTAGGGTTAGTTGTATCAGTTAACTACATTTTCATACTATCTGTAGTTTTAGGAGGAATTCTCCATCTCACCTCTCATGCTGCTGTCTTGAATCTCACTAGTTGAATCTTAATAGAGAAATGGTCAGTAAGTTTTCAATAAATATTGTCTATGTTTTGAAAATCTAACTAACTCTTTCTCTCACTTAGTTTAAGAAGATTATTGAATGTTTAGATAAGAGTCCCAATGTGGATCACTTGCTGTCCATTAAAAAGACGCTGAAAAGTTTAAAAGCTCAACTGAGATGGAAATTGGTTGAAAAGAATAATTTGGAAGAAGTAAGGAAACAGTTGGTTCTTAATGAACTCTATGTGTACCTCATTTTACTTGGGCTCTGTTTCATCAAAGTAATGCATAAATACACTATTTAAAAGAACTGTTATTTACATTTTGTTTTATATATTTTATCTTTTTTTCCTCTGTGTATGTAAATGATATTATTACATTAGTGTAAACTTTTTGCCATGTTACTAAATGTTTTTTAATAACGATTAACATGGCTGCCTTGGTTTTCAGGAACATTTTAGAATAATATAAAAAACTTTAGGTTTGAATTGTCATAAGCCTATTATAAAAGAAACCTACTATATGCAAGGTAATGGGGTGCTTCCCCCAAATTAGAAGTTTTACATAAAGTATTTTTAAGATTATGATGTCTTTTGTTAACTCTCTCTTTAATGGCTGGACATACCATTTCTTGCAAAAATTTAAAGTTGTTTTCAAATGGTAATAGAACTTGGGAGAATTAGGACACTCTAATCTGGACTAACCTCTTTATTTAGCCTGAACTTTGTGTATAAATTGGTTAATTCTTTGTGTTCCCTTGAGGAGTCAGTATATGTACAAAAGGGATCCACATTATGTCTTAATCCAACTTGAATTAGCTTTCTTCCTCTTTGGAGCATTTAATTGGATATGGATTGGACCTACTTTAATAGTTTAAGATTTTTCCAGTTTTATCCTATTCTGTCTGTAGGGAATGAATGAATTTTTTAGTTTAACTTTTTAAATTTTGAAGAAATATCCAACTTTGAAAACATATCTTTTTCTAATTGAAATATCATTGTTATACAATCTTATATTGGTTTCAGATGTACAACAAAGTAGTTGAACAGTTACCTACATTATTAAATCCTCTCCCCCTCTAGCATAGTTACTGTCTATCAAAGTAGAAAGATGTTACAGAATCATTTTCTTTTCCATGCTGTACTACCATCCCTGTGACCAATTTATATTGTGATTGAGAATTATGGTGCCCTTTTATCCTTGTCTCCCTCTCCTCAATCCGCCCTAACCCCTCCTCCTTGGTAACCACTAGTCACTTCTCAGTTTCTATGAGTCTACTGCTGGAAAACATATATTTTGGGCTTGCTTATTTATTATCCTTATAGTTTTGGAGTTTTTGTGAGTCCAAGTCTTTCCTCCAGTAGACACACCACACACTGACTCCTTTTTTTTTAGACAACTCTCACGTGTAAATCAAAGCTAGGGAATTTAATGGTTCTCTGGTTCCTATTCTTGACATTTACTTTATGATGGTACTCAGTCATCTTTGAAAGTCTACAGCAAATTAAGAGAGAAAAATCTATGTAATTGATTTTATGTCTTTATTTTTTATAATTCCTTTTTCCAGGTTTTGGAAAAGTCAGCATTAGAATAATAGTAATTCAGCAAGTGTGACGAGTTAGGTATAAGTGTTATGTGCTAGGTATAGAAGTTGCATTAATTCTTACTAGAAAAACTTGTTTTCAGTATGCTTTAATAAATCTGTAAGGATACTTTTTTCTTTCTGATTAAAGTCTGATGAATATGATGGATCTCAAATTGAAAAAATAAAACAAGATATAACTCAGTTGCGCAGTAGTGTCTTCCAGGAAGTTTATCACGAGAGGGAGGAGTATGTAAGTATTTGATTTTTTTGAGGTTTTGAATTAGTTTTTACTCTAAAAATTGAATTCAAGTATCTATTTTATGAAAGTGGACTATAATAACAAGGCTGGAGTGTGATTATACTTTGCACATGCTGCTTGTTTTCTGTTTAACATAAAGCCTAAAGATTTTTTCCTTTATTAAAATCTATATGAACATCATTTTAGCATAAAACTGCAGTGAAAACATTAATGGTGCAACATAATTTAGTTGAAGAATATAACAAAACTACCTAGTTTTGGGGAGGAGTTACATCTTTAAGTCTCCATTCTGCACTCTTTTTTGTGATCTTGGGAGAGACAGTGTATTTCTTCTTTAAAAAGAGAAGAATATTGTATTTTATGTTTCAGGGATGTTATGGGGAAGAAGAAAGACAAAGTGCTTTGAAAAATAAAAATACTATAAAAATAATAGACATTTTAAGTATTATACCTTATTTAACAAACTCATCTGACAGTGTATACTTACTTCACTATTCACCTTATGAACCTTGGATTAAAGAGCTATCTCCCAGTGACTTGACAAGTGTCTAAAAGCTTAAGTACTTAATAAACATGTGGTAAATGATTTCTGCGAGTCCTTGATTTTCACATTTACTTCCAAGGTGGTTTTTATAGAGCTACATCTTTTATCTTTTTTTCAAAGCTTTTATGATTTATTTCCTCAATGAAAAAGCCATTATTTTTAAATGTCACTGTGCTCTTAGTATTTTGAGAAATGACAATTTTATGATTCAGACTGGTGTATCAATACACTTTTTAATTTTACCTTGAAAGTAAGTGTGGGTTTTGACCATAGGCAAGATTTTGTGCCTAAATATTTACACCAAACTTGGAATTGGTAAATTTTTTCTTGTGTTATTGAATGATAATTTAGATTGAAGATGACTTCATTTTCATTTGGTATTTCTTATAGTAGAAGGCAAATCAGTTATGATATATCTTACTATGCTATGTATCTTATTAGAATATATATCTTACTAGATATATATTAAGGGAATTAGTGGTATGTTATTTTTTCCTGAAGACCAACATGTCACAAATATATATTGATCTATAATAAAAATATTTTTTAAATTTAGGAGAAGCTGAATAGTTTGGTACACAAGTGGTTCCCTGAGTTGCCTCTGCTTTATCCTGAAATAGGATTACCTAACTACATGGTGAGCTTTATTTCCCCTGAGGGAGAGTAGTAATTGAAAAGTGATGATGTTAAAATTGTGTGTCAGTGTTAAATGTATAATATCTTTACTATAAAAATGTTCCTGATGAATAGTTTCTAGGTATTATTAAAACCTTTTCTCAAGACTGTCTTTAATACTGGCATATTTTGTTTTACTATTCATATTATTTGTATGTTTTTCTCTTTTTTTTTCCTATTACTCCTTCAGTACATTGCATGATAGTTGAATACAGGTGTTTATTGTTGAAATGACAGGAATTTTAGCTGCTGTTGCAAGAGTTAGAATAAAAGCAGGACACTGCTAATCTTGAGGAATTTAAGCAGAATGTATCTTTAAAGTTACAGCAAACTGGGAAAAAATTCTAGAGAAGTTGGTTAAGGTAGAGATTTAGCATGGGTGTAGTTTTGTAGGCAGGCAGGATGTAAAGCCTGGAAGGTCGAGAATGGCAGTTTGGAGCAGTACTGGCAAACTCTGGCTCTCAGGGCAGAATCTGTTAGCTCTGTGTGTTATGAGGGACTAGATGAAATTTATTCTTTAACATTGTCATTAAATTCATGATAATAGCTTAAAGATAGGATAAAAAGTAATGTACATATAGACTGTGAACTCAAATATGTAAGAGTAAAGTTCTGTAGATTGTTAAAGCAATTATCATAAAATCTTTCCAGATTAGATTTTAAAATAATGTGCAGCTTTTCTTGCTTTTATTTAACTCTAGCTTAGAGACTGTCTTATGTAAGATGGGTGACTGAATATGTAGTGCTGTGTAAGAGTTGAAAATTAATTTTTAAAAATATGCTCATCTATTGTGGAAGATTTTATAAGAGGTTTGAATCATGGGCTTATGGTTTTAAGATTTAATAATTTTAAGATACTTAAATATGGTGTATGCTTAGGATACCATGTAGGTTGATTATATATTGTGTATTTGACAATGCTTTTAGAAAACACAAACCAGAGAACAATTCTACAACCCCTCTAACTGAATCTATATGGCAGTAAAACTTACCTTGATCTAAACTGTTGATAGGTTTAGCGAAAAAAGTTTTCTTTTTAAAAAGTAGCAGAAATATTGAGTAGAATTAAAATATTTGAAGGCATTTTGACTTTTGAGAATTCCACTTCAAACAGAGGTAGAGATTAGAATTACTTCATTTTAGTCATAATTTGTAGACTTCTCATTTCCATTCTACAACCTGCTTCTTGTCATAATTTTAATATTTCTAGGAAACACATCAAGTCTTCTGTGTAAACATCAGGATTCCTTGGAAACTTGTCTGGTTAATCCAGTCTTCAGAATCTGTTCCAGAATTGTAACAGTGATTAAATGTGTGGTGTTTATACCTTGGGTGGGAGGAGTCAAGAGCCAGGAACTAGAAAAAATATGAAACTTTAAATATTTTTATTTTATTGGTTTCTCCAGAAGGGTTGATGTCTAATATATTTAATAGCATTTAATTAGTTAGGTTGATGATTTAATAGTGCTGTGACTGTTAGAGTTTTGCAGCTGTAACAAAAACTTGTGCCTAGAACTCTGGTGGTCTTCTTACTATGAGCTTGGAACGAGATCTTCTTGATGCTGAGCCCATGAAGGAACTCAGCAGTAAGCGTCCTTTGGTGTGTTCTGAGGTGAACGGGCAGCTAATTCTTCTAAAGGTTAGTTTATGTTCTGACTTGTGGGAGATTCAGAACTATAAAGGGGAGTGGTAGTGTTATTTTCCAGGAAAGTAAAAATTCACTGTTTGTTTTTCAAGTTATGAGAGTTGATTGACTTGATGATTATGCTTCCAGTTTGGGTGCCAGAACTAATTTGAATTTAAAGTTTCTTTCACTTCCCTAAATAGTATATTTCTTTAATAGGATATATTTGTTTCCCTTTTTTGGGTGAATTTATTACATCCTATTCAATAGCCTTTTAAAATTCTTGTTTTTCTTATATTTCTCTTTGAAATCCTAATGGTTTTGCCAACATAGTCATCTTTTCTTTGATTTCTTTATTGATCTAGGAAACTGTTAAACATGATAATAGGATAATTAATTTGGCCTTAATGGCTACACATTGTAGAATGCATATTAAGGTACAGGTAGAATTGTTCTTTCCTTTCCAAATAGTAGCACTCAAAGTAGATACAGTAATTATACAATTAAAGATTAAATTAGATGTAACTTAATTTATATAACAATCATGTTTGAATTGGAATGATGTATAATTCGAGTGGGATTTTTAATGTTGGAACTACCTCTGCTCTTTTTTGGTACAAGGGCTATTCTGTCGATGTTGACACAGAAGCCAGGGTGATTCAGAGAGCAGCTATTTATCATAGAGCTTGGAGAGAAGCCAAAGAAGAGTCTGGGTTACTACCACTAATATTCCTATTTTTGTGTAAGGTAATGTTCTTATGCTAATCTATTGCAGAAAACATTTTATTTAAAAAAAGTTTTAGCTCCAAGTATTAGAGAGTTAATTCATTCCTTCTAAAGTAAAGGAAATGTTATCTTGTACACTAAAAGTTACCCTGTGATACTAAAATATATTGAAGTTTTTCATTTTGAGTCTCATTCTCTGTTTTACTTCTTAGTCTGATCCTATGGCTTATCTGATGGTCCCATACTATCCTAGGGCAAACCTGAGTGCTATTCAAACCAGTGTTCCATTAACTTCAGAAGTAAGTAAAAACCACTATTTCTGTGGATATGTTAAATGAGAAAATAATATCTAATGTTTTTTGAGGGCATATTGTATACTTTATACTATAACTTTGACTTGTAATATTTAATTGTCCCATCAATTCTGTGATAGGAGTTATTCTGTTATATAAGGATGAGAGAAGTGAGACTCACAGAGAGTAAGTGACTTGCACAGTGTCCCTCATCCAGAGGCAGAATTGGGACTTGAAATTATGTCTTTTTGGTACCAAAGCCCATACTTATGATTAGGAAGCTGTGTTATACATAAATGGCATGGTAGAGCACTTGGTATTATAAGTGCTTAAGTGATAGCTTTAATTTCTGTTGCAGATTTTAATTAGTAATAACAATAAAGGATGTCCTGGGTTCTTCCTACCCAGTAGCATTATTTCAGTCTTTTTCTTTTCTAGAAGCTTTATATGGTCATTATTTATTTATAACCTAAATCTTCTTAGAGATTAGTGTCTAAGTCATATATATATATATATATATGTTTATATACACACACACACACATACACACACATATCTACGTACATACATACATGATATCACCAGTTACATAATCAGGGCTCTTCTGGACTTTAAATAATTCTGTGATGTATTTTTATTAAAGGTTCACTTGAAGGAAGCTTTACTCACTTCTGTAAAAGTCTTTTAATTAGAGAAAAGGTTCAGGTATTAAAATGATTTGCCTACTTTCTGACTTTTTTTGTATCTAATTATCTATAGGAAGCATTAAAGGTCATGAAAGGTGTTGCCCAGGGTCTGCATACACTGCACAAGGCTGACATAATTCATGGATCACTCCATCAGAACAATGTATTTGCTTTAAATCGTGAACAAGGAATTGTTGGAGATTTTGACTTCACCAAATCTGTGGTAAATACCGTCGTTTTATGAATAGGTTCTAGATTTCATATAATATTATTAGGCAGTAGTTTAGCACTTTTACATGATATGATGATTTATTATGATATCTTTACGTTCAGTTAAGGCATACAGTGTCATGTAGTACAAGCAACTATCTGTTATCAGATAGGTGCTCTAACAAGAATTTCTAAATTGCGTGTGTTATGTTTTTTAACCACAGTTAAAGTCTTAGGAGCAATCTGGCATTACAGTCAATGGCATTGACAACATTAATCATGAATTATTTTATCATCATCAAGAAACATTTAATTGCTAAGAGATATACAAGAAAAACTAGGTGACCATCTCTTATCTCCCCTTTTGCTGGTGCCCTACCCCTTAGTAGATTATATTTAAGTATACATACTTAGCTATTTTTGATTAATGAGCATTTTTAGAAACTTGGGAACCATGGACTTTTCCATGTAGCTTAAATGCTGGTTCAGCTATATTTGCTGTTAATTTGGTGCCATATTATTTCAGAGCAGTTTGTAGAGATAGCAAATACCAGACAATGAAAGCATATTGTGATCCCTTTTTTTCCATTTTGATAAAATGGGCTGTCTCAAAATAAATATGATTGCAAGGGGGCACTTCTCTTTTTTAAAATAACTTTATTGAGATATAATCCACATGTCATAATGTGTACAATTTAGTAGTAGTTTTTAATATATTCACAAAGTTGTGCAATGATCATCATGATCTAATTCCAGAACATTTTTGTCACCCCCAAAAAGAAATCCCATTCTGACTTGCAGTCATTCCTCATTTCCTCCTCTGTGTAGCCCCTTGGAAACCACTAATTAACTTTCTGTATTTATTTACCTATTCTGGACATTTTCTATGCATGGAATCACACAATATGTGACCTTTTGTGTTTGGTTTATTTCATTTAGCCTTATGTTTTCAAGGTTCACGCATGTGGTAGCATGCATCTGATCTTTATTCCTTTTTAAAAATGCCGAAATATTTCATTGTATGGATGTAGTATATTTTGTTTTTACATTCATCAATCAGTTGATAGATATTTAGGTTGTTTCTACTTTTTGATTATTATGAATAATGCTGCTGTGAGAATTAGTATACAGTTTTTGTTTGGACATATGTTTTCATTTTTCTTGAGAGTAGTATTGTTGAGTTATATGGTACCTCTGTGTTTTACTTTTTGAGGAGCCAAATTATTTTTCTAAAGGGGCTGCACTGTTGCACATTCTCATCAGCAGTGTGTGAGGATACCAATTTCTCTGTATCCTTGACAACATTTTATTATCTGAGAAATTCCCCCTTTTTTAGTTTTCATTTTTATTATTTTTTATTAAGGTATCATTGATATATACTCTTAGGAAGGTTTCACAAGAAAAACAATGTGGTTAATACATTCACCCTTTTTATTGAGTCCCCCCTATACGTCATTGCAGTCGCTGTCCATCAGTGTAGTATGAACAATTCCCTTTTGACTAGTATAAGTCATAATGCTTTATACTTTGGTCATCTACAAGTCATAGGGTAATGCTGCTTGTACATATTTAGTCTCAATGGTTTTCATATGGTGGCTCAAAAAGATGAGAAAAGTAAAATGTATATCTATAAAGAAATGCTGAATTATGAGGGATTTTACAAAGTATGTTTGCTGAAATATTTTTATCATATTAACTGATCTGAAAATTAAGATAATGTCCTAAGAAAATAACTTAATTATAAGTTTTTTAAAGTTCTTGATTTTAGGGATCTTATTAGTTTACCTTTTGAATGTGCCATGTGCATAACTATAGATATCATGACTACTCCTATAATTAGTCTTCCTTTTTTATACTGATTTATCAGCTACTGTTATCACTCAAAACATTGTTAAAATCTTCATTTAAAATCATTTGCTCTGAAATGTTGATTAAACTCACCTTTTGCTCCATTTTCCACACAACTTTCACTGAAGTACTAACTAGGAAGAAAAATTTGAAAAGTAGTCTGTAGTCAAGATCATTGCTTTTCAGATTTACCATGTGTATGAACTACTTAGGGATCTTGTTAAAATGCAAATTTTTATTCAGCATTTCTGGGATGGAGATACTGCATTTCTAACCAGCTTTCAGGTGATGTTGTAGCTACTAGTCTTTGGACCATACCTGAGAAGCAAGAATAAAGATAGTAGGAGAAAAGATAATGCTTAGTGATTACATGCTAGGTAATTATTGTGTCAATTACCTTTATCTTTACAATAATTGTAAGGTAGATATTATTTTCATTTTACAAATTAGTTAGTTTAGGCTCAAAGAGTTAAAGCCCAAGGTCACACAGCAAATAAGTGGGAGATTGGAAATTGTAACCAAGGTCTTTCAAAATCCAGGGTTCATATTTTTGTCACTCATCATCTTTTGGCATGTTAGAAGTGGTATACTTTGAAAATGGCCAGTAAAGAAGGAAAGTATTTTGTAGACCTCCAGTTTTTTAAAATAGTTATTTAGGATTTTCAGAATTAGAAAGTAGCACCTCGAGGAGCGGGGGAAAAGACAGAGTAGAAAGGCAAGGTCGAAACCTCCTCTCACACACACACTAAGAAAGCAACTACAGCAAATAGGATTAACCCTGAAGAGGACCTGAAGACTGCAGAACAGACCACCTATCCCTGGCGAAGAAGAGATGCCCACACAGAGAAGGGATGGTTTTGACACTGAAGCTAAAATGGAAGAGCAGTAAAAAACCCTGGATCTTCTGAACTTGGGGAACCAAATTTAGTCTGTGATGAAGATGAGATTATGAGGTCTAAAGAAAGGCCAGATCTTTCAGTTTCTCACTTTCAGGTTGAGCAGTTAGTAAAACATCTGAACTTGCTGTGTCTGAAAGCAGAACAAGTGGAAAAACCTTCCAATAAAATGGCTAATGGAAATCAATGAGTAAAATCTTCTAAAGAAAATTGGAAGAGAAGTCAACCAGAATCTAAGAAAACAGTCCTTCATCACTTTCATTCTTTGAGTCAAGAGTCAGTGTCAAAAAGAACGTTTAGTGAACTCAAGGAACATATATAAAAATTACTTTTTTCTTCTACATATTTGCAAAGTTCTCAACATTTAAACTAAAGTACACTATAATACTATTTTAGGCGTTTACCCTACTTTGCAAACTTACATGTAGTCTTACGCAGTTAATACACTAAAATGAGTTTTTACTTACCACAATGTGAACTTAACCTTATCTGAGAAAAATTCAAGAGAACTTTTGAATAAGACCAAAAAAAAAAAAAGAAAGAAAGAAAGTAGCACCCCTCTTAACCCTTAGAAAATTTATTAAAAAAGAAGAGAGATACCAAATGTTAAAGCATCCGTGATTCTTAGTTTTGAATCTGCTTGAGTGCACACTGTGAACTGGCAACCAAAGTCTCACTGTTAATTTTATGAGACTGATTTTAAGAGCAATTTATAATAGCAGAGATAAAGTAAAAATATTTGAAAGCAAGAAATAATGAAATATTTCAAATGAATTTGTTTTCTGTTTTGATTAAATGCAGTAGACTTTACAGAAAGCTGCCTTAACTGTGTTGCCTCTAAAATATGTAACTTACTGTTTTTGTAGAGTCAGCGAGCCTCAGTGAACATGATGGTTGGTGACTTGAGTTTGATACCACCTGAACTGAAAATGGGGAAACCTGCATCTCCAAGTTCTGACTTATATGCTTATGGCTGCCTTTTATTGTGGGTATGTTTTTTAATTAAAGTAGATCAGTCATTTATATGTACATTTCAAAATATCAAGTGGCTTTATAGTACATTTATTCCTCAGTTGTATTACTCTGGTTAAAAAACAGTGGTAGTTTTATTTTTATTTATTTATTCTTAAGGTATCATTGATACACAATCTTTTAAAAAATTTTACCAGTATAAAAATTTTATTTTACTTTTGTTTTAGCACTAGAAAAATACCATTGCATGAGAAAAATGAAGAAAACATGCAGAATGAAATCTGACTTTTTAAATTAGTATTAGCTTTCCATTATACTATAAAACAATTTCATAAAATTAGCTATTTAAAACTGAAAAGATTATGAAAGTAACCTTTACTATTTGATGGTACTGTATTAACATTTTTTTTAACTCAAAGCAATTTTATGTTAAGGAATCTATTTGAAATTTCTTCCATATTATTTTGGGACATTTTTCTCTAAGTAGTCATAGCTGAGAATTACTTGTAGAAATGCCTTAGGAGAAAACCAGATTTTAAAAATTAAGTGAATAATCTGCTGTACAAGAAATATAATTTTTAAAAACCTAAATATCATTATTATCCAAAAAAGTTAAATAATATGGCAGGGCAAACACTTTAACTTTGTGTTTACATACAGAATATCTATATTTAAGTCTATATTCTCTAGGCATTTTATGATAAATTAAGTTTTGAATATTAAAACTGAAATACATTATTTTCCTCAGTAAGAGTATTTGTGTAATGGGCCACTGTTCTTAATACCTACTATTTGCTAGATAGTAACCTAGAGTTTGTCTCAAGCAAGATATGGATCAATCAACAATATAGAGGCAAAATGAAAATGAAAAAACAGTATTTTCCAACATTTACTTTAAAATAATTAGTTGAATTCAATAAAACAACCTACTTGCCATCTAGTTACTAAGTGCCACTTTTCAGATATTGGAAGTAACTATTAAGATAACTGAATTTCATCTTTGGTATATTCTACATAGTTTTGTTTATGCTGCAGATGACAGGTGATCTAGTGGCCTTGAATAAATAATCAACAATGAGAGACAATGTGCCTAATCCTATTCTCTCTTTCAAGGACTTGTGTGCTTGTTCATGCACCTGTGTATGTATATTTGTATAAAACCTTCTGGACAATCTTTAAAGATTACTACAGAACACTCAAATATTTGTAGATTATATTTAAAAGGTTGGTGATATAAATGTGTACTGATAAGTATATTGTTAGCCATTTTGCCACTCGAGGATCTGAGAGTTAATGATAGATCTGAACCAAGTATTGTCATATTTGCTGCAATCGGTACAGTCATTCAATCTAATCATATAAATATTTTTCTGTGAAACAATGTGCACCTCATCTGCATTAATTTTAAGTAAACCCATTTCATTTTTATGTATTTTATCACATATGTGCATTTGTACTGTGACAATTCATCGTCTATGGGAAACATGGTTTACCTAAACTTCCTTTGAGTGATGATAATCATTGGATTTCAACTAATTCCTACATGATTTGCCAGTATAGGTTACTCTGGATCATTTCACATATATAGATATTTCTAGGGGGTAATCTTTTCTAGAAATATTTTTAAACATTGTCATTTTTACCATATATACAGCAAGTAAGTAAATGGAAGCATAAGATTCATTAAATAGACTTGAATTTGTAGGTAATCCCATATATTTTAGTGAAATAAGGTATAGCTAGAACAATTATGATATGACAGTTCTAATTTTTCAACACCTTCTCACCAATCTCACCTTCTGTGTTTTAGATCCATATTTCCAAAAACAATTCATGTGAGCATTTAGGTAGAATTTCAGATAATGGTGAAAAGTGGAGGTAATCTCTGAGATAAACCTAAAGACAATGGAAATTGAAATGAGTACACTTTTTAAACATCTCAATGTATACATTCTGTGGGGCTGGCACTTAGCTAGTGATTGGATTTATACTAATCAAGCACACCAAGTTACCTTTATTGACGAACTTGCTTTGTTTAGTTTTCTAAGTAAGAGAATTTTATGAAAGTTACTAATTTCCCTAATTTAGTTTCTTTTATTTCGTAGGTTAAGGAAATATTTTTCTTAATAACCATAATCCATCTGAACAACAAACATTGAAAAATTAGGTTTGAATAGATAAAAGGAAATCAAATTAAAAATGAAAATATATGTTAGGTGGAGGCCAATGTAGTTCACTTTTCCATCATTTTATCATTTGGAGAAAAAAAAAATCACTATGCAAGAAACAATTGCCAGGATCCTTATATTACACTGTACATATTGATTACAGTCAAAAATTGGTTATCCAATATTTTTTAATGCCTATAAAATACTACCCTAAATCATGCAAACCTACTTACCTTAAAACATTTTTCATTGATATACAATCACGTGAGCAACACTGTGGTTCCTAAATTCCCCCCATTATCAAGTCCCCACAACATACCCCATTACAGTCACTGTTCATCAGCAGAGTAAGATGCTATACAGTCACTACTTGTCTTCTCTGTGCCCCCCTACATTATGTGTGCTAATCATAATGCCCCTTAATCCCCTTATCCCTCCCTTCCTACCGACACTCCCCAGGCCCTTTCCCTTTGTTAACTCTTAGTCCATTCTTGGGTTCTGTGAGTCTGCTGCTGTTTTGTTCCTTCAGTTTTTGCTTTGTTGTTATACTCCACAGATGAGTGAAATCATTTGGTACTTCTCCTTCTCCACCTGGCTTATTTCACTGAGCATAATACCCTCTTGCTCCATCCATGTTGTTGCAAATGGTAGGATTTGTTTTCTTCTTATGGCTGAATAATATTCCCTTGTGTATATGTACCACATCTTCTTTATCCATTCATCTACTGATGGACACTTAGGTTGCTTCCATTTCTTGGCTATTGTAAATAGTGCTGCCATAAACATAGGGGTGCATATGTCTCTTTGAATCTGGGATCCTGTATTCTTTGGGTAAATTCCTAGGAGTGGAATTCCTGGATCAAATGATACTTCTATTTTGAGTTTTTTGAGGAACCTCCATACTGCTTTCCACAATGGTTGAACTAATTTACATTCTCACCAGCAGTGTAGGAGGGTTTTCCTTTCTCCACATCCTCACCAGCATTTGTCATTGTTTGTCTTTTGGATGTTGGCCATCCTTACTGGTGTGAGGTGATACCTCATTGTGGTTTTAATTTGCATTTCTCTGATGATTGGTAATGTGGAGCATCTTTTCATGTGTCTGTTGGCCATCTGAATTTCTTGTTTGGAGAAGTGTCTGTTCATATCCTCTGCCCAATTTTTAATCAGGTCATTTGCTTTTTGGTTGTTGAGGTGCATGAGCTCTTTATATATTTTCTATGTCAATCCCTTATCAGATATGTCATTTATGAATATATTCTCCCATATGGTAGGATGCCTTTTTGTTCTACTGATGGTCTTTGCTGTACAGAATCTTTTTAGTTTGATGTAGTACCACTTGTTCATTTTTGCTTTTGTTTCCCTTGCCCGGGGAGATACGTTTATGAAATGTTGCTCTGTTTATATTCAACAGAGCTTTGCTTATGTTTTCTTCTAAGAGTTTTATGGTTTCATGACTTAAATTCAGATCTTTCATCCATATCAAGTTTACTTTTGTGTACGGAGTTAGACAGTAATCGAGTTTTATTCTCTTACATGTAGCTGGCCAGTTTTGCCAGCACCCATTTGTTGAAGAGGCTGTCATTTTCTCATTGTGTATCCATGGTTCCGTTATCATGTATTAATTGACCATATATGCTTGGGTTTATATCTGGGCTCTTTATTCTGTTCCATTGGTCTATGGGTCTGTTCTTGTGCCAGTACCAAATTGTCTTGATTACTGTGGCTTTGTAGTGGAGCATGAAGTTGGAAAGGGTAATCCCCCCAGCTTTACTCTTCCTTCTCAGAATTGCCTTGGCTATTTGGGATCTTTTGTGGTTCCATATGAATTTTAGAACTATTTGTTCCAGTTCATTGAAGAATGCTGTTGGTATTTTGATAGGGATTGCATTGAATCTGTAGATTGCTTTAGGCAGGATGGTCATTTTGACAATATTAATTCTTCCTAGCCAAGAGCATGGGATGAATTTCCATTTGTTAGTGTCCTCTTTAATTTCTCTTAAAGAGTGTCTTGTAGTTTTCAGAGTGTAGGTCTTTCACTTCCTTGTTATATTTATTCCTAGGTATTTTATTCTTTTTGATGCAATTGTGAATGGAATTTTTTTCCTGATTTCTCTTTCTGCTAGTTCATTGTTAGTGTATAGGAATGCAACAGATTTCTGTGTCTTAATTTTGTGTCCTGCAAATTTGCTGAATTCAGATATTAGTTCTAGTAGTTTTGGAGTGGATTCTTTTGGGTTTTTTATGTACAGTATCATGTCATCTTCAAACAGTGACCGTTTGACTTCTTCCTTACCAATGTGGATGCCTTTTATTTCTTTGTGTTGTCAGATTGCCATGGCTAGGACCTCCAGAACTATGTTGAATAAAAGTGGGGAGTGGACATCGTTGTCTTGTTCCCAATCTTAAAGGAAAAGCTTTCAGCTTTTCACTGTTAAATATGATGTTGCTGTGGGTTTGCCATATATGGCCTTTGTTATGTTGAGGTACTTGCCCTTTATACCCATTTCATTTAGAGTTTTTATCATGAATGGATGTTGAATTTTGTCGAATGCTTTTTCAGCATCTATGGAGATGATCTTGTGATTTTTGTCCTCCTTTTTGTTGGTGTGGTGGATGATGTTGATGGATTTTTGAAGTGTTGTACCATCTTTGCATCCCTGGGATGAATCCCACTGGATCATAGTGTGTGATCTTCTTGATGTGTATTTGAATTTGGTTTGCAAATATTTTGTTGAGTGTTTTTGCATCTATGTTCATTCAAGAATATTGGTCTGTAATTTTCCATTTTGGTGGTGTCTTTGCCTTGTTTTGGTATTAGAGTGATGCTGGCTTCATAGAATAAGTTTGGAAGTATTCCTTCCTCTTCTGTTTTTTGGAAAACCTTTAGGAGAATGGGTATTATGTCTTCTCTGTATGTCTGATAAAATTCAGTGGTACATCCATTTGGCCCGGGGGTTTTCTTCTTGAGTAGTTTTTTGATTACTGCTTCAATTTTGTTGCTGGAAATTGGTCTGTTTAGATTTTCTGTTTCTTGCTTGGTCAGTGTGGGAAGGTTGTATTTTTCCAGGAAGTTGTGCATTTCTTCTAGGTTTTCTAGTTTTTAGCATATAGATTCTCATAGTATTCTCTAATAATTCTTTGTATTTCTGTGGGGTCTGTCTTGATTTTTCCGTTCTCATTTCTGTTTCTGTTTGTGTTTGTAGATTCTCTTTTTCTTTTTATAAGTCTGGCTGGGTGCTTATCTATTTTGTTTATTTTCTCAAAGAACCAGCTCTTGGTTTCATTGATTTTTTTCTATTGTTTTATTCTCTCAATTTTATTTATTTTTTCTCTGATCTTTATTATGTCTCTCCGTCTGCTGACTTTGGGCCTCATTTGTTCCTCTTTTTCCAATTTCAATAATTCTGACTTTAGACTATTCATTTGGGTTTGTTCTTCCTTCTTTAAATAGACCTGAATTGCTATATACTTTCCTCTTAGAACTGCATTCGCTGTGTCCCACAGAAGTTGGGGCTTTGTGGTGTTGTTGTCATTTGTCTCCATATATTGCTTGATCTGTATTTTTTTTTTTTTTTTTTTTTTGAGAGGGCATCTCTCATATTTATTGATCAAATGGTTGTTAACAACAATAAAATTCAGTATAGGGGGGTCAATGCTCAATGTACAATCATTAATCCATCTCAAGCCTAATTCTCGTCAGTCTCCAATCTTCTGAAGCATAACGAACAAGTTCTTACATGGTGAACGAATTCTTACAGAGTGAATAAATTCTTACATGGTGAACAGTACAAGGGCATTCATCACAGAAACTTTCGGTTTTGATCATGCAATATGACCTATAAACCATCAGGTCAAATATGAATATTCATTTGATTTTTGTACTTGATTTATATGTTGATCCCACATTTCTCCTATTATTATTATTATTTTTATTTTTAATAAAATGCTGAAGTGGTAGGTAGATGCAAGATAAAGGTAGAAAAGATAGTTTAGTGCTGTAAGAAGGCAAATGTAGATGATCAGATGATCAGGTGTGTGCCTATGGACTAAGTATTAATCCAGGCTAGACAAGGGCAGCAAGACATCCACGGATGCAGAAGATTTCTCTCAAAGCAGGGGGGGTGAGGTTCTGAGCCTCACCTCTGTTGATCCCCAAATTCTCACCTGATGGCCCCCCTGCGACTGTGCCTGTCTTAGGTTGTTCCTCCCTTGAGGAATCTTACCCGTCTCTGGCTAACCAGTCATCTTCCGGGGCCATACAGGGAAATGTAAAGTTGGTAAGTGAGAGAGAAGCCATATTGTTTGCAAAGGTTAGCTTTTTACTTCTTTGCAGATTTATGCCCTGTGGCTTCTATGCCCAGCACTTGTCTCGAGGTATCTTTACCACCTGGAGGAATTATGATACTCGGTAAATTCGATATGAGGCACGAATTCTATTTAAGGTTTGTAATTAGGAAGGAAGAAGAAAAGCTATAGATGTAGCATATGAAGGAAACTTGGGAGGATTGATTATTTCTTTGACATATCTTCTTGTATAGTACCTTAAGTATGTATAGGTTTTAAACTACTAACTAATTTGCACACACATATTAACATAATAGGAATACGGTGACATAAACAAAGCAAATCTATAATTACCAGCCATCTCCAGTGAAGCCAAGAAAACCATTTAGGCACCCTAGGCATTTGTGAAAATTTATCTATGATATGATGGATATTTTCCAACTGTACTTGAACCATCAGACAAATTAAAGCAGCCCATTTCTGGGATCTGTTCACATCCCATATGTTCTTTTAACCATAGATAGTCTATAGTCATGAGATTTTGGGGTGCTACAACTTGCACCCCTCCCAACCCCTGGTTGAGTTCCAACAGTACAGATCCAGTCAAATTCGTTGTCTCACTGTATGCACATGCCAGCCTAGACATCTCCCTCCTCCTTCTTATGGCAAGTCCAGGAGACGGTGGGCTGGATGCAGCCACAACCGCAGCATCGTCCGGATCCCTGTGGAGGCTTTTTGATGATCATCCCCCGGCACGAGTCCTCCAGAGAGTGCTGATGCCGGAAGCTCCTCCTCATATTGTATCTTAGTTCATTTTCTGGATATCCAAGCTAGGCCTTGATCTTCTGCGTAGAAACAAACAGACCCTTTGCCCACACTTTGACATGCCCTCTATACCACTGTGCAGAACTCATTGGAGGTCAGCACACAGGAACTGCTTTTTTTTTTTTTTTTAATTAAGAGAAAGGAATATTATCAGAAAAGAGTACCTCCATAGCTGATCATCTGACACCCTTTAAGTGATCAACATTAAGGATATTTAAAGCATGCGTTGATCTTTGATTTACCAATAGTTTTATCCTGTTAAGGAGTAATCCCCCTTTTCTTTCTTTCTTTCTTTTTTTTTTTTTAAATTTTTAATCTACACTTACCTGAAGAATACTATGTTTACTATGCTCTCCCCTATATCAGGTCCCCCCTAACAACCACATTACGGTTACTGTCCATCAGCTTAGCAAAATGTGGTAGAGTCACTACTTGTCCTCTCTGTGTTGTGCAGCCCACCCTCCCCTTTCTCCCTCCCCCCCATGCATGCTAATCTTAATACCCCCCTTCTTCTTCCCCCCCCTTATCCCTCCCTGCCCACCCATCCTCCCCAGTTCCTTTCCCTTTGGTACCTGTTAGTCCATTTTTGGGTTCTGTAATTCTGCTGCTGTTTTGTTCCTTCAGTTTTTCCTTTGTTCCTATACTCCTCAGATGAGTGAAATCATTTGGTATTTCTCTTTCTCCGCTTGGCTTATTTCACTGAGCATAATACTCTCCAGCTCCATCCATGTTGCTGCAAATGGTTGGATTTTTCCACTTCTTATGGCTGAGTAGTATTCCATTGTGTATATGTACCACATCTTCTTTATCCATTCATCTACAGATGGACATTTAGGTTGCTTCCAATTCTTGGCTATTGTAAATAGTGCTGCGATAAACATAGGAGTGCATCTGTCTTTCTCAAACTTGATTGCTGCGTTCTTAGGGTAAATTCCTAGGAGTGGAATTCCTGGGTCAAATGGTAGGTCTGTTTTGAGCATTTTGATGCACCTCCATACTGCTTTCCACAATGGTTGAACTAATTTACATTCCCACCAGCAGTGTAGGAGGGTTCCCCTTTCTCCACAGCCTCGCCAACATTTGTTGTTGTTTGTCTTTTGGATGGCAGCTATCCTTACTGGTGTGAGGTGATACCTCATTGTAGTTTTAATTTGCATTTCTCTGATAATTAGCGATGTGGAGCATCTTTTCATGTGTCTCTTGGCCATCTGTATTTCTTTTTTGGAGAACTGTCTGTTCAGTTCCTCTGCCCATTTTTTAATTGGGTTATTTGTTTTTTGTTTGTTGAGGCGTGTGAGCTCTTTATATATTCTGGACGTCAAGCCTTTATCAGATCTGTCATTTTCAAATATATTCTCCCATACTGTAGGGTTCCTTTTTGTTCTATTGATGGTGTCTTTCGCTGTACAGAAGCTTTTCAGCTTAATGTAGTCCCACTTGCTCATTTTTGCTGTTGTTTTCCTTGCCCGGGGAGATATGTTCAAGAAGAGATCACTCATGTTTATGTCTAAGAGGTTTTTGCCTGTTTTTTTCCAAGAGTTTAATGGTTTCGTGACTTACATTCAGGTCTTTGATCCATTTTGAGTTTACCTTTGTATATGGGGTTAGACAATGGTCCAGTTTCATTCTCCTACATGTAGCTGTCCAGTTTTGCCAGCACCATCTGTTGAAGAGACTGTCATTTTGCCATTGTATGTCCATGGCTCCTTTATCAAATATTAATTGACCATATATGTTTGGGTTAATTTCTGGGGTCTCTAATCTGTTCCACTGGTCTGTGGCTCTGTTCTTGTGCCAGTACCAAATTGTCTTGATTACTATGGCTTTGTAGTCGAGCTTGAAGTTGGGGAGTGAGATCCCCCCTACTTTATTCTTCTTTTTCAGGATTGCTTTGGCTATTCTGGGTCTTTGTTGTTTCCATATGAATTTTTGAATTATTTGTTCCAATTCATTGAAGAATGTTGCTGGTAATTTGAGAGGGATTGCATCAAATTTGTATATTGCTTTCGGCAGGATGGCCATTTTGACGATATTAATTCTTCCTAGCCATGAGCATGGGATGAGTTTCCATTTATTAGTGTCCCCTTTAATTTCTCTTAAGAGTGACTTGTAGTTTTCAGAGTATAAGTCTTTCACTTCCTTGGTTAGGTTTATTCCTAGGTATTTTATTCTTTTTGATGCAATGGTGAATGGAATTGTTTTCCTGATTTCTCTTTCTATTGATTCGTTGTTAGTGTATAGGAAAGCTACAGATTTCTGTGTGTTGATTTTGTATCCTGCAACTTTGCTGTATTCCGATATCAGTTCTAGTAGTTTTGGAGTGGAGTCTTTAGGGTTTTTTATGTACAGTATCATATCATCTGCAAATAGTGACAGTTTAACTTCTTCTTTACCAATCTGGATTCCTTGTATTTCTTTGTTTTGTCTGATTGCCGTGGCTAGGACCTCCAGTACTATGTTAAATAACAGTGGGGAGAGTGGGCATCCCTGTCTGGTTCCCGATCTCAGTGGAAATGCTTTCAGCTTCTCGCTGTTCAGTATAATGCTGGCTGTGGGTTTATCATATATGGCCTTTATTATGTTGAGGTACTTGCCCTCTATTCCCATTTTGCTGAGAGTTTTTATCATGAATGCATGTTGAATTTTGTCAAATGCTTTTTCAGCATCTATGGAGATGATCATGTGGTTTTTGTCTTTCTTTTTGTTGATGTGGTGGATGATGCTGATGGATTTTCGAATGTTGTACCATCCTTGCATCCCTGGGATGAACCCCACTTGGTCATGGTGTATGATCCTTTTGATATACTGTTGAATTCTGTTTGCTAGTATTTTATTGAGTATTTTTGCATCTACATTCATCAGGGATATTGGTCTGTAATTTTCTTTTTTGGTGGGGTCTTTTCCTGGTTTTGGTATTAGGGTGATGTTGGCTTCATAGAATGAGTTTGGGAGTATTCCCTCTTCTTCTATTTTGTGGAACACTTTAAGGAGAATGGGTATTATGTCTTCTCTGTGTGTCTGATAAAATTCCGAGGTAAATCCGTCCGGCCCCGGGGTTTTGTTCTTGGGTAGTTTTTTGATTACCGTTTCAATTTCTTTGCTTGTAATTGGTTTGTTTAACTTTTGTGTTTCTTCCTTGGTCAGTCTTGGGAGGTTGTATTTTTCTAGGAAGTTGTCCATTTCTTCTAGGTTTTCCAGCTTGTTGGCATATAGGTTTTCATAGTAGTCTTTAATAATTCTTTGTATTTCTGTGGAGTCTGTCGTGATTTTTCCATTCTCATTTCTGATTCTGTTGATTTCTGTTGACTCTCTTTTTCTCTTAATAAGTTGGGCTAGAGGCTTATCTATTTTGTTTATTTTCTCAAAGAACCAGCTCTTGGTTTCGTTGATTTTTGCTATTGTTTTATTCTTCTCAATTTTATTTATTTCTTCTCTGATCTTTATTATGTCCCTCCTTCTGCTGACTTTAGGCCTCATTTGTTCTTCTTTTTCCAGTTTTAATAATTGTGATGTTAGACTATTCATTTGGGATTGTTCTTCCTTCTTCAAGTGTGCCTGGATTGCTATATACTTTCCTCTTAAGACTGCTTTCGCTGCATCCCACAGAAGTTGGGGCTTAGTGTTGTTGTTGTCATTTGTTTCTATATATTCCTTGATCTCTATTTTGATTTGTTCATTGATCCATTGATTATTTAGTAGCATGTTGTTAAGCCTCCATGTGTTTGTGAGCCTTTTTGTTTTCTTTGTAGAATTTATTTCTACTTTCATACCTTTGTGGTCTGAAAAATTGGTTGGTAGAATTTCAATATTTTGGAATTTACTGAGGCTCTTTTTGTGAGCTAGTATGTGGTCTATTCTGGAGAATGTTCCATGTGCACTTGAGAAGAATGTATATCCTGTTGCTTTTGGATGTAGAGTTCTATAGATGTCTATTAGGTCCATCTGTTCTAGTGTGTTGTTCAGTGCCTGTGTGTCTTTACTTATTTTCTGCCCGGTGGATCTATCCTTTGGGGTGAGTGGTGTGTTGAAGTCTCCTACAATGAATGCATTGCAGTCTATTTCCGTCTTTAGTTCTGTTAGTATTTGCTTCACATATGCTGGTGCTCCTGTATTGGGTGCATATATATTTAGAATGGTTATATCCTCTTGTTGGACTGAGCCGTTTATCATTATGTAGTGGCCTTCTTTATCTCTTGTTACTTTCTTTGTTTTGAAGTCTATTTTGTCTGATATTAGTACTGCAACCCCTGCTTTCTTCTCACTGTTGTTTGCCTGAAATATGTTTTTCCATCCCTTGACTTTTAGTCTATGCTTATCTTTGGGTTTAAGGTGAGTTTCTTGTAAGCAGGATATAGATGGGTCTTGCTTTTTTATCCATTCTATTACTCTATGTCTTTTGATTGGTGCATTAAGTCCATTTACATTTAGGGTGACTATTGAAAGATATGTACTTATTGCCATTGCAGGCTTTAGATTCGTGGTTACCAAAGGTTCAAGGTTAGCTTCTTTAGTATCTTACTGCCTAACTTAGCTCGCTTATTGAGCTGTTATATACACTGTCTGGAGATTCTTTTCTTCTCTCCCTTCTTATTCCTCCTCCTCCATTCTTCATATGTTGTGTGTTTTGTTCTGTGCTCTTTTTAGGGGTGCTCCCATCTAGAGCAGTCCCTGTAGGATGCCCTGTAGAGGTGGTTTGTGGGAAGCAAATTCCCTCAGCTTTTGCTTGTCTGGGAATTGTTTGATCCCACCATCATATTTAAATGATAGTCGTGCTGGATACAGTATCCTTGGTTCAAGGCCCTTCTGTTTCATTGCATTAAGTATATCATGCCATTCTCTTCTGGCCTGTAGGGTTTCTGTTGAGAAGTCTGATGTTAGCCTGATTGGTTTTCCTTTATAGGTGACCTTTTTCTCTCTAGCTGCCTTTAAAACTCTTTCCTTGTCCTTGATCCTTGCCATTTTAATTACTATGTGTCTTGGTGTTGTCCTCCTTGGATCCTTTCTGTTGGGGGTTCTGTATAATTCCATGGTCTGTTCGATTATTTCCTCCCCCAGTTTGGGGAAGTTTTCAGCAATTATTTCTTCAAAGACACTTTCTATCCCTTTTCCTCTTTCTTCCTCTTCTGGTATCCCTATAATACGAATGTTTTTCCTTTTGTATTGGTCACATATTTCTCTTAGTGTTGTTTCATTCCTGGAGATCCTTTTATCTCTCTCTATGTCAGCTTCTATACGTTCCTGTTCTCTGGCTTCTATTCCTTCTATGGCCTCTTGCATCTTATCCATTCTGCTTATAAATCCTTCCAGGGATTGTTTCACTTCTGTGATCTCTTTCCTGACATCTGTGATCTCCTTCCGGACTTCATCCCACTGCTCTTGCATTTTTCTCTGCATCTCATCCCACTGCTCTTGCATTTTTCTCTGCATCTCATCCCATTGCTCTTGCATTTTTCTCTGCATCTCTGTCAGCATGTTCATGATTTTTATTTTGAATTCTTTTTCAGGAGGACTAGTTAGGTCTGTCTCCTTCTCAGGTGTTGTCTCTGTGATCTTTGCCTGTAGTTTTGCCTTTTCATGGTGATAGAGATAGTTTGCAGAGCTGGTACAAGTGACTGCTGGAGGAGCTTCCCTTCTTGTTGGTTTGTAGCCTTTTCCTGGGAGAATAGCGACCTCTAGTGGCTTGTGCTGGGCAGCTGTGCGCAGACAGGGCTTCTGCTTCCCGCCCAGTTGCTTTGGGGTTTATCTCCGCTGTTGCTGTGAGCTTGGCCTGGCTGGGGCTGTTCCTCCAAAATGGTGGAGTCCCGTTGGAGGGGGAGCAGCCAGGAGACTATTTATCTCCGTAAGGGGCCTCTGTGCTCCCTGCTGCCCAGGGGGTTAGAGTGCCCAGAGATCCCCAGATTCCCTGCTTCTGGTCTAAGTGACCTGTCCTGCCCCTTTAAGATTTCCAAAAAGCACTCTCCAAACCAAAACAACAGCAGCAACAATGAGAGAGGGAACAGAAAGAAAGAGAAAAAAAAAAGGAAAAAAAAGGAAAAAACAAGCGATTTTTTTTTTTTTTTTTGTCCTCAGGTGCCGGTCCCAGGCACCCGCTCACTGGTCCTGCTGCCCTGTCTCCCTAGCACCAGGGTCCCTGTCCTTTCAAGGCTTCCAAAAAGCACCCACCCACCGGTCCCGCAGGGAAGGAACGCTCAATATTCTTTGTCCTCAGGCACTGGTCCCACGCACCCGCTCACCAGTCCCGCCACCCTGCCTCCCTAGCACTGGGGTCCCTGTCCCTTCAAGGCTTCCAAAAAGCACTCGCAGAAAAGAGAAAAAAAAAAAGGGGAAAAACGCGCGATTTCCTCTGTCCTCAAGTGCCGGTCTCAGGCACCCGCCCACCGGTCCCGCAGGGAAAAACGGGGGATATTCTTTGTCCTCAGGCGCCGGTCCCAGCCACCCACTCACCAGTCCCGCCACCGTGCCTCCCTAGCACTGGGGTCCCCGTCCCTTCAAGGCTTCCAAAAAGCGCTCGCCAAAAAGAGAAAAAAAAAAAAAAAGGGGAAAAACGCGCAACCTCCTCCGTCCTCAGGCACCGGTCTCAGGCACCCGCCCCCAGGTCTCGCAGGGAGAAACGCGGGATATTCTTTGTCCTCCGGCGCCGTTCCCAGGCACCCCCTCACCGGTCCCGCCACCCTGCCTCCCCAGCAACGGGGGCCCGTCCCTCTAAGGCTTCCAAAAAGCGCTCTCCAAAAAAAAAAAAAAAAAAAAAAAAAACCGCTCCGGCTTCTCTCCACCCGCCGGGAGCCAGGGGGAGGGGCGCTCGGGTCCCGCCGGGCCAGGGCTTGTATCTTACCCCCTTCACAAGGCGCTGGGTTCTTGCAGGTGTGGATGTGGCCTGGATGCTGTCCTGTGTCCTGTGGTCTCTATTTTAGGAAGATTTTTCCTTGTTATATTTTCATAGCTCTATGTGTTTTTGGGAGGAGATTTCCACTGCTCTACTCACGCCGCCATCTTGGCTCCGCCGCCCCTTGATCTGTATTTTAATTTGGTCATTGATCCATTGATTATTTAGGAGCATGTTGTTAAGCCTCCATGTGTTTGTGAGCCTTTTTGTTTTCTTTGTACAATTTATTTCTAGTTTTATATTTTTGTCGTCTGAGAAGTTGGTTGGTAGGATTTCAATCTTTTTGAATTTACTGAGGCTCTTTTTGTGGCCTTGTATGTGGTTTATTCTGGGAGATGTTCCTTGTGCACTTGAGAAGAATGTGTATCCTGCTGCTTTTGAGTATACAGTTCTATAGATGTCTGTTAGGTCCATCTGTTCTAGTGTGGTGTTCAGTGCCTCTGTGTCCTTAGTTATTTTCTGTCTGGTGGATCTGTCCTTTGGAGTGAGTGGTGTGTTGAAGTCTCCCAAAATGAATGCATTGCATTCTATTTCCTCCTTTAATTCTGTTAGTATTTCTTTCACATATGTTGGTTCTCCTGTATTGGGTGCATATATATTTATAATGGTTATATTCTCTTTTTTGACTGACCCCTTTATCATTATGTAATGTCCGTCTTTATCTCTTGTTACTTTCTTTATTTTGAAGTCTATTTTGTCTGATAACTAGTACTGCAACACCTGCTATTTTCTCCCTATTGTCTGTATGAAATATCTTTTTCTATCCCTTGACTTTTAGTCTGTGTGTGTCTTTGGGTTTGAGGTGAGTCTCTTGTAAGCAGCATATAGATGGGTCTTGCTTTTTTATCCATTCTGTTACTCTGTGTCTTTTGATTGGTGCATACAGTCCATTTACATTTGGGGTGATTATTAAAAGATATGCACTTATTGCCATTGCAGGCTTCAGATTCTTGGTTACCAAAGGCTCTAGGGTAGCTTCTTTACTATCTAATCATCTAACTTAACTTGCTTAATAAGCTATTATAAACACAGAGTGATGATTCTTTATTTCTCTCCCTTCTTATTCCTCCTCCTCCATTCTTTATATGTTAGGTGTTTTATTCTGTATTCTTTTGTGTTTCCTTTGACTGCTTTTGTGCATAGTTGATTTTATTTTTTGCCTTTAGTTAGTATTTGGTGGGTCTGCTTTCTCTGCTGTGATTGTATTTTCTCTGGTGACATCTATTTAGCCTTAGGAGTGCTTCCATCTAGAGCAGTCCCTTTAAAATATCCTGTAGAGGTAGTTTGTGAGAGGCAAATTCCCTCAACTGTTGCTTGTCTGGGAATTGTTTAATCCCTCCTTCATATTTAAATGATAATTGTGCTGGGTACAGTGTTCTTGGTCAAGGCCCTTCTTTTTCATTACATTAAATATATCATGCCATTATCTTCTGGCTTGTAAGGTTTCTGTTGAGAAGTCTGATGATAGCCTGATGGGTTTTCCTTTGTAGGTGACTTTTTTTCTCTCTCTGGCCACCTTTAGTACTCTGTCTTTGTCTTTGATCTTTGCCATGTAAATTATTATATATCTTGGTGTTGTCCTCTTTGGGTCTCTTATGTTGGGAGATCTGTGGGCTTTCATGGTCTGAGAGCCTATTTCCTTACTCATTTTTTAGAAGTTTGCAGCAATGATTTCTTCACAGACACTTTCTATCCCTTTTTCTCTTCTTCTTCTGCTACCCCTATAATGCAAATATTGTTCCATTTGGATTGGTCACACAGTTCTCTTAATATTCTTTCATTACTGGAGATCCTTTTATCTCTCTCTCTGCCTCAGCCTCTCTGTATTCCTGTTCTCTGATTTCTATTCCATTAATGGCCTCTTGCACCTCATCCAGTCTGCTCTTAAGTCCTTTCAGAGGTTGTTTTATATCTGTATTCTCCCTCCCAACATGCTCCTTTTGCTCTTGCATATTTCTATGCGGATCAGTCAGCATGGTTTTGACCCTTATTTTGCATTCTTTTTCAGGAAGATTGGTTATATCTATATCCCCAGGCCCTCTCTCAGGGGTTGTCTGGACTGGACCAAATTCTTTTGCCTTTTCATTGTGATAGAGGTAGTCGTAGACAGGTAGCACATGTGTCAGCTGGGAGAACAAAGTCCTTTCCTGCTTGCTGGCTGCCTTGCCCTTCTCTGCTGCCTGTGCCAGTTACCTGCACTCCAGGAGCAGCCTCTGGATTAATTTCATGAGCCACAGTGTGTGGGGCAGCCCAGTGCCCTTCTGGGAGAGGCAGGTGCACCTGGTGTGCTCTCCTGCGAGAATGGCACTCCTCCGTTCACTGCCCTGGCTTCCTCTGGCTGCGCCGGGCTGTTGCTCGCTGGCCACGGCTTTTCGATCTGGCCCGGGAAGCTGCCCTCTCGGAGGAGGCTCTGGCCGGCTTCTGTGGGCGCGGCTGCTCCCAGGCTGCTCTGCTGGGGCCGCGTGGGAGAGGGAATGCACGACAGGCTGATCGCCATGCAGGGCTTCAGAGCTGCATTGCCACCCATGGGTTTAGGGTGCCTGAAGTTCCCCGGAATTCCCAGCTGGTGGGCTTATTGTGCCAGGACGAGTCCATCCAACTGTGAAGCCCCACCCCTTTAAAACTTTCAAAAAGCACTCGCTTTTCTTTTGTCCCTGGGCAGCCAGCTGTGGGGACCCACTCACAGATTTTACTCTTGTTTCCCTAATATCCAGCACATCATGCAATGTGTATCTGTGCTTCTGATGCAGATTACTAGGGCTGGTTATTTAGCAGTCCTGTGTTTCCACTCCCTCCCCGCTCCAACTCCTTTCCTCCCGCAGCAAGCTGGGGTAGGGGGAGCACTCACGTCCCACTGGGTCATGGCTTGTATCTTACCCCCTTTGTTAGAAGCTGCATTCTCCCAGATGTAGATGTAGCCTGGCTGTTATACTGTATCCTCTGGTCTCTCTGTTAGGCCTGTAGTTTTATTTGTTGTATTTTAAAAAATACATATGATTTTGGGAGTAGTTTTCCACTGCCCTACTCGTGCCACCATCTTCCCCAAATCCTCCCCTCCCACCTTAGGTAGTTTTTTTGATTACCGATTGAGTTTAATTGTTGGTAATTGGTTTGTTCAGATTATCTATTTCTTCCTGGGTCAGTCTTGGAAGGTTGTATTTTTCTAGAAAGTTGTCTGTTTCTTCTAGGTTATCCAGTTAGTTAGCATATAATTTTTCATAGTATTCTCCAATAATTTTTGTATTTCTGTGGTGTCCATCATGATTTTTCCTTTCTCATGTCTGATTCTGCTTGTGTGTATAGATTCTCTTTTTTTCTTAATAAGTCTCGCTGGGGGGTTATCTGTTTTGTTTATTTTCTCAAAGAACCAGCTCTTGGTTTCACTAATTTTTTCTATTGTTTTATTCTTCTCAATTTTATTTATTTCTTCTCTGATCTTTATTATGTCCCTCCTTCTGCTGACTTTCGGCCTCCTTTGTTCTTCTTTTTCTAGTTTCAATAATTATGAATTTAAACTGTTCATTTGGGATTTTTCTTCCTTCTTTAAATAGGCTTGGATTGCTATATACTTTACTCCTAGAACTGCTGCTCCTGAAAGTTCCCAGACTGCCGGGCTGAGTGTGTCAGGACGATTTTGTCCACCAGTTCCTTCTCTCAAACCCTTGCTCCCCAGCAGCCCTCTGACCATTGAGAGGTCCTTTAAAGTGCTTACTTTTCTTTGGTCCCATGATAGCTAGTTGTGGGAACCTGTTCACAGTCTTAGTCTCAGACTCTGCCTTTCAGCTCCTCCAATCTCCAGAGCACCATGCAATGTGAGTTCGTGCTCCCAGGGTAGATTTCTACAACTGGGTATTTAACAGTCCTGTGCTTCCACTCCCTCCCTGCTCTGGTTCTTTTCCTCCCATGTGTGAGCTGGGGTAAGGGGAGTGCTTTGGTCCCACTGGGTCATGGCACCCTTTTCCGTGAGATGTTGACTTCTCCCAGATGTAGACTGGCTAGTGTACTGTTACTTCTGGTCACTCTTTTAGGAATAGTTGTATTTGCTGTATATTCAAAATATATGTGCCATCTTTTCGCTCTCCATTGATACACAATCTTACGAAGGTTTCACATGACAAATATACTGGTCACAACATTCACCCATATTATCAAGTCTTTACACCCCCATTGCAGTCACTGTCTATCAGCATAGTAAGATGCTATACAGTCACTACTTGTCTTCTCTGTGCTATACTTCCTTCCCTGTGCCCCCCATATATTATGTGTGCTAATCATAATGCCCCTTAATCCCCTTATCCCTCCCTTCCCACCCACACTTCCCAGTCTCTTTCCCTTTGGTAACTATTAGTCCATTTTTGGGTTCTGTGAGTATGCTGCAGTTTTGTTCCTTCAGTTTTGCCTTGTTGTTATACTCTACAAATGAGTGAAATCATTTGGTACTTGTCTTTCTCCACTTGGCTTATTTCACTGAGCATAATACCCTTTAGCTCCATCCATGCTTTTGCAAATGGTAGGATTTGTTTTTTTCTTATGGCTGAATAATATTCCATTGTGTATATGTACCACATCTTCTTTATCCATTCATCTACTGATGGACACTTAGGTTGCTTCCATTTCTTGGCTATTGTAAATAGTGCTGCCATTAACATAGGGGTTCATATTTCTTTTTGAATCTGTGATCCTGTTTTCTTTGGGTAAATTCCTATGAGTGGAATTCCTGGGTAAATGGTATTTCTATTTTTAGTTTTTTGAGTAATGTCCATCCTGCTTTCCACAATGGTTGAACTAATTTACATTCTCACCAGTAGTGTAGGAGGGTTACCCTTTCTCCTCATCCTCACCAGCATTTGTTGTTCTTTGTCTTTTGGATGTTGGACATTCTAACACATGTGAGGTGATATCTCGTTGTGGTTTTAATTTGCATTTTTGTGATGATTAGTGATGTAGAATATCTTTTCATTTGCCTGTTGGTCATCTGAATTAATTTCTTTTGAGAAGTGTCTGTTCAAGTCCTCCACCCATTTTTTAATTGGGTCATTTGCTTTTTGGTTGTTGAGGTGAGTGAGCTCTTTATATATTTTGGATGTCAGTCCCTTATTGGATATGTCATGTATGAATATATTCTCCCATACTGTAGGATGCCTTTTTGTTCTACTGATGGTGTCCTTTGCTATACAGAATCTTTTTAGTTTAATGTATTCCCACTTGTTCATTTTTACTTTTGTTTTCCTTGCCCAGGGAGATATGTTCATGAAAAAGTTTCTCATGTTTATATTCAAGAGATTTTTGCCTATGTTTTCTTCTAAGAGTTTTATGGTTTCATGACTTACATTCAGGTCTTTGTTCCATTTCAAGTTTACTTTTGTGTATGAAGTTAGACAGAAATCCAGTTTCATTCTCTTACATGTAGCTGTCCAATTTTGTCAGCATCCATTGTTGAAGAGGCTGTCATTTCCTCATTGTAGATCCGTGGCTCCTTTGTCATATAGTAATTGGCCATATATGTGTTGGTTAATATCTGGACTCTCTATTCTGTTCCATTGATCTATGGGTCTGTTCTTGTGCTAGTACCACATTGTCTTGATTACTGTGGCTTTGTAGTAGAGCTTTAAGTTGGGGACCATAATCTCCCCTGGTTTATTCTTCCTTCTCAGGATTGCTTTGGCTATTTAGTGGCTTTTGTGGTTCCATATGTGAAAGCTAATCATATTATATACTTTAAATATATGTAATTTATTGTATCAGTTATACCTCAATAAAGCTGTTACAAAAAGAGTGTTTATACCTGTTCAGGTATATCTAGGTATATCAGGAATCCCACTCCCCAGTTAATTATCCCCTAGTATTTTTAGCCTTATCCTGGCATGTGTAATTAAAGTTGTCCAGTTTCGTAGAATGATCATAGCCATAGAAATGATTCAACTGAAATAATTTAAATCAGTAATCTATTCTTTAAATCAGAGGGATGAAAGTAAATGTCTCAAATATTGTTATGTTCCTGGGAACTATCAAAGGTGTCATTTATGTATGTTAATAGCAGTCTTTATTTCACCAATTTGTTTTCTTTGTCAAATGATAATAGTTTTATGAAACAAATTCTACCATTTGCAACAATATGGCTGAAGCTAGAGGGTATTATGCTCAGTGTAATTAGCCATGCACATAAAGACAAGTCCCAAATGACTTCACTCATTTGTGGAGTATGACAACAAAGGAAAACCGAAGAAAGAAAACAGCAGCAGACTCACAGACTCCAAGAAGGAACTTTCGGTTACCAAAGGGAACGGCTTGGGCAGGTTGGGTTGGGTGGGAGGGAAAAGGGGATTAAGGGACATTATAGATAGGTCATGGGGAAGGCAATATAGCATGGAGAAGATAAATAATGACTGTATAGCATCTTGCTACACTGACAGTGACTGCAGTGGGGAGGTAAGGACTTGATGATAATATGGGTGAATGTTGAAACCACAATGTTGCTCATGTGAAACCTTCATAAGACTGTTTATCAATGATACCTTAGTTAAAAAATAGAGTTCTGTGAATAAATATAGTATTGTTTTGCTGAATTCCTGTTCTTTAATGTTGATTAATTTTAACTTATGAATTTTATTATATGTATAGATTAGTATAACTGTCACCACAGTTAGTATATAGAACAGTTTCATAACTCAGAAGAAATCATATGTGCTGTTCTTTTGTAGTCACTCCCTCCCCCAAGCTTTAACCTTTGGCAACTGCTGTTCTTTTCCCTATCAGTATAATTTTGTCTTTCTAAGAATGTCCTATAAATGGTATCATACAGTATGTAACCTTTTGAGCCCAGCTTTTTCACACAGCATAATGCCTTTAAGATTCATCCAAGTTGTTTGGTGTATCAATAGTTCATTCCTTTTTGTTGCTGAGTATGTAATATTCTATTTGTATGGATGTAACAAGTTGATGTATCTGTTCACCTATTGAAGGACATTTGGGTGTTTCCAGAGTTTGGCTATTTCAAATAAAGCTGCTGTGTGAATATTTGTGTATAGGTATTTTTTGTTTGAACATACGTTTTTATTTCTCTAGAATAAGAACCCAGGAGGGAGATTGTTGGGTAAATTGTAATTATATGTATGACTCTACAAGAAGCTGCCAAACTGTTTTGCGGAGTGGCTGTACCATTTTGCATTCCCACCAGCAATGAATGAGAGTTCCTGTTGCTCTTATATCCTTGCCATTTTATGAGAGTTTCAGATGCTCTGCATGAACATCTCATATTGCCTTCATTTTCTGTTTTAGCCATTCTCATAGGTCTAGAGTAGTATCTTATTGTGCTTTTAATTTAAATTTCTCTAATGGATAATGATGTTGAGCATCCTTTTATTCAGTTTCCTCGTTGGTGAAGTGTCTGTTCAAATCTTTTGCCCATTTTAAAATTGGATTTCTTACTGTTGAGTTGTGAGCATTGAAAATTACATCCTAGATACAAATCCCTTGTCAGATGTAATTTGCAAATATTTTTCCTAGTCTGTAGCTTGTGTTTTCATTCTTCTGACAATGACTTTTCCAGAAAAAAGGCTTTAATTGTGATAAAGTTTAATTTATTATTGTTTTCCTTTTATAGATCATGCTTTTAATATTATATCTAAAGTCTGCCTAACCCCAGTCATGAAGATTTTCTAAAAGCTTTATAGTTAAATCCTTTACATTTTAGAAGTAGGATCTATTTTGATGTATTTTGTGTAAGGAGTGAGGTTTATATTAAGGCATTATGGTATATGGATGCCTATGGTATATGGATGTTCAGTTGTCCAACACTATTTACTAAAAAGTATAATTCTCTACTGCATTTCCTTGTACTTTTGTAAGCATTCTGTTGGTTATATTTGTGGGAGTCTATTTCTGACGTGTTCCATTGATCTGTGTCTATATATCTGTTTATCAATGCTCCAGTGTCTTGATTATCTTTATACTAGTTCTTAAAATTGGGTGGTATGATTAGTATGATTTTTCTCTGTCAAATTGTTTTAGCTATTTGGAAATCTCTGCCTTTTCATATACATTTTAGAAACAACTTATCTATATATATATATATATATATATATATATATATATATATACACACACCAAAACTCTTTTGTGATTTTGATTGGAATTGCATTAAATCTGTAGATCAATTTGGGTAGAATGACATCTTGGAGAACTGACATCTTTACTAAGTTCAATCTTTTCATCCATGAACTTCATTTATTTAGGCCTTCCTTGATTTCTTCCATCAGCATTATGTAATTTTGAGCTTTCAGGTCCTACACATGTGTTGTTAGATTTATACCTAAATATTTCATTTTTGGGGGGCTATTGTGATACTTAAAACATTTTTTGATTTCTATTTGTTCAAATTCTTTTTCTTAAATTATTTTTTTATTGATAGGAAAGTTACTTTAGTACCAAAGGTTTTGTATACTTTGATCTTCTTTCTCAAAGAATTAGGCAAGTTACAGCAAAAACACATAGTCTAAAATATATGAAAGGGCAAAAAATGACTACCTAAGGGCTATGCTTGAAAAGGCAATATTCAGAGTTAGACTGGATTCATTATCAAAGGATCTTATTTCTAGGGCCATGAATGGATTGCTGTCATTTATGGCTTTTGAGAATTTTAGAATTAGCAAAAATAAAAGTAACAGCTTATTTAATATTAAAACTCTGGAATACTGATATTGGGCATAAGATATTTTGGTTTTGGATCATTTTTGTAATGAGACTGAGATCAAATGATGGAAACATTCTGAAGACTGCCTTCAACTACATAAAATTTTAGTGTTTGAGTGTTAACTACCCTTCTCTCTTAAGCTATAAACCATATCTTTTAATTGCAATAAAGTTGATATACAACATACTGGTTTCATATTGGTTTATTACTGGGTTTCAGCCACTTACATAGAAAGGTACAACATGGTGACATAATAACTGAATACATTACTTGATGCCTGTCACATAGATGTAGTTTAAACCATATCTTTTAATGTATATTTGAAAGGCAGTTTCATCTTCAAGTCATTTGTGTTAAGATTTAATGTATATTTGGAAGGCAGTTTTATCTTAAAGTCATTTGTGTTAAGATTTTTCAGTATTTTTTTAAGTTAGAAGAAATTTTGAAAAGTCAGTTTTAAAAATTAGAGCAGTTCTGACTTATATTGAAAAAAATGTGTGTGTGGATGCTGTTGGGAAGAAGCTGAATAATTTTAAAATAGAAGTGAATGGCTCCTTTTTTAAAATTAAAGTTTAACAGTTTTTCATCATGGCCTTCTCTAAAATGCAACTCTTCCTTTCTTTAGTTCTCTCTTAACATACTATACTTTTATTTATCTTTATTATTATCTTCTTCAACCTATAGAACATAATCTCCTTGGGGGCAGCTTGTCTTTTTGGCTGTTATTGTATCCTTACTGCCTTAAACTATGCTGGGTACAGAGCAGGCACACTTAAATATTAACCAAGTGAATGAATGCATGCTTTTATGTATCAGAATGAACATATAAATTTTAGCCATAATTATTGCTGAAATATTAGGCTGTTAAAGAAAGTATACCATGTTTTTTTGGTGAGTTCATCAACTTATCTCTCATTATGGACCCTTGTACATTTTTTGGAACCTGGCTTGAAGATTTTATTCCAGCTCATAATGTGTATCTAGGAGAGCTAACTTCATATTGATGACCCATTGAACAACCTAAGCTTGCATTTTCTGGACCTCCTTAACAACTTTGAGACATATACCTTCATGCAATTTCAGTTACCTCCAAAACCAGGATTTTGTGATTCTATATAATTTTCTTTTACAAAAGTGATAGGATCTAATTCAATATATTTTTATCTGGACAGGACTTCCTATCCTTACATTTTACTATAACTGCTCTTAAATCTCCAATGTGTTTTTTTCATTAGTTCCCTTTTCTCCCAGAGTATCAGCAACCTTCTAGTTCCTCTTCCTTCCTTCTTCAACTTTGGAGCCCATCATAAAACATCTGGCCTATCTTGTATTCTGTTTTACTCCTACTCTTCTGTTTAGCCTTTCTAGACAGACCTCAATTATAGATATGTTTTATAGTCTGGTATATATACTATTGAAAAACATTCCTTCCCAGTTTTTTAAAGGTTTTATTTCCATGTGCAAATAACTTTTATAAAAGGCATATATATGTGATTTTTCTCCAATATATGACCAAGCATTGTATTTATTAATTTAAGGACATTATTATGTCTATTTTAACGTGGTAATAATATTCTCCCTTGCTGGGAGTGCATGTTTGGAACTGAACTAACTGCTTTAGAAACTTTATCTCATTGCATCCTCTTAAACAACCATATGAGGGAGCACATCATTATCCCAAAGTGTAGACATGAGGATTTGAGAGTTAAAGAAAGACATCACTTACGAAGAGGTGATGTCCCATCTCAGAATTTCAGTGTCTTGAGGCTATGTGCAAGACCACCTTTTGCCTTCACATCACATCACACATCATTAGGTCCTGAAGGCACAGCCTTCACTAAAGTTAGTTGAAAAACAATTGCTGAAAGAGCCCAGGGCTCAGAAATAAGTTACTAAGAAACGTTATTACACCAACTACTATGAAGTCCCTCACATTATATAATCCCTTTTTTCAAGATATCTCTAACTTTACTTTCTTTGAGCTAATTGGTTTAGAATTCAGGTGTACTTTTCACACATTATGCGTGGTTTTGATGCTTAATCCAAAAATAAGACAATGAGAAAAGTAGTATTTCATATCCTGTCATTCCTTTAGGTTTAGCTTATGTGGCCTGTGATAAGAGTCTTAGGGATATTCCATTTAAGACATTTTAGGAGAAGGAAAGTGGGTGGCAGCTCCCTCAAATCTAGAAGTGATTCTAGCATCATAGTCAAATAGACTGAGTAGAATGGATCTCATTGTTGCAGAGTTGCATGTAGGTGGATTAAGAGTTCCAGGCTGAAGGAACCCACTAACATTTCTACTGCCTTTCTCTGTACAGAGGAAGGAAAAAGAGTGTTTACCAGCATGGCCTCACATTACTTTGTTTCACTTTGCTGCCACTGAGAGGGAATGGAAGTTAGCAATTTCCTGGGTCCCGCTGATGGTACACCACTGGGTAGAGTGCCAGTTAGTCCCATCTCATATTGCCTTGTTCTGCTTGTTTGTTGATGGATGGAGGTGAAAGTCCAATATTCTACTCAGCCCTGCTGACACTGTGGGTGGGATAAGGGCAGTTTTTCCTTTGATAGTTGACTGTAATAGGGGATATTACCAAAAAGGTTTTCTGTTCTGCTGGACCACCAGCCCTATTCCCAGTCCTTTGGCTAAAAGGAGCAGGCTTTTCTTGGTGCTTTTCTGGTCTGTGACTCTTGGCATTTCTGGGTTGCAGTCTTCTCTAACACCCCATTTGGAATATAGGAGCCTTCCATTTTGGTTCCTTTATCCTCTCCACTTTTAAATATTATTTTGAGCATTACATAGTGTTAAAACTTTTGTTTCAGTCATTGTGTGATTTAGGAAACATGAATAGGATAGTCTTTAGTCTGTTCTTTTTTTATTTCTGTTCTTTCCATTGTTATTTCTTCCTTCCCTATGGTTCAATACTCCCTTTCTTTATTCATTTCTTTTTTGGTTGAGGTGTTTTCTTTTAGCCACTCTTTATGGTGATGTGAATGAATCTAGTGACAAGAATTTAGTGACAGATTCCTTTACTTTGTTTTCGGCCAAGAACATACTGATTTCACCATCATTCCTGATGGATAGTTTTACTGGATCAAGAATCTGTGGTTGAAAGTGCTTTTCTTTCATCAGTTGAAAAATTTTGTGCCACTTCCTTGTGGTCTTTGTGGCTTCACATGAGAAATTCTTGGTTATTTAATTTGGTATCCTTCTGTAAGTAATGTTTTGTTTCTCTTTGGTTGCTTTCAAGATTTTTTGTTTGTTTGCAGTTTTCAGAAGTTGCATTAATTTCTTTGAGTTTATCCTATTTGGTCACTTTCCTTTTTGGATTGGGGAGAGGGTTCTTAAGACACCCTGTCACTGTGTTGTTTCTCCAGTCCTGTGCTCTTCAGCCAGGCTGCCACCTTCTTTTGACCTTTAAGAAACTGACTTTAGTTGTATTTTTTTTCCCGTTGATTTTTCTTTATTTTATTCTACTTTTTATTTTATTTTGGTATCATTAATCTACAGTTACTTGAGGAACATTATGTTTACTAGACTACCCCCATCACCAAGCTCACCCCACATACCCTATTACAGTCACTGTCCATCAGAGTAGTAAGACATTGTAGAATCACTACTTGTCTTCTCTGTGTTCTACAGCCCTCCCTGTGCCCCCCGCCCCACATTATGCATGGTAATTATAATGCCCCGTTTCTTTTTTTCCCCCTTATCCCTCCCATCCCACTCATCCTCATCAGTCCCTTTCCCTTTGGTAACTGTTAGTCCATTCTTGGGTTCTGTGAGTCCTCTGCTGTTTTGCTCCTTTAGTTTTTTCTTTGTTCTTATACTCCACATATGAGTGAAATCATTTGACACTTGTCTTTCTCTGCCTGGCTTATTTCACTGAGCATAATACCCTCTAGTTCCATCCATGTTGTTGCAATGGCAGGATTTGTTTTCTTCTTATGGCTGAATAATATTTCACTGTGTATATGTACCACATCTTTATCCATTCATCTATTGATGGACACTTAGGTTGCTTCCATTTCTTGCCTATTGTGAATAGTGCTGCGATAAACATAGGGGTGCATATGTCTTTTTCAAGCTGGGCTGCTGCATTCTTAGGGTAAATTCCTAGGAGTGGAATTCTTGGGTCAAATGCTATTTCTATTTTGAGTTTTCTGAGGAACCTCCATACTACTTTCCACAATGGTTGAACTAATTTACATTACCGCCAGCAGTGTAGGAGGGCTCCCCTTTCTCCACATCCTCGCCGACATTTGTTGTTGTTTGTCTTTTGGTTGGTGGTGATCCTTACTGGTGTGAGGTGATATCTCATTGTGGTTTTAATTTGCATTTCTCTGATGACTAGTGATGTGGAGCATCTTTTCATGTGTCTGTTGGCCATCTAAATTTCTTCTTTGGAGAACTGTTCAGCTCCTCTGACCATTTTTTGATTGAATTATTTGCTTTTTGTTTGTTGAGGTGCATGAACTCTTTATATATTTTGCATGCGAACTCTTTATTGGATCTGTCATTTATTAATATATTCTCCCATACTGTAGAATGCCTTTTCGTTCTACTGATGCTGTCCTTTGCTGTACAGAAGCTTTTCAGTTTGATGTAGTCCCACTTGTTCATTTTTGCTTTTGTTTCCCTTGCCCGGGAAGATATGTTCATGAAGAAGTCGCTCATGTCACTGTCCAAGAGATTTTTGCCTGTGTTTTTTTCTAAGAGTTTTATGGTTTCATGACTTACATTCAGGTCTTTGATCCATTTTGAATTTACTTTTGTGTATGGGGTTAGACAATGATCCAGTTTCATTCTCTTAAATGTAGCTGTCCAGTTTTGCCAACACCAGCTGTTGAGGATGCTGTTATTTCCCCATTGTATGTCCATGGCTCCTTTATCATATATTAATTGACCATATATGTTTGGGTTAATATCTGGACTCTCTATTCTGTTCCACTGGTCTGTGGCTCTGTTCTTGTACCAGTACCAAATTGTCTTGATTACTATGGCTTTGTAGTAGAACTTGAAGTTGGGAAGCAAGATCCTCCTTCTTTAATTCTTCCTTCTCAGGATTTCTTTGGCTATTTGGAGTCTTTTGTGGTTCTACATGAATTTTAAAACTATTTGTTCCAGTTCATTGAAGAATGCTGTTGGTATTTTGATAGGGATTGCATTGAATCTGTAGATTGTTTTAGGCAGGATGACCATTCTGACAATATTAATTCTTCCTAGCCAGGAGCATGGGATGAGTTTACATTTGTTAGTGTCCTCTTTAATTTCTCTTAAGAGTGTCTTGTAGTTTTCAGAGTGTAGGTCTTTCACTCCTTGGTTAGGTTTCTTCCTAGGTATTTTATTCTTTTTGATTCAATGGTGAATGGAATTTTTTTCCTGATTTCTCTTTCTGCTAGTTCATTGTTAGTGTACAGGAAAGGAGCAAATTTCTGTGTATTAATTTTGTATCCTGCAACTTTGCTGAATTCAGATATTAGTTCTAGTAGATTTGGAGTGGATTCTTTTGGTTTTTTTATGTACAATATCATGTTATCTGCAAATAGTGACAGTTTGACTTCTTCCTTACCAATCTGGATGCCTTTTATTTCTTTGTTTTGTCTGATTGCCATGGCCAGGACCTCCAGTACTGTTGAGTAACAGTGGGGAGAGTGGGCATCTCTGTCTTGTTCCCGATCTTAGAGGAAAAGCTTTCAGCTTCTCGCTGTTAAGTATGATGTTGGCTGTGGGTTTGTTGTATATGGCCTTTATTATGATGAGGTACTTGCCCTCTATACCCATTTTGTTGAAAGTTTTTATCATGAATGGATGTTGAATTTTGTCGAGTGCTTTTTCAGTGTCTATGTAGATGATCATGTGGTTTTTGTCCTTCTTTTTGTTGATGTAGTGGATGATGTTGATGGATTTTCAAATGTTGTACCATCCTTGCATCCCTGAGATGAATCCCACTTGATCATGGTGTATGATCTTCTTGATGTATTTTTGAATTCAGTCTGCTAATATTTTGTTGAGTATTTTTGCATCTATGTTCATCAGGGATTTTCTTTTTTTGTGTGGTGTTTGCCTGGTTTTGGTATTAGAGTGATGGTAGCTTCAGAGAATGAGTTTGGAAGTATTCCCTCCTCTTCTATTTTTTGGAAAACTTTAAGGAGAATGGGTGTTTTGTCTTCTTTATATGTCTGATAAAATTCAGCGGTTAATCCGTCTGGCCCTGGAGGTTTTGTTCTTGGGTAGTTTTTTGATTACCAATTCAATTTTGTTGCTGGTAATCGGTCTATTTACATTTTCTGTTTTTACCTTGGTCAGTCTTTGAAGGTTTTATTTTTCTAGGAAGTTGTCCATTTCTTCTAGGTTTTGCGGCTTCTTAGCATGAATATTTTCATAGTCTGTGGGGTCCATCATGATTTTTCCTTTCTCATTTCTGATTCTGTTGATGTGTGTAGATTCTCTTTTTCTCTTAATAAGTCTGGCTAGAGGCTTATCTATTTTGTGCTTTGGTTGTATTTCATGTTATTTCTAAACTTTATAGTTGTACTTAGTGGTAAGGAGCAGGAAGAGACCACAAGTCCTGCTTATTTTAATAATGTGAGACAATTACTTCAATCTGGATTAAAAATATGTATATACAAAAGTAAAATAACATACGATGTTTTTGCAAAGATAAAAATTTGAAAACTATTATTTTAATTAGGGAATTTTTTAGTTTAATATTGTGATTGTGTCAAAAGACTATCTTTTAGAGATATGTACTAAAATTTTTACAGATGAAATTATGAAATGCATAGGATTTGCCTCACAAAATAACATATATAGGTTTGTGCATAGGGAAAGAGTGGCTGTGGTTGATAGTTCTTGGGGTTGAGTGCCTGGGATTCAGAGTATCTCTATGTGAGAAATTCTCTATATTAAATAGTTTAAAAAAGTTTAATATGCATTTCTTGAACACAGACTAGGTATTAGGAGGGAGACAAAGTTTCCTGATTTATTTACTTTGTCCTTAATATGTGAGTATTGGTGAAATTGACATGATATAACTAGTAAATTTTAATATATTGCTTACAAGGTGAGGAAGTATAGAAAGTGCCTGTAGGTGTTCATCAACCCTGATTGATACTTTAGAAGCCTCAGGAACTGTTTGGTTGTTTGTGAATAAGTAGTTACTATTAAGAAGCTGTTTTTATCCTGCAACAGCTAATGTGCTATTTTTGAGTGAGCTCTTCTTCCTTATCAGAAACTGAAGAGTTCCACATTTGAGTCTTTTGTAAGATTGGTAGTTTGGTACACTGGGAATTTACTTATTCTAATTTTCTTTAACAGCTTTCTGTTCGAAGTCAGGAATTTGAGAAAAATGAAGATGGAATCCCAAAAGTGGATCAGTTTCATTTGGTATGTGAACTTTTTGTCATTTCGTGGTTGGAAACATGTGCTGTAGGTGTGTGACAGTGATGCAAAATTAAATGTCTGACTGAAAATGTCCTGTAATTTTTGTGAGAATGTAAAATAGCATTCACAATAAAGAAGTACTGAAAAAAATTCAAGTGCCATATTTATACCACCACCAGAGACTTACTGCTACAGAATATTGCTGGACTGTATGTTTGTCACATTATAATCTAAATAGTAATTAAGGACAAATAGTCTTTGCTATATTTTCTAATATCATATCATATTGAAATTAATATTTTACAATTTTTTTAGTAAATCTAAGCTATCTTTTTTTGTCATATGTATTTCATTCATACTGCTTTGCCATTCATATATGTATGCAACCAACATATTCTGAGTACCTATTCTATACTAGCAATTGAAGTAGGTGTTAGGTTACAAGAATTGCAGCATTGAACAAAATATTAATTCAGAAATGTGAACAAGTACCAAATCTGTAAATAGGGTATTAAGAAAGTAGTTTGGAGGGAGCTAATTTTTAATTCTTTGGAGAAAGGAGAAGGGAAGAGGTTGGTTGAAAATGGCACCAGAGAGTTGCTTGAGGTGAATCTTGAGGATTGAATTAAGAGTTTACAAAAGGTGGGATGAGATGATGGGCATGGCAGGTAAAGAAAATAGTCTGCACTAGACATGAAAGTGTTAAATCCAGTATGACTAGTTATTAAGAAGTTAAATATGGCAGGAAATGAGTCTATAAAAGTATAATGATCAAGCTCTAAAAGCTCTCATGCTATTTTTTAAATAAAGAAAACATTTATTTTGTAGTATTTTATAACTGTTGTTACAACTTCATCTTTTTGAGTAGTATGAACTTTTTGAGAAGTTCATAGCAAAATTGAGAGGAAGATACAGAGATTTCCCAGATACATCTTTCTGACACATAAGTAGAGTCTATCCATTATCAACATTCCCCATCTACATAGATGAAAAGGATGTAGTATTTTTAGATAGCATTTTTTCCACTTAGTTTCAAGGTTCCTCCAGGTCTTTTCATGGCCTGATAGCTGATTTCTTTTTTGTGCTAAATAGTATTCCATGGCTTAGATGTATTAGTCTCTCACCTACTGAAATACATTTAGGTTGCTTCCAGGTTTTTGCAGTTATAATAAATAAAGCTATAGTAAACATCCATGTCCAGGTTTTAGTTTGGACATAGTTTTCACCCCTTTGGGTAAATACCAAGGAGCATTAGTACTGACTTGTAAGGTAAAGAGTATGTTTAGTTTGTAGGAAACTGTCAAACTGTCTTCCATAGTGGCTGTACCATTTTACATTGCCACCAGCAATGAATGAGAATTCCTATTGCTCTACATTCCTGCTGGCGTTTGGTATTGTCAATGTTCTGGATTTTGGCCATTCTAAAACATGTAGTGGTATATTACTGTTGTTTTATTTTCCCTGACAACGTGATGTGGAGCATCTTTTCATATGCTGACTTGCCATCTGTATATCTTTTTATTTAATTGTTTTATTTTTTTAGTATTTATATATTTTTATTTTTTTATTAAGGTATTATTGATACACACTCTTATGAAGGTTTCACATGAAAACAATGTGATTACTACATTTACTCATATTGTTGAGCCCCCCCATACTGCATTGCAGTCACTGTCCATCAGTGTAATAAGATGCCACAGAGTCACTATTTCCTTCTCTGTGCTACACTGTCTTCCCCATGATCCCCACACCATGTGTGCTAATCATAATACCCCTCAATCCCCTTCTCCCTCCCCCACCCTGCCACTTTGATAACTGCTAGTCCCTTCTTGGAGTTTGAGTCTGCTGCTGTTTTGTTCCTTCAGTTTTGCTTCATTTTTATACTCTATAAATGTGGGAAATCATTTGGTACTTGTCTTTCTCCATGTGGCTTATTTCACTGAGCATAATATCCTCCAGCTCCATACATGTTGTTGCTGTCATATTGTTATATTGTTAAAAAAAAAAAGAAAGATAGAAAGAAAAAAAAATAAATCCCTCCATTGAATTCCATAATGATTGGTTCTCCATCCTGAATTTGTTCCTGAGTTCTTGAATACTTTTCTGTCCCTCAGTGAGCATGTTTATGATTTTTATTTTGAAATCTCTTTCTGGAAGATTGATGAGTTCAGTTTCACTTGAACCTTTTTCTGGTATTTGTGGTATTTTTGTTTGAACCAGGTTCCTTTGACGTTTCATATTCGTATGTGACACCCTCTAGTGCCCAGAAGCTCTACTCTCTGGAGTTGCTTAACCCCTGGAGGGATGTCTGGGGTTGCAGGGGAGTGGTGCTGGTGCTTGGGAGGAAGAAAGAGCTGTTTTCTGCTTCCTGACTGCTATGCTTGTCTCCACTGCCAGAACCAGTGGGCTGAACACACAGGTGTAATCCTCTATGCTTTGTGTTTGTAGCTGCCATAGGCAGGGCTTCCCCCTGGCTTGCCTGACACCAGGGCAGGGGCTGCTGTTTTGCAAGCTAGGTGCTGGTCAGCTGGGAGGAAGGCCCAGCAGACTGTGTATCATTATGGGGGGCCTTGGAGTTGTGTAGCCCCGCAGGGGGATGGAGCGCCTGAAGCTCCTGAAAGTTCATAACCTGCTAGACAGAGTGAGCCCAGACAATTTTGTCTACCTGTCCTTTCTCCTGAACAGTAAAACTCTGCAATTCTTGCCCCTTTAGCAGCCCTCTCACCATTAGGAAATCTCTCGGACTGCCCACCTTTCTTTGGTCCCAGAGCAGCCAGATATGGATCCCTGTTTTCCACAAGCAGCTGGAATCTCAATCCCTCCAGGTATTCCACCTGTCTTAGCTTTCCAACCCCAGTAATCACCAGAGCACCATGCAATGCAGGTTCATGCTCCCAGAGCAGATCTCCAGGGCTAGGTATTCAGCAGTCCCAGGCCTCCACTCCTTTCCTGCTCTGTGTCTTTCCCTCCTGCCAGTGAGCCTGATGTGGAGAAGGGCTTGGGTCCCACCAGATCACAGGTTTGGTGCATTAACCTTTTCCACGAGGTCTGTTCTTTTCTCCAGGTGTATGCAGTCTGGTGTAACCTTCTTTCCTGTTGCTCTTTCAGGATTAGTTGTATTAATTATATTTTATTATTACATGTGGTTTTGGGAGGAGGCCTCTGTCTCACCTTTCATTCTACCATCTTTAATCTCTCTCAGTCTCCATCTGTATATCTTTTTTGGTGAGGTTTCTGGAAAGGTCTGGCACATATTTTGGTCACATTATTTTCTTACTGTTGAATTTTAGGAGTTTTAAAAACCATTTTGAATAACAATCCTTCATTAGAAATGTTTTTTGCAAATATTTTCTCACAATATATGGCTTGTCTTGTTTCCTTGAGAGTGTCTTTTGCAGAGCAGGAATTTTTAATTTTAATGAAGTCTTTTTTATCCATTCTTTTGTGATTGTGCTTCTGGTTTCCTATCTAGAAAGTCATTGCCAAACCCAAGTTCACCTATGCTTTTTTCTATGTTGTTTTCTAGGAGTTTTGTAGTTTTTCATTTTATATTGATATCTGTGATATACATATCTTGCCTATTATGAGTAATGCTGCAGTGAACATGGAGATACAGATCTCTTTGAGATCCTGATTTCAATTCCTTTAGCTATATACCCAAAAGTAAAATTTCTGGATAATAAATAGTAGTTTTTAAAAAATTTTCTGAGGAATCTCTTGTTGTTTTCAGTAGCAGCTGGACCAATTTATATTCCTACCAACAGTGTACAAGGGGTTCACTTTTCTCTATATCCTTGTCAACACTTATATTTGTTGTTTAGATTATAGCCTTCCTAACATTTTTAATTTGCATTTCCCACATGAGTAGTGACTGATAACTTTTTTAATGTACCTTTTAGCCATCTGTGTAACTTCTTGGAAAAATGTCTACTCAAGTCTTAGCCCATATTTTAATTTTTTTTTTTTTTGCTATTAGGTTGTAAGGTAAGTACGTATTTTGGATATTAACCTTTATCAGATATATGGTTTGCAAGTGTTTTCTCACATTCTGTAGTCTGCCTTTTCCCATTGGTGTCATATTCAAAAAGCATTGCCAAGACACATATAAGAAGCTTTTCCCTTGTCTTCTAGAAATTTTACAGTTTCAGGTCTTGTATATCTTTAATCCATTTTGATTTGATTTTTGTGTATAGTGTATGATAAAGTTCAGTTTCATTCTTTTGCATGTGTATATCCAATTTTCTCAATACCATTCGTTGAAGAAACTATCCTTTCCCCATTTTGTGTTGTTGACGCTCTTGTCAAAGAACAGTTGACCATACATGTGGGTCTATTTCTAGGTCATTATTTTGTTCAGCTGGTCTCTTTTTGTGCCAGTACCATATTGTTTTAGTTACTATAACTTTACAATATGGTTTGAAACCAGGAAGTATGATGCCTTCAACTTTGTTCTTTCTCAAGATGACTTTGGCTAGTAGGGTTTTTTTATGTTTTCATATAAACTCTGGGATTATTTTTTCTGTTTCTGTGAAAATTTCTATTGGAATTTAGATAGGGATTATCTTGAGTCTTTAGAATGCTTTGTGTAATATGGAATTTTAACATTAATTCTTCCAATCTGTGAGCATGGAATATCTTTCCATTTATTTGTGCTGCCTTCAGTTTCATCAATATTTATAGTTTTCAGTAAACAGATACTTCATTAGCTTAGTTAACTTTAAGTATTTTATTGTTTTGATACAATTACAAATGGGCTTTTTTAAATTTCTCTTTCTGCTAGTTCATTATCAGTATATAGAAATGCAGATTTCTGTATATTGATTTTCTTATGCTGCAAATTTATGGAATTCATTTATTCTAATAGTTTTTTTGGTAGAGTCTTTGGAGTTTTCTATATATGTAAGATCATATGTGTAAGTAGAGACAGTTTACTTCTTCCTTTCTGATTGGGATGCCTTTTACTTCTTTTTCTGGCTAACACTTTAAGTATATGTTGAATAAAAGTGGTGAGAGTGGTCATCCTATCTTTTTCTTGATCTTAGAGGAAAGCTTTCAACCTTTCTCTATTGAGTATGATACTAGCTGTGGCTTGTCATATATGGCCTTTATTATGTTTCTCCTATACCCAGTTTATTGAGAATTTTTATAATGTATGGATATTGAATTTTGCCAAATGCTTTTTTCTGCATCTGTTGAAATGATCATGTGATTTTTATCTTTCATTCTGTTAATATGATGTATCACATCACATTTTTTGATTTGCATGTGGTGAACCATCCTTGCATCCAGGGATGAATCCCACTTTGTCATGTTGTTTGTATGATCCTTGTAATATGTTATTGAGTTAGGTTTGCTGGTATTTTGTTGAGAGAATTTTTGCACCTAATTACCAGGGTTGTTATTGGTCTGTTGTTTTCTTTTCATGTAGTATTCTTCTCTCTTTTTGATGTCATGTAATTTTAGCCTCATAAAATTAATTTGGGAGTGTTCTTTCTTTTTCAGTTTTTTAGACGAGTTTGAGAAGGATTGGCATTAATTCTTTATGTGTTTGGTAGAATTTTTAGTGAAACCATCTGGTTCTAGAGTTTTCTTGGTTGGGAGGCTTTAATTACTAATTCATTTTCCTCATTGTATGTTCAAGTTTTCTGTTTCTTCATGATTCAGCGTTGGAAGGTTGTATATTTATAGGAATTTATCCATTTTTTCTTGGTTGTCTATTTTTTTTGCGATAATTGTTCATAATTGTCCCTTATGATATTTTTGTGGCATTTATTGTAATGTCTTCTCTTTTTTTTCTGATTTTATTTACTTCAGTCTTCTCTCTTTTTTCTTAACATGGCCAAGAGCTTGTTTTTATATTTTCAAAATATTCTCTTAGTTTCACAATTTTTTTGTATTTTCTATTTTATTTCTTTCTGCTGTAATCTTTATTATAGTCCTTTTACGACTTTATCTTGTCTACTAACTTTGGCTTAGTTTGTTCTTTTTGTAGTTCCTTGAGGTTTAAAGTTAGGTTATTTTAGATTAAAAAAAATGTCCTCTATAGGAATTCTCTATTGAATTATTTTAGATTTTTTAAAAAATGTAAGCATTTATTGTTATAAACTTAATCTTTTAATACTGCCTTTGCTTCATTCCATCAGTTTTGGTGTTTTGCATTTTTGTCTTGATCACTCCTAATTTTCCTTTTTTATTTCTTCTTTGATTAGTGGCTGTTGAATGGTATAGTTTTAAATTTCTATATTGTGAATTTCCTGTTTTCTCATATTATTGATTTCTAGTTTGATTTCATTTTGGTTGGTAAAGATACTTGGAATGATATCAGTCTTCTTAAATTTCTTAAGACCTGTTTTGTGACCTAGTTTTGTTTTCCTTATATTCTCTTTTAGCTCATTGAGCTTCTTTAAGATGATTATTTTGAATTATTTGGCAATTTATAGATCTTTTTCTTTAGGCGGGGGACTTGTGCTGAAGTTTTCTTTCTTTTCCTTTGTGTTTTCATATTTACCTGTTTCTCCATGTTTCTTGTAGCCTTTTGTTAGTGTCTGTGCATTTGAAGAAGCAGTCATCTCTTTCAGTGTTTATGGACTGCCTTTGGGAAGGAAAGACCAAAGATCAGCATCAGTCTGGCTAGAGATTCTGGAGGTCTCTGAGTCCTTTTCTATGAATTTACCTGCTACACTTTTCTTGCTCTCTCCTGGAGTAGAAGTCTAGGATTGTGTGCCTTCTCTTGATCCTACAGAACTGTGTCAGGTGCTGAGATCTGTCTGCTGCTTTCCCCTAGAGCACTATCCTAAAATACCAGGGCATTGGATGCAGGCTCCACTTCTTTCCTCTCCTTCCCTCCTGAAGGAGATGTCTTGCAAGTGTGTATCTTCTCCCTACCCTGCAGAGCTGTGCCAAATAGAGCTGCCTGCTTTTCCCTAGGCCAGAGCACTGTTGTGCAGGGATGATAGGTGCAAGGTCCACTGTTCCCCCTCCCTCCTAATGGAGCAGTCTTAGGGTTCTGTGCCTTCTCCCAATCCTGCAGAGTTGAGCTGGCTGCTGAGTTCTGTGTTCTCTGTAAAGGTATACAGGGCACCATCTGTGGAGGCATGCGTGGGCCACCTTCTGGGGTCCACAGTTGGGTCATCTGTTGGGGCTGCAGTCAGGCTACCTGGCTGGCTAGCAGAGTTTGTGAAATGTGTTGGCCAGCTTACAGGGCCTCTGAGTGTGCCAGTTGGTTTGTGGGGTCTGTAGGGTGGGCCAGCCAGTGGGGTCTTTGGACTAGTGGCTTGGAGATATGTGACACTTGCTGAGATTCTCTGCCACTTTTTTTTGTTCTTAGCTGTCCTCCAGATGATTTCAGTCATGTGAATTCTCAGCTTTCTGAGTGAGGCAAAACAAAAGAGTGTCTTCTGGTAGTACCCTGAAAAGCTGGGGAAGCTAGATGCTTAATCCACTTTCTTTATTCTTGAGAAAAATTATGGGCTGAGGGGTTCTCCGAACTGAGGGGTTCTCTGAACTGAACTGCAGGAGAAATGAAACTGTTCTTTTTAACTGTTTTCAATGTAACTGTTCTCAGATTTTGTGCTCTGTTATGGTGCTGGAACCTCTCAGCTGTACTCTGGGGTTTTCATAAAGGTATTTTCATCTGTGAATGGTTGTTAAGTCAGTGTTTTGTGGGGGGTCCAGGACTGGGACCTATTATTCTGCCATTCTGCTTACATCACTTTTTTCCATATATATTTTAGTATCAGCTTTTCAATTTCTACGAAGAAGTCAGTTCAGATTCTAATAAGGATTGAATTCAACCTGTGGATCAGTTTGGGGAGTATTTATTGCCATCTTGGCAATATTAAGTCTTCTGATCCATGAACATGGGATATTTTTCCATTAATTTAGGTGTTTAGTTTCTTTTGACCATGTTTTGTGGTTTTCTGAATATAGGTTTTGTGCTACTTTTGTGAAATTTAGTCCTAAATATTTTATTGTTTTGATGATATTGCAGATGGAATTGTTTTCTTAATTTCACTTTTGGATTGTTCATTGCAAGTTTGTAAACTACAGTTGATTTTTGTATATTGGTGTATCCTGCTGAACTTGTTTATTCTAATAGTTTTTTGGTGGATTACTTAGTGTTTTCTATCTATAAGATCATGTCATCTCTAAATGGAAATAGTTATACTTCTTCATTTTCAGTCATGATGCCTTTTATTTCTTTTTCTTTCCTGAGTGGCTAGAACCTCCAATACAGTGTTGAGTAGAAGTATGAAGACTGGACATTCTTGTCTTGTTCCAGATCTTAGGAGGAAATTATCTAGTCTTTCACTTTTAAATACACTGTTAGATATCGATTTTTCCTAGATGCTCTTTATCAGGTTAAGAAAGTTCTTCTGTATTATATTCCATTCTGTTTTGTTCATTCTATTTAAGTGGTTTTTTTTTAAGTTTTGCTAATGAAAATGTGTTAGATTTTTTCTGAATCAGTTGAGATGATCATGTGATTTTTGTTTTTCATTTTGTTGATATGATGTAGTACATTAACTAACTACATGATGTTAAACCAGTCTTACATTTCTGGGATAAATTTATATTCATAAGATGCTAATCTGTAGTTTTCTTTTTTGGGGGTATCTTTGGTTTTCATTTAAGTTAATACTGGTCTCAGATAATTAATTGGGAAATATTCCCTTCTCTTGTTTTTCAGAAGGTATTTTAAAGAATTGTTACCAATTGTTCTTTAAATATTTGGTAGAGTTCAGTGGTAAAGCCATGTGGACACAGGATTTTCTTTATGGGGGTAGTTTTTCTGATTATGAATTTAAATTTTTCTTTTTTTAATAGGCCTGTTCAGATTATCTATGTCTTTCTGAGCCAAAAACTAGTAATTTGTATCTTCTAAGGAATTTCTCCATTTCTTCTAAGTTATTTAATTTATTGGCATATAATTGCCCATTTATTCCCTTTTAATTCTTTTTATTTTTGTAAGGTCAGTAGTAATGTCGCTCTTTCATTTCAGATTCCACTAATTTGGATGCTCTTTTTTTCCTCGTTAATCAGGATAAGTTTTGTCAGTTTTGTTGATTTTTTTAAAAAGAACTAGCTCTTGGTTTCATTGATTTTTTTTCCATTGTTCTCTATTTCATTATTTCTTACTCTAACCTTTATTATTTCATTCCTTTTACTTTAGGTTTAGTTTATAACAAATTATTATGCCATTATCACATCTTACAAAATTAAAAATTTTTATTGAGGTATAATTGACATACATTATTATATTAGTTTCAAGTGTATAACGTAATGATTTGATATTTGTATATACTGTGAAATGATCACCACAATAAGTCTAGTTAACACCCATCACCATACATTGTTACAAAAAATGTTTTTTCTTGTATAGGGACTTTAAAGATTTACTCTCTTAGTAAACTTTCAATTAGTAACACAATATTATTAACTGTAGTCACTAGGTTGTATATTATATCCCCATGAGTTACTTATTTTATAACTGGAAGTTTGTACTTTTGACCTCCTTCACCCATGTCACCTGCTCCCCAGGCCCCTACCTCAGGCAGCCTCCAGTCTGTTCTCTGTATCTGTGAGCTTGGTATGTATGTATGTATGTATGTATGTATGTATTTATTTATTTATTTATTCATTCATTCATTCATTCATTCATTCAGATTCCTTGTATAAGTGAGATCATTTGGCATTTGTCTTTCTGACTTATTTCATGTAGCATAATCTGCTCAAGGTCCATCCGTGTTGTCAAATATCAAGATTTCATTCTTTTTTTATGGCTGTATAATGCTCCATCATATGTGCATGTGCATGTGTGTAAGTGCATGTATGTGCATATCTATATGGTGTGTGTGTATTAAATACACATTTTCTTTATTCATCCATTGATGGATACTTAGGTTGTTTCCATATCTTGGCTATTGTAAATAAATAATGCTTCAGTGAACAAAGGGGTACAGGTATCTTTTTGGGTTAGTGTTTTTGTTTTCTTTGGATAAATATGTGGAAGTGGAATTGCTGGGCCATATAGCAGTTCTATTTTTAATTTTTTGCAGAAACTCCATACTGTTTTCCTTAGTGACTGTATCAGTTTACAGTGCCAATAATTTTTTAATTCATGCTTAATTTTCCTTATATTATCAGATATATTTATATAGATATATATTTCAAATCAAGATCTCAAAAAGACCCATATTTGTTGGGTTAATATGTCTTTTAAATATCTTTTGGTATGTGAAGTTCTCTTTTTCTACATGCCATTTATCTGTTTAATTTCTCACATTTTGAAGTTGGCTGATTGGATCCTTTGATACTATTTCATGTTTCTCCTTTCTCCAATGTAAAAAATAACCTGATAGATATGGAGTCTTGATTAAATTCAGTCTCATTTTTACACCAAGTAAATTTTATAGTTGGTGTTTTTACCAATCTTATTGTGTCATATGAGGGGTATCGTTTGGCATCTGATTGTCAGTAAGACTGATCAGTGAGTTTCAGTGTTGTCATCCTAATCCATCCATTATTTAATTTTTCATTAACTGCCTAATAGTTTTAGTACCAATTACTGATTATAGTCTAGAGATGTTGTCATACTGAAAAATGGTGATTTTCCAGTTCTATCATTCATCTGTGCTTATTAATTGGAATCCTTTTAATTGAACGATTTTAATAAAAAAGGTAATCTTTCCTCCAACAACTACTGTTACCCTAAATTTTAGTCTGGAAGCAGATTTCCACAAATCACTCAATGGGATGCACTGCATTAACAAAAGGAAGGATAAAAACCATGTGATCATCTTGATAGAGGTTGGAAAAACATATCACAAATTCAATATCCATTCATGATAAAAACTCTCATGATAAAAACAAAGTTGAGTATAGGAACATACCTCAACATAATTAAGGCCATATATGATAGACCCACAGCTAACATCATATTCCATTGTAAAAGCTAAAAGCTTTTCCTCTAAGATCCAGAACAGGACAAGGATGCCTACTCTCACCACTTTTATTCTATGTAGTACTGGAAGTCCTAGCCACAGCAGTCAGATAAGAAAAAGAAATAAAAGGCATCCAAATTGGTAAGGAAGAAGTAACATTATCACAATTTGCAGATGATATGATACTGTATGTAGAAAACTCTCAAGACTCCACCAAAAAAGTCAGAATTAACAAATGAACTCAGTAAATTTGCAGGATGATAAAACCAATATACAGAAATCTGCTGCATTACTATATACTAATCATGAACTAGCAGAAAGAGAAATCAAGAAAATCCCATTTATAATTGCATAAAAATGAATAAAATACCTAGGAATAAATTTAGCCAAGAAGGTGAAAGATCTGTACACTGAAAACCATAAGACACTAATAGAAGAAATGAAAGATGACACAAATAAATAAAAAGATATTCCATGCTCATTGATTGGAAGAGTTAATGTTAAAAAGACCATTATATGTAAAGTTGTCAAGAGATTCAGTGCAATCCCTATCAAAATACCAATGGCATTTTTCATAGAATTAAGAGTATATAATCCTAAAATTTGTATAGAACCGCAAAAGACCCTGAATAGCCAAAGTTATCTTGAGAAAGAACAAAGCTGGAGGTATCATGCTTCCTTGATTTCAAACTATATTACAGAGCTTTAGTAATCAAAACAGTATGATAGTGGCACAAAAATAGACACATAGATTAATGGAACAGAATTGAGATTCCAGAAATAAAACCATGTATATATGACAAAGGAGGCAAGAATATACAATGGAGAAGAATAGTCTTGTCAACAAATGGTATTAGGAAAACTGAACAGCTACATACAGAAGAATGAAACTGGACCACTGTCTTACATCATACATAAAAATAAACTCAAAACAGATTAAAGAACTAAATATGGGACTTGCAACAATAAAACAGCTAAAAGAAATCATAGGTAGTATACTCTTGAATTATTGGCATAGTTTTTTCTGGATAAGTCTTCCCAGGCAAGGGAAACAAAGGCAGTAATAAGAAGTGGGACTGCATTAATAAGTTAAAAAGCTTTTATTCAGTAAAGGAAACCATAACAAAATGTAAAGACTACCTACTGAACAGGAGACTCTATTTGTAAATAATATATTCAACAAGGTTGTAATATCCAAAATATATGAAGAACTCATATAATTCAACACTAAGAAAAATAATCCAATTAAGAAAAAATGTCAGATGGCCTGAATAGACATTTTTTCAAAGACACATGAAAAGATGCTCAGCATCACTAATTATCAGGGAAATGCAAGGCAAAACTACAGTGAGATACCACCTCCTGCCAGTCAGAATGGTCACTGTCCAAAAGACAAGAAATGACAAGTTCTGGCAAGGATATGGAGAAAAGGGAACCTTTGTGCACGATTTTGGTAATGTAAATTAGTACAGACACTAAAGCACTCTGGTGGTTAAATTTCTATTTAAAAAATTAAAAATAGAAATACCTAGAGACCCAGTAATTCCACTCCTGAGGATTTACCCAAAGAAAACAAAATCACTAATTTGAAAAGATATATGCTCCTCTGTGTTTATCACAGCATTATTTAAGTAGCTCAGATGTGGAAGCAACCTAAGTGTCCATTAATAGATGTATGGCTAAAGAAGATGTGGTATGTACATACAGTGGAATGCTACTCAGCCATAAAAAGGAATGAAATCTTGCCTTTTGTGACAACATGGATGGCTCTAGAGGGTATTATGCTAAGTAAAATAAGTTGGACAGAGAAAGACAAATATCACATAATTTCACTTATGTTTGGAATGTAAAAAGCAAAACAAACGACCAGACAAAATAGAAGTAGACTCATAAACATGGAGAACAAACTGGTGGTTGCCACCAGGGAGGTCGGTGAGGGGACAGGCAAAATAGGTAAAAGGCATTAAGAGGTACAGACTTTGAATTTTAAAATAAGTAAGTCACATGGATGTAAAGCACAGTATAGGAGAAACAATGTTTAGTCCATTCATGAAAATTTGTTTTAGGAATATTGAACTGTTATCTTAACAACCTCCAGAAGGTATCAGATTTCAAAATTTTTGTTTTATAATATCACAGTCTCATAGATTTAAACATATGTAATGTGTCTCACTTTATTGAAGTTATTTAAAAAAGTCAATCTTTTTGCTCAGATTGTCTCATATTTTTGAGAACCCTATTCAAGATGGATCCTATGACCTTTGTCACAGTATGTCTTTTATAACTTGCTTTTTGAATAAGATGTCCCTGATTATCTTTTACATTCCTTGCCCAGTAAATGGAATCAACATGTAGGAAATTTAGAGATAAAAAATACCAGTGCAAAGATTTCTCATCACTATTGGGTCTTTTCAAAAGGAAATGCATTTCTTTTTTTAGAAAAAGAAAAATGAGTACAGACATTGTATAGGATTTCCAAATCAAATTCAAGATTATTGCCTTAATTTAAAATTCAAATCTCTTCCTTTTATAGTAATAATCTTATATTAACAATTACATAATTGCTTTATTCTACAATAAATGTAACAGTTTGAAAACAACAGTGGTATTAGGAATAATAAGGTTATTGAGTAGTTTAACATTTCTTTGAAGGTCTTTCTTTTTGACCATAGGATATATCTCATAGATCTTTATTCCACCAAGATTATACAGTCCAAATATTTGTTATGAAGTCACTTGAAGTAATTATTTTGTGTGATTATGTCACCAGATACATAGTTAAGTTCATTTGTTTCATTTTGGTTTGATTTTTATGGATTGATTTTCTGTGTCTTCCGTGATTGTATTTTGTGATTTGGTGAAATCTGTAAGAGGGAAAAGCTTAAGGAAGAATTTTTTTTGTCTGTAGTTACTTTTGGGATTCAGTAATTGAATTTTTTCCTAGTACTTACTCAACTTTATTTTTTACATTTATATTTTGGTACACTTAGAATTATCCTGGTGTTTGGTGTGAGGAACAGATAAAATCTTTTCTCTTCACATTGAGTATCCATTTGTCCTATACCTTTTATTAAAAAGTTATCACTTCCATCCATTGGAAATACTACCTTTTCATATACTAAAATTTCATTTGTGCAGTAGCATATTTTTAATTTTCCGTTTCTACTGTTGGTTTGTTTCTTCATATTCCAGTGCCATATTCCCTTAATTAACAGACATAATACCTTTTAATAGGGGTAGTTTCTTCGTCATTGCTGTTTTTTTTATCAGTGCTTTCATGTCTTTTCTTGCTTATTGTTCTTCTAAAAGATCTTTATAGTTAACTTAGTCTAGTTCCAAGGGGAAAAAACCAATTTTATTGAAATCATGTAAAGTTTAATAAGTAACTAAGGGAAAAATAACACATTTGTGATGAGAGATTTTTTGTCCAAGAACATGAATTGATTCTCTACTTGTTCTTAATCTACCTTTGTGGTTTTCAAAAGCATGTACTGTTTCTTAAAAGGTTGAGATTTCTAATTTTTAGTTAAGTTTATGCCTACTGAAAGTACTAGCTTTAAATATGTTTAAAAATATTTTGTAGAATGCAATATGGGCATCAGTATTCTGTCATATAGTTAATATTTACTGAATATTCTGTTATATACCTGACATTGTGCTCATTTTGGGATGAAATGATATACTAAAATTTCTGATCTTAAGGATCTCAGAGTCTAACTAGAATGCTAGCAATAAAAAGGTAAATTTTATTCAGTGTGAATGGCTCCCATATTGAAAGTCAGCATAGGAATCAAAAGAAAGCATATCCATGTGTTTCGGAGTTGAAAATAGTAGAAAAGCAGCCTTACTATCTTGTTTAAATGTGTTAATACAAATAATGTTTTCGAAAATATTGGCACATAGTAAATTCTGACTCCCATAATGATGATAATGGTAATGGTGGTAGAAGAGTTCTCATTGGATATCAGTTCAAGACTGAAATCAGAAGCAGTTGATCAGGTAAAGGAGGTTACCCTTCCAGGTAGAGCTTCAGTGTAACATTTTCATAGTGGCAAACTCTGACCAGTACCCGAAAAAAAAGAGGGAAAAGAAGTCATGAAATGTCCTTCATTGGAATTAAGCTTGTTTTTGAGATTTTTAAACTGTGTTTCTCTTTTTCCTTTTACATTTTTTCCCTATAGTTCAGTTCCATTATTTTATCACTGGAGTAATCCTTTCCAGTAAAAACTAGTTGAATTCTGTAGAAATCTTAAAAAATCTGTATAAGAAAAAACTCATTTTAGCTCTGTATCATTGATTAAAAGTGTTTTTGAATTGGATCCTCTTTCCTTATTACAGGTTTGCCCTTTCTTTTGTTTGTTTGTTTTTGGTAACATCTCTTTTTCCTTGCAGGATGATAATGTCAAATCCCTTCTCTGTAGCTTGATCTATTGTAGAAGTTCAATTACTGCTGAACAAGTTTTGAATTCTGAATGTTTCTTGCAACCAAAGGGGAAATCAACACCAAACTCAGAAAAAGATACGGAATATACTCAATACAAAGAGGAAAAAGAATTAAAGATGGAGAACTTGGATAAATATAAGAAAAATGCAAAAAATGGTGAAGCCAACTTTGAATGATTAGTATTCTTTTGTTGTTACAGATGTTCCTTTAAAAAACCTTGTTTAAAGTTTGGTTAAATAAACAGAAAAATATGGAAATGTAATGGTTAGACAGGTTGTGTCTTTGGTATTTCAGTTGTAAAAAATAAAAGTTGTTTGGCTATACAAAATTTCTATACTTTGAAATTGCATTTAACTGGAGTTAAGGAGGGATTTTTTGGCTGCAGTTACTTTCTGAAATTTTATAATTATACTATGATACTTGAAATAGAAAAAGTTATTAGATTGTTGGGCAGATCATATACAGATTTTCAGTATGTTTGCCCAGCTGATGATGAAGCGTGATACTTTTATTCAACAAATGATAGTAGACATCTGCTTTGTACTGAGTTCTGGGGATATGAAGATAAATAAAACATGGTCCTTACACTACAAAGCACACACTCTATTGAGAAAGTGAGAGATGTAGACAAATATCCATAATGCAATATGGAATATCCAGGGATAGCTCTGGACAGAGCTTTATGAGATTACACATAAGAGGTTCTCATCCTGTGGAAGAGAGGTGTCAGATTCCACTTTATTTGGGATGACAGTGTACTGGCTCTAATACTACACTTAATTTTCTCTGTTAGTGGAGGCCTTTTGGCTAAGTTTTGCAAATAAGGCTCCTCAAAAGGAGCTGAAGCTTTCTGGAAGAGGTAAGTGCTTTAGTTAAGTCTTAAAGGATGAATAGTAAAGGTGAAGGAGGAACAAGAGTATCTTAATTAGCATAGAAAGCATGATGAAAGCAGAGAAGGGAGAAACGGTTGTGTTTGATAGTATAAAATATGAAGTAGGCAATAGTCATTGTAGGTGGATGAGGGCTTTGTATGAAATAATAAAATGCTCAGACCTAATCATTTCATGGGAAATATGGAGTCACTGAAGAATTTTAACAGCTTAACTCCTTCTAAATCCATCTCCCACCTACTACCTTGAAAGGTGGTAGGGAGACTGTTTAGAAGGCAGTTATAATAAAGTTGGTGAGAAATTATCAAAAGATCTAGGGAAGTAGAAATACTGATGTAACATATGGGAGAAATTTATGAACTTATTATGAGGCAGATCGGTTGGGCTTGGTGATTGAGGTACATGTAGCTAAATTAGTATGATAGAGTCTTTAGTTACCGAGTCAAAATACAGTCTTCCTTTCTTAGTAATAGATTCCACTTTTATTTGGGATGGCAGTGTACTGGCTCAAATATTACACTTAATTTTCTCTGTTAGTGGAGGCCTTTTGGCTAAGTTTTGCAAATAAGGCTCCTCAAAAGGAGCTGAATTATCTGGGAGATGCACTCTTTTGCCTTCACCCCTTTCCTGTTGCCTAGAAGTAAACATGATGGTTAGAATTGGAGCTGCCTTGGATCATGAGGTGACCTTGAGGATAAAACCCATGAACTAATGAGAATAATTCTGAAGCCTCTGTACTAACCTCAAGATTTCATGTTATTTGAGAGAATAAAACCTTACTGCAAAGTATTGTCCCTGTACCAGCAGCCTCAGCGTCACCTGGGAACTTACTAGAAATGCAAATTCTTTGCTCTATTCCAGACATAATAAATGAGAATTTCGAGGGTTGGAGACTGGCAATCTGTGTTTTAACCAGTACTTAAGTCATTCTAATGAATGCTAAAGAGAACCATTGTCACACATTCAAACCATTATTACCTTTTGGGTTTCCTGTTTTATAGTGGAACTTTAATTTTGGCTATTTCAGTTATAAAAATAGCAGTTAGGTTTAAAACAAACTTTGGATAATTAAAGGGAAGAAATAATAGATCACTTCCTTTATACTCATTACTGTAAATAAAGAAATAGACCAGCATTTTTCCAAATGTATTCTGTTGAACACTAGTCCCTCGGGATGTTCAACACAGAAGAATTCTGTAATTAGTTTGGAGAATAACAAATGTTAAACTGGAGACTGATCATGAGTATTAGATGATAAAGTTCCTAAAAAGTTCTCTATAAAAGTAACCTGTTTAGTTTTATTTGGCGCAGCATTTGCAAAAATTGATAGACCCCCTTTTCACATAATATTGAGCAGTTTCCATCTCATGAAACTAGGGTGAGAATTAGATTTTGTGGTATATTAAGTTAGATTGTATTTATTTTTGTTTTAAAATGGCAAATATTAACGTGTGGTAAAAAGACAAATTCCTAAGTGCCTTTTCAATGCCACAAATGTTTCTTGAAATATGTGTACTGGCAATGGAAAGGCAAACAAATATATTCACTCTCCTGTGAGCCATCTGAGAATCATTCAGTATATAATAAGCTATAGGAAGAGCAAAAATGTATGTCACCAAAAGAAGAGGAAGGGAAGAGAGAAATGATGAGGTTGAGGGATAGACATCTGACTCATTTTTTAAAATTGAAGTATTGATGATAATCTTACATTGGTTTCAAGTATACAACACAGTGGTTCAACAGTTAGCCACATTATTAAATCCTCACAACTCAGACAGTTACTGTCAAAATAGGAAGATTGTTACAGAATCATTGGCTTTATTTTCCATGTTGTACTATGATCTCTGTGACCAACTTATATTATGATTGAGAATTATTGTGCCCCTTTATCCCCCTTACCCTTCCCATGCACCAATCCCAGCCCCTCCTGCATGGTAACAACCAGTCATTTCTCAGTGTCTATGACTCTACTGCTTTTTTGTTCATTTTGGGTTATTTTTTGTTACACAAGTAAGTGAAATCATGGTGCTTGTCTCTCTCCAATTGGCTTATCTGACTTAACATAATACCCTCTAGGTCCATCCATGTTGTCACAAATGGCAGGATTTCTTTTTGTTTTATGGCTCAATAATATTCCATTGTGTATATGTAACACATCTTTATCCATTCATTTATTGCTGGGCACTTAGATTGCTTCCATATCTTAGCTGTTGTAAATAATGAGGCAATGAACAGAGGGGTGCATATATCTTTTGAATCAGGGATTTTGTTTTCTTCAGGTAATTCCTAGAATGGAATTAATGGGTTCTATGGTATTTCTATTTTTAGTTAATTGAGGTTTCCACAGTGCTTTCCACAGTGGCTGTACCAATTGACATCCCACCAACAGTGTAGAAGAGTTCCTTTTTCTTCACATCCTCGCCAACACTTTTTATTTTTTGTCTTTTGATAGTGGCCATTCAGACCAATGTGACATGGTATCTCATTGTGGTTTTGATTTTCATTTCCCTGATGATTAGTGGTGTGGAGCATCTTATTATGTGCCTGTTGTTGTATCTCTTCATTGGAAAAGTGTCTATTGAGGTCCTCTGTCCATTTTTTAATCATGTTATTTGTTTTTTTGGGTGTTGAAGCTTGTGAATTCTTTATATATTTTGGATGTTAACCTCTTATCTGATAAGTCATTCACTAATATATTCTCCCTTGCTGTAGGATGCCTTTTTGTTCTGCTGATGGTGTCCATTGCTGTACAGAAGCTTTTTAGATTTGATGTAGTCCCACTTATTCATTTTTTATTTTGTTTTCCTTGCCTGAGGAGATGTGTCCAGAAAAAAATTGCTCATGCTTATGTTCAAGAGATATTTACCTGTGTTTTTTTCTGAGAGTTTTGTGGTTTTATGTCTTACATTGAGGTCTTTGACCCATTTTGAGTTTACTTTTGTGTGTGGAGTTAGACAGTAATCTAATTTCATTCTCTTGCATGTAGCTGTCTGGATTTCCCAACACCATTTATTGAAGAGACTATCTTTTCCCCACTGTTTATTTATGGCTCCTTTATCATGTATTAATTGAGCATAAATGTGTGGGTTTATGTCTGGACTCTCTATTCTGTTCCATTGATTTATGGGTCTGTTCTTGTGCCACTACCATACTGTTTTGATTACTGTAACTTTGTAGTATAGCTCAAAACCAGGGAGCATAATACCCCAAGCTGTGTTCTTCCTTTTCAGGACTGCTTTGGATATTCAGGATCTTTTGTAGTTCCATATGCATTTTAGGATTATTTGCTCTGGTTCACTGAAAAATGCCATTGGTGTTTGGATGAGGATTGCATTGAATATGTAAATTGCTTTGGGCAGGATGGCCATTTTGACAATATTAATTCTTCCTGTCCATGAGCATGGGTAGATTTCCATTTATTTGTGTCTTCTGTAATTTCTTTCATCAGTGTCTTATAGTTTTCAGAGTATAGCTCTTTCACTTGTTGGTTAGGTTTATTTCTAGGTATTTTATTCTTTTTGGTTCAATTGTAAATGGAACTGTTTTCCTGTTTTCTTTTCTAGTTTGCTGTTAGTATATAGGCATGCAGCAATTTTCTGTGTATTAATTTTGTATCCTGCAGCTTTGCTGAATCCATGTATTCTAGTAGTTTTTGTGTGGAATCTTCAGGGGTTTTCTATATACAGTATCATGTCATCTGCAAATAGGGAGTTTTACTTCTTTCTTACCAATCTGGATGCCTCTCTTTAACTTGTCTGATTGCCATGGCTAGGACCTCTAGTACTATGTTGGATAAAAGTGGTGGAAGTGGACATCCTTGTCTTGTTCTTGATCTTAGAGGAAAAGCTTTCAGCTTTTCACCATTGAGTATGATGTTAACTGTGGGTTTGTCATATATGGCCTTTATTAGGTTGAGATATGTTCCCTCTATATCCATTTTATTGAGAGTTTTTATCATGAATGGAAGTTGAATTTTTTTGCAGTGCTTTTTCAGCATCTGTTGAGATGATCACATGGTTTTTATCCTTTATGTTAATGTGGTATATCACATTGATTGATTTAAGAATATTGTACTATCCTTTCATCCCTGGAATAAATCCTACTTGGTTGTGACATGATCCTTTTGATATATTTTTGAATTGGTTTGCTAATATTTTGTTGAGTATTTTTGCATGTATGTTCATCAGGTATATTGGTCTATAATTTTCTTTTTTCATAGTGTCTTTGGTTTAGTATTAGAGTGATCATAGAATGAGTTTGGAAGTATTCAATCCTTCTACTTTTTGGATTACTTTAAGAAGGATGGGTATTAGCCCTTCTTTAAATGTTTGGTAGAATTCAGCTGTGAAGCCATCTGGTAATGGAATTTTGTTTGCTGGGAGATTTTTGGTTACCAGTTCAATTTTGTTACCAATAAGTGGTCTGTTCACCTTTTGTGCTTCCTCCTGGGTCAGTTTTTGAAGGTTGACCTTTTCTAGGAATTTGTCCTTTTATTCTAGGTTGTCCAATTTATTGGCATATAGTTTTTCATAGTATTCTCTAATAATCCTTTATATTTCTGTGATGTCTTGTAACTATTCCTTTTTCATTTCTGATTATGTTTATTTGTATCCATTCTTTTTTCTTGATAAATCTGGCTAGGGGTTTGTCTGTTTAGTTTATCTTCTCGATGAATTAGCTCTTAGTTTGGTTGATATTTTCTATTTTTTTATTCCTCTCTATCTTGTTTATTTCTGCACTGGTCTTTATTATGACCTTCCTTCTACTAACTTTGGGTTTCATTTATTCTTTTTCTAGTTTCTTTAGTTGTGAGTTTAGACTCCATATTTGGGATTGTTCTTGTTTCTTGAGGTAGGCTTATATAATGTACATCCATCTTAGAACTGCTTTGTGACATCTCACAAATTTTGAACTGTTGTATTTTTGTTTCAATTTGGACATTTGACTCATTTTTGTAAGGCAGTATGATTCCGCTTGTTGGAAATGGGAAGAAGATATTCCAGGTCAACGAAGTTAAGAGAGCTCAAAGGGTAGATTTGGGAAAGGGCAACAATTCTGTAGTATAGAATATTCATGGGGAAACTGAGAAATAAGCTTAGAAATTTTGGGGGGAATAGATCATAGAGGGTTATGAGTTGCTCTTTAAGAGATGAGGCTCTATTCTAAACATAACTTGAATCACACAGTCATGTTTATTTGAGAATAAAATAGCTAACTATGGAGAATTATTTAGGCAGAGAAATAACAGAGAAAATGAAAAAGTCAAGGATGGTGTATTTCACTAAAGTAATTGAGGCAAAAGAAAATGTCCTGTTTTAGATCGGTATTGAAAAGGAGAAAATTAAGAAAAATTAAGAGTATAAACTGTTTTTCGAAAGAAATTTGTGGGAACCTCTGGTCCACATCATAGTTTCAGTGCTAAGTCATTTCAGTGTGTATTTAAATGTCAACATGTGTTAAACAACTTAAGATACCTTTTAACTCAGAAAATGACATGCTTTATCATTTCTTAGTTGTTGGTATAACCATATCTCCCGCTATTAAACTACATGTGGAAGCAGTTCTGGAGTGGCAGAGTGAGGACCTCTGAAAATCTACTCTTCCATAAAGCCAACAAGAATACTGGCAAAAATTGTCAAAATTAGCTTTTTGGAACTCTGGAAATTAACCAAGTTCTTAAAACAATTTGAAGAACATTTATTCAAGGAAAAAAGCTGAATCTTGGTAAGAATTGCAAGCATTGTCACATTTTAACTTGCTGTATTCCCATCCCCTGTCCTAGCTCTGCGGCCTTACAATTATGTTAGCTGTGAGGCCTGACTTAACAGTCTATAGATGTGGAGGTTGCAGAATATTTTGAGCTCCTCAGAAAACCCTATTGCCAGAGGAGTGTCACTATTTGATCTGTCTGGCATCTTCTTTGAAAAGCCCATTCACAGGGCTTTTCTTTTGTGACCTGACTCAGAGCATTTTTAGTGGGAAAAACTTTGTTGAAAAAAATAGGTCAGTTGTTTAACATCACAGCTGCCTGAGGTGGCAGTACCTGTTGGGAAAAACAATTTAATAAGGAAATTGTACATTGAAAACGTCCAACAAATTCCTGGGGCTCTAAGGCCATGCACATATTCAGGACTGTGTACATACCCAGGAAAGACTTGCAAAGGCCTTAATATTTCATCTATGGCTGACCTTGAGGTTCTAGAAAATCAGATGTGAAAGCTAAGGCAAAGTTGTAAGCTGCTAGAGTGTTGAAGGTATGCCCCAAAATACAACCTCTCAAGCAAAGGTTGGGACATTTACTGTTTCCAAGTGTTTCAGGAAGAATCTGTCCAATTATTAGCTGACCACTAAGCTAAGCTGCACATGAAAAGAATACAGACTTCACAGAATGAGTCCAGGAAACCATATATAAAGAATTAAAGGAAAGTATGAGAACAATGACTTACTAAATAAAGAATATCAATAAAGAGGTAGAAATTACAAGAAATTAGAGAACTGAAAAGTATAATAATGAATGAAAAATTCATTAGAGGGTCTCAGAAGATTTGGATTGACAAAGGAAAATATCAGTGGACTTAAAGTGGTCAATTGAGGTCACCTAGACTGAGGAACAGAAAGAAAAAATAATGAAGAAAAGTGAAGGGACTAAGGCCTGTGGTACACCATCAAGCATACCAACAGTATAATAAGAGACCCAAAACGGGAGGAGAGGAGAAGGCAGAAAGAATATTTGAAGAAATAAAGACTGAAAAATTTCCAAATCCATGAAAAACATGAATCTGCATATCTAAGAAACTCAGCAAGCTCCCAGTATGATAAACTTGGAGAGACACATAACTAGATGTATCATAGTAAAAATTTATTTTATTTATTTTTATTATTTATTATTTTTTTATTTTGGTATCATTAATCTACAATTACATGAAAGACATGTTTACTAGGCTCCCCCCTTCACTAAGTCCCGCCCGCATACCCCTTCACAGTCACTGTCCATCAGCATAGTAAAATGCTGTAAAATCACTACTTGTCTTCTCTGTGTTGCACAGCACTCCCCGTACCCCCCCCCCCAGCCACATTATACATGCTAATCGTAATGCCCCCTTTCTTTTTCCCCGCCCTTATCCCTCCCTTCCCACCTATCCTCCCCAGTCCCTTTCCCTTTGGTAACTGTTAGTCCATTCTTGGGTTCTGTGATTCTGTTTTGTTCCTTCAGTTCCCCTTTTTTCTTATATACCACATATGAGTGAAATCATTTGGTACTTGTCTTTCTCTGCCTGGCTTATTTCACTGAGCATAATACCCTCTAGCTCCACCCATGTTGTTGCAAATGGTAGGATCTGCTTTTTTCTTATAGCTGAGTAATATTCCATTGTGTATATGTACCACATCTTCTTTATCCATTCATCTACTTACTGATGGACACTTAGGTTGCTTCCATATCTTGGCTATTGTAAATAGTGCCGCGATAAACATAAGGGTGCAACTGTCTTTTTCAAACTGGAGTGCTGCATTAAGGTAAATTCCTAGAAGTGGAATTCTGGGTCAAATGGTATTTCTATTTTGAGCTTTTTGAGGAACCTCCATACTGCTTTCCACAATGGTTGAACTAATTTACATTCCCACCAGCAGTGTAGGAGGGTTCCCCTTTCTCCGCAACCTTGCCAACATTTGTTGTTGTTTGTCTTTTGGATGGTAGCCATCCTTACTGGTGTGAGGTGATATCTCATTGTGGTTTTAATTTGCATTTCTCTGATGACAAGTGATGTGGAGCATCTTTTCATGTGTCTGTTGGCCATCTGAATTTCTTCTTTAGAGAACTGTCTGTTCAGCTCCTCTGCCCATTTTTTAATTGGATTATTTGCTTTTTGTTTGTTGAGGTGTGAGAGCTCTTTATAGATTTTGGATGTCAATCCTTTATCGGATCTGTCATTAATGAATATATTCTCCCATACTGTAGGGTACCTTTTTGTTCTATTGATGGTGTCCTTTGCTGTACAGAAACTTTCCAGCTTGATATAGTCCCACTTGTTCATTTTTGCTTTTGTTTCCCTTGCCCGGGGAGATGTTCAAGAAGAGGTCACTCATGTTTATGTCTAAGAGATTTTTGCCTATGTTTTTTTCTAAGAGTTTTATGGTTTCATGACTTACGTTCAAGTCTTTGATCCATTTTGAATTTACTTTTGTGTATGGGGTTAGACAGTTTCCAGTTTCATTCTCTTACATGTAGCTGTCCAGTTTTGCCAGCACTATCTGTTGAAGAGACTGTCTTTTCCCCATTGTATGTCCATGGCTCCTTTATCGATTATTAGTTGACCATATATGTTTGGGTCAATGTTTGGAGTCTCTATTCTGTTCCATTGGTCTGTGGCTCTGTTCTTGTGCCAGTACCAAATTGTCTTGATTACTTTGGCTATGTAGTAGAGCTTGAAGTTGAGGAGCGAGATCCCCCCCACTTTATTCTTCCTTCTCAGGATTGCTTTCACTATTCGGGGTCTTTGGTGTTTCCATATGAATTTTTGAACTGTTTGTTCCAGTTCATTGAAGAATGCTGTTTGGTAATTTGATAGGGATTGCATTAAATCTGTAAGGTCTGTAGTAAAGTCCTCCTCTTTCATTCCTAATTTTAATAGTTGGGAGTCTTTTCTTTTCTTGGTCAGTATAGCTAAAGTTTTCTCAATTTTTTTCGTGTTTTCAAAGAACTGACTTTTGATCTCACTGATTTTCTCTATTATTTTTCTATTCTTTCATTTCTGTATTCACATTTATTATATCCTTCCTTTTGCTTGCTTTGGGTTCAGTTTGCTCTTTTTCTACTTTCTTAACTAGATAGGAACTAATGTTAAGTTACTGATTGATATCTTTTTTAACTAGATATTTACAGGTATAAATTTCCCTCTAAGCAGGTTTTACCTGTATCATCTAAGTTTCAGTATGTGGTGCTTTCATTTTCATTCACTTCAAAGTATGTTCTAACATATGTTTTTCTTTTTTGACCCATTGGTTATTTAGGAATGTCTTTTAGTTTCCATATGCCTGTGAATTTCCCAAATTTCCTTCTGTTGTTGATTTCTAATATCATTCTACTGTGGTTGAAATACATATTTCTTGTGATTTAAATCCTTTTAAATTTTTGAGACTTGTTTTATGGCTTCACATATGGTCCATCCTGGAGAATGTTCCATGTGCACTTGAGAAGAATGTGTATCCTGTTGCTTTTGGGTGTAGAGTTCTGTAGATGTCTATTAGGTCCATCTGTTCTAGTGTGTTGTTCAGTGCCTCTGTGTCCTTACTTATTTTCTGTCTGGTGGATCTGTCCTTTGGAGTGAGTGGTGTGTTGAAGTCTCCCAAAATGAATGCACTGCATTCTATTTCCTCCTTTAATTCTGTTAGTATTTGTTTCACATATGTTGGTGCACCTGTATTGGGTGCATATATATTTATAATGGTTATATCCTCTTGTTAGACTGAGCCCTTTATCATTATGTAATGTCCTACTTTATCTCTTGTTACTTTCTTTGTTTTGAAGTCTATTTTGTCTGATATTAGTATTGCAACACCTGCTTTTTTCTTGCTGTTGTTTGCATGAAATATCTTTTTCCATCCCTTGACTTTTAATCTGTCCATGTCTTTGGGTTTGAGGTGAGTCTCTTGTAAGCAGCATATAGATGAGTCTTGCTTTTTTATCCATTCTATTACTCTGTGTCTTTTGATTGGTGCATTCAGTCCATTTACATTTAGGGTGATTATTGAAAGATACATACTTATTGCCATTGCAGGCTTTAAGTTTGTGGTTACGAAAGGTTCAAGGTTAGCTTCTTTACTGTCTTACTGTCTAATTTAACTCACTTATTGAGCTATTATAAATACTGTCTGATGTTTCTTTATTTCTTTCCCTTCTTATTCCTCTCTCTCCATTCTTCATATGTTGGGTGTTTTGTTCTGTGTTCTTTTTAGGAGTGTTGCCATCTAGAGCAGTCCCTCTAAGATACCCTGTAGAGGTGGTTTGTGGGAGGCAAATTCCCTCAACTTTTGCTTGTCTGGGAATTGTTTAATCCCTCCTTCATATTTAAATGATAATCGTGCTGGATACAGTATTCTTGGTTCAAGGCCCTTCTGTTTCATTGCATTAAATATATCATGCCATTCTCTTCTGACCTGTAAGGTTTCTATTGTGAAGTCTGATGATAGCCTGATGGGTTTTCCTTTGTAGGTGACCTTTTTTTTTCTCTCTGGCTGCCTTTAATACTCTGTCCTTGTCTTTGATCTTTGCCGTTTTAATTATTATGTGTCTTGGTGTTGCCATCCTTGGGTCCCTTGTCATGGGAGTTCTGTGTGTTTCTGTAGTCTGAGAGGCCATTTCCTCCCTTAGTTTGGGGAAGTTTTCAGCAATTATTTCTTCAAAGACACTTTCTATTCCCTTTTCTCTCTCTTCTTCTGGTACTCCTATGATGAAAATATTGTTCATTTTGGATTGGTCATACAGTTCTCTTAATATTCTTTCATTCCTGGAGATCCTTTTATCTCTCTCTGCATCAGCTTCTATGCGTTCCTGTTCTCTGTTTTCTATTCCACCAATGGCCTCTTGCATCTTAACCATTCTGTTTATAAATCCTTATCTTTCAATAATCACCCTAAATGTAAATGGACTGAATGCACCAATCAAAAGACACAGAATAATAGAATGGATAAAAAGGCAAGACCCATCTCTATGCATCTCTATGCTGCTTACAAGAGACTTACCTCAAACCCAAAGACTATAGGAACAAAGAAAGACTGAAGGAACAAAACACCAGCAGAATCATAGAACCTAAGAGTGGACCAACAGTTACCAAAGGGAAAGGGACTGGGGAGAAAGGGAGGGAAGGAAGGGATAAGGGTGGGTTAAAAGAAAGGGGGCATTACGATTAGCATGTATAATATAGGGGGGGCATGGGGAGGGCTGTGCAACACAGAGAAGACAAGTAGTGATTCTACAGCATCTTACTATGCTGATAGACATTGACTGTAATGGGGTTGTGGGGGGGGGATTTGGTGAATGGGGAACCCTAGTAAACATAATATTCTTCAAAAAAAGTACATAAAGCATTGATTATAAAACAATGGGTTTATAATGTATAAAGATGTAATTTGATGATAGTACAAAAGGGGGGAGCAGTTGGAGCTATATTGGGACAAAGTTTTTGTTTGCTACTGAAATTAATTTGTTATCAATGCAAGCTAGATTGTTTTAAAAATTTTAATTGTAATTACCAGGGCAACCTTTAAGGAAATAAAAAATGTGGTAAAGGAAACATGAGAATGGTACATTAGAAATATCTAATACTGAAAAAGACAGAGATGCAAAAAAGACCTAAGACATACTGAAAACAAATAGTGAAGTAAAAGTTAATCTTACCATAGTAATTCTATTAAACACAGATGTACTAAACTTTCCAATCAAAAGATAGAAACTGGAAGACTTTATTTTAAAATATGTCCAAATTAGATACTGTCTATAAGATACACAATTTAGAGTCATTACCATAGGGTAGTGTCAACTTCAGCATGAGGGAAATGTTCTTCCATTCACACTGGCCAAGCTGGCATCCAGCTTGGGTACACCGGCTGGGAACTCTATTGCCTGGAATATGGAATCCAGCCAGATGGCATCATTCTTAACAATAAAAAGGATCAGTTGGAAAATGCTAAAATGGAGTACATGAATGCCTTTCAATACCTTTTTTTGTGACACAGAAGCTGGTAAGTCTTGTCCAGAGCACTCTTTCCAGACCTAGAATCAAATGTTGTATATGGAATTCATTCAGGGAAGAACCATTCACTCTTCCACCCAGAACAGCTTGTTAGTGGAAAGGAGGAAACTGCAAACAATTATGCCCAAAGTAACTTCATTGTGGAGTCAGAGACTGTCGACTTTCCAGTAGAGAGGACCTGAAATCTGACAGAACTGTGTAGTGGACTTCAGGGATTTTTGATTTTCTGTGGCTTTGGAGGAGGGATTCAATTAGGATTTACAACTCTCTTAGTGGAGTGGCTCTTAATGGTAGATAGCAGGAAGACTAAATTGGAGTTCTCTGTATATCCAGCCCCCAGGATTTTCACTGTAGTAGTAGTTGTAGTAGAGCCTTACATCTCCATCCTCACCACTCATTCCACCATAGAGTACTCTCTGACTGTAGTTTCATGCTGGAAAATGAAGCCAAACATGACATGTTGTCATATACTTAATGTAGAATACCCTTTTTATACCAACATTAGTAGGCTGATAGGTCTTCCATTACTGCTTCTCTCTGGTCTGAAGTGCCCTTAAATGTGGATCTGATTGAGTTTCAGATCAACATAGTATTATCAGAGCAGACATTGCCCCTCTGCTCTCATGATCTCTGCTGACAAAACCTACCATGAGCAGCTCTCCATGTCAGACATCACAACCAGCTGGTCAATTATGGTCCTTGACTTTGGAAGTACATGGCTGCTATACAGAAGGATGTAGTCCCTAGGGTCTGAATGCACCAATTGCAGCCATGAAGTCAAAGGACTCTGTTCAGTTTATAGATTGATTTCCAACTGGTTTCAAGGTGGGCATCAACAATCATCCACCCATGGTGATGCCAGGAGTCCTGCCCAAAGTCCAGTGGGCTATCTGCATGCTGAGCAACACAATGGTAATTGTGGAGGCCTGAGGCCTACCAAACCACAAGTTTGACCTCATGTAAGCCAAGAGGGTGTTTCTACATTGGTACATCAGAGAAGGCATGAGAGTCCTCAGAGCACTAGGGCTCCTAGTCCTTAACAGCCATAGAGAAGGATTACAAGGGCATTGGGGAAAAGTTTCTAATGCAGATATGACTGGTAAAAATGAATTCATACTTTCTTTTAAAGATATTATATACTTGGTAGAGTTCCCTTGATTAGAAGAAAAAGAATCAGTCAAGACCGTAAGTTCCACACTAAATCAAATGGGTCAATATTAACAATGAGCATGGGTTTCCTTGTCTATCAGTGTAATTCAGCACTCCAATGAATCTTCTAAGGTTGGAGTTCTTTGAACTGCTGCATTGCTTGTGTGTGTGTGTGTGTGTGTGTGTGTACTTTTCCATTTTCTGTACCTGAGGTGGAAAACTGCACATACTGATTCTTCTTCTTCTTCTTCACATATATATTTTGTACATGATTAAATAGAATTTTACCAAAGGGAAAGGGACTGGGGAGGATGGGTGGGAAGGGAGGGACAAGGGCGGGGAAAAAGAAAGGGGGCATTACGATTAGCATGTATAGTGTGGGGAGGGGTACGGGGAGGGCTGTGCAACACAGAGAAGACAAGTAGTGATTTTACAGCATCTTACTACGCTGATGGACAGTGACTGTGAAGGAGTATGTGGGGGGAACTTGGTGAAGGGGGGAGCCTCGGAATCATAATGTTCTTCATGTAATTGTAGATTAATGATAACAACAACAAAAAAGATACTCAATTTAGTTCAAAGATATAAATAGATTGAAAGTTGCAAAATGGGAAAAGATACATCATGCAAACAATATCCAAAAGAACTGTAGTGGCTATACTAATATGACACAAAATAGACTTTAAGACAGAACTTATAACTAATGATAAGCAACATTTTGTAATTACAAAAGGGTCAGTTCATCAGGAAGTTGTGTGTATTTATGCACCTAACAACAGATTTCCAAATACATGAAACAAAAATAGAATTGAAAGGAGAAATAGACAATTGATGATTTTATTACCTCATGTTTAATAATGGATAGAACAACTTGGTAGAAGATGAACAAGCAAATAGAAGACAGGAGCAACACTGTAAATCAAGGGTTATTTTCAGTACAGTATACCCCCAAACAGCAGAATATATATTCTTCTCAAGTGCACATGGAACATTCTCCAGGATGGACCATATGTGAAGCCATAAAACAAGCCTCAAAAATTTAAAAGGATTTAAATCACAAGAAATATGTATTTCAACCACAGTAGAATGATATTAGAAATCAACAACAGAAGGAAATTTGGGAAATTCACAGGCATATGGAAACTAAAAGACATTCCTAAATAACCAATGGGTCAAAAAAGAAAAACATATGTTAGAACATACTTTGAAGTGAATGAAAATGAAAGCACCACATACTGAAACTTAGATGATACAGGTAAAACCTGCTTAGAGGGAAATTTATACCTGTAAATATCTAGTTAAAAAAGATATCAATCAGTAACTTAACATTAGTTCCTATCTAGTTAAGAAAGTAGAAAAAGAGCAAACTGAACCCAAAGCAAGCAAAAGGAAGGATATAATAAATGTGAATACAGAAATGAAAGAATAGAAAAATAATAGAGAAAATCAGTGAGATCAAAAGTCAGTTCTTTGAAAACACGAAAAAAATTGAGAAAACTTTAGCTATACTGACCAAGAAAAGAAAAGACTCCCAACTATTAAAATTAGGAATGAAAGAGGAGGACTTTACTACAGACCTTACAGAAATTAAAAAGGATTACAAGGCTCTTAGAAAAGCCCAGGTGAAAGTGACTTCATGGTGAATTATACCAAACATTAACAGAAGAGGTAAATACTATCCCTTCACAAGTTCTTCCAAAAATAGGAGAGGAAGGCACACTTTCCAACCAATTCTATGAGGCCAGTATTTCCCTGATACTAAAGCCAGACAATGACATCACAAAAAAAAACTTTATATCAGTATCTCCTGGATTTTGGAGGGAGGCAAAACTCACTTAGTTTTGCATCTATTAAGATGATCATGGGAATTTTGTCTTTACTAATATGGTATATTACATTGACTGACTTTCAAATATTAAACCAGCCTTACATCCTTGAAATAAATTCCAGTTGTTCATGGTATATAACCCTTTTAAATGTTGCTTGATTTGGTTTTCTAGTACTTTGTTCAAGAATTACGCATAAAGACAAAATTCCCATGATCATCTTAATAGATGCAAACACCCATTCATGATAAAAACACTCAACAAACTAATAGTAAATGTGAATATAAGACAAAACCAAGTGAGTTTTGCCTCCCTCCAAAATCCAGCTGTGCCAGAAAAGGATAGATTCTGCCAGGCTAACTGAGACCCAAACCAAAATGGAGTCCAATGGCCAGGTATTGACAAGAGGCTACACATGTATTCTGTGTCTTTGGCAAAACAACAAAATGAAGTCTATTCTGCAAAACAGAACCAGTCCCTGATATCGTCCTGCTACTGCTGCTAAAAAGGACAACAGCTGGGAAATCAACCAACCAGCTGTAACTTGCATCAACTAACTGAGACTTAATAAGGTTACATCCCTAATTTACATAATGTATTGGTGTGGGGACCTGGGCAAAAACTTTTTCTATTAAGAACAACCCCCTCTCTCTGTTTCCCCAGAGCATACGTTTGTTCATAGCCAAGGGCTGTAACCCCTGGTCTGCAGACTGTTTTTTAGCAATAAAGTTCTCCTTAATTAAATTTCCTGTTTTGCAGGGAGATTTGTTAACATAAGAAAGTTCCTCAATGTCATAAATAATACCTGTAAATAAGCCACAGCTAACATTATACTTGGTGGTAAATGTCTGGATACTTTCCCCTAAGGTAAGGAACAAGACAAGGATGTTCATTCCTGCCACTTTTATTCATTGTTCTATTGTTTCTAGCCAGGGAAATTAGACAAGAAAAAGAAACAAAAGGCTTCTAGATTAGAAAAGAAGATGTAAAACTGTCTTTATTTGCAGATGACATGATCTTGTATGTAGAAAATCTTAGAAATCCTTTTAAAAACTTTTAGAAAAATACATTCAGCATGGTTGCAGATAACAGATCATTACACAATAATAAATTGCATTTCTATACCCTAGAAAATTTTGTAACTGAAAATGAAATCAAGAAAATATCATTTATAATAACATCAAAAAGAATAAAATAATTAGGAACAGATTTAACAAAAGAAGTGTAAGACTTGTCACTAAAACTATGAAACATTGCTAAAAGGAATTGCTAAATAAATACAAAGAAATGTTAATGAATTGGGAGACTTAATATTGTTAAATGGCAATACTCCCTTATCACTTAAAGATTCAACCCAGTCTCTATCAAAATATGTTTCTGTTTTTATAGAAGTTGAGAAGCTGATCCTAAACTTCATGTGGAAATGAAATGACCTAGAATAGCCAAAACAATATTGAAAAAGGATAACAAAGTAGGAGGAATCACACTCCTAATTTCAAAATTTACTATAAAGCAATGAAAATCAAGGCAGTGTGGGTACTGGCATATGGATAGACATATAAGTACATGGAATAAGATTGACAGTTTCTATTTTGTTTTTTAATTGCAGTTATATAAAATACAGAAATGATCCATTGATTTTGATAAACGTACCAGGACAATTCAAATAAAAAGTCTCAAAAAAGTAATGCTGGAATGATGTGATATTCATGTATAAAAGAAAGAAGTTGGACCTCTTTCTCATATTGTATCTAAAAATTAACTCAAAATGGTCCATCCATTTAAATGTAAAGGTAATACTCTAAAATTCTTAGAAGAAACCAGGTATAAGTGTATACGACCTTGGGTTAGGCAGTTTTCTTAGATATGCCAAAAGCACAAACTAGAGAACAATTACACATTTTGGAATTTATTAAATTACAATTTTTGTGCTTCAAAGGCTATTGTAAATGAAATGAAAATACCCACAGAATGGGAGAAATATTTGCAATCATTATAAGCTAAAGGACTTGTATTTAGTATAAAAAACTTTAAAACTCAATAATATAAGGACAAACTGAAGAGTGGGTAAAGCCTCTGAATAGACATTTCTCTAAAGAAGATAGACAAATGGCCAATAAGCACATTAGAAAATGCTTGATGTCATTAGGGAAAGGGAAATCAAACTATAACGAAATACCACTTTACACCCACTAGGATGGAAGGAAGTCAGATAATGACAAATGTTTGGAGGAGGAGGAGGAGAAATTGGAGTTGCTGGTGGAGATGCATATGGTGTAGCTACTTTGGAAAATAGTTTGGCAGTTCTTCAAAATGTTAAACATGGAGTTACCATATGATCTGGCAATTTAACTCCTACCTGATTAATCAATAGCCCTAAAACTTGTGTTCACACAAAAACTTTGTACATGAACATTCATAGCAGCATATTCACAATAGCCTAAAAGTGGAAACAGTCCAAATATCTATCTACTGATGAATGTATAAACAGAATGTGGTGGTATAGCCATACAATGAAATGATATTTGGCAATAAAAAGGAAGGAAGTACTAATACATACTACAGGTGGATGAACCAAAGATGGCATACTGCATGATTTCATTTATCTGAATATTTCATATCTGAGCATTATAAAATGTCCAGAATAGGTAAACTATATATAGAGAAAGTAGATTAGTGATTCCCTGAGGATGGGGACTAAGGACTAAAGGGTATGACTGCTAATGTGTGTGGAATCTTTTGGTGTGATGGAAATGTTCTTTAATAAGATAATGGTTTCACAAATCTGAATATACTAAAACCACTGAAATGTTCACTTTTTTAAAGGGTGAATTTTGTTATGTGAACTATATCTCAAAAAGGTTATTTTTTATTTTTATTTTTATTTTTTTATTTTGGTATCATTTATCTACAATTACATGAGGAACATTATGTTTACTTGACTCCCCTCTTCACCAAGTCCCCCACACATACCCCATTAGTCACTGTCCATCAGTGTAGTGAGATGCTGTAAAATCACTACTTCTCTTCTTTGTGTTGCAGAGCCCTCCCCGTGCCCCCCTGCAACATTATACATGCTAATTGTAAAGCCCCCTTTTTACTCACCCCCCTTTTCCCTCCCTTCCCACCCACCCACACCATTCCCTTTCCCTTTGGTAACTGTTAGTCCTTTCTTGGCTTCTGTGATTTTGCTGCTGTTTTGTTCCTTCAGTTTTTCCTTTGTTTTTATACTCCACAGATGAGTGAAATCATTTGGTACTTGTCTTTCTCCACCTGGCTTATTTCACTGAGCATAATACCCTCTAGCTCGATCCATGTTGTTGCAAATGATAGGATTTATTTTCTTCTTATGGCTGAATAATATTCCATTGTGTATATGTACCACATCTTCTTTATCCATTCATCTATTGATGGACACTTTAGTTGCTTCCATTTCTTGGCTATTGTAAATAGTGCTGTGATAAACATAGGGGTGCATCTGTCTTTTTCAAACTGGAGTGCTGCATTCTTAGGGTAAATTCCTAGAAGTGGGATTCCTGGGTCAAATGGTATTTCTATTTTGAGCTTTTTGAGGAACCTCCCTACTGCTTCCACAATGGTTGAACTAATTTACATTCCCACCAGCAGTGTAGGAGGGTTCCCCTTTCTCCACAACCTTGCCAACATTTGTTGTTGTTTGTCTTTTGGATGGATGGTGGCCATCCTTACTGGTGTGAGGTGATATCTCATTGTGGTTTAATTTGCATTTCTCTGATGACTAGCGATGTGGAGCATCTTTTCATGTGCCTGTTGGCTATCTGAATTTCTTCTTTGGATAACTGTTCAGCTGCTCTGCCCCTTTTTTAATTGGATTGTTCACTTTTTGTTTGTTGAGGTACATGAGCTCTTTATATATTTTGGATGTCAACCCTTTATGGGATCTGTCATTTATGAATATATTCTCCCATACTAGAGGATGCCTTTTTTGTTCTATTGATGGTATCCTTTGCTGTACAGAAGCTTTTCAGCTTGATATAGTCCCACTTGTTCATTTTGCTTTTGTTTCCCTTGCCCGGGGAGATATGTTCATGAAGAAGTCACTCATGTTATGTCCAAGAGATCTTTGCCTATGTTTTTTCTAAGAGTTTTATGGTTTCATGACTTACATTCAGGCCTTTGATCCATTTCGAATTTACTTTTGTGTATGGGGTTAGACAATGATCCTGTTTCATTCTCTTAAATGTAGCTGTCCAGTTTTGCCAACACCAGCTGTTGAAGAGGCTGTCATTTCCCCATTGTATGTCCATGGCTCCTTTATCATATATTAATTGACCATATATGCTTGTGTTAATGTTTGGAGACTCTGTTCTGTTCCACTGGTCTGTGGCTCTGTTCTTGTGCCAGTACCAAACTGTCTTGATTACTGTGGCTTTGTAGCAGAGCTTGAAGTTGGGGAGCGAGATCCTTCTCAGGATTGCTTTGGCTATTGGGGGCCTTTTTGTGGTTCCATATGAATTTTAGAACTATTTGTTCCAGTTCATTGAAGAATGCTGTTGGTAATTTGACAGGGATTGCATTAAATCTGTAGATTGCTTTGGGCAGGATGGCCATTTTGGCAATATTAATTCTTCCTAGCCAGGAGCATGGGATGAGTTTCCACTTGTTAGTGTCCTCTTTAATTTCTCTTAAGAGTGTCTTGTAGTTTTCGGTGTATAGATCTTTCACTTCTTGGTTAGGTTTATTCCTAAGTATTTTATTCTTTTTGATGCTATTGTGAGTGGAATTGTTTTCCTGATTTCTCTTTCTATTAGTTCATTGTTAGTGTATACGAAAGCCTAAGATTTCTGTGTAGTAATTTTGTATCCTGCAACTTTACTGTAGTCCAATATCAGTTCTAATAGTTTTGGAGTGGAGTCTTTAGGGTTTTTTATGTACAATATCATGTCATCTGCAAGTAGTGACTATTTAACTTCTTCTTTACCAATCTGAATTCCTTGTATTTCTTTGTTTTGTCTAATTGCCATGGCTAGGACCTCCAGTACTATGTTGAATAACAGTGGGGAGAGTGGGCATCTCTATCTTGTTCCCAATTTCAGAGGAAAAGCTTCCAGCTTCTTGCTGTTCAGTATGATGTTGGCTGTGGCTTTATCATATATGGCCTTTATTATGTTGAGGTACTTGCCCTCTATGCCCATTTTGCTGAGAGTTTTTATCATGAATGGATGTTGAATTTTGTCGAATGCTTTTTCAGCATCTATGGAGATGATCATGTGGTTTTTGTCTTTTTGTTTATGTGGTGAATGATGTTGATGGATTTTCGAATGTTGTACCATTCTTGCATCCCTGGGATGAATCCCACTTGGTCATGGTGTATGATCCTTTTGATGTATTTTTGAATTCGGTTTGCTAAGATTTTGTTGAGTATTTTTGGATCTACGTTCATCAGGGATATTGGTCTGTAGTTTTCTTTTTTGGTGGGGTCTTTGCCTGGTTTTCGTATTAGGGTGATGTTGGCTTCACAGAATGAGTCAGGGAGTATTATTCCCTCCTCTTCTATTTTTTGGAACACTTTAAGGAGAATGGGTATTATGTCTTCTCTGTATATCTGATAAAATTCTGAGGTAAATCCATCTGGCCTGGGGGTTTTGCTCTTGGGTAGTTTTTTGATTACCACTTCAATTTCTTTGCTGGAAATTGGTCTGTTTAGATTTTCTGTTTCTTTCTGGGTCAGTCTTGGAAGGTTGTATTTTTCTAGGAAGTTGTCCATTTCTTCTAGGTTTTCCAGCTTGTTAGCATATAGGTTTTCATAGTATTCTCTAATAATTCTTTGTATTTCTGTGGGGTCCGTCGTGATTTTTCCTTTCTCGTTTCTGATTCTGTTGATGTGTGTTGATTCTCCTTTTCTCTTAATAAGTCTGGCTAGAGGCTTATCTATTTTGTTTATTCTCTCAAAGAACCAGCTCTTGGTTTCATTGATTTTTTCTATTGTTTTATTTTTCTCAATTTTATTTATTTCTTCTCTCATCTTTATTATGTCCCTCCTTCTGCTGACATTAGGCATCATTTGTTCTTCTTTTTCCAATTTTGATTATTGTGACATTAGACTATTCATTTGGGATTGTTCTTCCTTCTTTAAATATGCCTGGATTGCTATATACTTTCCTCTTCAGAGTGCTTTCACTGCATCCCACAGTAGTTGGGGCTTTGTGTTGTTGTTGTCATTTGTTTCCATATATTGCTGTATCTCCATTTTAATTTGGTCATTGATCCATTGATTATTTAGGAGCGTGTTGTTAAGCCTCCATGTGTTTGTGAGCCTTTTTGCTTTCTTTGTATAGTTTATTTCTAGTTTTATGCCTTTGTGGTCTGAGAAATTCGTTGGTAGAATTTCTATCTCTTTTAATTTACTGAGGCTGTTTTTGTGGCCTAGTATGTGGTCTATTCTGGAGAATGTTCCATGTGCACTTGAGAAGAATGTGTATCCTGTTGCTTTTGGGTGTAGAGTTCTGTAGATGTCTATTAGGTCCATCTGTTCTAGTGTGTTGTTCAGTGCCTCTGTGTCCTTACTTATTTTCTATCTGGTGGAACTGTCCTTTGGAGTGAGAGGTGTGTTGAAGTCTCTTAAAATAAATGCATTGCATTCTATTTCCTCCTTTAATTCTGTTAGTATTTGTTTCACATATGTTGGTGCTCCTGTATTAGGTACATATATATTTATAATGGTTATATCCTTTTGTTGGACTGACCGCTTTATCATTATATAATCTTCTTTATCTCTTGTGACGTTCTTTGTTTTGAAGTCTATTTTGTCTGATACTAGTACTGCAACACCTGCTTTTTCTTCTTGTTGCTTGGGTGAAATATCTTTTTCCATAGCTTGACTTTTAGTCTGTGCATGTCTTTGGGTTTGAGGTGAGTCTCTTGTAAGCAGCACATAGATGGGTCTTGCTTTTTAATCCATTCTATTACTCTGTGTCTTTTGATTGGTGCATTCAGTCCATTTACATTTAGGGTGATTATTGCCATTGCAGGCTTTAGGTTCATGGTTACCAAAGGTTCAAGGTTAGCTTCTTTACTATCTTACTGTCTAACTTAACTCACTTATTGAACTATTATAAACACAATCTGATGATTCTTTATTTCTCTCCCTTCTTATTTCTTCTCCTCCATTCTTTGTATGTTAGATGTTTTTTTTGTGCATGTGTGTGCTCTTTTGTGTTTACTTTGACTGTTTTTGTCTGTAGTTGATTTTATATTTCACCTTTAGTTAGTATTTGATTGTTCTGCTTTCTTTGCTGTGATTTTATTTTCTCTGGTGACATCTGTTTTGCCTTAGCAGTGCTTCCATCTAGAGCAGTCCCTCTAAAATACCCTGTGGAGGTGGTTTGTGTGAGGCAAATTCCCTCAACTGTTGCTTGTCTGGGAATTGTTTAATCCCTCCTTCATATTTAAATGATAATCATGCTTTATACAGTATCCTTGGTTCAGGGCCCTTCTGTTTCATTGTCATTCTCTTCTGGCCTGTAAGATTTCTTTTGAGAAGTCTGATGATAACCTGATAGGTTTTCCTTTGTAGGTGACCATTTTTCTCTCTCTGGCTGCCTTTAATACTCTGTCCTTGTCTTTGATCTTTGCCATTTTAATTATTATGTGTGTTGGTGTTGTCCTACTTGGGTCCCTTGTGTTGGGAGTTCTGTGTGCTTCTGTGGTCTGAGAGACTATTTCCTCCCCTAGTTTGGGGAAGTTTCCAGCAATTATTTCTTAAAAGACACTTTCTATCCCTTTTTCTCTCTTCTTCTTCTTCTGGTACCCATATAATGTGGATATTGTTCCATTTTGATTGGTCACACGGTTCTCTTAATATTCTTTCATTCCTGGAGATTCTTTTATCTCTCTCTGCATCAGCTTCTCTGCATTCCTGTTCTCTGATTTCTATTTCTTCAATGGCCTCTTGTAGCTCACCCATTCTGCTTTTAAGTCCTTCCAGAGATTGTTTTATTTCTGTATTTTCCCTCCTGAGCTCTTGCATATTTCTCTGCAAGTCCATCAGAATGGTTATGACCTTTATTTTGAATTGTTTTTCAGGAAGATTAGTTGGGTCTATCTCCCCAGGTTCCCTCTCAGAGGAGGATGTCTGTGATTCCTGTCTGAATCAAATTCTTCTACCTTTTCATGGCGATGGGCAGATGGTGTGTGTGTCAGCTGGGAGAACAAAATGCCTTCCTGCTTGCTACTCGTGTTCCTCTCCTGGGAGAACAGCGACCCCTAACGGCTTGTGTTGGGCACTTGCATGTAGAAGGAGTCTCTGATTCTTGCTGGGCTGCTGTGGAGCTCCGTGTGGTTGCTGTGGGCATGGCTGCTTTCAGGCTGCTGCTCCGCTATGATGGGGCCATGCCAGAGGGGGAATGGGTGGGAGGCTGTTTATTGCCACAAGGGGCCTCCAAGCTGCACTGCCACCCAGGGGATTAGGGAGCCCGGAGTTCCCCAGGATTCCCAGCTGCTGGGCTGAGTGTGCCTGGATGCTTCCATCCAGCTGTGAGACCCCTGTCCCTTTAAGACTTTCAACAAGCACTCGCTTTTCTTTTGTCCCAGGGGAGCTGGCTGTGGGGACCCACTTGCAGGTTTTACTGTCCCACTTCCCTAGTATCCAGCACACCACACACTGTGTGTCTGCGCTCCTGGTGCAGATGGCTGGGGCTGGGTATTTAGCAGTCCTGGGCTCCCTCTCTCTCCCCGCTCTGACTCCTCTCCTTCTGCCGGGAGCTGGGGTGAGGGGCGCTGGGGTTCTGCTCGGCCGCAGCTAGTATCTTACCCCCTTCGTGAGGCACTGGGTTCTTGCAGGTGTAGATGTAGCCTGGCTTTTGTCCTGTATCTTCTGGTCTCCCTTTTAGGAATAGTTGTATTTGTTGTATTTTCAAAAATATATATGTTTTTGGGAGGATATTTCCACTGTCCTACTCACACTGCCATCTTGGCTCAAAAAGGTATTTTATAAGAAAAAAGTATATGTGTTTTTTCAGTAAATAAAATGAGTGACTCCTAATTGTCAAGCATCTTATGTTGCTCCCTGGGTGTGACTCACCCAGTATCTTTCTGATTGGGTGTGACTCACCCATAATCTTTCTCCTGGTTTGTGATTTTTCAAGCCTAAATCTGCAAAGGAAACACCTGGTTACCTTTAAACATGAAAGTTTCCCAATGTCCATACCCAAAGATTCTTCCTCAAGATATCAAAGATGGGCCTTGAGTTGCATTTATACAAGTGCCCTTAAGTATCTTTGATGCAATGACTCTGGGAGGATCACATTTAGAATAGTGCTCTGGGTGAATAAAGTCTCAATTTATCACCCACATTTTTGTTTATGTATTTTTCTCTTACCTTCTTAAAGGGAGCTGTATTCTCTGAATTGAATGTGAACAAATTACATCAAAAAAGAAGTTAGAGAAAAGATGGTGGCATGAGAGGTGGGACAGAGAACTCCTCCCCAAACCACATATAATATGAAAATATAGTTAATACAACTAATCCTAAAAGAGCAACAGGAAAGAAGGCTTCCCCAGACTGCATACACCTGGAGACCAGAGCAGACCTCATGAAACAGGGCACCAGCGCCACTCTCCTGCAACCCCCAACATCACTCCAGGGGCTGAGCAGGTCCAGAGACTAGAGTTTCTGGGCACTAGAGGGCATCACATACAAATATGATATGTCAAATTAACTTGGTTCAAACCAAAATCTCACAAACACCAGAAAAAGGAACAAGTGAAACTGAACTCACCAATCTTCCTGAAAGAGGTTTCAAAATAAAAATCATCAACATGCTCATGGAGGTACAGAGAAATATTCAAGAACTCAGGGACGAATTTAGGATGGAGATTCAATCATTAACAAATTCCATATCTGAAATGAAACATACAATGGAAGGATTTAAAAGCAGATTAGATGTAGTAGAAGAGACAGTACATGGAATAGAACTTAGAGAAGAGGAATACAAAGAAGCTGAGGCACAGAAAGAAAAAAGGTCTAAGAATGAAAGAATATTGAGAGAACTGTGTGACTGATACAAATGGAACAATATTTGTATTATAGGGGTACAAGAAGAAGAGAGATAAAAGGGGATAGAAAGTGTCTTTGAGGAGGTAATTGCTGAAAACTTCCCTGGTCTGGGGAAGGAGATAGTCTCTTAGGCCATGGAGGTGCACAGAACTCCCAACACAGGGGACCCAAGGAGGACAACACCAAGACATATAATAATTAAAATGGCAGAGTTCCAGGACAAGGACAGACTTTTAAAAGCAGCTAGAGAGAGAAAAAAGATCACATACAAAGGAAAATCCATCAGGCTATCATCAGACTTCTCAATAGAAATCTTACAGGCCAGAAGGGAGGGACATGATATATTTAATGCAGTGAAAGCAAGAACATTCTACCCTGCAAGGTTATCATCTAAATTTGAAGGAGAGATTAAACAATTTTCAGATAAGCAAAAGCTGAGAGAATTTACCTCCCACAAACCATCTCTACAGTGTATTTTGGAGGGACTGCTTTAGATGGAAGTGTTCCTAAGGCTAAATAGCTGTCACCAGGGGAAATAAAACCATAGAAAGAAAGTAGAACAATGAAATACTTAGCAGATGCAAAATCAAATCAACTACCCTTAAAGTCAATCAAGGGATAGACAAAGAGTACAGAATATGAGACATAATATATAATGAATGGAGGAAGAAGAAAATGGAGAAAAACAAAAGAACCTTAAAGTTGTCTTTGTAATAGCATACTAAGTGAGTTAAATTAGACTGTTAGATACTAAGGAAGTTACCCTTGAACCTTTGGTAACCACAAATCTAAAGCCTACAGTGGCAATAAGTACATACCTATTGATAATCACCCTAAATGTAAATGGACTGAATGCACCAATCAAAAGAAATAGAGACACTGAATGAATAAAAAAACAAGACCCGTCTATATGCTGCCTACAAGAGACTCACTTCAAACCCAAAGACCTATAGAGACTGAAAGTAAAGGGATGGAAAAAGATATTTCATGCAACTAATAGGTAGAAAAATGAACGTGTTGCAGTACTTGTATTGGACAAAATAGACTTCAAAACAAAGAAAGTAACGAGACAAAGAAGGACATTACATAATGATAAAGGGGTCAGTCCAACAAAAGAATATAACTATTATAAATATCAATGCACCCAACACAGAATCACCTACATATGTGAAACAAATACTAACAGAATTAAAAGGGGAAATAGAATGCAATGCATTTATTTAAGGAGACTTCAGAACATCACTCACTCCAAAGGACAGAACTACCAGACAGAAAATAAGTAAGGACACAGAGGCACTGAACAACACATTAGAACAGATGGACCTAACAGACATCTACAGACCTCTACACCCAAAATCAACAGAATACACATTCTTCTCAAGTGCACATGGATCATTTTCAAGGATAGATCATATACTAGGCCACAAAAAGAGCCTCAGTAAATTCAAAAAGATTGAAATTGTACCAACCAGTTTCTCAGACCACAAAGGTATGAAACTAGAAATAAACTACCCAAAGAAAATGAAAAATCCCACAAAAACATGGAGGCTTCATAACATGCTCCTAAATAGCCAGTGGATCAATGACCAAATCAAAACAGAGATCAAGTAATATATGGAGACAAATGACAACAATAATTCAACACCACAAAATCTTTCGGATGCAGGAGGCCATACTAAGAGGGAAGTATATTGCAATACAGGCCTACCTCAGGAAAGAAGAGCAATCCCATATGAACACTCTAAATTCACAATTAACAAAACTAGAAAAAGAAGAACAAGTGAGGCCTGTAGTCAGTAGAAGGAGGTACATAGTAATGATTAGAGCAGAAATAAATAAAACTGAGAAGAATAAAACAACAGAAAGAATCAGTGAAAGCAGGAGCTGGTTGTTCAAGAAAATAAACAAAATAGATAAACCAGTAGCCAGACTTATCAAGAAAAAAAGAGAGTCTACACACATAAGCAGAATCAGAAATCAGAAAGGAAAAATCATTGCAGATACCACAGAAATACAAAAAATTTTTAGTGAATACTATGAAAAATTATATGCTAACAAACTGGATAACCTAGAAGACCTGGACAACTTTCTAGAAAAATATAACCTTCCAAGGCTGACTCAGGAAGAAACAGAAAATCTGAATGAACCAATTACCAGCAATGAAATTGAATGGGTAATCAGAAACTACCTAAGAACAAACCCCTGGATCAGATAGTTTCACTGATGAATTTTATCAAACATTTAGTGAAGACCTAATACCCATCCTCTTTAATGTTTTCCAAAAAGTAGAAGAGAAGGAAGTACTTCCAAACTCATTCTGAGGCCAGCATCACTCTAATAGCAAAACCAGGCAAAGATGCCACAAAAAAAGAAAATTACAGACCAACATCTCTGATGAACATAGATGCAAAAATACTCAACAAAATATTAGCAAACTGAATTCAAAAATACATCAAAAAGATCATCCATCATGATCAAGTAGAATTTATTCCAGGGATGCAAAGATGGTACAACATTAAAAAATCCATCAACATCATTCACCACATCAACAAAAAGAAGGATGAAAACCACATGATCATCTCCATAGATGCCCACTCTCCCCACATTTATACAACATAGTTCTGGACATCCTAGCCATGGCAATTAGATGACACAAAGAAATAAAAGGCATCCAGATTGGCATGGAAGAAGTTAAATTGTCCCTGTTTGCAGAGGACATGATATTGTACATTAAAAAAATCTAAAGAATTCACTCCAAAACTACTAGATCTAATATCTGAATTCAGCAAAGTTGCAGGATACAAAATTAACACATAGAAATCTGTTGTATTCCTATACACTAATGATGAACGAGTAAAAAGAGAAATCCAGAAAGCAATTCCATTCACAATTGCATCAAAAAGAATAAAATACCTAGGAATAAACTTAACCAATGAAGTGAAAGACTTATACTCTGAAAACTACAAGACACTCATGAGAGAAAGTAAAGAAGACACCAATAAATCGAAATACATCCATGCTCATGAATAGGAAGAATTAATATTGTCAAAATGGCTATCCTGCCTAAAGCAATCTACAGATTCAATGCAATCCCTATCAAAATACCAAAAGCATTCTTCAATGAACTAGAGCATATAGTTCTAAAATCACATGGAAACACAAAAGATCCTGAATAGCCAAAGCACTTATGAGAAGGAAGAATAAAGTGCTGGGATTATGCTCCCCAAGTTCAAGCTCTCCAATAAAGCCACAGTAATCAAGACAATTTGGTACTGGCACAATAACAGACCCATAAACCAATGGAACAGACTAGAGAGACCAGATATTAATCCAAGCATATATGGTCAGTTAATATGATAAATGAGCCATGGATATACAATGGGGAAATGACAGGCTCTTAAACAACTAGTGTTGGCAAAACTGAACAGCTACATTTAAGAGAATGAAACTGGATTATTGTCTAACCTCATACACAAAAGTGAACTCAAAATGGATCAAAGACCTGAATGTAAGTCATGAAACCATAAAACTCTTAGAAGAAAACATAGGCAAAAATCTTTTGAATATAAACATGAGCAATTTTTTCCTGAACACATTTCCTTGGGCAAAGGAAACAAAATAAAAAAATGAACAAATGGGACTACATCATGCTCAAAAGCTTCTGTACAACAAAGGACACCATCAGCACAACAAAAAGGCATCCTACAATATGGGAGAATATATTTGTAAATGATATATCTAACAAGGGGTTAACATCCAAAAGATATAAAGAACTCACATGCCTCAACACCCAAAAGGAAATAACCTGATTAAAAAATGGGTGGAGGATCTGAACAGACACTTCTCCTAAGAAGAAATTCAGATGGCCAACAGGCACTTGAAAAGATGCTTCACATCGCTAATCATCAGGGAAATGCAAATTAAAACCACAATGAGATATCACCTCACACCAGTTAGGATGGCCAACATAGAAAAGAATAGGAACAACAAATGCTGGAGAAGATGCAGAGAAAGAGGAACCCTCCTACACTGCTGGTGGGAATGTAAACTAGTTCAACCATTGTGGAAAGCAGTATGGAGGTTCCTCAAAAAACTCAAAATAGAAATACCATTTGACCCAGGAATTCCACTCCTAGGAATTCACCCAAAGAAAACAACTTCTCAGATTCAAAAAGACATATGCACCCCTATGTTTACTGCAGCACTATTTACAATAGCCAAGATATGGAAACAACCTAAATGTCCATCACTAGATGAATGGATCAAGAAGTGGTGGTATATATACACAATGGAATATTATTCAGCCATAAGAAAGAAACAATTCCTACCATTTACAACAACATGGGTGGAGGTAGAGGGTGTTATCCTCAGTGAAATAAGTCAAGTGAGAAAGACAAATACCAAGTGATTTCCCTCATTTGTGGAGTATAACAAAGAAGCAAAACTGAAGGAACAAAATAGCAGCAGACTCACAGACTCCAGAAGAGACTAGTGGTTACCAAATGGGAGGTGTGGGGGAGGGTGGTTTGGGTGGGAGGGAGGCAGGGATTGTGGGGTATCATGATTGGTGCACATGGTGTGTGGGGGGTTATGGGGAAGACAGTGTAGCACAGAGAAGACAAATAGGGACTCTGTGGCATCTTACTACACTGATGGATGGTGAGTGCAATGAGGTATGGCAGGGGGGACTTGATAATAAGGATGAATGTAGTAACCACAATGTTTTTCTTGTGAAAGCTTCATAAGAGTGTATGTCAATGATACCTTAATAAAAGAAAAGGGGGAAAAGAGTTAGACTATTTGTCATATTTATGGAGAAGCAGTATGTTCTTTATTTCTGAATGGACTGAAGAAATCACAAAGGATGAGACAGACATATTATAATACATAAAAATCAGCACAATGAAAGTAACTTAAGGATGACAGCTGACAAGTAAAATCTGCATGAGTTTAGGAGACAATGGGCTAATAGTTAAAACACATGAAACGATTATTCAAATTTACAAAAATTATACAGACCCCAATAGATAAATTCAGAAATAAATATGGTAAATATTATTTCAAAAATAAAAAGTGCAAATTAATCTCTGGGTAATATGTTCATGCTTTGTAATATTAAAATGGCTGGATTCTATGATATTATATTAGTGCAGCTTTTCATTTACAAAAGCAGTGTGCAGTTGGTAGAAAGTAGTTCAATCATATGTTTCACAAGCCATTAAAATGATTATCTCCTTTGATCCCAATGATATGCCTTAAAGATTTGTCTTAGGAACATGATTTAACATAAACTAAAGTATACATATGTAAATGTTTAATTGGAAATTGAGTTTGTGTGGACCAAGTGAATTGTCTCATAATTCATTCTATATCAATATAGTAGACTTATGCAAACATGAATTATAAATTATGAACACACACAGTATGCTCATAAATAAGGGAACAAAACCTAAAAAAGATGTTCGTGGTAAAAATATGCCTGGTGAAACATTTTGAAAAATCCTTAATTTTTTTAATATTAACAATTATGAATATTTCCCAATATAGAGAAAATTAAAATAATTTTGCAGTAAATATCCATATGTCATCACTTAAATTCCACCATTAACATGTTATACTTTTTCATAAAATTCTTTACCTTAATATTTTTATATTTTTCTCATTAAAAGTATAAAATTCTCCCCAGCTATCAAGTAATAATGCACCATTTCTTGAGAGGTGTTTATTTTTGATGAACACCGGAGTAACAAATTTCCATTAAAAGGTTTCTAACAGTTTCTTGTAAGTTTGTGTATGGCCACCAGGTGTAGCTCTGGACCCATAGAATCTTGGGATAAGCATCTCTAGGGGAAAGATTTCAGTAAAGGTAACTTCTAAATGCAGTCAGAGTTGTTTTGGTTATTTGGGTGAGAGTGCCGTAAATTTCTCCTTCACTAAGATTTAAAGTAATTCAGGTTATATATTTAATTGTTCAAAAAGTTTTCACCATAATTTCTTGTATGTGGAATTTGACTTTCTTATTCCACAGCTTCCAGGTCAGAAATTTTGGGTTATGCAGAAAATATGTTTATTTACCAGCTGTTTGAAATGATAATTTTAAGAAGTGTTATATTAGTCAAGGAAATGGAAATGTTTGGACTTTCTTTGTACAATGAAAACCCAGCACAACTATATTTCTTTACTGTGATTATTTGATGTAATATCTATTTCTATTTAAACAAAAATTCCCTAAGGTTTGGGATTGTGGCCGTTACATAAACTTACAAGAAACTGAAAGGAAAGAGATCATAGCTATGTTCAAATCCATTTTAACCAAAAATACATTCTCTTCTTCCCTTAAAGGAATCTTCAATTTCTGTGTTAGAGATTTAAATCATTTTTTTCCTAAATAACAGAGAATAAAATCATGGAGGCAAGAATGCAATAGTATGGTCAAGTAAATTAAACTGTCTACTGGAATAAGCAAGGTGAAGGATTTTCCAATTAAATATTTTAATTTAATTTAATTTAATTTTTTATTTTGGTATAATTAATCTACAATTACATGAGGAACATTATGTTTACTAGACTCCCCCCATCACTAAGTCCCCCCCACAAACATTACAGTCACTGTCCATCAGCGTAGTAAGATGCTATAGAATCACTGCTTGTCTTCTCTGTGTTGTACAGTCCTCGCCATGCCCCCCCTCCCCCCACATTATATATGCTAATCGTAATGCCGCCTTTCTTTCCTCTTCCCTCTTATCCCTCCCTTCCCACCCATTCTTGGGTTCTGTGATAATGCTACTGTTTTGTTCCTTCAGTTTTTCTTTGTTCTTATATTCCACATATGAGTGAAATCACTTGGTATTTGTCTTTCTCTGCCTGGCCTATTTCACTGAGCATAATACCCTCTAGCTCCATCCGTGTTGTTGCAAATAGGATTTGTTTTCTTCTTATGGCTGAATAATATTCCATTGTGTATATGTACCACATCTTCTTTATACATTCATCTACAGATGGACACTTAAGTGGCTTCCATTTCTTGGCTATTGTAAATAGTGCTGCGATAAACATAGGGGTGGATATGTCTTTTTCAAACTGGGCTGCTGCATTCTTGGGGCAAATTCCTAGAAGTGGAATTCCTGGGTCAAATGGTATTTCTATTTTGAGCTTTTTGAGGAACCTCCATACTGCTTTCCACAATGGTTGAACTAGTTACATTCCCACCAGCAGTGCAGGAGGGTTCCCCTTTCTCCACAACCTTGCCAACATTTGTTGTTGTTTGTCTTTTGGATGGAGGCAATCCTTACTGGTGTGAGGTGATATCTTATTGTGGTTTTAATTTGCATTTCTCTGATGACTACTGATGTGGAGCATCTTTTCATGTGTCTATTGGCCATCTGAATTTCTTCTTTGGAGAACTGTTTGTTCAGCTCCTCTGCCCATATTTTAATTAGATTTTTTGCTTTTTGTTTGTTGAGGTGCGTGAGCTCTTTATACATTTTGGATGTCCACCCTTTATCGGACCTGTCTAATTTTATTTTATAGGAGAGAATATTTGATAAGCTGTCTATGAAGTTCCTTTCATAAAATGAGACTATTCAAAGTAAAACTTCTTGGGAGAACTTCAGCATCAGTTGAGAAGTCTTTTTCGAAGAATTTAGTGTCATGCTTTTGAATTTCTAATAGGGTGGTAGAAAGATTCATCAAAGGAGAAGAGCAGAACAAACATTAGTGATATTTTTAGAAGGACTCATTTTATAGAAAGGGGGGGGGGGAAATTCCAGAGAAACAAGACCACAAAATTACTTAGCTCAAGAATTAAATTATTGATAAATTTTTGTTTTATCACTGTATTCTACTTTCATATGTACTTTTTAGTTGTACTTGACAAGGAAGAGCTACTTTATATATGTAGTCTAGAGGGCTGTGACTTTGAAGGTCTTTATATCCTTCATTTCCTGGATGGTAAGTGATGTCTGTATTGCATACCTATCTTGCATAACCTCTCCCTTGTCCTTTCTTTCTTCTTTACTGTTTTCTGCTCCCTGCACTTTTTTATTTTCCATTACTAGATTGTTCAGAGAAAGATTAATTGCTGCTGAAGGAAGTTGTTGTTTATAACAGATATTCTGGAAGCATAAAATATTTCTTGAACTACTTTATATAAGGTATAGACTTAGGTTATTATCATCATGTTTTTTTAACCACCCCCAAAATATTATACAGATTAATATTTAAAAATATATTTGCTTTTTTCATAAAAATGAAAAAATTCATTTTTATCTGATGTCACCTTTTATGGCAATCAACTGGTAAGTACAAAATATAATTGCTCTAACAAACTGCATATGAAAAATGCAAGTGTAATTTGATAATGATTATAGTACTTGACTGAGTCATCTTGTACAACTGGATTTGTGGTTCACAAAATTTTATTTCCACTATATCCTTCTCACCCCCCATATAAACATTGGCCATGCCAAATAAATATGTGATGATAATTTGCTTTACTAGGAAAGCCTGAATAATTTCTTTTGGCCTGCTATAAGACTTTTCAGCTTTTTCTTTAAAACAAACAATAAACTATATGCCCCACTAAATGATCGTTTTCTTTTTCTTTTTTTTTCTGTTTCATAGTGTTTAAAGTGCTGCTTAGAGGTCACTTTAAATTTGATTTTTACTAATTAATGAGCTTGACAAAATTATTTCATTGTGGTTTTGCAGTTTGGGAGAGGATATGCTTTATTCTGACATGATGGTACCACAGTCAGAGTAAAAATCTGAGCCAGGATAGCCATAGATGATTTAATGTTGTAGGGGGGAAAGCTTTTCCCTTCTTTTTGGTTGGCTTAATAATTGAATTGACATAAGGTAAATTAACAGGAGAAAAACAAATTTAATTTGGTACATACAGGAGCCTCACATACACATGAGAGGGTCAAAGATAGGCAGTTAAGACTTTTATGCTGTCATGAGCTAAGGAGAAGAGGTTAGGAGTCTGGGGCTTCAAAGGGAAGGAAATAGTTTGCAGGAAGATGGGATGAGTAAATGCTTGGCAAATAAGTTGCCATATCATGCAGATAAATCTTTGTGATGTAAAATATGTGGTAATAGTTCTCTTCCTGGTACAGGCCCCTTATCTAAATTTTTAAGTAGTTAAGCAGGAGGTAAAAAGTTTTTCCTGAGTGTTAGGCCTTGATAGCCTTTAGCTCAAATAACCCATATGCCAGAGTGGCACATTCTGGGGTAGCCTGCTCTGTATCCCATCAGTGTAACTAAGTAAACCCTAATACAACACTTGATTCAAAAATGTTCTTTTGGTTGTTAGTTTTAATCTACTTCTTTCAACTCTCACTTTTTGTGTTAAAAATTTCTGAAGTCTGGAAATAGTATTTTGTTTCATCAGTAAAGGCTATGGAGAATCAGTTACCACAGTGCATGAAGTAGGGTGGGTGCTAGGCGTTTCATCTACATTATCTAATTTAGTCTTCACAACAACCCGATAAAATCTAAATATTATTCCTATTTTACAGAGGAGAAAGAAAAGTGAGCCATGAGAGACTAAGTTCTTGACAAGAATCACAGTCATCGTCCCTGGAGTTTAGTGTGGGACACCAGGACTGATGCTGGTCGCTAAGGTAGGAGTCTTTGTTCTGGAAAGTCTTTACCATGGTTGCTTAAAACAAGGCATATCTTTAAAAAAATTAGACAAAATTTAATTGCTAAATGCCACTGATTCTACAGTGGTGTCTCCCAGCGAAAGTGAATTGATTTTGGGGCCAGCAGAGCTCCCCTACGAGTGTCTTAGTAGAAGACGAAGTGCAGCTTCACTGTTTCTGCATGAGTCTGTTTACTGCCCTTACCTTCTTGCGAGAATTTAAATGTATTTCCTCTGATTATTTTCTTGAAATGACATGGGAGAATAGCTTCCGTACAGGAAATGACATGTTATCTTAGGTATCAAACCTTAAATTATTTGACTACTTTGGTGAATTAGAAGTTCGTGATTTTCAAGTATAAAGATCATGTTCTTGAATGAGTGGCAGGGAGATTCACTATACATGTAGAGAAATAAATTTTGAGTTTTGTGGATGTTTATTTATTTTTTATCAAAATGCTGGTGTAGGAGATATGATCCCTTTAGTAGAAACAGTCTATAATTGAGAAATATCTCTCAATTTGAGGTAAAACAGACACAGTAGATATGCTAAATAGTTTTTGCTTTCACTCTTTATTGTCAGTTTAACTAAAAGAAAGGGAAGAGAAACATTACATATGGAGAGATTAGAAAGAAGTGTTACCCATCTTCAGTGTTTCTGAACTTTTTGGGTTTGTTACACACTTTAGAAGAGTAGAGATTTTTGCAGATCATTTGAGGGATTTAGAAGATGATGTTTTTTTTGTTTTTTTTTTTACCAGAGTTTTGGAAAATAGAAAATGTATTTCACAGTTACTGTATTCTTTATTTTTACTATTTGAGACTGTTGATTCTTTTGTCTGTGTTCTCCTGCATACTCAGAGGCATTCAGTTCTTACATTTTCTAGCAAGTCATTAAGTTTTTCTTGGCACTGCCAGGTGTCCCATCATGTCTCTTATAACTAACTTCAGCAAGTTGTATCTTCTCTGTACTAACCTCTCACCTAACCTATAAATCTAATATATACATCCTTGTATCTGTGTAGATTCTTATGTTCTTACTTGTAGCAAAAATAAATTTTACATCTTTGGTGCTTACCTGTGAAGTAAGGTACACTGATGAGTTGTGGCCTATATTAAGATAAGCCTACACAGCAAAGGGTGAAGAGGACAGTTGGTGCTGACACAAAAAGACAGGTGGCCTCAAGGAATTAAAAAACTTGGGACATTTGAAAATTATGGTAGCTTGGAAGTTGAGAATCAATGTCTGGGTAGAACTTTTGACAATGTTAGGATTCTGACTGAGTTGTCAAAGGAAATTTGATTATTTATATATAGTATTACTTTTTAAAAATTAATGAATGAGAGATATTAAATTAGATTTAATAATTAATTAGTTAAGTAATTAGTTTTTTGTTGTTTTTAAAGTTATTTTTTCATAATGTTTATTTTTTTATTACTAAATAAAGGCACATACATTGGAAAACTCAGGAAAGTAGAAATAAGAGAAAATTAAATATTTCAAGCTAAAATTTTTTTCACATTTTAGTGTTTTCCATTTTACTTTTTCTGCCCAGTCTTTAAAAAATTTTGTTATTATAATGTTTTATATATATATATATATACTTTTTTCTGGTTGAAATTATACCATAACTACTTTTTCATATTATTATAAAGTCTGCACAAACCTTTTTAAAAATAGCTTTAGAGTATACTCTTAAGTAAATGTACCATAGATCACATAAGTCCATGAATATTGCTTGTTTAGTTCACTCTAATAGGTAAGAAGAGATAACAGGGTGAAGTTAGGTAGATGGACATAGAAGGCAGAACAGAAGTCTGAATTCTAAACTATTAAGTTAATGATTAAAGTTAACCAAATTAGAAGCAATTTAAAGATCAAGGTCCAGGACAAGATTAGCAAAAGCTGTCATGCTATTGTCCTGCCCCATGGCAGATCCGTTAGCAGATCATGGCGTTCTTTCCCAGGAGCCCAGGTAGTTTTGCCATCATGGGCTAGGTATTTAAGATATTCAGTTTCTTGGTGAAAACCAAGGATCTGAAATCAGAGACTGCAACAACCAGATCTAATTTGTCAAAGAGAAGCTACAGAGATCTAGAACTCAGAAGAGCCATGTAGCATCAGTAATCAGAAATAAGAATTTGAACAAGGGGTAAAGATGATTTTCCTACTGACTCTCTCATTTGCTAAATGTATTTTCTGTAAGTGTATTCCTCTGTGTTATGACACAGTGTTAAAGGGAAAATGAGAATAGGATTATGTTTTTAAGAATAACTTTTTCTTTTACTTATGTTTTTAAATTTTCTGTAGTATGATTATGTTTACTGTTATTACTTAAATAATTTAAGAAGTGTTATTAAAATAATTGAAAGAATATGAATTTTCATAATGAATTTTAAACCAAAAATTTCATGTTAGATAATAAGTGTTTCAGATACATGTATCTGAATTAGCACTGGACTTAGGGTCACAGGAGTTGGGTTTTAGGCTAAACTATTTCACTGATGTGTGTGATTCTGATTTCAATTCTAATGTTTGTTTTTCCCCACACCACAAGGCAATTCTCTGACACCAGCTGAGTGTCCTATAATTCAACTCAATTCTGCCACTGTCTGCTTGGAGATAATGTCAGCTCTCACAGGTTATTAAGGGCTCAGTCCCACAAGACTGCCCTCAGTTCAGATGCCAGCTGCAAGTCCAGGATGTTACCTGTCCTTCTGACCAATTGGCTCTAAATCAGAGGTTCCCATGACCCCTCCTCAGGGTCAGTTAATTTGCTAAAACAGCTTACAGAACTCAGGACACCAATTTATCTATTAGGTTACCAGTCTATTATAAAAGGATATAACTCAGGAACAGCAGGAGGGGAGAGATGTACAGGCCACGGTATGTGGCCACAGAGCTTCCATACTCTCTCCCGACATGACCCCTCTCCCCAAATCTCCACATGTTCACCAACCCAGAAGCTCTCTGAATCCTGTCCTTTTGGGTTTTTGTGGAGGCCTCATTATGTATACATGATTAATTAAATCATTGACCATTGATGATTGATTCAACTTCCAGCCCCTCTCCCCTCCCCTTGGGAGGTCAAAGGTGGGATTGAAAGTTCCAACCCTCCAATCTCATGGATGGTTCCCCTGGCTTTCTAAAAGTCCCTGCATTAACATAAACTCAGGTGTGGTTGCAAGAGGTTTGTTATATTAAAGTACCTTTATGGCTCTTATCATCTTGGAAATTCCAAGGGCTATAGGAGTTCTGTGCCAGAAATGGGACAAAGATCAAATATATATACTTCTTATTATTAATGATAATATTAAACTGCAAGTCACTTTTTCTATCTGGATTTCCATTTTCTTATCTATAAAACTGAGATTAAAATAATATTTACCTTTCAGGCCTATTGAAGGAATTATGATAATGTTTTTGAAAGTGCTTGGTATTGTGCAACACAAATGTAAGCTATTAAGAAAGTTTTAGAATAGTATAAACAAAAGTAAGCTCCTTCAAGTTCTGAAAAGTATTTAAGAATACAAACTGGAAGTTAAATAAACATTATAATCAAGGTAGATGGCCTTCTCCTAAATGCTGCATCTTCATAGAAGAAGTATCTGAAAGTATAATGTATAAAATATAAAAGTAGAAAAAAAACTTGATATATGGAAGATGAAAATGGTGGTGTCTCAATAATCGGAGTTTCAGAAACAGAAATAAAAATAGAGAGAAGGAAACAGTTGAGGTATTAGTTGAGGAATATATTTCTCAGAATTAAAAAAAATGAATGTGAATTACCTCATATCAAAAAGGCCCATAGAGTACTGTAAACCTTAAATTAAAACAGTTATTCTATCAATATAATTATGCATAAAAACTGACTCAAAAGGTAAAAACATGTGATCATCAGTAGATACAGGAAAAAAAAGATCCCTTCACCTAATTCAACATACCTTCATAACAACACTCAGCATACTAGGAATAGAAATGGATTTCTTCAACTGGATTAAGGGCATTATGGAAAAATTCTTAATGATGTTAGATTGAATCTTTTGCTCCTGAGATTTGGGAACAAGGCAAGAATGTCTATTCATACCACTCCTATTTTACAATATACTAGAGGTTCTATCAGTGCAATGAGACAAGAGAAAGATATAGACGGCATACACATTGTTAAAGAGGAGGTAAAATTTCTTTAATTAGAGACAAGTGATTTTGAGGTGAACATGGTCTCACCTTTAGGCATGTTAAACATGTAATGGTATATATAACATCTGAATGGAAATGATTGGCAGGCAGAGAGGAAGCCTGAACTTGAGTGTGGACAGAGAAATGAGAGCCAAAGGGCTGGTCCTTGGTGGAGAGAGAACTATTCATTGCATGCCTAATGTTCTAGACTCACTTAAATCTGTTGATTTACTCCATAAAATATATTTTATTGCCTCATTTTATAGATAAGGAAACTGGGGGCTCAGAAAGGTGAAGAAAATTTGCCCAGGTACTAGTTAACAGATCTGGGACTTAAACTGAGGTCTGAAAGTTTCTTCACCCAAGATATTTCTAAAGTACTACCTCAGAGAATGACTAAAGCTATGAGAGTAGGAAAAAAACTCTCATAGAAAATGTATAACAGGAGGACCAGTGAACTAAGAACTAAGCCAGGAGAGTAAGTCAACACTCTTCGTTACAAGCAACAGAAAACAAATTGAAGTCATTTGAACAATTAGGCAGGTTTTAGTAAACAATTTCCAGGAGGGGAAGAGGTTACAGAGAGATCAAGGGGGAGGGTGATGGGAAAGACTATTGGGTTTAGTGATTAAGATCATGGTGGTTTTTCATCTTTTGAGAATTTGATGAATTCTCTCACCAGAAAAAGGTTATATGCCAAATACCTAAATAGTTGGATAAATTTAGGGTTTCATAGTTTTCAAACTAACTCTAGTATTAGGGGCACAATTTACGTAAAGCTGAAGGAAGAGAAATGCAATTTTGTGGAAATAAGAGGGTAGAATGTACTGGTTAATTTTATGTCAACTTGGCTAGGGCACAGTGCACCAATATTTGGTCAGACATCATTCTAGATGTTTTTTGTGAAGGTATTTTTAGATGAGATTAACATTTAAATCAGTAGACTTTAAGTAATGTAAATTGCTCTTTGTAATGTGAGTGGGTATCATCTTATCAGTTGAAGATCTTAATAAAAATCTGATTAAGTTTGGCATATCTTGTACTGTACTGATATGAAGTGAAAGTGCAGGTTCTATTGTACAAGAGAGGCCAAGAAATCCCAATATTAAAGGATCTTGTTAACACAGATAGATAGATGTATGATTGCTAGAGACATCTATGAAGGATGGAATGGTGAACAAACCATTACCTGGAAGTTTGGAAAGTAGGCCAGGAAGTAGGTTGGAGGAGGTATGGTGATGGCATATGTTGGGTCCAGCATTGGCTCCCGTAACATAGACCAATATAATAATGGTTTAAACAGGACAAAAGTTTGTTCTCTCTCACATTACATTCTGAACATAGTTTAGAGTTGTCATGGCAGTTACACAGTGTCGGGGACTCAAACTCTCCTCTTGCTGCTTAGCTGTCCCTAAGCTAAGCCTGTTCATCTGCACATTCAGAATGGCTCACTACCCCATATCCACATCTTGGGAAAAATGGAAAAAGAAAAGGGAAGGGTATATCTTTTCCTTTTAAGAGGATGCTTCAGATGTTGTACATATAACCTCTAGACATATGGCTGTACCTAGCTGCAAGGGAGACTGAGATTGTGATCTTTACCTGATGATCATGTGTCCAGCTGAAACTGGGTATTTATTAATAAAGGAACTAGGAAAAAATGGGTATAGGAGGATAACTAGTAGTGGTAATGAATAACAGAAGTGATTTTATGAAGGTAATACATAGGAATGGCTTTCATGCAAAGAAGTCAGATATATGTGACAATTGTATGGTTCTAAAATGATGTTATGAGCATGGGACCAACTCCTTTCTCTTATTTTTTTATATTTAGACAATGTGGTGCCTGCATGAATAATGTAGTGGAGAATGGTAACAATTTTATGGATAGCCAGAAAAGAGTAGGAAAAATAGTAGGATGATTAGTCATGAATGGATATACATTCATTCTGTAGGGTACACATTCTACCCTCTGCAAAAAAAAACTTCCCAGGGGTGATTTTAAAAATTGTGGCCACAAGAAGAATGGTCACAAGAAAATGTTAATTATGTATATTGTAAAACATAGTCATGGCTCACTTTCCAGAATGGTTACAATAAAAAAGACAGACAATAACAAGTGTTGACAGAGATATGGAGAAATAGAACCCTCATATATTGTTGGTAGGAATGTAAAATTATAAATCTGCCTTGGAAAACAGTCTCGTAGTTCCTAAAATGGTTTACACAGAGTTACCATGTGACCCAGGCTAGGTATATACCCAAGAGAAATATGCAAGTTGGCAGAAAAATTTGTGCAGAATGTTCATACCACCATTATTCATAATAGCTAAAAAGTGGAACAATCCAAATGTCTATCAAATGATAAATGGATATATAAAATCTGGTATATCCATACAATGTATAATGGAATATACTTTGGTAATTTGTTTATAAAAAGAAACATAGTACCAATACATGCTACAATATGGACTAACTTTGAAAACCTTATGCTAAGTGAAAGAAGCCAGTTATAAAAGACCACATATTGCATATTGTATGGCTCCATTTATATGAAATATCTGGAATAGACAAATCCACAGAGACAGAAAGAAGATTAATAGTTGCCAGGGGTTCAGGGACTTGTGCATAAATGGGAAGCAACTGATAAGCCATATGGAATTTCTTTTTGGAGTTATGAGAATGTTCTAAAATTGTGGTGATGGTTGTAACAACTCTGTGAATATGCTAAAAACCACTGAATTATATATTTTAAATGGGTGAACTTTATGGTATATAAACTGTGTGTCAATAAAGCTGTTAAAATTAACTAATGATTAAATTATTTGCAAATATTTTCACTAAAGTATAAAAATGGTAAAAAGTAAAATCAAAGAAGACAATATAAGCATCAGAAGTAATTGGCTGAGGGTCACCAGTAAAGTCAGGTACTCTGGCTTGTAATGACTATTCAAGACCATACATAGTAGCACACAAGTTTTACCCTTCACTCCCATTTCAGTGATGATAGTCTTAATACTCTACAGATGCAAGTAAGCTAGGGGAAAATGGAATGTGTTAAAAGATAATTTTCAAAAAAAGGGTAAAATCATAGTTCTTACAGATACAAAAAATAAACATATGTTAAAGGTTTTATTTAACTTATTCAATGAGAGAACTGGGCATATGTTATAACCAGTTCAAAAGGGAATTCAAAGAACAGACATATTTATACAGAGATGGAAAATAAAGACAATGAACAGGGCAGAATCAGATAACTTGGCAGTGTGTGCTGTTTGTAGACAGTGCTCGATAATGAAAGTCTGGGAGCACGTGACCTACAGGGGGTATCCTCTGACAGTGCATAATTTTCTACTAAAACACACATTTTTTTTCCTCACCATATGTTTGTCTTGAAGAAACTAGAATGTGGAATGGAGGGTTAGGATAGAACTAGGGTGAGAACAAGTGAGAGCAGAAATGATAAAAACATTCAGTAGTTTGTGCCCAGGTCTGGAGACCTGACAGAAATACTGGAGGCGTATACTGGAGATAAGAGAAAGGGAAATTTATTGTGACAGGATACAGTAGCTAGAGGAGCAGAAAGACACAAAAAAGGGAAGGAAAGTGTCACCTAGGTGAGGGGCTATAGAACTTCTATGGATGAACTTTGGCATACTTAATCAGATGGACATTGCCACAGAGACAGTCCAGGCTAGATCCCTGTTTTTGAAATGTAAGGCTTAGTTGTTACTCAAAAAGTGCTTTCAAAACAGTGATTTTTCAAGTGACCAGTTTACCGAATACTAGTTCGCTGACGTCAAATTACCAAATGATTAATTTGTCAGATAATCAATTTATCAATTTGCTTTAGTTTTGCTGTAACATTGTTTAATTGATCATTCAATTAGTTGATTTTCAGTGAATTGATCTGTGTCTGATTCTGACCCCTATGGCAAAGTTGAGTTGCCTTTTGTAAGCCATACTTTACATTCATTAATTTTATCCACTCACTCAGTCACTGGTGACTTTTTAAGCACCTATGGTGTGTGTGGCACTACTCTAGGAGAGAATTTTTTGCTAATACGTCTGTGGGGGGAAATGCTTTCATCCACTGTATATAATAAACAATTGATAGAAGATATCTTATTTCCATACAAAACATTCCCATCAAATATTAGAAACATATAAGGGTTTACTTAAAATAGTCCAAATGTACAATATTAGTAAATTGAAAATTAAGAAATTGTCCATGGGAAACTACTTAAAAAGCTAACAAATATTTTTGAAGCCTTTTCTCTTACCTGCATTGCACTAGGTAGGACTTTAAGGACTAACAAATGAACTACAGAAGAACCCAACGAATGAACAAGCTGTCTTTTTAAAAATCATGCGTAGGTTAATTGACATAGTATATTCTTCCCACAGACATGATAGTGTGAACAGGGATTAGGTTCCTGGGTCAGCTTGCAGAACTTTAATCCTCAGTGTAGCAGTGAACACATCAAGAGAAACTGTGTGATACAGTATAAAAAAGAAACTTTGGTAGCAGTTAGACCTAAATTTGAGTACTTGGGTAACCCTGAGCAAATACTGAAGTTCTTTGAATCTGTAACATGAGAATGAAAATCTCCCCAAAATGAATGATGATTAAATGAGATAATGTAATATGATAATGTGCTATGAAAATCCTTCTCAAGGTATTCCCTATCTTTTAATATGTAGACAACCCCCTTCCCTCCTGCTTTTCTCTGCTTTCTTAAAAAGAACAGAGTAACCATAATTTAGTATCATACTGAATGGTTCATCAGCTACTTGTGTTGTAACATGGTAAATGTTGCTTTCAGGGGCAGTTTACTTATATAAGGCCATTTCTTCTATTTTAAATGGTCTTAAGTGTTATTTTATGCTTTTATAGTTTAGGTACCTCACCTTCACTGTAAAGCATCACTTCTGTCTGTTATTAGTGTCTTGTTCTAGCTTTATTATGTGCTACACTTAATCTTCTGGGGAGAGAACCCAGAGGTCTTTATACATTAGAATTGCCTATAAGCCAAACATAGACAAGCTCTAAGGATTTAGAGGCTCTATCATGAAGAAAGCATGGTCTTTGTTATTGCTGTGGAAACTCCTTTACCCATGGTTTTACCTGAAATCACAGGAACAGTTATACTCCAGAGCCAAAACATATGTTTGCCCTCTTTCAACAAAGAGATAATGGCAGCAGTGGTTGTATATATAGTCATGACATTCATTGCTTATCAGTCTAATTTGCTGTGTTTGCATCTAGTTTTGAAGTTGTAGATGAACATTATTAACCTCACCCTGTTTCTTAAGTGCTAAACAGAAGGAGTGTTGACAGTGATAGTTACGAGAGGCATGTAGTTAGGATGGGGATGAAAGCTAAGAAGAGAAATAAAGGAATGGCAAGAATATGGGTGCATGGGGAAAATTGTTTAATAGTAGGATTAATTTTGAAGGCCCGAGAGCAAATTCTGTAACGTGTAAATGTCATGTTTGTGCATAAGAAAAAAATAGGTAAGTGTTGCATGTATGAAATGATTCATGCACAAGGCATTTACTGCAGCTTTGTTTGCAACAGAAAAAGCCTGCAGACAATACAACTGGATAAAAAAGGGGACTGGGTTAGTAATTATAATTTATCCATGTATTGGAAAACTATGAAATCTGAAAAAATGAGGATGATTTTTTTCTTTTAATGTTATTTTTTCTTTATGGTAAGATATCATTGATATACAATCTTATGAAGGTTTCACATGAGCAACATTGTGGTTACTACATTCACCCATATTATCAAGTCCCCCCTACACCCCATTGCCATCACTGTCCATTAGCATAGTAAGGTGCTATAGAGTCACTACTTGTCTTCTCTGTGCTATACTGCCTTCCCTGTGACCCCCCTATATTATGTGTGCTAATCATAATGCCCCTTAATGCTCTTTTCCCTCCCTCTCCCTCCTCTCCCCACCCCTTTCTCTTTGGTAACCATCTGACCCTTCTTGGAGTCTGTGAGTCTGCTGCTGTTTTGTTCCTTCAGTTTTGCTTTGTTGTTATACTCCACACAATGGTGAACCTAATTTACTTTCCCACCAGCAGTGTATGAGGGTTCCCTTTTCTCCACATCTTCACCAGCATTTGTTGTTGTTTGTCTTTTGGATGTTGGCCATCCTAACTGGTGTGAGGTTATATCTCACTGTGGTTTTAATTTGCTGTTCTCTAATAATTAGCAATGTGGAGCATCTTTTCATGTGCCTATTGGCCATCTGAATTTCTTCTTTGGAGAAGTGTCTGTTCATATCCTCCACCCATTTTTTAATTGGGTTATTTGCTTTTTGGGTGTTGAGACATGTGAGTACTTTATATATTTTGGATGTCAATGCCTTATTGGATAAGTCATTTACGAACATATTCTCTCATTCAGTAGGAGGCCTTTTTGTTGTGCTGATGGTGTCCTTTGTTGTACAGAAGCTTTTTAGTTTGATGTAGTCCCATTTGTTCATTTTTGCTTTTGTTTCCCTTCCCTGAGGAGATATTCATGAAAAAGTTGCTCTGTTTATACTCAAGAGATTGTTACCTTTGTTTTCTTCTAAGAGTTTTATGGTTTCATGACTTACATTCAGGTGTTTGGTCCATTTTGAGTTTACTTTTGTGTATGGAGTTAGATGATAATCCAATTTTGTTCTCTTATGTGTAACTGTCCAGTTTTGGCAACACCAGTTGTTGAAGAGGCTGTCTTTTCCCTGTTGTATATCCATGGCTCATTTATCATGTATTAATTGACCATATATGGTTGGGTTTATATCTGGGCTCTCTATTCTATTCCATTGATCTACGGGTCTGTTCTTGTGCCAGTACCAAATTGTTTTGATTTCTAAGGCTTTGTAGTAGAGCTTGAAGTTGGGGAGCATAATTCCCCCAGCTTAATTCTTCCTTGTCAGGATTGCTTTGCCTGTTCAGGGTCTTTTGTGGTTCCATTTGAATTTTAGAATGATTTGTTCTAATTTGTTGAAGAATGCTTTGGTATTTTGGTAGGGATTGCATTGAATCTGTATATTGCTTTAGGCAGGATTGCCATTTTGACAATATCAATTGTTCCTATTCATGAGCATGGATGTATTTCCATTTATTGGTGTCTTCTTTACTTTCTCTCATGAGTGTCTTGTAGTTTTCAGAGTATAGGTCTTTCATTTCCTTGATTAGGTTTATTCCTAGGTATTTAATTTTTTTAGATGCAATTGTAAAGGGAATTGTTTTCCTGATTTCTCTTGCTGCTAGTTCATTGTTAGTATATAGAAATCCAACAGATTTCTGTGTATTAATTTTGTATCCTGCAACTTTGCTGAATTCAGTTATTAGTTCTAGTAGTTTTGGGGTGGATTCTTTAGGGCTTTCTACATACAATGTCATGTCATCTGCAAACAGTGACAGTTTAACCAATCTGGGTTGATTTCTTTGTCTTGTCTGATTACCATGGCTGGGATCTCTAGTACTATGTTGAATAAACGTGGGGAGAGTGAGCATCATTGTCTTGTTCCTGATCTTAGAGGAAAAGCTTTTAACTTTTAGCTGTTAAATATGGTGGCTGTGGGTTTACCATGTGTGGCCTTTATTACGTTGAGGTACTTACCCTCTATATTCATTTTGTTGACAGTCTTTATCATGAATGGATGTTGAATTTTGTCAAATGCTCTTTCAGCATCTATTGAGAGAGATGATCATTTGATATTTGTCCTTTTCTTGTTGATGTGGTGGATGATGTTGATGGAGTTTTGAATATTGTACCATGCTTGCATCCCTGGAATAAATCCCACTTGATCATGATGGATGGCCATTTTGATGTATTTTTTAATTCGGTTTACTAATATTTTGTTGCGTATTTTTGTATGTATGTTCATGAGGGATACTGGTCTGTAATATTCTTGTGGTGTCTTTGCCTGGTTTTGGTATTAGAGTGATGCTGGCCTCAGAATGAGTACGGATGTATTCCTTCCTCTTCTACTTTTTGGAAAACTTTAAGGAGGATGGATATTAGGTTTTCTCTAAATGTTTTATAAAATTCAGTGGTAAAGCCATCTGGTCCAGGGGTTTTGTTCTTAGGTAGTTTTTAGATTACCAATTTAATTTCCTTGCTGGTAGTTGGTCTGTTCAGATTTTCAGTTTCTTCCTGGGTCAGTCTTGGAAGGTTGTATTTTTATAGAAAGTTGTCCATTTCTTCTAGGTAATTCAATTTGCTAGCATATAATTTTTCATAGTATTCTCTCATAATTCTTTGTATTTCTGTGGTGTTCATATGATTTTTCATTTCTCCTTTCTCTTTCTGCTTAAGTGTGTACAGTCTCTTTTTGTCTTGATAAGTCTGGCTAGGTGTTTATCTATTTTGTTTATTTTTTCAAAGAACCAGCTCCTGGTTTCATTGATTGTTTCTATTGTTTTATTCTTCTCAATTTTATTTATTTCTGCTCTGATATTTATTATGTCCCTCCTTCTATTGACTTTGGTCCTCATTTGTTCTTCCTTTTCTAGTTTCATTAATTGTGAGTTTAGGCTGTTCATTTGGGATTGTTCTTCTTTCTTGGGGTAAGCCTGTATTGCAATATACTTTCCTCTTAGAACTGCCTTTGCTGCATCCCACAGAAGGTGGGGTGTTGAGCTGTTGTTTTCATTTGTCTCCATATATTGCTTGATCTCTGTTTTTATTTGGTCATTGATCCATTGATTCTTTAGGAGCATGTTGTTAAACCTCCATGTGTTTGTGTGCTTTTTTGTTTTCTTTTCACAATTTATTTCTAGTTTCATACCTTTGTGATCTGAGAAGTTGGTTGGTACAATTTCAATCTTTTTGAATTTGCTTAGGTTCTTTTTGTGGCCTAGTATGTAATCTATTCTGGAAAATGTTCCATGTGCACTTGAGAAGGTGTATCCTACTGCTTTTGGGTGTAGTGCTCTGTAGATGTCTGTTAGGTTCATCTCTTCTATTAGGTTCATTTGTTCAATGCCTCTGTCTCATTACTTATTTTCTGTCTGGTTGCTGTGTCCTTTGGAGTGAGTGGTGTTTTGGAGTCTCCTAAAATGATGCATTGCATTCTATTTCCTCCTTTAATTCTGTTAGTATTTGTTTCACATATGTAGGTGCTTCTGTGTTGGGTGCATAGATATTTATAATACTTATATCTACTTGTTGGACTGACCCCTTTATCATTATATAATGTCCTTCTTTGTCTCTTGTTACTTTCTTTGTTTTGAAGTCTATTTTGTCTGATACAAGTACTGCGACACCTGCTTTTTTGCATGAAAAACCTTTTCCATACCGTCACTTTCAGTCTGTGCATGTCTTTGGGTTTGAAGTGAGCCTCTTGTAGGCAGCATATAGATGGGTCTTGTATTTTTTATCCATTCTGTAACTCTGTGTCTTTTGATTGGCACATTCATCCCATTTGTATTTAGGGTGATTATCAATAGACATGTACTTAGTGCCATTGTAGGCTTTAGATTCTTGGTTACCGAAGGTTCAGGTTAGCTTCTTTACTATCTAACAGTCTAACTTAACTTGCATAATATTCTATTTCAAACACGATCTAAAGGTTCTTTATTTTCTCCTTTCTTTTTCTTCCTCCTCCACTCTTTATGTATTAACTGTCATATTTTGTACTCTTTGTGTATCTCTTGACTGACTTTGTGGGTGGCTGATTTAATTCTGCATTTGCTTAGTAATTAATTTTTCTACTTCCTTTACTGTGGTTTTATTTTCTCTGGTGACAGCTATTTAGCCTTAGGAGTACATCCATCTAGAGAAGTCCCTTTAAAATACACTGTAGAGGTGGTTTTTGGGAGGTAAATTCCCTCAACTTTTGTTAATCTGGAAATTGTTTAATCCCTCCTTCAAATTTAAATGATAATCTTGTCAGGTAGAGTATTCTTGGTTTGAGGCCCTTCTGTTTCATTGCATTAAATATATCATGCCACTCCCTTCTGGTCTGTAAGGTTTCTGCTGAGAAACCTGATAATAGCCTGCTGGGTTTTCCTTTGTATGTGATCTTTTTTCTCTCTTTGACACTTTTAGTACTCTGTCCTTGTCCTTGATCTTTGCCATTTAAATTATTGTATGTCTTGGTGTTTTCTTCCTATGGTCCCTTGTGTTTGGAGATCTGTGCACTTCCAGGGCCTGAGAGACTATTTCCTTTCCCAGATTGGGGAAGTTTTTCACAATTATTTCCTCAAAGAGAATTTCTATCCCTTTTACTCTCTCTTCTTCTTCTGGAACCCCTATAATGGGAATATTGTTCCATTTGGATTGGTCACACAATTATCTTAATATTCTTTCCTTCCTAGAGGTCCATTTTTTCTCTCTGTGCCTCAGCTTCTTTGTATTTCTGATCTCTAATTTCTATTTCATTTATTGCCTCCTCTATCTCATCTAATCTGCTTTTAAATCCCTCCATTTTGTGTTTCATTTCAGATACTGTATTTTCAAAGTTTCTTTGTCTTTTTTGAAGTCCTCCCTGAGATCTTAAATATTTTTCTGTAGCACATGTTTATGATTTTTATTTTGAAATCCTTATCTGGAAGATTGATGATATCAGTTTCATTTGGCTCTCTTTCTGGTGTTTGAGGGACTTTGGTTTGTACTAGATTCTTTTGCCATTTCATATTTGTAATGAGTAATATGGAATAATAACTTTGTGTAGGTACTACCTTCTAATGTCCAGAAGCTCTACTCTGTGGAGCTGCCCAGCACCTGGCACGATGTCAGGAGTCACAGGTGCACAGCACTGGCACGAGCCAGTCAGAAAGAGCTCTTTTATGCTTCACAGTTGCAGTGCCTGACTCCAATGCCAGGGGTCAGTGGCCTGTGAATGCAGGGAGGAGCCTCTACGCTATGCCCTGCAGCTGCCATATGTGGGGCCACCCTCCCACTGGCCTGGCATGATGGCAGAGGCAGCAATTGAGTGGACTGATGCCTACTGGGAGGAAGGAAGGAACAGCAGGCTGCATATTGCCATGTAGGGGGCCTTGGTGCTCTGTTGCCAGCCATGAGGATGGGGTGCATGAAGCTCCTGAAACTTCCCAACCTGCTGGACTGAGTGTGCTGGAAACATTTTGTCCACCTGTCCTTTTCCTGCACAGCAAGCTCTGTGAATTCCTTGCGCATTTAGCACTCCTCTCACTGTTGGGAAGCTTTTCAAAGTGCTAATCTTTCCTTTGTCCCAGAGTAGCCAGTTGTGGGTACCTGCTCTCCAGAAGCAGCTGGAATCTCAGTCTCTCTGAGTATTTTCCTGTCTTTGCTTTCCAACCCCTCTAATCTCCAGAGCAGCATGTAATGTGGGTTCCTGCTCCTGGACATAATCTCCAGAGATGGGTGTATAACAGTCCTGGGCTTTTACTCCCTCCTGGCCCTTTTCCTCTTCCTCCCACTTTTGAGCTTGGGTAGGGGACGGGTTTGAGTCCTGCTGGATTGTGGTTTTGCTACTTTACTCTTTTCAGTGAGGTCTTCTCTTTTCCTGAGGCATAGGCAGTCTGTTGCAATCTTCTTCAGGTTGCTCTTTGAGGATCACACACCATGATCAAGTGGGATTCATCAGGGACACAAGAATGGTACAACATTCGAAAGTCCATGAACATCATTCACCACATAAACAAAAAAAAAGGACAAAAACCACATGATCATGTCCATAGATGCTGAAAAAGCATTCAACAAAATTCAACATCCATTCATGATAAAGAACTCTCAACAAAATAGGTATAGAGGGCAAGTACCTCAACATAATAAAGGCCATACATGACAAACCCACAGCCAACATCATACTTAACAGCGAGAAGCTGAAAGCTTTTCCTCTAAGATTGGGAACAAGACAGGGATGCCCACTCTCCCCACTGTTATTCAACATAGTACTGGAGGTCCTGGCCATGGCAATCAGACAAAACAAACAAATACAATGCATCCAGATTGGTAAAGAAGTCAAACTGTCACTATTTGCAGATGACATGATATTGTAGATAAAAAAACCCCTAAAGATTCCACTCCAAAACTACTAGAACTAATATCTGAATTCAGCAAAGTTGCAGGATACAAAATTAACACACAGAAATCTGTTGCTTTCCTATACTCTAACAATGAACTAACAGAAAGAGAAATCAGGAAAACAATTCCATTTACAATTGCATCAAAAAGAATAAAATACCTAGAAATAAACCTAACAAAGGAAGTGAAAGACCTATACCCTGAAAACTACAAGACACTCTTAAGGGAAATTAAAGAGGACACTAACAAATGGAAACTCATCCCATGCTCTTGGATAGGAAGAATTAATACTGTCAAAATGTGCCATCCTGCTTAAAACAATCTACAGATTCAATGCAATGACTATCAAAATACCAATAACATTCTTCAACGAACTGGAACAAATAGTTCTAAAATTCATATGGAACCACAAAAGACCCCGAATAGCGAAAGCAATCCTGAGAAGGAAGAATAAAGCAGGGGGGAATCTCACTTCCCAACTTCAAGCTCTACTACAAAGCCACAGTAATCAAGTCAATTTGGTACTGGCACAAGAACAGAGCCACAGACCAGTGGAACAGAATAGAGAGTCCATATATTAAACCAAACATATATGATCAATTAATATTTGATAAAGGAGCCATGGACATACAATGGGGAAATGACAGCCTCTTCAACAGCTGGTGTTGGCAAAACTGGACAGCTACATGTAAGAAATGAAACTGGATCACTGTCTAAGCCCATACACAAAAGTAAATTTGAAATGGATTAAAGACCTGAATGTAAGCCATGAAACCATAAAACTTTTAGAAAAAAACATAGGCAAAAATCTCTTGGTCATAAACATGAGCAACTTCTTCATGAACATATCTTCCCGGGCAAGGGAAATAAAAGCAAAAATGGACAACTAGGACTACATCAAACTGAAAAGCTTCTGTACAGCAAAGGACACCACCAATAGAACAAAAATGCATCCTACAGTATGGGAGAATATATTCATAAATGACAGATCTGATAAAGGGTTGACATCCAAAATATATAAAGAGCGCATGCACCTCAACAAACAAAAAGCAAATAATCCAATCAAAACATGGTCACAGGAACTGAACAGACAGTTCTCCAAAGATGAAATTCAGATGGCCAACAGATACATGAGAAGATGCTCCACATCACTAGTCATCAGAGAAATTCAAATTAAAACCACAGTGAGATATCAGCTCACACCAATAAGGATCACCACCATCCAAAAGACAAACAACAAATGTTGGTGAGGATATGGAGAAACAGGAACCCTTGTACACTGCTGGTGGGAATGTAGATTAGTTCAACCATTGTGGAAAGCAGGATGGAGATTACTCAAAAAACTCAAAATAGAAATACCATTTGACCCAGGAATCCCACTCTTAGGAATTTACCCTTAGAATGCAGCAGCCCAGTTTGAAAAAGACATATGCACCCCTATGTTTATTGCAGCACTATTCACAATAGCCAAGAAATGGAAGCAACCTAAATGTCCATTACTAGATGAATGGATAAAGAAGATGTGGTACATATACACAATGGAATATTATTCAGCCATAAGGAGAAAACAAATCTTACCATTTGCAACAACATGGAAGGAGCCAGAAGGTATTATGCTCAGTGCAATAAGCCAAGCAGAGAAAGACAAGCATCAAATGATTTCACTCATCTGTGGAGTATAAGAATAAAGAAAAAATGGAAGGAGCAAAACAATAGCAGACTCACAGAACCCAAGAATGAACTAACAGTTACCAAAGGGAAAGGGACCAGGGAAGATGAGTGGGAAGGGAGGGATAAAGGACAGGAAAGAGAGGGGGCTTTATGATTAGCATGCATAGTGTGGGAGATGGGCACGGGGAAGGCTGTACAGTATTGAGCCTTCCCTGTGGTAATTCTCCAGCATCTTACTATGCCGATGGACAGTGACTGCAATGGGGTATGTGGGGGGGACTTGGTGATGGGAGGAGTCTAGTAAACATAATGTTCCTCATGTAATTGTAGGTTAATGATACAAAAATAAAAAAATAAAAAACAAAAAACAATGAAATACTTAGAAGTAAATTTAACCAAGGAGATGAAAGATCTCTACACTAAATGCTGTAAAATAATGATGAAAAAAATTGAAGAAGACACAAATAAATGGAAAGGTATTCTGTGTTCATACATTAGAAGAGGTAATACTGTCAAAATTGCTGTACTACTCAAAGCCCTGTATAGATTCAATGCAATCCCTATCAAGGTTCCAATGGCCTTTTTTACCAAAGTAGAAAAACAATCCTCAATCTGTTAGGAACCACAAAAAATGGAAAATAGCCAAAACAACCTGAGAAAGAAAAACAAAGCAGGAGAGTATCGTCAGATTTCTCAGCAGAAACTTTATAAACTAGAAGGGAGTATCAAATATTTAATGCATTGAAATAGAAGGACCTTCAATGAAGAATCATCTACCCAGCAGGATAATCATTCAGAATTGAAGGAAAGAGTAAAAGTTTCCCAGATAAACAAACATTAAAAGAATTCACCAGCACTGAACTAACCTTACAGGGTATGTTAAAGGGACTTCTGTAGATAGACATGTTCTTAAGCCTAAATGTTTTTCATCAGTGAAAATAACCCCACAGTAAATGTAGTAGACCAATTACTTTCAAGTAAGTACAAAGTTAAAAAACAAAACAAAAGAAAGGTAATAAAATCAGTTATATACAAAATCGGTCAGGGGATACACAAAAAGTGCAGATTATGACCTCTCATACAAAAAGTGTGGAGAAGAAAGAAGAATAAAAAAGAAGTACTTTTACACTGTGATTATTATAGAGTGACCAAATATAGACAGTTATATATTTAGGAAAATACCTATGAACCTTATGGTAACCACAAACCTAAAGCCTATAATAGATACACAAATAATTGAAGAAGAAAAATCCAATCACAACACTGAAGAAAGACACCAAATAAGAGAAGAGTATAAGAGAGGGAGAAAGGATCAGAGAGGAACTTCAAAACAACCAGAAAACAACTAATAAAATGGCAATAAGTACATACCTACCAATAATTACCTTAAATATAAATGGACTGAATACACCAATCAAAAGATATAGGGTGGCAGAATATATAAAGAAACAAGACCCATCTATGTGCTGCCTACAAGAGACTCATTTCAGACCCAAAGACATACACAGACTGAAAGTGAAGGGATGGACAAAGATATTTCATGCAAATAATAGGGAGAAAAATGTAGGAGTAGCAGTACAAAATAGATTTCAAAACAGAGGAAGTAGCAAAAGACAAAGAAGGACATTACAAATGATAAAGGGATCAGTTCAACAAGAGGACTTAACAATTATAAATACCAATGAACACAACATAGGACCACCTAAATATGTAAAACAAATACTAATAGAACTAAAGGGAGAACTGGACTGCAACTCAATCATATTGTGGAACTTTAATACACCACTTATATTAATGGACAGATTAACCAGACAGAAAATAAGAAAGGAAACAGAGGCACTGATCAACACACTAGAATAGATGGACTTAACTGATATATACAGAATATTCCACCCAAAAGCAGCAGGATACAAATTTTTCTCAAATGTACACGGAAAGTTCTCTAGAGTAGATCTCAAATTAGGACACAAAAGAGCCTCAGTAAATTTTAAAAGACAAATTGTATCAAGCATCTTTTCAGATCACAATTGTATAAAACTACAAATAAATTACATGAAGAAAATAAACCCAGAAACACATGGAAGTTAAACAAGGTTTCTAAATAATAAATGGATCAATGAACAAATTGAAACAACTAAGGAATACATAGAGACAAATGAAAACAAAAATAGCAGTTCAAAATATGCGGGGTGCTGCAAAAGCTTTTCTAAAAGGGGAGTACATAGCAATACAGGTCTATCTCAAAGACAAAAACAATCCCAAATAAAGAGTCTAAACTCACAACTAAAGAAACAAGAAAAATAACAAATGAAAACCAAAGTTAGGAGGAGGAGGAGGGACATAATAAAGATCAGAGCAGAAATAAACAAAATGGAGAAGAATAAAACAATAGAAAAAATTAAAGAAATCAAGAGCTGGTTCTTTCAGGAGGTAAACAAAATAGATACGCTTCTAGCCAGACTTAAGAAAAAAAAGAAAGGACACAATCCAAATAAAAAATGAAAGGGAATACTTCCAACTGACACCACAGAAATACAAATAATTATTATAAAATTCTATGAAAAATTATATGCCAATTGGACAACATAGAAGAAATGGGCAAATTCCTATGAAAGGACAACCTTCCAAGACTGATCCATGAAGAAGCAGAAAATCTGACTAGACCAATTACCAGTAATGAAATTGAATTGGTAATCAAAAAACTCATAACATATACAAGTCCAGGAACAAATGGCTTCACAGCTGAATTCTACCAAACATTTAAAGAAGAGCTAATCCCCATCATTCTTAAAGTATTTCAAAAAGTAAAAGAGGAGGGAATACTTCCAAACATATTTTATGAGGCCAGCATCACTCTAATACCCACACGAGACAAAGATGCTACAAAGAAAGAAAATTGTAGACAAATATCCTGATGAACATAGGATAAAAGGATAAATATGAAGGATAAAAACCATATGATTGTCTCAAAAGATGCTGAAAAAGCATTTCACAAAATTCAAATCCACTTATGATAAGAACTCTAAACAAAATGGATACAGTGGAAATGCACCTTCATATGAGAAAGGCCATATAAGACAAACCCACAGCTATCATCATATGCAATGGCAAAAAGCTGAAAGCTTTTCCTTTAAGATTAGGCACAAGATGAGGATGTCCATTCTCACCCCTGTTATTCAACATAGTACTGGAGGTCCTAGCCATGGCAATCAGACAAGATTAAGAGATAAAAGGCATCCAAATTGGTAAAGAAGTAAAACTGTCACTATATGCAGATAACATGATATTATATTTAGAAAAATCCTGAAGATTCCACTAAGAAACTACTAGAACTGATATCTGGATTCAGAAAAGTTGCAGCATACAAAATTAATGCACAGAAAGTTGTTACATTCCTATATACTAACAACAAGCTAGAAGAAAGAGAAAACAGGAAAACAATTCCATTTACAATTGCATCTAAAAGAATAAAATACCTAGGAATAAACCTAACCAACAAATGAAAGAGCTATACTCTGAACACTATCAGACACTGATGAAAGAAATTAAAGAAGACTCAAATATATGGAAATCTATCCCATACTCATGAATAGGAAGAATTCATATTGTCAAAATGACCATCCTTACCAAAGCAATTTACAGATTCAATGCAATCCTTATGCAAACACCAATAGCATTTTTCAATAAACTAGAGCAAATAATGCTAAAATGCATATGGAACTACAAAAGATCCTGAATAACCAAAGCAATCCTGAGAAAGAAGAACAAAGTTGAGGGTATTATGCTCCCTGGTTTTGAGCTATACTACAAAGTTACAGTAATCAAAACAGTATAGTAGTGGAACAAGAACAGATCCATAGCTCAATGGAACAGAATGGAGTCCAGATATAAAACCATGCATATATGGTCAATTAATATATGATAAAGGAGCCATGAATATACAGTGGGAAATAGCCTCTTCAATAACTGGTGTTGGGAAAACTGGACCGCTATCTGTAAGAGAGTGACTCTGGATTATTGTCTAACTCCATATACAAAAGTAAACTTGAAATGGGTCAAAGACCTCAATGTAAGACATAAAACCATAAATCTTTCAGAAGAAAGCATAGGCAAATATCTCTTGAACATAAGCATGAGCAATTTTTCCTGGACACATCTCCTCAGGTAAGGGAAACAAAATAAAAAATGAACAAGTGGGATTACATTGAATTAAAAAGCTGTACAAAAAAGGACACCATTAGCAGAACAAAAAGTATAAAGCATGGGGGAATATATTCAAAACAATTTATCCTATAAGGGGTTAACATCCAAAATTTATAAAGAACTCATATGTGTCAACACCAAAAAAACATATAATCTGATTAAAAAATGGGCAAAGGACCTGAACAGACATTTTTCCAATGAAGAAATACAAATGGCCAACAGGCACATGACATGATGCTTCACATTGCTAATCACCAGGGAAATGCAATCAAACCACAATGAGATACCACGTCACACCAGTCAGAATGGTCACTATCCAAATGACAAGAAATAACAAGTGTTGGTGAGGATGGGGAGAAAAGAGAACTTTCCTACACTGTTGGTGAGAATATCAGTTGGTGCAGCCACTATGGAAGCTTCTTCAATAAACTAAAAATAGAAATACCATCCAACCCAGTAATTCCCCTTCAAGGAATTTACCTGAAGAAAACAAAGTATCTGATTTAAAAAGATACATGCACCCCTATGTTTATTGCCTTATTATTTACAATAGCCAAGATATGGAAGCAACCTAAGTGTCCATCAATAAATGAATGAATAAAGGAGATGTGTTACATATACACAATGGAATATTATTCATCCATAAAAAGAAAGAAATCATGCTAATTGTGACAACATGCAGGGATCTAGAGGATATTATGCTAAGTGAAATAATCCAGGTGATGAAAGGCAAATGCCATATAATTTCATTTATTTGTGGAATGTAAGAACAGAACAAAGCAAAATGAATAAAATAGCAGTAGACTCATAGACATTGAGAAGTGACTGGTAGTTACCCTGGGGGAGGGGTTGGGATTGGTGGTTGGGGAGGGAGAGGTTGACAAAGGGGTGCAAAAATTCTCAATTGTAATATAAGCTGGTCATGGGGATAGTAGTGCAGCATGGAGAATATAGCCAATTATTCTGTAACAATCTTCCTATGTTTACAGATAGTAACTGAACTAGTGGGAGTGAGAATTTAATAATGTGGATAACTATTGAACCACTGTGGTATATACTTGAAACTAATATAAAATTGCGTATCAACTATAGTTCAATTTAATAAAATGTTTAGGAGGAGTTTTTCACTGTACAACCTTGTGTAGTTTTAGGATTACCATATGAATGTTAACAAAATAAGTAAAATAGTCATTAAGTGCTGGAAAAATGGAGAAACTAGAGCTGTGGCTAGAGGTCAGCATCCATGTTGGATGCACATTAGCATGGTATTAAATCAAGAGAAGTCTGTGATTTTGTTCAGGAATTTAAAGGCTCAACATATAAAAGTTCTGCTGAGATCCTTTTCCCCACAATCTATCTATAGTTCCCTAGATTTGAAGGCCATTTGGATACACATTTTATCAAAGTTAGGAGTGAGATGAAAAATTTGTGTTCTTCAGCTGTTAAGGTATCACATGCTACATTTGCAGGGATCATTAAAGAGGGGGAAGAAACTAGTCTCAGCATATTTTCAAAATTGTAATAAAGCACATGTCAGTAAGAGAAGCACATTTACTTATGCATTCATTCACTTACTCATTAATTAGTTCAAGGATTATTAGGCATCTATCCATGTCTCAAGCACTTTATAGAGCATCAGGATTATAACAGTGATCATGATAAGTCCCTATTCATATGGAGCTTACATTTTAGTGTTGAAGATAGGCAGTCCATAAGTAGACAAGTAATAAAAATTTCACATAGTGATAGAGACCATGAAAAAATAGAGCAGGAAAATGAGATAAAGTGTGTTTTGGGAGGGGGATGGGAAGATATTTTGGATGAATAGAGAAGTCCTCTTTGAGGAGGTAATATTTGAGAGAATATCTGAATGATCTTAGTTAAGTATGATCATGTAAAGATCTGAGGGAAGAATATTCTAGGCAGAAAGAAGAGCAAAGGGAAAGACCCCAAGACAGGGTATGCTTGTGTAGTCAAGGTACAGCCAGGAGATTATATAACTGAAGTATAAATGTCTGAGGACAGGATTGGTAGGAGAAGATGAAAGGGGGGAGAGGTTGTATTCATGCTTTTCAAACTTTTACATGCACATCGGTCATCTGGGGGTCTCATTAAAATGCAGATTCTAATTCACTGGGTCTGGGGCAGAGCCCAAGATGCTGTGTTTTTAACTAAATCTCTGATAATGCTGTTGGTTCTCTGCCACACTGCACAGCACTGATGGCCAAGTACCTGCGAACATATTTAGGTGTTTGAATTTAATGCTGAGTATTGGAGGATGTTAAGTAAAGAAGTGACATAATCTTATCTATCATTTAAAAAGATTGCTCTGACTATTGATTTAAAAACTGGAAGCAGGTAACTGATTAGGAGCTTATTGAATAACTCAGGTGAGAGAAAGTGGCTTAAATTAGAGTTACAGTGATAGTGGCGATATGGTTAAGATTCAGGACACATTTTGTAGGTAGTGCTGATAGGACATACTGATGATGGAGGAGAGAAAAAGGGAAGGAATCATAAAATGACTCCTAGTTTTTAGTCAGAGTAACAGCCAACTGGATGAATGGAAGTATATCTGAGACAGGAAATCTTAGGGGTAGGCACGTATTCCCTATTGTCTGGAAAATATCCAGGCAATGCAGAGTGTTAACCCTCTTGTTCCCTGTGCTGGCCATGGAGGTGGGCCTATCAGATCTCCCTTTAAAAGAAAACTTGCCATAGCCAGTTATCTAAGTTGATTGCCTCCAATTTTAGGTGCTTTCAAAATCTGCCTCAGATTTTGAGTTAAGGCCATGTGCTTCCTGGACAGCTTCAGGAATGATGAGCATGGCCAGAGATCCCTAATGGGAGCTAAATACTTACATGGAGTACCAAAATTTGCCAGAACTCCAACTTTCTCAGAGCTACAGTCAGTCTGAGGTTCTGCTATTCAGTCCTCTCTCCTCCTTTCACAGGGGTTAGACCCGTATCATTGACCAAAGGTTCTCCTTGCTTACTCCTGCTCCCTTTCTCCTTTCCCTGCCACTGGTATTATCCCCAGTGCATTTCTTGCATTTTTAACTCCTTAGCATCTGTTTCCCAGATGACCCAACTGATACTTTACTTAGAAGTTAGAAGAAATGGACTTAGTATCAGCCTTTCAGAGTCTGATCTATTTATAAATACAGGAGCTTCTGTACTTAAATCCCTCAGAAATCTGTTTTTCTTCCTGTTAACTATATTTAGAGTACTGCTGTCTAATATAAATATACTGTGAGGCACATATGTAATTCTCAACTTTCTAGTAGCCACATTAAAAAGGTAAAAAGTAAAAGGTAATACTAATTTTATATATATTACTTAATGATATATCTAATATACTGTTTTAACATTTGCTAGTATAAAAATTATCAATGAAATATTTTAAATTCTTCTTAGTAATAATACTAAAAACTGGCATGCATTTTATACTTACAGCACATCTGAATTCCTAATCCAAAGCTGTAATTTAAGAGTGCAATAGCCACATGTGGTTAGTGGCTACTGTATGGGACAGCACAGTTCTGAATAGTCTTGAATGCAAGTAAGTGACCTTGAGGCATGCAAAAAGTTACTGTTGTATGCTTTCCTACTCTTCTTTGTACTAAAATCCATGAAAAATATGGAGCAAGGTTTGGCTGAGGATAGGATCTGAGAATGCATATCCCACACTGTCTCTGGCCTCCCCCAGAGCATACTTCTGCTCTGTGGTCCAAACTGTGAAAGGTGATTCCAATTATGAAAGGTGATTCTTTTCCTGCAGGTTTCCTGCTGGTGAGACAGAGCTCTTTTGACCTCTCTCAGCAGAGAGAGGCATCTGCCCTCATCCCTTTTGTCAAGGCAGGAGGGCAGTGTGGGCGTTGTGTTCTGTGGGCAGTAATGCCAGATGAGTTTGGTTTGGTGTGAGTGGCCTATGATCATGGAGCTTTCAATGTCATTGGTAAGATTAGACAAACATATATACAACAGAATACCACATAAAGTCTCAGTAACAAGGTAGTGACTATAAATGCATTTTCAAAACATCATGTATTATGTTTCCATGTGCCACATTGCCAAGTCCACAGGATAAGATATAGTTCAGTGGTTTCCAATCTTGTTGAACTTTAGAATCACTTGGAGTTTTTTAAAAAAAATGATGATGTCTGGCTCATACCTCCACATATTCTGATTTAATTGGTATGAGGTGCTGCTTGGACATTAAGATTTTAGTAAGTTCCCCAGTGAATTTGAGAATCACTGCATTAATATGCAGCAATGTTTGGGAACCACTGATACAGTTCTTTTTTTCTGTTAGTAAACATTTTTGTTTATTCATACAACAGACATTTATTAGGATCTTCTGTGTGTCAAGCACAAGGCTAAATGCCAAGGCCTAGTAGGGAAACCAGACATTATAAATATTTATCATCTGGCAAGTGTCATAAATTATGGAATCCTAGAGGGAGGGAAGGTTCTATCAGATTTCAAGGAGGAAGTAAAGTGAGTCTTGAGGGATGAATAGGAATTATCCAGATGGATGAGGAGAGTATGAAGTGAGCAGAAATTGCCTTTCTGAGGGAAGAGAATACGGTATAACAAAATTTTTAGGATATATTTTAGGGTGTGTGTTTGGGAGTGGTATGAACAGTCAGAGATAAGAATGAAAAGGCAGATGGGTTTTGTGATGAGCCTCATGAGCTCAGTAATTTGAAGTTTATGCTTCTGTTTAATGTTTCTTCTGAGGTCCCCTCATGACATTGAAAACTATGAGAGTGGATTTCATATTGGCAGTTCAGAAGCCAATGGAGGTGTTTCAGGGAGAGTGAGGATGAAGTTTGCCTCTTGGAAAGATCATGTCAGTGGTAGGAAGGAGGGTAGACCAAGGACAGTGTGACAAACGAGAGAGGTGGTGGGAGGGCTAGAAAAGGGCAAGTGGGTTCACAGAATGTGTAGGGTATCGTAGGCGGCTCAGGTTGCTACAACAAAATACCATGGACTGGGTGACTTAAACAGAAATTTATTATCTCACAGTTCTGGAGGCCATCAGTGCATGATCACGGATAGTGGGGTTTCTGGTTAGGGTCCACTTCTCAGCTTGCAGATGATTCCCTTCACACTGTGTGCTCACTCGCATGACCTATTTTTAGTGTGTGTTTGGAGGGGGGTTAAGAGGGAAAGAGAGGGGGCTCTCTGGTATTTCTTCTTCTAAGAACACTGATCCTATTGGATCAGGACCCCACATTTATGACTTCCTTTGTCCTTAATTACTTCCATAAAGGCCCTATTTGCAAGTATAGTTATGTAGGGATTGGGACTTCGACATATTAATTTTGGGGGGACACAATCCAGCCCAAAGGGTGTTTTTTATCATTCAGTGCCTATGATGGCCCCTGTGCTCCTTGTTCACAGTGTAGAGAAACAAGTATGAGTTTAAGAATCTATAGGAACTGGGTGTTTTTTACTTACCAACTAAGTGACCTTGGGAAAGTTGCTTATGCTTTCTTAGTTTTCTTACCTGTGAAATGGAGATAGTACTGCCTTTCACAGTGTTGTGAGAATTGCACAAGACAGTATATGTGGAAGCTTCTGCCTTGGTCTGCCATGTGATGGATGCTCAGGAATAGATAGTTTTGCATATTGGTATGTGCTTTGCCTGCTGATTTTTTATTTTCTGTCATTGATTTCATGGTTTCCACTTATAACTGCAGGGTCACCACCTACCAGCAAAAATGGAGTAACTATGATTCAGTGCAAAACGGAATAAATCTACCCTTCTTTCCCATGTGATTGGGGCCAGGTTGCTCTTTGCATGTGAGCATGGCTTGTGTGAACTGTTTCTGTTCAAATGTCCAATCTTTAGTTTTTCATTATTTTGTGGTCACCTTTCTTGTTAGCTTAGTTTTCTATTTAATATTTATAAGATGCTTTAAGTAAACATTGGAAAATAATACAATGTAATACACTGCTAATAGAAAACAGCAGGGGGAAAGAGAGAAGTCCTTTTAATTTTTATTACCAATCTACCACTATTAAAAATCTATATTGAGATTAAGGTTATCTGGGAGAAACAGACAGGAAACCTCAACTAGCAATGTGAATGTTCTACATAGTAGGTCTTTAACTGGGGCTTTCTGTTTTTTGAGGATTCTGTGGGTGTATCTTTTTTGACTACAGTCATACATTTGCAGAATTCAGCAGCAGTGTACCAGCTTCAGTCTTTTTAAAAATTGAGAAGTTATGTAGTTCTGGTGTTGAGTAGTTTTTAATTTTTTTAACATACTAGGCTTGAATATAAGCATTTACAAATTCCTAAGTAGGATCTCTTGTGTAAGTGGAATTAGGTATTTTTCAAGTTCAAGATACCCTCTGAAAGAATTTCAATTTGATTTCTGTTTTTGTCTTTTCACCAAATAAGGTGAGTGCAGATTGCCACCAGTACGACTTCAGGTGCTTTCGTTACAGACCTGGCAACACATGCAGAGGAGGGAAAATTCAGGGTGATTACTTCCTGGGTGTGTGAGGGCCGGGCCCCTGGCCAGGGCTTGGTCCCGGGGCTGATCCACCGCAGCTCCCTTGCCCAGTGGTAGTTCTAAGACCTGGTATTTTAGCCTCGTCACCAGCTGGAGAAGATGGCGCCCATTTCCTGCTCACCACGCTTTCCCCTCTTCCCTGTTGGGGATTGGCCCAGCAGACTTCCGTACCCGTGCACAGCTCGTGCTGCCCGCTTAGAGTGGCGCGTGACACCTATCCGCTTAAAGGTCACGCATGATACTGTCCCAGATTGGTTGGGTGACTGAATATAAGGGAGCCCGCCGGGAGGGAGAAGAGCTTCCCAACAACTGCTGTAACCACCGCAAGAGATTAGACAATAAAGCCTAGAGAAGAATCAAGACCTTGGGCGTGTTGCTTCGGTCCCTGAAGAGTTGCGACAAGTGGTGCCGAAACCCGGGAATTGCTAAACCTCGTCGCGACCTGATCCGCTGACCCTGGCGCCTGCCGCTGAAGTAGAGCTTGTAACTCTTCAGGAACGTCGCTGGATGCCGTTCGGTCGGCTGGCCAGACCGGGAGAGGGAACCGAGGAGGGTGAGTGGATCGGCGAGCAAACTGAAAGTATACGTGGCAGGGCAGACGGCAGGCAGTTGCGGTGGGTGTTTATGTGTAGTGTGTGTGTCCTGTTAGTGTTTGTGACATTGTTTATTATAATGTATGGAATGAGGAGGCACCAGTGAAGGTTTGCAGAGCGGCGACGAAATGAAAAGGTTCGCAGAGTGGTGACGAAATCAAAAGGTTCGCGGAATTAGCGACGTAGTCCATCTAAATCATAACTAGGATACTTGCCCCTTTAGAAAGAGGATGGGGATGGAGGCCTCTAGGCTTAGGGCCAAGGAACCTCTGAAAGTGCTCCTTAGAGCTAATGGAACCCCTTTGAAAATGAAGACTGCCAGGGCATTCCTGAACACTATAGAGAATATGCCCCATGGTTCTTAGATGAAGGAAAAATCACCAGCCCTTTATGGGACAGGCTGGGGATGACCTATGCCAGGCAGACAAGAGGGAGCCCCTTCCACCAGGAAGAATCCCTATTTGGGGTCGAGTAAAAAATTGCCTGAAGGGACAGAAGCCAAGGTGCCGAGAGGCCATCCAAGAGGGGGAGGAAATATTAGAGGAAGTACGAGAAGAGCGTGCCTCCGCAAAGGCATCGGAAGGGGGATCTGAACAGGGACTGCCATCTGATGAGGATGAAGATGGGGAACTTTCGGGTGACGAGCTAGAGAACAGGTTTAATAGCAGAGCATCACGCCCGTCATTATATCCCTCCCTTGAACCGTTGAGACTCCAGCCAAGGGAGGAGGGGGAGGCTCACCACACCCCCCTAAAGGCAGATAATGCCAAAGCAGGGCTAGTAACTCCCTCAGCCCCCATCGAACCCTCACGATTAAAACCAGGACCATTCACTTCATGGCCCGAGCCACCACCTTATCAGCACTGTCACTGTACCGGCTGGCTCCCTGAGGAAGCGAGAAAAGATGGCTGGGCGAGGTAGGTATGCAGAGAAGGGCAGGCAGCATTCCCTGTAATAGAAGACCCGAACACTCAGCAAAGATATCATCAACCCGTAGACTTCAAAATAATCAAAAGCCTGAAGGAGACTGCCACCACCTATGGGCCTCAGGCCGCCTTTACAGTGTCTCTGGTAGAATCAGTGGCCTCCTTGAACCTAACCCCAGATGACTGGGCCAGTGTCGCCAGGGCGTCTCTCTCCAGAGGCCAGTATCTGACTTTTAAAACTGCGTGGCAGGAGTTTTCCCAGGATACTGCATGGCGTAATATTGCAGCAGGGAACCATCAATGGAACCTAGACATGTTAATGGGCTCTGGACCCTACTTAGGGCAGCACAATCAGGTCAACTACCCTCCCGCGGTTTACTTACAGATTTCCACAGCCATGGTCAGAGCTTGGAAGACCTTACAAGGCACAGGGGATCTACAGGGTCAGCTTTCTAAGGTGTTTCAGGGGCCTAATGAGCCCTATGCAGATTTTCTTGCGAGGTTGATGCAAACTGCCGGTAGGATCTTTGGAGATGCAGAAACAGCCATGCCCTTAGTCAAACAGCTAGCGTATGAGCAAGCAAACAAATGGTGTAAGGAAGCCATTCGGCCATGGAAAAATAAAGACTTAAACACCTATATTAAGGTATGTAGAGACATAAACGATAGTGTAGTTCAAGGGCAAGTGATGGCCGCTGCAATAACTCAAGGACTGTGCAATGCACGTGGTGGAGCCACCCCTCCAGGGGCATGCTTCTATTGTAAGCAGCCAGGTCACTTGAAGAGGGACTGCCCCAAGCTAGGGGGACCAGGATGTAATGCCGCACCCATCAGGCAACCGCGACTGTGCCCTAGGTGCAGAAAAGGGAACCATTGGGCAAATGAGTGTAGATCAGTGTCCGATGTAGAAGGACGCCCACTACCTCCACAGCAGCCAAAAAACGGGAGGCGGGGCCCCACACCTCAGGGCCCGCAAATGTATGGGGTGATTCAGCAAATCCCCCAAACACATTATCACCTGACTGATCAGAGCACTCACAAGGAGGCGGAGAACCAAGGAGAGCCACAACAGGGAGTGCCGGACTGGACATCCGTGCCACCACCCGCCTCGTACTGACCCCAGAAATGGGAGTTTAGGTAGTGGAGTCCGATTACAGGGGGCCCTTAAAGAGGGGAGTGGTGGGACTCCTTTTAGGCCGCAGTTCCACCACTAGAGCAGGCTTGATAGTCCATCCTGGAGTGATAGATCCAGATTTTGAGGGAATAGTAAAGGTGATGGTCTCCTCCCCGCGAGGCATCACCGCCATAAATCCAGTAGACCGCATTGCTCAAATTCTCATGCTTCCCAGTAACCATGACAATTTTGACAGTAAGAAGGTCATAAGGGGGACCTCCAGCTTTGGGTCATCCAGGGCTCCACTAGCTTGTGTCACGCTAGAATTAGGGGACCGGCCTATGTATGTAATCCAAATTAGAGGCAGGGAGTTTGTGGGGCTGTTAGATACCGGGGCAGATCGCAGCATCATCAGGGAAGAAGAGTGGCCTAAAGACTGGCCAAACACTGCACAACACTGAGAGGTCTGGGGATAGCCCAGGCACCAATGTACAGTGTAGCCACGCTGCCATGGAAGGACTTAGAGGGGCATCATGGTGTTATTCAACCATACATCCTAAAATGCCTATGTCCCTATGGGGATGAGATGTGTTAACACAAATGAATTTTAAACTAACCACAGAGACTTTTTACAGTGAGCAGTCTAATGCCATAATGAAAAAACAGGGGTACGCGGGCACTAGAGGACTAGGGAAGGATCTCCAAGGGAAAGAACAACCAATCCTTTTAGCAGGGAGACCGCCCAAAGGGCCCGGAGGACCAGGATTGGGTTTTTCTTCGGGGCCACTGAGGGAAAACAGCCTATAGAAATAACATGGCAGTCAAAAAGGCCCATGTGGGTACCTCAGTGGCCCCTCACCAAAGAAAAGAACAAAGCAGCCCACACGTTAGTACAAGAACAGATAGCAGCTGGTCACCTCCAGCCCTCTACCTTGCCATGGAACACACCTATTTTTGTAATTAGGAAAAAGTCTGGCAAGTGGAGATTACTCCATGATCTCAGGGCAGTGAACAGACAGATGGAGCTTATGGGACCTGTACAATTAGGCCTTCCTCTCCCTGCGGCCCTGCCCAGAGGATGGAATTCAATAGTGATAGATATCAAAGACTGTTTCTTCTCCATCCCGCTTCACCCCAGAGACTGTCAAAGGTTTGCCTTTACCATGCCAGCAGTGAATCATAGTTGTCCCGATGAGCGATATGAGTGGATAGTATTGCCACAGGGCATGGTTAATAGCCCCACCATGTGTCAGGTGTATGTAAAGAAGGCCTTACAAACTGTCAGGAAACAGTTTCCCCTGATAATCATCTATCACTATATGGACGACATTTTGCTGTGCAGTGAAGAGGAGAGACAACTGGAGTTGGCTCTCTGTTTCCTGCAGGAACATTTTGAGGAGTGGAACCTTAAAATAGCCCCTGAAAAGATCCAAACATCCAAAGTAAAGGAATATTTAGGAATGAGATTGGGAAACACAATGGCCAGGCTGTTAAAGGTAACCATAAGGATGGATCACCTGAAAACTCTAAATGATTTTCAAAAACTACTGGGAGACATTAATTGGGTTCGTCCATATTTGGAACTCACCAATGCAGTCACGCTTGCAGTTAGCGCAAGTCGAGCGGATTGATTACTCCAAACCAATTGCCTTCATAGTGCTCCCTAGCAATCATAGCCCCACAGGTGTACTGTGGCAAGAGGGCCCTATGCTATGGGTCTACTTGGCACATTCGCCCGGGAAGATCCTGGATTGGTATCCCCAGAGTGTGGCTGAGCTGATCTTGAAAGGTGTCAGGGTATCCACAGAGACGTTCGGTGCCCCTCCAAATACCATCATTACCCCATATACTGCAAAACAAATTGAATGTCTTACCACCTGCTGTGATGCATGGGCTATCGCCTGCACCATATTTAGTGCCACCTTCGATAATCATTATCCAAAATCCCCCTGGCTCCAGTTTTGCCTAGCTAACCCGATCATTTTCCCTAAAACTACCAGGAGGGAACCCATTTCTAGGGCTAAGGTAATCTTTACCGACAGCTCTAAGGATGGCACCGCCGCAATAGTTACCAATGAACAATCATGGACCCTCACATTCCTGGTGACATCCGCCCAGCAGGTAGAGCTGCTGGCAGTGGTGCAGGCCTTTAAATTATTTCCCCACGAGCCATTTAACCTCCTGTCAGACAGTCAATATGTAGTTAACTCAGTTACCATTATAGAAAATGCAGGGCATGTTAGACAGACATTGCCGGTCGCCGGAACACTTAGAAGCTTGCAGCACCTTATCTGGGATCGGGTCCATCCTTTCTTTATTGGACATATCAGGGCTCATACTCCACTCCCAGGCCCGCTTGCCGAAGGAAATAGGAGAGCGGACAAACTAACCCGCAGCCCGTACATCCTAGCTTTAGCGAACCCGGTAGAACAGGCCACTAATTACCACAAGCTCTTTCATGTTAATTCCACCACCCTACGGATGAAATATCCTATTACAAGGGAGCAAGCGAGAGCCATAGTCCTCGGCTGTAAATGGTGCATTGCTCTCCTACCCCTACCATCTCAAGGCATAAACCCAAAAGGACTACTACCAAACCACCTGTGGCAAATGGACGTCACACACATCCCCGAATTTGGGAACATGAAGTATGTTCATGTGTCCGTTGACACATGCTCAGGAGTAATCTTCGCCTCCTGCCACACGGGCGAAAAAGTCCGAGATGTTATTTCCCACTGCCTACAGGCATTCTCTGCCTAGGGCATGCCTAAACACCTGAAGACTGACAGTGGACCAGCATATACATCCCGACCGTTTCTGACATTTACTCAGACTCTAAACATTGCTCATACAACGGGTATTCCATACAACCCTCAAGGACAGGGTGTAGTAGAGTGCACACACAGAACACTCAAGGCTACTCTAATAAAACAAAAAGGGGGAATAGGGGCAGACTACAAATCCCCTAAAGATAAACTTAATATCATCCTATTTATATTAAATTTTTTGACATTGGACATAAATGGCCAGAGTGCGGCTGAAAGACACAGTCAGTCTGCCGACCCTGACAGGAAACCCAAAGTACTGTGGAAAGACGTGCTGGAAGGTAACTGTAAAGGCCCGGACCCAGTACTTATCTGGACCCGAGGCTCTGTTTGTGTTTTCCCGCAGGGCCAACACCAACCTATCTGGGTACTGGAGCGATACGTGAGGTGAGTGGAAATCTCGAGGACGGAAGAACAGAATGCTGATGCTGATAGCGCTCATGATCCCAGGGTGGACCCTGCCACCAGCGAGACCCGAGCAGAGACAGCTATGGGAGTAGTAAAGGCATGGCCATTGCCACTGCCCCTGAGTAACCTATCAGCAGAGACTTTGAACAGCCTGTCGCAAGATACCGCTTCTGCGCTGACGCAGCAAAACCTTATTAATATACACTTGAAGAATGGTATAGTCTTGGTGAACCAGCGCGTGGACCTTCTCCAGGAACAACTGGATTTGCTCGGTCAGACATGGCATTTGGGCTGTGTCAGTTCCTACACTGGACTGTGTGTTTCCAGCATTCCGTTCAACAACTTCTCTTCGGCTGCAAACCTATCCCGACAGCTGGGACACTTGCTGAACACAAACTGGTCTAGCGAACTCGAGGAGCTTACCGCGCAGCTAAGATTAGAAATCATGAATGTTAGCTCTAACACTGTTAATGTTATCTCCATGTCTCAATCAGCTATGACAGTGTTTGATGCTGTAAAGGCTTGGTCTGGGGTGGGAGTTATGGGTGTGATTGTGATCACTGGACTGCTGCTCCTTGGCAGGGCAATTTGCTCTGTGCGGCGGCAGCAATTACAGGATAGACGAGTGCTGTTGCAAGCGATGGCTGCCCTGGAAGAAGGCGTCTCCCCAAATATATGGCTTCAGATGTTGGATCAGTAGCCAGAGACGGGTAAGATCTGGAGCTGCGCATATCAACCTAAGACAGGGCACAGACCAGAGCTGTCTGCCGCCTGAGGACGGGTAAGAATGCTGCAGACTCTGGGCAACCTAAGACAGGCATGATCCAAAGGCCACACATTATATCAAACAAAGAAGGGGGAGATGTGAGGGCCGGGCCCCTGGCCAGGGCTCTGTCCCGGGGCTGATCCACCGCAGCTCCCTTGCCCAGTGGTAGTTCTAAGACCTGGTATTTTAGCCTCGTCACCAGCTGGAGAAGATGGCGCCCATTTCCTGCTCACCACCCTTTCCCCTCTTCCCTGTTGGGGATTGGCCCAGCAGACTTCCGTACCCGTGCACAGCTCGTGCTGCCCGCTTAGAGTGGCGCATGACACCTATCCGCTTAAAGGTCACACATGATACTGTCCCAGATTGGTTGGGTGACTGAATATAAGGGAGCCCGCCGGGAGGGAGAAGAGCTTCCCAACAACTGCTGTAACCGCCGCAAGAGATTAGACGATAAAGCCTAGAGAAGAATCAAGACCTTGGGTGTGTTGCTTCAGTCCCTGAAGGGTCGCGACATGGGTGGATGGTGCAATCCTGGGTGAAGAGAGCTATTATTTTCATTTGTGGGATTCTGTTCAATCTGTTTCAGAGATTGGTAAGGAAAGGTGATAACATGGATTCTCAAATTAAAAAGTAATGTTTAAGGTGGCTACTTCCATGAGAATCGCAGCATGGCAGAACTGGCGAGGGACCTGCAGATCACTCAGTCCAGTTCCCTTTTTAGGAACAAGGAGGTGAAGTGATTCGATTTGGGAGCCACCACTCCTGACTGCTTTTTCCATGAAATGTGATTTTTGCCCCTGGGAACCAACTTACCTATGTTTCTTCCTTCCTTTTCTCTGTTTAAAAACTTACTTAAAGCAAACTAGCCATTAAAAAAATATGTCCTCTGCAAACTTTTTGTTTGTCCTCTGTTGGGTAAATTATGAAAGATTTTTGCTGCTATGGACTATCTGTATCCCCTCCAAATCCATATGTTGAAGGCCTAATGTGATATTATTTGGAGGTGTGGGGAGGTAATTAGTTTTAGATGTGGTCGTGAGGATGGGCCCCTCCATGATGGGATTAGTATGCTTTCAAGAAGAGGAAGAGATGCCAGGTTCTGCTTCTCTCCCCTGCCCCATGAGGACACAGCTGGAGGTGGCTATCTGCACACTGGCGAGAGGTCCCTCACTGGGCAGCTGAACTGGCTGGCACCTTGACCTTGGGTTAAGATACTCCAGAATTGTGGGAAATAAATTCCTGTTGTTTAAGCCACTCAATTTCTATAATATTTTGTTACCAAATAAGACAGTAGCTAATCAACTAGTGATGTATTAGGAATAAGCATAATAATTTTTAAAAGTAATAAAACATAAACTATACCTGACTTCTCCTTTTTTAAAAAAAGGATAACTTTTGTAAAGTGTTCAATTTAACTATTCATTCAACAAAATTTTTTTTCTTTTTAATGCCTGTATGCCAAGCCTGGAATGAAGGATGCTTGACTCTGACTTTGGGGTCTAATGGAAGAGGCATGTCTATAAATAAATAATTACTCCTGGAGAGTAGGGCCCATATCTGTTTTGTATACAATTTTATCCACATTGTCTAGTGAAGACAGAGGGCATTCAATGATTACTTTTGAATGGCTTCAGAGAGGAGACTTTTAGCTGGTTTTAATCACTCAAGTAGCCTTTTTTTTAGAAATAAAGACAGGGAGAGGTGTGATACAGAGCCTGAGCAGGAATTTTCATCTGACTCTATATTCTTTATTTGATGTTGATTTCATTTGACTATAACATGCAATACCAGCGCCTGTATAGGAAGCTGCATGTTGACCGAAGTCCCAAGATCCTGGAAATAGAACTGGAAGCTGAGCTCTCTGCTCTCAGAATTGAAAGAAACCACTGATATGTTGATCAGGAAGAAGAGAAGAGAGTGAATTTTTTAAAAAGTTTCCATTTACTTTATTACACTCCTTTACATTTATTGCTTCATTTAATACAACTCTGATAAAGATGTCTTGTTATTTTCATTTTAGAGATGAGAAAAATGAGAGTCAGAAAGATCAAACAAGTTGTCCAAAGTTGCATAGCTATGAAGCGGTAGAGCCAGGATTTTTATTTAGCTTGTTTCTGACATGTAAATCCAGCAGCCTTCAAAACTCATGCTCTTCTACGACATCTCCTTACGAGGAGGGTTTGATGCAATCCTTATGCAGCCAGTATATACCTGTAGTCTTACTATCTGTCATGATTCCAAACTCTTATAATTTGGGCTTTGATCATCTTAATGGAAACACAAAGGATGTTAAATCCCAAGTTTCTGTTAACTCACTGGAAATCTACTTGCAATTAAGCTTCACATAATATATTTGCAATGTAATTCATCCCAATTCTGTCAAAGGAGAGGAAGTTTGAGGAAGCGGGAGTGGAAAGAAGGAGGGGCACAGGGTGGGAGGAAACCTGGAAGAGAGAAAGAGAAAAAAATATTTGTTAGGGAGTAGCTGGAAGAAAAATGGAGTTTTCCAGAAGGGTACCACTGGTTTTAGATGGAAAATGGAAATGGCTAATGAACAACAATGGGCAGGCAAAGCTGAAGAGTGTTTAGTATTGTATTTAAAGATAGAATTTTTAAAAAGTTAATGTTGTATAGGGAAATACCTTCAGCTTTACTTCATGAGCACCAAGGCAAGACCAGTTAGGAGGGGCTGGGCTGGACCGAGGATTTACTGGGTTACAGTAGAATTTCTAAGAGTTACCTTGTTTTTCCCTCTGCCAGATTCCCACATAGCCAACTTAGCAGAGAAAACCAATTGCTACACAGTAATAATGCTATAAGTGTTCTCTATTTGTGGAATTTTATAAGGGTACATTTGACTATGTTGTACTCTAGAAACTAATCATTTATGGTAGAATTTTAGACTCCATGATAGGCCACTTTGAGTTAACACAGTTACAGTCTTAAAATCATAGCACATATGCATCTCTCACTATACTGTGGGCAAAGATGGTCCTGTGTTCTAGGGTAACTACTTTTCAGGGTCGCTGGGTTACTGTGAGACTGTTTCTATACTATCATCTTCCTTTAATGCATCCTCTGTGAGCGGTGGGAAAGTGAGCTAGATAAAAGCATACTGGAAAAGAGAAGAGAATGCAACCGACTGTTCCCTGAGAAGCAGTCATTAGTTCAGGGAGACTGACTTAGAGGGTAAGGAGAGAGATGCAGACCAGGCGCGGGACCCTTGGGCAGAGTGGCAGCACACAAACAATCCCTATTAGCTCCAGTTCATGAGCAAATGTGACAGCAGATGCTCATTTTCCCAGGGCCATGACTGTTGAGAAGGATGTATTTCACCTTCTACATAAGAAGCGTTCCTAGAAATATGAAAACATTCCTCTGCAACTACCACAGGAGGGGAGACCAGAAGCTGCAGCCTCCTCTCAGGTCAGGAGAGCTGCCTCTGTGGCATGACTCTTTTCTCCACCCGTATCTTAACACCTGACCAGGAGGACTGGATCTTTTCTTTTCCTAATTCATTTTGACGGGCTCTTCAGGGTTCGGGTGGAGAACTGTCTTTGTTTTGCTGAGGTTACAGGGAACAGGGATTAATTATACCTCAGAGCTCTGCATCTGTTTTTACCAGCAGGACCCTCCTGACACCGTGTGTATATGCCATATATGTATATATATTTTTATAATGATATAAAACTCTTTTACACTTAACTTGCTCCTTGGAATGTGGCTGATACCTCTCATCTGAGTTTTTCAGTCTGCTACTGACTCCCTTTTGAAGGACACAAGGTTGAGTTTTTCTTTAATTGGCAATTCTTTATCAGGAGATAGAATATTAGAAATAGACTGGAGATAGGCTATCCCTGTTACTCTTTAAGTTCAGATAATCTTATCTGCATCCAGCTTCTGGCATTCACTGCTTCCAAGAAACATAAATTTTTCTACTTGCTGGGTTTTTTTTTTTTACATTAAAAAAATCATTTAGTTTTATGATAACCAGCTCCTGGAAAATGGCAACTATAATCGAATCCACCAGCCCTTTGATGTGGCGGCTACAGAGAAAAGGAATGATGAGGCTTGTTTGGGTTACCGATTTTTTTCTTCTTCAATTTACGATAGTGAGCATTTAATGAACCCACATGGATTTTGAAAAGGATGTCACAGAAGTAGAATGCAAATCAAAGAGGAGTTGAAAATGCTAATTTATCTTCCTTGTCGACAAGTCTTTAGCTTGAGACGTCTTCTTGCAGCACCTGGGTCAGGAGGAGGAGGACTCTGGTAGAAAGCTCTGCCTCAGCCTCCTGACAAACCAGCTGTGAGAACTGCTGCTTGGCAAAGTGGCAGTGGAAGCCCTCATCCTCCTCAGGCCATATGACAGCAGGCAGGGATCTGACTAAGGGAGGGTGTTTTTATGTTCCTCCCTGTGGCTTGTTGACTTCTGGCACCCCACTTTGGCCTGGGTACAGATCCTAGCTCTGCAGGCAGTACTAATCTCACCCTGGGCCTGGTGGGGGTTGAGTATAATGTTGCCAGCTTCAGCTTTGTACCCAAGCTTAGAGTTGCTGACAGGCCAACACAAATCAGTTTTCTCCACATCTGATTATGGAGGAGGACCACCCTACTGCCCTCCCTCTTCAACATGACTGTACATTGTGAAGCCAAGAACTCTGCTTTCTACAGTTTGCTTGGTTGAGCCTTTTGCACCACAGGCTTGAGGGCCTTGATTCTCTGACATTTCCCAGGTTCACTTTGCAGTCTGATGTCTCCTGGTTTTAGATCAGAATTTCTAGACATCGTTTCTGGGCCTTTAAAATTTCAAAGGACATCGAGATTGAGTTGTGTGACCTTTTCCTCTAAGCCAGCCCACTTCATGTCTTTTGCTGCTTGTTTTTCTTTCTTCTGTCCCTCCCTCATCCATCTTTTAATGTGGGCTTCTCTACCTTCTTAAATATGGTGCTGCTGCTTTCAGTAGAGATAAATAAGTAAATAATGCATAATTTCCATTTAATAAATAACATATACTAAGATTAAGACCAACAATTTTTTTGAAACTTGAAAGTAGAAAGAATTAAAAAAAAAATCTAGAATTCCATCATCAAAAAATGACCCTCTCCTTCCTGAATCTTTTTACTAGCCAGACTAGATACTGGTATTTCATTCATAAAAATAAGCGTGTCAAATACCTGCAGGCAAGAGTAACTTTATAACCAAAGGAGATAGTGAGAGCTATTGAGAGTATAGACTGACCAGGTCTGAAACTTAACCTCTTTGAGCCTCAATCTCCTCACAAGTAAAGTAGGAATAATAAAATCTGGTTATTGGGTATTAAATGTTAGAGTAAAAGCTATGCAAGGGCAGTCTTTCATAGGACAGACGTTCAAAAAATGATGCAAGACAATGTAATTTAGGAAGTAGGAGAGTGTCTTTGGGCTCTTGAGTGAAGTGTAGGCTGAAGGCACTTAGTCTGGGGCGAGGGAGACGCGTGAGGAGGAAGCCAGCTGGGCAAAGGAGCTTCCAGAGCACATCTGGATTCCACCCAGGTGGAGGCTCACTTTGCTGCTGCAAAGACCCTGACTGTGAAGCCCTACACACTGCTTCATCTGAGAAATCTTCCTTGGCAATCCTTCCTGGGAGAAACAGAGAATCCCTTCTCCCTCCCCTTCCTTCAGTACTTTGTAGCTTTATTAAGGGCTTTATCACATTATAAAGTTATTCAAAAACTGATTTCTAGTTCCCTCACATGAGTTTCTCCAGGGTTGGGATAACATCACACTCATCTTTGTATATCCTTAGAGATGCCTAGTCTTCTGATTGTTGACTGTGGGGCTAGATGAACATGACCATATGAATGCTCATTTATCATCAGTACAAATAAAGCTTTGCTGACTGAGAATGACTGGGGGTGGTGGGAATTCTGTATATGTGTGGGTCTCTTTTTTGCAGGGGTTGTGGGTAGTACTGTGGGGGCAGCAGAAAAAAGGCAGACTCTAGAATGGAGAGATGCTATGTCCCAATTAGATGGATTTTCTATAAACTTAGAGTACATACAAACATTCCTTTTGATTTCAGGACTCATTCAATATTTCTGAGAATCTATAGGAATCCAGTGTTCTTTAAGTATTTATGCAGCAAAATACCCCAAGGAAAAGGGGAATGACCAACTTTGTTGGGGCTAGAGTCAGAACCTGAAACTGCATGCAGCAAGCTCACATATTTTTTGTTTTTCATTTAATCCTTAAAATTCATGGATACTTTGCATTAAGCATCATAATATATCCAACTTGTTTTCATCCCAAATTATGTTTTAAGCTACTTTCCATTGTTAAAAGAATAAAAATTCAATGAACCAAATTTAAGAATTAATTGACTTTATTCAGTGATTGATGAACAGGGCAGCATTCCATCTAACATGCATGCTCCTAGGAAAATGAAGGGCTTCTATAGGTAGAAAAGAGGTAGGGTGAGGAAGTTAGTAGCCAAAGAAAAGGAAGGATTGTTTCAGGCAAGGTCACCTTCCTTTAGGGGGAAGGCAGTGGCTTTTACCATGCAGATTACCTCAGTAGTGCTGATCAGGAAATTCCAGATTGATTGGTTTAAAATTTCACTCCAGCTGAAATTGCAATTAGGATAGGTATTAAGTGTTGGTGAAGTTTAACTTAAGTGACTCCATTTTGGGCCTGTTGTTTCTTTTTAACACCATTCTTTCACATCATTTTCCCCTTCAAATCTCTCAGTACAATTGAACTTAAGGAGACTTGCCATATTTATGCCTTAACTTGCGTTCCTCCTGGCTTTTCCATGTTCTGCCACCAGGTGGCCTTAGGAGAGAGGGATGCCCAATACATGGTGTACTTCATGCCATAGTAAATGTAGGTATTTGATTATGTGAGAAGGGAGGATATTTTGCTTCTGTGTGATCAGTTCTCCCTCCTAGAGACTTTTGACATATGAGGTACAATTACAGAACTGAAACTAATAGGCCTCTATGAATCTTGGGAAATCTGTCTCCTTGCTTTACATACCTGTTGTGTGGCTATGTGTTGTATTAGCATTGGTGACGTCTTCTTTGAAACATGCTATTTGTTCTGGGACCATCAACTTGCTGACCTATAATTTTTTTTTTTTGTCTTTTGGATGGCAGCCATCCTTACTGGTGTGAGGTGATATCTCATTGTAGTTTTAATTTGCATTTCTCTGATAATTAGCGATGTGAAGCATCTTTTCATGTGTCTGTTGGCCATCTGTATTTCTTTTTTGGAGAACTGTCTGTTCAGTTCCTCTGCCCATTTTTTAATTGGATTATTTGTTTTTTGTTTGTTGAGACGTATGAGCTCTTTATATATTTTGGACGTCAAGCCTTTATTGAATCGGTCATTTACAAATATATTCTTCCATACTGTAGGGTTCTTTTTGTTCTATTGATGGTGTCCTTTGCTGTACAGAAGCTTTTCAGCTTAATATAGTCCCACTTGTTCATTTTTGCTGTTGTTTTCCTTGCCCAGGAAGATATGTTCAAGAAGAAGTCACTCATGTTTATGTCTAAGAGGTTTTTGCCTATGTTTTTTTCCAAGAGTTTAATGGTTTCATGACTTACATTCAGGTCTTTGAGCCATTTTGAGTTTACCTTTGTATATGGGGTTAGACAATGGTCCAGTTTCATTCTCCTACACGTAGCTGTCCAGTTTTGCCAACACCATCTGTTGAAGAGACTGTCATTTCCCCATTGTATGTCCATGGCTCCTTTATCAAATATTAATTGACCATATTTGTTTGGGTTAATGTCTGGAGTATCTAATCTGTTCCACTGGGCTGTGGCTCTGTTCTTGTGCCAGTACCAAATTGTCTTGATTACTATGGCTTTGTAGTAGAGCTTGAAGTTGGGGAGTGAGATCCCCCCTACTTTATTCTTCTTTCTCAGGATTGCTTTGGCTATTCGGGGTCTTTGGTGTTTCCATATGAATTTTTGAATTATTTGCTCCAGTTCATTGAAAAATGCTGTTGGTAATTTGAGAGGGATTGCATCAAATCTGTATATTGCTTTGGGCAGGATGGCCATTTTGACAATATTAATTCTTCCTAGCCATGAGCATGGGATGAGTTTCCATTTGTTAGTGTCCCCTTTAATTTCTCTCAAGAGTGACTTGTAGTTTTCAGGGTATAGGTCTTTCACTTCTTTGGTTAGGTTTATTCCTAGGTATTTTATTCTTTTTGATGCAATTGTGAATGGAATTGTTTTCCTGATTTCTCTTTCTATTGATTCATTGTTAGTGTATAGGAAAGCTACAGATTTCTGTGTGTTAATTTTGTATCCTGCAACTTTGCTGTATTCTGATATCAGTTCTAGTAGTTTTGGAGTGGAGTCTTTAGGGTTTTTTATGTATAATATCATATCATCTGCAAATAGTGACAGTTTAACTTCTTCTTTACCAATCTGGATTCCTTGTATTTCTTTGTTTTGTCTGATTGCCGTGGCTAGGACCTCCAGTACTATGTTAAATAACAGTGGGGAGAGTGGGCATCCCTGTCTAGTTCCCGATCTCAGAGGAAAAGCTTTCAGCTTCTCGCTGTTCAGTATAATGTTGGCTGTGGGTTTATCATATATGGCCTTTATTTTGTTGAGGTACTTGCCCTCTATTCCCAATTTGCTGAGAGTTTTTATCATGAATGGATGTTGAATTTTTTCAAATGCTTTTTCAGCATCTATGGAGATGATCATGTGGTTTTTGTCTTTCTTTTTGTTGATGTGGTGGATGATGTTGATGGATTTTCAAATGTTGTACCATCCTTGCATTCCTGGGATGAATCCCACTTGGTCATGGTGTATGATCCTTTTGATATGCTGTTGAATTCTGTTTGCTAATATTTTATTGAGTATTTTTGCATCTACATTCATCAGGGATATTGGTCTGTAATTTTCTTTTTTGGTGGGGTCTTTGCCTGGTTTTGGTATTAGGGTGATGTTGGCTTCATGGAATGAGTTTGGGAGTATTCCCTCTTCTTCTATTTTTTGGAACACTTTAAGGAGAATGGGTATTATGTCTTCTCTGTGTGTCTGATAAAATTCTGAGGTAAATCCGTCCTGCCCCGGGGTTTTGTTCTTGGGTAGTTTTTTGATTACCGTTTCAATTTCTTTGCTCGTAATTGATTTGTTTAACTTTTGTGTTTCTTCCTTGGTCAGTCTTGGGAGGTTGTATTTTTCTCAGAAGTTGTCCATTTCTTCTAGGTTTTCCAGCTTGTTGGCATATAGGTTTTCATAGTAGTCTTTAATAATTCTTTGTATTTCTGTGGAGTCTGTCGTGATTTTTCCATTCTCATTTCTGATTCTGTTGATTTGTGTTGATTCTCTTTTTCTCTTAATAAGTTTGGCTAGAGGCTTATCTATTTAGTTTATTTTCACAAAGAACCAGCTCTTGGTTTCATTGATTTTTGCTATTGTTTTATCCTTCTCAATTTTGTTTATTTCTTCTCTGATCTTTATTATGTGCCTCCTTCTGCTGACTTTAGGCTTCATTTGTTCTTCTTTTCCCAGTTTCAATAATTGTGATGTTAGACTATTCATTTGGGATTGTTCTTCCTTCTTCAAGTGTGCCTGGATCGCTATATACTTTCCTCTTAAGACTGCTTTCGCTGCGTCCCACAGAAGTTGGGGCTTTGTGTTGTTGTTGTCATTTGTTTCTATATATTCCTTGATCTCTATTTTGGTTTGTTCATTGATCCATTGATTATTTAGAAGCATGTTGTTAAGCCTCCATGTGTTTGTGAGCATTTTTGTTTTCTTAGTAGAATTTATTTCTAGTTTTATACCTTTGTGGTCTGAAAAATTGGTTGGTAGAATTTCAATATTTTGAAATTTACTGAGGCTCTTTTTGTGAGCTAGTATGTGGTCTATTCTGGAGAATGTTCCATGTGCACTTGAGAAGAATGTATATCCTGTTGCTTTTGGATGTAGAGTTCTGTAGATGTCTATTAGGTCCATCTGTTCTAGTGTGTTGTTCAGTGCCTCTGTGTCCTTACTTATTTTCTGCCTGGTGGATCTATCCTTTGGGGTGAGTGGTGTGTTGAAGTCTCCTATAATGAATGCATTGCAGTCTATTTCCCTCTTTAGTTCTGTTAGTATTTGCTTCACATATGCTGGTGCTCCTGTATTGGGTGCATATATATTTAGAATGGTTATATCCTCTTGTTGGACTGAGCCCTTTATCATTATGTAGTATCCTTCTTTATCTCTTGTTACTTTCTTTGTTTTGAAGTCTATTTTGTCTGATATTAGTACTGCAACCCCTGCTTTCTTCTCACTGTTGTTTGCCTGAAATATGTTTTTCCATCCCTTGACTTTTAGTCTGTGCATGTCTTTGGGTTTGAGGTAAGTTTCTTGTAAGCAGCATATAGATGGGTCTTGCTTTTTTATCCATTCTATTACTCTGTGTCTTTTGATTGGTGCATTAAGTCCATTTACATTTAGGGTGACTATTGAGAGATATGTACTTATTGCCATTGCAGGCTTTAGATTCGTGGTTACCAAAGGTTCAAGGTTAGCCTCTTTAGTATCTTACTGCCTAACTTAGTTTGCTTATTGAGCTGTTATATACACTGTCTGGAGATTCTTTTCTTCTCTCCCTTCTTATTCCTCCTCCTCCATTCTTCGTATATTGGGTGTTTTGTTCTGTGCTCTTTTTAGGAGTGCTCCCATCTAGAGCAGTCCCTGTAAGATGCCCTGTAGAGGTGGTTTGTGGGAAGCAAATTCCCTTAGCTTTTGCTTGTCTGGGAATTGTTTTATCTCGCCATCATATTTAAATGATAGTAGTGCTGGATACAGTATCCTTGGTTCAAGGCCCTTCTGTTTCATTGCATGAAATATATCATGCCATTCTCTTCTGGCCTGTAGGGTTTCTGTCAAGAAGTCTGATGTTAGCCTGATGGGTTTTCCTTTATAGGTGATCTTTTTTCTCTCTAGCTGCCTTTAAAACTCTTTCCTTGTCCTTGATCTTTGCCATTTTAATTATTATGTGTCTTGGTGTTGTCCTCCTTGGATCCTTTCTGTTGGGGGTTCTGTGTATTTCCGTGGTCTGTTTGATTATTTCCTCCCCCAGTTTGGGGAAGTTTTCAGCAATTATTTCTTCAAAGACACTTTCTATCCCTTTTCCTCTCTTTTCTTCTTCTGGTACCCCTATAATACAGATATTGTTCCTTTTGGATTGGTCACATAGTTCTCTTAGTATTGTTTCATTCCTGGAGATCCTTTTATCTCTCTCTATGTCAGCTTCTATATGTTCCTGTTCTCTGGTTTCCATTCCTTCAATGACTTCTTGCATCTTATCCATTCTGCTTATAAATCCTTCCAGGGTTTGTTTCACTTCTGTGATCTCCTTCCTGATATCTGTGATCTCCCTCTGGACTTCATCCCATTGCTCTTGCATTTTACTCTGCATCTCATCCCATTGCTCTTGCATTTTTCTCTGCATCTCTGTCAGCATGTTCATGATTTTTATTTTGAATTCTTTTTCAGGAAGACTGGTTAGGTCTGTCTCCTTCTCATGTGTTATCTCTGTGATCTTTGTCTGCCTGTAGTTTTGCCTTTTCATTGTGATGGAGATAGTTTGCAGAGCTGGTACGAGTGACAGCTGGAAGAGCTTTCCTTCTTGTTGGTTTGTGGCCTTCCTCTCCCCCTTCACGAGGCACTAGGTTCTCGCAGGTGTGGATGTGGTCTGGATGTTGTCCTGTGTCCTCTGGTCTCTATTTTAGGAAGAGTTGTCTTTGTTATATTTTCATAGATAAATGTGGTTTTGGGAGGAGATTTCTGCTGCTCTACTCTTGCTGCCATCTTCCACCTACAATTTTTTATAATTTCATTTCTTAGAACATTAGGAAGAAAGGTTGGGTGAACTATAAGTTTTAGGGTGTCAAGTGCAGGGAATTTGTGTCATAGGAGCAGAGCTTGACATTGGGAGCCCATTTCTTTTCATACCAGCCCATACCCTTGGTGCCATCAGGAAATAAAAGAGGATAGAAAGGAAACAGCTTTGGTTTGAACCTGTGCAAGTTATCACAGACTGGGGTAGGAGCCTCAAGGATTCTTTTTGCTCCCCTTATAAATTTTATGAGCAGAATGAAATGGATCATATGTGTATTTCTCTCTTTAAGAGAAGGAAATTACACAATGTAGATTATAGCTTCCAGTGTGTGTAAATTGTGTGTGTGTGTGTGTGTGAATTACAATTCTAAACCCCAGCTCTGGTCTCAGTACCTTACCATACTAACCTGCAAGAACTGCCTACATCCAGGGAAAGAAATCACCACATTTTATTAAGAGCAACATGTTAGGGCTGCCTAATTTACATATATGTAAAACTCCAACCAGATGAATGGGAGTAGCAGAATAATCTACTTTAGAGGTTTAGTTAACCACATGTAGAATTGACATGAAGAGTTACCTAATTTTGCATTGTAACTACAAGGGGAAAAATAAGTTTCCAGCTCAGGGCAAATTATCTTTGAAGCTGTAATCAGTCAAAAGGAGAAATAAAGTGGGAGAAACCTGTTTATTGCCTACAAGCAGTCATCCACTTCTGCTCACCCATGTCTCTCACAACCAGGCTGCAGAAAGCAACCCCACCCAACCTCTCTGGTCCAGATGTGCCCTTGCTCCTCCTTGTAATCACCTATTGATATGGAGATGCACTAAGGCTGGGTGCGAGATTCTGTAAATATTGCAATTTTATCCACAGCATGCATATAAAAACTATAGCTAAAATCAATACCTTAAGGTTGCTTAACTTACATAAAATAAATATATATAAAATTTATAACCATAGGGTTAGATAACAGAAACAGCATGTATGGGTCTAGGACCAACCTATTGGTGACCACTAATTGTAAGACTCTCAAACTTTCATAGCCCTGTGATAACTGTTCCTGCTGCAAGTGTGCATGTTCTCCTGAGACTGGAAGGTGAGTCTCTGGAGAAGGTTGTTGACATCACTCCAGTGAGGGCCTTCCTGTTGGATCCAGTCCCCGTTGTGGGCCTCGGCAGCTTCAAGTGGGTGCAGGAGGACATCCGTACCTAGGGTGCATTATCACAGATCCCACCTAGAGGTTGCTACTCTGGCCTTTTACTCCTACCCCAGAAAAGTGTCGTATGTATATTCATAGAAGGCTTAGTTTACATAAGTTAGGTAATTTCATGTTGGATTATCTTTGTTACATTCAATAACTCTATAATAAATATAAATAATTTGAAAATGTTACAAGTGGTAGGTTTCAACATCATGCTTAAAAACCAGAAGATGGATGAAGGGGCTGGTCATGGTAGGTTTTAGACTTCCTTGGCTTTGGTACAGTGTTTTCCAGGTCTCATTCAGAATTTTTAAAATTCTCATTAAATATGAAATATTTCAATGAAGTCTATTCTAACGCATTTAAGCTAATTACCTCCTTCTTCCTTTCTTATTACTCTTCTTTCCTTCCTTTTAGTAATATTTGGATGTTTCCTATTCATTTATTTAGCAGCCATTATTGAATAACCACCTGTAATTGGGCTGCAGATATTTAGATGCTAACATGGCCTCAATTCATTATCTCAATATCCAAGGGGAGTAAATGAAGTAAAAAGACGACCAGAACAGCGAAATAAATACTTTGACAGAGGTAAGCACATAATTCCTAGCACAGAGGAAGAACTTCTAGCCTGGTAGAGAGTGGGAGGAGGTAGGTACGGACTCTTTCTGAAGAAGGTGATGCTTGACAGTACTTGAAGGTTGAAGGTCAGGGAGAATTCAAAGAGGGGGAAAGGTAGGATATGGGGCTTGGTGTGGGAATGGCAGGGGAGGTAACATTATGTGGAAAGGGAGATCAAACAGCATATGTGACTTTAGATTAATCTGGTTGGGGCAAAGCATGAATAGAAGGAAGGATGGGAAACAAGCTTAGAGAGATAGTGAGGATCATGCAGGGCCTCATATGTGAAGTTGCATGTCCCAGTATTAATTCATTCAACACTTATTTATTAAGTGTCTTCTATATGCTAGGCACTGTTTTCAGATATATAGGATGCTGGGGTAAATAAGATGGGACCCTATTCCATTCTAGTCTAGAAGGCAGACAATTAAAAAACAACAGGAAAAGGAAAAGAAGAACATCCAATATGATAAAACCTATGCATAAAACTAGGACAGATGTGAAAGAATTGACTACATTGGGCTAGATGCCCAAAGAAGGCCTTTTGTAGGAGGTAATACTTAGGATAAGGTAAGGCATTTAAGGTGAATGACAAAAAGAGACATCTGTCTAGAGACCAGGAGCAAGTGTCTTCCAGGCACTGGGAACAGCATGTGCAAAAACTTCTGATGGATAGAATATGACCTGTTTGTGGGACAGAGAAGGAAGAGAAATAACACCATGAAGTCAGGGAGGAAGACAGAGATGATGTGGGGCATAATTCCAAACATATAATTTATTATTTTTTTGTCTTGGGCTTTTCTATATGAAAAAGCAGAGATCCTAGATGGCTAGAAGAGAGGAGCTGTCGGGGGCAGGAGCCGGGATTGAGGACTGCCATCAACTGGAAGCACTGCTGGCACCAGGTGGAGCTTCCTCTCACCCACTATGTTGACCTCTCACAGGAGTTTGCTACTCTGGATGAGTTGTGAATCTAGTGAGATCATCTCCAATGAGTCATCTGGTTTATATTTGGCTATTTTATTATTTTATTCAGGTCAGTCTAGTGGATTAACAAAAGATTTTCCGTAGCCAAACTTGCAGTTCAGGAAATGAGGGGGCAGGTGAATGGGCAGGGAGGGAGGTGATGGGAACCTGGTGAGATTGCAGATGTATGCTTGTGGGGTCCCTGCCACCCCAGGCTCCAGTTATGATCTCTCAGCTTCTGGGGAAAACCCTGCGCCACTACCATGCTTGCCCAGTGTGTGTTTTTGTCAAACTCAGAGGAGAACAGTCTTGGCTATCATTGTGAAGGTTGGGCTAAGAACAGACAAGCATAATTTAAACATCAGTGAGTCCTCTTTTCTTTCCCTTCTTTCTCTTGGCTTGAACTTTTGGGAAGTAGGTGTCCAAAACCAAAGTGGCAGCTCTTTCAGCTTCCCAGACAGAAGGGGTGGGAAATGGAGGGGAACTTATGGAGTGAAGAGTGGCTTGGGCCTCCCAACTGAGAAGAGAATCCCAGTGAAGAGCTGGACTGCCTGGTGGTGTTGAGGGTTGGAGAGTTGCCTGCCTCAGACCATTGCTGATACATGATGCCTGATGGAAGTAGTAAGGCTTCTTCAGAGAGCCTGAAATCCTTGCTCCTAATACCACTTAGCTCCTCCTGTCTTCTGCTTGTCTGCTTGTAAAAAGGTTCTTCTATCTGGTATTTGCCCTTCTGACAACATGACATTTTTTTTGTGGAACAGTGGGTGTTGTGTACCATCAGTTTTCCATAGAGGCTAAGTTGTACTTTTCTTCTCCCTGCTCTCAGTTTCTGGAAGCTAAAAGCTCTTTGGTTTCCAGGCTCTTAAAGCTTTTAGTAATCAGAGTGAGGACAGAGGGTGGGAGTAGATGTAATATGGCCTCATATGTATGGTGGGTTCATATATATGTATATAAATGCCCAGGAAGGGTCTAGAAGGTTACACACCAAGTTGCTTACCTCTGGAGAGGCAGGAGGAGAAGTGGAATTGGGATTATCAAAGGGATGTTAGTATAGTATTTGTTTTTATAACAAGAATGTATTAATGTATTGCTTATGTAATCAGATGAATGATTAAAATTAATTTGAAATTCCAGACCTGAAAAGCAGAATGTTGAGGTTGTTATCTGATATGAGGACCCAGGCATGGGGATGGGTAGTGAGTCTAGGGTACAGACTGGGTTGTACTGTTGAGAGAAATGGGTATTTAGGGAAGGTCTTATCAGGATGGCTTTGAAAGTCAGGCAAAAGAAGTAAGCTTTGTTGTAGTTGACATTTTAATTTCTCAGTGTGGATAAAGTGAAAGTTCCTGTGACCGGGACTCTCACCTGGCCCTGGTCGGCTAGCTCGCTACACATGAATGGGCAATATGTCATTATTGACTCTATATAAAGAGCTCTGCCAAGTGCTCTGGGCAACTTGGTGGCACAGTTGCAAGGCTGCAGGAGAGCAGAGACGAGACTGGAGTGGTGGCAGCACCAAGGATAGAGACTGAGACAGCTGCCGGGATAGAGAAGCCCAGAGGCAGAGACTGGCTTGTTGAATGCAGCCTCACTCTGAGTGGACCAGATTCTAGTGACTGACCTGCCACCATGGGATTAAAGTTTGGTATAACCCTTTTACCCCAAGAACATTCTACTGTCATTTCTTTGGTCACACTGAGTCCATAGTGAACTTGTCTGGGGCTGAAACTCATTGGCAACACACTTGGGCAGATGAATCATAAAATGTTTGTGTATGAAGTAAATACATAGTTTAATAAATACATATTGATTCATTTGGAAAAAAGAAATTATTAAGTAATTGTAGCTGCAACCAGCAAAACTGCTCAATTCAGTCTTCATTCTTGACTTCCTACTGTTATGGAAGGGTCTACACCCGTTTCAGCTCTTCTCTACTCAAGCATAATAATTGTTGCAGGTGTATTATTATTGATCCAATTCTACCCTGTGATAGAAAACAACAAAACTGTTCAAACATTCTGCCTAGGAGCTATCACTATGCTATTAACAGCTATCTGTGCTCAAACCCAAATGACATAGAAATAATTGTCAAGTCCACTTTAAGCCAATTAGGCTAAATAATAGTAACTATCAGCATCCACCAATCATATTTAGCATTCTTACTTATCTGTACACACACTTGTTTCAAGGCCATGGTCAATCATGCTGTGGGTCAATCATTCATAATCTAAATGATGAAGAAGACATTAGAAAAATGGGGACCTATTCAAAACAATGCTCTTCACCACAACCTCTCTCATTATTGAAAGACTAGCATTAACAGGAATGCTTTCCTTATAGGCTTCTACTCTAAAGACTTAATTATTGAAACCACTAACATGTCATATGCCATTGCCTGAGCCCTACTAATCATTCTTATTGACACATCCCTGATGGCTGTATAGTACCCTTATTTGCAGTCTTAGGACTGCCTCATTTCTCTGCTTCAACTGCCATGAATGAAAATAACCCCCTCCTGGTGAACTCTATCAAATGCCTTATAATAGGAAGTATCTTTGCTGGATTCTTAAACTCCAACATTACTTCAACAACTGTTCCACAAATAACTCTTCCATTTTACCTAAAACTAACAGCTCTGGCCTCATCTTACGTTTTATATTGACATTAGATTTCAATAGAACAACATAAAACTTAAACTATAATCACCCCTCAAATACCCTCAAATTCTCAAATCTCCTCAGCTATTTCCCAACCGTTATGCACCACATGCAACTGTTCATTAATCTTTCAATAAACAAAAAATTAGCATAATTGTTACTAGACCTAATCTGACTAGAAACTGTATTACTAAAATCTATTTCCCACTTCCATATGAAAACCTCTATACTAATTTCCAACCAGAAAGCTTAACCACACTAGGTTTCTTTTTCTTTCTTATTACACTAATTCTAAACATATCTTTACTTAATTTCCACGAGTAATCTCTGTAATAACCAGAGCACCAATGAACAAGGACCATCCAGTCACAACCACCAGTCAAGTTTCATAACTATACAAAGCAGCAATTCCTAGAGCCACCTTAGAATTTCAGTATCATAAATTACCCAATCCCCTAATCCACTAAACTCAAACACAACCTCTATTTCATCATTTTTCAAGACATAGTATACAACCATAATTTCTATAAGCAACTGTCTTGCCAATGGATTTCAGCCCCAGGCAAATACACTATGGATTCAGTGTGACCAAAGAAATGACAGTAGAACATTCTTCAGGTGAAAGGGTTATACCCAACTTTATTCCCATGGTGGCAGGTCAATCACTAGGATCCTGTCCACTCAGAGCGAGTCTGCACGTGGCAAGCGGGTCTCTGCCTCTGGGCTTCTCTACCCCCACAGCCATCCTAGTCTCTGTCTTTGGCGCTGCCATCACTTCAGCCTCTGCTCTGCTCTCATGTAGCCTTGCAGCCCTGCCACTGTGTCGCCCAGAGCACTGGGCAGGGCTCTTTACATAGAGTCAATAATAACGTATTGCCCACACACGTGTAGTGAGCCAGCCAACCAGGGCCAGGTGAGAATCCTGGCCGCAGGAACCTTCACTTTATCCACAGCAACTCAGAAAGAACCCCCCCGCCCCCAAGATAGTTGCATTAGTTACTCAGACCTCAGGATATTGTTCAGGAGCAATTGCTGTTGTATATTCCAAAACTACCAACATTCCACCTAAATAAACTAGAAACACCATTATTAAACCTGGAAAGGATCCACCAATATTCATTACAAAACCACAACCAATTCCATGACTATCAACCCTAATCACAGTAAATAGTGAAGGTGTTGAAGAAAAAGACCCTACAAAATCAATCACGATAAATGTACTTAAACACAATATATGTCATCAGTATTCCTGCATGGAATCTAACCATGGCCAATGACATGAAAAATCAGTTGTGTTTCAGTTGTACGAATATTAATGACCTATCTCCAGACCACCAACACAGAGTGTGCCTCTCAAGCATAGAATCTTAGGCTTAAGGGTTTATGTTGTATATTTTTTATCCCCAGTTTTTGGCCCTACAGAACCCTAAAATGACCACAGTTCTTGTTTCCCAAGCTGGGTTCCATGAAACAGTAGTTGTTGAGAGAGTTGTTGTTCAAATATGTTTGGAAAGGACAGTATACCACCCTCCTGTCTTGAAAGATTACAGTGTATTTTGAAATAGTAGAGCCTTTGAGAAGTCTTTCAAGAAAGAATTTCAGAAGTAGATGGTTTCCAGAGGAGATATGATTAGTGGCTCAAGAATCCATTCCAGATATTTCCACATCAATTCTGTACTGATGGTGATTTTCCTTATGGTCATGTGGATAAAATGAAGGTTCCTGTGGCCAGGATTCTCACCTGGCCCTGGTTGGCTAGCTCACTGCACATGTTTGGGCAATGTGTTATTACTGACTCTATATAAAGAGCCCTGCCCAGTGCTGGCCCAGAGATGCCCAGAGGCAGAGACCAGCTTGCTGCATGCAGACTCACTCTGAGTCAACGGGATTCTAGTGATTGACCTGCCACCGTGGGAATAAAGATGGGTATAACCCTTTCACCCCAAGAACGTTCCACTCTCATTTCTGTGGTCACATTGACTCCATAGTGAGCTTGCCCTGGGGCTGAAACCCATTGGCAAGACAGGTCACAAGATGGCTGCCACCAACAGCTGGGGCCTCATGCTTCCTTAGTCATGTCCAGCAGATAAAAGGGAGAATGAGACAATGTATTTCCCAGCCATGAGCTGCAGGTCTTTCCCTGCAGTCTGATTGGACCAACTCAGGTCATGATGGTCACCAGAAGAGGCCTGTGTACTGATTTACTCCAACCGACCAGATCCATCCCTGAAACAGGGGGTGGGGTCAGCTTCCTTGAAGCACATGCTTGTGTGGAGGAGTGGATACTTGAAAAAAGAGTGAGGATCCTGTTGGAAAGGAGGAGAGGGGGATGAGACTAATACACTTGCAATGATGAGAGCAGCAGTAGAGACCTGAGTGATGTGACTGGGAGGCTCCAATGCGTGTGAGTCAGCAGGTGGCTGTGGTCAGTGGCAGGAGGCAAGGTGCTGGCAAGGGGACCACGCTGGGCCACAGGAGAAGGGACACCTGAAAAAGCCACTGGCTGCTGTTTTCAGTTGTGGCTCAGGACTTTATATTTTGAGAACTTGAGGATTTATTCAAAATTCTGTCATGTATGGAGTAGTTTAGAATTTTGGAGAAGTTGAGAAAAAATTAAAATGCTGCTGAACTTTAAAGAGAACTAAATAAAGAACAGAACAGCAGGAAGTGCTGTGTGCAGAATAAGAATGGGGTTCTTTTTTCCTCAAGGATGCCAGGCATGAAAATTTCCAAATGGCAATTTATTTTCTTCATATACTGTTTCCCCTCAATATTTGTCTATCAAGGCTGTCAGAAGTGAACCTAGTTGCAAAATGAGTAACTAACTTAATTTGAAAACTTAAAGTGTTTTTCTTATCTCTGCTTGTGACTCAACATAGCTGTTTTCTTTAGGAATGAGTAAACGTTAGGGCAGAGCCTTCTGTCACCTGAGATACTAACTCACCTAATCAGACACTGGAAAGTATTTATTCTGAAAACTGACATTTCAAGTCATTCTTTTCTGATGTGATGTGCATAACAGGTTTTCTTGTGGCAAGTACCCAAATAACAGTTAGCGATTATATGTTTGTGCAGTTATTCACATGGGGTTATACGTGACTATAGTGAATATCTAAATATATAGAATGCATAGAGAATGGTTGGTGATTTTATGAGGAAGAATTCTCTTTATGGGTGTAGGTATACTTTACAAAAGGCTATATCCCCATGTGTGTATAAATCAATTTCAAATAAAATTGAATAATTTTCAAAAGTACCAGGGAAACTTGCTAGTAAAGAAACTAACTCAACTGGTAAATGATTTTAAAAAGTGAATATGCATTTGTTTTTCTTTTATAATTTTCATATACTGGTCTTGATTACAGCAGTAGTACTTCTGGTGCAACTGTATCATTCTGACAACCAAAGGTGAAAAACCACAGGAAGGCTTCGAGTTTGTAGTATATTTGGTTGGGCAGCACTCTTCCAAGCGCTTAACAAATTGTATACTTTGCAGGAGGCCTGTAAGACTAGGAAGAATGTAGAAGGAATCAGACCATTGTGCTTCAGTCTGTGTTCTGTTCTTTATAAATGTAAAATTTGGTTCTCAGGAGGCAAGTTTTAGACTTCTTGGTAGGGCTCTTCCTAAGCTGTTAGGTATTAACAACTTGTTGGGGCAGAGAATAAGGAAAATGAAACCAGACATTAATGTGACCCAAGGACTTGGACTTCTGAAGGAGTGGTGAGGTTTGTAATAAACACATCCAGCTAAATTATGTAATGAGTGATGGGGGTGGGAAGTAGGCAAGTCAGAGCCTCCAAAAAATTTGTTCTCATTTTGGGCTAAGTTGGGTGTTGAGAATGGAGAGGTATTATAATTACCTTTTCAAACTACACATATTTCTTCTAATCAAAGATTCTGCTGTGTGTCTGTAAGGTCTGTGTACTCCACTCCCAAAATGAGAATCCTTGCTGGAGTCTGTGAGGTGCTGTATGCTGACAGAGTTTATCTTCCTTGGGTGTATTGGGGCAGAAAAAATGTTGACAGACAGAAACATAGAAATATGAAGATTCTGTTAAGGTCAGAAGAAAACAGGAAAACATTTATGTCTGTACTCTATTCTGAGATAGAACTAGAACTTTTGTATGGTACTATATGGAACCCCCAATATTTTTTGAAACCCAAGGGCTAGAATCAGTAGCTAGGGTCGAGCTGTTTAGAAAACTTATAGCTTATTTAAAAATTGCCAGCATTTTTTCTGTTTTCCTAGAGATGAAGTCTGACTTGACTTTGGAGGGAAGATTGCTCCTTTAACAACAAAAGCCACACTTCAATAGGCCTTCTGGTTATGTAAGATAAAGACAAGAACCTATTTCTAAAGTGAAAAGGTTTAATGCAACCAGCAGCTCAACTGCTTCTGTTTAGAGTAAATATCTAAAATAAATTGTGAGAATGTCATCTTCAGCTGGATGGAATAGCAGAATATTTTATTGGGAGGGGAGCAGAAGAGTTTTCTTTCCTTAAAAGGACTCTGGAGAAGGAGATTTGGGATGTGGACTCCTGGTAGGGGCCTTGGCAATAGTCTGCAGGTCAGGGATTAAGGGGAGAGGAGGATGCCCGGAGTTGGTGTGGCTGGCCATTTGGACACGGACCTGAGGCTTCACAGTGTGACATTCAGGCTGTGGCATCTGCTCAGTGCTGTAACATCCTTCTGTGCTGCCTCTCAGTGAGACTTTTGTTTACTGTTCTTGCCTGGGTGCTGAGGGTGGGCCTACGCCTATGTGGGGTCAGGCAGCATTGACAAACAGTTGCCTGGCAATATGTATACTTTCCTTTGTGCATCCCTGTAGACAGGTACAATTTTATTGCAATACCACGTCCAGTCTTAGAAAGAAGGAATTTTTGTTTTCACCTCAATATAGGGCTTGTCTTCTTGAAACCTAGTTTCTTGACTGGGTCAAGGCAATGGTAACATCTATTCCCTTCAGTGAAGTCCCACTCCCACTTATAGCAATGTAAGTTGGACCCGAATACCCTGATGAGAAAAATCATACTAAAGAGCGACACCCCTGTGTAGACTGACTCTGTACATGGATGAAGTAAGTTATCTGGTTGGTTGACAACAGTCTTTGGTCCATGTTTTTCAACGGGGGAGCTAATCTATCTAGCCAAGGACTTGAGAGCAGGGAATTTCTCTTCCTCCTCTGTCCAAGCCAGTGGTGAGGTAAGGGGACATTAGCGACTTGGCTAGCTTTGCCTACCCGTTAGGTTGTCTGCCCTTCAGTCAACTGTGGAGGGGTTAGCCAGGCCATTTGTCTTCCAACCTGGTCATATCTGTAATAAAGATAGTGTTTTGTGCTCCATTCTGCTTTTACCATTTTATACCTTAGTTGGTTCAAGACCTGGGCAGGGAAAGAGAATCCTATTAGCATTCTCAAAACCCCACAACTTCTGCTGATGACTTACTTTGTAAATTGGGGCAAACTACTTTGTACCTTTATTTCTCCATCTGTACACTGGAGCCTAACAATAGCCACTGGATAAGGGTTAAAAAGAAGGCTATAAATTATTGACTGAAAGATGTAATTGCTGGTCCCATCTCCCTGGTATTATATAATCATTGTTTGACAACATTTTCTAAATCTTATCTGAGAACCTTGCTGCTGTGACACATTGATTCATTTTGACTGGCACCATATGCTCCCATCTGCTATGAGTGGTATAATTGCTCTCAGTCATCAACATTGAGCACCCATGGCTAAATTCGTGGGGAAAGGCTTTAGCAGTGCAGATCCAAATGCAACTTGTCAGTTTGCTCCTGTGGAAAGGGGTCCAGGTGCTCAGCTTGCCTCTTCCTCTTGTCTTGGCAACTGGTCACAATTCAGCCAGATTCTAGCTTTTCTTGGCTATCAGTAAGTACAAACCTTCTACTTCTTGTGAAAAGAACTTTGCACTGAGTCTCAGAATGAGATCACTTGTTGAATCTTTATTGCATATACATTTGATGTGCTGTTTTCACTATTGGCTGGCCTGGGTTCAAATCCTAGCCATACCCCTCAGTAGCTGTGTGACCTTGGACCAATGATTCAACCTCTCTGAGGTGGCATTTCTTCATCTGTAGTATGGGGTAATACCTATCTTGCAGGGTGTAATGCCAGAGGATTTCAGCTCTGGGCAAGTTCACTCTGGATTCAGTGAGACCAAATAATGACAATGGATTGTTGGGGGTAAAAAGTCTTATACCAAACTTTATTCTTGCTGTGGCTGGCCAAGCACTAGAATCACATCCACATCTGGCAAGTCCTCAATCTGCATTCGCCTCTGACTCCACACAGAGTACTTGGTGGAAGTTCTTTATATAGCAACACAGACAACAATGGCTTGTTGCCAACACCTGTGTAAGCATGTGCCTACTGCAGTAGGCCAATTATTACATCATTGCACTTGTGCAGTGGACAAGTAGATTAGGGTCAGGTGAGCATACTGGCCATGGAACTTCCATTTTCCTTCATAGGGTACTGTGAAGATTTAACTTAATTAACTAAGATCAGTGAAGCATTTAGTCATTTAGTACATGGCTGATAGTAAGTGCTCAATAAATGATAGTGATTATTTTCATTGGAGTGCCTGTTCTTTGTGCACAGAGCAATTATGAAGACTAATTATTTTTTCTAACTTACTTCATATGCATTTCTAGCCCTCTGGAGACTTAGTCCTCAAATTATAGTCCTTGGAACAACAGGTGTTTATGATCTGCATAGAAAACATGTGTTGGTAAAAAAGCATCCTGCACATTGAAGCATTCAGGTGTATAAGATATAGATTCATTCTTGGCAGAGTCAGGTTAGCTGTTGATGCAGCCAATATAAGCAATATTCTTGTTGAAGGAAATTCAGCAAAGCCAGGCTTGGTGAAGATAGCCATGTTAAAAGTGAATTCCCAAGAGTAAACACTTCTTAGTGCAAATGAATTTAAAATAATTTAGGCATATTGTGAAGATGAGGAAACTTAGGCAAAGATACTAATATTTCAGTAAGTAGGATGAGATGGTAATTTGCTTGTTTGTGTGTGTATGTGTCTGTTTGGTCAGGTTCTAGACAACTGAACTTCCATGTCTGAGACACTTGGTTGGGATGGGAATGGCACTACAAGAATATTCTGGGCTCTGCAGTCAATGAATTAATTAGCAGATAAATAACTAGCATGTAACTGGGGACTTAAAACAATATACATCTGAAAAGTAGTAGCTAAAGATACAGGCAAATTGGGTAATCCGGACAATGAACATTATTTGAATTCTGAGCAGGGATTATCAATTCTCACTGGTCAGCTCTGGTCACACTGGCCTCCTTGCTGGTTGTCTTGCCAAAGGGTTTCAGTCCCGGGCAAGTTCACTATGGATTCAGTGTGACCAAAGAAATTGACAGCAAAACGTTCTTGGGGGTGAAAGGGTTTATTACCCAGCTTGTTCTCTGGTGGAAGGTCTAGCACTAGCGTCTCTGCCTCCGCCTAGAGCACTGGGCCGAGCTCTCTATATAGCACAATAATAGCTTACTGCCTAAAGGTGTGGAAGAGGTAGCCTAGCAACAGGCCAATTACATCATCAGGCAGTTTAAGTTCAGAGAGGATCCTGGCTGTAGGAACCCCAACTTGCCCACATTCCACCCCTCCAGGATTCTCGCCTTACAATCTACATGCTTTCAATCTTCCGCAATGGTCCCTGTGCGAGAAAGCTGGAGCACTGTAACCACATTCCACAGTAGCAACAGAGGATAACAACAACTTAGGGATGATAACAATAATTAAGATACAACAAGATTTTGATACAGGTAACAAAAATTATAATAATCCTCAAGCCAGAGGAGGTTCCTAATAACAAAAATTATAATAATCCTCAAGCCAGAGTAAGTTCCCAATCCACAAAGACATTAAGACACATGTTTTAATGACATCAACATAGGCAAATCTTGTCCATCAGGTAGGATGCATGCAAGAGAGTGGTCCTGTGATAGGATTGTAGCAGGAAGGGGGTCTCTTCCAGGTCTAGTATACCATACTTTTGTTTCTTTCCCCATGGGAGTTAATGAAGGGTCTATATATAGTGCTACTGGGGGTGCATGCACTGGCCATAATGATAAAACAAAACTCCCTGGTAAGATGCTCCTACCTTCTGGTCGTTCAGGATATACTACTGTGACCTTTGGGGGCCACTCTGCTATTACTCCAGGAATACACAGGAAGCCAGCTTCCAGGCCTTGTCTCCAAGGTGCCAGGAGAGCCAGCCATCGTTGGTCCATGTGTTGAAAGGATGTCCAACTCAATGGAGTTGGCCACGTCCACTCATTGGAGTCTCCGGGGTTCAGTGCAGTTGGTGCTGGTGGTTGGTTCTGGGGGCCAAACCTCAGCTTCAGTGATTCTTCCTTGGTTTGTACTTGCAGTTGTATAGAGGAGGCAGCCATAGCCATGTGTCTTAACATGTCTACAGGGCTCAGGGCTCCCTTTTGGGGTCTCTCATTCAAACGCTGTAGCACAGTTCATAAGCGGACTGACCATCTCTGTAGACTATCGGTATCTGACTTCAGTCCGGATTTTAACACACCACTGTGCCTCTCTATCATGCCTGCTGTGGTAGGATTGCATGGCACATGAAACTTCCATTTGATTCCCAGCTGTCACACCCATTCTTGCAGTGTATGTCCAGTAAAATGGGTGCCCTGATCCCTCTCAATTACCTATGGTTGGCCATAGGCAGCAAAGAGATGCTCCAGGCCTCTTTTGGCTGTCTCCTAGTCTGCACAACGGGTAGGAAAAGCAACCAGAAGTCCAGTAGCTGTGCCCACACAAGTCATAGCATACTGATACCCTTTTGACCCAGGTAGAGGCCCAATATAGTCCATCTGCCACCTGAGGAGGGGTATAGGCCCCTTAGCTATTGTCCCATGTCGCTGTGGAACTCGGTGTAAGTCCATTTTGGAGCACATTACACACTCCTGCCAGGCTCTACTAACTTCCTCAAAGGTCAAAGGCAAGCCCCACCGATGGGCTACAGCGCACATTGTCTTTTGCCCTGCATGCAACAAATGCTGATGTAACCATTGGGCTACATTAGAGGCAGGTTTTGCTTCTAACCAATGTATCTGGGCCAATTTATGAGCTTCATCATTTCCTGGGGATGCCAGTGGCAAATGAACTGTTACATGATATATTGTAATTATTTTGGTCTGACCACAGGCCCATAAGTCTTGCCACAATTCTTGCCCCCAAAGGGGTCGGTGACCTACTAGCCAGTTGGCATGATACCAGGTTGGTAGCCACAGGGTTAAGTCCTTATAGACAGCCCAGCTGTCAGTGCACACAACTATAGTGCAGGGCTCGTGGCTGATGAACAGCTACATGGCCCGCAACTATGCCCATTGGCTGCTCTTCCCCTCACCATCTTCCAAGCATCTTCCAACCATAATGTCTCAGTCTTAGGATGGAAAGCTATGGCCCTCCGTTTTTGGGGCCTCGCATGGCTTGAGCCATCTGTGTACCATTCACCTTCGGGTACATGGGCTCTTCCTTCCTGATAGGAACTCTCTGCTACTAATGGTTCAAAATCAAGTTCTTTCTGCTTTTCACTAGTATATGTCACCAGCCCCAACAATCATTGGAATTCTTCACACAAGGGGCTACTAGAGAGGGCACTACACTGCTGTAGGTAACCACCCCACTTGGCTAGTGTGGCTGTTATGTGCCACACCACTCCTTGGCTTTTGGGTCCAGTCTCGTACCCACCCCAAGATGGGATAGGTGCTTATTACCTTTATTAGGGCCATTCCAGTGATGGGTTCTGTAGCCAGCAACGCATGATACATGGCAGCCAGTTGTTTTTCTATCAAAGTGTATCATACCTCTGCCCCTTTTCAGAATTGTGACCAGAATCCAATAGGTTGGCAAGTTCATTCAAGCTGCTGCCAGAGACCCCAGCCATAACCATCTTCAGTCACATGAACATCCAGCTCACAGGGCCTTGATGGGTCTATCACACTCAAGGCCTGCACGGCCTTGATTGCCCGTTTTGCTGTAGTAAACGCAGATGCACATGTCTCATCCCAGTCCCACCTGACGCCCTTTCGTACCAACCAGTATAAGGGCTTCAGAATTTCCGCCAAGTGCAGTATAAACACTCTCAAGTAGCCTAGAAGACCCAGAAACTCCTGTAAAAATACTACAGTTGTAGAGGTAGGAAAGTCCTGGACTTCATCTATAACTGCTGCTAGTATAACTTTGGTCTTACCCGACCAGATGACCCTCATGAATTTGACAGACAAACCAGGTCCCTGAACCTTAGTGCTGTTCATGGCCCATCCTTTCTCCTGTAGATGTTGCAGCAGTCTAGGTGCCTGCACCTTCTAGATCTGAAAGAGAATCGGATGTGAGCATGACATCATCAATATAATGGTACTGCCACACCATTGGCAGTTTCTCCCATGTAGCCAAGTCCTGGGCTACAAGTCTATGACAAATGGTGGGGCTGTGGAGGTATCCCTGTGAAAGGACTGTGAAAGTCCATTGCCATACTTCCCTCATGAAGGCAAACTGTTCCTGACTTTCCTGCTCAATGTCAATGGAAAAAAAGGCATTAGCAAGATCTACCACATAATGGTATTTTTCTAGTTCATGGCTGAGGGTATCCATCATGCCTGTAACAGGGGACAGCAGCATGCATAGGGGGTATGACTTCATTCAATTCTCTGTAATCCACAGTCATATGCCAGGAGCCATCTGGCTTTTTTACTGGCCACACTGGGGAATTGAAAGGATTATGGGTGGGCTTTAAAATACCCACCTTTTCCAGCTCCTGGAGAGTTTCTCCAATATCTTTATGCTCTCCAGGCAGTATGTATTGTTTGGTATTAGTCACCCACTGAGGCACAGGCAAAGCTATGGGCTTAGCCTCTATATAGGGTGCCTAGAATGTCCCCTCAGAACTGCCTTTACCACACATACTCTCAGTCTGAACTCCCCTGTAGTGGTCTGCAACCATAGACCCTGCAGAATATCAATCCCCAAAATATACTCAGGAATAGGAGATATAAACACAGTATACTCCTTTGGGGATAGACACCCTATTCCCAAAGGGATTTGGGCTTGTTTCACTCTGATAGTCTTCCCCCCATACCCATTTATGATAGTGGGGGTCCCAGGGAACTGCTCAGGGTTACCATGAATCAGCCCCTGTGTCCACAAGGGCTAGGACATGTTGTATGTTCACTGGGGAGCAATGGGTAGCTATTTCAACATGTGGCCTCCGGTCCCCCTCTGGTCCCTCAGGGCAGATACCTTGACCTTCCCCTCAGTCAAATCGTGTTCCCCAATCACCTTCCTATGTGGTCTCAAGTGAGGCTGGCTTGCTCTCACTTGCAGGAGGTCTTGCAAACAAACAAGCTGAACTTGTAACTCTGTCTCTGACCTCTGCCTCTTTGGTCTTAATGGCCGGAACTGCTGCTCTGGTTTCAGTTGTTGCCCTAGCTCTAGTGAGATCCTATCGAACTTTCCATCTAATTTCCTTCAATCTGCTCCCGCCCATATTAAGTCAACCCACATCTGGGTCCTCGTGACCTTCATGGGGCCCTGTAAATTCTTCTTGTTAGTAGCAGACATTATTTCTTTCCATGTTCTCATTGCTTCAGCTTCTCCTAAGTCTGCTACTGTACATGTCACCTTGCTTTTGGGATGCCCCAAGTGAGGGGAAAGAATGGCCACTAGAGACCCAAAGAGGGATGTAGGAGCCATTTGAAGTACAATGTTTCTCATCCCACTAGTGAAAATCTCTTCATCTGGACCATAATTCTCTGGACTATAGTTGGCATTTCTTATGCCTAGCTCTTGTAACACCTGTTGGAGCTCAGCATATGTCTGCCATCTAACAGGAGAGGATGGTAGATCACCCAGATTGGGCCACACAGCAGAAAGTAGAGCCATAAGCCAATTGAGGAGGGAGTGACTCCCTGGGGTCTGATGTGCATTTTGTAATCGCTGCCTCAAGGCGGGCTGCATTGTCAGGGAAGACAGCTTTCCCATCTCTGATCCTGACAGAACAATTCCATCCACCCCTAAGTCCCACAGACACAGGAGCCAAGCTGATTTTGACTCTGAGGGCTTCTGCCTAAACCGGGAGCCCAAATCCACCATCTCAGCCTGAGTACAGGGGCAGACCATAGAGTGCTCCACGACCTGGGAAGGAAGCTTCTCCTCTACTTGGGGAACTTTCAGCTGCTGGGTTTTTATTTTCTTTACAACCACTGGGCGTGCTTTCAATACAGGAGGTGCCAGTGCCTCCGGCACCACCCCTTCATCCTTCCCCAGCTCCTCCATTTCTGGGGCTGATGGCACCTTTCTCTCCCCTCCCCCGAGTGCCTCCTCTGCTACAACCTTTATCTCTTCTACTGTGCCTCGCAGCAATGCTACCTCTCTTCAGCAGCTCTCTTACCTTCACCTCAATGCTTCACAGCTGGCTTTCTCGTGCCACCTCTGCCTGTGCTTCCCTCAGGAGTCCGTCTTTTTTCTTGATTGCCTTTTCCTCCTTCAGAGCATCTGGCAGCACTGCTGTCTCAGTCTGTGAGGAGTCTTTTACCTCTACAATGGCACCTTGCTGCCGGTGCTCTCACGCCACCTCCTCCCGCTTCAATACCATTTCCTTCTTTAGGGAATCCCCAGAAGTTTGCAGCTCACGTTCTTGTGCCACCATTTCTTGGGTATTTTTTAGAAGCATGTCCTTCTCTTCTGTAGACTTTTTTTAATACTGTGAGAAGCAGCCAACCCATAGTCCCCTCCACCTTACGGGCACTCCGTTTCTCAAAAGACCTATTTACTATTCCAAGGACCACCCCTACTACCTCAGGTATCACCTCCACTTGCCTCCAGTCCTGGGGTGGGGCCAGTCCTCTAGGAGGCAAGCCACCTCAGACCACATACCCATTGGGGGACAATACACTGTCTCCCCATTCACAGGGGCAGCCTGCTGAAGCCCTCCTCCCGTAAGGGCAGCCTGTGTTTTTCTTTGGTCAACAATGAAACCTGCTGACTATGTCAATTGTCTTGCCAATGGGTTTCAGCCCTGGGTAAATTAGCTGTGGATTCAATGTAACCAAAGAAAATTACAGCAAACATTCTTTGGTGTGAAAGAGTTTATTAGCCGGCTTGTTCTCCCAGTGGTAGGTCAAGCACTAGCATCTCTGCCTCCACCCAGAGCGGAGCAGAGCTGGCTGGGCAATAATAGTTTATTGCCTAAAGGTGTGGGAGCAGTAGCCTAGCAACAGGCCAATTACATCATCAGGTGGTTTAAGTTCAGTGAGGATCCTGGCCATAGGAACCCCAAGTTTCCCACACCATCTCAAGCCTTTTGTTTCTTTGATGATGTTGCTGAGAGTAAGGGAGGGGTTTGATGGAGTCAGAGGTAAGAGAAGAGAGAAGGTTTGAATAGGTGTGTGATGGCAGGGAGAATTGTGTACAGTCATGTGCTGAGGTTGGGGCAAACTGAGGATCTGGTTTCTGGTTGGTCTTCAATAATTTATAGTGGCACAAGCTGATCCTGCGGTGGGGTTTTCCCAGTAGCCTTCTGATGCCCAGGTGCAGGCTTGGAGAAGGTGCTAGTGTATTTCACCTGTGTTTGTGGATTTTGCTAGACCAGGGGAATTTAAAGATATATAAGCAAGGGAATATAGGAAATTGGCAAAAGTAATATTTAAAATAATGGAATCAAAGATAGACAGGGAGGGAACAGAATACAGGAATGAGATAATGGCAGGGAAAAGGCAGGGAGGTATCCCAATGGATAGGGAGAAGATGGAGGGATATATGGTAGTTATACCAACGAGGTTAGGGAAAAAGTATTGTAGAAGTATTTTAACCAGCTAGAAAAAAGAGATTGTCATTCAAGAGCTAAATGGCTGAAATACTGACTTTGGAGGTAAAGCAACTGAGGTTGATGGCCTGGCCCCGGGTAGAGAATCATGGTGAAAGCAGCAAATTTAATTTCGGAGAACTTGAGAGAACTGAGGCTAAAGTAACTATGGCTATATCATTATTAAAATGTTATAGGGGATAAAGTAATGGTGATTTAAAATTTTCTATGTTAATAAAAATACAAACATGCTTAAATATCTTACTTAGTTGATGCTATGTACTTACAATAATTTTGTAATTTCCCTATAGATAGTTTTTCTTTCAGTTGGAAGAAATTTTCCACTGATTCTTGGTGACTTGGAGAAAATACCACTGACAATTGTTCCTGATATCTTTTCCAAATCCTCAGGTTGGGGTTGGCACCTGTTAATAGTTCCATAGCCTCTTGTGGGAGAGAGCTGGTTTGAGAAGTCAGAATTTCTTTTCAAAAAGCATCCCAGGGAGAAGAATCCCCCACTCAGATGCATTCTGCACCCGAATTCAGCTTCATAAGTGGGGAACAGCTGACAGTTCAAGGCAGGGAATTACTCCCTTGCATAGATAAGAAGGAACCAGGAGAGGATGAGTTTGTGGCCTAGATGCCTCTGGTGCTCCAGAAGGCTCACTCTCAGAGACAAACTCTCTTGACCATCACTTGGTTGTTTTAGAGTTAATCTATAAGCTTAAGCAGTTACAGTGGGTCTTGTCCTTGACATCTAAAGTGGCGGCAGGCAATATTAAAAGATAATTTTCAAATAAGGGTAAAATCATAACTTCAATTATAGAAATGATCTTACATTAAAGATATTATTTAACTCAGGGTACTATAACAGATTCAAAGAAAATGTTTAAAAAGCACAAATTCATTTGGAGTTAAGAACAGTTGATGTGTATGTGCTATTGACCTTAAAATTAAAATAGTCAAGTTTTCTTAAAACAGGTTTATTTGGGTCTTAAAACAGGTTTATTTGGGAATAGCAGAGAATTGCAATCCAGGACATGCAAGCTAAAGCAGAACCATTCGCGTATCCGGAGAATAAAGGAGAGGAACACTCTTTTGTAGAAGAAGGGGCCGAGTTAAGAGGTGTATTTATAAGCTTAAAGTCCATTGAATTAAACTGGAAGTCCCACGTACAGTGGCTTCTATTGGCTGGGTTGTGACAGTCTTTCATTGGTTGGGCTGTAGTTGGGAGGTGGAAGGTGGAAGCCTTCTTCTTCCTGATTGGTGGTAGAGTAGCTAGAACAGAATGGTGTCCATCTCTTCTGGTGGGATCTGTGATTTACCAGGAGTGATGGGTGTGAGAGCTCCTCCTGCAGGACTCCTGTCGCCATGACAGTAAGGTTTCCCTTAATTTTCACTGTGCAAATGGAGGCAAAACTTTTTTCCACTTGTGTGGAGGCAAGCCAGTTGAATCTCTGCTGGAAAGGATAGAATTTGCTTATCTATAGACAAGGTTTATTTTGCATTGCTGTCAGTTATCTGCATTTTACAGAGTTGATGAATAGCTCCCATAAATTCAGAATCAGATAATGTAGAGGAGTGAGTTATAGATAATGCATAGTTTTCCATTAAGCACAAATTTTTCCCTATAGCAAGAAGAGCTAATCTGTCCTTCTGGTTTCCTGTTCCCTGTCCTGCCAATTTCTTGCAGAACTGTTAGCTTGAATTGTTGCCTTTTCACCTCTGGGCTCCTTAGCTGGGTAACACCTCTCTGTGGGAAAGACCAAAACTGCAAACTCTTCAGATATTTAAAGCAATGGGAATAGGGAACACTTTGATTAGTAAATAAACATTAAAGTTTTTTTTTCTTTAGCTTTATTACTTTGGTCTTATGGGGCTAGCAGAAAATGTGTGTGGGGTGGTGGACTTCAGTGAAGAAGAGAAGAAAATAAATTCCTGTTCATAAAGGATGGGCTTTGGGGTGAATGAGAGGATGGGGCATGTCTTGATTCTTTGTTGCAAAGTACTTATGAATAGGTGCTGCATGGGCCAACATGGCTGGGATGGGAACTCCTGTGGGGCCGATTTTTCAAAGTACTTTCATAGTTGCCTCATGCTTCACAGGAATGATACATCTTTTGAAAGGGCAGCAGCCCAGATAGGCTTAGTTTAATGGGTGGCTTACCTGGTGTGGATAAAATGAAAGTTCCTGTGGCCAGGATTCTCACCTGGCCCTGGTTGGCTGGCTCACTACACATCTGTGGGCTATACTTTGTTACTGACTCTATATAAAGAGCCCTGCCCAGTGCTCTGGGTGACACAGTGGCATGGCTGCACAGCTGCAGGAGAGCAGAGCAGAGAATAGAGAGTCGGACAGTGGTGCGGACAGAGAGGCCCAGAGGCAGAGACTGGCTTGCTGCATGCAGACTGGCTCTGAGTAGATGAGATTTTAGTGAATGACCTGCCACCGTGGAAATAAAGTCGTGTATAACCCTTTCACCCCAAGAATGTTCTACTGTCATTTCTTTGGTCACATGGAATCCATAGTGAACTTGCCCGGGGCTGAAACCCATTGGCAAGACACCTGGGTCTGTTAAATTCCCTATAACTCACTTAACTTTACCTAGAGAGGTAAAATAAATGGTTTTCAAGCCTGGCTGTACATTAAAATCATGTAGGGAGCTTTGGAAAATACCCACCTCAAGAGAATCCAATTGAATTGGTCTGAAGGGACCTTAGTGTCAGTATTTAAAAAAAATTTCCCCAAATGATTGTAATGTGCAGTGAGGGTTGAGGACTGCTAGCAGTCACCAGAAGCTGAAGAGGCAAGGGACAAATTCTTTCCCCAAGTGTCTGGAGGGAGTGTGGTCCTGTCTATACCTTGATTTCAACCCAGTGAAACAGATTTTGGATTATCTGACCTCCAGAACTGTGAGATTAAATTTTCATTGTTTTAAGCAACCAAATTGTTGGTAATCTGTTACAGCAGCCACAGGAAACTAACACAGGGCTTAACATTTATAGTGCACATGAATACCCCAGGAAATCGGGTGCAATCTTATTAAATGGGTCAAGGTGGAGCCCCAGCTGGTTGCCTTTCTAGGAAGACTCCTGGACAATGCTGATGTTGCAGGTCCTCAGGTCACACTTTGAGAGGCAGATTTAAGAGAGTAAACACTGAGGACAGAGAGGCATGAACATGCTTGCTGAAGAGAGAAATCTGCCAGTTTTACTAGTTTTCTAAGCCTATTCTTGTCATATCTAACTCTTCCAATCATGTCATATTTCCACTGACAAAGGGAAAATCAGAATTCAGACAGCTGCCCAGATAATTGAGATAAAAATTAATTAGATGGTGGCCTCATTTCCCACTCTGGTAATGAAGACCTGGCTAAAAATGGTGTGTGGCCATTTTAAAGTAACAAAGGGATAATTGCCACAGCAGTCACATCTGTAATGTATCATCGTTTTCTGAGTGCCAACGGAAATTTCTGTACCTGTTGAGAATGAGTGTGGGTGCAGAGGGTTCATTTAATTTTAAAAACTGTAAAAGCTGAAAATTGAAAAGAACCCCCACTCCATGTGTAATTCTAATGCTAGGTATTGGTGAAGAGTTTTAGCTCTGCAGTGAAGGACTGATCTAGCAACAATGTTAAGTTTAGTATCAGCCTGGGAGTGGTTTTTAATTTGATGTTTATCTTCCACTTAAGGTGTTGTACAGAGCAGCAAAGGAGGAAGAGTCAATTTGCTTAAATGCACACTCCTTTGATAAGGGAAGAAGTACAAATGAAGGGGGTGAAGAACAGTTACTACTCTTGGGTGATGCTGAAAAATACAACTTCCCTTAGAGAACTGTTCCCAGTGTTTTTGAGGTGACACTGTTTTTGGAAACTTGATTTCGGGCTCTCTCTTTTTTCTTCTTTATCATTCTCCTCCAGAAAACCTTAAGGGTGATCAATAGCATTTCATCTTGTGGGGAAGTTGGGGTTCCTTTGGCCAGGATCCTCACTGAACTTAAACCACCTGATGATGTAACCAGCCTGTTTCTAGGCTACCACTTCCACACCTTCAGGCAGTAAGCTATTATTGTGCTATATAGAGAGCTTGGCCCAGTGCTCTGGGCAGAGGTAGAGATGCTAGTGCTTGACCTACTGCCAGGAGAACAAGCCCAGTAATAACCCTTTCACCCCAAAGAATGTTTTGCTGTCAATTTCTTTGGTCATACTGAATCCATAGCAAACTTGCCCGCTGCTGAAACCCATTGGCAAGACCATTGGTGAAAGTTGGCAGGGTTCACTGTTGACCAAGGATAAAGACAGGCTGCCCTTATGGGAGGGGTGCTTCAGTGGGCTGCCCCTGTGAATGGGGAGACAGTGGATCATCCCTCAATGGTTATGTGGTCTGAGGTGACTTGCCTCCTAGAGGACTGGGCCACACCCCAGGACTTGAGGCAAGTGGAGGTGACACCTGAGGCAGTAGGGGTGGCTCTTGACATAGTAAGCAGATCCTTTGAGAAGCAGAGTGCCCGTGAGGCAGCGGGGACAGTGAGTTGGCTGCTTCTCACAGTCTTAAAAAGGTCTACAGAGGAGACGCAAGAAATGGTGACATGAGAACACGAGCTGCAAACCTCTATGGATTCCCTGAGGAAGGAGATGGCCTGAATGTGGGAGGAGGTGGCCCGAGGGCACCGGCAGCAAGGTGCCATTGGAGACGAGATGGCAGTGCTGCCAGGTGTTCTGAAGGAGAAAGAGGCCATCAAGGAAAAAGACAAACTCCTGAGGGAAGACCAGGCAGAGGTGGCATGAGAACATCAGCTGTGAAGCATTGAGCTGAAGGTAAGAGACCTTCTGAAGACTGAGGTAGCACTGCTACGAGGCACAGTAGAAAAGGTAAAGGTTGTAGCAGAGGAGGCACTCGGGGGAGGGGAGAGAAAGGTGCCATCAGCCCCAGAGATGGAGGAGCTGGGGAAGGATGAAGGGGTGGTGCCGGAGGCACTGGCGCCTCCTGTATTGAAAACATGCCCAGTGGTTGTAAAGAAAATAAAGACCCAGCAGCTGAAAGTTCCCAAGAGAGGAGCAGTCCCCTCCCCAGGTCGTGGAGCACTCTATGCTCAGCCCCTATACTCAGGCTGAACTGGTGCATTTGGGCTCCCGGTTTAGACAGAAGTCCTTGGAGTCAATATCAGCTTGGCTCTTGCGTCTGTGGGACTTAGGGGTGGATGGGATTGTTCTGTCAGGATCAGAGATGGGAAAGCTGTCTTCCCTGACAGTGCAGCCCACCTTGAGGCATCAATTACAAAATGCATATCAGATCCCAGGGAGTCACTCCCTCCTTGATTGGCTTATGGCTGCACTTTCTGCTGTGTGGCCCAATCTGGGTGATCTGCTGTCCTCTCCTGTTAGATGGCAGACATAAGCTGAGCTTCAACAGGTGTCACGAGAGCTAGGCATAAGAAATGCCAACTATAGTCCAGAGAATTATGGTCCAGATGAAGAGATTTTCACTAGTGGGATGAGAAACATTGTACTTCAAATGGCTCCTACATCCCTCTTTGGGTCTCTAGTGGCCATTCTTTCCCCTCACTTGGGGCATTCCAAAAGTGAGGTGACATGTACAGTAGCAGACTTAGGAGAAGCTGAAGCAATGAGAACATGGAAAGAAATAATGTCTGCTACTAACAAGAAGAATTTACAGGGCCCCATAAAGGTTACGAGGACCCAAATGTGGGTTGATTTAATATGGGCAGAAGCAGATGGAAGGAAATTAGATGGGAAGTCAAATAGCATCTTACTAGGGCTATGGCAACAACTGAAACCAGAGCAGCAGTTCCAGCCATTAAGACCAAAGAGGCAGAGGTCAGAGACAGAGCCACGAGTCCGGCCTGTGTGTTTGCAAGACCTCCTGCTGGAGAGCGAGCCAGCCTCACTTGAGCCCACACAGGGAGGTGAATGGGGAACAGGATTTGACTGAGTAGAAGGTCAAGGTATCTGCCCTGAGGGATCAGAGGGGGACCGGAGGCCACATGTTGAAATAGCTATCCATTGGTCCCCAGTGAACATACAATGTGTCCTGGCTCTTGTGGACACATGGGCTGAATGTTCCCTAATTCATGGTAACCCTGAGCAGTTCCCCAGGACACCCACTATCATAGATGGATAAGGGGGGAAGGCTATAAGAATAAAAAAAGCCCAAATCCCTTTGGGAATAGGTCATCTACCCCCAAAGGAGTATACTGTGTTTCTATCTCCTATTCCTGAGTTTATTTTGGGGATAGATATCCTGCAGAGTCTATGGTTGCAGACCACTGCAGGGGAGTTCAGACTGAGAGTATGTTTGGTGAAGGCAGTTCTGAGAGGACATGCTAGGCACCCGCCCAAAGCTTTGCCTGTGCCTCGGTGGGTGACTAATACCAAACAATACAAACTGCCTGAAGGGCATAAACATTGGAGAAACTCTCCAGGAGCTGGAAAAGGTGGGTATTATAAAGCCCACCCATAGCCCTTTCAATTCCCCAAGGTGGTCTGTAATAAAGCCAGATGGCTCCTGGTGTATGACTGCGGATTGCAGAGAATTGAATAAAGTCATACCCCCTATGCATGCTGCTGTCCCCTCTGTTGCAGGCTTGATGGATACCCTCAGCCATGAACTAGGAACATACCATTACATGGTAGATCTTCCTAATGCCTTTTTTTCCATTGACATTGAGCAGGGAAGTCAGGAACAGTTTGCCTTCACATGTTAAGGATGGCAATGGACTTACACCGTCCTCCCACAGGGATACCTCCACAGCCCCACCATCTCTCATGGACTTATAGCCCAAGGCTTAGCTACATGGGAGAAACCACCAATGGTGTGGCTGTACCATTATATTGATGATGTCATGCTCATGTCCAATTCTTTTTCAGATATAGAAGGTGTAGCACCTAGACTGCTGCAACATTTACAGGAAAAAGGATGGGCTGTGAACAGCACCAAGATTCAGGGACCTGGTATGTCTGTTAAATTCTTAGGGGTCATCTGGTTGGGTAAAGACCAAAGTTATACCAGAAGCAGTTATAGACAAAGTCCAGGTCTTTTCTACCCCTACAACTTTACCATTGCTACAGGAGTTTCTGGGTCTTCTAGGCTACTGGAGAGTGTTTATATTGCACTTGGCACAAATTCTGAAGCCTTTATACTGGTTGGTATGAAAGGGCGTCAGGTGGGACTGGGATGAGACATGTGCATCTGCGTTTACTACAGCAAAACAGGCAATCAAGGCCATGCAGGCCTTGAGTGTGATAGACCCATCAAGGCCCTGTGAGCTGGATGTTCATGTGACTGAAGATGGTTATGGCTGGGGTCTCTGGCAGTGGCTTGAATGAACTTGCCAACCTATTGGATTCTGGTCACAACTCTGGAAAGGGGCAGAGGTATGATACACATTGATAGAAAAACAACTGGCTGCCATGAATCATGCGTTGCTGGCTACAGAACCCATCACTGGAATGGCCCCAATAAAGGTAATAACCACCTATCCCATCTTGGGGTGGGTACGAGACTGGACCCAAAAGCCAAGGAGTGGTGTGGCACATAACAGCCACACTAGCCAAGTGGGGTGGTTACCTACAGCAGTGTAGTGCCCTCTCTAGTAGCCCCTTGTGTGAAGAATTCCAATGATTGTTGGGGCCGGTGACATATACTAGTGAAAAGCAGGAAGAACTTGATTTTGAACCATTAGTAGCAGAGAGTCCCTATCAGGAGGGAAGGGCCCCTATACCCGAAGATGCATGGTCCATAGATGGCTCCAGCCATGGGCAGCCCCCAAAATAGAGGGCCATAGCTTTCCATCCTAAGACTGAGACAGTATGGATGGAAGATGGTGAGGGGAAGAGCAGCCAATGGGTAGAGCTGTGAGCTTTGCGACTTGTGATCAGCCAGGAGCTCTCCCCTATAGTTGTCTGCACTAACAGCTGGGGTGTCTATTGGGGCTTGACCCTGTGCCTACCAACCTGGTATCATGCCAACTGGCTGGTTGGTCACCGACCCCTTTGGGGGTAAGAATTGTGGCAAGACTTATGGCCTGTGGTCAGATAAAATAATTACAGTATACCATGTGACAGGTCATTTGCCACTGGCATCCCCAGGAAATGATGAAGCTCATAAATTGGCCCAGATACATTGGTTAGAAGCAAAACCTGCCTCTAATGTAGCCCAATGGTTACATCAGCATTTGTTGCATGTGAGGCAAAAGACAATGTGGGCTGTAGCCCGTCGGTGGGGCTTGCCTTTGACCTTCGAAGAAGTCAGCAGAGCCCAGCAGGAGTGTGTCATGTGTTCCAAAAGGGACTTACACCGAGTTCCACAGCAACATGGGAGAGTAGCTAAGGGGCCTATACCCCTCCTCAGGTGGCAGATAGACTATATTGGGCCTCTACCTGTGTCAGAAGGATATTAGTATGTGATGACTTGTGTGGACACAGCTGCGGGACTTCTGGGTGCTTTTCCTACCCATTGTGCAGACCAGCAGGTGACCAAAAGAGTCCTGGAGCATCTCTTTGCTGCCCATGGCCGACCACAGGTGATTGAAAGTGATCAGGGCACCCATTTTAGTGGACATACACTGCAAGAATGGATGCGACATCTGGGAATCAAGTGGAAGTTTCATGTGCCATACAATCCTACCGCAGCAGGCATGATAGAGAGGCACAATGGCATGTTCAAATCCGGACCAAAGTCAGATACCAATAGTTTGCGGGGATGGTCAGTTCGCTATGGACTGTGCTATAGCATTTGAATGAGAGACCCTGAAAGGGAGCTCTGAGCCCATAGACATGTTAACACATATGGCTGCCTCCCCTATACAACTGCAAGTACAAACCAAGGAAGAATCACTGAAGCCAAGGATCAGCCACTAGAATAACATCTTGCTGCCAGCACCAACTGCGCTGAATCCCGGAGACTCCATTGAGTGGACGTGGCCTTGGACCTCTTTGACACATGGACCAACGATGGCTGGCTCTCCTGGCACCTTGGGGACAAGGCCTGGAAGCTGGCCTCCTATGTATTCCTGGAATAACAACAGAGTAGCCGCCAAAGGTCACAGTAGTATATCCTGAATGGCCAGAAGGTAAAAGCATCTTACCAGGGAGTTTTGTTTTATCATTATGGCCAGTGCATGCACCTCCAGTAGCAATATATTATAGACCCTTCAGTAACCCCCATGGGGAAAGGAGACCTGGAAGGGACCCCCTTCCTGCTACAGTCCTATCACAGGACCACTGTCTTGCATGCATCCTACCTGATGGACAAGATTTACCTATGTTGCTGACATTAAAACATGTGTACTATTGCCCCTAAAGTCTTTGTGGATTGGGAACTTCCTCTGGCTTGAGGATTATTATAATTTTTGTTATTAGGAACCTCCTCTGGCTTGAGGATTATTATAATTTTTGTATCAAAATCTTGCTGTATCTTAATTTTTATTATCTCTAAGTTGTTGTTATCCTCTGTTGCTATTGTGGAATCTGGTTACAGTGCTCCAGTTTTCTCACATAGGGACCATTGCCGAAGAATGAAAGTGTGTAGATTGCAAGGTGAGAATCCTGGAGGGGTGGAGTGTGGGGAAGTTGGGGTTCCTACAGCCAGGATCCTCACTGAACTTAAACCGCCTGATGAAGTAACTGGCCTGTTGCTGGGCTGCAGTTTCCACACCTTTAGGCAATAAGCTATTATTGTGCTATATAGAGAGCTCGGCCTAGTGCTCTGGGCAGAGACAGAGATGCTAGTGCTTAACCTACCACTGGAGAACAAGCCATGTAATAAACCCTTTCACCCTAAGAACGTTTTACTGTCAATTTCTTTGGTCACACTGAATCCATAGCGAACTTGCCCGGGGCTGAAACCCATTGGCAAGACACATCTTCAAATAAAAATATTTTTTTATTGTAGCAGCATATACATAACATATAAATGATAATTAGATATATTGATAATTCTAGTAAAATGTTAATTATGTAATTATAATTATACCATAACATATAAATGGTAAACATACATACATATAAATTGTAATATTTACCATTTAAACCATTTTAAAGTGTACAATTCAGTACACTATTATGCAACCCTCACCACTATCCATCTCTAGAACTTTTCCATCATGCTAAGCAGAAACCCTATACCCATTAAATAGTAACTCTCCATTCCCCCTCCTCCTGGCCCCTGATAAGCACTATCCTACTTTCTGTTTCTATGAATTTGCTTATTTTAAAGTACATTATATAAGTGGAATCTCACAATATTTGTCCTTTTGTGTCTGACTAATTTCATTTAGTATAATGTCCTCAAAATTCATCCATGTTGTAGCATGAATCAGAATTTAATTCCTTTTTATAGCAAAATAGTATTCCACTATGTGTATATACCACCTTTTGTTTATCCATTCATCTGTTGGTGGACACTTAGATTGTTTCCACTTTGGCCATTGTGAATAAGCATTTTATGTTTCAACTTAAGATGAATTTTAATCATGGTTAAAATGAGTTTTTGAGAATTCCATGCCTCTCCTTTCAAGATAATGGAAGAATTTGCATGAAAGGAAGGTTGAAAACTATTGCAATAAGACAAAATACCTTTTAAAAATCCTTATCTGCATTATAGAATGAGAAGTCTTAATGAATGGGCTTTCCAGCAACAGGAACTGGGAACAGATAATTGGAGGTAGAGAATAATCATGGGCAAAACTGCTATTAGAGCTGAGCCCCTGAATTTTTTCCTGGGCCTTTGCTTTAGGGGCCCCACTCTGGCCCTCTTGCAACATTTCTCCCTGCCAGTCTAAATGGATGTGCCCCACGAGAGCACACCCCTTTTCTAGACCTTGTTGAGGTATCTGAGATCCAAAATTTCCTGCCCCTAGAGGTCCTGAGCCCACTTCCAGGGTCTTGTGTCTGTGACTGACCCACACTGCTGGTCCCTGGATGCCTGGTCCTAGGACTGAGGGCAGCCAAAGGAGCACTTTTTGCTCTTTAGGGGTGGGGGTGGGTGGTGGTTGCAAGACAGAGCCCTGAATGGGAAGATAAGGAGGATGGGCCTTATTGTGGGTTGCTAGCAATGCTGCTCAAATTTAAGGTTACCTTAGGTCTTTCAGAATCTCAGAACATTTGACAGGAAATTGAATATCACTGGTGAAGGAAATTATGCAGAGGCACAACTGTAAAATAGATAAAAGTATTTATCCTATATATACTTCAGAGTCAGAAGATTGACCACACCTTCCCCATTTGACAGATGAGAAAATCAAGGACTGCATAGGTAAAGGTCTTAAAAGTCTTATGAGCAGTCACTGTCAGAGGCAGGGTTTGTAACTTGCAGTGCATCCATTTCTGCCTACAGCCTCACACAGTGGAGAATTCCCATACCAGTTCTTGTCACAGCGATTTAAAGGCCAAGTGTAGAATTTGAGACCTAACCCACTATCTTGGAATGTAGAATTAAGAGACTTATATCCCAGAGTGGCTTATTTCCTAACTAGCAGTTGGAGTATGAGAAAGGGCCATTTTGGGCCATAGTCTCATTATTTTGAGTGGGGATAGTCCTACCTGCTTTGCTTATAATCCGTTCATACATTTATTATGAAAATCAAGCGGTTCGAAAACATGTCAAATGCCATATACATGCAAGATGGTAGGGAGTATGTGAGCACTGGTGGGGATAAATTCCTGCAGTCCTTTGGTTTGAAAGTATTGTATTGCTTATTCAGGAGGAGTGTGGAATACATTCTGATCTACTTTTATGTGCCCTCATTTCTCTTTCCATCCTTTCATTGTCATCTCACTAGGGGAAAGGGGAGTTTTCATGTGGGAGGTTCCTGGGCTGGGCAGGAACAGAAAGCGCCTGTACCCAGAAGTTTGGCAGAATAGGGGCAAGCTGACAATGCAGCCTAGCAAATGCATCCTGATGTCTCAATTCACTGAGAGCGTGCAAGGCAGCAGGCTGGGTGACTGTCAGTGACCTCGCAGCTGCCACCAGAGTCGAAGGCCCAATGACGAAGTGGGACAGCTCTGTCTGTAATGGCCTTCTGCTTCCCTTTAGGCTCCTTGTCCTTCCTCCATTCCTCTTCCATCCCTCTGTTTTCCTTTCCCCCAGCCCAACCCTGACCTTTAAAGTTATCTTAAATTTGGGCAGTGTTCTGAATGTCCAAAATTCTTCCTTGCCATCTGCTTCCTTCTTTAAAAGGTCTTAAAAATAACCTTTCTCCTCTGCACAAGACTCACAACTCTGGAAGGTACTAATCTGATTTAAATAATTTATATGAAGATGGGAATTGATAAACCTAACATTCACAGAAGTGATTTGCATCTATAAGATATTGTTGACACAAGCGAATCTCTTATTGGTCTATTAATAGGGGAGAAAATAGTTTTTTAAGAGGGAGTTTCCTCTTTCCTCCCTTGTTCCTACCCACATCTAACTTAGCAGTGAGGGATGGACATCTAGTAGGAATTTGCTGTCAGGCACTTGCCTGTCTAATCTCATCTAATCTTCATGTGACCCTATGATAAAAGTATTGCCACCCACATTTTGAAAATAAGGAAACAGAGGTCCAGAGAGGTTAAGAAATTTGTCTAAGTTACACAGCTTGTAGTTCTGGATTCAAACTCATATTTTCAGATGTAGCACCGTTCCATGCAGAGGACCAGGACCTGGAGTTAGTTCTGGGTTCTAGTCTGCATGATGGTAGTGAAAGGGGTGAAAGATGGGCCTAGAAGTAAGGGCTGGGGACAGATTGTGAGGGCCTTGTGTCCTGATTTAAGGAAAGACACATGACTTTATTGTGTAGAAGAAGCTGACTGAAAGTCTTTGGTGGGCCCTCAGACAGTATCTAGGATGACGTCTTGTACATGGCAGGAGCTGATGTCACCTCTCCATCTTCCTTCTTTTGTTATTGTGGGTCCTAGACCTGGCTTTCCTTCACAGAATCCTGATAGGCAGCATAGCTGTCTTGGGAGGAAAAGAGGGAGCATGACTGGTGGAAGCAGGAAGGTATAGGGAGCAGGCAAGAAAAGAAGAAATATTATTCACTGAGGAAAGAGCTTCCTGGGATTCTGGTTGGAGCATGACAGCAAAATCAAACCTTACCATTTATCACTGATACCTTCCTATTTTTATCTCCAAGAGTAAAGAGGACTTGGAAATGGAGTTAGGTAATAAACAACTAATGAATTTCAAGTATGCTTAGGGCTTTAGACAGCCACTGGTTACAAGGATCCCGAAAGTCAGGGAAGGGAAATTGAAAAATTAAAAAAATAATATGGTCACCAAAGAAATAGTGACAATTCAGTTATTTTTTTTCTGACGTTTAAGTTGTCATCACTTTGTGAAACAGAGGGACTTTCCCTCCTGCATCCCTTGGTGAGCAGGGATGTGCACAGCGAGGGCTGGGACTGGTCTGTTGTAAGACGCAATGTGTGACAAGAGCTGTTCAGATGCTGGGAATAACATTTTTAATTGACCGCCTGTGCATGTCACTTCTTATCTCCCGCTCTGTGCTGTGCTAATGAATGGGTTGTTTTTGTATTACATAAAATTATCTTTTAATCATTGCTACATTATCATTTATTTCACAGAAGCACTGAACAAGATGAAATTCCTTCAGCAATCAGGTCTCTCATTTTGATTTCTTGCTTTCCTTCCTTGTACCTTTTCAGACACTGTACTCCTCTTTTCAAATCTTGTGGTTCATACTACATAATAATAATAATAATAATTCCTGTTTACTGAATACTTACTGTTTGCCAGGTGCTTTATCTACAGAATGTTTAACTCTCATGGTGCCTCCATAACAGCAGGATTTTTTCTGTTTTACAGATGAGAAGAATTGAGACTTGGACAAAAATGAACTTGTCAAAGTCCATCCAGGTGGTAAGTGAGCTGGGACATAAATCCAGGCCTGTTTGACTCCAAGCCCACACTTGTCCTGAGAATACATTATTTCTCACGATACTTTTGGGGATGAGGGAGGTAGGGGAGAGAGGTGGTGGTTATCGTTGGGGAATACTCCCAGGGCTGACACTGACCCCTGAGAACCAGCCTCTATTTATACCCTCCCATCTTCTACATGGAAATCATTAAAAAACCCTGAGTTCCAGGAAAGCTCAGGGTGGGTCACATTGCCCATGGGGGTGTTTCTGGCCACACTTTAGAGCAATCTGAGCTCTATCTTTCTTCCCTGGAGTAAAACCACTATTGCACTTTCCAGCAGCAAAGTCTGGCCCTCATCATAATTGGGGTAGAGATGGGGGGCTTCTTACCTTCTTCTTGGGGAATCTTATCTTTTTGAATGTCAGTGTTTGGTTGGAGGCTTGTGGCTGGGAAAATTCAAGTCAGAAAAAAAAAAGAATTTTAAGTGAAATGAAATTTTTATGGCAAAGCCTATTTTCTTGTTCTATTTTCTTCTCTCAACAATCTTTGCTCTACATGAATGCCCCTCTTAGTGATTAGTTTCCATTTGAAGAAACATCTAATAAAAGACAATTAACATTTATTAAACAAAACTATGTGTTCGCTTAATCCTCATTGTGGCTCTGTAAGGGAAGCCTATTATTTATCATGTTCAGTGTGAAGCCTCAGGGGTAAAATGAGTTGACCAGCCTTACCTATGTATGGACGTTGGGGCCTGGATAATTCCAGTCTTTTTCCACCAGAGCAGGCAGCATGCCAGGGGCCAGAGAAGGAGTCTGACCTGAGTGGAGGGCAAAGGCGACCAGCAGTGCTCATTACACATATGAGGAACTGTAGTGTGGAGGACCTCCTGGAGAAAGGGAGTGCGGCAGGACAGCCCAACAGAAATAGCAACAACACTGCAGATAACATCCACGCAGGGCTTTTGGTAAGTCAGCTTACTGTGGTATTTCATCCAGCTGCCTATTCTGTGACTAGCAAGTCTCACTTCGACTTACAGGTACAGTAGTTGAGGTTCAAAGAGGCTGATATTTGTCCCTGGCCACAGATTTAGGCAGTTATGGAGCCAGGCAAGTGTGACCTTCAGGTTCATGCTCTGACCGGTGTGTATGATGCATGGACAGAATGTCTTTATCTTTAATGCATCAGCCACTTCCACCCCCAGACTGCAGTGGAAAAGGAGTATTGAGACATTTTATAATTATCTTCTCAATTCTTCACTCTGAAGGGTAAAAAAAGGGATAAAGCTTAGGGCTTGGCTTCTTGCACTGGAATAGGGGCTCTTAACCTGGGGTCCATGGATGCCAAGAAATGAATAGAATTCAAAGGAGACTGTGAACTTTGATGGGAAAAAAAATTCATCTTTATTTTCCCCAAACTCTAACTGAAATGTAGCATTTCCTTCAGTTAGAAATAGAGTAATATTAGCAGCATGTAAGACTTTGTCACCCATAAGAATTATAAATGTTTTCATATCACATTATAGTTTGACAGATCTCTCAATATAGCATGTACGCTTACCACTACTCCAAAATTAGGGAAGTTATCAGAATCACTGCTAGATCTTTTTATTTAATGCATTAATAAAAAGTGCTATATTATACCATTTTATGAAAAATCTGCCAACTGTAATTACATATAATTAGTTTCCTTTTTAATTCTGTGAATTTCACTTTATGCATTTAAAAACATTTTGAAAAAGGGTCCATGGTGTCACAGACTGTTGAAAGGCAGTCTGATTAAGATCCTGCACAAAAGCAGCTAGGACCTAATATAATTCACACTCCCTAGGGGAGCAATAGGGTAGGGTGGGTCTGTGTCTTCTAGGAAGGCTTAGTGGGATAAGAGGGAAGGGATAGGATCTAATGTATTTATTTGTTTATTCATTTATTGACAAATACTCATTGAGGGCCTATGATATACCAGCCACTGTGCTGGGCTCTGGGGATACCATCAGGTCCTTACCTCATGGGGTTTATGTTTTATGGACAGTGATAGTTATTAAACAACAGATAGGTAATAAATAATGCAGGTTGGAGAGTTGAACAGAGAAGGTGTGTATCGGGGAAGGAGCAAAGCTCCAGGCAGAGGAACAAGTGCAGAGAGAGAGAGAGAGGGCTTTCCTGAGATAGAAAAGAGAGAGAGGCTCTTGAGGGTTTTAAGGTGCCAGAGCTGTACTTAAATATTTCAGTAATATTTTGGATATATTAGGTTAAATAAAATACAAAATTAATTTTACTTGTTTCCTTTTGCATTTTTAAAATGGGGCTATAAATATTTAAAATTACATAGGTGGCTAGCAGAATATTTCTGCTGGACAGCATTGTGCTGGAGAGTAGGAAGAGGAGAGGAGGGGAAGTTTTGCAGTGATTGCTGTGGATTGTACACCTAGACACCCTTAAATGTCTTCCTGAGACCAGAGTGAGTAGAGATTGGAATTTCTTTCTCTTTTATCCAACAAATATTTATTGAACATTTAGTAAGTATTTGGGATATGTACTCATCCACAGAGGTGTGTGTTGCAAGAAACAAACAATTCACATGAGAATTAGATTATGTTACATGGAGAAAAACAGGGTGAGTGGGGAGACTTGCTTTAAGTGGGGTTTTGGGGAAGGCCCATCTGAGATGGTGTCGTTAAGTTTTGAGGAGGAGCCCACTGTGGGTAAAGCATTAAATTTTCCACTTGCAGCCCAACAGCCCTTTTCGCTGCTTCCAACTGATTTTAGCATTAATAGCAGGCTTCTCTTTGCAATGTAAGTCTTTTCTAATTAGTTTTCTCCTTTTTTAAAAAGGATGTAGCAATTTCTCAAGTTCATCAGGTAGGGAGGCAGAGATGGCAAGGATGAGTGTGCTGAGATCCCCTGCTGACTGTGTTCCGAATAGTTTTGGGGCCTTTGTGGGGGGAATTCCCTCAGAGGTTGGTCTCCAGTGCTGTTCAGCTACCCTGGCATTTATCAAACTGCTTGCGTAAATGAGATGCTTAAAAAAGTACCTTTAGGATGGGTTTTAAGATCCTGTCTTGCAAGTTGTGTTTCTTTTTTTATAAGACAATTCTAAAAGGTTGGAAGTCTGCTCTTTGGAGTTGTGCTGTTATGCCTGTTTACATGGTATTTTCTGCTTCAGTTTTTAAACGATAATGATTACAATAAAAATAATGGCATAGCATCAACTAGGCACATGCTATGTACCAGGTACTGTGCTAAAAATGCTTTACATGCGTCATCTCATTTAATCCTCATGTCATGAAGAAGCTGTTTGGTTCGATGGTGAGGCATTCGTAGGTTGCTTGGGTTTGAGTCTCAGCTCTGTTATTACTAGCCATGTAACCTTGGGCAAGTTTCTTAACTGTCTATGCCTCATTTTTTCTTCTGTAATATGGGAATAATAATAGGTCCTACTCAGGCTCTCCCATGGGGTTGTGGAAAGAATTAAATGAATCAATATATCTAACATGCTTAGAGCAGCCTGGTCTATATTAAGCCATATGTAATGTTTAGCCATTACAGATATGAAATAATACCCCTATTAGTTCTATTGAACACATGAAAAAAAAATTAAGTCACTTGCCTAAAGTTACCTACCAAGTGACATTCTCTCCCAGTGCTGCATTGAGGTACTGAGAATATTTTCTGTTGGCCCACAGTGCCCCTAGCTGGGGGAAAGTTTGAAAAATAAGTGATACGGACTTGTTTTTGGCCCAGGGCTCTGTAGCACCACAGCCGTAGAGGCTGGAGAACTTCGAGTTTTAGCAATTCCACCCTATAATTGTAAAGTACACCTTGATCTGCCAATGGCATCTTTCCAGACCCCATTTCTCAGTATGAGGTGACAGTTTTGGACAGGATGATCAGAGGCTTAACAGAATGATTAGTTCTCTTGCCTTGAAATTTGTTTCCTAAGCCTTGGGGAAAGAAAAACACCACCCGTTAGGTTAACTTTCTGGAAACTTGTTGCCTGGATTAGGAGCAGGGTTTTGGGGTCAGAGAAGTCTGGTTTTGCATCATGGCATTTGCATTCCATTGTTGAAAGATTTTGGGTGAGTCCTTTACTTTTCTGAAACTTAGTTTCTTCATATGTAAAATGGGATGATCACCATGATTCCCTCACTGAGTTGTTTTGAGGACTGAGTGAGGTGGTGCACAAGAAGAAGAAGAAGACAGGTAACACCAGCTGAGGGTTATATCAGCCAGCAGTGATTATCCCCATATGACAGCTGGGTAGGGCTTGACATATAGTATCGGTTCAATAAACAGAAGTTGCTGTAATTCACTCCCATAATGCCCTGTGGATCTTTGGTTTGATAAGGCATTATCTTTGCTGTAGAGAGCCCAGGATGGATCACTGTGTGGTTGTCACTAGGCATAGGGGAGGACCTGTTAAAGACCTTAAGCCTCTTGGCTTTTAGGAAAGCCTATGGTACTTACCACCATGAACTGAAGGACAAGTTGCTGATTATTGGATTAATACTGGCTCTTAGAATATTCTAGAGTCTATTAATATTGCCATCTAGAAGACAATAGAGCTCAGACTTATTTGAGCTCCAACCCTGTTTACCCAACTACCTATTTGGCTTCTCTGCTTGGATGCCTTACAGATTTGGTCTAAATTGAGTTTTCCATATGTTCTTTCAAAGCCAATTCTCCCAATATCCTGATTTCAGTAAGTAACAACATCTGCTATGTTACACAGGGAATAAATGTCAAGTCTTCTTTGTTCTCTTTACCTTCTATCATCTGTCAGTCACCAAGTTCTGTCCATTCTTCTCCCAAAATATCTCTTGACTCTCCCTGTTTCTCTATACCATGCCTCTAACCCTGGTCTAAGGTCATCCTGCTCCTCACTCATTGCCTCAGCCTCCTAACTGGTCTGTCGACTTCAGTGTCACCCTCTTCCTATCCATTCTTAATCTCTCCTGCAAGTAGATGATTTTTTAATAACCCCCCTATTTAAATCCCTCCAGAGGCTTTCCATTGCACATAGGATAACATCCCAAGTCCTTGCTGTAACCAACAAGGCCCTGTATGATCTGGTTCTACCTACCTTTCCTCCTGCAACTACTGCCCTCGGAATATAACAGGGAGGGTGCTTTCTCACCTCAGGGCTTTGCATGCCACCCCCTTTGCTGGCAGTGGTCTTTCCCCAGCATTCTTCCATGATCCCCCTTCACCAGCTACTTCAGGTCTCAGCACAAGTATTTTAAATATTTCTTTCAAAGGGAAGTCTTCCACAACCACACTTGCCTCCCAACCCAACTGAGCCCTATGTTATATGCTTATAAGCCCCAGGTAAATATTCACCATGTGTGATCATTTTTTAAATGTCTATCTTCTTTGCTAGAATATAACGTTCACAAGCATTCTTATTTTTGTATAAATCAGAAGGGCCTGTCATTCTATATCTGGTCCAATTACCATAATTTACTTATTAGGGGAATGGAGCCCTTAGAGGGGAGACATCAGTTTCCTACTTTGTAAATTTGGTATGAATATAACCGAAATGTGGCTGGGAAATTTAGTTACCCTAAAAATTTACTGGTTTATATCCAACAACATTATTCAGAAGGCCAATTCGTTAAACTTCTCAGGTATTTTTCCTTTGGTCACCCATTCATTCATTCATTCTTTATTGAGCATTCCAACATGTCCTGAATTATTCTGGGTACTGAGAACCTACCTATGAACAAGAGAGACAGAGCCCCTGTTCTCAGGAAGCTCCCATTTTAGGGCTGGGATACAGACTATCAATGTATAGGCAAATAAATGATATAATCCAGGTACTAATAAGTTCTAAAAAGAATATAAAATAGTGTATTTGGGTAGGTTGGACATCTTTAATTAGTCATGGTTGGGAAGACCCGTTAGAGGAGGAGGTACCATTTGAGTTGAGACCTGAATGAGGAGGAGGCAGCCTTATGAAGTCATTCATTCATCAATAAATATTTGTTAAGCACCTACTATATGCTAGGTAGTGTGGTAGGTACTGAGGATACAATAGTGAACAAAATAGACAAGGAAAAAGATTAATAAGTAAAATATCTATGTTAGTCAGTGGTAAGTAGCTTATAGAAAAATAAAGCATGGAGTTAAGAAGTACATTCATGTGTGTGTGTGTGTGTGTGTGTGTGTGTGTGTGTGTGTGTGCGCGCGTTGGTTGATATTTTAGAAAAGGTGTTATAGGAAGTCCTCATTGAGAAGATGACATCTGAGCAGAGACCTGACTGAAGTAAAGTAGAAACCATGAAGATATCTGGGGACAAACATTCTAGACAGAGTAAATAGCAAGTCCAAGGGCCCTGAGGCAGCATATGCCTGAGTGTTGCAGGGACGGCAAGGAGGCGGAAATGTTTGGAACAAAATGAATGAGGTTGGGGGAAGAGAACAAGAGGAGATAAACTCAGACTGGTAATAGGGACCACCTCCAGGAAATTATTTGGACTTTGTTCCTACTGTATGGGAGGCCATTGGTGGGTTTTAGTTAGGAGAGTAACAGTCTAATTTGTAGCTGCTTAGGGAAGATGGCTGATGGGAAAGCAAGTCAGGGAAACCGGAAGCCAGCACATAACTTAAATATATATTTTGGAGAATTTTATTATGCTCTTTTAAAACTAGGGAAACATGAAGTTTCTCATTAGGAATTGGCCCTTGGAGGAGTTTTGTTTGCCTAAGCCCCTGTAGATAATACCTCATGTTACATAAACTGATAGAGAAAATATTAGTCTCAATAAAATGGTGGATCCTGAATATCTTACAAGACAAGCGCTGTGTCCTTTTTAAGTGCATGCTACAGCACCCCTTACCAATAGCCCTTCTGTAGGTTGCTGAGGTATGACCAGAAGGTACCTCCTCCCCTCCCCTGAGTATCATGTCACCTTCCACTCACCTGAGTGGCCTAGCCTGTCCTCTACTGACCACAAAGCAATTCTTCAGCGGATATTTGGTTGGTACCAGGATGCAAGAGAGGAACTGGGTGTGGTGGTTATCCAGCCTCTGACTGTGAGGGCTCCTGATCTTCTGCACAGCCATTGTTACAAAATGACCAAATTCATTTATAATGCTGAGGTGGTTTCATTTTCCACAACACCAGGCCAGGAGTCTCTCTGAGTCCATGTAGAACAGAATCCAGCTCAAAACTGGAGGTGTAGGGCTTGACTGCAGAGGGAGTAGAAGCTACCTTGGACTGAGGCCCATGACCTTTCCACTGGGTGCCCTGTTAGTTGGGGAATTCTGTTAAGATATTAGAAAGGGTACTAGAGCATTGCTCTAGTGACCAAGACTGAATTCCTGCCAGCGCCTGGTGGCTTAATATTCAGGGCAGTTTATATTTGATTTAGAGAGCTGTAGAAATATGATGTTTAAAAGATCTCAAGTGTTGTGGAGTTATATCCATGCTTATTATGGTGGCATGGCTTGTCTGGGCAGAATTGTCTGGGTGTCTATTTAAAATCCACAGAGTTCTGCAAGTCACCTCAGGGGTGTGAATGGATGGCTATGCCTCTCCATGTTCCAGGGACTTGGCACGTATCATAGGGTTGAAATGCTGCCCAAGTCCTTCTTTTGTGTTGACAGTGATGAGGGGAGTCAAAAGCTCCAGGCCTCTTTGCAAGCAGCATAACCCTGTTCTTGGCTCCCATAAATCATGGGAGTAGACGGATCAGATGTGATGGAATGAAATAAAACTTGTAAAAATAAAAACTGACATTTGCATAGCCCTTTAGAGTTTTCATGCACTGAGCTCGTGACTGAACAAACGTGAGAGAGTCAGGCTTATTATGATCATCCCACTTTTACTGACAAGGAATCTGAAGCCCAGAGATGCTGAGGTGTTTCCCAGGCCACACAGCTCTCAAGTGGCAGAACAAGGGCTGAAACTCACTAACTTATCTCTGTCCCCTGGGATAGCTTTTCTTCCCAACCCCACATTACATTTTAGGGAACTGAGGCTCAGAGATATTAATTTGCTCAAGTTCTTCTCACTCTTTGGATTCCAACAAGACTTCTGACTCAAGGTTCCATGCTTTTAGTGAATGTTGGGGTTTGGAATGAAGCAATCCTACTGAATAAGACATTTTGAAATTTTCTGACTTTTTCTTCCCTTTGTGAGTGTGTATCTGTAGACAGAAAAATGGAGAATCCTGTGCCCCCAAAATCTTGAAATATTTGAGAAACACAGCCCAAGGCTCTGTTGTCAGTTCTATAGGGATCAGTGTGCAGTTATGTCTGACACATAAGACTTATGAACCCAAAGAAGCAAAACTGGAATAGTGGGCAAGAAATGATGGGAAATACATGAAAATAGGACTTATATCAAAGATGCAAACCTTTTAACAAAACATTGTTTTTACAGTTTGTCCCCCCCACTACAAAGCAGTACATGCATATTGTGTAAAAGACAGAAAACATAGAGATATATGAAAATGGAAATAAAATTCACCTGAAATCCTATGAGCTATGGAAAACCACTGTTAATTTGGTGCATATTCTTCTGAACCTCTCTTTTATGCATATATTAAGGCTAGAGACTTGTTAAGGTTTTTGATACATGTTGACAAATCTCCTTCCCTAAAGGCTATAGAGTTGACTTCAATCTGCAGTAAATGAGATGGCCTTCACCACTGTTTTGTCCCCACTGCAGATGCGTAGTATCATATAGAATCGTCAGTTTGGTAAGCAGACACAGCAACTATGCTTAATCATTATTTCTTGCCACACCTGTTAAGATTTGTGGAAAGAAGGAAAATAAGAGGTCTGGGCTATGAACCTTTTATTTTTGACCAGCTTAGCCCCCTCCCTCTTCCCATTCTCTCCCATTCTAGCTGCTGGAACCCCTTCACTGAGGACATCCACTCTGCTGCTTCTGGAGGCAAATGTTGACCTTGACAAAGAATCTGAAAGACTCCTTGTATTTCTCATCCATGGCTGCATGTTAGAACCTGGGGAGCTTCAAAGCATCCCTGGACCAATTAAATTGGAATATCTGTGGGGAATGGGTGTGACTGGGTAGACCTTAGTATTTTTAAAACATCCCAGATCATCTAGAGAAAGCTCTAGATCAGTGCAAGGGCAATTCAAGTCAGGTCAGCCTTTCTGTTAAGTCTTTTGTTTATGGAACATGAACTTCTCTGTCTTCTTCTGGAACCCAAGTCTCAGACTGATCCCAGTAGAACAAAGTGTAGAGACTTGGGCTATGTTTCTAGAACACTGCAGGATTCTCTCAAATAAGCAGATCTGGGGGCACAGGATTCTCCATCTTTTTGCCTACAGATGCACACACACACACACACACACACACACACACACACACACACACACACACAAAACCCCCAAATATCATTACATTAACAGCAAGTACAGATTTGTAGTCACTTCTTACCTGTGAATGTAGGTAAATACACCCACTTTGGGGATAATAATACTTTATAGGGTTGTTGAAATGATTAAATGAGAAAATGTATGCTTTTCATAACTCCTGGCATATACTTACCAACCATCCTTGGCCTTGGTTTCCTGAGGAGGATTTCCCTCCTGCAGGAGCAGCCCTGCATGTCTCTGGGTGGTCAGATCTGGTGTAAACTGCTCCCAGGCTGGTCGGGAGGCATCTGCCTGCCATACAAGCATTCATAAACTCCTGTGGGTCTAGGCCTGGGCAGTCTCTGCCTAGATAGTGCTGGCTACACACTGATGATGTTTTTATTTTTGACTTCATTTTATTGATAACAACCCTCATTTTGTCAGCATATTCTTTCCTTCTAGAGCACAATGCGGGTCCTGAGTTTCAGCTCCATCATCCCGTTACCCTCCAGTCATGCCCCCCTGGGGCACCTTGAATGGATGTTGTATGGGTATTTGGACTATCTGTAGCTTACATCAGTGAGTGACTGATTTGATCACTTAAACATCATGCCTTCTCCAATCATGATACTCTGGCCGAAAGTAAAGAATGGAGGCAGAATTTAGGTTCTGCCTTCACTACCCTGGGAAAGGGAATTCCCTTTTGAGCCCTTAGTTATTTAATATAGAATAATCATAAAAAGCTTCTCCCACTGGCTGTATTTTGTAATGCTCAAGTGAGATAACACTTACCATTTATGAGTCATCACAACTGGGAAGTGTTTAGGGAAAGCAGAGCGAAGATTCTGCATATTCCAGATAAACAGGATAGCTGTTCCTACTAACATGGTGAAGTCCAGGAAATAAAACAAATTATGTATATATACATGTCTCCTTACACTGACAAGGCATGTTCTAGACGATGCAGCTTTGTCTGAGGAAGAAGATGGTTTACTGGGTAGATCAAGGGACAGAGATTCTTAGAAACCAAGGACATAGCTACTAGGAAAAGCCATCCAGCTTTGACAAGGATTCGTCAGAATGCTTGGGGAGTGAGATAAGAGTAAATCCGGTCAGGTGTGTGATGAGATACGTCTGTGTGGCTGCTGGCAGATACTTCTCTCTGCTGCTGCATACTCTATGCCAGTGATGATGGAACTAAACTGGTAGAGGATCAACCAACAAACTAAGGGAACCTGAATCAAAGAGAAATTATAAACCAGTAAAAAAGTGTTTCGAGGGACTTAGGTGCCCCCCACCCCCATCCTCCAAATTAAGTGTTTTGAGAAGAACTGATTTCCAAGAAGGCTAAAGAAGAAAGCACTTTTTCCTTGTGGAAAATAATACAAGGAGGTTCCTCTTTAAGGAAACCTTGTATACAGAGCAGCCAGTTTTTGACAAATGGGGCACAAAATGGTCTTGTGTGTGTGGATATGCACAGCACAAAATGACCTTTAGAGGTGGTTTTCAAGGATCCTTCAAATAGGATCTCTTTGATGTATTCAGAGGTTCATTTTCCTCTTGTCCAAGGGGTAGCCAGTGTTGTGGAGTCCTGAAACTGAAAACTAAAGTTTGGAAGTGATGACAAATTGAAGATTGATCAAAAACAAGAATAATAATATTTAAAGCTATAATGGAAATCCAAAGAAAAATGAGAAGAGAAATTATATAACAAAGTGAGACCAACTTTTATTTTAATGTGTTAAGTGTAGAAAACTCTAACCAGTAGTTGTTTAAACTGAAAAACAGTCACTTGACAGGTGAAGTAAGTAGCTTATGTAAGAGGTCCCCCAGGGACCACTAATGGCAGGAAGTTGTCCCAGCTATGAATCTGGTGAATTATTTGTCTTGTGATTCATAGCACCAAAGTTCATTCTGGGGAGTCAGGGAGATTTTGTGCAAATCTGATGATGTAATACTTTAGGAGATTAAATACGGTAATGACTCTCTGGTGAGCATGTGCCACATTCAGGCTGATGTAGGCCATCCCCTTCCCCTCTGTCACACCGTCCTCACCCTGACTCCAGCACTGGTTTAGAGGTCACTACAACTTACATTTCACTGACAGATATTTTATGGCTGGTAAATATAGACAAATTTGAGTCAGCTGGCACCTCCTATCACTTGAGGTTTTGCACTACAAGATAATAAAGCTTTGTAAGAAATTTTAGTGTTGCAGAAGTGACTTTAGGGTCCAAGGTGAGGGACCCCTTCTGGAAGCAGGGTCTGGGTGGACTTGGATGTGACAGGAATCTCCCCTAGAGGTTCCCCCCTCAGGCCCCCTGGTCATATGAGTGCTGGGGGCTACTCTTCCATAGCACTGGGCTGCAGCCACACTACCCTTAGTTGTTCTTGAGTTCCAGGTATGACAACAGACTCTTCTTTTACCTTAAATGTCTCAGAAACAATCAGCTGTATCTCACTTTTAACCACTGATGAGATGACAACTTTGGGACTCTCCAGCCCCCAACTCGTCCGAGGGAGCATCACCCTAGGCTGTGATACAGCTGTCACTTTCACAACTGCCTTTGGAAATTTCAAGGTCTAGCAAACACCCAAGAACACTCTCCAAGGCTGCTGTGATTCCTCCACTGTATTTGATGAGCAGGTGTGACTCAGGAGGTCACTGGGAATACCAGCTCTCCTCATAGCAGGCAGGATGGAAGTTTTCTATTTTTTTGTTTTTTGGCTTAGATGCCAAAGCTCAATGCTGTTTGCATAGTACAGAGCGACCAGGTGGAGAAGACTAACTCAGTCTCCCTCAACAACAAAAAAAATTAGTATTCAACAATTCGTATGTAAATAGGGTCAGTTACATCATTATGGGGGCCACTCTATATTAGTTTGCTAGGGTTGCCATAAACAAAATACCACAAACTGGATGGCTTAAGCAAGAAAATTTTATTTTTCATAACTCTGGAGGCTGGAAGTCCAAGACTGAGGTGTCGATACGTTTCCCTACCCAACATCTGTCTCCTTGACTCTACAGGGGCCACCGTCTTGCTGTGTCCTCACCTGGCCCTTGCTCTGTGCGTGTGTCCCTGGTCTCTTTTATGTTCCCAAATTTTCTTTTCCTACAAGGGCAGCAGTCAGATTGGATTTGGGAGCCTCCATATGATCTCATTTTAATGTAATCGCCTCTTTGAAGGCCCTATCTTTAAATGCAGTCACTTTCTAAAGAATAGGGGTTAGGGCTTCACATGTGAATTTCAGGGGAACATAATTCCACTGGTCACAACCACCTTGTCTTATTTCACTCACAGTGTGAGGTGTCAGCCTCATACTTTGGAGCAGAAAGGAACTAGGCCTGTCCTAAGGCAGTCTGAGGAGAGAAGAGTTCCCAGAGGAGGTTTGGGGTTTTGACTAAAGGGCTTGGCGGGGCAAATGGCAAGAACCAGATAGAGTTGCTGACTCTTGGAATACCCTTTCATCCCCATCTTTTAAGAAAAGAGAGCAATCTAAATCAAACGCCAATTTTTATGTGTTTTAAAACTGTTTAACACCTTGCTTTATAGTCTGCCTAGGTCCCAGGTGTAGCTGCACAGCCTGGCATCGCCCAGGGCACCATCTAATATTGAGCATCTGCCTTTGGCAATTTACACTTTGCTGGCAGCAGAGCTGTCTGTACGCAATTCCCAAAGCCCAGAAAAGCGCATGTATCTTAATTACAGTGGAGAATGCATGGAGGGGCACATAGACTGGGGCAGTAGATCACAAAAGGCATATCTTCTCGGAAAATACCTGTGTAATCTGATTTGCTGAACTTGAATGCTTTCTCTTTGAAAAAGAAAACAAAAAAAATGGTACATTTTTGTTTTTTAAATTTATTGTATGGCCCTCATCACCCCCTGCCTCTCCCTGTATTTTGTTTGACAGCTAAAATCCAGGAGATTGCATTAAAATTCTTGCACTTTCTGTTTAATTGCTGGCTGGGGTGTGATTTCAGTAAAAGAGGCTTAGTGATTGTCCTGAATGTTCATGTGGTGTCACTAACATTATTTCTAGGGTCCAAGTCTATCTAGCAGCAGGGGAAAGTGATACTTAATTAGATTTTTGCAATCTTAGCAACAACAACTACTTTTTGTTTAGAAGCTGTATATTGAGTTCAGAGTTGAACCAGCTCAACTCCAGCATTGCATCTACCTATTAACTTCACAGGCAGTTAAACAGAGGAATATAAAACCCCATGACTAACTGTGCTCATAGCAGCTGAAAACCAGATAAAACAATCTTGAAATTCTTTATCTCAGCATGTGTGGGTGCTAAATAAATTTTCAATAATATATAATAATGCAAGATTTCCCTTTGTCCATAGTCCTTTCTCTGTTCCCCACTCCCTGTGAAAACAAGCTCATATTTATTAATTAGAAAGAATCTTGAGAAGGCAGTTTTGGAAGGCCTTCATAACTGTCAGAGGGACTTGAACTTGAGTGGATAGGCCCCAGGAGAGGCAAAAAAGAGAGAGTAGGAATCCTGACCATTAATGGCAGCTATGGGCCAAGGGTGCCAGAAGGCCAATGTTTTTTAGCCTTGGCTGAGAATTACTTGAAGAGCTTCTAATGCTGATGCCTGGGCCCTACCCTAGACTAACTGAATCAGAATATCTTGGGAACTGTACATTTGTATTTGTTAAAAGTTCCCCAGGTGATCCTTATGTGCAGCCAAAGTTTGTGAGCTTTTGCTTAGAGCGATGATAACTGCTATGTCAAGGCTTGTGGGTATTTGCTAGGAGTCCAGGTCTGTAAAACCTTGGGTGTTGGAAATCTTGACAAGGTGAGCATCATCATCGATTTGGAACTCCTTGCACTGAAGGGCAACTCATGCCTTAACCCATTATCTCCTTGATTCCTCAAACTGCACATTTTAGTTTTTTCTTTTCATCTCTCATATTTATTGATCAAATGGTTGTTAACAACAATAAAATTCAGTATAGGGGGGTCAATGCTCAATGTACAATCATTAATCCATCTCAAGCCTAATTCTCGTCAGTCTCCAATCTTCTGAAGCATAACGAACAAGTTCTTACATGGTGAACGAATTCTTACATAGTGAATAAATTCTTACATGGTGAACAGTACAAGGGCATTCATCACAGAAACTTTCGGTTTTGATCACGCATTATGAACTATAAACAATCAGGTCAAATATGAATATTCGTTTGATTTTTATACTTGATTTATATGTTGATCCCACATTTCTCCCTTTATTATTATTATTATTTTTATTTTTAATAAAATGCTGAAGTGGTAGGTAGATGCAAGATAAAGGTAGAAAACATAGTTTAGTGCTGTAAGAGGGCAAATGTAGATGATCAGGTGTGTGCCTATGGACTAAGTATTAATCCAAGCTAGACAAGGGCAGCAAAACATCCACGGATGCAGAAGATTTCTCTCAAAGCAGGGGGGATGAGGTTCTGAGCCTCACCTCTGTTGATCCCCAATTTCTCACCTAATGGCCCCCCTGCGACTGTACCTGTCTTAGGTTGTTCCTCCCTTGAGGAATCTTACCCGTCTCTGGCTAACCAGTCATCTTCCGGGGCCATACAGGGAAATGTAAAGTTGGTAAGTGAGAGAGAAGCCATTTTGTTTGAAAAGGTTAGCTTTTTACTTCTTTGCAGATTTATGCCCTGTGGCTTCTATGCCCAGCACTTGTCTCGAGGTATCTTTACCACCTGGAGGAATGATACTCGGTAAATTCGATATGAGGCACAAATTCTATTTAAGGGTTGTAATTAGGAAGGAAGAAGAAAAGCTATAGAGGTAGCATATGGAAGAAAACATGGGAGGATTGATTATTTCTTTGACATATCTTCTTGTAGAGTACCTTAAGTATGTATAGGTTTTAAACTACTAACTAATTTGCACACACATATTAACATAATAGGAATACGGTGACATAAACAAAGCAAATCTAAAATTACCATCCATCTCCAGTGAAGCCAAGAAAACCATTTAGGCACCCTAGGCATTTGTCCTACTGTACTTGAACAGTCTGAGAAAAATCATACAAATTAAAGCAGCCCATTTCTGGGATCTGTTCACATCCCATATGTTCTTTTAACCGTAGATAGTCTATAGTCAGAAGATTTTGGAGTGCTACAACTTGCACCCCTCCCAACTCCTGGTTGAGTTCCAACAGTACAGATCTGGTCAAATTCGTTGTCTCACTGTATGCACATGCCAGCCTAGACATCTCCCTCCTCATTCTAATGGCAAGTTCAGGAAACGGTGGGGTGGACGCAGCCACAACCGCAGCATCGCCCAGATCCCTGTGGAGGCTTTTTGATCATCATCCCCCGGCACGAGTCCTCCAGAGAGTGCTGATGCTGGAAGCTCCTCCTCATATTGTATCTTAGTTCATTTTCTGGGTATCCAAGCTAGGCCTTGATCTTCTGCATAGAAACAAACAGACCCGTTGCCCACACTTTGACATGCCCTCTATACCACTGTGCAGAACTCATTGGAGGTCAGCACACAGGGACTGCCTTTTTTTTTTTTTATTAAGAGAAAGGAATATTATCAGAGAAGAGTACCTCCATAGCTGATCATCTGACACCCTTTAAGTGATCAACATTAAGGATATTTAAAGCATGCGTTGATCTTTGATTTACCAATAGTTTTATCCTATCAAGGAGTAATCCCCCTTTTTCTTTTTCTTTCTTTCTTTCTTTCTTTCTTTCTTTCTTTCTCTTTCTTTCTTTCTTTCTTTCTTTCTTTCTTTCTTTCTTTCTTTCTTTCTTTCTTTCTTTCTTTCTTTCTTTCTTTCTTTCTTTCTTTCTTTCTTTCTTTCTTTCTTTCTTTCTTTCTTTCTTTCTTTCTTTCTTTCTTTCTTTCTTTCTTTCTTTCTTTCTTTCTTTCTTTCTTTTTTTTAATCTTTAATCTACACTTACATGAAGAGTACTATGTTTACTATGCTCTCCCCTATATCAGGTCCCCCCTAACAACCACATTACGGTTACTGTCCATCAGCTTAGCAAAATCTTGTAGAATCACTACTTGTCCTCTCTGTGTTGTGCAGCCCACCCTCCCCTTTCTCCCTCCCCCCCATGCATGCTAATCTTAATACCCCCCTTCTTCTTCCCCCCGCTTATCCCTCTCTGCCCACCCATCCTCCCCAGTTCCTTTCCCTTTGGTACCTGTTAGTACATTTTTGGGTTCTGTAATTCCGCTCCTGTTTTGTTCCTTCCGTTTTTCCTTTGTTCTTATACTCCTCAGATGAGTGAAATCATTTGGTATTTCTCTTTCTCCACTTGGCTTATTTCACTGAGCATAATACTCTCCAGCTCCATCCATGTTGCTGCAAATGGTTGGATTTTTCCACTTCTTATGGCTGAGTAGTATTCCATTGTGTATATGTACCACATCTTCTTTATCCATTCATCTACCGATGGACATTTAGGTTGCTTCCAATTCTTGGCTATTGTAAATAGTGCTGCGATAAACATAGGGGTGCATCTGTCTTTCTCAAACTTGATTGCTGCGTTCTTAGGGTAAATTCCTAGGAGTGGAATTCCTGGGTCAAATGGTAAGTCTGTTTTGAGCATTTTGATGAACCTCCATACTGCTTTCCACAATGGTTGAACTAATTTACATTCCCACCAGCAGTGTAGGAGGGTTCCCCTTTCTCCACAGCCTCACCAACATTGGTTGTTGTTTGTCTTTTGGATGGCAGCTATTCTTACTGGTGTGAGGTGATACCTCATTGTAGTTTTAATTTGCATTTCTCTGATAATTAGTGATGTGGAGCATCTTTTATTGTGTCTGTTGGCCATTTGTATTTCTTTTTTGGAGAACTATCTGTTCAGTTCCTCTGCCCATTTTTTAATTGGGTTATTTGTTTTTTGTTTGTTGAGGCGTGTGAGCTCTTTATATATTCTGGACGTCAAGCCTTTATCGGATCTGTCATTTTCAAATATATTCTCCCATACTGTAGGGTTCCTTTTTGTTCTATTGATGGTGTCTTTCGCTGTACAGAAGCTTTTCAGTTTAATGTAGTCCCACTTGCTCATTTTTGCTGTTGTTTTCCTTGCCTGGGGAGATATGTTCAAGAAGAGGTCACTCATGTTTATGTCTAAGAGGTTTTTGCCTATGTTTTTTTCCAAGAGTTTAATGGTTTCATGATTTACATTCAGGTCTTTGAGCCATTTTGAATTTACCTTTGTATATGGGGTTAGACAATGGTCCAGTTTCATTCTCCTACACGTAGCTGTCCAGTTTTGCCAACACCATCTGTTGAAGAGACTGTCGCTTCACCATTGTATGTCCATGGCTCCTTTATCAAATATTAATTGACCATATTTGTTTGGGTTAATTTCTGGAGTCTCTAATCTGTTCCACTGGTCTGTGGCTCTGTTCTTGTGCCAGTACCAAATTGTCTTGATTACTATGGCTTTGTAGTAGAGCTTGAAGTTGGGGAGTGTGATCCCCCCTACTTTATTCTTCTTTTTCAGGATTGCTTTGGCTATTCGGGGTCTTTGTTGTTTCCATATGAATTTTTGAATTATTTGTTCCAATTCATTGAAGAATGTTGCTGGTAATTTGAGAGGGATTGCATCAAATCTGTATATTGCTTTGGGCAGGATGGCCATTTTGACAATATTAATTCTTCCTAGCCATGAGCATGGGATGAGTTTCCATTTATTAGTGTCCCCTTTAATTTCTCTTAAGAGTGACTTGTAGTTTTCAGAGCATAAGTCTTTCACTTCTTTGGTTAGGTTTATTCCTAGGTATTTTATTCTTTTTGATGCAATGGTGAATGGAATTGTTTTCCTGATTTCTCTTTCTATTGATTCATTGTTAGAGTATAGGAAAGCTACAGATTTCTGTGTGTTAATTTTGTATCCTGCAACTTTGCTGTATTCCGATGTCAGTTCTAGTAGTTTTGGAGTGGAGTCTTTAGGGTTTTTTATGTACAGTATCATATCATCTGCAAATAGTGATAGTTTAACTTCTTCTTTACCAATCTGGATTCCTTGTATTTCTTTGTTTTGTCTGATTGCTGTGGCTAGGACCTCCAGTACTATGTTAAATAACAGTGGGGAGAGTGGGCATCCCTGTATGGTTCCCGATCTCAGAGGAAATGCTTTCAGCTTCTCGCTGTTCAGTATAATGCTGGCTGTGGGTTTATCATATATGGCCTTTATTATGTTGAGGTACTTGCCCTCTATTCCCATTTTGTTGAGAGTTTTTATCATGAATGGATGTTGAATTTTTTCAAATGCTTTTTCAGCATCTATGGAGATGATCATGTGGTTTTTGTCTTTCTTTTTGTTGATGTGGTGGATGATGTTGATGGATTTTCGAATGTTGTACCTTCCTTGCATCCCTGGGATGAACCCCACTTGGTCATGGTGTATGATCCTTTTGATATGCTGTTGAATTCTGTTTGCTAATATTTTATTGAGTATGTTTGCATCTACATTCATCAGGGATATTGGTCTGTAATTTTCTTTTTTGGTGGGGTCTTTGCCTGGTTTTGGTATTAGGGTGATGTTGGCTTCATAGAATGAGTTTGGGAGTATTCCCTCTTCTTCTATTTTTTGGAACACTTTAAGGAGAATGGGTATTATGTCTTCTCTGTGTGTCTGATAAAATTCTGAGGTAAATCCGTCCGGCCCCGGGATTTTGTTCTTGGGTAGTTTTTTGATTACCGTTTCAATTTCTTTGCTCGTAATTGGTTTGTTTAACTTTTGTGTTTCTTCCTTGGTCATTCTTGGGAGGTTGTATTTTTCTAGGAAGTTGTCCATTTCTTCTAGGTTTTCCAGCTTGTTGGCATATAGGTTTTCATAGTAGTCTTTAATAATTCTTTGTATTTCTGTGGAGTGTGTTGTGATTTTTCCTTTCTCATTTCTGATTATGTTGATTTGTGTTGATTCTCTTTTTCTCTTAATAAGTTTGGCTAGAGGCTTATCTATTTTGTTTATTTTCTCAAAGAACCAGCTCTTGGTTTCGTTGATTTTTGCTACTGTTTTATTCTTCTCAATTTTGTTTATTTCTTCTCTGATCTTTATTATGTCCCCCCTTCTGCTGACTTTAGGCCTCATTTGTTCTTCTTCTTTCCAGTTTTGATAATTGTGATGTTAGACTCTTCATTTGGGATTGTTCTTTCTTCTTCAAGTATGCCTGGATTGCTATATACTTTCCTCTTAAGACTGCTTTCGCTGCGTCCCACAGAAGTTGGGGCTTAGTGTTGTTGTTGTCACTTGTTTCTATATATTCCTTGATCTCTATTTTGATTTGTTCATTGATCCGTTGATTATTTAGTAGCATGTTGTTAAGCCTCCATGTGTTTGTGAGCCTTTTTGTTTTCTTTGTAGAATTTATTTCTACTTTTATACCTTTGTGGTCTGAAAAATTGGTTGGTAGAATTTAAATATTTTGAAATTTACTGAGGCTGTTTTTGTGAGCTAGTATGTGATCTATTCTGGAGAATGTTCCATGTGCACTTGAGAAGAATGTATATCCTGTTGCTTTTGGATGTAGAGTTCTATAGATGTCTATTAGGTCCATCTGTTCTAGTGTGTTGTTCAGTGCCTATGTGTCCTTACTTATTTTCTGCCCGGTGGATCTATCCTTTGGGGTGAGTGGTGTGTTGAAGTCTCCTATAATGAATGCATTGCAGTCTATTTCCCTCTTTAGTTCTGTTAGTATTTGCTTCACATATGCTGGTGCTCCTGTATTGGGTGCATATATATTTAGAATGGTTATATCCTCTTGTTGGACTGAGCCCTTTATCATTATGTAGTATCCTTCTTTATCTCTTGTTACTTTCTTTGTTTTGAAGTCTATTTTGTCTGATATTAGTACTGCAACCCCTGCTTTCTTCTCACTGTTGTTTGCCTGAAATATGTTTTTCCATCCCTTGACTTTTAGTGTATGCTTGTCTTTGGGTTTAAGGTGAGTTTCTTGTAAGCAGCATATAGATGGGTCTTGCTTTTTTATCCATTCTATTACTCTGTGTCTTTTGATTGGTGCATTAAGTCCATTTACATTTAGGGTGACTATTGAGAGATATGTACTTATTGCCATTGCAGGCTTTAGATTCGTGGTTACCAAAGGTTCAAGTTAGCTTCTTTAGTATCTTACTGCCTAACTTAGCTTGCTTATTGAGCTGTTATATACACTGTCTGGAGATTCTTTTCTTCTCTCCCTTCTTATTCCTCCTCCTCCCTTCTTCATATGTTGTGTGTTTTGTTCTGTGCTCTTTTTAGGAGTTCTCCTGTCTATAGCAGTCCCTGTAGGATGCCCTGTAGAGGTGGTTTGTGGGAAGCAAAATCCCTCAGCTTTTGCTTGTCTGGGAATTGTTTAATCCCACCATCATATTTAAATGATAGTCGTGCTGGATACAGTATCCTTGGTTCAAGGCCCTTCTGTTTCATTGCATTAAGTATATCATGCCATTCTCTTCTGGCCTGTAGGGTTTCTGTCAAGAAGTCTGATGTTAGCCTGATGGGTTTTCCTTTATAGGTGACCTTTTTCTCTCTAGCTGCCTTTAAAATTCTTTCCTTGTCCTTGATACTTGCCATTTTAATTACTATGTGTCTTGCTGTTGTCCTCCTTGGATCTTTCTGTTGGAGGTTCTGTGTAATTCCATGGTCTGTTCGATTATTTCCTCCCCCAGTTTTGGGGATTTTTCAGCAATTATTTCTTCAAAGAGACTTTCTATCCCTTTTCCTCTTTCTTCTTCTTCTGGTACCCCTATAATACGAATATTATTCCTTTTGGATTGGTCACATAGTTCTCTTAGTGTTGTTTCATTCCTGGAGATCCTTTTATCTCTCTCTATGTCAGCTTCTATACGTTCCTGTTCTCTGGCTTCTATTCCTTCAATGGCCTCTTGCATCTTATCCATTCTGCTTATAAATCCTTCCAGGGATTGTTTCACTTCTGTGATCTCCTTCTTGACATCTGTGATCTCCCTCTGGACTTCATCCCATTGCTCTTGCATTTTTCTCTGCATCTCTGTCAGCATGTTCATGATTTTTATTTTGCATTCTTTTTCAGGAGGACTGGTTAGGTCTGTCTCCTTCTCAAGTGTTGTCTCTGTGATCTTTGTCTGCCTGTAGTTTTGCCTTTTCATGGTGATAGAGACAGTTTGCAGAGCTGGTACAAGTGACCGCTGGAAGAGCTTCCCTTCTTGTTGGTTTGTGGCCTTCCTCTCCTGGGAGAATAGCGACCTCTAGTGGCTTATGCTTGTCAGCTGTGCGCAGGCAGGGCTTCTGCTACCTGCCCGTTTGCTATGGAGTTTATCTCCGCTGTTGCTGTGGGTGTGGCCTGGCTGGGGCTGCTCCTCCAAAGTGGTGGAGCCCCGTTGGAGGGGGAGCAGCCAGGAGGCTATTTATCTCCATTAGGGGCCTCTGTGCTCCCTGTTGCCCATGGGGTTAGAGTGCCCAGACATCCCCAGATTCCCTGCCTCTGGTCTAAGTGTCCTGTCCTGCCCCTTTAAGACTTCCAAAAAGCAGTCTCCAAACCAAAACAACAACAGCAACAATGAGAGAGGGAACAGAAAAAAAAAAAAAAAGGAAAAAACACGCGATTTTTTTTTTTTTTCCTCATGTGCCGGTCCCAGTCACCCGCTCACTGGTCCTGCTGCCCTGCCTCTCTAGCAGCAGAGTCCCTGTCCCTTCAAGGCTTCCAAAAAGCACCCGCCCACCGGTGCCGCAGGGAAAAATGCGCGATATTCTTTGTCTTCAGGAGCCGGTCCCAGGCACCCGCTCACCGGTCCTGCTGCTCTGCCTCCCTAGCACCGGGGTCCCTGTCCCTTTAAGGCTTCCAAAAAGCACTTGCCAAAAAGAGAAAAATAAAAGGGGTAAAACGCATGATTTCCGCCATCCTCAGGCGCCAGTCTCAGGCACCCGCCCACCGGTCCCGCAGGGAAAAATGCGTGATATTCTTTGTCCTCAGGCGCCGGTTCCAGGCACCCGCTCACCTGTCCTGCTGCTCTGCCTCCCTAGCACTAGGGTCCCTGTCCCTTTAAGGCTTCCAAAAAGCACTTGCCAAAAAGAGAAAAAAAAAGGGGAAAAACACGTGATTTCCTCCATCCTCAGGTGCCGGTCTCAGGCACCTGCCCTCCGGTCCTGCAGGGAAAAACACGGGATATTCTTTGTCCTCAGGCGCCAGTCCCAGGCACCTGCTCACCGGTCCCGCCACCCTGCCTCCCTAGCACCGGGGTCCCTGTCCCTTTAAGGCTTTCAAAAAGCACTCGCCAAAAAGAGAAAGAAAAGAAAAAAAAATAAGGGGAAAAATGCGGGATTTCCTCCGTCCTCAGGCGCCGGTCTCAGGCACCCGCCCACCGGTCCCGTAGGGAAAAACACGCAATAATCTTTGTCCTCAGGCACCGGTCCCAGGCACCTGCTCACCGGTCCCGCCGCCCTGCCTCCCTAGCAATGGGGTCCCTGTCCCTTTAAGGCTTCCGAAAAGCACTCACCAAAAAAAAACCGCTCCGGTTTCTTTCCACCCGCCAGGAGCCGGGGGGAGGGGCGCTCAGGTCCCGCCGGGCCAGGGCTTGTATCTTATCCCTTTCGAAAGGCGCTGGGTTCTTGCAGGTGTGGATGTGGTCTGGATGTTGTCCTGTGTCCTGTGGTCTCTATTTTAGGAAGAGTTTTTTTCTTTGTTATATTTTCATAGCTCTATGTGTTTTTGGGAGGAGATTTCCACTGCTCTACTCACGCCGCCATCCTGGCTCTGCCTCTAGTTTTTTCTTTTAACTGTATTAGTAGTGATAACAAAGAATTATAAATCTGATGGTCAGTAAACATTTGTGTGATTGATGGGGTTGCATGAGGTGTATACTTACCCTGACCTCCAATTTTCTTATCCATAAAATATAAATAATAATGCATCTAAGTAAACTTATTGAAGCAGGTTGTGAATGACCTCCCCAGTGACATTTTCTCACTGGGTTACTGTAGTATCAACTGAGACATGAACTATGTTCATTTGGAGGGTTGCCATTTAGAGGCTGTCATTATTTTGGGAGGTCCTAAAAGACTCTAGCTGTAATCTTTACATCAAAGACCCTATTTGCTGCTTCTGCAGATTCTGATATCACACTGGGATTGTCCAGGAATATAAGGAAATCTTAAAAGTTAAAAGTCCAACCCAGTCTTCACAGACCTGAGAAAGTTGGAGTTGGGTGGGGAATAAAAGGACTTTGGAAATAGAATAATAGGGTAATAACAGAGGATTTATCAGGATATATCCCCTTGGGTGTTGGGTAAATGCAGAACTATGTCGGGGTTCCCACGTTATTGAGTTTTACTCTTTTCCATGAATTTGAGCTCAAATAAAAGCAATTAAAAAGATACAATAGAATGTTCACAATGATGAGAAAAAAAAAGTTTGCAGCTTGTGTTACATCATATGGTTTCTGCTCATGAAAACACATTGGTTAGGTGTGATACAAGATAGGCAGCCTTGTGGAGAGGTGGAGTCACTTGAACTGTTTTAATGTGTCTTCTTTTCTTCCTTTCTGCTCCTTAACTCCTTCCCTTTTTCCCTTCCAACCTCCTTTAGGTGCAACAGTGGCTAAATAAACCAGGAAAAAAAACAAAAACAAAAACCCCGGGCATCTGCTACTGTGTATTAAGGACCTTACTGTAGAGAGCTGAACGAAGTCTCTCTCAGACAGTCTATTGAGATGGATGGGACCCATCAGTAAGGTGTGGCCCCTAGGGGTCTTTCATTAACAACCAACTTCTTGCTTGTCATTCAGATTTCTTTATTCATTTTAAATGAATTAGGTCCTTGTAAGTAGAGTCACAGGGCTGACCGATTTTCTCCTCTAAGAGTGGCAGCAAAGGAAAGTTGGAATGCATTAATCATAAATGAGTTAATTAATTACAGTTCTCCTTACCGGTGGGGTTCAGCACTGGGAACCGTAGGCCCTGAGTTATTTAGGGAATTAGACACTGAAGATGCCCTTTATAGAGCCAATTATGAGGAAATAAATTACTCTTTTAGGTGACAGTATGTTATTCTCTCAGAACACGTGAGGAGGGGTGTCTTTTTCTCTCAACAGTCCACATGTAGTTTTTCCATGATAATTAATGCCTTTAAACCATTTGTGGAAAAGCAAAGGTTTCTTCTGCTCAAGCAAAGGTTTCTTCTAGCTCTGGCTCTTTGAATACAAAGGTTCTGCATGTTTAGAAAATGTGGGGGGTTTGTATTGCTGAGAGATGTGTTGACATTTGAGTAGGTTTCAAAGAGGTGTGACAGAAACACCCAGCAGCTCCGGGAGAGGCCTGGAAGGCAGGCAAGCCATGTAAATCACTTCCTGAACCCTTTATTCACCCCACAGGAATAATGAGGTGGAAAGTCTAACAAATAGGTTTCAGAATTCTCACTGCTCTGTTGTAATGCTCTGGCATGAAATGGCCATTGCTGTGCTGGGAAGCAGGCAGTTACAGCTGGTGGCAACAGCTCCTTGAGGAGGGTGAAGGGAGGAAGCAGACGTTAGGGAAAGCATGACTCTCTGCCTTCCCTCGCAGCCCAGCCCCTTTTTCTCTGGTCCTTGCTGTCCCCCATCCTTACCCTCTGAGACCTAACCAGTGGGGGAGAAGGGAATGGCCCGGGATCCTCTTTGTCATGTGGTTTATAATAACTGGGAATATACAACATTGCTGTGAAAAGGAGTGATTAAAGGATTACAAGGAGCCTTCTCATCAGTGAATATCTTACAGCAGCTAGAGAAGAATCAGATGGAGCTCTGGTTCCTGGCATGGAGAATTCCTAGAGATTCTATTGTTAAAGGAAAAAAGAAAGTTGTAAACTGAGATAAATGGTCTAATGCACTTAGGTAAAATATCCACAAACAAAACTATGTTTCCATGTATGAATATACATACATATATACATACATATATATACATACATTATGTATGTATATATACATACATAATATATATATATATTATGTATGTATATATACATACATTATATATATGTATATATATACACATACATGTATATATATATACATATGTATATATGTATATATACATACATAATATATATATATATATATATATATATATATATATATATATATATATTAGGTTGTTCTGTGTGAAATTGCCTTCTTGAAAGTCAACATTGATCGGACACCAGCAGTTTCATGAGGTGTAACTGAGGGTTTCTGAGCCCTGGCACTATTACGTTTGGGGCCAGATCATCCTGTTGTGGGGCTGCCCTGTGCATTACAGGGTGTTTACAGTGCCCCTGGTCTACTCGCTGGAAGCGGGTATTACTTCCTAGTCATGACAACTGAAAATATCTCCACATGTTGCCAAATGTCCCCTGGGGGCAACATTTTCTTTCTGAGTTGAGAACTACTTATTTAACTTAATATATGTACATGGAAGAAAGAATGCACACCAAACTGATATGTTACCAGTTACGTCTGGGGAAGGGACTGGAAATGGGGTGCTGTAGCTTTAGTTTATCAGTTATTTTGCATTGAGAGTACATTCATGTACTACCTGTGTGATGCAAATAAAATCAAACTGATTGTATTTAAACAACTAAAGAGTGGTGGGAAGGATTCCTTAGGCCTCATAGAAAATAGTAAGAGGCAACAAGAGGTAGCTTTCCACCCCCTACTTCCTTAGGCTTGCTTATAGTCCTGTGCTTTGCACTGGGGTTGTTATAAGGATGTTAATTAGCTACCTGAATACCTCCCACTCCTTGGGGTGGAAGAGGGGTGTTTGGGACCTGTGTTGTTTTAGAGAGCCAAGAAAGCAGAGTGGAGAGTTTCCCAGGTCTTAGGGGAAGAACAGAGGAATGAGAAGAGCTACTAAATGCACAAATGTGCCTAAGGTCCAACAAGTCAGGGCAGGCAGAGGATGTTCCAAAGTAATGGGGTCGCAGGTTGGTATCTGACCCACCCAAAATTGAGGCAGTGAGGGAACAGAAGGCCAACGAAGGGAAAGTAAGCTTAATCAAATCAGAAGGAAAGTGTGTGTGTGTGTGTGTGTGTGTGTGTGGTGTGGTATGTGTTGGAGAATGAGTGGTTACCAATGTTTGTTGTTTGGGACAGTAGTTCTTAAAACTGGCTGCACACCAGAATCACCTGAGATCTCTAAACCCTGCTTTGGACTGATTTCAGAATCACTGAATAAAGGGCTAAGAAACCTGTACTTTTCAATAGAGACGGCAGTTTGGAATATACTCCTCTGGGGTTAGTTTGTGGATCTGATGGCCCAGTTTAAAAGGCTGAGGGAAAATAATACGTGGTTGGTATTTCCCAGCAGCCTCCATGTTCTACTTTCTCTGATCCTCCAGATGGGTCCATAGACTGTGGCGATAATGATCTGAATGGGATGCTGGGTTGTGTCTCATTCAGTTGAGACTGCTATAACAAAAATACCATAGACTGGGTGGTTTAAACCACAAACATTAATTTTATCGTAGTTCTGTAAGCTATGAAGTCCAGGATGAAGGTGCTGGCAGACTCAGTGTCTGATGAGGGCCCACTTCCTGTTCTATAGAAAGCTGTGCTCTCACATGGAAGAAGGGAAGAGGGGGCTCTCTGGGGCTTCTTTAAGAGGGGCCCTGATCTCTCTCATGAGGGCTCCATACTCAAGACCTGATCAGCCCCCAAAGGCCCTGCTTCCTCAGAGCATCCCCCTGGGAGTTAGGATCTCAACATGTGAATTCGAGGGAGACACCTTCGGGGGAAGACATCTTTAATATTTATCTGTTGATGGGTACTGTGGTTGCTTCCATATCTTGGCTATTGTAAATAATGCAGCAATAAATATAGGGGTGCATATATCTTTTCAAATCAGGGATTTTTTTTTTTTTTGGTAAATTTCCAGAAGTGGAATTACAAGGTCAAATGGTATTTCTATTTTTAGTTTTTTGACAAACCTCTATACTGCTTTCCATGGTGGCTGCACAAATTTACATTCCCACCAACAGTGTAGGAGGGTTCCCCTTTCTCCATATTCTCACCAATACTTGTTATTTCTTGTCTTTTGGATAGTGGCCTTCCTAACTGGTGTGAGGTGATATCTTATTGTGATTTTGATTTTCAAATCTCCGATGATTAGTGATGTGGAGCATCTTCTCAGGTGCCTGTTGGCCCTCTATATTTCTTCTTTGGAAAAATATCTGTTCAGGTCTTTTGCCAATTTTAAAATCAGGTTATTTGTTTTTTTGGTGTTGAGTCATATGACTTCTTTATATATTTTGGGTATATAAATCATTTATGAATATATTCTTCCATACTGTAGGTTGCCTTTTTGTTTTGTTGATGGTGCCCTTTGCTATACAGAATTGCTATACAGCAATGCTATATAGCATTGCTTTTAGTTTGATGTAATCCCACTTGTTCATTTTTTATTTTGTTTCTCTTGCCAGGGGAGATGTGTCCAGAAAAAAATTGCTCATGCTTATTTTCAATAGATTTTTGCCTGTATTTTCTTCTAAGAGTTTTATTGTTTCATGTCTCACATTTAGATCTTTAATCCATTTTGAGTTTACTTTTGTATATGGGGTTAGACATTTTCATTCTCTTGCATGTAGTGGTCCAGTTTTTCCAACACCAGATATTGAAGAAGCTGTCTTATCTCCATTGTATATTCATGGATTCTTTATCATATATGAATTCACCATACATGCATGGGTTTATATCTGGGCTCTCTATTCTATTCCATTGATCTATGGGTCTATTCTTGTGCCAGTACCATACTGCTTTGATAACCAACTTTGTAGTAGAACTTGAAGTCAGGAAGCCTAAACCCCCAGCTTTGTTCTTCCTTCTCAGGGTTGCTTTGGATATTCAGGGTGTTTTGTAATTCCACATGAATTTTAGGATTATTTTCTCTAGTTCATTGAAAAATACTATTGGCGTTTTGATAGGGGTGGTATTGAATCTGTAAATTACTTTGGGCAGGATGGACATTTTGACAGTAATAATTCTTCTTATTCATGAGCATGGGTTAGATTTCCATTTATTTACGTCTTCTTTAATTTATCTGTCAGTGTCTTATAGTTTTCAAAGTATAGCTCTTTTAACTTGTTGGTGAGGTTTATACCTAGGTATTTTATTCTTTTTGATGCAATTGTAAATGGAGTTGTTTTCCTGATTTATCTTTCTGCTAGTTCATTATTAGTACATAGGAATGCAACAGCTTTCTGTGTATTGATTTTGTACCCTGCAACTTTGCTGAATCCAGTTATCAGTTTTAATAGTTTTTTGGTGAAGTCTTTAGGGTTTTCTATATCTAGTATCTTGTCATCTGCAAATAAGGACAGTTTTAGTTCTTCCTTACCAATTGGGATGTGTTTTATTTGTTTATCTTGTCTGATTGCCATGGTTAGGACTTCCAGTATTACGTTGAATAAAAGTGGTGAGAGTGGACATCCTTGTACTGTTCCTGATCTTAGAGGAAAAGCTTTCAGCTTTTTCCCATTTGTAGAATGGGAAAAATGAAAGTTCCTGTGGCCAGGATTCTCAACTGGCCCTGGTTGGCTAGCTCACTACACATGTGTGGGCAATGCATTGCTATTGACTCTATATAAAGAGCTCCACCCAGTGCTCTGGGTGACAAGGTGGTATGGCTGCAAGGCTGCAGGAGAGCAGAGCAGAGCCTGGAGTGGTGGCAGTGCCAAGGACAGAGGTTCAGAGGATGGCTGTGTGGGCTGAGAGGCCCAGTGGCAGAGACCAGCTTGCTGTGTGCAGACTCACTCTGAGTGGATGGGATTTTAGTGATTGACCTACCACTGTGGAAATGAAGTTGGGTATAACCCTTTCACCCCAAGAACATTCTACTGTCATTTCTTTGGTCACACACTGAATCCATAGTGAACTTCCCCACGGCTGAAACCCATTGGCAAGACACCATTGAATATGATGTTAGCTATGGGTTTGTCATATATGGCCTGTATTATGTTGAGGTACTTTCCCTTTATGCCCATTTTATTGAGAGTTTTTATCATGAATGAATGTTGAATTTTGTCAAATGGTTTTTCAGCATTGTGGAGAAAGTGAAGGTTCTTATGGCCAGGATTTTCACCTGGCCCTAGTTGGCTTGCTCACTACCCATGTGTGGTCTATATGTTGTTATTGACATACTGAGCTCCGCCCAGTGCTCTGGGCTGCTGCATGGCTGCAGGGCTGTGCAGCTGCAGAAGAGCAGAGACTGGAGTAGTGGCAGCACAGAGGACAGAGAGGTCCAGAGGCAGACACAGGCTTGCTGCATGCAGACTTGCTCTGAGTGGATGAGATTCTAGTGACTGAACTGCCACCATGGGAATAAAGTTGGGTATAAACCCTTTCACCCCATGAACATTTAATTGTCATTTTTCGGTCTCATTGGGCTCATAGTGAATTTGCCTGGGGCTGAAACCCATTGACAAGACAAGCATACTTTGAATATATGGTTTATTCTTCATAAGGTACAAAATTTAATATATATATATATATTAGTTCCAATTATTTGAATCATCTACGTATGTTTTGTCATTTATCTGATTTGTGGAAGATGAGAATAGTGGGTTAAAGTTTCCCATTAAAATTATGTTTGTCTAGTTTCTCCTGCCTGCTCATATATGTGCAGATTTGTTTTTAAATTTCAGTGTTATTTTTGCTGTAAAAATATTTTTTCAAAAATTATTTTTATATTTACCTCAGTGTGTAATCATAGAGAAATTTAGGCATAACTATTTAATCTGTCCCTATCTTTTAAAAAAAATAACACCAGGTTTAAAAAAAATCCCTTTTTGAGTTCTCAATTTTGATTCAGCTGAGCTACATCTTTGAGAAATATTTTCATTCACTCTGTCTACTTTTCTTCATCTCCCCTTGTATCACCCTCTTCAATTGGACTAGAAGTACCCACATCACCTGGAACCTTTTTAGAAGCACAAAATTCCTGGGCCCCATCCAGCTGTACTGAGTCAGAAACTCTGGGGTTGGGCTCGCAATCTGTGTTCTAACAGCTCCCCCAGTAGATGCATGTTCACACTGGACAACCAGTGCATTCAGATCGCCATTTGCTGCTGATTTAATTATTGTAAGAGCCTTCTACCTGGCTCCTCTAGTCCCCTGTCACAGACATGTTTGACTGTCTACTAGGAAGTCATTTCACTTTCTTTTGTTTCCTCTTTTTTAAGAAAGGAATTCCTGTTCTGTACAGATATTTGAATGCCCTTATATTCTATGGCTCAAGGGATGAGTATTGATGAGTCTATCCATGGCTACTGGTTTTCCTTGCCAGTGACTTATGTAGATTTGTCAATGTGCCATGATACTAGTCAATGAGGCGTGGCAGGGAGGAACACGGGGAGCTTCTGGGAGAGGTTCTCTGGCCTTTGAAGGGGGACACAGTGTTGCGGTGGTTGAGTTATGACAGGAATGGGAAAATAATAGATTGGAGTCAAATCTCAGCCAAATTACAGCCCTGGCATCCCTGTGCTGCTGAGTTAACCAACCCAGAAACACTGGCTCTAGACTTTGTGCTATGTGAGGTCATCAATTCTGGCACTGGCCACTTGAGTGGGGAATGCTGTCACTTGTACCTGAAAAGATCTTAATTCATGTACATTCTTATAGTCCATTAACCATCCAATATCCCGATCTTTATGAAATAGAAACTGGAGGGGTAACATGGCAAAGTAAGAAGCCCTAGTTCTCTGTCTCCCTATCTAGACAACAAATCATGGTGGCAGAATCTGTCTTATGTAACAATTTTGGAACTTTGGATTCTATTCAAGACTTGAAACTTCCAGGGGAAAGCGAGGATGGTAAATTGTGGTTAATTTTCAGTCATTAGATCCATAGCAGCTACCTATCCCCCATCCCACAGCTCTGTGGCAGGCAGCTGTGCACATGTTACTGTATAAGTTGCATGCATGCGGCTTGTGAGAGTCAGGACGGGCAAAAAAGACCCTGTATTCCAAATATTGTGGATCTGTACTCTGATTAATCATTGTTTCTCCTGACCACAGAGGTTCAAAGAGGCAGCATCCATTGATGTTGCACCTCCTCACAGTTTTATAAGCCCCTTCTCTCTGGATAAAGTCACTTCCAGGGAATTTCAAAGGGCTGGTATCTTTCCCTCACCTCCTTTTTCTCTTTTTCCTCTTTTGGGAGCCAGACATTAAAGACTAGTACATTCAACTGCATATATTAGAGAAATTAGAAGGCCATCATGCATGCTCAGAGAAAGGTTCAGGCTAAGTAAAAACTTGAGAAGAACTTAAGTTTATACCATAGGATGAACCTTGGCACAGAGATAGCCTACAACAATAAAATAAAAAACAAAACCACAAAAAAAACCCAGTAAACCTGGAAAGGGAGGTGAATCTGATTTCGTAAGTTACCACATTATTAAATTCAAATGTTGTTTTCAACCAAAAAACTACAAGGCTTACAAAGAGACAGTAAAGTATGGCTCATTTAAAAGAAAAAAAAATCAACAGAAATTGTCCCAAAGAATACCTTATGGTGGATCTACTGGACAAAAACTTTAAAACAGCTGTCTTAAAGATCTCAACTAAAGGAAGATATGGAGACAGACATGAAAATGATATACGAAAAAAATAAGCATCGTAAAGATATACAAATACTATGAAGAAACCAAAATGAAATTCTGAGCTGGAAAGCATAATAACTGAAATAGAAATTCACTAAAGGAATTCAAAGGCAGATTTGGGCAGGCAAAAGAAAGAATCAGCTAACTTGAAGATAGGGTCATGGAAAATTATCACGTGCAAGGAACAGAAAGAAAAAAGATTGAAGAAAAGTGAGCAGAGCCTAAGCATCTTGTGGGATTGACCAAGTGGCCCAGCATACATGTTGTGGGAGTCCCAAAAGGAGAAAGAAGGACAAAGGGGCAGAGAGAAAATTTGAAGAAACTATTGCTGAAAATTTCCCAAATTTGATGAAAGGCATGAGTATAAATGTCTAAGAATGTCAAGTGAATTCCAAGTAAGATGAGCTCAAAGAGACCCACACCAGGAGACATTATAATCAAACTGTCAAAAGCCAGTGAAAAAGAGAGAACCTTGAAAGCAGCCAGAGAGAAGTAGCTCATTATGTACGAGGGATCCTCAGTAAGATTTTGAGCTTTGGAGGCCAAAATGCGGTGGGTTGATAGATTCAAAATGTTACACACACACACACCCCTCCCCCCCAACTGAAACCTGTCATCCAAGAACCCTATTTCCAGCAAAACTGACCTTTAAAATGGAGATATTAGACATTTCCAGATAAACAAAAGCTGAGAGTTCATTGCTACCAACCCTGTTAGAAATGCTTAAGGGAGTTCTGCAGGTTGAAATGAAAGGACATTATATAGTAATTCAAAGCTATGTGAAGAATGAAAGGTCTCAGTAAAAGTAAATACATGGGCAATTATAAAAGGTAGTGTTATTATAACCACAGTTTGTAACTCTACTTTGTGTTTTCTATATGATTAAAGAAACTAGTATATTTAAAAGAGAAAACTATTAGTCTAAAAGCCAGTATTATTGTAACTTTGGTATGTAACTACACATTTTGTTTTCTACATAATTTAAGTGACTAATGCATTAAAGAATTATCAGTTTAGTTTTTGGACACAATGTATAAAGATTTATTTTGTGACAACAACTGAGAGGGATGGATCAATAAAGGAGCAGAGTTTGTTATTTTTGGTATAAATCCAAGTTAGAGTGTTACAATTTCAGGATATTAAATGTAATCCTCATAGTAATCACAAATAAAATCAGAAAGAAAATAAGAAAGGAATTTAAACATTTTAGAACAACAAAAAAATCAACTACCTGCAAAAGAAGACAGTATTGAAGGAAATGAGGGGCAAAAACGCTTTAAGTCATATAAAAATAAACAATAACATGACAGAAATATATATACAATGGATTACTGTTAAGTCTTAAAAAGGAAGGAAATTCTGGCATATATTACAACATGGTTGAACCTTGAGGACATTATGCTAAGTGAAATAAGCCAGTCACAAAAAGACAAATACTATAAAATTCTGCTTGTGCGAGGTACTCAGAGCAGTCACAATCACAGAGACAATGTAGAATGGTGGTTGACAGGGGCTAGGAGAGAGAGGAATAAGGAATTATTGTTTAATGGGTATAGAATTGCAGTCCTGCAAGATGGACAGAATTCTAGAAATGTATGTAGCACAACGATACAAATATATTAAATACTGAACTGTACACTTAAAAACAGTTAAAGTGGTAAATTTTATGATATGTGTATTTACCACAATACAAAAATTAGAAGCTTTTCTTAAAACTCTTTAATAGCTACTTAGGGTATAAGCTAGACAGGATACCATGGCCCTGGAGCCCTTCCTGATCTGGCAGCTCCTTCTCCTACCTTATCTCTTACCACCTGACCCTCACTGTCTGGCCTTTTATGCTGTTTTCCAACAGAGCAGGCTCATTTACAAAGCTCAGTGCCTTGGTATTTCTGCCTGGAATGCTCTGTGTTTGGGTTTTCACTTGATTTGAACCTTCTTGTCATTTGGATGAAATGTGAGCACCTCCTCATGGAGGCCCTTCTTTGTAACAGTTACCTGAAATTACCTTATACGTTCATTTGCTTTCCTACTTACGTCTATGTACCTTCAAAAAAGCATCAGGTTTACAAAAACAAGTGCTTTGTCTGTTTATTCACATTGATTCCCCAGCACTAGAACACTGTTGATATTTATTATTTCTTAAATGTATATATATTTTCATATGATTGCATTTCTAGCAATGTCTTTATTTTGGTTTTAAGCTTCAACAATGTGACTAGATCTGTCTTTTCTGCTAAAAACTGGGGTGCTAGAGCTCTATGAGGCTCTAAATATGGATTTGAGCTCTGGGGTGATAGGGATTTGTGGGATTAATATATTATTCAGTATTTTAAAATCATGTGTACAATCTAATATAATAAAGTTCTTTTCCTGGGTGGCTTATTCAGAACCTCAGACCCCTGATGCGTGGACAAAAACAGAACAGCCCGACCTCCCTTACGTTGTTCTGTTGTAGATGAATATCCTTTAGGGATGGCATGCC